>NC_068375.1:33909710-35402210 GCF_023724105.1 Carassius gibelio | reverse complement strand
TATGTACAGAAATGCTTTGTTTCAACGTAACACATATTATATTGGAGTAAAATTGATTAAATGCATTAAAAGCAATAATAATGTGTACTTTGAAAGCTATCAAATTACCTGTAAATAGAAGCTAGTATAACTGAAAATGCTTAAAATTATTTTAAGTTTTCAGAAATGTACATATTGTATCAGTGATGCATGATTCCTCACTTTAATGTGACCTTAATTGCATTTGACAGAAGTAAACACTTTTAAATGACAATAAATAAAACAACAAAGCTGTTATTTTGAGTTTATAAGTTTGATAACTGAAGGTACATACAAAATATTGTGAACAGTAAAAATTGCTAAATCCTTCATAAATCATCAATTATATATATATATATATATATATAAAGACACATTAAATCTAAGGTACTAGAAGTTACAACTTTGCCTGAGCTTTAATTAAAATGCAACTTAGCAATAATTAAAAAGTGTATTTTTGTATTATTATTATTATTATTATTATAAAATGTATTGTTAAAATAAAATTAAATATAAATAATATTAACAATTTATACTATTAAAGATTTATATTTAATAAATTAATAAATGTAATTAGCTTTTTGCACATAAATAATGCAATCTCAGCTTAATTCCCATGTTTTCCTCCATTAGATCTTCAGATTCTCCTGGGATGATCCGCTCCAGATTTACTGGAGAGGGGAAGGTGCTGATCACGTCTGCACTCTGTAGAAACTTGCCATGCAAACAGTGGGTCGATGTTTTCTCATCCATATATATCACAACATTTGCAGTAGTGTTGTAAGGGAAACACGCAAACACCAGACGCATCTGTGCTGTACATTACAAGCGTGCCGATCACTTTTCATAACGACCGATGCTTCATCCTGAAGTCTTCTTGATTATCGAAGCACCACAAGTCAATGTCATAATGGTACGTGTTTGTTTGGTTAGAAGTCTTAAGGTCAGTGCAGTCAAACCCACGGTGTCTCCTGGGAAATTTTTCAAAATAAAAGGCTGATGTCATTGTCCCTTGGCGTTTGCAAGGAAATTTTTCTACCACTATGGCAATAGGAGCCTTGCCTCAACTTTGATGAGCTTACTGTTGTTGGTAAAAGTTGAGAGGGTGCTTCGGATATGCAAAAGCTGTAAATGATTAAAACACGATCAATCAAGGTCAATCTTCAGAGGAGAGCTACCAAAAACACTGCTACCAAAACCTCTCCTCTGCATGATGCACTGTAAGATTTAGTTATAAGCTACTGTAAGTGACTATGCCATTCAATATCTGAGCTGTGGTTTTGTTTCTTTGTTGTTTTTAATGAAATATTTATTAAGTTTTTTTTTTTGTCCTTTACACTGTACTCCTCTCAATGGAAAGCATATTTACACTGTAGAATGATTTTAAGTGTATTTGAACTCGATGTTTACAAATGAAAACAACTCTTTTGTTTTCTTTCTTTTTTTTTTTTTTACTTTCTATGAAGGGCTTCTGGCTTGATCGTTTGTGTCAGTGTTAATATAGAAATGTGACATGAATGAGATTTCATGCGAAATGTGAATCAAAGGGCATGCTACTGATGTTTACATAAGCTACAATCTTTTATAGTTTATGTTTCTACCGCGTGTTTTAAACATGTTTTACCTCTGCTATTTTGATATTGTGAATTTGGTCATTTATGAAAATAAAAGACTTTAAATATATACACAAAGAAGTCTTTCAAATATCATTATGAAACAAATAGCCCTAGAAATGGGATTGAAAAATAACTTAGAACTAACATTTATTACTTTTGTCACATTTTATATAAGCAATAAATGATTATAGTAAGATGATTATAGTGATTTTACCACAGTTAACTGGGGTTACGCCTTACCGATTTAAATTTGCCAGAAAGCTGGTTGCTTCTTTTTTGTTTAATAAAAAATTACAAAAATGTTTAAAGACTTACTCCAGATTAAAGGAATAGTTCACCCCAAAAAAGAAAAAATTTGAAAATTTACTCACCTTCTGTCCATTCAAGATGTAGATGAGTTTGTCTCTTCATCAGAACAGATTTGGAGAAGTGTAGCATTGCATCACTTGCTCACCAGTGGATCCTCTGCAGTGAATGGGTGCCGTCAGAGTGAGAGTCCAAACAGCTGATAAAAACATCACAATTATCCACAAGTAACCCACACCACTCCAGTCCATCAATTAACACATTGTGAAGTGAAAACCTGTGTCTTTGTATGAAACAAATCCATCATGAAGGCGTCTTTAAACCATTGCTTCTGGCCAGAATAAGAGTCCATAAAAATAATACTTCCTCCAGTTAAAAAACTGAAAACTAAAAAACTCCACAAACGTATTTGTTTAGAACTGTTTTTGCTTGTAAACTGTGCTTGATCTCTGTATATTTATGGGATGACTTTTTCACTGCAGAAAGCAATATTATAGATAGAAGACTCGTGTTGCTCGTGGAAGCAACAGTGTAACGCTAAAATATCTTAGTGATGTAATTTGTTTCTTACAAACATGCAACTTTTCACTTCACCAGATGTTAACTGAGTGGACTGGAGTGGTGTGGGTTACTTGTGGATTATTGTGATGTTTTTATCAGCTGTTTGGACTCTTATTCTGACGGCACCCATTCACTGCAGAGGATCCTCTGGTTAGCAAGTGATGGAATGCTACATTTCTCTAAATCTGTTCTGATGAAGAAACAAACTCATCTAAACTCTATATGCCATAAAGTTTTTTTTTTTTTTTTCAGCTGAGTATTTTATGCAAATTGTCATTTTTGGGTGAACTATTTCTTTAAGTTTAATAGCTTGAATAAGCAGCAACAACAAAAGAAGTGTTACAAAACAGTCGGTTATCATGCTTACTTAATAATATTAAAAACCCGTAACACGTAAAAATGTTTTACTTGTTGAAAAGTAGGCATAAGAAGACAAAAAGCACTTATCACTGTTATCGGACATAATGTAATGGTGCAATTGTACATCACATTCATTGACGTAACATATTGTCACACTTCCCATTATACAACATTACAAACAGGAACGTTTTATGCATGTTTAATCTGATTGTAGTGGCGCTGAAAACCTTCATCAATCAGCTGGGTTTCCATTCAGTAGATCTGAAAGTGTGCTGATGTTGTGCCGTCCTTCCAGTTGCGCGGAGTTTCGACCACGGCTGACCGACACAACGGACAGGTTCTCTCCCGGTCAAACCACAGGCATAAACACTCCTCACAGAACACGTGCTGCAGAAAGACAACATATTCAAGACACATTTTCACACAGGAACTCGGTTTGTACTGTTAGTGGAATCAAATGAAAGTGTCAGCTGAATAATTACTGTCATCATAAAATCTGGGTCACTGTGGTCTGCGGCTGATGTCGTGAATCACGTCCTGGTTTATTTGAAAGTGTCGAGGTCTCTTACCTGACAGAGCAGTGCGATTGGCTCTCTGAACTCAGTCTGGCAGATGGCACACACATCCCCGGCTTCACTGCACTGCTGAGCACTGGCTCTCGTACCGTAACTCTGTCAAACACGTGCATTTATATGATCAGAAATACAGTAAAAACAGTATTGTGAAATATTATTTCCATTTAAAAGTTTTCTATTTGAATACAATTTAAAATGTAATTAATTTATTTGATGCAAAACTGAATTTTCAGCATCATTGCTCCAGTCTTCAGTATCACATGATCCATCAGAAATCATTCTAATAAGCTGGTTTTCTGATCAAAATTATTTATTACTATTATTCATGTTCATAACAGCTTTTGATGAATGTAATGTACATTACATGTATATATATATATGTGTGTGTGTGTGTGTGTGTGTGTGTGTGTGTGTGTGTGTGTCTGGACCACAAAACCAGTCTTAAGTCGCTGGGGTTTTGTTGCAATAGCCAAAAAAAACTTTGTATGGATCAAAATTATTGCTTTTTTTCTTATATACCAAAAATCATTAGGATATTAAGTAAAGATCATGTTCCATGAAGATATTTTTTACATTTCCTACTGTAAATATATCAGAACCTTATTTTTGATTAGTAATATGCATTGCTAAGAACTTCATTTTTGAACAACTTTAATGATGATTTTCTCAATATCAGATTCCAGATTTTCAAATACCGTATTTTCCAGACTATAAGTCACACCTTTTTTTCATAGTTTAGCTGATCCAGCGACTTATAGTCAGGTGCGACTTATTTATCAAAATTAATTTGACATTAACCAAGAGAAATGAACTAACAGAAAACATTACCGTCTACAGCCGCGAGAGGGCGCTCTATGCTGCCAGAGATGATGCACAGTGCTCCTGTAGTTTATACTGAAGACATAGAGCGCCCTCTCGTGGCTGTAGACGGTAATGTTTTCTCTTGGTTCTTGGTTCTAAATAAATGCGACTTATAGTCCAGTGCGACTTAAATATGTTTTTTTCCTCGTCATGCCGTATTTTTGGGCTGATGCGACTTATACTCAGGTGCGACTTATAGTCCGAAAAATACGGTAGTGGTATTTCGGCCAAATATTGTCCGATCCTAACAAACCATACATCAATGGAAAGCTTATTTATTCAACTTAAACTAAATGTCTAAAAATGGACCCTTATAACTGGTTTCATGGTCCAGGGTTTGTATCAGGACATAAAAAAAAAAAATCTGGTCCTTGGCAGGTTTTAAAATGTGGTTTGTGCGTGTGTGTGTTTATGATTTACTTTAACAATGCCTAGCAGAATACATCACTCACCTGTGAGCTACAGAGAATGACAAATGCTTTCCGAAGCCCAGATATTCTTCCACACAAATCAAATGACTGGAACAGAAAAAAACAGCAAATTTAACAACACACACATACATATACACGCACAACAGAAAAGACTAACTGAAAAATGAGCTCTGAAAATGACATTTTGAAAGGCTCTGAAGTGCAACGCCACATGAAATTTATCTCATGATAATAAAGGCCCTTTTTAATGCTATTAATAATAAATAAAAAGAACATCATTGATGGAAGAGGTCAAATCAGATAGACTACCTTACAAAGACTGTAGATGATAATCAGCGTGGCTCCGACGAAGTAGCTGCTGGATGGATCTTCACCCATGATGTACTTGTACCACAGCTGGATTGGAACCACAGCTCTGAAGAGCTGACTCAGCTCCTCTATGAGCAGATAACACTTCCCCTGCAAACACACACACACATACAGGTGTACATCCAAACCTCTCAACTTAATCAAGACTCCATCCTGATATGACAGATTTCTTCTGCAGTGGTAGAGCAGCTCAGACACCAGACATCCCCAAAGACGTAACAAGATTCACATCAAACACAAGAGCCATTATAAAGATAAGCGTTGTTTCTAGATTTCCCATCTCTAATCACTGTGTCGTAAAATACTATACTTTGTGTTTTAGTAAATCAGAAACATAGTTTTGAACAATCCACATCCTGGACCAGAACTCTCTGTTCAATGATTACACCATTATAGTAATCATAATCTATCTAAAAAAAATTTATTAAATCATACAGGCAGCTCACCATAATTGCAAATTTGTGATCGAAATATATGTATATTTTATTATTTATTTGAATGATTTTGTTATACAATAATTCAAATCATTAACATTATCATTATTATCATCCACTTAATCTTTATAAGATAAAACCGCTAGTATAACAATAATAATAATTTAAATGTATTATTATTATTAGATATGCTGAATGCTTATCAGATAAAATGGCTAGCATGATAATATTTTAATTATCATCATCATCATCATCATCATCATCATCATTAGTAGTAGTAGTAGTAGTATTTTCCAGAAAATGTTTATTAACTTATACACACTGATCATAAAAATGAATCAATATTTATCATATTCACGAAGCTTGTGGGATAAACGTGTGTTTTTGCCACTGGACTAAACAGCTTGCATAATAATATAATACAAATACTATTAATTATAATTATACTATTTGTTATTGTTATTATTATTATTATTATTAACCCTTTTAATTTACTTCAAATTAATTAAATTCAAATGGGCTTATTTCACCATGATGCTTGTAAGACTTCCATCTATTCCAACTTCCAACTGTTTAACAATATCTTTACAAACTGATTGCTACTCAAGCTCTTGCGTGAGACAGCAGCACTGAAACCATCCACACATCCTTCCTGTAACTGAATTTGAACAAGATCCCAGTCTCATTGCATCTGTTCGTTCATTAACTGTGAACATCTTACCCTCAAGCTTTAAAGATGCTGTGACATGGAGGGGGGTGTTCTTCTATGGAAATATGGCCACAGTCCAGCGCTCAGCGCTCTCCTGGCAATTTCACCGCATGGCAAACAATACTGGCAGACAAGCAGTGCACCTGCTACCCACATCAAATATAACAAGCCCACCCTTCCCAAACCCTAATCAGAACATTATAAAAGTAGCAGGATGACTGTAAAACTCATCTAATTTCAGGGTCAAAGGGCAACACTCATGCAGCGCTTACACTGACAGTGAACAACAAAACTAGAAGGCTTCAATATAACCAACAAAGCTTCTTGTTTGAAGCACGGACAAAATATCAAGACAAAAACAATGCACCCGATGTTTAAAATACATTGGAAAGCATGACCTTTTTTAACAGTTACTTAAAATTAAATTTCATAATATTCTATTATAGGCTTTTTTAGTTGGGTTTAACTCATCTTCAAATGCCGAATTGACCTTCAGCTGACAGAAAATTTGAGATTGTGATTACACTAAAATCTACGGTGATGGTAGACAGTAAAGAGATGTGTAATCCAATACAGGGAGAAGACAATTATAAAACACACACACACACACACACATACATATATATATATATATATATATATATATATATATATATATATATATATATATAGTCAGGTATTTATTGTGTTATTTATAGCTATTTTTGTAATAGGTTGGAAATATAATCAATAATGGATGCTAATTATAAAATGACATTAAAATATATAATTGTATACTTATTTTTATATAAAAATAAAAAAAAAATCTTTCACTTGGTAAAGATGAAATAAGTGGGGGAAAAAACCTAAACTGTTGCAAGGACCAGAGTCATCCACAACGCACATCAACTGCCTAGTAACCACTCAGAACACCCTAGCAACCTTAGTGACCAATTTAAAAAAAAAGTTTTTTTTTAGCACCAATCATATTTGCATTAGGAAAAATGTTTTTTAAATAATGCGCTGTATAGATCTTATATAAGAAACTGATTATTTCTATTTCAAATAAATGCTGTTCTTTTTCATTTGAAAAATGCATTGACAAAATGCATCATTTTCCACAAAAATATTAGCAGCACAACTGATCTCAAAAATAATACTAATAATAAATCAGCATATTTGAACAATTTCTGAAGGATCATGTGCAACTGAAATTTCAGTTTTGCATCACAGTAATAAATAACATTTTAAAATACAAAACAGTTATTTTAAATTGTATTTTTTGTGTGTGTGTGCAAAATTTCAGTTTTTACTGTATTTTTGATTCAATTATTTCAGCCTCGGTAATCAAAAACACTGAACAAATTTCCCAACCCCAAACTTTTGATCAGCAGTGTATGAATAATAAATAAAACATTATTCACAAAGGTCTGTGTATCTCATTTTGGTCAATTCTGGTTTATAACTAATCCTGGTTCCGCAATTATCTTGTGAATCTCCAGACGAACGTCAAGTCGTAACCAACCACATCAAGCGCTGAAGGCCTGACACTATCACCGCACAGGTTGCATGATGACTTATTGGACTCCACCAGACAGCGATTAATCACCCTGTTGGGGAGCTTGCTAGCTGACTGACGGGGATCTGTAACCTCCAAACGCAAGCAATTCATCTTAGCCAGAGTCCCTGCAGCCCTGTACTCTCTCACACTTAGCGATTAGACAAACTAGAGCTGGAATCCATCCAAATACTGAAAAGTTGGGCCAACTGCATCATGGGGGAGCAGCAGATTTAACAGCCATGTCCGTGATTTCAAAACAACAATGAAGAAAACAATTATTGAACACGCGAGGAGGTCCTCAGGGTGGGAAATGGTTTAATTTATCAAAGGGCAACATGAGATTCTTTTTATAATTTTGCATCTGTTTCTCATATGGGAGGCTTGGGTTTGAATCTAATGCTCAATCCCCAGCTCTTGATTAATGGCTTTACGGTCTTTACTTTAATCAATTTAACACACTCTTACTAAATGAAAGCATTCATTTCTTTCAAATACAAATTCTTTCTTATTAACCCCAAACAGCTGAATGGTAGTACAGCAACAAATAGTCTTGCATATCAGATATAAGCATATCAGTAAACAGGATTACAAGTTGACTTTTTTCTGCCAGCGGTAAGTTAAAATAAAATAAAAGATCATTTTCAATGTGCCTATTTTAGTAGGCACTGAGGAAGGTCAATAGGTTACTCAATCCTCATATCCGTGTGAACTGAAGTGTTATGGACAGTGTGAGTTCATACTGACATGCACTGGCTTGCAGCTGCGGTTATGCAAGATTTTATACCGACATGTATGGATACATGTGTGTGTGCTGTGTCTTTGTAGTGGTGGTGATGCTGGGCATGGAAAGTCAGCGGAAAGCCTGACACATAGACCATGACATCATTGCCTGAAAGTGTGCCACCTGGGCATGACACAAGAGGTGGAAAATGTGTGTTTGGTTTCAGGGGCTGGGTTCAGAGATGACTAGGGGTAAGTTCCTGGAACAGAGCTTCAGAGGAACAGAAACTATGCGCAAGTCAGATTCTCCTGGCAGATGCGGATGCAAAGTGTTTATTTGAGTCAAACAAATGGTTTGGAGTGGGTGGCGTTTGTGTGATTCTTCAATATTAGAAAGTGTGATGTTTTTACAGATTAGATCCTGGTGTACTAGACTCATACTGTCACTCCAATGATTGTGTGATTGTGTGAGAGCATGTGTGTGTGTGTGTGTGTGTCTGTGTTCCTCGGAGAGGTGACCTCATCCTAGCCCCAGTGGGCCAATGAGCTCACATACTGCCTTGCAAGCAGCCAACCAACCACACAAGGCATGGTGACAAGGTACACTATTTTGTTTTGTTTTTGCCAGTTGCACCCAGTTTGAACTGACTGAAGCTGCCTGGAACTTCCTCCTGATCACAATATCTCATCATGGTAAATCATGTATGAACAAAGCAGTTTTATTTGACTCATGATTCATTTGAAGCCCATTAGATCATAAAAAAAGAATGCATTACAAACATACAGAAGAATCAAACATTCATCAAAGAGAAATGAGATGAATATGTTCACTTTCTTTAAATATTCAACAAACCGTTTCTGCATTTTGCATGTTTTAGAGAAAAGTCACGTTTAATTTGTTACTTTCTTTAGTAATTATTTGTGAAATTTACTAGCAATTATATTTCAATTGAGCAATGTGCAAGTGATATTTACTGTAGGACTGTACTTTCTGACATGGTACACTAAAGCAGCAGTAATATAAAACATGGAAAGTTGTTTTCTTACCCTGGACTTGAAAGCGAGGATCATTTTAGGCAGGAACAGTACGAGACATTTAAGCTCGATGGTGAAATATTTCAGCACAAAATCTGTTATTCCAACAGCCCAGATCAGGTCAAAGAAATCATAACTGTTGATGTTTGGCTTCGCAAAAATAAGGCTGGGGGGAAAAATGTACATATATTATATTTATTCTATCATAGTCATGTATAATATAATTTAAATACAAATGATATAATTTTATATTATAAATGTACCGTATTTCTCAGACTATAAGTCGCACCGAAGTATAAGTCGCATCAGTCCAAAAATACGTCATGATGAGGAAAAAAAACTTATATAAGTCGCACTTATTTAGAACCAAGAACCAAGAGAAAACATGACCATCTCCAGCCGCGAGAGTGCGTAGATGGTAATGTTTTCTCTTGGTTCATTTCTCTTGGTTCATGTCAAATTAATTTTGATAAATAAGTCGCACCTGACTATAAGTCGCAGGACCAGCCAAACTATGAAAAAAAGTGTGACTTGTAGTCCGGAAAATATGGTATATAATATTCTATAATTTGTATTTAATGACAGAATTTTAAACACAAATGATAGAATATTATACAGAATTATGATATCCATTTACGATACATTTCTGCTCAAAAGTTTCTTTTGAAAGAAATCAATACATTATTAAATCAAGGATGCATTCAATTGATCAAAAGTGACAGCAAAGACATTTTTAATGTTACAAAGAATTTCTATTTAAAACAAACGCTATTCTTTTGAACCTTCTATTCGTGAAAGAATCTTGAAAAAAAAATGTATCACAGTTTCCACCTAAGTATTAAGCAGCACAACAGTTATCAACCTTGATAATCATATCCCCTGAATGTTTCCTGAGCTGCAAATCAGCACATTAGAAGGATTTCTGAAGGATCACCTGACACTGAAGACTGAAGTATCATATTGAAATAAAAAAAAGTTATTTTAAATTGTAGTAATATTTCGCAATGCTACCGTTTCACTGTATTTTGATCAAATAAATGCAGCCTTGGTCAGCATAACATATTTCTTTCAAAAACATCTAAAAAAGCGTCCAACCTCAAAATTTTAAATGACAGTGTATATGAAATAATAATAACAACAACAACAAAAAAATGAAAACAGTGAATGATTCAAATGTAAATAATGAAAAATGACGGGAATTAAATACTCACAAATGCTGATAAACACAAACATACAATGAGAGATCACTCTGTGAAATGACAACATGCAGTAAATCAAATGTTTCAAATGAATAAGGCAAAAAAAAAAACAACAACAACAATTTGATACATGTAATGTTATGATGGTGACTCTGAAACGAATGAACAGTACAGTACCTGTTGTGAAGTTCCTCTGCACTGAACGTGTAATACACATACACAATGTTACCAGCGAGAAAGATCATAATCCAGAGGGTGGTACACACAGACCTGTCCTCCTGAAAACACACCCATGCACAATGAGACACGTACAGCACGTCCTCAACAGAACAATCCGTCCTTATCAAATTATACAGTTTGAAGTCAGTAAGATTTGTTTCTAAAGAAATTAATAATGTTTAGCAAGGATGTAATAAACTGATCAAAAGTGACATTAAAGACATTTGAAATGTTACAAAAGATTTTCAAATCAATGCTGTTCTTCTGAACTTTCTATTCATCAAAGAAGCCAAAAAAAAAAACATTGCTAAACAGAGATGTTGTTTTAGGACCAAATCAGCATATTAGAATGATTTCTGAAGGATCATGTGTCACTGAAGACTGGAGTTATGATGCTGGAAATTCAGCTTTGCATCACATTTTAAAATATTTTAAAATAGAAAAAAATATATTAAATTGTAATAATATTTCATAATATTACTGTTTTACTGTATTTTTGATCAAATAAATGTAGTCTTGGTTGCACATAAGAGAACACTAAAATAATCTTAACCCACTCTAAATGCTTAAACAGTAGTGTTTGGGTATTATATGGACCTCTTGATTGAGGTCAAATGCAAATGTCTCAAGTGCATAAGGGTGAATGCAGGAACCAGAGGAGTCAGAAGTATAATTATAGTATAAAACAATAAACTGAACAGAATCTCACCCGCAGTGCCACCTGATGCTTCAGCTTTGAGTTAGCAAAGGCAAATGTGCTGATCATTCCAATGCAAATAGCAATTCCTGAGAAACACAAAGAGAATCATAAGAGAATCAGCACCTTGCATTTCACATATCACCTGAAAAGACACTGAACATTAACATCATTATAATTTCTGTTCCAACATAATGAAAACATTACATTGCATGTCAGAGAAAACCAATCACATTGTTAACAGTTGTGACTCTGACCCATGCTTTTAAAAACAAAGGCAGCTCACAACATATTGAACCCTACCAAGCTTGTGCTGGAAGCAGTTTTTAGCAAGGAGAATGAGGATAAAAGGGAATCCCCTCTGAAGCCATGTGACCATGGCCTTGAGCTCACAGAGAGCAGGAGCTGGTGCAGAGACATCATCACCTGGGAACAGGAAGTTGTGGAAGATGAATACCACTACTTTCAACACAAAATGTCAACATTAAGTCAGAACCACAATGTAGGTTATTAATGCATTTGTAGATTTAATTCTAGTAGTTTTGCCTTTATGACTTGGAATTGGATCAGATAAGAGCAGGGTTATTATAGTTAACTAAACTGAAAAAATAAATAAATAAATAAATATATATACATATATATATATATATATATGTGTGTGTGTGTGTGTGTGTGTGTGTGTGTGTGTGTATATATATATATATATATATATATATATATATATATATATATATATATATATATTTTTTTTTATTTTTTTTTTTATTTTTTTATTTATTTATTTATTTATTTATTTATTTATTTATTCAGTTTCAGTAATAAGGGCTGTTACTGCATGAACGCATGTGATAAATTTTACAATCCTTAACAAGTTAAAATAATTTAATGCAGTTAATGCAAAATTACTGAAGAATTATTTCAATTTTAACCCTTAAACCCAATTTTGCGTCTCTGCTTGCGATCAGATCATTTTAAGCTGTTACACTCCGGGAAAGTTTTCAGTCCAATGTTTCCAATGAATAATGCATGTATGAGTGCTGTATGAGTGTATGAGTGCTCCTGAATGCACATTGTATTTATGAACAGCACAGACATTACAGTACATTCACGCTATTTCCACATACATTCACATGGTATCTCCATGATTACACACATTATCACAGAAAAAAAAAGATAAAAAATTGAATCGATTGACATCCCTAATATATATATATATATATATATATATATATATATATATATATATATATATATATATATATATATATATATATATATATATAATTCAAACTAGTTGCCAAGGCAATATTTCTCATTTTTATTTAGTTTAATTTGATGTACCGAAATAACAAACTAAAAGTTAAATATATATATAAAAATATATATTTATTTAAACAAATAAAAACAAAAACTACTAAAAATGATAAAAACTCACAACAAAATGGAAAGTATTTAAAAATATAAATAATATAAAATAAATTAAGAAATTAATACTTTTATTTAGCATGGATGCATCACATTGATCAAAAGTGACAGTAAGGACGTTTATAAAATAAACATTTTTCAAATAAATATTATTATTTTAAACTTTTTATTCATGAAAGAAACCAAAAAATATATATGTACCACAGTCTCCACAAAAATATTAAAGGGGACACATTTTTGGGTGAGCAGTAGCTCATTGTCATTTAAAGAGACGTGCATTGAAATGGATAGCTTTTGACAGGCTAAAAAAGGGTGTTGTTTTACACGACTATTGAAGATTATTATACAGTAAGCTACATTTCATGAAGACCCTATTAAATCATAACAACTTGTGGAAAATGGGCATCCAATGTCCTCTTTAAACAGTGGAAATATTTTCAGGGTTGATGATAATAGGAAACACAGAAGCTCTTACTTCCGTCCTCTCTGCTCCTGTGTCTTTCAGCAGAGGTGGCCGCATGCAGGAGAGAAGAGCGGTGCTGGCCGGAGTGATGATGATGATGATGATGGTGCTGAGGAGGGAGAGGGAGATAAGGCGAGTTCTCCGTCCGGTGAGAACCTTCGTCTCTCGATGAGGACACCATCTGGATGAAGACGTCCGGTGGAGAACCCAGAACCAGCCCCGCAGCCTGGAAAGGAGCTGAGGACACGTTCCCAGCAGAGACGCCCACCAGACCAGAGAAGAGCTGCTGAGGCGATGTAGGAGAGTCTGGCTTCAGACAGTCAAACACTCCCCCTTCATCAAGGCTGCTCTCTGAACCGAGAGTTTGACTCCTGTTCCTACAAAATGACATGAAAGTGGGGTGCATTTACACTGCATGGCCTAATCAGATCTGATATTCTGACACATACTTGATGGAATCAGTAATAAAGTTTTTTTTTTTGTTAGTTAGTTTTTTTCCTAGGCTTCCAATAACTACATAACATCAGCATGATTACAAGAAAGTGTTATTCTGCAATATATATATATACAAATATTCAGAAACAAAAATGGTTTCAGCATTGATAGTGAATGTTTCTTGCACAAGAAATTCACTATCAAGAAAGGGGAAGTCATGGCCTAGTGGTAAGAGAGTATGACTCCTAATCCTAAGGTTGTGGGTTCGAGTCTCGGGCCAGCAATACCACGACTGAGGTGCTCTTGAGCAAATCACTGCTGTGTGTGTGCACTTTGGATGGGTTTAATGCAGAGCACGAATTCTGAGTATGGGTCACCATACTTGGCTGTATGTCACGTCACTTTCACTTTCTTGAGTAATGAATCAGCACATTAGAATTGAATTCTGAAAGATTGCGTTCAAATAGAAAACAGTACCTTTAAAGTATAAAATATTTCACAATATTAATGTATATTTTCCTGATATAATATGAATCGCTCTCAATCTAATTTCTCACTTCCCATGTGTACTTGCTCAGTGATTGAAATGCAAGTATTTCCATGCTTTCAGCAACTTACACATTACAGTTACTTAACTAGTGAAGCTGGTTAACTAAAAATAAATAATTTCAGAAGGATGGGAATCTAACATTCTAAAATTAGTCTTAAAACTGTAAACATGTTTAGACCAGATGAGTGAAATCCAACCTTTCTGGTGGCATGCCCTCGGGGTTACTGCTGTGGCGTCTCTGCATGACACCCACTTTATCACCAGGAGCTCCAAAACTGGAGAGAAACAAAAAGAAACAGATTTATGACACATTTATGAACATTTTTTTGCCTATCAAAGAATATGTGCATAAAGCGATTACAATTCAAATGTGCAAAAGGACATTGTACTGAATTACACAGCACAACAGAATATTGTGACATATAAGCAATAGGAAATGTTTAGATTATAAAAATGTGGAATATATCTGTCTGTATATGTATGTAAGGGATAGTTCATGTGACTTCATCTCTTCTGGGGAACACAAAAAGAGAAGTTTACCAGCGACTATAATGAACTACTTTCTTCCATACAATGAAACTGTGACAAGGGACTATCACACTTCATAAACAATATTAAAAAAAGTAGTGTCATACTTCTTTGTGAGTGTGTTCCTACTCTTAACAAGCCACAATATCTCTGTATGAGGAACAGGCTGAAATTTCATTATTCACTGAAAATCTTGCTTGACACCCAAAGTTAACTTTCTTTTTATTTAAAGTGGTCATATGATGTTTTTAAAGATCATTATTTAATGTATTTGGTGTAACAGAATATGCTGACATGCTTTAATGTAAAAAAATTAATTCTTTTTCAAATGCTGTTCATTATTCTAGGTCCTCTATGCCCCGCCTCTCTCAAACAACGTTTTCTACAAAGTACCTCCTTCCGACAAGCAAAGTCTGCTCTGATTGGCCAGCTGACCCAGTGCATTGTGACTGGCCGAACACCGCAAGCATGTGTCGAAAATGTAATGCCCCCTTTCCATAACTGACATGGCTGCATCAACTCTACTGCAGTTCCTGAAACCACGCCTTCTTTCTTTGCATGAACATTTGGCAGGCATTATGCAAATACTTCCACACCACATTGTGACATAGACATGTGGGGGCGTGTTTTTAGCCAGGTCTGGATCAGCCTTCTCTTTTAGACAGAATAAATCCTTCTGTGGGAAATATTGAGCTTTGTAACTCCTCAGATCTTATACATGCACAAATAGCTGCTTAAACATACAATTATGAACAACTCATATTCAGTCCCACAGAAGAAAGTAAGTCATAAGCATTTCAAAAGACACAAGTGTGTAAGTGTGATGTCACAAATTTCATCATTACTGAGTGAAAGAACAATAAATCATAACATATACAGTACATAACTGTGTGAACATGTGTATAGATAGACTGACAGACAGATAGACAGATAGACAGATAGACAGTTAGATGGACAGACAGACAGACAGACAGATAGATAGATAGTCTTTACTCTGTTAAGGACAGTTTGACAGATTTCTTTAATATTCTATGTTGTTAATTGTTTATGGTAGCGGTGTAGTAAGAATAACTATAGAAAAAATATTATTTTATGGCAAACTGCTATTTCTACATTGTTGGAACATCATGAATGAACATGAGCCTTTGAATGTTGAATAGAGCTTTTTTTCGATTTAAACGCCCATTTAATGTCATAGAAACGAGCAGAATTCTCTTACCTTCACCATAGCTTACAACAGACACGCACAAACTAATCTTTAGACGCTGTTTTTCGTAATAACGTTTAACATAAACCTCAGAAATGAGAAAGCATCACTCGATCCAGGGCTGTAAAGCGGATGTGAAATCGATTTGTTTCCGGAAGTAACGTTACACACGGCGGGCAGCCAATCACGACGCGCCGTTGCTCCGCATTTCCGCATGGAGAGAGCTTTGTTGTTGTGCTGCTTGCTTTCTGCAACTCCTATTATTTTATACAGTTTAAGACCTAAACAGATAATCTCATACCAGTCAAGATTACAATCGATTAATTAGACGCACGTTTTCGTTTTGTTTGTTTTTGCAGCTCCATCCGTCAGTATGAGACATAACGTTACCAATTTATAATCTTCATTCTGATCATTTCATGCCTAAAATGGGTTAAATGTTTATAAAACTCACTGTTTGACAATTTATGACGGCAATCGGTCTCTATTGGAAGCCTGTGTCGGGTAACAGTAATATAATATCGTATTCTTCATCCGATCTCTGCCAGTGACAGTGAGTGTTGAGTGTTGAGTGTTGGTGATGCGAGAGATGATGTGTTGAGTGAATCGGTCGGATCTCTCTGTCTGAGATCTCCAGTGCTGTTTATTCAGCTCCATCGCATCTATCTGGACCTGGTGCTCGTCTCCATGGTGTTCCGCCGGCTCTTGCGCAAGCGCTGGGTTCTGGGGGTCGTGTTCGGGTTGTCGCTCATCTACTTTCTCTCCAGCACCCTCAAACAGGTTTGTTGTGGTGTTGTTGATGCGATAATATATATTATATCTTTTATATTCTCATTAAGGCTGCATGGAAATATAACATTTCAAAATGACTGTTTTCTACTGAAATATGATTTACAATCAATGTAATGTATTGTTGTGATCAAAGCTGAATTTTCATCTTTCATTACTCTAGTCTTCAGTGTCACGTGATATATATGTTGCTCATTATTGATGCTAAATTATTCAGAATGGTTCTTACTATTATTAAACTGTTTTTAAAACTCTTATTTTTGTGTGTGTTTTTTAAGCATTTATTTGCACTCTTTTATAATATATGTTATTACTGTCATTTTCCATCAATTAAACATGTACTATGTACAGGAGGAGCGAACCATCCGTGATCGGACCCTCCTGGAGGTGAGGGGCTCGGACCATCCCATCCAGTGGAAGATCAAGTTCCTCCTGGGTAACAGCAGCAGGCAGATCTCACAGTGCAGGAACTCCATTCAGGGAAAGAGGCTTCTCACGGATGAACTGGGTAAGTGACGGGGGAAAATGTTCAATATATTTCAGGTCAATTATCTCTTAACAAACCTCTGTGTAAAAACTTTCAGAATATGAGTGAATAAAACTGTAAATTTTGGTTTATGTTTGAATGCTGCTGAAGTGGACATTTCTAGCTCAGTGTATGATAGAAAATGGCCTTTAAAGATATGTATAGTAATTCAAATCTACAGATGTGTGTAATAAAATTAAATGAAAAACATGAAATCAAAACATTCCTCAGTTCCAGAAAAACTGCATATGAATGCATGCATAAAAATGCATGTTTTGTATGTAGTGTCCCATCTTAAAATCAACAAATATATATATATATATATATATATATATATATATATATATATATATATATATATATATATATATATATTATGCTGTTATAATGAAATTATTATTATATTATAATTATATAGCATTAGTGAGTGCATTTGGTTAATAGGAAAAATTTGGCAGAAAGCAAACCTTCACAGTAGTAAAATTTTAATAATTTGAGGCAAGTTGCAAAGATTAATATTACTTTGGCAGGAGCACTTTGCCTTTTTATGCAGAAGCATTTGAGAGTAAATAATAAGGAGAGTGGCAGGCAAGTATCTGGACAAATTGGTTGAATTGTAACTTGAGTTGACGGCACACAGTTACTGACCACACAAGGCTTTAATGTGTAGCTCAAACTGTTAATAGGTTCCTTTTGAGTATTTGCATGTAACCAGTGTTCAATTTAACACAGACTTTTCTGTCTCTGCAGGTTATGTGTGTGAGAGGAAGGATTTACTGGTGAATGGATGTTGTAATGTCAATGCTCCCAGCTCGAGCCAGCATGTCTGTAAAAGCTGTCTGGCCAATGGCTGCTGTAGGATTTATGAGTACTGCGTTTCCTGCTGCCTCCAGCCTGATAAGGTGCTTCAAACAACACATCTTTATCTTATGTTGATACACAAATCATTCAGGGTGTCTGAATTGTAGAACTTTGTTAATTTCTCTTAGCTTGAAATATTGAGTACACTGTTAACACTAATAAGTTAGCAGAAATCAAAATTACATTAAATATCTGATGCAAAGCATGCTGGGTAATAGAAAATCCCAGTTTCAGTTAAATGCAAGTTAGTGAAACTAAAAAAAATGGATCAATTCAGGTTACAAATACACACACACACACACACACACACTGGTCACTTTAGGTACACCGGTTCCATTGCTTGGTAACACAAATTCCTAATCATACAGGATATATATATATATATATATATATATATATATATCAGAATTTGTCTTTTTTAGAAACTGCACAAGCGAATGTTAAGTGTAGTTGAAATGATGTAAAAGTCTTTTCGACAACACTAAACGCTCTCTCTTTCCTGCTCTCTTTCAATCAGCAACCTCTTTTGGAGCATTTTCTAAACCGAGCAGCAGAAGGGTTCCAGAACCTCTTCACCGCAGTTGAAGATCATTTTGAGTTGTGTCTTGCCAAGTGTCGTACTTCCTCACAGGTGAGCATCACACTCTGAATGCTAGTTTGTTTTGTTTGTGGCTTTCCAGACCAGAATGCATGAAAGTACTCTGCTTAAACTCATGTTGTTGTTGAGTATACCAGTCAATCAGAGCTTTTCCTCATCATGTTTTAGCCGGCAGAACTAAATCCCACCCGCTGTTGTCTTGTTTCAGAGCGTCCAACATGAAAACACCTACAGGAACCCGCAGGCGAAGTACTGCTATGGCGAGAGTCCTCCAGAACTGCTGCCTATATGACTCTGTTTGCCAGCGAACCGGCTTTGAATAATGAAGGAGATTACTTGCAGATCTTCTCAGGGGCCCCTGATGGGCCAGTAAATGAACAGGAATTTGAGTGCACAATCATAAAGACTTGAAAGAGACTTTACGCTGCATAAGTGTGTAGTATCCGTTTTTACCTCTTCAGTGGTGAACATCTCGTCGAAGACTCCGCCCATTTCTTTTTTTTCTGCTTGTCATGCTAAGATTAGGCTACTTTTTTAGTAACCTCACTAATTTTATCTTCGGATGGGATTCCGGAAAGAGTCTTTGTGTTGTTGTTTCGTGCTAAAAAACACATGGAAAGCACCTCAGATGATTTGACAGCACCCCTGTGTGAGCTCAGATTTATGTGTACGACCTGCATGTCATCTACTATATGTTAATTTAATAAAGTAAATAGCTTTACAATTGAGGTTGTTTGTATTATTCCGGACTTCTCTAATTTAACAGAACGTTTTGGGTTTATAAAGACAATGTATTACATGTTGCATGCACTGCAAAAAAAAAAGAAAAAAGTCTTCCGTAAATCAGGATACATTTACTAGAGATGGACAATGAAGATCCAAAGTTGTTGTTGTTTTTTAAACTGAACTAAATTAACTGAGTTTATGCTTTACATATATATAATCAATGGGGTGTGAAAACTTGTTTTCCCTTTGAATTAAATTAATTTGACCAAGCAGCAATTTTATATTTAAGAGATAATACACTTAATTTTGATACTTTTGTTGTAAAATAAGAAAATTATGTAATTTTTGCCTCCATGTAGATTTTTTTTTTTTAATTTTGCACTGAAAAAAATAAGACAAAAATACTGAAGAACCAGAACAACACTTGTAAACCCATTAAATGGATACAAAAAGAAAATCCGGGTGACATAACTCTACACATTCATTCATTTAAAACAGTACTCCTACAACAATATTCATATATTACTATAAAAAAATTTTCAGTGATAATTGACATTATGTCACAAATGCTGCAATTTCACAGGTATTTCTGAAAATCACACAGGATTTCGATTTTAAATATATCATTGGATTTATCTAATTTAGTTTCCAATCATCATTGGTTTTAATCTCAAGCCTCATTTACTTAAACTTTCGTTTTTTTTGTGCTTTCTTGAATTTAATGATAGTTGTCAAGGCCTAATGTGAGATTTTACAGAAATTGCAATTCATTATGATTTAAACAGTCCATTGCTCATGTATCATTGTCTAGTTTCAGTTCTAATTTAAAAGATGACCCATAACTCTTTGGGCGAGGGCGATCTTTGTTGGCACATCTTAAAAATATGAGCACAGAAATAAAGAATTGCATCATAATTTGGCTTGCATGAGAATGAATGCTGCCATATTTGGCTTTATGCTTCACAACATTTGGATTAGAAGATTAGATGCCACGGAATATCTTTCAGAACAAGAATAAGCACTGTTTAAGTTTATTTTACTCTTTCCAAAAAGGTATTATTGTTTATGACAATGTCAATAAACAATACAAGTATATATTTACCTCCACATTCTGGTGTATAGTTCGGTAAACACAGTTTTCAGAAATTTTCATACAAATTGCCAACAGCCAAAATGCAGAAGTCACTTGGGGATACATGTCTACTATTAACCAATTAATCATCCTGATTATTGAAAAAAAAAAAACATCCGCATTGAAATGAGAAAATTAACAAGCTTTTTCATGGATACATCTGTCAGTTTGATTAATGACAGTCAGCGGAGACCATAGTATTACACTGCAGACTGAGTCAAACACCTGCTTCCTGCTCATACAATAAACATTCTGAGGATTTAACACATTACTACTAGAATTTGTAATAATCATTTTATTGTTGTATTGACAATATGTATGAAGTTTAATAGTATAAATATTATTTTTAATGTTTTATACAGAAAAGCACACAAAATGTGATATAAATACATTTTATTTTATTAAATTATCATGCAAAACAATACATATAAAGCAACATTAACAGAAAGAATATTTTCATGACAAATAGAGTATCAACATTTTTAAAATACTGAAAACGGCAAAAAAAAATCAATTTATTGTTGTATTAAATTATGATGCTAACGTCATAATATATGACAATAACAATAATTTTCTCAAAATACATAACACTGAAAAGGTCAAAAGAATATAATAAATAACATGTAATTGTATTCAAGAACAATATGGATGAAGAAACAATTATATAAATATTTTAGATACAAAAATAAAAATATAAATAAAATACAAAATATAAATAAATGTTACAAATAAATATAAATAAAATACAAATTAAACATGACAACATACTGAAAAAGCTGGTAATAAGAGGATTGTTTCAAGAGGATGTGACCAAATCTCGTTTGCACAAGGTATCATTTGGTACAATGTTTACCAGTTCACCCAGAAATTCTACAGAGTTATTAAGAACAGTCTGGGCCCAATGTTTTTGTTTAAATGAGTTTTTAGGTGGGGAGACAGGCTCTGTTATGTTTTTGCATTCACATATAGCTCCTGCAACACAGCGCTCTGTAAGCTCAAGATCATGAGTGGGTGTTTTTAATTCTTTAAATATTGGTTGCGTGGTATGATGTATTTTACTTTGGTGTTGATATATATGGTCAAGAGCCTTCTTTATGAAGTTAAGCCCACACCGAGCTTTCTGCATTTTCGCTTCACTGGACAAATTCTTCAAGTCAAGTTCTGAGATTGGTTTCAGCAATATTTGTATACGTTTGTTTGCTGAGAGCTGAAACGAAAGAGAGATGGATCACACATTAAAAGGAAAGCCTCTGAATTATCATTTACAAACTATGCCGTTTCCTGTTAAGTCATAGTTTGATTGAATCTAATGTAATGATCAAGAAATAATAACGAACTCCAGAAAGAATATATTTCTGACAGCTACTAGACGTGTAACAATACAGTGCAACAGTTTGGTACAATACACTATACTGATCTCACAATCCTTCAAACAAAACCAAAACTGTGTCACAATTGTAAGCATTTTACATTTATGCAGATGCTTTTATGCATTAAAGGTACACTTGTTTTCAGTTCTTGCTTTCCCTGGGGATTGAACCCGTGATCTTGGCATCTACTGTTTGAGCGATAGGAAGGCAGCAATAATTGTTTTAATTATTACCTCTTAGACATATTATAATAACCAAAACAGAAATATTCAAGATTCTACTAAAAATATTGTATTTTATTAAATATAAAATTCTATATTTTAATGTATTCATTGTTATTAAACGTGTGCTTATATTTGATGTGCTCTTTATATGTGCATTAATCAGTCTATATGATTCTCTTATTCTAAAAGCTTAACTTCATTCTTTCTAAACTTATATATATATTGTGACACTTAACAGCTACTTTTAAATGTTGGTGATCATCATTATCGTCATAATCATCATGTACATGGAATGCAAAAGCATGTTATTAAAAGCACACTTATAAAAAGAAGTCTTATCACTACACCAATCACCTAAAATTGTAAGTATAAAAAAAAAATATTGTAAAAGAGTATCAAAGTCCATATCGTAATTCTTGAGTCATAATACAATGAAACAAAGATTATTTTTTGGAAGGATTACTGGAGTATAAATAATATGATTTCTGTCATACAACTTCAAAATCTCACATTTAATTCGATGTTAGTTGGTTGCTGTTAATTGTTTGCAATTTAAAACCTACACCAATAATACTAAACAGACACTAAAACATAACAGTGGCATAAAAAAAACAATTTGGCTACTAAATCTGACTTAAAATACTGAATTAAAATTACTGCATTACATACCTAAATATAAAACCAAGTGCCAAACTCTGCATTCATACATGCAGTAAAAATCACCTTGAGACCAGCACTGATCAATTATTGAACACTGTTTGTTGGATTAGATATCATATGTGATGCAGTGACAGTCAGACACTGTTAAGTGTGGCTTGAAAACAGCTACTTTAAACAATTTTCATTTTTGCATGTAAATCTCCAAAAACAAATGGCAAGTAATACATTTAATTAAATGTGAAATGTTAAAGTAGAAAGACCAGAATAAAAGATGCTCCAGTAATCCTTTAACTAAATTTTTTACCATAACTAATAAAAAATAATTTTACGGTGCAGAGTGTTTAATGTAATGCATATCTTGAGCTCATCTGCATTTTTATCTTGCAATATCTATTTTTAATCAAATACAGAAAGAATGATACTTACATATTCTTTCAATAGATGTTCCATTTTACCCTTTGTTAATTCTAATCTCTTTTTAACATTACATCGATTTACTGAACTGTGTGTCATCGTCTGGATTGTTGCTAAAATCCACAATATCAGAAGTCCTAAAAAGAAAAGTACATTAGTTTACGCCAGTCATAACATGTCATCTACAGCAAACACACAAAAAAGTGAAGCTCAGAAAGTTAACAAGAGATTGAATTTACCAGTTTTTAGCTCCATGGTCACAATTAAAAGTGTTCTTTACTCTGTGTGCTAGAGTAAATTCTTCAGAGTAGAATACGATTTCATGTCAATTCAGTCAACTTTCCATCTTTTATACGCCTTTGAGTGCTTAGTCACCAAAGGAAATGTGTCTAGTGATTTTATCTCTCACAAAGACTTTCAATTAATCTAGCGTAAAAACGCTTACACATAAGTCTGACATAGACTTATGAATATTTTGTTTAAAGTGCTATATAAATAAAGGTGACTTTTACTTTGACATAAGTCAAATGAGTGTTATACAGACTTTCACTCTTGCAAATGCTGTAGGTAAATCTGAAGTGTTAATTATCACTGTTTATGATAATGAATTTCATGCAATATTCTGATCATGTGACGTGTGATTTAATCCAGTGGAATCTGATTTTACACTCAGTTGATAGATGGTGAAAATTCAAGTGTTATGTTGCATATGTTGCCTTGAATGTGAACGTGATGTGGTGCTTTGTGACATTGTCACTCACTGCAAAGTTTAGCTTTAGTTTAGCAAATACATTGTCACTGTACTTAAGTAGATTTTTCTGGTATCAGTCCTTTACTTCAGTATTTATTTTTCTGACAACTTTTAACTTTCACTCACACAAATTTCTGTACATTCTACTTCTTACATTTTCAAAAACGATCCTTCAAACATTTCTACAATATAGTGTCATCTCTCTCTCTCTCCCACTTAAAATACACAAAAATGGTCTCACATCCATACTTTTTACTTAAGTACATGTCAAAGCCCATACTTCTTTACTTTAACTTGAGTAAAAAAGTATAGTCAGCACTTCAACTTTTAAACATGAGTATCTGTCCTTCTACTTGAGAGAAAAATATACTTTTGTGTACCTTTGCCATCTCTGGTTCTTTGATACAAACACAGCAGGTTGTGTCAGTTTTATTAGCCTATCTATAAGGATATATATTAAAATGCATACAGAATCTAAACAAAGTCACTGCTCACATGCTTTCTGTTGAAATTTTGTGACAGTGTTTGTCATTACCTAGATGTGATGTCACATTATTTTCTGTGAATATAGTGGGAGATACAGTGTGTGTTCTATTCCTCTTAAGTCATTTTCTATTAAAAGTTACATGTTCAATTGGAGATTTCCATCCAAGCTGCTTAGAAGAGACTCAGTGGGATAAACGGAGGATATATATTTTCCTTCTAAGTATTGTGCCCTAGTGGCAAAAGAACTGGTAGCCTTAAGTTTGTAAGTTCAAACCACAAAAGATGACTGACTCAGCAAAAGACATGCCGCATGTTAATTTGCAGGATATGCAATCTATCTGCATTTGCTATTCTCTTGCCGACTCTCACAAGTGTGTTGTTGATTTCTTGGAATTATGTATATTCTAATATTTTCAGTGTCAGTCATTTTTAGCAACAATCTTCAGAGCTCTTTTGGAATGTATATCTAAACATAGCAATTGCATTGGATGACAAAAAGCCTTTTCAGTTCCTTTTTTCCTAGATTTTAATTTCAAATGCAAAGTGTGTGGGGGTGTGTGTGTGTGTTTGTGTGTGTGTGTGTAAAAAATGCTCACCAAGGCTCCATGTATTTAATCAAAATGCATTAAAAACAGAAACATTTTAAAATATTATTAATGTATAAAATAAAATGTGTAAATGCAACTTATTCAGCAAAGCTGATTTGTTGGTCGGTTATCACCTATTATTTGTGCTCAATTATTAATTTTATCTCTTAATATTATCAATAAGCTTGTTTTTCCATATGTAAAACCTTTTCATACATAAAAAAGGTAACTTTACCATTTTGGACTATAGCAGCTGTCACCATCACTTTGTGTTTTTCAAGCGTTTCAATTGGATTTTGAACTGTTTTACAAGGTTTGTTATGTGCAATAAGCGAGCCTGCATAGCAGAAGAAAATTAACAAAAATGAATAAATGAATAAAAATTCCTGCCGTGTAAATCGCAAATACGTCATGGCACGAGCGCAAATGACTCTTAAAGGGAATGGAAGATGAGACTCAGATTGGTTTATTGCACGTTACGCCTCCCCAAAAAAACATTACTCATTAAGAGAATAGGGACAACCTGTTTAGACCATGCGCCCGGGGCGCGCCAAAAGAATTTCCGTCGTTAAAATAGCAAAAGTGGTTTTAGACATGCCCTGAGTGCAGCTGCACTGTGCGCTTTACACTTTTTGCGTTTAGATCTTTAAAATAGGGCCCTAAATGTTTCGAAATATTACAAGAATAAAGTAAAATATTATGAGATTAAAGTCAAAGTATTATGAGAATACATTTTCACAAAGAAAACGGATTCATTTAATGGATTGTTTCACATAAATACAGCGATCTGATCATTGAAGAGATTGAAAAACACATTATTGTAAGACATCATTTGTGTTTCACTATAAAACTGATTTTGAAAGGTGAGACATATTATAAGTAGGTCAATCAAAAGCATGACTCTTATTGCTCATGGGAGATTTTAATATTCACGTTGATAATACAAATGATGCATTAGGACTTGCATTTACTGACCTAATGAACTCTTTTGGAGTCAAGAAAAATGTCACCGGGCCCACTCATCGTTTTAATCATACACTAGATATAATGATATCTAGATTTAATGATATAGATATCGTACCTCAAAGTGATGATGTTACAGACCATTTCCTTGTATCGTACATGCTGCGCATCACTGATATTAACTATATGGCTCAGCGTTACCGCCTGGCCAGAACTATTGTTCCAGCCACCAAAGAAAAATTCGCAAACAACCTGCCTGATTTATCTCAACTGCTATTTGTACCCCAAAATACAAATGAACCAGATTAAATGACTGGAAACATGGCCACTATTTTCTCTAATACATTAGAAGCTGTTGCCCCAATCAAATTGAAAATTTGGTAAATCCGCCATGGTATAACAGTAATACTCACTCTCTCAAGAAAGAAACTCATAGCCTTGAACGCAAATGGAGAAAAAGGGGAAGTTTTTAGAATTGCATGGAAAACCAGTATGTCCAGCTATAGACAGGCTCTAAAAACTGCTAGGGCAGAGCATATACACAAACTCATAGAAAATAACCAAAACAATCCAAGGTTTTTATTTAACACAGTCGCTAAATTAACAAATTACCAGATGCCACCTGATTAAAATATTTCATCAATGTTTAATAGTAATGACTTTATGAATTTCTTCACTGATAAAATAGATAACATAAAAAATACAATAGCAAATGTAGATTCTACAGTGTCTAACACTTCAGTTTCATCCATCGCACACAAAGATAAACTGCAGTGCTTTACAACTATAGTACAGGAAGAGGTAAATAAACTTATCACTGTATCTAAACCAAAAGCATGTTTATTAGATTCTGTACCCACTAAATTACTAAAGAGTTGTTACCTGCAGCAGAAGAAATGTTTCTCGATATTATTAACTCGTTGTTATCTTTAGGTCATGTCCCAAAACCATTTAAGCTGGCCTATTTCAAATCTTCCATTTATGTTTAACATTTTAAAAAAAGTTGTGTCTGCTCAAATGAGCTACTTCCTGCATAAAAATGATCTGTATGAAGAATTTCAGTCAGGTTTCAGGCCCCACCATAGCACAGAAACTGCACTTGTTAAAATTACAAATGACCTACTTCTTGCGACAGATCAAGGCTGCATCTCATTGCTAGTTTTATTTGATCTAGTTTTTTGATGCTAGTTTTTATTTTGCTGTGTTCAACACCTTAGATCATGACATACTCATAGATAGATTACAAAACTATACAGGTATTCAAGGGCAGGCTCTAAGATGGTTTAGATCCTACCTGTCCGATCGCTACCATTTTGTTTATTTAAATGGGGAGTCATCTCATTTATAACCAGTAAAATATGGAGTGCCACAAGGATCCGTCCTAGGTCCCCTTCTATTTTCAAAATGCATGTTGCCCCTTGTTAATTTTATTAGAAAATACGGGATTAGTTTCACTGCTATGCTGATGATACTCAGCTATATCATCTCAATGAGACCAGATGAAACTTCTAAATTATCTAAGCCAACAGAGTGTGTTTAAAATTTAAAAGATTGGATGACCAATAATTTTCTCCTATTAAATTCGGATAAGACAGAGATATTAATTATTGGACCAAAAACAGTACACAGAATCTTGTAGATTACAATTTGCAACTAGACAGATGTACTGTTACTTCCTCTACAGTAAAAAATCTGGGTGTTATATTAGACAGCAACTTGTCTTTTGAAAATCATATTTCCCATGTTACAAAAACTGAATTCTCCCATCTTAGAAACAATGCCAAGCTACGAAACATTTTATCTGTTTTCTGATGCAGAAAAGCTAGTTCATGCATTCCTGACCTCTAGATTGGACTGTTGTAATGTACTTCTAGGTGGTTGTCCTGCATCTTCAATAAACAATCTACAGGTAGTCCAAAATGCAGCAGCTAGAGTCCTTACCAGGTCAAGAAAATATGATCATATTACCCCAATTTTACACTCTCTGCACTGGCTACCTATTAAGTTCCGTATCAGTTACACATTATCATTACTTACCTATAAGGCCCTAAATGATTTAGCTTCTGCATACCTAACTAGCCTTCTACCACTATACAATCCATCACGCTCCCTAAGGTCACAAAACTCTGGACTTTTGGTAGTTCCTAGGATAGCAAAGTCCACTAAAGTAGGTAGAGCTTTTTCACATTGGCTCCCAAACTCTGGAATAGCCTTCCTGATAATGTTCGGGGTTCAGACACACTATTTAAATGTAGATTAAAAACGCATCTCTTTCGCCAAGTATTCAAATAATGCATCTCTTAAATTGTGCCTGCAGATGCATCTGATCAAATGCGCATTCCTATTCTTTAGCTTGGGTTAAACTAATTAATTCTACTTTGTTGGAAAATAAACGCTGCCACTTAACGGCGCGCAGTCAATTCACAATTATGCTGTGAAGAGAGCTAGAGAGAGTTGTGGTGACACTGCAAACATTCATATTTCTTTCCTTTCTTTCCCTTTTCAGAACGTTTCACCGTCAAAATATGGACATTAACGGGTCTCTGCCTTGGGTTTGACCACGCCAGGAGTTCTTTCTTCACATCAGTTCAGTCAGTGTACTGTTTGAGTAAATTAATTACTCCGGATATTGGTTTTTTGAACTCAGAGGAAGTGTCAGCCACATTAAAAAAGTTAACAGCTTAAGTCATTTGTGAATTAATGTGTATTGGAGACGCGAACCATTTAAAACGATTCAATTCGATTTGGTGAACTGGTTCAAAAAGATATGGTTACATCAAATGATTTGTTCGCGAACTGGATATCACAAACTGCTGTGTTTTGAACTCGCTCACAACAGACACGGAAGAGAAGACAATGCTGAATAAAGTCCTAGTTTTTGCTATTTTTGGACCAAAAAACATTTTTGATGCTTCAAAATATTGTAACTGACCCTCTGATGTCACATGAACTTTTTGATGATGTTTTTCTTACCTTTCTGGACATGGACAGTATACCGTACACACAGTTTCAATGGAGCGACTGAGAGCTCTCGGACTAAATCTAAAATATCTTAAACTGTTTACTGAAGATAAAAGCAGTTCTCACGGGTTTGGAATGACATGAGGGCAAGTTATTAATGACATAATTTTGATTTTTGGGTGAACTATCCCTTTAAGGAGTTTCTGGATTTCAGCTGGCAAAACTATTAAGCTACTAAGAACAAATACATTCTACACAGGAGTTTTCTGAATTTGTCAATTTTTAAGATTGTTCTTATGACTGAATCTGTTCATGTCTGTTGTTTGAAAATGCTCTTAATATGACATTTTTATGTATAAATGAAATGTTTTCAAGTTTATGGAAAACTGAAAGTACAATCTGCAAGAATATTAAAATGTTATTTCAAGTATTACAATTTAACAATTAAACCAATAAAAGAAGTTAAGCAGTCTTTTGTTTCTTTTTATAGTTTTTACTACTGAGACCTGTTGAAATACAATAATTTATACAGTTTTACAATACATAGTAAAAGTGGACAACAAATTACAGTAAATTTCACAGTGTAAAGTAATATTTTATTGTATTAAAATATATCAAAGGCGAAAAAAACATAACATTGTGTTTTACAGTAAAAATGTATTATTGTAAATAAATTTACAGCAAGTTAAATGGCACTGTAAATATGAATACAGTATTTTACTGTAAGTTTAATTTACAGTAAGTTACTGGCAAACTGCTGCCAGTAAGTTACTGTAATTTCTACAGATTTTTTTTACTGTGTAGTAAAAAGAAGGTTGCATGTAGTCCTTTGAAAAAAGCACCACAATTTCCTGTGCACTTCCACTGCAGATAACCCGATCTCATAAGAAAACATAACTATAGAATTAACTAATTGCTGATTTCATATTGATACGAGCTGAATAAAGAAAGCGTGAAGCTCTGCCCCTAAACTTAACCATCAAAAATATTGTATGCAATGAGATTGTCTCGGGTTACACGTGTAGGGGGGTGTAACAATAATCGTGCTTATTAATTTTGTGATTCTTGTGTACAAATAAATAAATACATAATTACTTTATTCTACAATTTCTACATTTCCACATCAGCTTCGACATCTCCATGCTATGTGGATGTGAGTCTGCAGACATTGAGAGCGAGTCCCTCACAGCCTTGTTTACATACCTGTCAAAAATTAAATATGGCCCAATACCGACTAAGGTCTATGTACTGTAATTCACTTTAGATAAAAGTGCTCAAACTTAGTAAATTTAGAGACTCCAAATTATAGATTAGCAATTACTTCGATTAATTATTGCAAAACTGCAACAGTTAAGGGAAAAGCATAAAAACATCTCATTTTACGAATGTAGGCTATTCGACAAAACCTCGATATATTTGAAACTGCGGAAAGTAAAAACGCTGTGAGAAAATGCAAACGCATGCTTTAATTAAGTCTTTATGACCACATCCGCTTTACTGTGTTCCATGAGAACATGGAAAATAATCAAGGCACACAGATCTTCAGTGTGATATCAATTCTTATCTGATTATTGGTCAGAGCTAATTGGCACTCAAGATTCAAATGAAACTGTTTCCCCTGTTATTGCCAGATCAATTTCAGTTCCGCCAAGAAGAATTTTGACTCTTAAGCCACACAAAAAAAAATCATCATATAAAAGCAAGTGGCTTTTAATACCAAAATGATACCAGACTTTCTCAAGAATAAGAAATAACTCATAGATGGCACAAAATCTCACCTTAATACTTTTGTTGAACGGGTATTCTATTTTACATTTTTATAATTTCATCTGAAAATCAACACGAGTCTATGGAAAATGGTGATTTGTGACATATATATATATATATATATATATATATATATATATATATATATATATATATATATATATATATATATTTTTTTTTTATTTGTGGAGTACAAATTGTTGTAAAAATAAAAATTTTGTGTAAAATATTTATCTTTATTTAAAATATGGGTAATAAAAAAATAAACATAAAATAAATAAAACTGCTTTTATCCAGAGCGTCTTACGTGCATTCAGGCTATCAATTTTTACCTGTCATGTGTTCCTGGGGAAATAACCCCCAACCTTGTGCTTGGTAGCGCAATGTTCTACCAATTGAGATACAGGAACATGTAATAATTAAATATGTAAATATTCAAATAGTCTTAGAATTCATAAAATACATTTCTTCTAAATTAATCTCTTTAACTAGGAATCTGTTTCGTCCGCTATATGTATATATGTATACACACACACACACACACACACACACACACACACACACACACACATATTTATGTAACAGTGCCATGTATTAATGTTACAGTGACTTTTGCCACAGATATTGTATGTTATCAAAAGTCACAAGTCACAAGGCAGATTTGTAGAATTCTGCAAGAAAAGTGTAAAAATATGCTATAATTCCCGTAATGTTCTGATATTCCTATTACTAGGCTTTGACTGGGTGGAATGTGTTATAACCACAGTGTGTAGTTTTCCTTCCTCCACAACTGTATAAATGCAGGAAATGTTGAGTAATTAAAATAACCTGTCCTTTTCTGCAATAGAAATACTTGAGTAAGTATTCCTTTCTGTGGTAAGATAAAGTCGTTAACAAACAAATATCTAAATCCTCAATCTGAAGATACATATAATGATAAAGCAATGGCGACATCACAACACAGCAATAAACTACCTTTTGATGTAACAGACAGAGCTAATCATGCCACAGGAAAGTTTCAAACTGGCCAAATTGTTTTTATTCAGTTTTTTTCCCATGTGGTCTATAACTGTCACATCCTGCCCGAACCACTTCTTGCTCAGACTTTTCTATGTAACGCTGTCTGATTAAGATGCAAGGCTTTGTGTCACGTACAAGGTATGATGTAAACTGGCAGATAAAGCAGTTAGCTGGAGATGTGTACTTTTCAATGACCAGTATAACAATTTTGCTTTGTGCATCATTATCTTTATCAGTGCCTACATGCACCTTTATCTTTAAATGGACATACATATATATATATTCATTTTGACTGGAATTTTTGATTTAGTCCTAGTCTTTATCTTAAGATGAAAATGCTTAATAGTCACATTTTTGTTATTCGAGTCTTTCATAGTTTCAGTCTAGTTTTAGAAGACGAAAGGCTTTGCACTTTTGTCACCTTTTAGTCATTACTTTTAATCAGGCTACAGTTACCAACATTTATTGTTACAAAAATTGTGATTCATTCTAATAAGCTTCTAAATAAACTTATTTAAAATATGAATCAAGGATTGAATTTGGAAAAACTTGAATAAATTATGACAATTTTAATTTTTGGTTGAACTATCCCTTTAACATTATTGAAAAGGGGGCAAATTATAAAAATCATTGTTGTTCATATATAATATATTTAATATATGTATATCTAACTTAGAATTTAAGAAAAGAAGCAGAATAAAACAATAAGACAAATACGAAAGAGATAGGTTGCCACAAACAGGAACGAGCACATTTTCAGCTCCTTAAAATAGCAATGCGCCTGAACACACCTCTTTTTTAGACCAGCACACCCATGGGCGCACAAATGCATTTGCTAATTAAACGACGTGGCACTGGACAGGAAAACCCTAGAAAACACACTAGTGCTGTACAAAAAGCATTAACCTGTTGAGAAAGCTTGATTTGGTTGATTTCTGCCTCATCAATTTCAATGATAATTATTTTGTATCATTATACAGTTAACCATTAGCTACCCGTAAGATGCCTTCTGAGAGATATAGCCCTGTATATCTCTGTTGATATCTGTTGATTTTAATCATGATCTGACTCAGTTTAATAATACTGCCAGTGGAATCTGAAATGATGGGAGTTGGTAAAGAATGATTTTTAATACGTCGTATATTTCTGATTAGGGTGTCAACTCAGGTCAATGGCTGCCATTGTTTTTCTACAAGCTTTACTCCCACATCCCTTTTACTCTTACGGGAAACCCTTTTTCTCTTACAGGAAAGCAGACTAAAAATATTTATGACTTATTAAGGACTAGACATTTTATTTTCCAACAACAGAACGAGTCAGTCTGTTGTTCGTTATCTGGCTTGGCTCGGTGTTCATCTTGAGTTGTCTCTTCACATCAGTTCAGTCAGTGTACTGTTTGAGTGCATGATACTCCGGGATGTTGGTTTGTTTGAACTCAAGAGGGAGTGTCAGCCACATTAAAAAAGTTAACAACTTAAGTCATTTGTGGATGCATAGTGGAGACGCAAACCGTTTAAAAAGATTTGGTGAACTGGTTCAAAAGATCCGGTTACATCGAACGATTCACTTGCGAACCGGATATCAACTGCTTTGTTTTGAACTCTCAAAAGAAGACAATGCTGAATAAAGTCATAGTTTTTGCTATTTTTTGACCAAAATGTATTTTCGATGCTTCAACAAATTCTAACTGATCCTCTGATGTCACATGGACTACTTTGATGATGTTTTTCTTACCTTTCTGGACATGGACAGTTTACCGTACACACAGCTTCAATGGAGGGACTGAGAGCTCTCGGACTAAATCTAAAATATCTTAAACTGTGTTCCGAAGATAAACAGAGGTCTCACGGGTTTGGAACTACATGAGGGTAAGTTATTAATGACATAATTTTGCTATTTGGGTGAGCTATCCCTTTAAATACTTCTAGGATACAGACATTGCCAGCAATCAGGAGGTGATCAGTAGACTCGTGGGAATCTATTTGAAGCTGCATCATTGAAGACAGCCCAGCAGATGTTGGCGTGTTGGAAGATAAAGTTCTTCAGGACCTAGCAGTTTACAGTCTGCAAAACCATGTTGCTGGGACTGATATATGGACTGAACTTGAGCAACCCTCCTGAACTCATGTACATATTTGAGTACTGAAGAAGTTATTCCTGGAATAATGTTTGATTGGTTACCCATGTATGCCAATTGCTATTTTGTGTAATTTTGTACAACTGTATGTAATTATTTATTGCTTGTTTAACAAATACACTTATCATATCAATTCTCACTTAACACTGATCATTTGTGATATCTTGTGGAACCACTGTCCATAATTAAATTAAGTACGTTTAAAGAGTAGTTTTTTGAGTGCAGAGTGCTTTGGAAAAAAGGAGAAAGTGGCACGCCTAGCGTTTTAAACACGTTTTCAGTCACGACATGCAAATGTGGTTTTGTTTTGAAGGAGAAAATTTACTTTGGTGGACTTGGTTGAGACCAACAAGAACATTTGGCGAGTCCAATGACCAAGTCCGAACGCAAACACCAATGAGTCCAAGACGACAGAAAAATGTCTTGAGTCCGGATTCGAGTACTACAGCCCCAAAACACATTTTAATAAATGCCTGAAAACAGTATTTATATAGTCATTTATTTAACAAGCAGCACAGTTACAAACAAGGTATGCAATTCCTTTGACACTGTATAAAATGTACCAAAAATTAATTTTAGATAAATGCACATAGTATACAAAAAGCAAGAATAACAAGTGCTTAGAATAATTACTAACCTTAAACATTTTATGCACAACAGTAACCTTAGTCTTTGCTGATATTGATAGAAATGAGATCAAATAAACATATGAAAATAGCTCTTTAATGGCACTGGAATTGCATTAACAATTTGTTTATTTTTAATATTATGATCTCAAAAAGCAATTTGACAATTATTCTTATGCTACACGTGTGCCCTGGAAAAATAGATTGGCTACATAAAGAAAAAAAATACATAACACACACAAAGTAACCCTAATTATGAATCTAATGTTTTGCATGTTGATGCTAGTGTTTCTGTTTCAGCAGCTCTTACAAAAGCATTGAGCTTAATTATAACAAAATATATTTTTCTCTCTAAAATAGCTTCATTCATTAACCAGTTCTGATTTCTGGATTTATTAGTGATCGTGCCTTCAAAATACAATCAATAAGTGCATTCCTCCTTGCATGAATTTGATTCTCCATCAACTACATTTCTTTAATTTATCACTTCTTGTGTACATATTTGTGCTTGGTTCACTAGTAGTGAATTAATATAGGTCACATTAACGGCAGCCTATTCTGGCATGAAACAAAAATCAAGAGGGGCATGTTTTAGCATTAGCAAGTTATTAAACCTAACAATTTCATTAGGCAGATAGCTGTGCAAGAAGCATTTCCCTAATCAAACTTTAAATCAGTTGATAAAGTCACACTAGATCCAGGAATCACTAAACCTCAGCCCTTATCAGTTTATGAGAAAATTGCCTAATCAAATTATCTTGATAATCTTTAAAAGTACTTATTTATTTACGCCTTTTCTCACTAACGAGTGAATCTCACAAAAACATATTACACACATTTCCTCTCAAACCCCCATTTAACTTCTGAGTACTTTTGGGTGAGAATTGTACTTTCTTTTGATTCTCACCACTGTTTACAATCATTTTGTACTGTAAAAACAAACACTGATATGCAATTACTTGAAAAACAACTGGATGTATACATACTTTCTTATAATGCAAAAAAAAAAAAATGCATTTGATTCCCTTTAAAGGAATAGTTCACCCAAAAATGCAAATTTGCTGAAAATGTACTCATCCTCAGGCCAAGATGTAGATACGTTTGTTTCTTCATCAGAACAGATTTGGAGAAATTTAGCAATACATCTCTTGCTAATGGATCCTCTACAGTGAATGGGTGCCATCAAAATGAGAGTCCAAACAGCTGATAAAAACATCACAATACACCAAAAATAATCCAAACGACTCCAGTCCTACATTTAATATTTATGTGTTTGTAAGAAAAACATCCATCAAGATGATTTCATCGTTTGCTTTCAATCACTTAAAATGCCAATCCTCCATCCATAAAATTGCTTTCTCCAGTGAAAAAGTAATCTTGTCTGAATCAGAATAGAAATATTCACAGATCAGGCACAGTGCACAAGCATAAACAGTCCAAACAATTCTGAACACATACAGTATGTTGGTGGATTTTGATGTGCGATGACAAGGAAGCGGAGGAAGTGTTATTTGGGATAATGGACAGGTATTTTGACCAAAAGCAGCGGTCTAAAATTAAAACCCCTTAATAACGCAAACAGCTTTTCACTTCAAAAGATGTTAATTTATGGACTGGAGACATGTGGATTACTTGTGGATTATTGTGATGTTTTTATCAGCTGTTTGGACTCCAACTCTGACGGCACCCATTCACTGCAGAGGACCCATTGGTGAGCATGAGATGTGTTTCTCAGAACTATTCCTTTCAGCAAAATATAGTTTGTACATTAAGATTTCGTTTTTGGGGTGAAATATGAGCTGGATATGTTCTTGAGAGATTTACCCAACTTTGTGTAAATATGGTTTGATGCAAGAGCCATTCATAACAGTATGACTTTGGTATTTGCTGATTCAAAAATCATCCGAATATTCAGTGTCAGTAACTGCTTTTCTAAGTGCAATGTTTCAGTGACACCATAAGTTGTTACAACAATAACATGTATTTAGCTTAACCTTAAACAGGGTTACTTAAGAAAAAAAACCTGATTCTGACAATACTGGAAGACGTCTGTGTGCAATACTCAAAGGAATAATGATTTTTGCAGAACATAATGACAGCAGCTAAACCAAAGGGAATTTCCAGTTGCATATTATAGAACATTGTGTTATCCTTACCCCGAAAATTAAGAAATAAACATAATTCAGTTAAGTAAAAAATATGCTTAAAATAATCGATCATTAACATGCTGCAAAAATGTCATTTCAAAGCAAAATGCCACTGTTTTAGTTTAGGCCTGTTTTAAGTCCAAGCTTTCAGATGCAGTGACTGAATCACCGCAGGTTGCGGAGTAATACTGAGTGGAAGTGGCTCAAATAAGATCTACCATCCACCGTGTAGGTTTTTTTCTACACTTTTTCAACTGGACATCCTCTGAGCTTGAAGCATCTCAGTCACGCTCGCTAAATCTTCTTCTGGCACCTGAGACAAAAAAAGATTTAGACTGAGATGACACAAAAACACAAAGACGATTACGTCCCCATCCAAACATGCTCAAATTTTGAGGATATCACAAGCTGTCAGCTGAACAACACACATTGGTATGAAGAGTTTTTTAGGATGGGAGTAAACCGAGATGCATCATCTCATAGCAATCAGCTCAGACTGATATGGTGCATGTTTCATGTAGAGATGGATGCACAGAGGTATTTATGGAAAGACACAATGATGCATGCATGGAACAACATATTTTCAGAAGTTAAAAATACCCCTCCAAAAAATATTTCTAAAAAGTTTTTTTTTTTTTTATAAAGTATTTTTAAAAAAATATATATATTTTTTTTCTCTACACGTGGTCTTAAACACAATGTTTACAGCAAGACCCTTAGAAAATTATATAATAATATAATAATAAATAATAAAAATTAACAGTTTGAAAAGTATTTAAATGCTAACAATAATGGTTATTATTAACAACAGCAACCATAAAATAAATGCTTATATAAAAAAAAAATTACAATAATAATAATTGTTTTTGTGACACTGTGGCAAAAGATGAAAAAACGGAAACAGATGAAGGTCATGACAAAGTAGCGCACACTTCCTTTTCTACTGCAAGGTCATGTGAACGCACGAGGACTTCAGGCTTGCACTGAACGATTAGATCATTACCATGCCCTATATAATAAAATTCTGCACATGGTTTATTTGGGTTTGCGTGGGAAAACATCCTAAAAACAGCTATGACTGAATCATGTCTCTTATTATGTCAGAATTAAAAATAAAAACCAACATTGCATTTCCATCGCCCACATTTTACTATATGGGGGGGGGTCCAAAACTATTATGTCAGTGGAAAAAAATATGCTGATATTTCAAACATTTGAACATTTCCATGTTTACGGTTCTCTGGTGTCATTTAAAGGTCACATGACCTGCAAGTAAGCCGATAAATGATACAAAGTGTTTTAATTTAATAAAACGGTTTTTATTTTAAAATTTTGTATTAAATGTAATCCAGATTTCATAATCAAATTCTAAAAATTAAGTACTTGACTTAGATTACATTACTTGTTTCAACGTTTATAATTAGTTTACAGTTACTTTGTATGGACTGCACGAATTTTGTCATATGTTGTGATTGCGATTTGAACTGTGATATACTACAAAACTACTAAAATATTTGATATTCCGTGCACAATGTTGTGATTCACCAATCAGAAGCAAGTATTTCAGAGAGTCTCGTAAGAGACACATTTTAATATTACATCATATTGATGATCTAATGATCAATCGCCTGACCAATCGGGAACAAGAAAGTTTCTGCTAAAATATTTGAGGGTTTCCAGGAAAAAAGGAAAGAATAGAAAGCAGGGACAACCAGATGATCTGATTTCACATGACATCATGGAAATAGGCAGTGAATTGTCCAATAAGATCAGATTCAGAAATTCTTCTGTTTTCTGGTTACTAGGCAACCATTTGCCTCCTGTTGCTCAGTGTTACACAAATATCAAAAAAGATTCAAATGTACTAAATACATATGCTGTAGACTAGATACATAACCTCAGACTGAATGTCAGTAGATCATTAAGGGCAAAATAAATGCACACAGTGTGATTATTATCTTTTATCACCCTGAATGGGTCTATTAATCATATTTATGTTTAATGCAATGCAAAAACCATATCAGTCAACTACTACACAGAGCTAAAATGTTTTGAGTATCAAAAAGAAAAAAAAACAGGATTACCAGAGCATGATCAAAGCTGAAGGTGCTGATGTAATACGCTGATATATCACTGTCTGCAAGAGGCTGAGAGATCTGAGCAACTATCCCACATTCATCTGAAAAAGGAAACAGAGAGAGTGAGATAATGGCAAATAACTGCAATAAATGTGACTTTCTGATTCAATATGTTGCGTTCCTTCATCTATCACTCAGCTGAACAGATTTTGCACTTGTATGGACTAGGATTTGGATCAGACAGGAAAATATTAAGGGAGTCATTTATACACCTAGGGATCCTAAGAGGACAGCAGTTTGTAAGTGTTGTTTCTTTTCTCATTAGATTTTAACACGGTTGTTGTTGCAAGCAATGGAACATTGTTGTTTTTTCATGGTGTAATGAGTGCTCAAGAGTTTGTTTGTGTGCATATCGCGTGGCTTTTCAGTTTCGGTTTGGTAAGTAGTAAGACTTGGCCAGCTGAATTCAATAACAAGGAATCAGGTGAGTATATAATTGGTAAGTACAATGACTCAAAACTCATCAGTTTAGCTGTGCATTTATGGAATGAGCACTGTGCGATGTCCAAACTGATTGCACTGTATTTTATGCAATCAGAAATTATTGAATGTCTTAAATTAATTTTAAATCATTTTCAAAGATTTTAAATTCCTTGTTTTATTTTTCTGATTATTTTATTATTATAATCAAAATGTGCTTTATAAATAAACCAAAACTCATAAATCACACTCTTTATGTTGGAGGCAGTGAAATCTAGAGGCCCTATGTCCTCTACTACTCTACCCTCTATTCCAATTGGTCTCTGGAACTGCCAGTCTGCTGTAAACAAACACTTTATTTAATCTACTGCTACTCATTCAAGTCTCAATCTCATGGCCCTAACTCTGATTTGCATCAAACCTGAGGACACTGCCACTCCTGCAGCCCTCTCCATTTAACCTTTTCCTTAATTTCACCCAATTGAGCGAGGGATGGAGGTAACGGTCTCCAAATAAATAGATATTTGATCTTCAACCATCTTTTACTTTCAACAATTCAGGCTGCTGACGTCAACACTCCATTTGCTTTATTTGACCTCAAGCGAGTGTCTACTTTATCTACTCACAAATCAGGTAACCAATTAGACCATATATTGACACTCTACTGCGCCACTGATAACACTTTCAGTGACTCTGTTTCACACCTCAGACCACTTCCTCATCACTTCTAACTGGGACTGAACACCAAGCTTCATAACAAATACACACTCCCTCTCTCCACTCTCAGAAGAAGAATTATCCTTTCCAATAATACTACCTGTCCGCCTGATTCTATCCCCACTCGCCTCTTTCAAGTCATCTTCTTCTTCAATCATACCTGCACTTACTCACATTATCAGCACCTCACTTCACACTGGTCATTTCCCACAACATTTAAGATGGTTTGGGTAACCACACTGCTTAAGAAAACCTAAAAAAAATCAGCACTTTTAAAAAACTACAGACCAGTATGCCTTCTTCCATTCATTGCAAAGACACTTGAGCAAGTGGTGTTCAACCAACTCTCTATGTTTCTTGCACAGAACGATCATCTGGACAACCACCAATCTGGCTTCAAAAGTGGCCACTCAACTAGGACTGAAGGTTAGGACGGTTACTGAAGCCCTGAGACTGGCAACGATCCAACGATTCCAAATCCTTATTACTCATCTTGCTGGATCTGTCTGCTGCTTTTGACAAAGTTATCCACTATATCCTCTTCTTCACCCTCATGAAGTTGGGCATCTCAGGAGCAGCAGTCCAGTGGTTGAAGTCTTACCTGTCAGGTAGGTCCTTCAGGGTGTCTTGGAGGGGAGAGGTATCCAAGTCACAACTTCTTGCTACTGGGGTTCCTCAGGGCTCAGTGCTTGGACTAGAGTCCTGCACGGGTCCATTTTTGGAGACCCGCGCCCGGCCGTACCTGCTTAGTTCAGCACCAGATCTGACCCGTCACCTGTGATAATATAAAAATTAAATCCGCTCCCACCTAGAGCCGTTAATATTTGGCCCGTTACCCGATCCGCGCCCGGGATAAATCACACACTCTAAAATAATTCCAATTAAAGTGTTTTATTTTTTATCTCGCACCTCTCTCAAAATCACATCAGTGTCATTAATGTGCTAATCAAACGAAACTGCGCTTTGTTTTGCCCCATTCAAGTACCATCAGCACCTAAATAGGCTATGGAACCTGATAACTATACGCAAATAGACCTATTAATAAAATAAAAAACACTATGCATTTACTTTCCCTTAAGGTTACTGAGCAGGAAAAGGATATCGTCCACAGTCCCAGGTTTAGGTTGCGTTCTCCATTCTTGAATTATAAATCCAGCTGTGGAAAAGTTTCTCTCTCTCTCGCAGCGCTGTCGCAGTGGTGGTGACGTGATGGGTCAAATGTCATATCGTTGTTGTGTTTGTGTAATGGAAATGTAGACATACAAATATTGCACACATTGTCAATCCGTGCTACTACTACCCACCTGCAAAGACTTAGTTATCCGCCCACATCCCCACCCGTGAATTTTAGGAATGCCAAAATCCACCCGTTTCAGCATATTTTATGCCAGCTTGGACCACTTCTCCATTTACATGTCATCATTATGATCTGTCATGGCTTTTCCTATCACTGCTGTGCTGATGACACTCATCTCTACTTCTCATTCCATCCAGATGATCCCACAGTAGCTGTTTGCATTGCAGCCTGCCTGACAGATATTTCTGGCTGGATGAAGGACCATCAGACAGAACTCCTCGTGGTCTCAGCCAACCTAGCACTTCATCACATCTTCTCTATACAACTAGGTTTGTCCTAGTAACCATAGCTCCTTCCAGGACAGCCAGGAACCTTGGAGTTTTGATTGATGATCAGTTAATCTCTACAGACTCTATTGCTATAACAGCCAGGTCCTGCAGATTTGCTGTATACAACATCAGGAAGATTATACCCTTCCAATCAGAGCAAGGTCTTGTTCTCTCCAGACTGGACTAATGTAATGCTCACTTTGTGTGCTTTCCGGGATTTACTATTAAGCCTCTAAGTGGTCTTCAACAAGCCGAAGACTGCCCACGTCACACCTCTCTTCATCAGTTTGCATTGGCTGCCAATAGATGCTCACGCCAAATTCAAAGTACTGATTTTAGCCTACAAGACAACCACTGGCACTGCACCAATAAACCTAAACTTGCTAGTTCAGACCTCCAGATGCTTGTATTCTGCAAGTGAACAACACTTTGTGGTGCCATCACAAAATCACTCTCACAGAAGTTTTCCTGGACTGTTCCCAGCTGGTGGAACGATCACAGAGACTTTAGCCATAAATTCTAGTAATTATTAGGTTTTCATCAGTTTACGAACCTCCTGCAGTTTCCTCACGAAACTCTAGTCTGGGAAATCCTAGAGTAATAATAATTTTATTTAAATTAGATTACCTTTTATATAAATTAAAATAATTATTTATTAAATGATTATTAGTATAAAATCATTAAAATCATAACCAAATTAAATTAAGATTACATTTTTAAAGGTTTGGTTACACTTCAATGTAAGGTGGGAATGTTACAGTCTAATTACATAAAGCACAGAGTAATTGATTAATTACATTAACTTACTACAGGGCTACATTTAGGGTTGAATTTTGGTTTACATTTGCAATTTTGCAAAATTTACTGATATTAACATGATAAGTACACGTAACTACGGCTTAAAATTAATTAAAATACCTATTTTTTATGATTGCTTGTAATGCTGAAAGTAAATTTATAATCTTTATTTTTATTCATTTGAGTCATCCTGCATGATTTTTTCTTTTTCATTCACTGAGCTTGCTGCAGTGCATTATGGCATGGCTAAAGGATACAGGAGACATTCAAATGGCCAAAAGAAGCCTCACCGAAGCCGAGTGGCTGTCCTCCTATTCTCACCATCCTCCAGAGCTCACCAGAAGAGCTGGTGAAGAGGAGATCAGTGGGGAATCTGACACACACACACACACACACACACACACACAAACAAACATGTGTTCATAGCAACGTGCAAAGCTTTGATATGATGACCCGTTCATGACTCTGTGAGGGTCTTACTGTCTCTGAGCTTCTGTGTCCATCACCAAAGAGATGTATCCATCAATCAGAGAGAAGGAGAAAAACTTGATACATTCCATGTCCTGATCAACACTGGCATCCTCTTTAGATCTGCAGGAGAAAAATGCATTCAAAATAAAAAAATTAAAAATAAACAAGAATACTTAACCTACAACTTGTTCTAATTTAATATACCAAGGGAAATAGCTGCATACACAAAGAGACCACCAAAAAAAAAAAAAAAAAACAGTTCACCTAATGTAATGTCATAAACTGTGACTTGGTTCAAGACGCCTCTTGGTGGCAGTCAAATGATAAAACAATATTGATCAGCTAAGTAATGTGCTGAAGAGGAAATAAACTCAAAGCAGTGAAAAATGAGATGCATACAGCATCACTGCATGAGTTTCTTACCTGTTAGAGTAAAACAGAACGTCTATGAGGGTTGTGGCAATCGCTGGCAGTGTGTCTGGATCCAAGCTCATTACACAAAACTGATTTTCTGGAATCAGCACCGGATGAACTGTTGCCTGTGGAACTGAACACACACGGACGATTAATCGCATAATGGATGACTCTTAAATAATCTATTTCACTATTTCTCATTATTTGGGCTTTTTTAGAAGCCACTGCATTAGTTCAAATGTTGAGTCTTTTTTTTTTAACTAAAACTTTATTCAGCAAAGATGCATTATATCAAAAGTGACAGTAAAGACATTTATATTGTTACAAAAACAATTCTGTTTAAATAAATGCTGTTCATCATTAGACTTTCTATTCATTAAAGAATCCTGGAAAAAAAATAGCACAGCTTCCAAAATTGGCGATGATATCATCAATATTAGAAAGATTCCTGAAGGATCATGTCACACTGAAGACTGGATTAATGATGCTGAAAATTCAGCTTTGCATCACAGAAATATTACATTTTAAATTACATACAAATAGAAAACAGTTATTTTACATTGTAATAATACACAATATTGCTGTTTCTACTGTATTTTTAATCAAATATTTGCAGGCTTGAAGAGCATAATAGACTTCACACCGAGCCCAAACTTTTGAATGGTAGTGTATGCCTTTCTTTCACTGTTTTCTCACCCTCTCTGCCGTTTCGCTGAAGGCCGTTGCAGGCGTCCTGACTGTGGACAGGCACTGACTCTCCTCCCTCCTCTCTGAAAACATTAAACTCCTCCGCTAGAGTCTCCACCACCACCGCCAGGTCTTTCTCTCGCACCTACAGCACAGACATCCCTTTTAGTATGTTAAAGCAACACTAGCTAACTTTTTCTGTGCGAGTACATCATAAATTCATCCACCAAACCGACTTTTTGTGTTATCACAAATCACTACGGTACATTTATGATGAGTGATTATTTTTGGTCTCTTGTTCGCGGGTTCGTCACCTGCGTGAATCACCACAGAAACACATATGGAGAAGTAGCTCCGGTTAGAATGTTCTTCCGCGGGATGCGTGCAGTTCTGTTTATTAACCGCTAGAGCGCCAACATTTACATAGTGTTGCTTTAATAACAAACATTATATTTAATAACCATTTTTTGCATATAAAGCACGTAACTGCACTGCATGGGCTGGTCATGTTTGTTTTGTACTTTACTTTTGTATTTTTAGCATATGGTAGCAGCACTTGCTCCCAGACAACAACATGCAAAACATCAATCACACGGTTTTGTTGTTGTTGTTGATGCACACACTGTGGGTGACTATTTGGTGCGCACCTTTAGCATGTGGTTTCTTTGCACAAAGTTTTGTAAAGTTTGGACTTTACATTCAATAAATATTAGTCAATATTGGGCAACAGTTTCACTACACAGTTTGTTTTTTTAATAAATGAAAAAAACAAAACAAAACATTAAATCAGTCATAAAAAAAAAAAAAAAAAACTAAATTTCATGTGGATGGGATAAGCAGCCGAGAAAAACTTTAAGAAAATTTTGTTTCCCATAAGCTCTAGAGTTATTAGCAAAACTGTAAATTATTATTATTACAAAAGTGTAACTGCCCTTGAAAGTATAATGCACAAAGACCGATCAACATTACACAATGTTCATCACACATCTACCAACTTATTAAATCAGAAGCGTCATAAAATTGTAAAACATTTACAAATGGCAGGTGTGTTTGATGTTAGCCATGTTTATGCTGCCTTTTCCTTAATAAATGATTTATTAACACTGTTCTGTATCTCTGGGTTCTTTGATCCCATCTTTGTGCTGTGTTTGACTAACCAAAGAAAGCAACAAATCTATTTGATTTGAGTTTTTTTTTTTTTTTTTTTTTTTTTTTTAAGCTTAGTTTAGTCATTTTGTTTTGTGTTTTTTAAATGTTTATGTTTTTTATATAAGATATCAGTTAACATTTATTGTATTTCAAGTATTGCATTTTTTGTAATAACCCTGATTCACTGACACAATACTTGGTGCAGTTTTCATGCTGACAGGCTTCAATTCGATGTCTCAATGATCACAGAGACGCACCAGACTCGCTTACCAGAATAAAGTCGGTCTGATAGGTGGAGAGCATGAAGACGGACACATGCTGCTCGGCCAATGGAGCGATCACAGATTTGGCGATCTTGGTGACGCCCACGGCCTGTGAGCTGCTGGAGGCGTTGCCATTGGAGACGACATTGAGCGGGAGCCAAGTGGAGCCCTCCACCTGTAAGTGCTCAGACGGCTGGAGCTCTGGAGGATGAGGATGTGATGAAGAGCACACACAGAAGTCAGTGTCAGTATACAAATATACCAGTTTTAAACCGTTTGATCAATTCCTTCACATTTCACTAAATATTCATAGGAAAAAAAGGATGTTTTTAGTGGAGAACTTCAACTGAGAAACTCACCCTGCACTGTTTGAGCTACAGAACTTGAACTGCTTATTGAGGAATGGTGCACTATTATTTTTCTAAGTGATCAAACTTCAGTTTGGAATTGTAGCTCCCAAATTTGTATAATTAATTGTATGTGTCCTTGATGAATAAATTGTTCAAAAGTGAAAGTAAGGACATGCATAAAGATGACAAAATATTTCACAAAAGTATTAAGAAGCAAAACAGTTTTCAACTGTGATAATAATAATTATTATTATTGTTAATGCTACTTGAGCACCAAATTAGCATATTAAAATTATTTCTGAAAAAAAAAAAGACACAAAAATTTGGAGAAATGACTGGCGAAAATTCTGCTGCAAATGGAAAATAATTGATTAATAATATTATTTAAATATTTAATCATTTTAATAGCATTCCACAATATTACTGTTTTTTTTGTTGTGTGTTTTTTTTTTTTTTTTTTAGCAAAAATTGAGTATTTTTTTAATCAAATAAATGCAGTTTGGGAGAGCACAAGAAACTTTAATTTAAAAAATAAAAATAAAAAATAAAACACCCTTACCAACTCCAAACTTTAGAATACTGTTATATTACATGTAAATATATTTTTTATACAGAGCTGAAAGATATGATTATAATTTGTATTAAATGTTAAAAGACAAAAACTGTTTATTAACATATAAAAACATAAAAAATGTTTTATTGCTTGAAATACATACAGCAAAAAAAAAAGAAAAAAAAAAGAAAATGTACCAAGTCTTGTTTAAACATGTCACAGATTTTCCGTCGTTACATTTCAGTGTGGTTTCAAGTAATAAAACAATCAAATAAAGAGTCATTTAAATTTTTCTACCATTATATATAGCCAATCATGAAATTATGCAAATAACAATGTTAACTCAAGTTTTTGGAAACGTACAATGTGTGTCATCGTCAACTGAACACAAGATCCTTAGGACGGCAGTTCACGTGTGTGATTTACCTTTAAATCCTTCCTCATCGAGGACAACGGTGTAATTTTCCGGAGTCTCTGTGAGACTGAAAAATTTGCATCTGTGAGAGAAAGAGGAAACCACAAGAGAGATGGAAAATAAATAGAGGGAGAGAGACAAAGAAGCAAAACCAAACAGACAGATCAGACATAATGCATAATGGAAAAAAAACACACAATGGCAGATTGTTGTAAAGAGTGTTCCAGCAAGGAGGTGGTTCATATGGTACACTACTTTTCAAAAAATTTAGTAAAAGAAAAAAAAAAGTTTTTGAATCAAGTCTCTTCTGCTCACCAAGGCTGCATTTATTTGATAAAAAATACAATAATCTTGTGAAATAACTATAATTTAAATATAAATATAATTTAATTCCTGTGATGTAAAGTTGAATTTTCAGCATCATTGCTCCAGATTTCAGTGTCACGTGATCTTCAGAAATCATTCTAATATGTTGATTTGCTGCTCAAGAAACATTTCTGATTATTAACAATGTTGAGAACAGTTGTGCTGCTTAATATTTTTCTCTAAAATGTATTCATTGATTAATAGAAATGTTCAAAAGAACAACATTTATTTGAAATAGAAATATTTAGTAGCATTATACATTTTTTCACTGTCACTTTTGATCAATTGAATGCATCCTTGATTAATAAAAGTTTTAATTTCTTTAAAAAAAAAAGTGAAAGTGTAAAAACTTAAGTGTAAAACAGTTTTTGAGTTCGATTATTATTATTAGGGTTGTCAAATCGATTGATCATGATTAGTCGCATCCAAAATAACAGTTTGTGTTTACATAATATATACTGTATGTGTGTGTATACATGTATGCACTATTTGAAGTGGATCAAAACCTTTCATCAAAGTTGTCCTAAAACCTAAAACAAAGCAGTGCTCGAGCTGCGATACTTTACTGTACTCTTCATTCACAGCTGATTCCTGTGCTGTCTGCAACTCAGCACAATGCAATCCGGACCCCATCCACTGGGCACATCAATGCAAGGGCCAAACAGAAGGGAAATAATACATCCCCCACCCTCAGGGCTAACTCAGCATTGTGTCAGCTAGTCTCACACTTCCTATCAATATCTAGAGCTCCCAGGGGTCAACTTCCTGTAAGTGATCCAAAGCCTTCTGGAAAACAGAGAAAGATAGGAGTGGTGTTAAACCAACATCCTCCAGAACAGTGAGAAAAGGGAAAGGACTATGTTCCCTATAGCAGTGTGCTGTATTTCAGTTCAGATAATAGATTTTCGTGAGTGAGTGAGTGAGTGAGTGAGTGAGTGAGAGTGAGAGAGAGAGAGAGAGAGAGAGAGAGAGAGAGAGAGAGAGAGAGAGAGAAAAGACTTTTATTAAAGTCTTAAATTACTGATAAATCATTACCTCAACTACTAACTATCCTATGCATGTTCATTATAGACACAGGAAAATTTGCATGTACTGTATGTGTGTTTATATATATGTATATATATATATATATATATATATATATATATATATATATTTTTTTTTTTTGCTATGCTTTTTTCAAAATTGTCAAAAGATAAACCATCAAACTCTTATTTTGACAGAAAAACACAGGGATCCATTTCACAATTAGTTTATTTTTTATTTTTCGATTAATCAATCAGGTGCCCCTAAAAGTTGAAAAATCTATTATAATATAATAATATAATATAATATTTTATCTTCTAGAATAGTTTGTGTGGTTTCACAGCATTGTTGCACAAATTAACAATACATTTCAGAACCAAAGTTATTAAAGAAGACAAAGAAGAAGATAACATTACCGGATGAGATAATGTTGTGTTTGTGTGAGCAATCCTTCTGACCTTTAAAAGCATAATTCACCCAAAAAAGAAATTGGTCACCACTTAAACTCTTAACATGTCCTATTAAGTAAAGCAAGACACATCAAGAACCAATGCTGCTTGTCGTCAATTATATCAAAACTGACAAGGCAAGTCAGAATATGCTCATGCATGAAGAGTATTTAAGAGCTACAGAAAAGAAGATTTCAGTCTGCTCTTCACTCAAAGCTATTGTATGGTTTCAGACAGGTGATTGTTACATGTTGCAATCAAGAAAGCATTAATCTGGCACAAAAACAATTAGAGCGGTGGCATTAAACAAAACATTACTAACAAGTCAACAAACAACATGGGTTTTTCAATGAATATCTATAGCGAAAGGTGGTCAATAAATTATGATATGATGCAATAATTAACATAGAATTTAATGTCAGCAAATGAGATGTACAGAAAATTAAGTAAATACATATCTACCAGTAACTTGGTGATATTTCGTTATTATCTAATGAAAACAAATCCATACATGTTTAAGTCTGCAGATACCTTTGGAGGCCTCTGTAGATATATGCAATAATAAAGTAAAATTTTTAGTGTTTTAATTTTGTCCCATGTTAACGTACAGGTAGTGAATGTCAACTGGGGCTTATTTTTTCACATGCAAAGTTTTAAATCAGGATGAAAACTTAATTTATGGGATGTATGTCAAAACCTGCATGCCCAAAAATGTTGTCTAGCCAGGTTAGACAGCTCTATTAGGTTTTACGATACATTATTTCAATCCATAGCTGAGCACAAGAAATTGTGCACTTTATTGAAAAACCGCTTCCTTTTATTGTTGTTTCAATGTGTAATGTTAAGAATAAGTTAAAGGTCTCACGTGCATGTGCATGAACTGACATTATCTGGTCATTTATCATTTCTCCAAACTAACCAAAACAGGGCGAGGCTCTTACTTTGCATTTGAACCCATTGTAAACAAGCGAGCTATGTATTTGAACTGATGTTTAATTAAGAGCTGTTGCCCCATCAAACGCGTAAAAACATGTTTGCAAACTCATACATGCGTTGACTGTTCTTACCTCGTCCGGTTTCTGAGAAATATCAGTTTGATTAGGGGGTGTGTGTACTGTTCAAGTCCCGATTTACCGATGGATGTGACCCTTAATCTATGGTCCAAGATGTGCAGGTCCATCGTTCACTAGTCCTCCAGAAAAATGTATTCTATGCAGTGCAGGTGGACGCGTTAAATAACGCAATGTGAGTTCAGCCTATGCGATCTGTTACCAAACCGCTCCATCTTCGAGCATCGGAACGGGCACGCTGTTGCTGACTGGTGCAAGAGACTCATTCGATGTAACTCGATTCGAAAACTAATTGGAAAGTAGATCTAAAAATTATGTTTACAATGGGACATTCAGTTGTCTTCCTCCAGGGGCGTAAAATCTGATTTGAATTAGTATATTCATTTCTTATTTAAGATTTGTAAATATTTGAATAAATAAATAACTCCTGTGTAAAATATTTATATTAAAAAAATCCAAAAAGTCATCACAAGTAATCGTGTTAAGACGAATCCGATCAACGCAGAGCAAAGTAACAGGTATCACGTGACAATCACGCTTACATTTCGCTTCAGCAAATATTCACGGGATTATTTTACACCCGAGAATGGTAAGGAGAAACTGCCAAAATTATTGATTGTGATTCGGAGAATTATTATTTAAATCCATCAAATCTGAAAACATACGCGTCACGAAGCCCCACCCACTTTGGAACCCATCGTTTCAAGCCATTCTACCCGCTCGTGTATTCTACTTGTATGGGTCACACGCCCCCTGCTCTTAAAGGGACAGCAGCATTAAAATGGCCTGTTTCAAAGCTGCAAAGCTTAAGTTTTTTAATACAGTGAAAATGACCTTGGTAACATAAAAATTATTATAAAATAATAATTGAATATTGTGTAAGAAGAGACTACAGGTCAACGGAAATTATTTAATTTATTATCCTACAATGGTGTTTTTTTATTACATTTTACAACATATGGCGATAAACATGTTAAATTTAACACTTATTATTATTATTATTATTATTATTGTAAAAGAAAAGTTATGCTGACAGGCAGTTTCCTCATGCACTCCAACGGGCCAAATGAGGCATTAGAAAAGGAGAATGATGACTAAAAACAAGACTGTAATTTTATAATGATATATATACTTCACGCAAAGGCACTGGGGTCTGTCAATGTAATTCTCAGATTGGCTTTAACACTGGCACACTTTTGCACATCTTTCAGAGTTTAGGTCCTGCTCTACTCTAACAAAACTGTCTGTCTACTTCTAGAAGGACCTGAAGACTTCAGGCGAGTTTGAGTAAAGTCACAACTAAACAGTACATATCTCCTGGTGGATTGTGTATTTGGGATCATCAGAGGTGAAACACTGTTGATTTTACTGCAGAGGTGAATGTTCCATGGGGATCATAATTCTTGATTCCATCTTTCGGATAAGAGGCACTGTCAAAAACAGTAATAAACAAGTTTGAATGTATTGAACAGTTCTTACAGTTCTATTGAAATCCACCAGATGGCGACGTTTACAAAGAAAACACTTGGATTGTGCTTCGAATTGGTTCATTTTTCTAGTATACTGTGTGAAGTATGCACATTTTCTTTATGCAAGTAATACCGAGAATGTCCAAATCTCCCTTTAGACTGATTTTTTGATCAGACTGCCAAAAGTTAAGATATTTTTACATAATTGAAAATAGCTAAAAACATTTTTTTTTCTATTTCAGAGAAAAGCAGGTTTCATTTATGGTTGCATATTAAAACAATCTACCATTCAAAGGCAGTTTTTAAGACTTTTAATGTTTTTAAAAGATGTCTTTTATGGTGAAGAAAGCTACATTTATTCGATTTAAAAGACAATAAAATCAGTAATATTGTAAAATATTATTACAATTTAAAAGAACTGTTTTCTGTTTCAATATAGGCATTTTAAAATGCAATTTATTATTTTTATGATTCAGCTAATTTCACAGTGACCCTTCAAAAATTATTTTAATTTGCTCATTTGCTGCCCTAAAAACATATATTATTATTATTATTATTATTATTATTATTATTATTATGTAGAAAACAGTTGTTCTGCCTTTTTAATTTTTCTTCTTCAGAATTCTTTGATAAAATTCAAAAGAACAGCACATTATTTGAAATAGAATACATTTAACATATATTTGAAATAGAAGTCTTTTGCAACATTATAAATGTCTTCAATGTTACTGTAAAAAAACATCTGCATAACTCTGAAACGCTACGTTAAAATGATATGTGCACATGTTTTTTATGCACTATGCAATATTGTATTTCACACACCCTCTGTCTTTGCTCTTACTCACTTGTATAGTGCACATTGACATCCCAGCCCTCTTTCAACCAAGCAGCATTTCTGGTCTCTTGTCTGGACTGCAGGTCTTTATAGGCTAAAACACACACGCACTTAATAATATGCAATGATCAGAAAAAGATATGAGCTCAGTGAAAGATGATCTTACCCCATAAATGATGAACAACATACAATTCACCGATCTGTGTGAAGAAGCCACCCACTGCTTCATTGTTTTCCTGTCTATATTTGATTGCTCGAGCCCTGGAACATTAAAAAATAGATTAAATATGCAGCATGGTCATATAATATAAGTATTTTTCCTTAAAGGGATAGTTCACTTTCAGTTGCTGGTCCCCACTGACTTACATAGTGTGGAATACTATAGAAGTCAATGGGGACCAGCAACTGAAGGTGAACTATCAATTTAAGTTAACTCTACAATTCACACACAAACTTACCAATTATTTCCCCATTCGATCATAGTTCCGGGCTTCATTCAGAAATTTCGGGACAAAAACAGAGAAAAAAAGTTAAAGGAAAAGCTCACAAATTTAGCATTACATCACTTACTCACCAATGGATTCTCTGCAGTGAATGGGTGCCGTCAGAATGAGAGTCCAAACACACAACTCCAGTCCATCAATTAATGTCTTGTTAAGTAAAAAGCTGCTTGTTTGTAAGAAACAAATCCATCAAGATGTTTTTAACTTCAAGCTGTTACTTCCACCAAAAATTTGAGTCCTCTATCCATAATAACTTAATGTTCATAGATCAAGCATCAATCCCAAGCATAAACAGTCCAAAACACTTTAAACGAATGGGAGAGGACAAGAAGAGATCGACTTTTTCACTCGAGGAAGCCTTATTATGGAGTGTTTTATCAGCTATTTGGACTCTCAATCTGACGGCACCCATTCACTGCAGAGGATCCATTGCTGAGCAAGTGAATCTAAATTCTCCAGATCTGTTCTGATGACAAAAGAGCTCATCTTGGACGGCTTGAATAAAAAGGTGCATCTTTAAAACAGAATAATCAAATGTTATTTACTAGTAGCTGATATGTTCTCAGTTCATAAATGTTGGGGCCGCTTCTGGGCAGAGGCTCGTTCCAGAAACTAAACTCCAGAAGAAGCTGGTTGTGTCGGGAGATCAACATTTTACTCCTCTCTTTTCGAAATGCAAGATACGCCTGCACAGGAAACATCGTGACAAAGGGCAAACAGTACAGTTTATGCATTTTGATGTTTCTGCATTTTGATGTGTTAAATACCACATTGCTGTTGAGTTTACGCAAACACTCTGTAAGAGCAGGATATCCACCAGAATACCTCCAGAGATGCACTACAAACACAAACCAGCATGTGTCACTCTAGCACTGGAACAAGATACTGTACATAAGATATTTAAACAAACCAATAAAAACAATGCTTTTTAAACGTTTGGGGACAGTAAGGTTATTTTTTTCCTTAAGAGAGAGAGAAATTAATGCTTTTATCCAAAAGTTATTCATTCATTGATCAAAAGTGACAGTAAAAACATTTATGATGTTACAAATGATTTTGCATTCTCCACAAAAATATTTAGCAGCACAACTGTTACATTTCTTGAGCAGCAAATCAGCATATTAGAATGATCATGTGACACTGAAAACTGGAGTAATGACTCGCATCTTAAAATATGTTCAAACATTGTATTATCACAATTTGAAATTGTACAGATATTTCACTGCATTATTCTTTTTAATGTTTTATGAGCAAATGAATGCAGCCTTAGTGAGCATAAGAGAATATTTGTTAAAACATGAAAAAATATAATACAAAAATATGTGTTTCCATCTCACCTGCCTGATCCTGTTCACCGTACCAGGTGTTCCAACTTCCAACGACTTCACACGGATAATCTGCATCACGATGAAGTTCTTTCTGTACCTCATCCCTCAAAACAGACAGTGGGAGTAGTTTAGACACAAGGGTAATTTTGACAGGAGGAGTAATTTTTTTTACATATTTATTCATTTAAACTTGTTTTAACTTAAATTGAAAAAAAAAAGAGATTATCAACAGGCTGAAAAAAATATTAATGTTAATATTCAAAAATGCCATATGTTTATGTATTTGCTATTGAAACAGGAAGCTGGGGCAGGACAGTATAATATATAATATGATAACATATCACGGTCACGTAGGACAATCAAGCAACCAAAGCACATCACATTTAGACACGGAAGGCCTGCAAGTGTCATAGTGAAATCAAGACTCCATACTTTATCAGCATTATATATTGAAATTGCAAAATCAAAAGGATGCTTACAACATTTTATTGTATGCCTCCATGTATTCTGGTTTGACATTGTGAACTGAAAAAAAAAAAAAAAAAAAAAAAAAAACAGGGTTTGAAGATGTCAGGAAAAACAAACGGACCAGTATCTTGCAGGGTTAAAAACTATTTGTTCTAGATGTTGTACAGGGGCAAGGAACTCAACCGGAAGTTGAAGTCGGGTGGGGGCTGCCATCTTTTAGCAGAACTTCACTTGCGTTAGCATTCCCATTGACTCCCATTCATTTTGGCGTCACTTTGACAGCGAATAACTTTACATCTGAGGCGTTTAAAGACTCCGTTTGTCCATTATTCATTTCTAAAGATACACGACAATGTATAAAGGGCTCCATTACCTTCTATGTTACATTATGGCCCCGTATAAACAGTTTTTGTAAAAAATAGGCTAACGATTGCGTCATAACCACTCGGCTCTCTGTCGCATTACCGTACAGACAGGAGGAGAAGCTCGCAGGCAATTAACTTAATATGGTGTACTGGTGTTACATTTTAAAATACTATACAAAATAATTAATCAGAATACTTACTCCTGCTCACTCACGACAAAGAACTCCCCGCTCAAGCTCGCCATCTCTGCAAGATTAACGATGGCAGTTTGCACGCACAGCCACTTAGAAGATTTACATCTGTCAGACAGGTTGCTGACATCATCAAGCTTCGTTTGAGTCTGCGCGTCAGAAATGGAAGTGCAAAAAAACGCTAAAAATGGGCTTCACTTGTCTCAATTGAGTTCCAATGGGGTCGCTGTGTCCATTTCTTTTACTGTCTATGATGTTGTACAGTAGTTGAAATAACTTTTATCACTCATATCATCCATTTCCATTCTTCATACTGGTCTCTTGAAAACAACAGAATTCCACAAATAAACACTTTGGAGGTTGATTTATTAAAACAATTAGTATAAAATAAGAAGTATAGGCTGTTTTTCGGGTGGAAAATTACAAGCAAGCACATCATTCTTTCATGGGGATATTTTTAGTAATTCCTATCAACTATACTGCATGCACTATTTCTCCCAAGGCCTAAAGATTTGAGCGCATTCTTGAAGGTTTTAGATTCATTGGCTCACACTGAATCTTGTAGAGGTTGCTGGTTTCTTTCTTGGAGAGCAGATTGGAGTGGGCATCTTTCCTGGCATCCACTTTGTGTGCAAACATGGAACTCAACCAGCCTTCATCACTTGTATGCACAAAACCTCTAAAGATTCACAAGCAATACTGTTTCAGCAAGTGATGCATCACAAGCTGCGATGCACAATATTATAAAAAGCTAGTATGCACACGTGACATTTCAAGTAGTGACAGCAAAGGCCAGCAATGTGACATGCTAAATACCATCTTTAATAATTATTATGCATAGAGTTTTAATGACTTAATATGAACTTTTATTTCATATTATCATGTTTTATAGCTGACCTCCTTTTGCAATACATACAGGGTTCAAATCAAATCAGGGTCAAAATCAGATGCACAATTATATAACACTCCTTATTTTGTCAGTAAAAATACTTTTTTGGTTTATTATTTATGGTTAAAATCTGCTAAAATATAAAAATAATAATAACAAACTTGATTTATAAAAACAAACGTACTGCAAGTTCCACTAAGTGCTCAAAGAAACAGAAATTATTGGAATGTCAGGGGAAAGGTTATTTCATGTGGAAAAATCTCGCAATATTACCTGTGCATTGTGGGCGATAATTTGAGGAACTGAATTTATGCACTTTAAAAATTCTCTTGTCAGACTGCAGGACGCTTTTATGCAGCACATTAAGCCAACACTTTACCTTCTGCATTCACATATTTTATCATAAAGCCCTGATGTTAAAAATTAAGATTATGTCCATATTATTCATCTAATGCTCACATACTTAATATATCACTGAATGGACTCTAGATCTGCAATTTTTCTTACATTGCCGATTAACTTTGCAACTTTTTTTAGATGCTGTGTTGAGTGAATTGGTCGGATCTCTCTGTCTGAGATCTCCAGTGCTGTTTATTCAGCTCCATCGCATCTATCTGGACCTGGTGCTCGTCTCCATGGTGTTCCGCCGGCTCTTGCGCAAGCGCTGGGTTCTGGGGGTCGTGTTCGGGTTGTCGCTCATCTACTTTCTCTACAGCACCCTCAAACAGGTTTGTAGCGGTGTTGTTGGTGCGGCTGTCTACCCACTATAGTGAGGAAACCATATATGTATAACAAATCTTTTATATGCTCATTATGGCTGCATGGAAATATTATTACATTTCAAAATGACTGTTTTCTACTGAAATATGCTTTACAATGTAATTTAACTTTGATCAAAGCTGAATTTTCAGCATCATTACTCTGGTCTTCAGTGTCACGTGATATATATGCTGATTTGCTGCTGCTGCTCATTTATTATTTATGCTAAATTATTCAGAATGGTTCTTTTGTGTGTGGAAAAAAAACATTTGTTTGCACTCTTTTATAATATTATATGTTATTACTGTCATTTTCCATCAATTAAACATTCTCTTGCTGAATAAAAGTATGAATTTTTTATAATAAAAGTATTAATTAATTAATTTATTTATTTATTAATGGGGAAGTCGTGGCCTAATGGTTAGAGAGTATGACTCCTCGCCTTAAGGTTGTGTGTTCGAGTCTTGGGCCAGCAACACCACGACTGAGGTGCCCTTTTGCAAAGCCCTGAACCCCAACTGCTGCAGCTTAAAAGCCAGCCCTGACCAAGGCACTGATCTATAGCTGCCCACTGCTCTGGGTGTGTGTTCACTTCTCACTGCTGTGTGTGTGTGCACTTGGATGGGTTAAACGCAGAGCACCAGTTGCGTGTATGGGTTACCATACTTGGCAAATGTCATGACTTTCACTTAAAAAATGTGATTATTGCTAACTTTTGACCATTTGACATTTTATTCCAATTACACATAAAACATAATTTAACTGTTTAATGGTGAACCGTTAAGCACAATTTTAAACAAACACATTTTAAACAATATTGACGTGAAGAAAATTTGAAATAAAGTGCTCTGTTTCTGACAAGGTATCCAATATTGTTCTAATTGGATTGATGATACCAATACAACACTAATGATCAGCGATATGCTGAGAGGTGATGAAGCATATAATGGCAAGGAAATGACATTTTGTATGACATGTACTGTGTACAGGAGGAGCGAACCATCCGTGATCGGACCCTGGAGGTGAGGGGCTCGGACCATCCCATCCAGTGGAAGATCAAGTTCCTCCTGGGTAACAGCAGCAGGCAGATCTCACAGTGCAGGAACTCCATTCAGGGAAAGAGGCTTCTCACGGATGAACTGGGTAAGTGACGGGGGAAAATGTTCAATATATTTCAGGTCAATTATCTCTTAACAAACCCCTGTGTAAAAACTTTCAGAATATGAGTGAATAAAACTTTAAAGTTTGGTGTATGTTTGAATGCTGCTGAAGTGGACATTTCTGGCTCAGTGTATGATAGAAAATGGCCTTTAAAGATATGTATAGTAATTCAAATCAACGGATGTGTGCAATAAAATTAAATGAAAAACATGAAATCCAGTTCCTGAAAAAAATGCATATGAATGCATGCATAAAAATTCATTTTTGTATGTAGTGTCTCATCTTAAAATGTGTATTATTTTTATTTTTTCATCTGCATTTTTTATGCTGTTATAATGAAATTATTATTATTATTATTGGTTAATCGGAAATAAATTGGCAGAAAGCAATCCTTCACAGTAGTAAAATTTATATATATATATATATATATATATATATATATATATATATATGTATGTGTTGAAATGTTTGTTGTACATCTTGTACATGTTGCCCATCCAGTTCATCCTGTCCATCCATTAACATCTGTCCATCTCCATGCTATGGGAATTGTCTATGAATAATAATCTTGAACTTAAAATAAAAGAGAGCAAAGGACTGGTATCTGTCTGGTGTTTTAATCAGAGACACTATCAAGTTTCTACACCTCTGATGAACTTTGGATATATTAACATCTGATATCCTACAGTTACAAATGCACACACACACACACACACACTCACTGGTAAATTTAGGTACACCGATTCCATTGCTTGGTAACACAAATTCCTAATCATAAAGGATATATATAGTATATATATATATATATATATATATATATATATATATATATCTCAGAATTCTTCTTTTTTTTAAATTGCACAAGTGAATGTTGAGTGTAGTTGAAATGATGTAAAAGTCTGTTTGACAACACTAAACTCTCTCTCTTTCCTGCTCTCTTTCAATCAGCAACCTCTTTTGGAGCATTTTCTAAACCGAGCAGCAGAAGGGTTCCAGAACCTCTTCACCGCAGTTGAAGATCATTTTGAGTTGTGTCTTGCCAAGTGCCGTACTTCCTCACAGGTGAGCGTCACACTCAAAATGCTAGTTTGTTTTGTTTGTGGCTTTCCAGACCAGGATGCATGAAAGTACTCTGCTTAAACTCATGTTGTTGTTGAGTATACCAGTCAATCAGAGCTTTTCCTCATCATGTTTTTAGCCAGCAGAACTAAATCCCACCCGCTGTTGTCTTGTTTCAGAGCATCCAACATGAAAACACCTACAGGAACCCGCAGGCGAAGTACTGCTATGGCGAGAGTCCTCCAGAACTGCTGCCTATATGACTCTGTTTGCCAACGAACCGGCTTTAAATAATGAAGGAGATTACTTGCAGATCTTCTCAGGGGCCCCTGATGGGCCAGTAAATGAACAGGAATTTGAGTGCACAATCATAAAGACTTGAAAGAGACTTTACGCTGCATAAGTGTGTAGTATCCGTTTTTACCTCATCAGTGGTGAACATCTCGTCAAAGACTCCGTCCATTTTTTTTCTCTGCTTGTCATGCTAAGATTAGGCTACTTTTTTTGTAACCTCACTAATTTTATCTTCGGATGGGATTCTGGAAAGAGTCATTGTGTTGTTGTTTCATGCTAAAAAACACATGGAAAGCACCTCAGATGATTTGACAGCACCCCTGTGTGAGTTCAGATTTATGTGTACGACCTGCATGTCATCTACTATATGTTAATTTAATAAAGTAAATGTGATTTTCTGTATAGCTTTACAATTGAGGTTGTTTGTTTTCTAGACTTCTCTAATTTAACAGAACGTTTTGGGTTTAATTCAAGGTCACGGTAAACACAAACGCAAAAAAAAAAAACAAGGTCTTAAAGTTATTAGCTTTAATTAAGGCCTTAATATATCTTAAATTGGAGCAGAAAGTTTTCAGTTAATAAAGACAATGTATTACATGTTGCATGCACTGCAAAAAAAAAAAAAAAGAAAGAAAAGAAAAAAAAATGTCTTCCTTAAATCAGGATACATTTACTAGAGATGGACAATGAAGATCCAACGTTGTTGTGGTTTTTTTAAACTGAACTAAATTAATTGAGTTTATGCTTTACATATATATATATATATAATCAATGGGGTGTGAAAACTTGTTTTCCCTTTGAATTAAGTTAATTTGACCAAGCAGCAATTTTATATTTAAGAGATAATACAAAAAAATATTTAATTTTTGCATCTATGTAGATTTTTTTTTTTTTAATTTTGCACTGAAAAAATAAGACATGGATACAAAAAGAAAATCCGGGTGACATAACTCTACACATTCATTCATTTAAAACCGTACTCCTACAACAAAATTCATATGTTAATGTAACAATTTATTCAGTGATAATTGACATTATGTCACAAAGGCTGCAATTTCACACGTATTTCTGAAAATTACACAGGATTTCGATTTTAAATATATCATTGGATTTATCTAATTTAGTTTCCAATCATCATTGGTTTTAATCGCAAGCCTCATTTACTTAAACTTTTTTTTTTTTTTTTTTTTTGTGCTCTCTTGAATGTAATGATAGTTGTCAAGGCCTAATGTGAGATTTTACAAAAATTGCAATTCATTATGATTTAAACAGTCCATTGCTCATGTATCATTGTCTAGTTTCAGTTCTAATTTAAAAGATGACCCATAACTCTTTGGGTGAGGGCGATTTTTGTTGGCACATCTTAAAAATATGAGCACAGAAATAAAGAATTGCATCATAATTTGGCTTGCATGAGAATTAATGCTGCCATATTTGGCTTTATGCTTCACAACATTTGGATTAGAAGATTAGATGCCAACAGAATATCTTTCAGAACAAGAATAAGCACTGTTAAAGTTTCTTTTACTCTTCCCAAAAAGCTATTATTGTTTATGACAATGTCAATGAATCATACAAGTATATATTTACCTCCAAATTCTGGTGTATAGTTCGGTAAACACAGTTTTCAGAAATTTTCATACAAATTACCAACAGCCAAAATACAGAAGTCACTTGGGGATACATGACTATTAACCAATTAATCATCCTGATTATTTAAACAAGCTTTTTCATGGATACATCTGTCAGTTTGATTAATGACGGTCAGCGGAGACTATAGATGTAATTATCAATGAAGATTCGGGAGAAGCGCGTCAGATACTTAATCATCACAGGTGGACCACAATCAAGTAATCAATCCCACAGTATAAATATCGCTGACTTACCTCTATCCATTGACGGTTTATCAGCATCCCTCCTCCACCCCATCTCCTCACTTCAAGTTCACTTTACAATATACGGGGAAGGGGGGGTACTCTAGGTTCGGGCAATTCCCGAGCTCGGAGCCCTTCCCCGGACAGCACGCCAAATACGCATACCATACCTCAGCTAATTATATGTAAGCGTGAACTAGTGAATATTACACTGCAGACAGAGTCACACACCTGCTTCCTGCTCGTACAATAAACATTCTGAGGATGTAACACATGACTAGAATTTGTAATCTTCATTTTATTGTTGAATTGTATTGACAATATGCAAGAAGTTTAATAGTAAAAATATTATTTTTAATGTTTATATATATATATATATATATATATATATATATATATATATATATATATATATATATACATATATATATAGATATATACAGTACAGACCAAAAGTTTGGACACACCTTCTCATTCAAAGAGTTTTCTTTATATTCATGACTATGAAAATTGTAGAGTCACACTGAAGGCATCAAGGGCTATTTGAGCAAGAAGGAGAGTGATGGGGTGCTGCTCCAGATGACCTGGCCTCCACAGTCACCGGACCTGAACCCAATCCAGATGGTTTAGGGGTGAGCTGGACCGCAGACAGAAGGCAAAAGGGCCAACAGGTGCTAAGCATCTCTCGGGGAACTCCTTCAAGACTGTTGGAAGAACATTTCAGGTGACCACCTCTTGAAGCTCATCAAGAGAATGCCAAGAGTGTGCAAAGCACTAATCAAAGCAAAAGGTGCTACTTTGAAGAACCTACAATATGACATATTTTCAGTTGTTTCACACTTTTTTGTTATGTATATAATTCCATATATAATTCCACATGTGTTAATTCATAGTTTTGATGCCTTCATCAGTGTGAATCTACACTTTTCATAGTCATGAAAATAAAGAAAACTCTTTGAATGAGAAGGTGTGTCCAAACTTTTGGTCTTTACTGTATATATATATATATATATATATATATATATATATATATAGAGAGAGAGAGAGAGAGAGAGAGAGAGAGAGAGAGAGGCAGTATGTTTACTCTGAATACAGGATACTGAAAAGCACACAAAATGTGATATAAATACATTTTATTTTATTAAATTATCATACAAAACAATACATATAAAGCAACATTAACAGAAATAATATTTTCATGAAAAATGAAATGAAGAATATAATAAATAACATGTAATTGTATTAAAGAACAATATCTGTGAAGAAACAATTATATAAATATTTTAGATAAATAGTGAGAATATGTCGGACTAAAAATACAAAATATAAAATAAATGTAAAAAATAAATATAAATAAAAAATAAACATGACAACATACTGAAAAAGCTGGTAATAAGAGGATTGCTTCAAGAGGATGTGAACAAATATCGTTTGCACAAGGTATTATTTGATACAATGTTTACCAGTTCACCCAGAAATTCTACAGAGTTATTAAGAACAGTCTGGGTCCACAGTTTTTGTTTAAATATGTTTTTAGGTGGGGAGACAGGCTCTGTTATGTTTTTGCATTCACATATAGCATATGCAACACAGCACTCTATACGCTCAAGATAATGAGTGGGTGTTTTTAATTCTTTAAGTATGTGATGGTTGGGATATTGTATTACACTTTGGTGTTGATATATATGGTGAAGAGCCTTCTTTATGAAGTTAAGCCCACACCGAGCTTTCTGCATTTTCGCTTCACTGGACAAATCCTTCAAGTCAAGTTCTGAGATTGGTTTCAGCGTTATTTTTATACGTTCGTTTGCTGAGAGCTGAAACGAAAGAGAGATGGATCACACATTAAAAGGAAAGCCTCTGAATTATCATTTACAAACTCTGCCGTTTCCTGTTAAGTCATAGTTTGATTGAATCTAATGTAATGATCAAGAAATAATAACGAACTCCAGAAAAAATATATTTCTGACAGCTACTAGACGTGTAACAATACAGTGCCACAGTTTGGTTCAATACACTATACTGATCTCACAATACTTCAAACAAAACCAAAACTGTGTCACAATTGTAAGCATTTTACATTTATGCAGATGCTTTTATGCACTGAAGTTACACTTGTTTTCAGTTCTTGCTTTCCCTGGGGATTGAACCCGTGATCTTGGCATCTACTGTTTGATTGATAGTTAGGCAGCAATAATTGTTTTAATTATTACCTCTTAGACATATTATAATAACCAAAACAGAAATATTCAAGATTCTACTAAAAATATTGTATTTTATTAAATATTAAATTTTATATTTTAATGTATTCATTGTTATTAAACGTGTGCTTATATTTGATGTGCTCTTTATATGTGCATTAATCAGTCTATATGATTCTCTTATTCTAAAAGCTTAACTTCATTCTTTCTAAACTTATATATATATTGTGACACTTAACAGCTACTTTTAAATGTTGGTGATCATCATTATCATCATAATCATCATGTACATGGAATGCAAAAGCGTGTTATTAAAAGCACACTTATAAAAAGAAGTCTTATCACTACACTAATCGCCTAAAAATTTTAAGCATAAAAAAAAATATTGTAACAGAGTATCAAAGTCCATATCGTAATTCTTTAGTCATAATACAATGAAACAAATATTAATTTTTGGAAGGATTACTGGAGTATAAATAATATAATAATATGATAATAAGTATAAATAATATGATTTCTGTCATACAACTTCAAAATCTCACATTTAATTCGATGTTAGTTGGTTGCTGTTAATTGTTTGCAATTTAAAACCTACACCAATAATACTAAACAGACACTAAAACATAACAGTGGCATAAAAAAAACATTTGGGCACTAAATCTGACTTAAAATTAAATTTACTGCATTACATACCTAAATATAAAACCAAGTACCAAACTCTGCATTCATACATGCATTAAAAATCACCTTGAGACCAGCACTGATCAAATATTGAACACTGTTTGTTGGATTAGATATCATATGTGATGCAGTGACAGTCAGACACTGTTAAGTGTGGCTTGAAAACAGCTACTTTAAACAATTTTCATTTTTGCATGTAAATCTCCAAAAACAAATGGCAAGTGATACATTTAATTAAATGTGAAATGTTAAAGTAGAAAGACCAGAATAAAAGATACTCCAGTAATCCTTTAACAAAATTTTTACTATAACTAATAAAAAAATATTTTACGGTGCAGAGTGTTTAATGTAATGTATATCTTGAGCTCATCTGCATTTTTATCTTATCTATTTTTTTAATCAAATACAGAAAGAATGATACTTACATATTCTTTCAATAAATGTTCCATTTTACCCTTTGTAAATTCTAATCTCTTTTTAACGTTACATCGATTTACTGAACTGTGTGTCATCGTCTGGATCACTGCTAAAATCCACAAAATCAGAAGTCCTAAAAAGAAAAGTACATTAGTTTACGCCAACACACAAAAAAGTCAAGCTCAGAAAGTTAACAAGAGATTGAATTTACCAGTTTTTAGCTCCATGGTCACAATTAAAAGTGTTCTTTACTCTGTGTGCTAGAGCAAATTCTTCAGAGTAGAATACGATTTCATGTCAATTCAGTCAACTTTCCATCTTTTATACGCCTTTGAGTGCTTAGTCACAAGAGGAAATGTGTCTAGTGATTTTATCTCTCACAAAGACTTTCAATTAATCTAGCGTAAAAACGCTTACACATAAGTCTGACATAGACTTACGAATATTTTGTTTAAAGTGCTATATAAATAAAGGTGACTTTTACTTTGACATAAGTCAGATGAGTGTTATACAGACTTTCACTCTTGCAAATGCTGTAGGTAAATCTGAAGTGTTAATTATCACTGTTTATGATAATGAATTTCATGCAATATTCTGATCATGTGACGTGTGATTTAATCCAGTGGAATCTGGTTTAACACTCAGTTGATAAATGGTGAAAATTCAAGTGTTATGTTGCATATGTTGCCTTGAATGTGAACGTGATGTGGTGCTTTGTGACATTGTCACTCACTGCAAAATTTAGCTTTAGTTTAGCAAATACTTCGTTACTGTACTTAAGTAGATTTTTCTGGTATCAGTCCTTTACTTCAGTATTTATTTCTCTGACAACTTTTAACTTTCACTCACACAAATTTCTGTACATTCTACTTCTTACATTTTCAAAAACGATCCTTCAAACATTTCTACACTATAGTGTCATCTCTCTCTCTCCCACTTAAAATAGACAAAAATGGTCTCACATCCATACTTTTTACTTAAGTACATGTCAAAGCCCATACTTCTTTACTTTAACTTGAGTAAAAAAGTATAGTCAGCACTTCAACTTTTAAACATGAGTATCTGTCCTTCTACTTGAGAGAAAGATATACTTTTGTGTACCTTTGCCATCTCTGGTTCTTTGATACAAACACAGCAGGTTGTGTCAGTTTTATTAGCCTATCCATAAGCATACATATTAAAATACATACAGTATCTAAACAAAGTCACTGCTCACATGCTTTCTGTTGAAATTTTGTGACAGCATTTGTCATTACCTAGATGTGATGTCACATTATTTTCTGTGAATATAGTGGGAGATACAGAGTGTGTTCTATTCCCCTTAAGTCATTTTCTATTCAAAGTTACATGTTCAATTGGAGATTTTCATCCAAGCTGCTTAGAAGAGACTCAGTGGGATAAACGGAGGATATATATTTTCCTTCTAAGTATTGTGCCCTAGTGGCAAAAAACTGGTAGCCTTAAGTTTGTAAGTTCAAACCACAAAAGATGACTGACTCAGCAAAAGACATGCCGCATGTTAATTTGCAGGATATGCAATCTATCTGCATTTGCTATTCTCTTGCCGACTCTCACAAGTGTGTTGTTGATTTCTTGGAATTATGTATATTCTAATATTTTCAGTGTCATTCATTTTTAGCAACAATCTTAAGAACTCTTTTGGAATGTATATCTAAACATAGCAATTGCATTGGATGACAAAAAGCCTTTTCAGTTCCTTTTTTCCTAGATTTTAATTTCAAATGGAAAGTGTGTGTGGGTGTGTGTGTGTGTGTGTGTGTGTGTGTGTGTGTGTGTGTGTGTGTGTGTGTGTGTGTGTGTGTGTGTGTGTGTGTGTGTAAAAAATGCTCACCAAGGCTCCATGTATTTAATCAAAATGTATTAAAAACAGAAACATTGTAAAATATTATTAATGTTTAAAATAAAATTTGTAAATGCAACTTATTCAGCAAAGCTGAATTGTATATGCTGATTTGTTGGTCAGTTATCACCTATTATTTGTGCTCAATTATTAATTTTATCTCTTAATATTATCAATAAGCTTGTTTTTCCATATGTAAAACCTTTTCATACATAAAAAAGGTAACTTTACCATTTTGGACTATAGCAGCTGTCACCATCACATTGTGTTTTTCAAGCGTTTCAATTGGATTTTGAAATGTTTTACAAGGTTTGTTATGTGCAATAAGCGAGCCTGCATAGCAGAAGAAAATTAACAAAAATGAATAAATGAATAAAAATTCCTGCCGTGTAAATCGCAAATACGTCATGGCACGAGCGCAAATGACTCTTAAAGGGAATGGAAGATGAGACTCAGATTGGTTTATTGCACGTTACGCCTCCCCAAAAAAACATTACTCATTAAGAGAATAGGGACAACCCGTTTAGACCATGCGCCCGGGGCGCGCCAAAAGAATTTCCGTCGTTAAAATATCAAAAGTGGTTTTGGACATGCCCTGAGTGCACCTGCACTGTGCGCTTTACACTTTTTGCGTTTAGATCTTTAAAATAGGGCCCTAAATGTTTCAAAATATTACAAGAATAAAGTAAAATATTATGAGATTAAAGTCAAAGTATTATGAGAATACATTTTCACAAAGAAAACGGATTCATTTAATGGATTGTTTCACATAAATACAGCGATCTGATCATTGAAGAGATTGAAAAACACATTATTGTAAGACATCATTTGTGTTTCACTATAAAACTGATTTTGAAAGGTGAGACATATTATAAGTAGGTCAATCAAAAGCACGACTTTTATTGCTCATGGGAGATTTTAATATTCACGTTGATAATACAAATGATGCATTAGGACTTGCATTTACTGACCTAATGAACTCTTTTGGAGTCAAGAAAAATGTCACCGGGCCCACTCATCGTTTTAATCATACACTAGATATAATGATATCTAGATTTAATGATATAGATATCGTACCTCAAAGTGATGATGTTACAGACCATTTCCTTGTATCGTACATGCTGCGTATCACTGATATTAACTATATGGCTCCTCAGCATTACCGCCTGGCCAAAACTATTGTTCCAGCCACCAAAGAAAGATTTGCAAATAACCTGCCTGATTTACCTCAACTGCTATTTGTACCCCAACATACAAATGAACCAGAAACTCATAGCCTTGAACGCAAATGGAGAAAAAGGGGAAGTTTTTAGAATTGCATGGAAAACCAGTATGTCCAGCTAAAGACAGGCTCTAAAAACTGCTAGGGCAGAGCATATACACAAACTCATAGAAAATAACCAAAACAATCCAAGGTTTTTATTTAACACAGTGGCTAAATTAACAAATTACCAGATGCCACCTGATTAAAATATTTCATCAATGTTTAATAGTAATGACTTTATTAATTTCTTCAATGATAAAATAGATAACATAAAAAATACAATAGCAAATGTAGATTCTACAGTGTCTAACACTTCAGTTTCATCCATTGCACACAAAGATAAACTGCAGTGCTTTACAAATATAGTACAGGAAGAGGTAAATAAACTTATCACTGTATCTAAACCAAAAGCATGTTTATTAGATCCTGTACCCACTAAATTACTAAAGAGTTGTTACCTGCAGCAGAAGAAACGTTTCTCGATATTATTAACTCATTGTTATCTTTAGGTCATGTCCCAAAACCATTTAAGCTGGCCAATTTCAAATCTTCCACCTATGTTTAACATTTAAAAAAAAGTTGTGTCTGCTCAAATGAGCTACTTCCTGCATAAAAATGATCTGTATTGAGAATTTCAGTCAGGTTTCAGGCCCCACCATAGCACAGAATCTGAACTTGTTAAAATTACAAATGACCTACTTCTTGCGACAGATCAAGGCTGCATCTCATTGCTAGTTTTATTTGATCTTAGTGCTGTGTTCGACACCATAGATCATGACATACTCATAGATAGATTACAAAACTATACAGGTATTCAAGGGCAGGCTCTAAGATGGTTTAGATCCTACCTGTCCGATCGCTACCATTTTGTTTATTTAAATGGGGAGTCATCTCATTTATAACCAGTAAAATATGGAGTGCCACAAGGACCCGTCCTAGGTCCCCTTCTATTTTCAAAATGCATGTTGTGCCTTGTTAATTTTATTAGAAAATACGGGATTAGTTTCACTGTTATGCTGATGATACTCAGCTATGTCATCTCAATGAGACCAGATGAAACTTCTAAATTATCTAAGCCAACAGAGTGTGTTTAAAATGTAAAAGATTGGATGACCAATAATTTTCTCCTATTAAATTCGGATAAGACAGAGATATTAATTATTGGACCAAAAACAGTACACAGAATCTTGTAGATTACAATTTGCAACTAGACAGATGTACTGTTACTTCCTCTACAGTAAAAAATCTGGGTGTTATATTAGACAGCAACTTGTCTTTTGAAAATCATATTTCCCATGTTACAAAAACTGAATTCTCCCATCTTAGAAACAATGCCAAGCTACGAAACATTTTATCTGTTTTCTGATGCAGAAAAGCTAGTTCATGCATTCCTGACCTCTAGATTGGACTGTTGTAATGTACTTCTAGGTGGTTGTCCTGCATCTTCAATAAACAAACTACAGGTAGTCCAAAATGCAGCAGCTAGAGTCCTTACCAGGTCAAGAAAATATGATAATATTACCCCAATTTTACAGTCTCTGCACTGGCTACCTATTAAGTTCCGTATCAGTTACACATTCCTATTCTTTAGCTTGGGTTAAACTAATTAATTCTACTTTGTTGGAAAATAAACGCTGCCACTTAACGGCGCGCAGTCAATTCACAATTATGATGTGAAGAGAGCTAGAGAGAGTTGTGGTGACACTGCAAACATTCATATTTCTTTCCTTTCTTTCCCTTTTCAGAACGTTTCACCGTCAAAATATGGACATTAACGGGTCTCTGCCTTGGGTTTGACCACGCCAGGAGTTCTCTCTTCACATCAGTTCAGTCAGTGTACTGTTTGAGTAAATTAATTACTCCGGGATATTGGTTTTTTGAACTCAGAGGAAGTGTCAGCCACATTAAAAAAGTTAACAGCTTAAATCATTTGTGAATTAATGTGTATTGGAGACGCGAACCATTTAAAACGATTCAATTCGATTTGGTGAACTGGTTCAAAAAGATATGGTTACATCAAATGATTTGTTCGCGAACTGGATATCACAAACTGCTGTGTTTTGAACTCGCTCACAACAGACACGGAAGAGAAGACAAAGCTGAATAAAGTCCTAGTTTTTGCTATTTTTGGACCAAAAAACATTTTTGATGCTTCGAAATATTGTAACTGACCCTCTGATGTCACATGAACTTTTTGATGATGTTTTTCTCTGTTTTTTCACTGTTTACTGAAGATAAAAGGAGGTCTCACGGGTTTGGAATGACATGAGGGCAAGTTATTAATGACATAATTTTGATTTTTGGGTGAACTATCCCTTTAAGGAGTTTCTGGATTTCAGCTGGCAAAACTATTAAGCTACTAAGAACAAATACATTCTACACAGGAGTTTTCTGAATTTGTAAATTGTTAAGATTGTTCTTATGACTGAATCTGTTCATGTCTGTTGTTTTAAAATGCTCTTAATATGAAATTTTTATGTATAAATTGAAATGTTTTCAAGTTTATGGAAAACTGAAAGTACAATCTGCAAGAATATTAAAATATTATTTCAAGTATTACAATTTAACAATTAAACCAATAAAAGAAGTTAAGCAGTCTTTTGTTTCTTTTTATAGTTTTTACTACTGAGACCTGTTGAAATACAATAATTTGTACAGTTTTACAATACATAGTAAAAGTGGACAACAAATTACAGTAAATTTCACAGTGTAAAGTAATATTTTATTGTATTAAAATATATCAAAGGAGAAAAAAACATAACATTGTGTTTTACAGTAAAAATGTATTATTGTAAATAAATTTACAGCAAGTTAAATGGCACTGTAAATATGAATACAGTATTTTTACTGTAAGTTTAATTTCCAGTAAGTTACTGGCAAACTGCTGCCAGTAAATTACTGTAATTTCTTCAGATTTTTTTTTTACTGTGTAGTAAAAAGAATGTTGCATGTAGTCCTTTGAAAAAAGCACCACAATTTCCTGTGCACTTCCACAGCAGATAACCCAATCTCATAAGAAAACATAACTATAGAATTAACTAATTGCTGATTTCATATTGATACGAGCTGAATAAAGAAAGCGTGAAGCTCTGCCCCTAAACTCAACCATCAAAAATATTGTATGCAATGAGATTGTCTCGGGTTACACGTGTAGGGGGGTGTAACAATAACCGTGCTTATTAATTTTGTGATTCTTGTGCACAAATAAATAAATACATAATTACTTTATTCTACAATTTCTACATTTCCACATCAGCTTCGACATCTCCATGCTGTGTGGATGTGAGTCTGCAGACATTGAGAGCGAGTCCCTCACAGCCTTGTTTACATACCTGTCAAAAATTAAATATGGCCCAATACCGACTAAGGTCTATGTACTGTAATTCACTTTAGATAAAAGTGCTCAAACTTAGTAAATTTAGAGACTCCAAATTATAGATTAGCAATTACTTCGATTAATTATTGCAAAACTGCAACAGTTAAGGGAAAAGCATAAAAACATCTCATTTTACGAATGTAGGCTATTCGACACAACCTCGATATATTTGAAACTGCAAATCACAATTTTGTGAGGGAAAGTAAAAACGCTGTGAGAAAATGCAAACGCATGCTTTAATTCATTTAAGTCTTTATGACCACATCCGCTTTACTGTGTTCCATGAGAACATGGAAAATAATCAAGGCACACAGATCTTAAGTGTGATATCAATTCTTATCTGATTATTGGTCAGAGCTAATTGGCACTAAAGATTAAAATGAAACTGTTTCCCCTGTTATTGCCAGATCAATTTCAATTCCGCCAAGAAGAATTTTGACTCTTAAGCCACAAAAAAAAATCATCATATAAAAGCAAGTGGCTTTTAATACCAAAATGATACCAGACTTTCTCAAGAATAAGAAATAACTCATAGATGGCACACAATCTCACCTTAATACTTTTGTTGAACGGGTATTCTATTTTACATTTTTATAATTTCATCTGAAAATCAACACGAGTCTATGGAAAATAGTGATTTGTGACATATATATATATATATATATATATATATATATATATATATATATATATATATATATATATATATATATATATATATATATATATATATATATATATTTTTTTTTTTTTTTTTTTTTTTTTTGTGGAGTACAAATTGTTGTAAAAATTACAATTTTGTGTAAAATGTTTATCTTTATTTAAAATATGGGTAATAAAAAAAATAAACATAAAATAAATAAAACCGCTTTTATCCAGAGCGTCTTACGTGCATTCAGGCTATCAATTTTTACCTATCATGTGTTCCTGGGGAATCAACCCCCAACCTTGTGCTTGGTAGCGCAATGTTCTACCAATTGAGATACAGGAACATGTAATAATTAAATATGTAAATATTCAAATAGTCATAGAATTCATAAAATACATTTCTTCTAAATTAATCTCTTTAACTAGGAATCTGTTTCGGCCGCTATATGTATATATGTATACACACACACACAGACACACACACACACACACACACACATTTATGTTACAGTGCCATGTATTAATGTTACAGTGACTTTTGCCACAGATATTGTATGTTATCAAAAGTCACAAGTCACAAGGCAGATTTGTAGAATTCTGCAAGAAAAGTGTAAAAATATGCTATAATTCCCGTAAAGTTCTGATATTCCTATTACTAGGCTTTGACTGGGTGGAATGTGTTATAACCACAGTGCTTAGTTTTCCTTCCTCCACAACTGTATAAATGCAGGAAATGTTGAGTAATTAAAATAACCTGTCCTTTTCTGCAATAGAAATACTTGAGTAAGTATTCCTTTCTGTGGTAAGATAAAGTCGTTAACAAACTGTGGCGAGTGGGGCGGGGCCGAGAGGCGTGGGAACGAGGAGTGAGGCCAGGTGTAGCTCATCTCCAATCACTACACCTGGCCTCACTCCTCGTTCCCACGCCTCTCGGCCCCGCCCCACTCGCCACACAAACAAATATCTAAATCCTCAATCTGAAGATACATATAATGATAAAGCAATGGCGACATCACAACACAGCAATAAACTACCTTTTGATGTAACAGACAGAGCTAATCATGCCACAGGAAAGTTTCTAACTGGCCAAAATGTTTTTATTCAGTTTTTTTTCCCATGTGGTCTATAACTGTCACATCCTGCCCGAACCACTTCTTGCTCAGACTTTTCTATGTAACGCTGTCTGATTAAGATGTAAGGCTTTTTGTCACGTACAAGGTATGATGTAAACTGGCAGATAAAGCAGTTAGCTGGAGATGTGTACTTTTCAATGACCAGTATAACAATTTTGCTTTGTGCATCATAAACTTTATCATTGCCTACATGCAACTTTATCTTTAAATGGACATATATATATATATATATATATATATATATATATATATATATATATATATATATATATATTAAAATGTTATTATAATTACATTAACAAGATATTTTATATAGGACAAAATCAGTGTTCATTTTGACTGGAAATTTTGATTTAGTCCTAGTCTTTATCTTAAGATGAAAATGCTTAATAGTCACATTTTTGTTATTCGAGTCTTTCATAGTTTCAGTCTAGTTTTAGAAGACGAAAAGTCTTTGCACTTTTGTCACCTTTTAGTCATTACTTTTAATCAGGCTACAGTTACCAACATTTATTGTTACAAAAATTGTGATTCATTCTAATAAGCTTCTAAATAAACTTATTTAAAATATGAATCAAGGATTGAATTTGGAAAAACTTGAATAAATTATGACAATTTTAATTTTTGGTTGAACTATCCCTTTAACATTATTGAAAAGGGGACAAATTATAAAAATCATTGTTGTTCATATCAGTGTTAATTTCGTTGACTAAATATTTTCGTCATTATTTTCGTCACGAATATATTTTTGCCGACGAAAACGAAACGAAAACTAAAATAGAAGGCACTGATGGAGACTAAAACTATGACTAAATTGATTGATATTATCGTCAACGAATAAAGGACGAGACGAAAATAGACTGTGACGAAAATCAAATCAGCAGACGGCAGAGATGCGAGGAATGAACAAAAGAACCGGCAAAACAGAACAGACTGCATGAGAGAAGAGAACCAATCAGAGCCTGACTTATTGAGACGTGAAGCGAAGGTTTTCAGTTTTTATGAGCTCCCGGGAAGTCGGCATTTGAAGAGGTGATAGGGACTTTAAGCAACAGCCTCTGGTGGAACGGTATTGCGCCTGCGCGAATTTAACTGCTACTTTGTGACGTTCTAATTTAACGGTCTACTACGGGAGAACAGCTGATTTGCCGGAGTCGCTACAACGTGAGAGGTTAGGTAAATAAATGTTATGTTTTTAGACTTATTTACATCATACAATATTAAAAACTCCTCTTCTGACAAAATATTGTCATTTAACGCCAAAAGCAATCCTTCTCTTGCTTTTTTAAATTATATATTTTTTTGGATCTCAATAAATGAATTAATGCTGCGTTGCGCTGTTCTGTTTTACCGTTGCTTAGTGACTTTTACCTTCTTGGCTACAGCGGTGTGACGGCAAACTTCCGGTCGCTGTAGCCGTTCCATTCGCAGCTGTTGCTTAAAGTCCCTACTGTCTAAAAGAGCGACAAAATGTCCACAGCTCACTTCACGTTTGACGACGAACAAAACAAAACAAAGTGTAAAGCACGCAGAGCGCTCATTCGTGGCAAGAACACAACCAATTTGAAAAGACATTTACAGACGAGCCACCCGGACATTTTCTCAAATGTAATTTTACAACGATGTTCTTTTGTTTATTGAGCTAAGCAAAATTGGAAGACTGCAGTGCATAGATGTTGTAGCATTAAATATTACGAACTGAAAAGTACTGTAAAATAGCCCCTTCTTCAAATTAGATGCGAGCACAATACTAATACGTAATATCATGATAAATACATTTGATTAATACTAATGTTTAGTATATTTTATAATGTTCTACTTGTTGACAATATCACAAATATTTCTATATTAGTCATGTGAAACGTGACTGTTCACATCCTATCATTATACATACTAATCTAGCAATATTGTAGTATTATAGTATATTTAAAACATACAATATTGCTAGACAAATGAATACCTTATAAAATCTTGTTACTTTTTTTATCCACCTAGCTGCCAACTTATTAAATATTTACTTTAAATGTATGCACTTATTGTTCAGCTCAGCTGTAAGCTTTAAGGTCCTGGACCTAACGTTATTTTTCTTTTATTGATGGTCAATTGGCAGCTAGTTATTGTTTACATTATCATGACAGTGTTTGTTGCTGCATAAAAGCTTTTGAATCGAAATAAAGACACAGTTGTGTTGAAATAAAGTTGAATTTGTGTTTTATATATTTTGTTTAAGTTTGTTTCCTATACCAGCTGTAAAAAATTGTCTAGTAAATCTGTTATTGATTTTAGTCTTATTTTAGTCGACTAAAATACCAAGCAATTTTAGTCGACTAAAATACCAAGCAATTTTAGTCGACTAAAATAAGACTAAAATTAAAACAAATCAGATGACTAAAACTTGACTAAAACTAAAAAGAATTATAGTCAAAAGACTAAGACTAAAACTAAATTAAAATTTCGTGTCAAAATTAACACTGGTTCATATATAATATATTTAATATATGTATATATAACTTAGAATTTAAGAAAAGAAGCAGAATAAAACAATAAGACAAATACGAATGAGATAGGTTGCCACAAACAGGTTGCCAGATTGAAGACACCAACAGGAACGAGCACATTTTCAGCTCCTTAAAATAGCAATGCGCCAGAACACACCTCTTTTTTAGACCAGCACACCCATGGGCGCACAAATGCATTTGCTAATTAAACGACATGGCACTGGACAGGAAAACCCTAGAAAACACACTTGTGCTGCGTCTTGCATCGCATTGTGCAAGGTGTATAATAGGGCCCATAGTGTTTTAAGTTTAGTAGGCTAAATCTGTTTTTTTTATAACCACAGGATGGTTTTTAAATGCATAAGAAGTTGAAATGTTTCTGTTGAAAGTGAGATGATTGTACAAAAAGCATTAGCCTGTTGAGAAAGCTTGATTTGGTTGATTTCTGCCTCATCAATTTCAATGATAATTATTTTGTATCATTATACAGTTAACCATTAGCTACCCGTAAGATGCCTTCTGAGAGATATAGCCCTGATATAATCGTCGTTAATGAGACACATCCCTTTTACTCTTACGGGAAACCCTTTTTCTCTTACAGGAAAGCACACTAAAAATATTTATGACTTATTAAGGACTAGACATTTTATTTTCCAACAACAGAACGAGTCAGTCTATTGTTCGTTATCTGGCTCGGCTCGGTGTTCATCTTCAGTTCTCTCTTCACTGCAGTTCAGTCAGTGTACTGTTTAAGTAAATGAATTACTCCGGGATGTTGGTTTGTTTGAACTCAGAGGGAGTGTCAGACACATTAAAAAAGTTAACAACTTAAGTAATTTGTGGATGCATAGTGGAGACGCAAACCTTTTAAAAAGATTTGGTGAACTGGTTCAAAAAGATCCGGTTACATCGAACGATTCACTTGCGAACCGGATATCACAAACTGCTTTGTTTTGAACTCTCAAAAGAAGACAATGCTGAATAAAGTCGTAGTTTTTGCTATTTTTTGACCAAAATGTATTTTCGATGCTTTAACAAATTCTAACTGATCCTCTGATGTCACATGGACTACTTTGATGATGTTTTTCTCACCTTTCTGGACATGGACAGTATACCGTACACACAGCTTCAATGGAGGGACTGAGAGCTCTCGGACTAAATCTAAAATATCTTAAACGGTGTTCCAAAGATAAACGGAGGTCTCACGGGTTTGGAACGACATGAGGGTGAGTTATTAATGACATAATTTTGCTATTTGGGTGAACTATCCCTTTAAATACTTCTAGGATACAGACATTGCCAGCAATCAGGAGGTGATCAGTAGACTCGTGGGAATCTATTTGAAGCTGCATCATTGAAGACAGCCCAGCAGATGTTGGCGTGTTGGAAGATAAAGTTGTGGTTTCAACTGTATTTAACTGTGTAATTAATTTATTGCTCGTTTAACAAATACACTTTGATCATTTGTGATATCTTGTGGAACCACTGTCCATAATTAAATTAAGTTCGTTTAAAGAGTCTTTTTGAGTGCAGAGTGCTTTGGAAAAAAGGAGAAAGCGGCACGCCAAATGTTCTTGTTGGTCTCAACCAAGTCCACCAAAGTCAACTTTCTCCTTCAAAACAAAACCACATTTGCATGTAGTGACTGAAAACGTGTGTTTTCCACTAGCGTTTTCCACACGTTTTCAGTCGCGACATGCAAATGTGGTTTTGTTTTGAAGGAGAAAATGTATTTTGCTGGACTTGGTTGAGACCAACAAAAACATTTGGCGAGTCCAATGACCAAGTCCGAATGCAAACACCAATTAGTCCGAGAAGATAGAAAAATGTCTTGAGTCCGGACTCGAGTACTACAGCCCCAAAACACATTTTAATAAATGCCTGAAAACAGTATTTATATAGTCATTTATTTAACAAGCAGCACAGTTACAAACAAGGTATGCAATTCCTTTGACACTGTATAAAATGTACCAAAAATTAATTTTAGATAAATCCACATAGTATACAAAAAGCAAGAATAACAAATGCTTAGAATAATTACTAACCTTACACATTTTATGCACAACAGTAACCTTAGTCTTTAATGATATTGATAGAAATGAGATCAAATAAACATATGTAAATAGTTCTTTAATGGCACTGGAATTGCATTAACAATTTGTTTATTTTTAATATTATGATCTCAATTATTCTTATGCTACACGTGTGCCCTGGAAAAATAGATTGTCTATATAAAGACAAAAATACATAACACACACAAAGTAACCCTAATTATGAATCTAATGTTTTGCATGTTGATGCTAGTTTTTCTGTTTCAGCAGCTCTTACAAAAGCATTGAGCTTAATTATAACAAAGATATTTTTCTCTCTAAAATAGCTTCATTCATTAACCAGTTCTGATTTCTGGATTTATTAGTGATTGTGCCTTCAAAATACAATCAATAAGTGCATTCCTCCTTGCATGAATTTGATTCTCCATCAACTACATTTCTTTAATTTATCACTTCTTGTGTACATATTTGTGCTTGGTTCACTAGTAGTGAATTAATATAGGTCACATTAATGGCAGCCTATTCTGGCATGAAACAAAAATCAAGAGGGGCATGTTTTAGCATTAGCAAGTTATTAAACCTAACAATTTCATTAGGCAGATAGCTGTGCAAGAAGCATTTCCCTAATCAAACTTTAAATCAGTTGATAAAGTGACACTAGATCCAGGAATCACTAAACCTCAGCCCTTATCAGTTTATGAGAAAATTGCCTAATCAAATTATCTTGATAATCTTTAAAAGTACTTATTTATTTACGCCTTTTCTCACTAACGAGTGAATCTCACAAAAACATATTACACACATTTCCTCTCAAACCCCCATTTAACTTCTGAGTACTTTTGGGTGAGAATTGTACTTTCTTTTGATTCTCACCACTGTTTACAATAATTTTGTACTGTAAAAACAAACACTGATATGCAATTACTTGAAAAGCAACTGGATGTATACATACTTTCTTATAATGCAAAAAAAAAAAATGCATTTGATTCCCTTTAAAGGAATAGTTCACCCAAAAATGCAAATTTGCTGAAAATGTACTCATCCTCAGGCCAAGATGTAGATAAGTTTGTTTCTTCATCAGAACAGATTTGGAGAAATTTAGCAATACATCTCTTGCTAATGGATCCTCTACAGTGAATGGGTGCCATCAAAATGAGAGTCCAAACAGCTGATAAAAACATCACAATACACCAAAAATAATCCAAACGACTCCAGTCCTACATTTAATATTTGTGTGTTTGTAAGAAAAACATCCATCAAGATGATTTCATCGTTTGCTTTCAATCACTTAAAATGCCATTCCTCCATCCATAAAATTGCTTTCTCCAGTGAAAAAGTAATCTTGTCTGAATCAGAATAGAAATATTCACAGATCAGGCACAGTTTACAAGCATAAACAGTCCAAACAATTCTGAACACATACAGTATGTTGGTGGATTTTGATGTGCGACGACAAGGAAGCGGAGGAAGTGTTATTTGGGATAATGGACAGGTATTTTGACCAAAGCAGCGGTCTAAAATTAAAACCCCTTAATAACGCAAACAGCTTTTCACTTCAAAAGATGTTAATTTATGGACTGGAGTCATGTGGATTACTTGTGGATTATTGTGATGTTTTTATCAGCTGTTTGGACTCCAACTCTGACGGCACCCATTCACTGCAGAGGACCCATTGGTGAGCATGAGATGTGTTTCTCAGAACTATTCCTTTCAGCAAAATATAGTTTGTACATTAAGATTTCGTTTTTGGGGTGAAATATGAGCTGGATATGTTCTTGAGAGATTTACCCAACTTTGTGTAAATATGGTTTGATGCAAGAGCCATTCATAACAGTATGACTTTGGTATTTGCTGATTCAAAAATCATCCGAATATTCACTGTCAGTAACTGCTTTACACCATAAGTTGTTACAACAATAACATGTATTTAGCTTAACCTTAAACAGGGTTACTTAAGAAAAAAAACCTGATTCTGACAATACTGGAAGACGTCTGTGTGCAATACTCAAAGGAATAATGATTTTTGCAGAACATAATGACAGCAGCTAAACCAAAGGGAATTTCCAGTTGCATATTATAGAACATTGTGTTATCCTTACCCCGAAAATTAAGAAATAAACATAATTCAGTTAAGTAAAAAATATGCTTAAAATAATCGATCATTAACATGCTGCAAAAATGTCATTTCAAAGCAAAATGCCACTGTTTTAGTTTAGGCCTGTTTTAAGCCCAAGCTTTCAGATGCAGTGACTGAATCACCGCAGGTTGCGGAGTAATACTGAGTGGAAGTGGCTCAAATAAGATCTACCATCCACCGTGTAGGTTTTTTTCTACACTTTTTCAACTGGACATCCTCTGAGCTTGAAGCATCTCAGTCACGCTCGCTAAATCTTCTGCTGGCACCTGAGACAAAAAAAGATTTAGACTGAGATGACACAATAACACAAAGACGATTACTTCCCCATCCAAACATGCTCAAATTTTAAGGATGTCACATGCTGTCAGCTGAACAACACACATTGGTATGAAGAGTTTTTTAGGATGGGAGTAAACCGAGATGCATCATCTCATAGCAATCAGCTCAGACTGATATGGTGCATGTTTCATGTAGAGATGGATGCACAGAGGTATTTATGGAAAGACACAATGATGCATGCATGGAACAACATATTTTCAGAAGCTAAAAATACCCCTCCAAAAAATATTTATAAAAAGTTTTTTTTTTTTATAAAGTATTTAAAAAATATATATATATTATTATTATTATTTTTTAACTCGGCACGTGGTCTTAAACACAAATGTTTACAGCAAGACCTTTAGAAAATTATATAATAATATAATAATAAATAATAAAAACTAACAGTTTTAAAAGTATTTAAATGCTAACAATAATGGTTATTATTAACAACAGCAACCATAAAATAAATGCTTATATATATAAAAAAAAAAATTACAATAATAATAATTGTTTTTGTGACACTGTGGCAAAAGATGAATAAACTGAAACAGATGAAGGTCATGACAAAGTAGCGCACACTTCCTTTTCTACTGCAAGGTATTGTGAGCGGAAGAGGACTTCTGGCTTGCACTGAACGATTAGATCATTACCATGCCCTATATAATAAAATTCTGCACATGGTTTATTTGGGTTTGCGTGGGAAAACATCCTAAAAACAGCGATGACAGAATCATGTCTCTTATTATGTCAGAATTAAAAATAAAAACCTACATTGCATTTCCATCGCCCACATTTTACTATATGGGGGGGGGGGTCCAAAACTATTATGTCAGTGGAAAAAAATATGCTGATATTTTAAACATTTGAACATTTCCATGTTTACAGTTCTCTGGTGTCATTTAAAGGTCACATGACCTGCAAGTAAGCCGATAAATGATATAAAGCATTTTAAATTTAATAAAACTGTTTTTATTTTAAAATTGTGTATTACATGTAATCCAGATTTCATAATCAAATTCTAAAAATTAAGTACTTGACTTAGATTACATTACTTGTTTCAACGTTTATAATTAGTTTACAGTTACTTTGTATGGACTGCACGAATTTTGTCATATGTTGTGATTGCGATTTGAACTGTGATATACTACAAAACTACTAAAATATTTGATATTCCGTGCACAATGTTGAAGCAATTCACCAACCAGAAGCAAGCATTTCAGAGAGTCTCGTAAGAGACACATTTTAATATTACATCATATTGATGATCTAATGATCAATCGCCTGACCAATCGGGAACAAGAAAGTTTCTGCTAAAATATTTGAGGGTTTCCAGGAAAAAAGGAAAGAATAGAAAGCAAGGACAACCAGATGATCTGATTTCACATGACATCATGGAAATAGGCAGTGAATTGTCCAATTAGATCAGATTCAGAAATTCTTCTGTTTTCTGGTTACTAGGCAACCATTTGCCTCCTGTTGCTCAGTGTTACACAAATATCAAAAAAGATTCAAATGTACTAAATACATATGCTGTAGACTAGACACATAACCTCAGACTGAATGTCAGTAGATCATTAAGGGCAAAATAAATGCACACAGTGTGATTATTATCTTTTATCACCCTGAATGGGTCTATTAATCATATTTATGCATTAATGCAATGCAAAAACCATATTAGTCAACTACTACACAGAGCTAAAATGTTTTGTGTATCAAAAAGAAAATAAAAAGGATTACCAGAGCATGATCAAAGCTGAAGGTGCTGATGTAATATGCTGATATATCACTGTCTGCAAGGGGCTGAGAGATCTGAGCAACTATCACATTCATCTGAAAAAGGAAACAGAGAGAGTGAGATAATGGCAAATAACTGCAATAAATGTGACTTTCTGATTCAATATGTTGCGTTCCTTCATCTATCACTCAGCTGAACAGATTTTGCGTTTGTATGGACTAGGATTTGGATCAGACAGGAAAATATTAAGGGGGTCATTTATACACCTAGGGATCCTAAGAGGACAGCAGTTTGTAAGTGTTGTTTCTTTTCTCATTAGATTTTAACACGGTTGTTGTTGCAAGCAATGGAACATTGTTGTTTTTTCATGGTGTAATGAGTGCTCAAGAGTTTGTTTGTGTGCATATCACGTGGCTTTTCAGTTTCGGTTTGGTAAGTAGTAAGACTTGGCCAGCTGAATTCAATAACAAGGAATCAGGTGAGTATATAATTGGTAAGTACAATGACTCAAAACTCATCGGTTTAGCTGTGCATTTATGGAATGAGCACTGTGCGATGTCAAAACTGATTGCACTGTATTTTATGCAATCAGAAATTATTCTAAAATATAAATAATTTTCAAAGATTTTAAATTCCTTGTTTTATTTTTATGATTATTTTATTATTATAATCAAAATGTGCTTTATAAATAAACCAAAACTCATAAATCACACTCTTTATGTTGGAGGCAGTGAAATCTAGAGGCCCTATGTCTTCTACTACTCTACCCTCTATTCCAGTTGGTCTCTGGAAATGCCAGTCTGCTGTAAACAAAGATTTTATTTAATCTACTGCTACTCATTTAAGTCTCAATCTCATGGCCTTAACTCTGATTTGCATCAAACCTGAGGACACTGCCACTCCTGCAGCCCTCTCCATTTAACCTTTTCCCTAATTTCTCCCAATTGAGCGAGGGGTGGAGGTAACGGTCTACAAATAAATAGAAATTTGATCTCCAACCATCTCAAATCAACAATTCAGGCTGCTGACGTCAACACTCCATTTGCTTTATTTGACCTCAAGCGAGTGTCTACTTTATCTACTCACAGATCAGGTAACCAATTAGACCATATATTGACACTCTACTGCGCCACTGATAACACTTTCAGTGACTCTGTTTCACACCTCAGACCACTTCCTCATCACTTCTAACTGGGACTGAACACCAAGCTTCATAACAAATACACACTCCCTCTCTCCACTCTCAGAAGAAGACTTATCCTTTCCAATAATACTACCTGTCCGCCTGATTCTATCCCCACTCGCCTCTTTCAAGTCATCTTCTTCTTCAATCATAACTGCACTTACTCACATTATCAGCACCTCACTTCACACTGGTCATTTCCCACAACATTTAAGATGGTTTGGGTAACCCCACTGCTTAAGAAAACCTCAAAAAAATCAGCACTTTTAAAAAACTACAGACCAGTATGCCTTCTTCCATTCATTGCAAAGACACTTGAGCAAGTGGTGTTCAATCAACTCTCTATGTTTCTTGCACAGAACAATCATCTGGACAACCACCAATCTGGCTTCAAAAGTGGCCACTCAACTAGGACTGAAGGTTAGGATGGTTACTGAAGCCCTGAGACTGGCAACGATCCAACGATTCCAAATCCTTAGTACTCATCTTGCTGGATCTGTCTGCTGCTTTTGACAAAGTTAACCACTATATCCTCTTCTTCACCCATCATGAAGTTGGGCATCTCAGGAGCAGCAGTCCAGTGGTTGAAGTCTTACCTGTCAGGTAGGTCCTTCAGGGTGTCTTGGAGGGGAGAGGTATCCAAGTCACAACTTCGCTACTGGGGTTCCTCAGGGCTCAGTGCTTGGACTAGAGTCCTGCACGGGTCCATTTTTGGAGACCCACGCCCGGCCGTACCTGCTTAGTTCAGCACTAGATCTGAACCGTCACCCGTGATAATATAAAAATTAAATCCGCTCCCACCTAGACCCGTTAATATTTGGCCCGTTACCCGATCCGCGCCCGGGATAAATCACACACTCTAAAATCATTCCAATTAAAGTGTTTTATTTTTTATCTCGCACCTCTCTCAAAATCACATCAGTGTCATTAATGTGCTAATCAAACGAAAGTGCGCTTTGTTTTGCCCCATTAAAGTAGCCTACCATCGGCACCTAAATAGGCTATGGAACCTGATAACTATACGCAAATAGACCTATTAATAAAAATAAAAAACACTATGCATTTACTTTCCCTTAAGGTTACCGAGCAGGAAAAGGATATCGTCCACAGTCCCAGGTTTAGGTTGCGTTCTCCATTCTTGAATTATAAATCCAGCTGTGGAAAAGTTTCTCTCTCTCTCGCAGCGCTGTCGCAGTGGTGGTGACGTGATGGGTCAAATGTCATATCGTTGTTGTGTTTGTGTAATGGAAATGTAGACATACAAATATTGCACACATTTTTAATCCGTGCTACTACTACCCACCTGCAAAGCTTAGTTATCCGCCCACATCCCCGTCCGTGAATTTTAGGAATGTCAAAATCCACCCGTTTCAGCATATTTTATGCTAGCTTGGACCACTTCTCCATCTACATGTCATCATTATGATCTGTCATGGCTTTTCCTATCACTGCTGTGCTGATGACACTCATCTCTACTTCTCATTCCATCCCGATGATCCCACAGTAGCTGTTTGCATTGCAGGCTGCCTGACAGATATTTCTGGCTGGATGAAGGACCATCAGACAGGACTCCTCGTGGTCTCAGCCAACCTAGCACTTCATCACATCTTCTCTATACAGCTAGGTTTGTCAACCATAGCTCCTTCCAGGACAGCCAGGAACCTTGGAGTTGTGATTGATGATCAGTTAATCTCTACAGACTATATTGCTACAACAGCCTGGTCCAGCAGATTTGCTGTATACAACATCAGGAAGATTATACCCTTCCAATCAGAGCAAGGTCTTGTTCTCTCCATACTTGACTAATGTAATGCTCACTTTGTGTGCTTTCTGGGATTTACTATTTTAGCCTACAAGACAACCAATGCCACTAATAAACCTAAACTTGCTAGTTCAGACCTCCAGATGCTTGTATTCTGCAAGTGAACAACACTTTGTGGTGCCCTCACAAAATCACTCTCACAGAAGTTTTCCTGGACTGTTCCCAGCTGGTGGAACGATCACATAGACTTTAGCCATAAATTCTACTAATTATTAGGTTTTCATCAGTTTACGAACCTCCTGCAGTTTCCTCACGAAACTCTAGTCTGGGAAACCCTAGAGTAATAATAATTGTATTTAAATTAGATTACCTTTTATATAAATTAAATAATTATTTATTAAACAATTATTAGTATAAAATCATTAAAATCATAACCAAATTAAATTAAGATTACATTTTTAAAGGTTTGGTTACACTTCAATGTAAGGTGGGAATGTTACAGTCTAATTACATAAAGCACAGAGTAACATTGATTAATTACATTAACTTACTACAGGGCTACATTTAGGGTTGAATTTTGGTTTACATTTGCAATTTTGCACAATTTACTGATATTAACATGATAAGTACACGTAACTACGGCTTAAAATTAATTAAAATACCTATTTTTTTATGATTGCTTGTAATGCTGAAAGTAAATTTATAATCTTTATTTTTATTCATTTGAGTCATCCTGCATGATTTTTTCTTTTTCGTTCACTGAGCTTGCTGCAGTGCATTATGGCATGGCTAAAGGATACATGCGGCATTCAAATGGCCAAAAGAAGCCTCACCGAAGCCGAGTGGCTGTCCTCCTATTCTCACCATCCTCCAGAGCTCACCAGAAGAGCTGGTGAAGAGGAGATCAGTGGGGAATCTGACACACACACACACACAAACAAACATGTGTTCATAGCAACGTGCAAAGCTTTGATATGATGACCTGTTCATGACTCTGTGAGGGTCTTACTGTCTCTGTGCTTCTGTGTCCATCACCAAAGAGATGTATCCATCAATCAGAGAGAAGGAGAAAAACACGATACATTCCATGTCCTGATCAACACTGGCATCCTCTTTAGATCTGCAGGAGAAAAATGCATTCAAGATAAAAAAATAAAAAATAAACAAGAATACTTAACCTACAACTTGTTCTAATTTAATATACCAAGGGAAATAGCTGCATACACAAAGAGACCACAATAAAAAAAAAACCCAGTTCACCTAATGTTTCATAAACTGTGACTCGGTTCAAGACGCCTCTTGGTGGCAGTCAAATGATAAAACAATATTGATCAGTTAAGTAATGTGCTGAAGAGGAAATAAACTCAAAGCAGTGAAAAATGAGATGCATACAGCATCACTCCATGAGTTTCTTACCTGTTAGAGTAAAACAGAACGTCTATGAGGGTTGTGGCAATCGCTGGCAGTGTGTCTGGATCCAAGCTCATTACGCAAAAATGATTTTCTGGAATCAGCACCGGATGAACTGTTGCATGTGGAACTGAACACACATGGACAATTAATCGCATAATGGATGACTCTTAAATAATCTATTTCACTATTTCTCATTATATGGGCTTTTTTAGAAGCCACTGCATTAGTTCAAATGTTGAGTCTTTTTTTATTTTTTTATTTTTTTTAACTAACACTTTATTCAGCAAAGATGTATTATATCAAAAGTGACAGTAAAGACATTTATATTGTTACAAAAACAATTCTGTTTAAATAAATGCTGTTCATCATTAGACTTTCTATTCATTAAAGAATCCTGGAAAAAAAATAGCACAGCTTCCAAAATTGGCGATGATGATCTTGTGACGATGATGATATCATCAATATTAGAAAGATTCCTGAAGGATCATGTCACACTGAAGACTGGATTAATGATGCTGAAAATTCAGCTTTGCATCACAGAAATATTACATTTTAAATTACATACAAATAGAAAACAGTTATTTTACATTGTAATAATACACAATATTGCTGTTTCTACTGTATTTTTAATCAAATATTTGCAGGCTTGAAGAGCATAATAGACTTCACACCGAGCCCAGTGTATGCCTTTCTTTCACTGTCTTCTCACCCTCTCTGCCGTTTCGCTGAAGGCCGTTGCAGGCGTCCTGACTGTGGACAGGCACTGACTCTCCTCCCTCCTCTCTGAAAACATTAAACTCCTCCGCTAGAGTCTCCACCACCACTGCCAGGTCTTTCTCTCGCACCTACAGCACAGACATCCCTTTTAGTATGTTAAAGCAACACTAGCTAACTTTTTCTGTGCGAGTACATCATAAATTCATCCACCAAACCGACTTTTGTGTTATCACAAATCACTACGGTACATTTATAATGAGTGATTATTTTTGGTCTCTTGTTCGCGGGTTCGTCACCTGCGTGAATCACCACAGAAACACATATGGAGAAGTAGCTCCGGTTAGAATGTTCTTCTGCGTGATGTGTGCAGTTCTGTTTATTAACCGCTAGAGCGCCAACATTTACATAGTGTTGCTTTAATAACAAACATTATATTTAATAACCATTTTTTGCATATAAAGCACGTAACTGCACTGCATGGGCTGGTCATGTTTGTTTTGTACTTTACTTTTGTATTTTTAGCATATGGTAGCAGCACTTGCTCCCAGACAACAACATGCAAAACATCAATCACACGGTTTTGTTGTTGTTGTTGATGCACACACTGTGGGTGACTATTTGGTGCGCACCTTTAGCATGTGGTTTCTTTGCACAAAGTTTGGACTTTACATTCAATAAATATTAGTCAATATTGGGCAACAGTTTCACTACACAGTTTGTTTTTTTAATAAATGAAAAAAAACAAAACAAAACATTAAATCAGTCATAAAAAAAAAAAAAAAAACTAAATTTCATGTGGATAGGATACGCAGCCCAGAAAAACTTTAAGAAAATTTTGTTTCCCATAAGCTCTAGAGCTATTAGCAAAACTGTAAATTATTATTATTACAAAAGTGTAACTGCCCTTGAAAGTATAATGCACAAAGACCGATCAACATTACACAATGTTCATCACACATCTATCAACTTATTAAATCAGAAGCGTCATAAAATTGTAAAACATTTACAAATGGCAGGTGTGTTTGATGTTAGCCATGTTTATGCTGCCTTTTCCTTAATAAATGATTTATTAACACTGTTCTGTGTCTCTGGGTTCTTTGATCCCATCTTTGTGCTGTGTTTGACTAACCAAAGAAAGCAACAAAACTATTTGATTTTAGTTTTTTTTTTTTTTTCATTTTAAGCTTAGTTTAGTCATTTTTGTTTTGTGTTTTTAAATGTTTATTTCAGATTTCAGTTAACATTTATTGTATTTCAGGTATTGCATTTTTTGTAACAACCCTGATTCACTGACACAATACTTGGTGCAGTTTTCATGCTGACAGGCTTCAATTCGATGTCTCAATGATCACAGAGACTCGCGCACCAGACTCGCTTACCAGAATAAAGTCGGTCTGATAGGTGGAGAGCATGAAGACGGACACATGCTGCTCGGCCAATGGAGCGATCACAGATTTGGCGATTTTGGTGACGCCCACGGCCTGTGAGCTGCTGGAGGCGTTGCCATTGGAGACGACATTGAGCGGGAGCCAAGTGGAGCCCTCCACCTGTAAGTGCTCAGACGGCTGGAGCTCTGGAGGATGAGGATGTGATGAAGAGCACACACAGAAGTCAGTGTCAGTATACAAATATACCAGTTTTAAACCGTTTGATCAATTCCTTCACATTTCACTAAATATTCATAGGAAAAAAAGGATGTTTTTAGTGGAGAACTTCAACTGAGAAACTCACCCTGCATTGTTTGAGCTACAGACTTGAACTGCTTGTTGAGGAATGGTGCACTATTATTTTTCTAAGTGATCAAACTTGTGATTCTGGTAGTTAACAATACCTTGCATTGAAAAGGAGCTACAATTCAGTTTGGAATTGTAGCTCCCAAATTTGTATACATAATTGTATGTGTCCTTGATGAATAAATTGTTCAAAAGTGAAAGTAAGGACATGCATAAAGATGACAAAATATTTCACAAAAGTATTAAGAAGCAAAACAGTTTTCAACTGTGATAATAATAATTATTATTATTGTTAATGCTACTTGAGCACCAAATTAGCATATTAAAATTATTTCTGAAAAAAAAAGACACAAAAATTTGGAGAAATGACTGGCGAAAATTCTGCTTCAAATGGAAAATAATTTCATAATATTATGTAAATATTTAATCATTTTAATAGCATTCCACAATATTACTGTTTTTTGTTAGTTTTTTTTTTTTTTCTTAGCAAAAATTTAGTATTTTTAATCAAATAAATGCAGTTTGGGTAAGCACAAGAAACTTTAATTTAAAAAAAATAAAATAAAAAATAAAACACCCTTACCAACTCCAAACTTTAGAATACTGTTATATTACATGTAAATATATTTTTTATACAGAGCTGAAAGATATGATTATAATTTGTATTAAATGTTAAAAGACAAAAACTGTTTTATTAACCTATAAAAACATTAAAAAAAAATTATTGCTTGAAATACATACAGCAAAAAAAAAAAAAGAAAAAAAAAAAGAAAATGTACCAAGTCTTGTTTAAACATGTCACAGATTTTCCGTCGTTACATTTCAGTGTGGTTTCAAGTAAGAAAACAATCAAATAAAGAGTCATTTAAATTTTTCTACCATTATATATAGCCAATCAGGAAATTATGCAAATAAGAAAGTTAACTCAAGTTTTTGGAAATGTACAATGTGTGTCATCGTCAACTGAACACAAGATCCTTAGGACAGCAGTTCACGTGTGTGATTTACCTTTAAATCCTTCCTCATCGAGGACAACGGTGTAATTTTCCGGAGTCTCTGTGAGACTGAAAAATTTGCATCTGTGAGAGAAAGAGGAAACCACAAGAGAGATGGAAAATAAATAGAGGGAGAGAGACAAAGAAGCAAAACCAAACAGACAGATCAGACATAATGCATAATGGAAAAAAAACACAATGGCAGATTGTTGTAAAGAGTGTTCCAGCAGGGAGGTGGTTCATATGGTACACTACTTTTCAAAAAATGTAGTAAACAAAAAAAAAAGTTTTTGAATCAAGTCTCTTCTGCTCACCAAGGCTGCATTTATTTGATCAAAAATACAATAATCTTGTGAAATAACTATAATTTAAATATAAATATAATTTAATTCCTATGATGTAAAGTTGAATTTTCAGCATCATTACTCCAGATTTCAGTGTCACGTGATCTTCAGAAATCATTCTAATATGTTGATTTGCTGCTCAAGAAACATTTCTGATTATTAACAATGTTGAGAACAGTTGTGCTGCTTAATATTTTTCTCTAAAATGTATTCATTGATTAATAGAAATGTTCAAAAGAACAACATTTATTTGAAATATAAATATTTAGTAGCATTATACATTTTTTCACTGTCACTTTTGATCAATTGAATGCATCCTTGATTAATAAAAGTTTTCATTTCTTTCAAAAAAAAAAAAGTGAAAGTGTAAAAACTTAAGTGTAAAACAGTTTTTGAGTTCGATTTCTTATTAGGGTTGTCAAATCGATTAATCATGATTAGTCACATCCAAAATAACAGTTTGTGTTTACATAATATATACTGTGTGTGTGTGTGTGTGTGTGTGTGTGTGTGTGTGTGTGTGTGTGTGTGTGTGTGTATACATGTATGCACTAGTCAACATTTGGAGTGGATCAAAACCTTTCATCAAAGTTGTCCTAAAACCTAAAACAAAGCAGTGCTCGAGCTGCGATACTTTACTGTACTCTTCATTCACAGCTGATTCCTGTGCTGTCTGCAACTCAGCACAATGCAATCCGGACCCCATCCACTGGGCACATCAATGCAGGGGCAAACAGAAGGAAATAATACATCTCCCACCCTCAGGGCTAACTCAGCAAAGCAGCATTGTGTCAGCTAGTCTCACACTTCCTATCAATATCTAGAGCTCCCAGGGGTCAACTTCCTGTAAGTGATCCAAAGCCTTCTGGAAAACAGAGAGAGATAGGAGTGGTGTTAAACCAACATCCTCCAGAACAGTGAGAAAAGGGAAAGGACTATGTTCCCTATAGCAGTGTGCTGTATTTCAGTTCAGATAATAGATTTCTGTGAGTGAGTGAGTGAGTGAGAGAGAGAGAGAGAGAGAGAGAGAGAGAGAGAGAAAAGACTTTTATTAAAGTCTTAAATTACTGATAAATCATTACCTCAACTACTAACTATCCTATGCATGTTCATTATACACACAGGAAAATTTGCATGTACTGTATGTGTGTGTGTGTGTGTGTGTGTATATATATATATATATTTTTTTTTTTGCTATGCTTTTTTCAAAATTGTCAAAAGATAAACCATCAAACTCTTATTTTGACAGAAAAACACAGGGATCCATTTCACAATTAGTTTATTTTTTATTTTTCGATTAATCAATCAGGTGCCCCTAAAAGATGAAAAATCTATTATAATATAATAATATAATATAATATTTTATCTTCTAGAATAGTTTGTGTGGTTTCACAGAATTGTTGCACAAATTAACAATACATTTCAGAACCAAAGTTATTAAAGAAGACAAAGAAGAAGATAACATTACCGGATGAGATAATGTTGTGTTTGTGTGAGCAATCCTTCTGACCTTTAAAAGCATAATTCACCCAAAAAAGAAATTGGTCACCACTTAAACTCTTAACATGTCCTATTAAGTAAAGCAAGACACATCAAGAACCAATGCTGCTTGTCGTCAATTATATCAAAACTGACAAGGCAAGTCAGAATATGCTCATGCATGAAGAGTATTTAAGAGCTACAGAAAAGAAGATTTCAGTCTGCTCTTCACTCAAAGCTATTGTATGGTTTCAGACAGGTGATTGTTACATGTTGCAATCAAGAAAGCATTAATCTGACACAAAAACAATTAGAGCGGTGGCATTAAACAAAACATTACTAACAAGTCAACAAACAACATGGGTTTTTCAATGAATATCTATAGCGAAAGGTGGTCAATAAATTATGATATGATGCCATAATTAACATAGAATTTAATGTCAGCAAATCAGATGTACAGAAAATTAAGTAAATACATGTCTACCAGTAACTTGGTGATATTTCGTTATTATCTAATGAAAACAAATCCATACATGTTTAAGTCTGCAGATACCTTTGGAGGCCTCTGTAGATATATGCAATAATAAAGTAAAATTTTTAGTGTTTTAATTTTGTCCCATGTTAACGTACAGGTAGTGAATGTCAACTGGGGGTTATTTTTTCACATGCAAAGTTTTAAATCAGGATGAAAACTTAATTTATGGGATGTATGTCAAAACCTGCATGCCCAAAAATGTTGTCTAGCCAGGTTAGACAGCTCTATTAGGTTTTACGATACATTATTTCAATCCATAGCTGAGCACAAGAAATTGTGCACTTTATTGAAAAACCGCTTCCTTTTATTGTTGTTTCAATGTGTAATGTTAAGAATAAGTTAAAGGTCTCACGTGCATGTGCATGAGCTGACATTATCTGGTCATTTATCATTTCTCCAAACTAACCAAAACAGGGCGAGGCTCTTACTTTGCATTTGAACCCATTGTAAACAAGCGAGCTATGTATTTGAACTGATGTTTAATTAAGAGCTGTTGCCCCATCAAACGCGTAAAAACATGTTTGCAAACTCATACATGCGTTGACTGTTCTTACCTCGTCCGGTTTCTGAGAAATATCAGTTTGATTAGGGGGTGTGTGTACTGTTCAAGTCCCGATTTACTGATGGATGTGACCCTTAATCTATGGTCCAAGATGTGCAGGTCCATCGTTCGCTAGTCCTCCAGAAAATTTTTTTTCTATGCAGTGCAGGTGGACGCGTTAAATAACGCAATGTGAGTTCAGCCTATGCGATCTGTTACCAAAACGCTGCATCTTCGAGCATCGGGACGGGCACGCTGTTGCTGACTGGTTCAAGAGACTCATTCGATGTAACTCGATTCGAAAACTAATTGGAAAGTGGATCTAAAAATGATGTTTACAATGGGACATTCAGTTGTCTTCCTCCAGGGGCGTAAAATCTGATTTGAATTAGTATATTCATTTCTTATTTAAGATGTGTAAATATGTAAATAAATAAAAAACTCCTGTGTAAAATATTTATATTTAAAAAATCCAAAATGAAGTTATCACAAGTTATCGCGTTAAGGCGAATCCGATCAACGCTGAGCAAAGTAACAGGTATCACGTGACAATTACGCTTACATTTCGCTTCAGCAAATATTCACGGGATTATTTTACACCCGAAAACGGTAAGGAGAAACTGCCAAAATTATTGATTGTGATTCGGAGAAGTATTACTTAAATCCATCAAATCTGAAAACATACGCGTCACGAAGCCCCACCCACTTCGGAACTCATCGTTTCAAGCCATTCTACCAGCTCGTGTTTTTGTATTCTACTTGTATGGGTCACACGCCCCCTGCTCTTAAAGGGACAGCAGTATTAAAATGGCCTGTTTCAAAGGGTAACCAGCTGCAAAGCTTAAGTTTTTAAATACAGTGAAAATGACCTTGGTAACATCAAAATTATTATAAAATGTAAGAAGAGACTACAGGTCAACGGAAATTATTTCATTTATTATCTTAGAGTTTTTTTTAATTACATTTTACAACATATGGTGATAAACATGTTAAATTTAACACTTTTTATTATTATTATTATTATTATTATTATTATTATTATTATTATTATTATTGTAAATGAAAAGTTATGTTGACAGGCAGTTTCCTCATGCACTCCAACGGGCCAAATGAGGCATTAGAAAAGGAGAATGATGACTAAAAACAAGACTGTAATTTTTTAATGATATATATACTTCACGCAAAGGCACTGGGGTCTGTCAATGTAATTCTCAGATTGGCTTTAACACTGGCACACTTTTGCACAACATCTTTCAGAGTTTAGGTCCTGCTCTACTCTAACACAACTGTCTGTCTACTTCTAGAAGGACCTGAAGACTTCAGGCGAGTTTGAGTAAAGTCACAACTAAACAGTACATATCTCCTGGTGGATTGTGTATTTGGGATCATCAGAGGTGAAACAGTTTTGATTTTACTGCAGAGGTGAATGTTCCATGGGGATCATAATTCTTGATTCCATCTTTCGGATAAGAGGCACTGTCAAAAACAGTAATAAACAAGTTTGAATGTATTGAACATTTCTTACAGTTCTACTGAAATCCACCAGATGGCGACGTTTACAAAGAAAACACTTGGATTGTGCTTCAAATTTATCAATATTTCTAGTATACTATGTGAAGTATGCACATTTTCTTTATACAAGTAATACCGAGAATTTCCAAATCTCCCTTTAGACTGATTATTTGATCAGACTGCCAAAAGTTTAGATATTTTTACATAATTGAAAATAGCTAAAAATATATATTTTTTCTATTTCAGAGAAAAGCAGGTTTCATTTATGGTTGCATATTAAAACAATCTACCATTCAAAGGCAGTTTTTAAGACTTTTAATGTTTTTAAAAGATGTCTTTTATGGTGAAGAAAGCTACATTTATTCGATTTAAAAGACAATAAAATAAGTATTATTGTAAAATATTATTACAATTTAAAATAACTGTTTTCGGTTTCAATATAGGCATTTTAAAATGCAATTTATTATTTTTATGATTCAGCTAATTTCACAGTGACCCTTCAGAAATTATTTTAATTTGCTCATTTGCTGCCCTAAAAACATATATTATTATTATTATTATTATTATTATTATTATTATTATTATTATTATTATGTAGAAAACAGTTGTTCTGCATTTTTAATTTTTCTTCTTCAGAATTCTTTGATAAAATTCAAAAGAACAGCACATTATTTGAAATAGAATATATTTAACATATATTTGAAATAGAAGTCTTTTGCAACATTATAAATGTCTTCAATGTTACTGTAAAAAAACATCTGCATAACTCTGAAACGCTACATTAAAATGATATGTGCACATGTTTTTTATGCACTATGCAATATTGTATTTCACACACCCTCTGTCTTTGCTCTTACTCACTTGTATAGTGCACATTGACATCCCAGCCCTCTTTCAACCAAGCAGCATTTCTGGTGTCTTGTCTGGACTGCAGGTCTTTATAGGCTAAAACACACAGAACATATTTTAAAGCACTTAATAATATGCAATGATCAGAAAAAGATATGAGCTCAGTGAAAGATGATCTTACCCCATAAATGATGAACAACATACAATTCACCGATCTGTGTGAAGAAGCCACCCACTGCTTCATTGTTTTCCTGTCTATATTTGATTGCTCGAGCCCTGGAACATTAAAAAATAGATTAAATATGCAAAATGGTCATATAATATCAGTATTTTTCCTTAAAGGGATAGTTCACTTTCAGTTGCTGGTCCCCACTGACTTACATAGTGTCCATCAATTAATGTCTTGTTAAGTAAAAAGCTGCTTGTTTGTAAGAAACAAATCCATCAAGATGTTTTTAACTTCAAGCTGTTACTTCCACCAAAAATTTGAGTCCTCTATCCATAATAACTTAATGTTCATAGATCAAGCATCAATCCCAAGCATAAACAGTCCAAAACAGTCTAAAGAAATGGGAGAGGACAAGAAGGGAAAGACTTTTTCACTCGAGGAAGCCTTATTATGGAGTGTTTTATCAGCTATTTGGACTCTCAATCTGACGGCACCCATTCACTGCAGAGGATTCATTGTTGAGCAAGTGAAACTAAATTCTCCAGATCTGTTCTGATGACAAAATGGCTCATCTTGGACGGCTTGAATAAAAAGGTGCATCTTTAAAACAGAATAATCAAATGTTATTTACTAGTAGCTGATATGTTCTCAGTTCATAAATGTTGGGGCCGCTTCTGGGCAGAGGCTCGTTCCAGAAACTAAACTCCAGAAGAAGCTGGTTGTGTCGGGAGATCAACATTTTACTCCTCTCTTTTCGAAATGCAAGATACGCCTGCACAGGAAACATCATGAAAAAGGGCAAACAGTACAGTATATGCATTTTGATGTTTCTGCATTTTGATGTGTTAAATACCACATTGCTGTTGAGTTTACGCAAACACTCTGTAAGAGCAGGATATCCACCAGAATACCTCCAGAGATGCACTACAAACACAAACCAGCATGTGTCACTCTAGCACTGGAACAAGATACTGTACATAAGATATTTAAACAAACCAATAAAAACAATGCTTTTTAAACGTTTGGGGACAGTAAGGTTATTTTTTTCCTTAAGAGAGAGAGAAATTAATGCTTTTATCCAAAAGTTATTCATTCATTGATCAAAAGTGACAGTAAAAACATTTATGATGTTACAAATGATTTCGCATTCTCCACAAAAATATTTAGCAGCACAACTGTTACATTTCTTGAGCAGCAAATCAGCATATTAGAATGATCATGTGACACTGAAAACTGGAGTAATGACTCACATCTTAAAATATGTTCAAACATTGTATTATCACAATTTGAAATTGTACAGATATTTCACTGCATTATTCTTTTTAATGTTTTATGAGCAAATGAATGCAGCCTTAGTGAGCATAAGGTAATATTTGTTAAAACATGAAAAAATATAATACAAAAATATGTGTTTCCATCTCACCTGCCTGATCCTGTTCACCGTACCAGGTGTTCCAACTTCCAACGACTTCACACGGATAATCTGCATCACGATGAAGTTCTTTCTGTACCTCATCCCTCAAAACAGACAGTGGGAGTAGTTTAGACACAAGGGTAATTTTGACAGGAGGAGTAATTTTTTTTACATATTTATTCATTTAAACTTGTTTTAACTTAAATTGAAAAAAAAGAGATTATCAACAGGCTGAAAAAAATATTCATGTTAATATTCAAAAATGCCATATGTTGATGTATTTGCTATTGAAACAGGAAGCTGGGGCAGAACAGGATAATATATAATATGATAACATATCACGGTCACGTAGGACAATCAAGCAACCAAAGTACATCACATTTAGACATGGAAGGCCTGCAAGTGTCATAGTGAAATCAAGACTCTTTTAATCAGCATTATATATTGAAATTGCAAAATCAAAAGGATGCTTACAACATTTTATTGTATGCCTCCATGTATTCTGGTTTGACATTGTGAACTGAAAAAAAAAACAGGGTTTGAAGATGTCAGGAAAGACAAACGGACCAGTATCTTGCAGGGTTAAAAACTATTTGTTCTAGATGTTGTACAGGGGGCAAGGAACTCGACCGGAAGTTGAAGTCGAGTGGGGGCTGCCATCTTTTAGCAGAACTTCACTTGCGTTAGCATTCCCATTGACTCCCATTCATTTTGGCGTCACTTTGACAGCGAATAACTTTACATCTGAGGCGTTTAAAGACTCCGTTTGTCCATTATTCATTTCTAAAGATACACGACAATGTATAAAGGGCTCCATTACCTTCTATGTTACATTATGGCCCCGTATAAACAGTTTTTGTAAAAAATAGGCTAACGATTGCGTCATAACCACTCGTCTCTCTATCACATTACCGTACAGACAGGTGGAGAAGCTCGCAGGCAATTAACTTAATATGACGTACTGGCGTTACATTTTAAAATACTATACAAAATAATTAATCAGAATACTTACTCCTGCTCACTCACGACAAAGAACTCCCCGCTCAAGCTCGCCGTCTCTGCAAGATTAACGATGGCAGTTTGAACGCACAGCTACTAAAAGATTTACATCTGTCAGACAGGTTGCTGACATCATCAAGCTTTTTGAGTCTGCGCGTCAGAAATGGAAGTGCAAAAAAACGCTAAAAATGGGCTTCACTTGTCTCAATTGAGTTCCAATGGGGTCGCTGTGTCCATTTCTTTTACTGTCTATGATGTTGTACAGTAGTTGAAATAACTTTTATCACTCATATCATCCATTTCCATTCTTCATACTGGTCTCTTGAAAACAACAGAATTCCACAAATAAACACTTTGGAGGTTGATTTATTAAAACAATTAGTATAAAATAAGAAGTATAGGCTGTTTTTCGGGTGGAAAATTACAAGCAAGCACATCATTCTTTCATGGGGATATTTTTAGTAATTCCTATCAACTATACTGCATGCACTATTTCTCCCAAGGCCTAAAGATTTGAGCGCATCCTTGAAGGTTTTAGATTCATTGGCTCACACTGAATCTTGTAGCGGTTGCTGGTTTCTTTCTTGGAGAGCAGATTGGAGTGGGCATCTTTCCTGGCATCCACTTTGTGTGCAAACATGGAACTCAACCAGCCTTCATCACTTGTATGCACAAAACCTCTAAAGATTCACAAGCAATACTGTTTCAGCAAGTGATGCATCACAAGCTGCGATGCACAATATTATAAAAAGCTAGTATGCACACGTGTCATTTCAAGTAGTGACAGCAAAGGCCAGCAATGTGACATGCTAAATACCATCTTTAATAATTATTATGCATAGAGTTTTAATGACTTAATATTAACTTTTATAGTTTTATAGTTGACCTCCTCTTCAATACATACAGGGTTAAAATCAAATCAGGGTCAAAATCAGATGCACAATTATATAACACTCCTTATTTGGTCAGTAAAAATACTTTTTTGGTTTATTATTTATGGTTAAAATCTGCTAAAATATAAAAATAATAATAACAAACTTGATTTATAAAAACAAACGTACTGCAAGTTCCACTAAGTGCTCAAAGAAACAGAAATTATTGGAATGTCAGGGGAAAGGTTATTTCATGTGGAAAAATCTCGCAATATTACCTGTGCACTGTGGGTTATAATTTGAGGAACTGAATTTATGCACTTTAAAAATTCTCTTGTCAGACTGCAGGACGCTTTTATGCAGCACATTAAGCCAACACTTTACCTTCTGCATTCACATATTTTATCATAAAGCCCTGATGTTAAAAATTAAGATTATGTCCATATTATTCATCTAATGCTCACATACTTAATATATCACTGAATGGACTCTAGATCTGCAATTTTTCTTACATTGCCGATTAACTTTGCAACTTTTTTTAGATGCTGTGTTGAGTGAATTGGTCGGATCTCTCTGTCTGAGATCTCCAGTGCTGTTTATTCAGCTCCATCGCATCTATCTGGACCTGGTGCTCGTCTCCATGGTGTTCCGCCGGCTCTTGCGCAAGCGCTGGGTTCTGGGGGTCGTGTTCGGGTTGTCGCTCATCTACTTTCTCTACAGCACCCTCAAATAGGTTTGTAGCGGTGTTGTTGGTGCGGCTGTCTACCCACTATAGTGAGGAAACCATATATGTATAACAAATCTTTTATATGCTCATTATGGCTGCATGGAAATATTATTACATTTCAAAATGACTGTTTTCTACTGAAATATGCTTTACAATGTAATTTAACTTTGATCAAAGCTGAATTTTCAGCATCATTACTCTGGTCTTCAGTGTCACGTGATATATATGCTGATTTGCTGCTGCTGCTCATTTATTATTTATGCTAAATTATTCAGAATGGTTCTTTTGTGTGTGGAAAAAAAACATTTGTTTGCACTCTTTTATAATATTATATGTTATTACTGTCATTTTCCATCAATTAAACATTCTCTTGCTGAATAAAAGTATGATTTTTTTATAATAAAAGTATTAATTAATTAATTTATTTATTTATTAATGGGGAAGTCGTGGCCTAATGGTTAGAGAGTATGACTCCTCGCCTTAAGGTTGTGTGTTCGAGTCTTGGGCCAGCAACACCACGACTGAGGTGCCCTTTTGCAAAGCCCTGAACCCCAACTGCTGCAGCTTAAAAGCCAGCCCTGACCAAGGCACTGATCTATAGCTGCCCACTGCTCTGGGTGTGTGTTCACTTCTCACTGCTGTGTGTGTGTGCACTTGGATGGGTTAAACGCAGAGCACCAGTTGCGTGTATGGGTTACCATACTTGGCAAATGTCATGACTTTCACTTAAAAAATGTGATTATTGCTAACTTTTGACCATTTGACATTTTATTCCAATTACACATAAAGCATAATTTAACTGTTTAATGGTGAACCGTTAAGCACAATCTTAAACAAACACATTTTAAACAATATTGACGTGAAGAAAATTTGAAAAAAAGTGCTCTGTTTCTGACAAGGTATCCAATATTGTTCTAATTGGATTGATGATACCAATACAACACTAATGATCAGCGATATGCTGAGAGGTGATGAAGCATATAATGGCAAGGAAATGACATTTTGTATGACATGTACTGTGTACAGGAGGAGCGAACCATCCGTGATCGGACCCTCCTGGAGGTGAGGGGCTCGGACCATCCCATCCAGTGGAAGATCAAGTTCCTCCTGGGTAACAGCAGCAGGCAGATCTCACAGTGCAGGAACTCCATTCAGGGAAAGAGGCTTCTCACGGATGAACTGGGTAAGTGACGGGGGAAAATGTTCAATATATTTCAGGTCAATTATCTCTTAACAAACCCCTGTGTAAAAACTTTCAGAATATGAGTGAATAAAACTTTAAAGTTTGGTGTATGTTTGAATGCTGCTGAAGTGGACATTTCTAGCTCAGTGTATGATAGAAAATGGCCTTTAAAGATATGTATAGTAATTCAAATCTACGGATGTGTGTAATAAAATTAAATGAAAAACATGAAATCAAAACATTCCTCAGTTCCTGAAAAAACTGCATATGAACGCATGCATAAAAATTCATTTTTGTATGTATTGTCCCATCTTAAAATCAACAAATGCATATATATATATATATATATATATATATATATATATATATATATATATATATATATATATATATATATATATATATATATATATATATATATACACACACATATGTTTCTCTTCCTTTGGTAAGGTGTGAGTGTTTGAATGGACACCCAACCATGTCAATTTATTGTTCAGATTGAGTATATATATATATATATATATATATATATGTGTGTTGAAATGTTTGTTGTACATCTTGTACATGTTGCCCATCCAGTTCATCCTGTCCATCCATTAACATCTGTCCATCTCCATGCTATGGGAATTGTCTATGAATAATAATCTTGAACTTAAAATAAAAGAGAGCAAAGGACTGGTATCTGTCTGGTGTTTTAATCAGAGACACCATTAAGTTTCTACACCTCTGATGAACTTTGGATATATTAACATCTGATATCCTACAGTTACAAATACACACACACACACACACACACACACTCACTGGTCACTTTAGGTACACCGGTTCCATTGCTTGGTAACACAAATTCCTAATGATAAAGGATATATATATATATATATATATATATATATATATATATATATATATATATATATATATATATATATATATATATATATATATATATCAGAATTCTTCTTTTTTTTAAATTGCACAAGTGAATGTTGAGTGTAGTTGAAATGATGTAAAAGTCTGTTTGACAACACTAAACTCTCTCTCTTTCCTGCTCTCTTTCAATCAGCAACCTCTTTTGGAGAGTTTTCTAAACCGAGCAGCAGAAGGGTTCCAGAACCTCTTCACCGCAGTTGAAGATCATTTTGAGTTGTGTCTTGCCAAGTGCCGTACTTCCTCACAGGTGAGCGTCACACTCAAAATGCTAGTTTGTTTTGTTTGTGGCTTTTTCAGACCAGAGTGCATGAAAGTACTCTGCTTAAACTCATGTTGTTGTTGAGTATACCAGTCAATCAGAGCTTTTCCTCATCATTTTTTTAGCCGGCAGAACTAAAAAATCCCACCCGCTGTTGTCTTGTTTCAGAGCGTCCAACATGAAAACACCTACAGGAACCCGCAGGCGAAGTACTGCTATGGCGAGAGTCCTCCAGAACTGCTGCCTATATGACTCTGTTTGCCAGCAAACCGGCTTTAAATAATGAAGGAGATTACTTGCAGATCTTCTCAGGGGCCCCTGATGGGCCAGTAAATGAACAGGAATTTGAGTGCACAATCATAAAGACTTGAAAGAGACTTTACGCTGCATAAGTGTGTAGTATCCGTTTTTACCTCTTCAGTGGTGAACATCTCGTCGAAGACTCCGCCCATTTCTTTTTTTTCTGCTTGTCATGCTAAGATTAGGCTACTTTTTTAGTAACCTCACTAATTTTATCTTCGAATGGGATTCTGGAAAGAGTCTTTGTGTTGTTGTTTCATGCTAAAAAACACATGGAAAGCACCTCAGATGATTTGACAGCACCCCTGTGTGAGTTCAGATTTATGTGTACGACCTGCATGTCATCTACTATATGTTAATTTAATAAAGTAAATGTGATTTTCTGTATAGCTTTACAATTGAGGTTGTTTGTTTTCTAGACTTCTCTAATTTAACAGAACGTTTTGGGTTTAATTCAAGGTCACGGTAAACACAAACGCAAAAAAAAAAAAACAAGGTCTTAAAAAGTTGTTAGCTTTAATTAAGGCCTTAATATATCTTAAATTGGAGCAGAAAGTTTTCAGTTAATAAAGACAATGTATTACATGTTGCATGCACTGCAAAAAAAAAAAAAGAAAAAAAAAAAAAAGGAAAGAAAAAAATGTCTTCCTTAAATCAGGATACATTTACTAGAGATGGACAATGAAGATCCAAAGTTGTGGTTTTTTTAAACTGAACTAAATTAATTGAGTTTATGCTTTACATATAAATAATCAATGGGGTGTGAAAACTTGTTTTCCCTTTGAATTAAGTTAATTTGACCAAGCAGCAATTTTATATTTAAGAGATAATACAAAAAAAAAAAAAAAAAAAAAATATTTTGCACTGAAAAAATAAGACATGGATACAAAAAGAAAATCCTGGTAACATAAATCTAAACATTCATTCATTTAAAACCGTACTCCTACAACAAAATTAATATGTTAATGTAACAATTTATTCAGTGATAATTGACATTATGTCACAAAGGCTGCAATTTCACAGGTATTTCTGAAAATTACACAGGATTTCGATTTTAAATATATCATTGGATTTATCTAATTTAGTTTCCAATCATCATTGGTTTTAATCTCAAGCCTCATTTACTTAAACTTTAGTTTTTTTTGTGCTCTCTTGAATGTAATGATAGTTGTCAAGGCCTAATGTGAGATTTTACAGAAATTGCAATTCATTATGATTTAAACAGTCCATTGCTCATGTATCATTGTCTAGTTTCAGTTCTAATTTAAAAGATGACCCATAACTCTTTGGGCGAGGGCGATCTTTGTTGGCAGATCTTTAAATATGAGCACAGAAATAAAGAATTGCATCATAATTTGGCTTGCATGAGAATGAATGCTGCCATATTTGGCTTTATGCTTCACAACATTTGGATTAGAAGATTAGATGCCACGGAATATCTTTCAGAACAAGAATAAGCACTGTTTAAGTTTCTTTTACTCTTCCCAAAAAGCTATTATTGTTTATGACAATGTCAATAAATCATACAAGTATATATTTACCTCCACATTCTGGTGTATAGTTCGATAAACACAGTTTTCAGAAATTTTCATACAAATTACCAACAGCCAAAATACAGAAGTCACTTGGGGATACATGACTATTAACCAATTAATCATCCTGATTATTAAAAAAAAAAAACATGAGAAAATTAACAAGCTTTTTCATGGATACATCTGTCAGCTTGATTAATGACGGTCAGCGGAGACTATAGTATTACACTGCAGACTGAGTCAAACACCTGCTTCCTGCTCATACAATAAACATTCTGAGGATTTAACACATTACTACTAGAATTTGTAATCTTCATTTTATTGGTGTATTGTATTGACAATATGTAAGAAGTTTAATAGTATAAATATTATTTTTAATGTGTATATATATATATATATATATATATATATATATATATATATATATATATATATATATATATATATATATATATATATATATATATACACACAGTAAAGACCAAAATTTTGGACACACCTTCTCATTCAAAGAGTTTTCTTTATTTTCATGACTATGATAATTGTAGATTCACACTGAAGGCATCAAGGGCTATTTGAGCAAGAAGGAGAGTGATGGGGTGCTGCGCCAGATGACCTGGCCCCCACAGTCACCGGACCTGAACCCAATCGAGATGGTTTAGGGGTGAGCTGGACCTCAGACAGAAGCCAAAAGGGCCAACAAGTGCTAAGCATCTCTCGGGGAACTCCTTCAAGACTGTTGGAAGAACATTTCAGGTGACCACCTCTTGAAGCTCATCAAGAGAATGCCAAGAGTGTGCAAAGCACTAATCAAAGCAAAAGGTGCTACTTTGAAGAACCTAGAATATGACATATTTTCAGTTGTTTCACACTTTTTTGTTATGTATATAATTCCATATATAATTCCACATGTGTTAGTGAATCTACAGTTTTCATAGTCAAATAAAAAATAAACATGACAACATACTGAAAAAGCTGGTAATAAGAGGATTGCTTCAAGAGGATGTGAACAAATCTCGTTTGCACAAGGTATTACATGGTACAATGTTTACCAGTTCACCCAGAAATTCTACAGAGTTATTAAGAACAGTCTGGGCCCACTGTTTTTGTTTAAATAAGGTTTTAGGTGGGAAGACGGGCTCTGTTATGTTTTTGCATTCACATATAATTCCTGCAACAAAGCGCTCTGTAAGCTCAAGATAACGAGTGGTTGTATTTAATTCTTTAAATATCCAATGCATGGGAAAATCTATTTTACTTTGGTGTTGATATATAAGGTCAAGAGCCTTCTTTATGAAGTTAAGCCCACACCGAGCTTTCTGCATTTTCGCTTCACTGGACAAATTCTTCAAGTCAAGTTCTGAGATTGGTTTCGGCAATAGTTTTATACGTCTGTTTGCTGAGAGCTGAAACGAAAGAGAGATGGATCACACATTAAAAGGAAAGCCTCTGAATTATCATTTACAAACTCTGCCGTTTCCTGTTAAGTCATAGTTTGATTGAATCTAATGTAATGATCAAGAAATAATAACGAACTCCAGAAAGAATATATTTCTGACAGCTACTAGACGTGTAACAATACAGTGCCACAGTTTGGTTCAATACACTATACTGATCTCACAATACTTCAAACAAAACCAAAACTGTGTCACAATTGTAAGCATTTTACATTTATGCAGATGCTGTTATGCATTGAAGTTACACTTGTTTTCAGTTCTTGCTTTTCGAACCCGTGATCTTGGCATCTACTGTTTGATTGATAGTTAGGCAGCAATAATTGTTTTAATTATTACCTCTTAGACATATTATAATACTGCCCACTAACCAAAACAGAAATATTCAAGATTCTACTAAAAATATTGTATTTTATTAAATATTAAATTTTATATTTTAATGTATTCATTGTTATTAAACATGTGCTTATATTTGATGTGCTCTTTATATGTGCATCAATCAGTCTATATGATTCTCTTATTCTAAAAGCCTAACTTCATTCTTTCTAAACTTAGATTTTTGGTTGATACATGATACATTTTGTTGCAGTTTTGTATTGTGACACTTAACAGCTACTTTTAAATGTTGGTGATCATCATTATCATCATAATCATCATGTACATGGAATGCAAAAGTGTGTTATTAAAAGCAAACTTATAAAAATAAGTCTTATCACTACACCAATCGCCTAAAATTTTAAGTATAAAATATTGTAACAGAGTATCAAAGTCCTTATCGTAATTCTTTCGTCATAATACAATGAAACAAAGATTAATTTTTGGAAGGATTACTGGAGTATAAATAATATGATTTCTGTCATTCAACTTCAAAATCTCACATTTAATTCGATGTTAGTTGGTTGCTGTTAATTGTTTGCAATTTAAAACCTACACCAATAATACTAAACAGACACTAAAACATAACAGTGGCATAAAAAAAAAACATTTGGCTACTAAATCTGACTTAAGATTAAAATTACTGCATTACATACTTAAATATAAAACCAAGTGCCAAACTCTGCATTCATACATGCAGTAAAAATCACCTTGAGACCAGCACTGATCAAATATTGAACACTGTTTGTTGGATTAGATATCATATGTGATGCAGTGACAGTCAGACACTGTTAAGTGTGGCTTGAAAACAGCTACTTTAAACAATTTTCATTTTTGCATGTAAATCTCCAAAAACAAATGGCAAGTAATACATTTAATTAAATGTGAAATGTTAAAGTAGAAAGACCAGAATAAAAGATGCTCCAGTAATCCTTTAACTAATTTTTTTACCATAACTAATAAAAAATAATTTTACGGTGCAGAGTGTTTAATGTAATGCATATCTTGAGCTCATCTGCATTTTTATCTTATCTATTTTTTTTAATCAAATACAGAAAGAATGATACTTACATATTTGTCCAATAGATTTTCCATTTGACCCTTTGTTAATTCTAATCTCTTTTTAACATTAAATCCATTTACTGAACTGTGTGTCATCGTCTGGATCATTGCTAAAATCCACAAAATCAGAAGTCCTAAAAAGAAAAGTACATTAGTTTACGCCAACACACAAAAAAGTCAAGTTCAGAAAGTTAACAAGAGATTGAATTTACCAGTTTTTAGCTCCATGGTCACAATTAAAAGTGTTCTTTACTCTGTGTGCTAGAGCAAATTCTTCAGAGTAGAATACGATTTCATGTAAATTCAGTCAACTTTCCATCTTTTATACGCCTTTGAGTGCTTAGTCACCAAAGGAAATGTGTCTAGTGATTTTATCTCTCACAAAGACTTTCAATTAATCTAGCGTAAAAACGCTTACACATAAGTCTGACATAGACTTATGAATATTTTGTTTAAAGTGCTATATAAAGGTGACTTTGACTTTGACATAAATCAAATGACATAAATCACATTAAAAAAGTTAACAGCTTAATTCATTTGTGAATTAATGTGTATTGGTAGACGCGAACCATTTAAAACGATTCAATTCGATTTGGTGAACTGGTTCAAAAAGATATGGTTACATCAAATGATTTGTTCGCGAACTGGATATCACAAACTGCTGTGTTTTGAACTCGCTCACAACAGACACGGAAGAGAAGACAATGCTGAATAAAGTCCTAGTTTTTGCTATTTTTGGACCAAAAAAACTTTTTTGATGCTTCAAAATATTGTAACTGACCCTCTGATGTCACATGAACTTTTTGATGATGTTTTTCACTGTTTACTGAAGATAAAAGGAGGTCTCACGGGTTTGGAATGACATGAGGGCAAGTTATTAATGACATAATTTTGATTTTTGGGTGAACTATCCCTTTAAGGAGTTTCTGGATTTCAGCTGGCAAAACTATTAAGCTACTAAGAACAAATACATTCTACACAGGAGTTTTCTGAATTTGTAAATTTTTAAGATTGTTCTTATGACTGAATCTGTTCATGTCTGTTGTTTTAAAATGCTCTTAATATGAAATTTTTATGTATAAATGAAATGTTTTCAAGTTTATGGAAAACTGAAAGTACAATCTGCAAGAATATTAAAATGTTATTTCACGTATTACAATTTAACAATTAAACCAATAAAAGAAGTTAAGCAGTCTTTTGTTTCTTTTTATAGTTTTTACTACTGAGACCTGTTGAAATACAATAATTTGTACAGTTTTACAATACATAGTAAAAGTGGACAACAAATTACAGTAAATTTCACAGTGTAAAGTAATATTTTATTGTATTAAAATATATCAAAGGAGAAAAAACATAACATTGTGTTTTACAGTAAAAATTTATTATTGTAAATAAATTTACAGCAAGTTAAATGGCACTGTAAATATGAATACAGTATTTTACTGTAAGTTTAATTTACAGTAAGTTACTGGCAAACTGCTGCCAGTAAATTACTGTAATTTATACAGATTTTTTTTACTGTGTAGTAAAAAGAATGTTGCATGTAGTCCTTTGAAAAAAGCACCACAATTTCCTGTGCACTTCCACAGCAGATAACCCGATCTCATAAAAAAACATAACTATAGAATTAACTAATTGCTGATTTCATATTGATACGAGCTGAATAAAGAAAGCGTGAAGCTCTGCCCCTAAACTCAACCATCAAAAAGATTGTATGCAATGATATCGTCTCGGGTTACACGTGTAGGGGGGTGTAACAATAACCATGCTTATTAATTTAAAATAAATAAATACATAATTACTTTATTCTACAATTTCTACATTTCCACATCAGCTTCGACATCTCCATGCTATGTGGATGTGATTCTGCAGACATTGAGAGCGAGTCCCTCACAGCCTTGTTTACATACTTGTCAAAAATTAAATATGGCCCAATACCGACTAAGGTCTATGTACTGTAATTCACTTTAGATAAAAGTGCTCAAACTTAGTAAATTTAGAGACTCCAAATTATAGATCAGCAATTACTTCGATTAATTATTGCAAAACTGCAACAGTTAAGGGAAAATCATAAAAACATCTCATTTTACGAATGTAGGCTATTCGACAAAACCTCGATATATTTGAAACTGCAAATCACAATTTTGTGAGGGAAAGTAAAAACGCTGTGAGAAAATGCAAACGCATGCTTTAATTAAGTCTTTATGACCACATCCGCTTTACTGTGTTCCATGAGAACATGGAAAATAATCAAGGCACACAGATCTTCAGTGTGATATCAATTCTTATCTGATTATTGGTCAGAGCTAATTGCACTCAAGATTCAAATGAAACTGTTTCCCCTGTTATTGCCAGATCAATTTCAATTCCACCAAGAAGAATTTTGACTCTTAAGCCATACAAAAAAAAAATCATCATATAAAAGCAAGTGGCTTTTAATACCAAAATGACGAGTCTATGGAAAATAGTGATTTGTGACATATATATATATATATATATATATATGTGTGTGTGTGTGTGTGTGTGTGTGTATTTAGATTTGTGGAGTACAAATTGTTGTAAAAATTACAATTTTGTGTAAAATGTTTATCTTTATTTAAAATATGGGTAATTAAAAAATAAACATAAAATAAATAAAAACGCTTTTATCCAGAGCGTCTTACGTGCATTAAGGCTATCAATTTTTAATTTTTAAGGCTATCAAAAGTCATAGAATTCATAAAATACATTTCTTCTAAATTAATCTCTTTAACTAGGAATCTGTTTTGTCCGCTATATGTATACACACACACACACACACACACACACACACACATATTGATGTTACAGTGCCATGTATTAATGTTACAGTGACTTTTGCCACAGATATTGTATGTTATCAAAAGTCACAAGTCACAAGGCAGATTTGTAGAATTCTGCAAGAAAAGTGTAAAAATATGCTATAATTCCCGTAATCTTCTGATATTCCTATTACTAGGCTTTGACTGGGTGGAATGTGTTATAACCACAGTGTGTAGTTTTCCTTCCTCCACAACTGTATAAATGCAGGAAATGTTGAGTAATTAAAATAACCTGTCCTTTTCTGCAATAGAAATACTTGAGTAAGTATTCCTTTCTGTGGTAGGATAAAGTAGTTCACAAACAAATATCTAAATCCTCAATCTGAAGATACATATAATGATAAAGCAATGGCGACATCACAACACAGCATTAAACTACCTTTTGATGTAACAGACAGAGCTAATCATGCCACAGGAAAGTTTCTAACTGGCCAAAATGTTTTTATTCAGTTTTTTTCCCATGTGGTCTATAACTGTCACATCCTGCCCAAACCACTTCTTGCTCAGACTTTTCTATGTAACGCTGTCTGATTAAGATGCAAGGCTTTGTGTCACGTACAAGGTATGATGTAAACTGGCAGATAAAGCAGTTAGCTGGAGATGTGTACTTTTCAATGACCAGTATAACAATTTTGCTTTGTGCATCATAAACTTTATCATTGCCTACATGCACCTTTATCTTTAAATGGACATATTTATATTAAAATGTTATTATAATTACATTAACAAGATATTTTATATTGGACAAAATCAGTGTTCATTCTGACTGGAATTTTTGATTTAGTCCTAGTCTTTATCTTAAGATGAAAATGCTTAATAGTCACATTTTTGTTGTTTGAGTCTTTCATAGTTTCAGTCTAGTTTTAGAAGACGAAAAGTCTTTGCATTTTTGTCACCTTTTAGTCATTATTTTTAATATGGCTGCAGTTACCAACATTTATTGGTACAAAAATTGTGATTCATTCTAATAAGCTTCTAAATAAACTTATTTAAAATATGAATCAAGGATTGAATTTGGAAAAACTTGAATAAATTATGACAATTTTCATTTCTGGGTGAACTATCCCTTTAACATTATTGAAAAGGGGGCAAATTATAAAAATCATTGTTGTTCATATATAATATATTTAATATATGTATATCTAACTTAGAATTTAAGAAAAGAAGCAGAATAAAACAATAAGACAAATACGAAAGAGATAGGTTGCCACAAACAGGTTGCCAGATTGAAGACACCAACAGGAACGAGCACATTTTCAGCTCCTTAAAATAGCAATGCGCCTGAACACACCTCTTTTTTAGACCAGCACACCCATGGGCGCACAAATGCATTTGCTAATTAAACGACATGGCACTGGACAGGAAAACCCTAGAAAATACACTTGTGCTGCGTCTTGCATCGCATTGTGCCAGGTGTATAATAGGGCCCATAGTGTTTTAAGTTTAGTAGGCTAAATCAGTTTTTTTTATAACCACAGGATGGTTTTTAAATGCATAAGCAGTTGAAATGTTTCTGTTGAAAGTGAGATGATTGTACAAAAAGCATTAACCTGTTGAGAAAGCTTGATTTGGTTGATTTCTGCCTCATCAATTTCAATGATAATTATTTTGTATCATTATACAGTTAACCATTAGCTACCCGTAAGATGCCTTCTGAGAGATATAGCCCTGTATATCTCTGTTGATATCTGTTGATTTTAATCATGATCTGACTCAGTTTAATAATACTGCCAGTGGAATCTGAAATGATGGGAGTTGGAAAAGAATGATTTTTAATTCGTCGTATATTTCTGATTAGGGTGTCAACTCAGGTCAATGGCTGTCATTGTTTTTCTACAAGCTTTACTCCCACATCCCCTTTACTCTTACGGGAAACCCTTTTTCTCTTACAGGAAAGCAGACTAAAAATATTTATGACTTATTAAGGACTAGACATTCTATTTTCCAACAACAGAACGGGTCAGTCTATTGTTCGTTATCTGGCTCGGCTCGGTGTTCATCTTCAGTTCTCTCTTCACTGCAGTTCAGTCAGTGTACTGTTTGAGTAAATGAATTACTCCGGGATATTGGTTTGTTTGAACTCAGAGGGAGTGTCAGCCACATTAAAAAAGTTAACAACTTAAGTCATTTGTGGATGCATATTGGAGACGCAAACCGTTTAAAAAGATTTGGTGAACTGGTTCAAAAAGATCCGGTTACATCGAACGATTCACTTGCGAACCGGATATCACAAACTGCTTTGTTTTGAACTCTCAAAAGAAGACAATGCTGAATAAAGTCGTAGTTTTTGCTATTTTTTGACCAAAATGTATTTTCGATGCTTCAACAAATTCTAACTGATCCTCTGATGTCACATGGACTACTTTGATGATGTTTTTCTCACCTTTCTGGACATGGACAGTTTACCGTACACACAGCTTCAATGGAGGGACTGAGAGCTCTCGGACTAAATCTAAAATATCTTAAACTGTGTTCCGAAGATAAACGGAGGTCTCACGGGTTTGGAACGACATGAGGGTAAGTTATTAATGACATAATTTTGCTATTTGGGTGAACTATCCCTTTAAATACTTCTAGGATACAGACATTGCCAGCAATCAGGAGGTGATCAGTAGACTCGTGGGAATCTATTTGAAGCTGCATCATTGAAGACAGCCCAGCAGATGTTGGCGTGTTGGAAGATAAAGTTCTTCAGGACCTAGCAGTTTACAGTCTGCAAAACCATGTTACTGGGACTGATATATGGACTGAACTTGAGCAACCCTCCTGAACTCATGTACATATTTGAGTACTGAAGAAGTTATTCCTGGAATAATGTTTGATTGGTTACCCATGTATGCCAATTGCTATTTTGTGTAATTTTGTAATGTGGTTTCAACTGTATTTAACTGTGTAATTAATTTATTGCTCGTTTAACAAATACACTTTAATCATTTGTGATATCTTGTGGAACCACTGTCCATAATTAAATTAAGTTCGTTTAAAGAGTCTTTTTGAGTGCAGAGTGCTTTGGAAAAAAGGAGAAAGCGGCACGCCAAATGTTCTTGTTGGTCTCAACCAAGTCCACCAAAGTCAATTTTCTCCTTCAAAACAAAACCACATTTGCATGTAGTGACTGAAAACGTGTGTTTTCCACTAGCGTTTTCCACACGTTTTCAGTCACGACATGCAAATGTGGTTTTGTTTTGAAGGAGAAAATGTATTTTGCTGGACTTGGTTGAGACCAACAAAAACATTTGGCGAGTCCAATGACCAAGTCCGAATGCAAACACCAATTAGTCCGAGAAGATAGAAAAATCCGGACTCGAGTACTACAGCCCCAAAACACATTTTAATAAATGCCTGAAAACAGTATTTATATAGTCATTTATTTAACAAGCAGCACAGTTACAAACAAGGTATGCAATTCCTTTGACACTGTATAAAATGTACCAAAAATTAATTTTAGATAAATGCACATAGTATACAAAAAGCTAGAATAACAAATGCTTAGAATCATTACTAACCTTACACATTTTATGCACAACGGTAACGTTAGTCTTTGCTGATATTGATAGAAATGAGATCAAATAAACATATGAAAAGAGCTCTTTAATGGCACTGGAATTGCATTAACAATTTGTTTATTTTTAATATTATGATCTCAAAAAGCACTTTGACAATTATTCTTATGCTACACGTGTGCCCTGGAAAAATAGATTGGCTATATAAAGACAAAAATACATAACACACACAAAGTAACCCTAATTATTAATCTAATGTTTTGCATGTTGATGCTAGTGTTTCTGTTTCAGCAGCTCTTACAAAAGCATTGAGCTTAATTATAACAAAGATATTTTTCTCTCTAAAATAGCTTCATTCATTAACCAGTTCTGATTTCTGGATTTATTAGTGATTGTGCCTTCAAAATACAATCAATAAGTGCATTCCTCCTTGCATGAATTTGATTCTCCATCAACTACATTTCTTTAATTTATCACTTCTTGTGTACATATTTGTGCTTGGTTCACTAGTAGTGAATTAATATAGGTCACATTAACGGCAGCCTATTCTGGCATGAAACAAAAATCAAGAGGGGCATGTTTTAGCATTAGCAAGTTATTAAACCTAACAATTTCATTAGGCAGATAGCTGTGCAAGAAGCATTTCCCTAATCAAACTTTAAATCAGTTGATAAAGTGACACTAGATCCAGGAATCACTAAACCTCAGCCCTTATCAGTTTATGAGAAAATTGCCTAATCAAATTATCTTGATAATCTTTAAAAGTACTTATTTATTTACGCCTTTTCTCACTAACGAGTGAATCTCACAAAAACATATTACACACATTTCCTCTCAAACCCCCATTTAACTTCTGAGTACATTTGGGTGAGAATTGTACTTTCTTTTGATTCTCACCACTGTTTACAATAATTTTGTACTGTAAAAACAAACACTGATATGCAATTACTTGAAAAACAACTGGATGTATACATACTTTCTTATAATGCAAAAAAAAAATAAATGCATTTGATTCCCTTTAAAGGAATAGTTCACCCAAAAATGCAAATTTGCTGAAAATGTACTCATCCTCAGGCCAAGATGTAGATACGTTTGTTTCTTCATCAGAACAGATTTGGAGAAATTTAGCAATACATCTCTTGCTAATGGATCCTCTACAGTGAATGGGTGCCATCAAAATGAGAGTCCAAACAGCTGATAAAAACATCACAATACACCAAAAATAATCCAAACGACTCCAGTCCTACATTTAATATTTATGTGTTTGTAAGAAAAACATCCATCAAGATGATCTCATCGTTTGCTTTCAATCACTTAAAATGCCAGTCCTCCATCCATAAAATTGCTTTCTCCAGTGAAAAAGTAATCTTGTCTGAATCAGAATAGAAATATTCACAGATCAGGCACAGTTTACAAGCATAAACAGTCCAAACAATTCTGAACACATACAGTATGTTGGTGGATTTTGATGTGCGACGACAAGGAAGCGGAGGAAGTGTTATTTGGGATAATGGACAGGTATTTTGACCAAAAGCAGCGGTCTAAAATTAAAACCCCCTTAATAACGCAAACAGCTTTTCACTTCAAAAGATGTTAATTTATGGACTGGAGACATGTGGATTACTTGTGGATTATTGTGATGTTTTTATCAGCTGTTTGGACTCCAACTCTGACGGCACCCATTCACTGCAGAGGACCCATTGGTGAGCATGAGATGTGTTTCTCAGAACTATTCCTTTCAGCAAAATATAGTTTGTACATTAAGATTTCGTTTTTGGGGTGAAATATGAGCTGGATATGTTTTTGAGAGATTTACCCAACTTTGTGTAAATATGGTTTGATGCAAGAGCCATTCATAACAGTATGACTTTGGTATTTGCTGATTCAGTAACTGCTTTTCTAAGTGCAATGTTTCAGTGACACCATAAGTTGTTACAACAATAACATGTATTTAGCTTAACCTTAAACAGGGTTACTTAAGAAAAAAAAACCTGATTCTGACAATACTGGAAGACGTCTGTGTGCAATACTCAAAGGAATAATGATTTTTGCAGAACATAATGACAGCAGCTAAACCAAAGGGAATTTCCAGTTGCATATTATAGAACATTGTGTTATCCTTAGGGGTGTGACGGTTAGTATATAACCGTGAGACCGGCGGTTATAGTTGAACACCGTCATTAGAACTCTATAACCACCAAAACCGTGTCATTAAAATATTTTTTACAAACATTTTTTATCAAAAATTATTTTCATTTTTTAGATAGGATCATAAGATGCGCAATATATTGGGAGACATGGTTTTACCACTTAATGAAGTTTTGTAAATCGTCAGACATGATATTTACCACTTCATAAAATTTTGCTTTGTAGAAAACCTTTCTTAAAAACGAATTTCGTTTTGTACAAATTTTATCTTAATTTTAATAAATGTTTCATCAACCAATTGCATGTATTTTAATAAATAAAAAGCAAATATAGCAGACAATGATAACCGTGACATGGAAGCACCAGCGCGCCGCGTTCACTTGCACTGCACTGTGAACTAGAGCGCATCTCATTGTAAATGAAACTCAGCGTAGGCCTATGCCTCATACATTAGCATTAAATATCTTTGCTGCATCCTTTCTAGAACAGACAATGGCTTTTTTTGCGGCTCGCATCAGCAAAGCATTGCATCGCAAAACAATCAGTGGATGGCGGGCGGGTGCGGCTTTGAAATTTGCTCAAAAAACGTTGGTGCGGATGATGAGTTTTGTGATGAGTTTTAATAAACGGAGGTCTGAAATCTCTGCCCCTTTACCGATCAGAGTGGCGCTGATACGGAGTTAACCCGCTATCTCCAAGAACAACCAATTGACTCTACGGCAGATCCCCCCCCCCCGGCGGTTATGTTATGAACCGTCACTTTTGACTCGCGTCATAACCGTCATCACCAATTCTGAAACCGGCACATCCCTAGTTATCCTTACCCCGAAAATTAAGAAATAAACATAATTCAGTTAAGTTAAAAATATGCTTAAAATAATCGATCATTAACATGCTGCAAAAATGTCATTTCAAAGCAAAATGCCACTGTTTTAGTTTAGGCCTGTTTTAAGCCCAAGCTTTCAGATGCAGTGACTGAATCACCGCAGGTTGCGGAGTAATACTGAGTGGAAGTGGCTCAAATAAGATCTACCATCCACCGGTTAGGTTTTTTTCTACACTTTTTCAACTGGACATCCTCTGAGCTTGAAGCATCTCAGTCACACTCGCTAAATCTTCTTCTGGCACCTGAGACAAAAAAAGATTTAGACTGAGATGACACAAAAACACAAAGACGATTACGTCCCCATCCAAACATGCTCAAATTTTAAGGATGTCACATGCTGTCAGCTGAACAACACACATTGGTATGAAGAGTTTTTTAGGATGGGAGTAAACCGAGATGCATCATCTCATAGCAATCAGCTAAGACTGATATGGTGCATGTTTTCATGTAGAGATGGATGCACAGAGGTATTTATGGACAGACACAATGATGCATGCATGGAACAACATATTTTCAGAAGTTAAAAATACCCCTCCAAAAAATATTTATAAAAAGTTTTTTTTTATTTTTTATAAAGTATTTAAAAAAAAATATATATATTATAATTTTTTTTTTAACTCGGCACGTGGTCTTAAACACATATGTTTACAGCAAGACCTTTAGAAAATTATATAATAATATAATAATAAATAATAAAAATTAACAGTTTTAAAAGTATTTAAATGCTAACAATAATGGTTATTATTAACAACAGCAACCATAAAATAAATGCTTATATAAAAAAAAAAAATTACAATAATAATAATTGTTTTTGTGACACTGTGGCAAAAGATGAATAAACTGAAACAGATGAAGGTCATGACAAAGTAGCGCACACTTCCTTTTCTACTGCAAGGTCATGTGAACGCACGAGGACTTCAGGCTTGCACTGAACGATTAGATCATTACCATGCCCTACATAATAAAATTCTGCACATGGTTTATTTGGGTTTGCGTGGGAAAACATCCTAAAAACAGCGATGACTGAATCATGTCTCTTATTATGTCAGAATTAAAAATAAAAACCTACATTGCATTTCCATCGCCCACATTTTACTATATGGGGGGGGTCCAAAACTATTATGTCAGTGGAAAAAAATATGCTGATATTTCAAACATTTGAACATTTCCATGTTTACGGTTCTCTGGTGTCATTTAAAGGTCACATGACCTGCAAGTAAGCCGATAAATGATACAAAGTGTTTTAATTTAATAAAACGGTTTTTATTTTAAAATTGTGTATTAAATGTAATCCAGATTTCAAAATCAAATTCTAAAAATTAAGTACTTGACTTAGATTACATTACTTGTTTCAACGTTTATAATTAGTTTACAGTTACTTTGTATGGACTGCACGAATTTTGTCATATGTTGTGATTGCGATTTGAACTGTGATATACTACAAAACTACTAAAATATTTGATATTCCGTGCACAATGTTGAAGCAATTCACCAATCAGAAGCAAGTATTTCAGAGAGTCTCGTAAGAGACACATTTTAATATTACATCATATTGATGATCTAATGATCAATCGCCTGACCAATCGGGAACAAGAAAGTTTCTGCTAAAATATTTGAGGGTTTCCAGGAAAAAAGGAAAGAATAGAAAGCAAGGACAACCAGATGATCTGATTTCACATGACATCATGGAAATAGGCAGTGAATTGTCCAATTAGATCAGATTCAGAAATTCTTCTGTTTTCTGGTTACTAGGCAACCATTTGCCTCCTGTTGCTCAGTGTTACACAAATATCAAAAAAGATTCAAATGTACTAAATACATATGCTGTAGACTAGACACATAACCTCAGACTGAATGTCAGTAGATCATTAAGCACACAGTGTGATTATTATCTTTTATCACCCTGAATGGGTCTATTAATCATATTTATGTTTAATGCAATGCAAAAAACATATCAGTCAACTACTACACAGAGCTAAAATGTTTTGAGTATCAAAAAGAAAAAAAAACAGGATTACCAGAGCATGATCAAAGCTGAAGGTGCTGATGTAATACGCTGATATATCACTGTCTGCAAGAGGCTGAGAGATCTGAGCAACTATCCCACATTCATCTGAAAAAGGAAACAGAGAGAGTGAGATAATGGCAAATAACTGCAATAAATGTGACTTTCTGATTCAATATGTTGCGTTCCTTCATCTATCACTCAGCTGAACAGATTTAGCTTTTGTATGGACTAGGATTTGGATCAGACAGGAAAATATTAAGGGAGTCATTTATACACCTAGGGATCCTAAGAGGACAGCAGTTTGTAAGTGTTGTTTCTTTTCTCATTAGATTTTAACACGGTTGTTGTTGCAAGCAATGGAACATTGTTGTTTTTTCATGGTGTAATGAGTGCTCAAGAGTTTGTTTGTGTGCATATCGCGTGGCTTTTCAGTTTCGGTTTGGTAAGTAGTAAGACTTGGCCAGCTGAATTCAATAACAAGGAATCAGGTGAGTATATAATTGGTAAGTACAATGACTCAAAACTCATCGGTTTAGCTGTGCATTTATGGAATGAGCACTGTGCGATGTCCAAACTGATTGCACTGTATTTTATGCAATCAGAAATTATTGAATGTCTTAAATTAATTTTAAATCATTTTCAAAGATTTTAAATTCCTTGTTTTATTTTTATGATTATTTTATTATTATAATCAAAATGTGCTTTATAAATAAACCAAAACTCATAAATCACACTCTTTATGTTGGATGCAGTGAAATCTAGAGGCCCTATGTCCTCTACTACTCTACCCTCTATTCCAATTGGTCTCTGGAACTGCCAGTCTGCTGTAAACAAAGATTTTATTTAATCTACTGCTACTCATTCAAGTCTCAATCTCATGGCCCTAACTGAGATTTGCATCAAACCTGAGGACACTGCCACTCCTGCAGCCCTCTCCATTTAACCTTTTCCCTAATTTCTCCCAATTGAGCGAGGGGTGGAGGTAACGGTCTCCAAATAAATAGAAATTTGATCTCCTACCATCTCAAATCAACAATTCAGGCTGCTGACGTCAACACTCCATTTGCTTCATTTGACCTCAAGCGAGTGTCTACTTTATCTACTCACAAATCAGGTAACCAATTAGACCATATATTTATATACACTCTACTGCGCCACTGATAACACTTTCAGTGACTCTGTTTCACACCTCAGACCACTTCCTCATCACTTCTAACTGGGACTGAACACCAAGCTTCATAACAAATACACACTCCCTCTCTCCACTCTCAGAAGAAGACTTATCCTTTCCAATAATACTACCTGTCCGCCTGATTCTATCCCCACTCGCCTCTTTCAAGTCATCTTCTTCTTCAATCATACCTGCACTTACTCACATTATCAGCACCTCACTTCACACTGGTCATTTCCCACAACATTTAAGATGGTTTGGGTAACCCCACTGCTTAAGAAAACCTCAAAAAATCAGCACTTTTAAAAATCTACAGACCAGTATGCCTTCTTCCATTCATTGCAAAGACACTTGAGCAAGTGGTGTTCAACCAACTCTCTATGTTTCTTGCACAGAACGATCATCTGGACAACCACCAATCTGGCTTCAAAAGTGGCCACTCAACTAGGACTGAAGGTTAGGATGGTTACTGAAGCCCTGAGACTGGCAAGATCCAACGATTCCAAATCCTTATTACTCATCTTGCTGGATCTGTCTGCTGCTTTTGACAAAGTTAACCACTATATCCTCTTCTTCACCCATCATGAAGTTGGGCATCTCAGGAGCAGCAGTCCAGTGGTTGAAGTCTTACCTGTCAGGTAGGTCTTTCAGAGTGTCTTGGAGGGGAGAGGTATCCAAGTCACAACTTCTTGCTACTGGGGTTCCTCAGGGCTCAGTGCTTGGACTAGAGTCCTGCACGGGTCCATTTTTGGAGACCCGCGCCCGGCCGTACCTGCTTAGTTCAGCACCAGATCTGACCCGTCACCCGTGATAATATAAAAATTAAATCTGCTCCCACCTCGACCCGTTAATATTTGGCCCGTTACCCGATCCGCGCCCGGGATAAATCACACACTCTAAAATCATTCCAATTAAAGTGTTTTATTTTTTATCTCGCACCTCTCTCAAAATCACATCAGTGTCATTAATGTGCTAATCAAACGAAAGTGCGCTTTGTTTTGCCCCATTCAAGTAGCCTACCATCGGCACCTAAATTTTAGGAATGTCAAAATCCACCCGTTTCAGCATATTTTATGCTAGCTTGGACCACTTCTCCATCTACATGTCATCATTATGATCTGTCATGGCTTTTCCTATCACTGCTGTGCTGATGACACTCATCTCTACTTCTCATTCCATCCAGATGATCCCACAGTAGCTGTTTGCATTGCAGCCTGCCTGACAGATATTTCTGGCTGGATGAAGGACCATCAGACAGGACTCCTCGTGGTCTCAGCCAACCTAGCACTTCATCACATCTTCTCTATACAACTAGGTTTGTCCTAGTAACCATAGCTCCTTCCAGGACAGCCAGGAACCTTGGAGTTGTGATTGATGATCAGTTAATCTCTACAGACTATATTGCTACAACAGCCAGGTCCTGCAGATTTGCTGTATACAACATCAGGAAGATTATACCCTTCCAATCAGAGCAAGGTCTTGTTCTCTCCAGACTGTACTAATGTAATGCTCACTTTGTGTGCTTTCCAGGATGTACTATTAAGCCTCTAAGTGGTCTTCAACAAGCCGAAGACTGCCCACGTCACACCTCTCTTCATCAGTTTGCATTGGCTGCCAATAGATGCTCACACCAAATTCAAAGTACTGATTTTAGCCTACAAGACAACCACTGGCACTGCACCAATAAACCTAAACTTGCTAGTTCAGACCTCCAGAAGCTTGTATTCTGCAAGTGAACAACACTTTGTGGTGCCATCACAAAATCACTCTCACAGAAGTTTTCCTGGACTGTTCCCAGCTGGTGGAACGATCACAGAGACTTTAGCCATAAATTCTACTAATTATTAGGTTTTCATCAGTTTACGAACCTCCTGCAGTTTCCTCACGAAACCCTAGTCTGGGAAACCCTAGAGTAATAATAATTTTATTTAAATTAGATTACCTTTTATATAAATTAAATAATTATTTATTAAACAATTATTAGTATAAAATCATTAAAATCATAACCAAATTAAATTAAGATTACATTTTTAAAGGTTTGGTTACACTTCAATGTAAGGTGGGAATGTTACAGTCTAATTACATAAAGCACAGAGTAACATTGATTAATTACATGAACTTACTACAGGGCTACATTTAGGGTTGAATTTTGGTTTACATTTGCAATTTTGCAAAATTTACTGATATTAACATGATAAGTACACGTAACTACGGCTTAAAATTAATTAAAATACCTATTTTTTATGATTGCTTGTAATGTTGAAAGTAAATTTATAATCTTTATTTTTATTCATTTGCGTCATCCTGCATGATTTTTTCTTTTTCGTTCACTGAGCTTGCTGCAGTGCATTATGGCATGGCTAAAGGATACATGCGGCATTCAAATGGCCAAAAGAAGCCTCACCGAAGCCGAGTGGCTGTCCTCCTATTCTCACCATCCTCCATAGCTCACCAGAAGAGCTGGTGAAGAGGAGATCAGTGGGGAATCTGACACACACACACACACACACACAAACATGTGTTCATAGCAATGTGCAAAGCTTTGATATGATGACCTGTTCATGACTCTGTGAGGGTCTTACTGTCTCTGTGCTTCTGTGTCCATCACCAAAGAGATGTATCCATCAATCAGAGAGAAGGAGAAAAACACGATACATTCCATGTCCTGATCAACACTGGCATCCTCTTTAGATCTGCAGGAGAAAAATGCATTCAAAATAAAAAAATTAAAAATAAACAAGAATACTTAACCTACAACTTGTTCTAATTTAATATACCAAGGGAAATAGCTGCATACACAAAGAGACCACAATAAAAAAAAAAAACCCAGTTCACCTAATGTTTCATAAACTGTGACTTGGTTCAAGACGCCTCTTGGTGGCAGTCAAATGATAAAACAATATTGATCAGCTAAGTAATGTGCTGAAGAGGAAATAAACTCAAAGCAGTGAAAAATGAGATGCATACAGCATCACTGCATGAGTTTCTTACCTGTTAGAGTAAAACAGAACGTCTATGAGGGTTGTGGCAATCGCTGGCAGTGTGTCTGGATCCAAGCTCATTACGCAAAAATGATTTTCTGGAATCAGCACCGGATGAACTGTTGCATGTGGAACTGAACACACACGGACAATTAATCGCATAATGGATGACTCTTAAATAATCTATTTCACTATTTCTCATTATATGGGCTTTTTTAGAAGCCACTGCATTAGTTCAAATGTTGAGTCTTTTTTTTTTTTTTTTTACTAACACTTTATTCAGCAAAGATGCATTATATCAAAAGTGACAGTAAAGACATTTATATTGTTACAAAAACAATTATGTTTAAATAAATGCTGTTCATCATTAGACTTTCTATTCATTAAAGAATCCTGGAAAAAAAAATAGCACAGCTTCCAAAATTGGCGATGATAATCTTGTGACGATGATGATATCATCAATATTAGAAAGATTCCTGAAGGATCATGTCACACTGAAGACTGGATTAATGATGCTGAAAATTCAGCTTTGCATCACAGAAATATTACATTTTAAATGACATACAAATAGAAAACAGTTATTTTACATTGTAATAATACACAATATTGCTGTTTCTACTGTATTTTTAATCAAATATTTGCAGGCTTGAAGAGCATAATAGACTTCACACCGAGCCCAAACTTTTGAATGGTAGTGTATGCCTTTCTTTCACTGTTTTCTCACCCTCTCTGCCGTTTCGCTGAAGGCCGTTGCAGGCGTCCTGACTGTGGACAGGCACTGACTCTCCTCCCTCCTCTCTGAAAACATTAAACTCCTCCGCTAGAGTCTCCACCACCACCGCCAGGTCTTTCTCTCGCACCTACAACACAGACATCCCTTTTAGTATGTTAAAGCAACACTAGCTAACTTTTTCTGTGCGAGTACATCATAAATTCATTCACCAAACCGACTTTTTGTGTTATCACAAATCACTACGGTACATTTATAATGAGTGATTATTTTTGGTCTCTTGTTCGCGGGTTCGTCACCTGCGTGAATCACCACAGAAACACATATGGAGAAGTAGCTCCGGTTAGAATGTTCTTCCGCGTGATGCGTGCAGTTCTGTTTATTAACCGCTAGAGCGCCAACATTTACATAGTGTTGCTTTAATAACAAACATTATATTTAATAACCATTTTTTGCATATAAAGCACGTAACTGCACTGCATGGGCTGGTCATGTTTGTTTTGTACTTTACTTTTGTATTTTTAGCATATGGTAGCAGCACTTGCTCCCAGACAACAACATGCAAAACATCAATCACACGGTTTTGTTGTTGTTGTTGATGCACACACTGTGGGTGACTATTTGGTGCGCACCTTTAGCATGTGGTTTCTTTGCACAAAGTTTTGTAAAGTTTGGACTTTACATTCAATAAATATTAGTCAATATTGGGCCACAGTTTCACTACACAGTTTGTTTTTTTAACAAATGAAAAAAAAAAAACATTAAATCAGTCATAAAAAAAAAACTAAACTAAATTTCATGTGGATGGGATAAGCAGCCGAGAAAACTTTAAGAAAATTTTGTTTCCAATAAGCTCTAGAGCTATTAGCAAAACTGTAAATTATTATTATTACAAAAGTGTAACTGCCCTTGAAAGTATAATGCACAAAGACCGATCAACATTACACAATGTTCATCACACATCTATCAACTTATTAAATCAGAAGCGTCATAAAATTGTAAAACATTTACAAATGGCAGGTGTGTTTGATGTTAGCCATGTTTATGCTGCCTTTTCCTTAATAAATGATTTATTAACACTGTTCTGTGTCTCTGGGTTCTTTGATCCCAGCTTTGTGCTGTGTTTGACTAACCAAAGAAAGCAACAAAACTATTTTTTTATAAAAAATAATTTGAGGTTTTAGCTGAACTTAAAATGTTATTTTTTTTAATTATTTTTTACTCTTTTCATGTTAAGCTTACTCTAGTCATTTTGTTTTGTGTTTTTAATGTTTATGTTTTTTTATATAAGATATCAGTTAACATTTATTGTATTTCAAGTATTGCATTTTTTGTAACAACCCTGATTCACTGAAACAATACTTGGTGCAGTTTTCATGCTGACAGGCTTAAATTCAATAAATGTTTGTCTCAATGATCACAGAGACTCGCGCACCAGACTCGCTTACCAGAATAAAGTCGGTCTGATAGGTGGAGAGCATGAAGACGGACACATGCTGCTCGGCCAATGGAGCGATCACAGATTTAGCGATCTTGGTGACGCCCACGGCCTGTGAGCTGCTGGAGGCGTTGCCATTGGAGACGACATTGAGCGGGAGCCAAGTGGAGCCCTCCACCTGTAAGTGCTCAGACAGCTGGAGCTCTGGAGGATGAGGATGTGATGAAGAGCACACACAGAAGTCAGTGTCAGTATACAAATATACCAGTTTTAAACCGTTTGATCAATTCCTTCACATTTCACTAAATATCCATAGGAAAAAAAGGATGTTTTTAGTGGAGAACTTCAACTGAGAAACTCACCCTGCACTGTTTGAGCTACAGAACTTGAACTGCTTGTTGAGGAATGGTGCACTATTATTTTTCTAAGTGATCAAACTTGTGATTTTCACCTGGTAGTTAATAATGGCTTACATTGAAAAGGAACTACAATTCAGTTTGGAATTGTAGCTCCCAAATTTGTATATATAATTGTATGTGTCCTTGATGAATAAATTGTTCAAAAGTGAAAGTAAGGACATGCATAAAGATGACAAAATATTTCAAAAAATTATTAAGAAGCAAAACTGTTTCCAAGTGTGATAATAATAATAATTATTATTGTTAATGCTACTTGAGTGCCAAATTAGCATATTAAAATTATTTCTGAAAAAAAAAAATGACACAAAATATTGGAGAAATGACTGGCGAAAATTCTGCTTCAAATGGAAAATAATTTCATAATATTATGTAAATATTTAATCATTTTAATAGCATTCCACAATATTACTGTTTTTTGTTAGTTTTTTTTTTCTTAGAAAAAAATTAGTATTTTTAATCAAATAAATGCAGTTTGGGTAAGCACAAGAAACTTTAATTTAAAAAAAATAAAATAAAAAATAAAACACCCTTACCAACTCCAAACTTTAGAATACTGTTATATTACATGTAAATATATTTTTTATACAGAGCTGAAAGATATGATTATAATTTGTATTAAATGTTAAAAGACAAAAACTGTTTTATTAACATATAAAAACATAAAAAAATGTTTTATTGCTTGAAATACATACAACAACAAAAAAAGAAAACAAAAAAAAGAAAATGTACCAAGTCTTGTTTAAACATGTCACAGATTTCCGTCGTTACATTTCAGTGTGGTTTCAAATAATAAAACAATCAAATAAAGAGTAATTTAAAATTTTCTACCATTATATATAGCCAATCATGAAATTATGCAAATAAGAATGTTAACTCAAGTTTTTGGAAATGTACAATGTGTGTCATCGTCAACTGAACACAAGATCCTTAGGACAGCAGTTCACGTGTGTGATTTACCTTTAAATCCTTCCTCATCGAGGACAACGGTGTAATTTTCCGGAGTCTCTGTGAGACTGAAAAATTTGCATCTGTGAGAGAAAGAGGAAACCACAAGAGAGATGGAAAATAAATAGAGGGAGAGAGACAAAGAAGCAAAACCAAACAGACAGATCAGACATAATGCATAATGGAAAAAAAACACAATGGCAGATTGTTGTAAAGAGTGTTCCAGCAGGGAGGTGGTTCATATGGTACACTACTTTTCAAAAAATTTAGTAAAAAAAAAAAATGTTTTTGAATCAAGTCTCTTCTGCTCACCAAGGCTGCATTTATTTGATCAAAAATACAATAATCTTGTGAAATAACTATAATTTAAATATAAATATAATTTAATTCCTATGATGTAAAGTTGAATTTTCAGCATCATTACTCCAGATTTCAGTGTCACGTGATCTTCAGAAATCATTCTAATATGTTGATTTGCTGCTCAAGAAACATTTCTGATTATTAACAATGTTGAGAACAGTTGTGCTGCTTAATATTTTTCTCTAAAATGTATTCATTGATTAATAGAAATGTTCAAAAGAACAACATTTATTTGAAATAGAAATATTTAGTAGCATTATACATTTTTTCACTGTCACTTTTGATCAATTGAATGCATCCTTGATTAATAAAAGTTTTAATTTCTTTAAAAAAAAAAGTGAAAGTGTAAAAACTTAAGTGTAAAACAGTTTTTGAGTTCGATTATTATTATTAGGGTTGTCAAATCGATTGATCATGATTAGTCGCATCCAAAATAACAGTTTGTGTTTACATAATATATACTGTGTGTGTGTGTGTGTGTGTATACATGTATGCACTAGTCAACATTTGGAGTGGATCAAAACCTTTCATCAAAGTTGTCCTAAAACCTAAAACAAAGCAGTGCTCGAGCTGCGATACTTTACTGTACTCTTCATTCACAGCTGATTCCTGTGCTGTCTGCAACTCAGCACAATGCAATCCGGACCCCATCCACTGGGCACATCAATGCAGGGCCAAACAGAAGGAAATAATACATCCCCCACCCTCAGGGCTAACTCAGCAAAGCAGCATTGTGTCAGCTAGTCTCACACTTCCTATCAATATCTAGAGCTCCCAGGGTTCAACTTCCTGTAAGTGATCCAAAGCCTTCTGGAAAACAGAGAAAGATAGGAGTGGTGTTAAACCAACATCCTCCAGAACAGTGAGAAAAGGGAAAGGACTATGTTCCCTATAGCAGTGTGCTGTATTTCAGTTCAGATAATAGATTTCTGTGAGTGAGTGAGTGAGTGAGTGAGTGAGTGAGAGAGAGAGAGAGAGAGAGAGAGAAAAGACTTTTATTAAAGTCTTAAATTACTGATAAATCATTACCTCAACTACTAACTATCCTATGCATGTTCATTATACACACAGGAAAATTTGCATGTACTGTATGTGTGTGTGTGTGTGTATATATATATATATATATATATATATATTTTTTTTTTTTTTTTTTGCTATGCTTTTTTCAAAATTGTCAAAAGATAAACCATCAAACTCTTATTTTGACAGAAAAACACAGGGATCCATTTCACAATTAGTTTATTTTTTATTTTTCGATTAATCAATCAGGTGCCCCTAAAAGATGAAAAATTATTATAATATAATAATATAATATAATATTTTATCTTCTAGAATAGTTTGTGTGGTTTCACAGAATTGTTGCACAAATTAACAATACATTTCAGAACCAAAGTTATTAAAGAAGACAAAGAAGAAGATAACATTACCGGATGAGATAATGTTGTGTTTGTGTGAGCAATCCTTCTGACCTTTAAAAGCATAATTCACCCAAAAAAGAAATTGGTCACCACTTAAACTCTTAACATGTCCTATTAAGTAAAGCAAGACACATCAAGAACCAATGCTGCTTGTCGTCAATTATATCAAAACTGACAAGGCAAGTCAGAATATGCTCATGCATGAAGAGTATTTTAAGAGCTACAGAAAAGAAGATTTCAGTCTGCTCTTCACTCAAAGCTATTGTATGGTTTCAGACAGGTGATTGTTACATGTTGCAATCAAGAAAGCATTAATCTGGTACAAAAACAATTAGAGCGGTGGCATTAAACAAAACATTACTAACAAGTCAACAAACAACATGGGTTTTTCAATGAATATCTATAGCGAAAGGTGGTCAATAAATTATGATATGATGCCATAATTAACATAGAATTTAATGTCAGCAAATCAGATGTACAGAAAATTAAGTAAATACATATCTACCAGTAACTTGGTGATATTTAGTTATTGTCTAATGAGAACAAATCCATACATGTTTAAGTCTGCAGATACCTTTGGAGGCCTCTGTAGATATATGCAATAATAAAGTAAAATTTTTAGTGTTTTAATTTTGTCCCATGTTAACGTACAGGTAGTGAATGTCAACTGGGGGTTATTTTTTCACATGCAAAGTTTTAAATCAGGATGAAAACTTAATTTATGGGATGTATGTCAAAACCTGCATGCCCAAAAATGTTGTCTAGCCAGGTTAGACAGCTCTATTAGGTTTTACGATACATTATTTCAATCCATAGCTGAGCACAAGAAATTGTGCACTTTATTGAAAAACCGCTTCCTTTTATTGTTGTTTCAATGTGTAATGTTAAGAATAAGTTAAAGGTCTCACGTGCATGTGCATGAACTGACATTATCTGGTCATTTATCATTTCTCCAAACTAACCAAAACAGGGCGAGGCTCTTACTTTGCATTTGAACCCATTGTAAACAAGCGAGCTATGTATTTGAACTGATGTTTAATTAAGAGCTGTTGCCCCATCAAACGCGTAAAAACATGTTTGCAAACTCATACATGCGTTGACTGTTCTTACCTCGTCCGGTTTCTGAGAAATATCAGTTTGATTAGGGGGTGTGTGTACTGTTCAGGTCCCGATTTACTGATGGATGTGACTCTTAATCTATGGTCCAAGATGTGCAGGTCCATCGTTCGCTAGTCCTCCAGAAAAATGTATTCTATGCAGTGCAGGTGGATGCGTTAAATACCGCAACGTGAGTTCAGCCTATGCGATCTGTTACCAAAACGCTGCATCTTCGAGCATCGGGACGGGCACGCTGTTGCTGACTGGTTCAAGAGACTCATCCGATGTAACTCGATTCGAAAACTAATTGGAAAGTGGATCTAAAAATGATGTTTACAATGGGACATTCAGTTGTCTTCCTCCAGGGGCGTAAAATCTGATTTGAATTAGTATATTCATTTCTTATTTAAGATGTGTAAATATGTAAATAAATAAATAAATAAAAAACTCCTGTGTAAAATATTTATATTTAAAAAATCCAAAATGAAGTCATCACAAGTTATCGCGTTAAGGCGAATCCGATCAACGCTGAGCAAAGTAACAGGTATCACGTGACAATTACGCTTACATTTCGCTTCAGCAAATATTCACGGGATTATTTTACACCCGAGAACGGTAAGGAGAAACTGCCAAAATTATTGATTGTGATTCGGAGAATTATTACTTAAATCCATCAAATCTGAAAACATACGCGTCACGAAGCCCCACCCACTTTGGAACCCATCGTTTCAAGCCATTCTACCAGCTGGTGTTTTTGTATTCTACTTGTATGGGTCACACGCCCCCCTGCTCTTAAAGGGACAGCAGTATTAAAATGGCCTGTTTCAAAGGGTAACCAGCTGCAAAGCTTAAGTTTTTAAATACAGTGAAAATGACCTTGGTAACATCAAAATTATTATAAAATGTAAGAAGAGACTACAGGTCAACGGAAATTATTTAATTTATTATCCTAGAGTTTTTTTAAATTACATTTTACAACATATGGTGATAAACATGTTAAATTTAACACTTTTTATTATTATTATTATTATTATTATTATTATTATTATTGTAAATGAAAAGTTATGTTGACAGGCAGTTTCCTCATGCACTCCAACGGGCCAAATGAGGCATTAGAAAAGGAGAATGATGACTAAAAACAAGACTGTAATTTTTTAATGATATATATACTTCACGCAAAGGCACTGGGGTCTGTCAATGTAATTCTCAGATTGGTTTTAACATTGGCACACTTTTGCACAACATCTTTCAGAGTTTAGGTCCTGCTCTACTCTAACAAAACTGTCTGTCTACTTCTAGAAAGACCTGAAGACTTCAGGCGAGTTTGAGAAAAGTCACAACTAAACAGTACATATCTCCTGGTGGATTGTGTATTTGGGATCATCAGAGGTGAAACAGTTTTGATTTTACTGCAGAGGTGAATGTTCCATGGGGATCATTATTCTTGATTCCATCTTTCGGATAAGAGGCACTGTCAAAAACAGTAATAAACAAGTTTGAATGTATTGAACAGTTCTTACAGTTCTACTGAAATCCACCAGATGGCGACGTTTACAAAGAAAACATTTGGATTGTGCTTCAAATTTATTAATATTTCTAGTATACTATGTGAAGTATGCACATTTTCTTTATACAAGTAATACCGAGAATTTCCAAATCTCCCTTTAGACTGATTATTTGATCAGACTGCCAAAAGTTAAGATATTTTAACATAATTGAAAATAGCTAAAAGCATTTTTTTTTCTATTTCAGAGAAAAGCAGGTTTCATTTATGGTTGCATATTAAAACAATCTACCATTCAAAGGCAGTTTTTAAGACTTTTAATGTTTTTAAAGATGTCTTTTATGGTGAAGAAAGCTACATTTATTTGATTTAAAAGACAATAAAATCAGTAATATTGTAAAATATTATTACAATTTAAAAGAACTGTTTTCGGTTTCAATATAGGCATTTTAAAATGCAATTTATTATTTTTATGATTCAGCTAATTTCACAGTGACACTTCAGAAATTATTTTAATTTGCTCATTTGCTGCCCTAAAAACATATATTATTATAATTAATATTAATATTATTATTATTATTATTATTATTATGTAGAAAACAGTTGTTCTGCCTTTTTAATTTTTCTTCTTCAGAATTCTTTGATAAAATTCAAAAGAACAGCACATTATTTGAAATAGAATACATTTAACATAAATTTGAAATAGAAGTCTTTTGCAACATTATAAATGTCTTCAATGTTACTGTAAAAAAACATCTGCATAACTCTGAAACGCTACATTAAAATGATATGTGCACATGTTTTTTATGCACTATGCAATATTGTATTTCACACACCCTCTGTCTTTGCTCTTACTCACTTGTATAGTGCACATTGACATCCCAGCCCTCTTTCAACCAAGCAGCATTTCTGGTCTCTTGTCTGGACTGCAGGTCTTTATAGGCTAAAACACACAGAACATATTTTAAAGCACTTAATAATATGCAATGATCAGAAAAAGATATGAGCTCAGTGAAAGATGATCTTACCCCATAAATGATGAACAACATACAATTCACCGATCTGTGTGAAGAAGCCACCCACTGCTTCATTGTTTTCCTGTCTATATTTGATTGCTCGAGCCCTGGAACATTAAAAAATAGATTAAATATGCAACATGGTCATATAATATCAGTATTTTTCCTTAAAGGGATAGTTCACTTTCAGTTGCTGGTCCCCACTGACTTACATAGTGTGGAATACTATAGAAGTCAATGGGGACCAGCAACTGAAGGTGAACTATCAATTTAAGTTAACTCTACAATTCACACACAAACTTACCAATTATTTCCCCATTCGATCATAGTTCCTGGCTTCATTCAGAAATTTCGGGACAAAAACAGAGAAAAAAAGTTAAAGGAAAAGCTCACAAATTTAGCATTACATCACTTACTCACCAATGGATTCTCTGCAGTGAATGGGTGCCGTCAGAATGAGAGTCCAAACACACAACTCCAGTCCATCAATTAATGTCTTGTTAAGTAAAAAGCTGCTTGTTTGTAAGAAACAAATCCATCAAGATGTTTTTAACTTCAAGCTGTTACTTCCACCAAAAATTTGAGTCCTCTATCCATAATAACTTAATGTTCATAGATCAAGCATCAATCCCAAGCATAAACAGTCCAAAACACTTTAAACGAATGGGAGAGGACAAGAAGAGATCGACTTTTTCACTCGAGGAAGCCTTATTATGGAGTGTTTTATCAGCTATTTGGACTCTCAATCTGACGGCACCCATTCACTGCAGAGGATCCATTGCTGAGCAAGTGAATCTAAATTCTCCAGATCTGTTCTGATGACAAAAGAGCTCATCTTGGACGGCTTGAATAAAAAGGTGCATCTTTAAAACAGAATAATCAAATGTTATTTACTAGTAGCTGATATGTTCTCAGTTCATAAATGTTGGGGCCGCTTCTGGGCAGAGGCTCGTTCCAGAAACTAAACTCCAGAAGAAGCTGGTTGTGTCGGGAGATCAACATTTTACTCCTCTCTTTTCGAAATGCAAGATACGCCTGCACAGGAAACATCGTGACAAAGGGCAAACAGTACAGTATATGCATTTTGATGTTTCTGCATTTTGATGTGTTAAATACCACATTGCTGTTGAGTTTACGCAAACACTCTGTAAGAGCAGGATATCCACCAGAATACCTCCAGAGATGCACTACAAACACAAAACAGCATGTGTCACTCTAGCACTGGAACAAGATACTGTACATAAGATATTTAAACAAACCAATAAAAACAATGCTTTTTAAAGTTTGGGGACAGTAAGGTTATTTCTTTCCTTAAGAGAGAGAGAAATTAATGCTTTTATCCAAAAGTTATTCATTCATTGATCAAAAGTGACAGTAAAAACATTTATGATGTTACAAATGATTTCGCATTCTCCACAAAAATATTTAGCAGCACAACTGTTACATTTCTTGAGCAGCAAATCAGCATATTAGAATGATCATGTGACACTGAAAACTGGAGTAATGACTCACATCTTAAAATATGTTCAAACATTGTATTATCACAATTTGAAATTGTACAGATATTTCACTGCATTATTCTTTTTAATGTTTTATGAGCAAATGAATGCAGCTTTAGTGAGCATAAGGTAATATTTGTTAAAACATGAAAAAATATAATACAAAAATATGTGTTTCCATCTCACCTGCCTGATCCTGTTCACCGTACCAGGTGTTCCAACTTCCAACGACTTCACACGGATAATCTGCATCACGATGAAGTTCTTTCTGTACCTCATCCCTCAAAACAGACAGTGGGAGTAGTTTAGACACGAGGGTAACTTTGACAGGAGGAGTAATTTTTTTTTATTATTCATTCATTTAAACTTGTTTAAACTTAAACAACTTTAAACTTTTTTAAACAACAAAAAAAAGAGAAATAATCAACAGGCTGAAAAAAACATTCATGTTAATATTCAAAAATGCCATATGTTGATGTATTTGCTATTGAAACAGGAAACTGGGGCAGGACAGTATAATATATAATATGATAACATATCACGGTCACATAGGACAATCAAGCAACCAAAGTACATCACATTTAGACACGGAAGGCCTGCAAGTATCATACTGAAATCAAGACTCCATACTTTATCAGCATTATATATTGAAATTGCAAAATCCAAAGGGTGCTTACGACATTTTATTGTATGCCTCCATGTATTCTGGTTTGACATTGTGAACTGAAAAAAAAAAAAAAACAGGATTTGAAGATGTCAGGAAAGACAAACGGACCAGTATCTTGCAGGATTAAAAACTATTTGTTCTAGATGTTGTACAGTAGTTGAAATAACTTTTATCACTCAAATCATCCATTTCCTTTCTTCATACAGCTGGTCTCTTGAAAACAACAGAATTCCACAAATAAACACTTTGGAGGCTCATTTATTAAAACAATTAGTATAAAATAAGAAGTATAGGCTGTTTTTCTGGAGGAAAATTACAAGCAAGCACATCATTCATTCATGGGGATATTTTTAGCAATTCCTATCAACTATACTGCATGCACTATTTATCCCAAGGCCTAAAGATTTGAGCGCATCCTTGAAGGTTTTAGATTCATTGGCTCACACTGAATCTTGTAGAGGTTGCTGGTTTCTTTCTTGGAGAGCAGATTGGAGTGGGCATCTTTCCTGGCATCCACTTTGTGTGCAAACATGGAACTCAACCAGCCTTCATCACTTGTATGCACAAAACCTCTAAAGATTCACAAGCAATACTGTTTCAGCAAGTGATGCATCACAAGTTGCGATGCACAATATTATAAAAAGCTAGTGCACACGTGACATTTCAAGTAGTGACAGCAAAGGCCAGCAATGTGACATGCTAAATACCATCTTTAATAATTATTATGTATAGAGTTTTAATGACTTAATATGAACTTTTATTTCATATTATCATGTTTTATAGCTGACCTCCTTTTGCAATACATACAGGGTTAAAATCAAATCAGGGTCAAAATCAGATGCACAATTATATAACACTCCTTATTTTGTCAGTAAAAATACTTTTTTGGTTTATTATTTATGGTTAAAATCTGCTAAAATATAAAAATAATAATAACAAACTTGATTTATAAAAACAAACGTAGTGCAAGTTCCACTAAGTGCTCAAAGAAACAGAAATTATTGGAATGTCAGGGGAAAGTTTATTTCATGTGGAAAAATCTCGCAATATTACCTGTGCACTGTGGGCGATAATTTGAGGAACTGAATTTATGCACTTTAAAAATTCTCTTGTCAGACTGCAGGACGCTTTTATGCAGCACATTAAGCCAACACTTTACCTTCTGCATTCACATATTTTATCATAAAGCCCTGATGTTAAAAAGCAAGATTATGTCCATATTATTCATCTAATGCTCACATACTTAATATATCACTGAATGGACTCTAGATCTGCAATTTTTCTTACATTGCCGATTAACTTTGCAATCGTCTTGCTACACGCATCTGTCCGTGACAAATGCACATTACCTGGCCAGCTCTGTTGAATGCACCTTGCTAAGGAAATGCTGCTGTCTCTTGAAGATATGCAGAGACCATGCTGTCGCCATTCTTCTCCCGCGTTGTCTGTAGATTCGCGTCTACATGAAGTTGCAGGAGTTGCGACACGCGTTTGTCGAGTTAATGTTTGACGCGCGTGAACTGTTGGACTTGGCTTCTTGTGCGCCTTTGATTCGAAGAAGTTTAGAAACTCTTTATCACGATGAATAATCTGTTGATATGGTCGCTAATGGCATTAAAATCCAGTAAAAATAAAAATAAAAAATAAATAAACTTTCAAAAAAGATTAATCTGGTGTGCCTGTTGACTAGTTTTAAAGGTTTTCTGGGGGAAAAGTGCAGAATAATAATAACAATGAAATCTGATCAAATACAATATGCCTCCATGTTTTCATTATTTTTTTCCCCTTTTTTTCTTTTGCCTAAGTAGTAGGATTACTACAAATTAAATGTGTGTGACATGAACATGACACCGCACTTGACTAGTCTTTAAGTTTGAGAAATAATAAAAAAATACAAATATTTCATGTAGTCTGGCATTAAAGGATACATATTATGCCCCTTTTTACAATATGTAATATAATTATCTGTGGTCCCCAGAATCTGTCTGTAAAGTCTCAGCTCAAAATACCCCACAGATAATTTATTATATAATTTTGAAAATGCCTATTCTTAGTGGAAGCAGAAACACTGTTTTTTGTGCATGTTTCTTTAAATGCAAATGAGCTGCTGCTCCCCGCCCCCTTTTCCAGTATAGAGCTGCCAATTACAGCTCCTACCTGCTACAAATATTCGTATGTTTATCATTATAATTTTTCACACGCTAAAATCATGCGTTTTAAGCCATATATGTGAATACTAAATTAAGTTTATGTTAAAAACACGAGTTACAAAAACAGTCAGTTATGTCTATGAAAGTTATTTTAGATATAGGCCTACAACATACAGTAAATAAATCTGCATACATACACTAGCAAAAGTGAAGGAAATGAATAAATTTATTAACTTGCTCAAATAAATGCTGTTCTTTGAACTTTCTTATCAGAGAATCCTGAAAAATGTATATCATGGTTTACACACAAACATGAACCAGGACAAATGATCAACATCAACATTGATCATAATCTTTGAAATATTAGATGTTTATTAGATATTAGATAAATATTAGATTAGATTTTTTTAAAAATCTTACCAACCCAAACTTTTACACATATTCTAGCTTTCTTCACACATCATCTCAACTATCTATTTTGTAAGTAATATTCCAAAGTCTATGGTCACTAATGTCATCAATTCTTCTTCTTAGTATTATTCTACAGAACCGTTGTTCCCTTAACGCCAGAAACCATGATCAATCAACTGTGACTTGATCCAATTTACCATGTGGAGGAGTGCGGAGCGAGATTCAAATCAGTTTAGAGTCGCAGTTTTATACAAGTTTAGAAATACATTTGCAGTTCTATAAGCCTACACAATTACAATTGGATTGTCCAGAATGTGTTTTTGAATAAACTTCAGCTCTTTTTAAGAGCAGCGTTAATTTTTCCACCATGTTTCACCTGGAGGTTTGGGAGTGTTTCTTTGGTGCTTTCGAATAAGTCTTCAAATTCCTGGTCCACACAGATATCCTACGAGAAACTGATGTTAGAGACAGAAAACCATAAGGAAATATGAGGAATGAATGGGAAAGATTCACTCACAGAGAATTCTAAAAACTCAGCTGCAGTTTCTGGGTTTGCTTGAACTGATTTTAAAATGGCGAAGCATCCCGCTGACTGCATTGGGTTCCTAGACATCTGGATCATACCGAAAACCAACAAAATGAGTCATAACAAAGATAGAAATGCCATAAATCTCTTCTGGCGCAGACCTAAAAGTCTAAGCTTAGAAGCCATGCATGCTTCAATAATGCTTTGCTGTTACTATTCTAATCTTTCGTACTTTGAGAATTCGTAGAGTCGTGTTCACTTTGAGGCCCAGGGCTAAATGGATGGCTCCTTCAAGCGGTATGCGATTATTGCTGCGGACAAAGAAAAAAGACAATACTGAAATGTTTTAAGCAAGTATTTGAGACATTTTATTCTGGTTTTAAGTTTATCGAATTTTTGCATAGTCTGGTGTTTTATGATTTCACCACTGCAAATAATCATGACTAGACTAACTATGCACTATGTACTAAACTAATTTAGCAGACAGACTCTAAACAGTTTCAACTGTCTACCATCTCATATTTACGGCAATAAACCAAGAACTGCGTACACACAGAAAATAAGAGGTGAGTCTTAAAAAAATGGATTTGTTGGTGATGCATGTCCTGCATTCCATAAATACAGTTACAGTATAATATATAATCATACTATGACAACAGTACCTGATGTTCAGATCCTCCAGTGTATTGTTGTGTTTGAGTGCTTCCTCTAGAGCCACAGCTCCTTCTTTGCCCAGGCCGTTGTATGACAAATCCAGGATCCGCAAGAAGATATTTCCCTTCAACATCAAATCCAAAAGAACGATTACAGTAACGTGCAGAATTTAAATAAAAAAGTTTCATTGTATATCATCAAAAAAATTAAAGTTCTCTCTGAGAACCACTTGTATGCACCAGGATTTATTAGAAATAATAATAATAATAATAATAATAATAATAATAATAATAATAATAATAATAATTATTATTATTATAAATATATTTTAAATATAATATATATTATTATATATACTTTTTAGGCACCCTCTTTATTATTATCATTATTATTATTATCGCTATAACATATATTTATTTTATTTTATTTTTTACCCTCTTTTTGACCCTTAGAATGAAATAGGCTTTACTTTAAAGGGGGGGGTGAAATGCTATTTCATGCATACTGAGTTTTTTACACTGTTAAAGAGTTGGATTCCCATGCTAAACATGGACAAAGTTTAAAAAATTAAGTTGTACGTTTGAAGGAGTATTTCTGTTCCAAAAATACTCCTTCTGGTTTGTCACAAGTTTCGGAAAGTTTTTTTTCGAGTATGGCTCTGTGTGACGTTAGATGGAGCGGAATTTCCTTATATGGGTCCTAAGGGCACTTCTGCCGGAAGAGCGCGTGCTCCCGTATAGCAGAGCACTGAGAGCACAGACATTCACTGATCAGAGCGAGAGCGAAATGTCACAAAAGGAGTGTGTTTTTGGTTGCCAGGGCAAGACAACCCTGCACAGATTACCAAAGAAAAAACAGCATTAAGGGACCAGTGGATGGAGTTTATTTTTACAGAGCATCAACGGAGTTGTGCAAGTGTTTGTGTTTGTTCCCTGCATTTCGAAGATGCTTGTTTTACAAACAAGGCCCAGTTTGACGCCGGATTTGCGTCATTTCTGGATCGTTTATTTCTTAAGGATGATGCAATCCCAACGAAAAAGGGTCACGATCGTGTGTTGGAACCACAGGCGGTGAGTAAAACTGCTTAAAATATCTCTGCCTCCTTGTTAGTGCGTCCCCTCCCATGCTGGAGACCCGGGTTCGAGCCCCGCTCGGAGAGAGTCGTTGCTGCTGCTGCTCTCGTTCAGTTTCAGCCTCGGGATCTGATTCTGGATCATAAATAAATGGCTGAATCTGACTGTTTGTCATGATTCTGCCCTCGTGTCCTTGATTTTTCCCTAGTCTTGAGGCAGGATCATGACAGACCCGTGTTTTGTGTACAAGCACATGGCCTTGTCTTTGGGCCATGTGCTTGTGTTGTCTCGTTCCCTTGCCCCGCCCCCTTGTTATCCTAGTCTTGTGGTGTGATTGCCTTATCTGTGCCACCTGTTGTTTCTTAATTAGTTCCCCTATTTAGATCCCCTAGTGTGCTCTGTCTTCTGTCGGTTCATTGTACCTTATATGTGTTCCTACTGGTCAGCCTTGTGAGAGAAGTTTATCCTTGTAACCCCCTTTGAGAAGTCTTTGTGTAACCGTGAGTGTTTGTTTGTAGTTAGTGTTTAAGAGTTTGTTATCATGTCAATCCTGTCCTGTTAAGTTGTTTAGTTTCAGCCCTAGCTGTTGTTTTCCCCCTCGTGGGTTTTGTTTCCCCTTTTTGTTAATAAACCCTCTGTGTAACCCGATTCCTGTCTGCTCTTGAGTTCCTCCCTTACCAAACCCTGACACTGTTAGCCATGGTTTGTTTTGGATGATGGTTTTTTTTCCTCACGGTAATGTCACAACTTCCAGTTTCAGCCTTCACAGCTTCCAAACGCTCTCAACGCAAAAGCCTACTGGTGCTCGTGATTCTTTAGCTCCGCCCACACGTCATGCCTCCAGTCGGTCGTGTTTTTCCGGGAAAAATCGGTACAGACTATCTTTCTCATATGAATATAATAAAACTAAAGACTTTTTGGAATTATGAAGGATGCAGTACTACTCTAAAGGTACTCAAGATTAACAGGATATTGAGTGAAAACAAGCATTTCACCCCCTTTAAGAAAAAATTCCTTTAAGAATTTTTTTTTTCTTTTTTTTCTTTTTTTTTTTTATTATTAAAGTTGCAGTATGTTTTCAAAAGAATAAATCAATTCCTCATGATTTTTTACTGCACAGATGGTGGATTAAACAGCATTTTAATATTAGTTTTTTTTTAAGTTATTAAATCCTGACTCGATCAATGGATGCTAGGCCAAAGTAAGTTCTTAGCATGAGTGAGTGACTCTGGCAGAGGATGGACTTTATTTTCCTCTTACCTCCAGGCCTTTAGCAAATTCAATGGCTCCTTTCCCTCGAATGCAGTTCCAAGCCAGATTGAGTGACTTCATTGCCGTGTTCTCAGTAATGGCAGCACCAAGGATTTCCCCTGAGGGGAGGAGAAAGATGGAGAAGAGCAACATGGGGGAGTTAATGTTATTAATTCAGTGTGTTATTGTGTATCCACTTATAATTTAATTTCTGTATGATCTAACTGGCAAGTGACTAGTAATTTAGGCCCAAATTATAATGGTCCCTGTGTAGGTGACTCTTCCTAAAATAAAAAGTTTATAATGGTATAAAAGACGTCTGTTTCAGATGAATGCTGTTTTTAACTTTAAATCATCAAAATATTGATTTGGACTGTTTTAAGCATTGATAATAATAAGTAATATTTTTAGAGCAGCAAATCTGTATATTAAAATGAATTCTGAAGGATCCCATGACACTGAAGACTGGAGTTAAAATATATTAAAATGTATTCAAATATATTATTTTAAACTGTTTCCCAATATTACTGTTTCTACAGTATTTTTAATTAAATGAATGCCGCCTTGGTGAGCATAAAACATGACTTTCGAAGATATTAAAACATTTCACTGAACCTAGACTTTTGAAAGGTGGTGTTACATTTCCTCACACTGTTACCATTTTCAAAGCTAGAAACAAACAAACAAAAACTCAATAAAATCATATTTGATATACATAACTATATCAGGCCTTATTGACCACATCTGCAATGGTCACCGAGGCAGCCTGCCAAGAATAAGCAAGCAGTGTATGATTATAAAAAGAAAGCCATCACCATATGTAATAAGAACAGAGATGTGCCAGCGGAATCTGTTAATATGAATCATGGCAGGTCATGGAGGAGTTCCTCTTGATTACTATATGCAATATTTTATTGAGGCAATTCCGCTATCTTCACACTCTGTCATTCATGTTGACAGCTATGGGGCTTTAGGACTGTACTCTATATCCCTCATTATCATACTGGAGTTTCTGATCATTTCAGATCCGGCCCTCTGGATATGAAGATATTGTGCTTGTGTTGAAGCTGAATATCATTTCCTATTTGCATTGCAGTTAAGAAGAGAGCACTTAGCTATATATAAAAAAAAAATGAATTTCCATACATTCCCTCAAAAAGATATGAATAATCTCGAGTGAGCCAGATTTAAAGGTTTTTATCAACAGGTTTCACCACTGACATAACATCCATTTATCAAAATATAAAAATATAACATTGGAGATAAAAGGTTTGTTTAAAAGCAAATGTATCACCTCATTAGATAATATCCGTGTATCCACATCTCAATAAATTATTCAATGACATCAGAAAAATAAATATGTTCATACTAACTTACTGTATATTACAGGCGGGGACATGGTCTGTTCTCTCTTGGAAAAGAGATCTTATTCTCTTTGAAATTGCCTTATTAAATAAACTTTAAATAATTGTTATCAGATCTTACATCATTCTTTAAGAACGTCATTATTTGCTTTCTGATTGGATATTGTTTCATTTCACATGATGATCTCCAGATCGTGCGCTCGTTTGTCCCATAGACAGTAAAAGAAATGGACACAGCGACTCCATTGGATTCAACAGAGACAAGTGAAGTCAATTAGAAGCACGCACTTCCTGGGGGTCGAGCGTATTGCGCAGACTCAAACTGAGCTTGATGATGTAGATGTCACGTGAGCAACCTGTCTGACAATTGTAAGTCTTCTAACCACTGTGCCAAGAGAAATCTGAATCACCCACCAGATCTTGCAGACGTTGTTGAATAATTTTGCCCCATTGCTTTAATGGACTCTATATGGGCTTCTTCCTTGACGTCATGCCTCCACGTCCCCCCGATAGTCTCATAGACAGTAAAAGATTGCCTGTGAGCTTCTCCTCCTGTCCATATGGTAATTTCTCTACTGTGCAACAGAGTCGCACGTTATGACGCAATCGTTAGCTTATTTTTACAAAAACTGCTTCTACAGGGCCATAACGTAAGATACAAGGTAATGGAGCCTTTTATACATTTTCGTGTTTCTTTAGAAATATTGAATGGACAAATCGAGTCTTTAAACGCCTGTAAAGTTATTCGCTGTCAAAGTGACGCCAAAATGAATGGGAGTCAATGGAATGCTAACAGCAGGTGGGCCAGTGGGCTAGCCAGCTAACAGCTAACAGCAGGTGGGCTAGCCAGTGGCGGCGCCCAGAGATGCTTCAATAAAATATGAAACCCTGCCCCCCTGGTTTGTCCTCAGGTTCCCCCCACACATCAGGATTTCTGATAATCAATATTAAACATGTTGGATATTTACGCTTCACGATCAGGGAGGCTCTGACGCTCTTCCGATCAGGTTCGAACACTCTTAACACACCTCACACCAAGAGAAAATCTGTAGAACCATCAAGATAATCGGGACAGAGCTAGGATTGTCGAAAGGGGGGAAATCGGCCCAAAATCAGCCCGATTATCTTTTGGTGTGTACCCAGCATTAGTGTAGAGGATTTTCCAGTAACTCTTTACGCACATTACATACACTTCTGCCAGCAGATGGCGAAACCTGACTTTTCATGAGTGAGTCACTGAATCCTTCAGTCAACAAATCATTCAAACAATGATTTATTCAGGAATGAAACGAGTAAGCCATGGAATCATGCTTTTAATCGATTCATTTAAAAGTGTTTAGTTTAGCAGCGACTCGGAAATAGACATTGATGTAAATTTTTAGCATTTTTCATCAAATATAGCAACTTCTTCATTGTTGCTGGAACTTTTATTAATGTTTTGTGACAAGGAGCTATTTTGGCGATATTTGATGATTTTCTTTGGCAGAATAAAGGCAGATATTCTGTCGTTTGTAATGTCTTCTTGGTTCTCAAGCGTATTGCTATATTACTGCTGTAGTCAAGCGTGATCACTGCTACTTTGCTCTATATGTACATTCTACTTAAAGGAACACTTTTTTAAATAGGCTCATTCTCTAACTCCCCCAGAGTTTATCAATTTTGTTTCATGGTTTTTTGAATCCATTCAGGCGATCTCCGTGTCTGGGGATAGCACTTTTAGCATAGCTTAGCATACATCATTGAATCCTATTAGACCAGTACCATCGCGTTCAAAAATGACCAAAGAGTTTCGATATTTTTCCTATTTAAAACTTGACTCTTCTGTAGTTATATTGTGTACTAAGACCAGCATAAAATGAAAAGTTGCGATTTTTCCAGGCCGATTAGGAACTATAATTAAATTCTGGCTTAATAATCAAGGAACTGTGCTGCCGTAACATGGCAGGCACAGTGATATCACGCAGCACCTGAAAATAGTCCCCAGTTAAAATTTAAAAACGAAAACGGTAAAACTCAATATATTAACTCTGGGGGAGTTAGAGAATGAGCCTATATTTCCAAAAAAAGTGGAGTGTTCTTTTAAATAGCATCACATCGGATTGTATTTTGTCAGTGGCTCTTTTGCAACAACATAAAGATCAGTGACAGGGATGAATATACTGCATGCAAATTTGTCCGCCAGAGGCGCTGATAATTTACATGTACCATCTTTGTGCTTCAGGTGTCCCGAGTTCGAGTCTCGACTCATAGACCTTTGCAAATCCTGTCCCCCTCTCACTTTCCCACTTCGCTTCCTGAGAACTTCTAGTCCTACCAGAATAAATGTGTGGTTGGAGCAGCTAATAAAGGCAGCAGTTTCATTACGCCAATACTTTTTTAAATTTATTTTGTTATGAAGCCTAAAGGAAATTAAAGCCACAGATTCAATGAATTAAGTTATGTTTCATTTAAATTGTGTACTCGGAGTAAAAATAAATGTAAAGTACAAAAGGTTTAGGCTATTATTTATCTAAAATAAAAACAAAATTCCTCTAAAAATAAAGAATCAGCTGCATAACCAAAAACAAATTAAAACAATGAGATCTAAATTTATTTTATATTTATATATTTTCCTTCATTAAAAAAACATCTAATTTTCCCCTTTTTTTTAGTTTTATAGATTTAATATAGCAGTGAAACTCTCCAATGGTTCCTGTCTAAGTAGGCCTGCCAATTGAGAGTCACTGCACAGGGCAACTTATCTTTTGCTTGGTGAACTGAAACTAAATTATCCCAATTTATGTCTAGACATTTTTATTATACTCTGTAGTGCTGTAAAATCATCAGTATAATGAACTGCTCAAAGTAAGTGAAACGGACAAATTTTAATTTCATTCCCATTGTGTAATACAGCAGTGAAGGTTAATGTTCTTTTTGCAATGCATGTGTTAGGTCAAATCTCAAGCTGTTTTTTTCTTATATTGTTCTACTAAGTAGCCATGAAATTGTAGTCTTCCAGTCCAACCGTTACATGTAATCATTCAACATGTGGCAGCAAAATGCCCAGAAACCACTAGATGCAAAGTTATTTGAAGGTCTGCAGTAATCAAGCAGTGAACTTTTCACAATCATCTCAAACCTGCTATATCTCCAAATCTGTTGTGACTCAGGTCGAGGTGCTGAAGTTTCTGGTTGCCTATCAGAGCTGGGGACAGATGTCTGGCCGCTCGCTCGTCCAGATGGTTCCCAGAGAGGTTGAGAGAGAATAGGGTAGAGTTTTCCAACAGCATGCTGGACAGAGCCCTGGCTCCGTATTCACCCATCCGGTTTTCAGACAAATCAATTTCTGGGCAAGAAAATAGGTTTTACAGTTAGGCTAATATCTTGAGGGAGTTCTACAAAATCAACCGCACAATCACAAAAGTTTTGAAACGCACAGTGAATGATGGCTACACTTTGTGTTTAATAACTTCACATTACTTATGAAACAGTTGTACTGTTGACTATGTTGTTTTGAATTGGATAGCATATATTGCATCTCTTGACATTTGTACCTCATTGTATGTTTTTACACAGAGAAGTTAAATTGCTAACATGATTTAGCACATTGCTAGCATGTAGCTAGCATGAGTTAACACATTTCTGGCATCACCATGTGATGTATCCCAATCTTCAAGCAGAAGGAACTGGATGAATATTCAGAATAATAACAATACATCTACAATCTGATTTGTGATGCAGCCTGGAATTAAACACACCATGTGGGTTCTTCTGGCCAGAGGAGATATGGCCCCCACTGAGCCTGTTTTCTCCCAAGGTTTAGAAATTCTTTACAGAAGAATTGATCTCTGTTTGGATTTTTTTCTGCAAAGCACCTCTTGAAAATAATCTGTATAAAGCGCTATATAAATAAAGGTGACTTGAGTTGCTGGCATGTGTTAGCATGTTGCTAGCATGATTTAACACTTTACATCTTTTAGCATGTTGCTATATTACTAGCATAATTTAACAAGTTTCTAGCACATTTCTAGCATAATCTTATAAGTTGATAGGATCTTTAATATGTTGCTAGCATTATTTAGAAAGATAGGGGCCGTTAACACAACAATGTTTTCAGCAAAAAAACAGGAAACTTTTTATGCATTTTGCCTGTTCGTTTACACAACAACAGCATTTTGAGGACTGAAAATGGGTTTTAAAGTGAAAGTTTGTTAAATCAGCACCGTTATTGCTTCTTTTGTGGATATGTAAACGCAAATCATTTTGAAAAGGTTGTTGTGTATAAGTGAAACTTTTTTAAAAAATGCAAGGAAAAACATTTCCTTTTTTTACATGTTGCTAGTATAATTTAACAAGTTGCTAGCATGTTTCTAGCGGAATTTAACACATTACTAGCATTTTTAGCTTGTTCCTAGTGTAATTTAACAAGTTGTTAGCATACTTCTAACATGTTTTAACAGACTGTTAGTATGTTAACATGTTACTAGGAAACGTTCTCAACCCATGTCTATGGGAATTCTGGCCTGTTTGGAAATCCGATACGGGAATTAGTATGTTGGCTTTGTTACGCCAACAATGAAATACACCTTGCAAGGTTTGCCTCGCAAGTTCCAGATTTGTCCAGCAGTGCTGTGATGTTATGTTATGTGCGGGACTGCAGAAAGTCACCTGTGATGTAGCAATTCTCTTTGAGCATGTCAGCAATGGCGGCCCCGCCCACTCCCTCCATCCAGTTATCTCGCAGATTCAGCTTCAGGATGGAGGTATTGGTTACCAAGGAAATCGCCAGAGCTTTGGTACCCTACAGAGGAAAGTTTTCAAAATATTTATCATTGTTTTGTTACCCTAATAGAATGCAGCAGTCTCTGGAAGTAAAAACTTTTCACTATAGGGGAACTGATATTGAGCAATAACCTTTGAAGACAGACTTACTGTGAACTATAAGGTTGTTAATTGATTGTATGCTTTTGTTGCAGCCATCAATCCATAGTGTTTAAACTTATTATTAAATAATTAATGTTTAACCGTGTAATTCTTGGAGAAAAATTACATTACCCATGATTCTGCAATGAAACTTCCAGCAGAATCGCACTAGAAAAAAATCTTTAGTGCCCATTAAACACTACGAATGATGCAATAAAGTCTCTTAAACTACTTAAATTAATTTGCATAATTAAATTGAAATTATACTGTTTCTATAGTCATTCTACAATCAATTGTGAGTCGCTTTGGAATAAAACATCTGCTTTATATTTCTCTATCTTTTTATTTTATTAATTTATCTCTATTTTAAAGTCTGACATCAAGGGTACACATACAGACTACAATGCAGTCATTCTATTTGCACAGATCTGTGAAAACGACTGAATGCCAGGCCAGTAGTTGGCGATGCCACTTATACAGACACTAACACTACCCATTGACTGAAGACATGCACGTGATGTAACAAAATATTTTCACAAATTCGCATTTTCAGAGTTTACATGGAAAAACTGAATGATTTCTATTGTCTTTTTGCATTATTTCACACTGTAAAGCTGCTTTGACACTATCTGTATAAGTGCTATATAAATGAAGGGGACATGACTTGATATGGAGACGTTATTGCTTTAAAAAACTTTCACTTTGAAACCCGTTTTCAAATCGCTGTTGTGTACTGTAAAGGCCAAACGGCCAAATATAACAGTGAACAAAGAAAACAAACGCCCCTTAAATCAGTGTCTTTGTTCTTACCTGTGAGCCCAGCCCATAATGCATCATGTTGACTTCACTCTGGTTCATATTTCGGAGGAAGTAGGACACTGGAATTACATTTAGCATCTTACAAGCCTCTTTGTAGCTGGACTGTCCTGTGGGGTCATATGCTCGTCTTTCATCTAGAACAGATCAAAACACCTCTCAGAATACATTGTGATGTGATTGCTAAGTGTTTGTTTGTTTGTTTGTTTGTTTGTTTGTTTTTTAGCAACAGTTTTGGGTAGTTTCTTAGCCCAAGCAAGAGTCAAAGTTTGGCAAGTGTCAAAGGGTCCAGAGCCCCTTTGACTCAAAACTTTGTTTTTTTATTTGTGGTAATTGACTGTCCATTTGAAGATAATAATAATAATGTATATTAATAATAAATTTCATTTATAATGCACTTTTTATTCTCCTGCACAAGAAAGATAAATATAAGTAGAATAATAGTATGACTATTACTAATACTAATAATACTAATACCACTAACAATAATAAAACTAAGAATAGTACTACTACTCTTACTACTACTACTACTACTACTACTACTACTAATTATAATAAACAAAAAATACACAACAGAGAACAAAAACATAAAGAATAACTGCTTAGAAAAACAAAACATCTCAAGGCATTTTAGGTATCATTGATATTGTACAAATGGCGTGGGAAAAGTTACGCCCAAAATTTTAAACATAAGGTTATAGGTTTACTGTTATCACTTTGACTTATGAGTAAAAATAATACTGACACTTTCCTTAGCAAGCACAGTTAATTGATGCAGTCGATACAGAAAATAATCAATGTCCCGTACTCACACATGCAACCTTACAGCTCAAAAGAGATGCACTGGTGTGACTTTGTAAACCAAATACGACAACAATGTATCATTGTTTCTCATTGAGATGCGCAATTATCATGAATGTGGAAAATTCCCTAGCCATTCATTAAGCTATGCGGAGGCACACAGCAGTAATCTAGCAGATGGCTATCTCTAATAAGCTAAATAAACAGCCATCAGAGAGATAGTGAGAGATGGATGGAGCCGTGATTTATGTATATGTAAAGGAGTGTGTAGGTGTTTCGGTATCTGCAGAACAAGCAGGTGAAAATGAGAGAGAGAAAGAGACAGAGACCTGTCTGAAACTACAAGCATGACTCACATCATATTCTGTGCCCCTTAGCTCTTTGACACCCTCTATCAGAACGTGCATCACCCACGTCTCCCCATCGGCCCACTCTTTCTCTTTCTGTCCGCTCATATTCACACTTTCACTTTTAATAAGAACTCTTACTGTGAAATCTGTCAAGCTCCAGGTCTGTGTCATAATCTTCGTCACTGATGACACACTCTTCCTCCTGCTGCTGTCCATCACCTGGATGGATACCTCCACCTTCATCCACCTCATCTTCTTCATTCATACGATCTTCATCCTGAAGGCCCATTCTTGTGCTTTGATGCTGGCTGGGCGGTCTAGAAACTCTCTGAGTAGAAGGACACATCTTCTTCTTAGTCATTTGAATTCATCAATTTTGCTAAATTTGTTCTGTCATCCATTCATCGCGGTCTTTCTATTTCTCTCTCTTCATCATTTTGTCCATCCATCCATCCATCCATCCATCCTCTCTGTCTGTCAGGCCCATAAACCTTCAAACTTCAAAGGCTTTTTAACCATCTTTGTAAACTTTCACAGACAAATTTTTATTGGAAAATTTATATTTCTATAAGGAATCTATTGGATTTTTTAAAATGGTCACATACCAGAATAACGCCAGATGGTTTGTGGTGAGGGGTTGCAAAGTTACTGTATGTGCCCACTGGTGCTGAGATGAGCAGGCGTTTACAATTCATTCTCTATTGGAGCTGAGCGACAGGCTCATGTGTGGGATCGACAGTGGAGCGAAGCAAGCAGTGAGAGCAATGAGATGCAAAAAAACAAACATTTGATCAAAGTATAATGCTAGAGCAGGAGTTTCTGCTGGATTATTATTATTATTACTATTATTATTTGTATTGGGGTCACTCAGGCAGCATTTATTTTACAAAAAATACGATAAAAACTGCAATACGGAGAAATATTATCACAATTTGAAATAACTGTTAATATCCGGAAATATTTACAAATGTAATTTATTCCTGTGATGCAAAGCTGAACTTTCAGCATCATCACTCCAGTGTCACATGATCCTTCTAATATAATAATTTGATGCACAACAAACAGTTCTTATTATCAATATTGAAAACAGTCATGCTGCTTAATATGTTTGTGTAAACCATGAATCATAGTTTTTCCAGATTTTTTAATGAATTGAAAGAACAGCATTTATGTAAAATTATTATTTTTTAATTTATTAACGTGCTTTACAGCACCCTTTAAGATATGTTCTGTAGCACTTAAAGTGGTTCCCCTATGAATACGAGCCAATGAATCACTTGTAATGCTTGTGTGTGTGTGTGTGTGTGTGTGCAGGGGCGCTGCACAAGATCCCGGGCCCTATGCATAGGTAGTCCTAATAACCCATCCCCACCCCCCTTTGGGGCCCTGGTAATCACTATTGGTTTTACCCCCAGTCCGACGCCCCTGTGTGTGTGTGTGTGTGTGTGTGTGTGTGTGTGTGTGTGTGTGTGTGTGTGTGTGTGTGTGTGTGTGTGTGTGATTTATATAAAGCAATTGATTGATGATTTAAGGGGCAGCTGTGGCCTAATGGTTAGAGAGTTGGACTTGTAACCCCGAAGTGCCATTGAGCAAGGCACTGATATATAGCTGCTCACTGCTCTGGGTCTGTATTCACTTCTCACTGCTGTGTGTGTGTGCACTTGGATGGGTTAAATGCAGAGCACCAGTTCTGAGTATGGGTTGCCATACTTGGCAAATGTCATGACTTTCACTTTCTTGATCAGTTTAGTGTATTCTTTCTTATTAAACATACAAAAAGTATTGACCCCAAAAGTTTGAAAGGTATTGATTTTTTTTTTTTTTTTTCAGATTTATGATAGCATCTGAATGGTTTGATGGTGACTAAACTGTGGCTGGGTTAAAATAATGTCTATTAACTTTACACGGTATGTTTACTTTGAACATTCAAAAATGAAACATTTTTCTAACTAGAATCATTCATATTTACTGAAAATATTTATAAACCTGAAGACATTCACACTTCTTTCACACCACTAGACAACTATAGAGAAGTACTATAGAAGTGTTTTGGAATGTCAGCAACCAATCATATGCCAAATATTATCACTTTCACTAAATCCTAAAATCTCATTGGCTGAAAGGATATGGAAAGGAACATGTTGAACTTGGCTGACTGACATTGAGCCCACTCAACCTCATCATTTGTTTTCCTAACACAAGCATATGAAACGACATCAAATCTGAGCAGGGACACTCACTTGGCCATCCACACTTCCTCTGCTGTAGAGACTCCTGGGTCTGCTGACCGGCCTGCTTGCGATTCCTCCCAAATCATCTTCTTTTCCACCTTCATCTCCATCATCTTCACACACTGATGGAAGAATACTTTCTTTTGTCACTTTTTTTCCCACTACCATTGTACGTATAATATGCAAGTTTCCAAACAGATGTTTTAACCAAACTAAATCACATTCGATTCACTCTGGTTTCCAAAGCCAGACAGGATCGATATCCTTAAAATCAAATCTATGAGAAAGCAAATCAGTGCAGTACTGTCTCCTGTTGCCCCAGACTAACCTGCTCTCTGAGAAGGTTGTATTTGACCGACAGTCACTTTGACTAATTGCAGAGCTGCATTTCTGGGCAGCTCATCCAATCAGCAGTGGAGCCTGAACAGTGAGGGGGGGGGGGGCTATTGTTCAGCTCATTTGTTTTGTTGACTGGTTGCCATGGTGTCATGGCACTCAGTCTTATTTTGCAGTGATTGGTGAGAGAAATCATTATATAAAAAAAGAACATGCACCATCTCTCAGTACATTGCTCTCTATAGAAAGTTATAATTTATATATTTAATGTAATTATAAAATTGACTTGACACACAAACACTAAATATATATACATACATATACTGCATATATACACACACACACACACACACACATGTATATATATATATATATATATATATACACACACACACAAAAAAAATATATATATATATATATCATTTTATGGCAAAATATATTCGTGTTTAAATATCATAATAAATGTAATTGTATTTAGATACCAACTTAAATATAAAAGCAAAATATTCAATTGCTCTATATAAATCAAGCACACACAAAGTGATTCATTGGCCCGTATTCATAGTGGAACCACTTTAAGTGTTACAGAACATATCTTTAATGGTGCTATAAGAGGAAGCCTATTTCCTTAGATTTTTGATATATTACTCCACTATCATATTTTTGATACGAATGGGAATTTACTACAACGTCAGAAGCTGTTTTGAATCACTTTTATGCTTTTCTGGAGGTCAAAAATTATTGTGTGGGTGCCCTGGACTATTTTCTATTAAGGGGTCAAAAAGGATGAGAATTGTATTTTAATATTGTGTTTTAATCCTTTCCCAAATTAATACATACTGTATATAATAAAAATAAGATGATATCGGATACTCTTGGCAACACTGTCTACATTGCCTGTGTTTTCCCATAGAAATTCAATAGCTAACCAAATTGACATTTCAATGAAATAAAAGTAAAAGTGCAACCTCTGACTTCAAATTTTCCATTCACATATCCTTTCATGTATTACAAATGTCAAACTTCACAGTGCATATATACTCAACATTTCCTCCCTTTAGAAAGAACAGCAAAGACCTTCAAGTCTTGACATACAAATGTTTTTATTATTAAGTAGATGCAAAGTTCTTGCAGTATATGCATTAAAATGGCAAATGTTTCAATGTGCGAAGTTCCACAATAGAAGATTCACAGCGGAAATTGATTGGAACGGTTTCTCTTAGCAGCAGCAAAGAACAAACACAAAAAGAGAAAAGAAAACCCCGTAAGCTTCTTCTCTGTCCAGTCACAGAGGAAGGACGCAATCACAACAGTTAAACAGACACGGTGCAGGATAAGAGAAAAACAGGACGGTAACATCATGCATTCAGAATAATGCTTAGAGTTCCCCCGAACTAATAAGACATCATATTCACGTAATATTACAAGCAACTCAGAGGGACAAAACCAAATCAACACCCATAATCAAAATACATTCTTAAAAAATTCTCATACATATATATTTAGATATTTACTGATTTTAATATATGCATGTGTTTCTTTTTTGCCCAACTTTTTGTAAATCACAGAGTTTATACGGTGCGAAACTCAACTGCAGGGAGGGAAACATTCAGTGTTAACAGTGTACATAGAACAAGAATATTCTCCTACAGAAAGACAACAAAAAGCAAAGCCCCTCAAAATCAAATTACCTCATGTAATATTTTTCATGCCAGAGGCCACTCATAACTCAAAAGTTTACAAAACAAATCAGAAGCAAGCTAGGATCTAACTTAACCGTTTTCTGAAAGCAAAACAGTGACTTTTATTAAAGGATTCATCGCCAGAAAACTGTCCTTTCAAAGCCATCAAAGAGGCATTGCATGCAAAAATGAACTATTCGCCGCATTGATTTTTTGCTTTTTGTTGCAAATGTTTACCCTTTAATATGAAACAACAACTACAACAGACTTTTTCATTTTAAAGAAGAGATCCAGGTCTCAGTTTGAAGTCAAAGAGTAGGGTCATCACAGCCATGTCTCAGAGAAACAGGGAAGAAGGGATATAGTGGAAGTATAATAAAGCAAAGCAGGTCCATCACCTCTTTCATTTTCATCAGCTTTTCAAGGATGTTTCATAAAAGAACCAGCCTAGACAGATTTTTCAGTCTCCTGAAAAGCCTTTTCTTATGGTTAGCTTGAGATAAATGCATATTGAAAGGTGGTCTCATCATAGTTTGATCAATAGTAGAGCCACTTTATCTAGTTGTGTGTATTTTTAAATGGTGTATCAGAAAATAATAATAACCGAAAGAATAATTATTTTACTTAAATTCCATTATAATTCATTCTATATTGAGGGCTAGTTGTTAACAAGACAGATGCTTACGGCTAGCCTCGGGGGGGATATCTAACCATATCTTATGACTCTTCAGCACGTTCAGATGCATGGTAACCAGTGTGCAATCAATTAGCGGTGTGTGTTTCATTCTAGAAGTGATAATATACAGAGCATGGTTTTGTACAGGTCTAACTTGGAAATACTGACATATCAATTCTCAGTCGCCCACTAATTCTTCACACATGTAAAAAAAAAAAAAAACTGTACCATAGTGTTTTTAAGATAGCTTGTTTCTGGGTATTTTGTTACTTCCTCTTTTTTTTTACATTTTATATTCAATATTATAACCTACTGTACCCACTTTTAAGGCCAAGGACAGTGTGAACTAGTCCATGTTTGGTTCTTTTAAGGAGACTCACTTTTTGTAAATACTAGCAGATCCTCTCTTTTTAGCATGGATAGAGACTTGGTCTTTCACCAAAATGTGCACAATAACCCCCGAGACTCGCTAACCTAACCAAAAACCTCTCACCTCTCAAAAGTAAAGTCAATATTTATGCATGTTTGCACATGTGGAAAGCCACTTATCTTGCTTACATGTAAAAAAAAAAAAAAAAAAGAAAAAAAGGCAGGCCATGTCTAAGTGCACGCAGTCCATTATTCAGGACAAAGCATTAAGACACATAAAAAAAGTGCATTCAGAAATTCAAGTGAAAGGTACTTGTATTAATGCAGATTTTGATCATAGCACATAGCACATCAAACAAGACCTAGCAAAGAAAATTAAATGTTCCATTTAAAAAAAAGAAAAGAAGAATTTTCAACAGACAAACTTGGCACAGTTTTCGTGAATCACGGTTGGTGTCCCATCATGCTTCTGGTTGGCTGATTGGAGCATGAACAAAAACCAGCGATATGGGCGGAAAATGCAACTATGAGCAAAACACCCTGAAAAAAAAAAGAAAAAAAAAGATTAAAGAAGATACAAAGAGAGGACAAAAAAAAATCAGCTTTGCCACCACAGGAATAAATTATATTTTAAAATATATTCAAATTGAAAACAGTTAGCCTATATGAAATTATAAAAACTAACTGCTTTTACTAGATATTACTATCAAATAAATATAGCCTCGGTGAGCATAAGAGACTTCTTTCAAAAACTTTTTTTGAAAACATTACCAACCCAAGATTTATGCACAATAGTGTATTCCATATTTCATGCCATCTTTCCATTTTACGCAAGTAAATGTGGGATGTAATTGCAATTAAATTGATTAATCAATCCGCATATCATGTAACTAAATCCATTAGAAATAGTAAGCAATTGACAGCTAAAAAATAAAACCCTTTTATATTTAATGTACGTAATTAAGCTCACATTTCATTGTAACATTATGAATTCATTGCAACATTTCATGACAATATTTAATTATCTCGTTATATTTATTCAGTATTGCCCACTATCCAGAGTGCCAGATGACACATGGCAAGGGACCGTTAGGTAGCTCTCGTCCTCCAACACAAGGACTTTCATCATAAAACATCAAAATAAGTGACACCTCTCACAGAAACTATGGTGGCCATCCAGCAAAAAGGCCAGTTAAGCGCACACTACGGTTAAAGCACTTCTCCCTCCCTCCCTCCAATCTCACAGCGAGTGTGCGATGAACAAGCTCTTATCTGTGAGAGCACAAACAGAGAATAGCACAGCCACTCTCTTCTCACTAATCCTGTTACGCTGCAGCCTCTTCTCAGCCTCCGTCTCTATGGTTACAGCAGGCATTCAGTGATGCTGGTCCAGAGGCTGTATCTACAGTAATCTACACAGCGCAAGGTCCTCCTACAAGCCCGGATAACCCAAGGCGACTTAAGGAGAGAGGAGTATGGATGGAAAATAAACAAACAGGACTTACTCATCTGTGTCTTTCTTGCTCTCTTCGATGAATGCAATAGACTCCGACCTTAGACGGTTGGTGACCTCGTAAGTGCGCAGGGTAACACCGAAAATGTCCTCGTGGTATCGATGCTCATCCTACAATGAGAAAAAGGAGAAAACAGTCTGGAAAAGTAACTGGAACAACTCTGATGACCAGAAAGCACCACTAACTATAGTTCTGTCAGGGCTACTATTGTCAAAATGATTGACATTTGGCATGCGGTTTGGATTTGTCGGTATGGTTCTTTTTTCTGGGCAAAAAACTCTCTGCCCATCCATGCAGCCTGTCATGAACTGACCCCAGGGTAAACAAAAAGGAACAAAGCAGATATCATTAATGTTCTTAATAATATTTAAGTGTTCAAGTTAAAAGGAGTCAAGATAAAAAGGAGTCTAATTCAACAAAGAATATCAGAAAGACTAGTACTGACTGTGGCAAAAGGAGGAGTTGGGGATGGAGGAGGGTGATTTGCTCTTGACTAAATGATAAAGCTGTTGAATATTACTCAATAGACCATATATAGGAATGCCGCGATAGGCGCCATATTCCTCCAGGTAGATGTGGATAAGCTGAGAGTGAGCCGATGCAAGCTTGACTCACTTGACCTGCCAGAACTAACGCTATATGCTTTATTATAATAGTGGGATACAGCTCTTTGTTTTGCTGATAACTTATCAATTAATAATTAAATAATAAATAGAAAAATGTAAAAATAAAATTTTATTAATTAAAAAAAAATAAACAAACTTCTTTGATGACCTTGTACATGATTTACCTTTGCTTACGCAGAGAGAGTTTTAAATGAATAGCACCATTAACTACAGTATGAGGTTTGGGGAAAAAGTGTGATCTAACTCTTAGTTTTGCTGATGAAGTGTTGATTACTCATAAAATGCTAAATATAAATGTCAAAAAATTTCATTCAAATAAATTATATATAATGTTGATTTATATATAATGTTGATATATATATATATATATATATATAATTATATGTAATATATATAAGGTCAGTTTTAAATTAATGGCCGAATAGCACCACAACCAACTACAGTATAAAGTTAGGAAAAAGTGTGATCTAACCCTTAGTTTACTGATATAGAAGCCAGCATCTTCCAGAGACATGTTTCCATGCAGTTTAAAGATCTGCTGGACTGTTTTCAGTACGTCTCCAGCCATGGTGACATCTCCACAGACGTAGATGTGTCCACCTTCTTCTCTCAGATACTTGTACACCGTTTCAGACAGCTGCTCGCGAAGCACATCCTGGACGTATTTCTGAGAGGAAAAAAAGGAAGAATTATGAGGTAAAGGGATAAACATATCTAAGAGCCACAAGGCGTAGTTCCACTGTTATTTGATCAGTCAGAAATGCTTTGCCTTGCTCTGTGAATTTATAAAAAAATAATTTTGAATTTGAAAATCAAAGACTTCAAAATGTTCCTTTTTTATTTTCCCATTAGTCTCTATGATCAACATGAGCAGCTAGCTAAATCCTCACTAATGCTGGAGTATAAATGGATTTTAAATATCCTCACTAATATTTGCCAAGGCATTATATTCGAACCTTTGGTTTCCCAGGCTCTCTGGAGTATGCCGTGTAAAGCTCTTTAAACACTTCCTTGTTCTTGGCCTGGATGGTCTCTTCCTTGTAAATGTGGTCAATCTGTGACTGCCGACAGCCGAAAACCAAGATCATGGGGCATACCTTAATTCCTGATTAAATAAAACATGGCAAATTTAAGATTTAACTCAATGACAAATGCCAAAGTATGTTACTTAAAGTATATGTAATAATGTTAATTATACAAATGTTCAATTAATAAACAAATGTACCATTTAAATTACAATAAATTACATGAATAAACAAAATAAAAGCTTAAATTAGATATTTTAACAGCTTAAAATATTCATTTTATTCCACAAAAAGTGAAAATTTAAATTAGTCATTTAAATTTGAGTTTGTAAAAGTTCAAATGACAAAATAAAAACTATACATGGATGGATGAATACACACATTTTTATGTAACTCTACAAAAACACTTATAAATGTATTTGGTAACAAATTAATCAAACAAAATATGCTTTCCTTTCTCCGAACGGTTAATTTAAATGCACGATTTACATTCAGATGCAACCAAAAACCTACCCTTGTTTTCAATATCATACAGTCTCTGTTGCCAGAAGCTTCTGAATGGAGCAATTCCAGTGCCTGGACCAATCAGAATACATGGAACCTGGCTGTCTTTTGGCATTCGGAACGTTGGAGCCCTGAAACAGAAAATACAAAAAATCATTTGATTTAAATCAAGTCCACAAGAAAACTACCATTAGAGGACATATTTGAGAAGTATAGAAATGCTTTACCCTCTGACAAAGCACGGCACTGTATCGCCTTCTTCCAAGCTATTGAGCCAGGAGGAACACACTCCATGATGTATGGGACCTTCTCCATCTAGCCAGAATAAAACACACAATCCTTTAAGCTGACACCCTCTGACACCGATCTAACGCTTAACAATTTAGGACTTTACAGGGCTGACATCACTTGCTTCAAATGGAGTGAAATTGCTATATTTTATCAGCAATCACACCATTATGCACATAATTACATGTTTACAATGCATTTAAAATGTGGAAGAGAAATTGGATCACAGTTTCGCGCATGTTAACTAGAAAGGCTTAACAACAAATAAGCAGATCTAGAATTAATTTGATAATTAAATTTTTATGTACTCCCTATCTTTAAAATAAATGAGCAGTTATTATACGAACAGTCAGAATCAGACAAATACCACCGACAACCAGCCCGGTTTCTCTTCCAACAATCCACAATTCATTAGGCACTTCAGTCAAATTGTTAATTAAGTTCATAGTCTCGTATTAAGCACCCAATTATTCACACCATACCGCTGTTGGGGAAATTGGAGTTTTCGGGCCGTATGTCATTGTAACTGTTGAAAGTGGAGGCTGTTTAGTGTGACTCTCACAGTTTGAGACGAGTGACAGAAGCACTGGGAACGTTTTTAACACCGTTAAGTGGATTGCATTGGTTAAACACAGCATCCGTTCCTATTTACACCTGCTTTAAACCATCTGGTGTTTAAGTGATGAGCAGAGACGCATTACCAATAGCACCTGGTACAATCAGCATCTCAAATTTGTCTCCGGTGACCATCACCTCTGCATACTGATCAAGCAAATAAAGCAAAATGAAGAAAAAATACTACTAAGTTTGTGGTTAAGTATATTGTGTTCACCAAGGCTACATTTATTAGATAAAAATTCAGTAACAACAGTAAATATAGCCACGTTTCCACTGCTGGAACTTTATCCAGGAACTGAGGACTTTGGGCTGGTACTCTGTGTGTTTCCACTGCAGGAACCAGGATCTATATAAAGTTCCGAGTAAAAAAAAAAAAAAAAACTGCCCACGAGGTAGAACTTTTTAAAAAGTTTGGAACTTTCGGGGGCGGGACTTGGGCGCTAAACATGCTGATTGGTTGAGTTTTTACGCAGCACTGTGATTTCAAACACCATTTATTTGGATTATTTTCAAAATATAACTGTTATTGTGGCATGGAATGTAGTTTTAAAAGTATTTCAGGCAAGAATGTAGTAGTTTAAAACTCAATTTATTTATAAAGACAGTGCCCATTTAAAAATGCGATTCACCAATATCTGAGATTATCAGCTCCACGCGATCAGTGCTCATGTTTACGGTTAAGAGCAGTCTCGTCTTGGCTAGTCCTTCTGACATTTGCCACTGGCTCTGATGTCTCTTTAGGGGTTAAACAAAATATAATTCATTTTGGATAAATCTAACAGGTAATCTTAGGTCTTAATTCAATTTATCTATATTATGTTAAAAGTGACAGTATTTTACAGTAAAATTACATATGATACATGTTTTTATCTCCATATATGGTGTAATGTAAATTACAGTTACCAATTAGGTTTTTACTTTAGCATCTTTACAGTCTTTGTTTACAGTCATTATTTAATGGGACATAACTAAAAGTACTATTAAGAGCTATAAAAGAGCAATGCCTTAGGAATCTATGTTTTATTTTATTTTTTACCTCTGGGCCGATAGGACACCACTGCCACAGTGAGGTGTATCTCTCCTGGATGGAGGTCTGGAGAGGAGCTGATGGAGTAGTATCGTGCCTGTATGAGGGGTAGCTGGGTCAAGAGAAGGGTGGAGGGGATCTGGAGGGATGGGAACTCCTCCAACACCTCCACAATGCTGGGATTATTATACCACTTCCACTCCTCATACTCCTGCAAACCCTGAGGAGATACAGAATGAAGTAGATTACATCATTAAGTTCCCAGTAGCTCTGGTTTGGCACATACACTCTGGATGAATGGCAATGGCTCAAAACATTCTGTATGCACCTTCTAGGTAATCTAGTAAAAAAAAAAAAAAAAAAAAGAACAAACCTGTCAACACTCAAATTTGCTTAAATGCGTTAGTCATGTGATTGTAAAACGAAGCCAGAAAGATATTTTCAGATCTCTCCTTAAAAGGGAAAATTCTGTCACCATCGACTCAGTATCATGGCACTGCATTTTTCCAATATAAAAGGTTATCTAGCACAATGTCCAGGCTGTTCTTTCTCATTCAACAACGCTACAAAAAAGGAACCAACAACTGCAGTTTACAGAGACTGTATACTTCTAATCGTTGTGTTTACTAGACTATCATGGTTTCAAAAGACTAGAATATACAGCGGCGTGCAAATCACATACTTTACAGTACTTTATTTTTCTGACAATTTGTTCACCATATAGACTATTTGCTTCAAGAAAAACAAAACACTACCATTACTACCTTACTGTGACTGCTTCACAGAAAACTCAATGGCAAGGAACTTTATGGATGTTAATCTGAAAAGCTGATGAAGCTGAATTTTAGAAATTGGTACTTTTATTCAGCAAGGACACTACATTGGTCAAAAGAGACCGTAAAGACATTTATAATGTTGCAAAATATTTCCATTTCAAATAAATGCTGGTCTTTTACATTTTCTATTCATCAAAGAATCCTGAAATAAAATGTTTCACGGTTTCCATTAAAATATCAACTGTTTTCAAAGATGAATTTCTTGAGAACAAATCAGCAAAATAGATACATTTCTGAAAGATCAAGTGACACTGAAGACTGGAGCTGAAAATTCTTATATATATATATATATATATATATATATATATATATATATATATATATATATATATATATATATATATATATTCAAATAGAAAACATTTTGAATTGTAATAAATTTCACAATATTACAGTTTTTTTTTATAGATTAAATAAATGAAGCCTTGGTGAGCATAAGATACTTAAAAAAAAAAAAAATAAAACCTTACTTAACCCAAACTTTTGAATAGAGCACTTTAAATATACAAAAGTATAATTTTATACAGGCAGAGAGAAACTGTGGGGAGTTGCCATCCTCACTGATGTGAACTCAGCAGAAAGAATGTGTCAATGTCCCTCTGTCTTTCTCCTCTAGCTCGATCCATTCCTTCATCAGAATCATCTGAACCAGAAAGGATGGCTCACTAACTAAGCAGCCATTTTTTATCAACATTAAAGAGCGTTCCAGTGGGAGGCAATGAAAGAGAAATATTTCCATGTCTTGGTGTTGACACTGAGAAGCTTGTGTGAGAGAGAATAAACTGGCACGGGAGGGAGGAAAAAAAGGAAGTAGGGAGGAGGGGGTTGATTTTCAGAGCTAATAAGTTATCAAACTGAGAAAATTACTGCTGATTTGAGGCGGAAAAGACACGGACGCATGTGGCGACGTGACATCTTTTGTCATAAAAGAAAGTAGTGGGTGAAAATGGGTCTTAGATCATTACTTTAGCACGGCTTATATTGATACAAATAAATGTCTTACCAGATAATAAGGGAAATGCATGAGTGTGTGCAGTTATTCAGTGTTTTCTTACCTTGCTGAGCACCTCTAGTCTATTTCTCTGTTTCTCATTAGTGGCTAGAGGAGCAAACTGTTGCAGTAGCAGGGGAGTCGGAGGGGTGGTTATATCCAGGAAGTATTTGAAAGCCTGATAGATGGTACAGGGAGGAATACGACACTCATCCGTCCAGTTACTAATCACACCTGCAGAAGATAATGAGCTTCTGATTTGTATCCCATGGTACAAGAAAGTCAGTCATATGGGTTTGGAATGACATGCGAATGAGTAAATGAGTTTTTATTTTTGGGTGAACTGTACGCTGATAATGCGCCCAAGGCATCTACTTTTGTTAAAATACCTCTTTTGTTCACAATAATGCAGGTTTCAATGAGACCACATCTGTAATGATTGTCAGATGCAGGAGAAAGAGTTGCAGCAACCTCATTTTCCCTCTGTTCATCCTGACATATTTCTCAATCTCACTTTAGCTAATCTTTTTAAAAGACAAGTAGGTCCTGTCATTAAAACTGAAAAGACTGTACATTTCCTGTCAGTATTATCAAACATGTACAGCTCTGCAAAAAAGAGATGCAGTGTCTTTAACACCATAAAGAAATATCAAAAAGGTACATCCTTCGGAACCACAGGCAAAAAAACTGCAATTATATTGTTAAAAGTATCAGGTGAGATATTTCTGAAAATGTTTGCTCCATCCATGTTCATTCACAGCCCTATTAGTACTGACCGTAAGAAACAAAAATCTAAAATTGTTTCAATGAAGCCAAAGCAGATAAATCCTGAATTCATTCTTTAGCATATATCAAGTTGTTGTGATTTTTAAAGGGTGTGTTTTACAATATAATAATAATCGAAATTCAGTATGCAAATGTTATGATGAGTGTAACATTCACATCATTACCCAATGCTGTGTTTCGTTCATCCAAGAACTCGACTTTCACAATTTGATTGATAGGTGGTGCATCCTCCAGTTTCTCGATAAGAGTCGTAACTAGAACTTCGTTGTTGCCAGGGAAGACGCCTAAATGGTCGCCAGGCAAGTATTTCAGGCTCTCGTGGTTGTTGGCATCAAGGCGCACAAATATAGTGGATCGGCTGGTAGACAAAGAAAACATGGTAATATGAAACCATTCTAGTCAGTTCAAAACAGTTCTAGTCAATTCAGTTTTCTGTTTAATAAAGGGTTTTTACCATGCATACATAAATGCATCTATATATACACACACACACAGGCCACTTTATTAGGTACACCATGCTAGTACCGTGTTGGACCCCCTTTTGCCATCAGAACTGCCTTCATTTTTCTTGGTATAGATTCAACAAAGTGCTAGAAACATTCCTCAGATTTTGGTCCATATTGACAGGATAGCTTCACACAGTTGCTGCAGATTTCTCAGCTGCACATCCATGATGTGAATCTCCCATTCCACCACATCCCAAAGCTGCTCTATTGGATTGAGATCTGGTGACTGTGGAGGCCATCTGAGTAAAGTGAACTCATTGTCATGTTCAGGACACCAGTCTAAGATGACTTGAGCTTTGTGACACGGTGCATTATCCTGCTGGAAGTAGCCATCAGAAGATGGGTACAATGTATTCATCAGACCAGGCAATGCTTTTCCAATCTTCTATTGTCCAATTTTGGTGAGCCAGTGAGAATTGTAGCCTCCGTTTCCTGTTCTTAGCTGTGGTCTTCTGCTGCTGTAGCTCATCAGTTTTTGAAAAACTCAGACCAGCCCATCTGGCACCAACAACCATTCCACGTTCAAAGTCACTTAAATCCCCTAACTTCCCTATTTTGATGCTCGGTTTAAACTACAGCAAGTCGTTTTCACCACATCTAGAGGACAAAATGCATTGCTGCCATGTGACTGGCTGATTAGCAATTTGTGTTTCCAAGCAAATGAACAGGTGTACCTAATAAAGCAGCCATTGTGTGTGCGTGTATATACACACACATACACACACACACAATTAGAAATCAGAAATAATATTAGCAAAACATACATCGATCTGCGACTTTGTAGGTTCTGTCTCATCAGAAATTTGGCCCCGTAAACTTTCCTCTTATGGACGCTGTAAAGTGCTGAGAGTGGACACAAAAACCAATCAACAGTTAAAGATGTGCTGTGTGAAATTAGAGCATATAAAACATCAAAAGGCAATTTAAATTCCCTACAACTTGATTTGCTATTAAACTGAAGATATCGCTGAGCTGCCCATTTCAAGATAATTTTGAGAACTTTAGATTAAACAGTAAAAAGTCTGTGACATTGGAAATCATGCTTGGAAGCCCTAAATGCATTGTTTACACTTTCATTAACTGAATAAAGAAGTGTTTACAATCCTCTGGGTAATGCGAACACAGCGCTGAGACAATGCATATCAAGCTAATGAGCCACTAAAATGGCAGGCCCTTCAAGACTCAATTGGCATGCTTCATAAACTTTGAGGCGATAAAAAAAGCTTCACCATTCACAAGGGTAGACTTTAAGTATCATTACATTTGATAACAGCTTACTGGTTTTCTGAAACGATGAGTCATTCCTTGATGAATGGAAGGTATTAGAGCAGCAATGTACCTTGCGTTAGTGTTGGTGCCTCCGCTGTGTATGTCATCCGGAACTTGCTTTTCTTCCAGCTACGATCGTTGCTAATCAAGGAATTGTTCGCTTTCTCAATACTAACATCGTCGCCAACACAGAAAACGTCACATGCAGCCTGGGTTAAAAAGGATAAAACACAATTATTAACAACATTTTGAGACGCTAAATCATAAATATAAGCGCTGTCCAATACTTTTTTTAGGCTTAAAAATGTCTACATAAAAAATTTAAAAAAAAGATTACAAAGTATAGATGCAGTAACATACATGAACATTGTAGATATTTTTAAGATTAAAATGTTTAAATAAATAAATATTACACGTGCAGTACTATAAATATTCACAGTAAAAGTAAAAATGTCTCAATTAAAAGAATAATAACAGTAATAAAAAAGTACATGTGCAGTAAATATACAGTTCACTGCAATTATTTTTAGGCTTTAAATGTCTACATTAAAAAAAAACAAAAAAAACAAACAAATCTTAATTAGCTTTTTTTAATGTAAAAATAATACAGTACACCTGAATCAATCTGACTATACAAAGTAAATGGCTTTTTAATATTATAGTTATTTACTCATTTTGTTACAAAATTATATGCTGAACATATACATATAAACACATATACATATACATATAGATACAGTATATATATATATATATATATATATATATATATATATATATATATATATATAAATATATGCTGAACATATACATATAAACACATATACATATAGATACAGTATATATATATATATATATATATATATATATATATATATATATATACACACACATATAGATACAGTATATATAAAATAAAAAAATAAAACATGCAAAGTAGTGACTGTAGCCCACTGCTCGCTTATGGCAGTACCTTAAAGACCTTCTTGGCCCATGTTCTGAAAGATTCCTCTTGGCCGCAGAGTTCATCTCCCTCTCCCATGCGCAGGATTCGCTCCCCACCAAGCTCTTCGAACAGCGTGTCCACCGCGTGGGCAAACGCACAGAAGTGTGGGTATGCCCGAGAGCCAAGGCCAAACACAGAGAATCTGCATGGGAGAAACAGTGTTGAAAACACCAGAACCACATGAACACAAACAAATAGATGTACTGGATCTACAAAATGATGCATATCAAGAGAGTGGGATGGTTGTGGACAACAGACCAGAGGCTATGAGCTTTGATCCTGAAACTATGAAAACTAAAAAAGATCAAATTCAAGGCCAGAGGGGAGATTACGCATATGTGCAAAGGTCACAAGTCAAAGCTGGTTTGCAAAAAGTGTGAAATTTCTTTTGATTGAATTTCTTTTCAAACTAAACTTCTTTTAGATGGTTGTTTGCTGTTCTTCTGCTCTTTGTATATTTAGTTTTAAAGTAGTTGATGAACTTCAATTTTAGCATGGGGGACTACCAAGACACCGGAAGAAACCAAATACATAAAAAAAAAAAGCATATAAGAAAATATCATATAAACAAGTTTCCGTCATCAAATTTTTTTTTTTTTTTTTATAAAAAAAAAACCCTGTCAGTTTATGTTTTGTATAAATTGAACACATCAAAATGTAACAATATTTCTTATTTATTTATTTATTTATTTTTACATAAAACTTGATTTTTAAGCCAATGTAATGTGATTTAATTTTAAATTAATTGTACAACAAAGTTATTATACTTCAAAGTTTACGACAGCAGCTGGACAGATGTTTTAAGTTGAAATGTGGATTTTTATAGTCCTAAATTACCATAATAATTTGTATTGATAATGTATTAGTTAGTCATTTTAAGCCTTTTTTGCATTAAAAAAGTTTTTGCTTTGTGGCACAAGTGATCAAAACATCAAACAAAAAAAAAAAGAAATAAATAAAATATACTTTACATAAAGAAAATTAATATGACATTTAGGTCTGTTTTAGGACCATTAAGAATTTGCCTGAATTACTATAATGTAATTTATATGTTATTTATTTGCTTATCTGCCATTGTAATCAGTTATTAAGATTACAGGCCAGTCATTCATTCATTCTTCATATATATATGGGTAAGACTGCCGATGAGAATCTGGGAGGAAATGTGCTTAATTTAATCTTAAAAGAATCTGGGAGGAAATGTGCTTTTTTTAATGCAAAAACCTTTTGAAGCATCTATGATAAATGGATATTGGATGATATTGATAAATATAATTGATAAATTGAAAAATTTGTCCCAAGTTTATTTATTAAAATTTTTAGATGGAATAACCCAGACATGTTTTTTTTTTTAAAGTTTCATATTTATTCCAAATAAAGGCAGCACAGTACCTCACGTTAGCAAGTGGTCCAGTGCTCTCAAAGTTGGCTTTGGATTCAGGTTCATCACTGGAGGATTTGCGGGTATCAGAATATGAAGAGACGCTGTTAAAACGCACCTTGTACGTCCTGAGAGACAGAAAGAGAGAGAGGTTTCTTTGTGTACATTTATGTGAATGGTTCCAGAATATAGAAATGCTTGTTGTGTGTTAATGTGTGTGCCTGTTGCATATATGTTAGACTCTGTAGGTGTGTGAACTGAAACACAGAAAAAAATTAATTATGGGAAAGCAGATGGGTGGGAGGACGAAAAGAAATGACTCGCTTGCATCTCCACTCGCGCACACGCACTCACTTTCTGTCCTCAACGCTGGTGGTGGGATGTCTCATCTCCATCAGCGCCGCACCAAATTTCTGCCGCACGGAAAATGGGAAAAAGAAAAACAGGAGAGAAGTTACTGGCCCTTCCCACGCATGTTCTCAATCACAAATTCAGCCAGGACCATCCAGCATAATGCAGGTTCTCCAATGTACAGTATGTGTGTGAAGTACTTTATCATCATGATGAGAAAATTCTCTTGTGTTGTGAAGTGTTGACAGTTTGATTCAAAACAAAAAATGATTGATGTGTTCATTGAAACACTAGCGCGTTAAAGCAAACTTCTATCTTAACTCACCTCTCCATTTTCAGGAGGGTCCCCATTGCCAAACGTACTTGTCACCGCTAATACAAGGGTCTCGTGTTCCAAGTCGACCGTGTCATATTCATCCATGGACATCACCTGCAGGAACAAATAATATAGCCAGTGTTGGGTATAGTTACTTTGGAAAGTAGTTAGTTAAGTTACAACGTTACCATCAATTAAAAGTAATTAGTTATGATACAGCGTTACCTATTCATAAAAGTAACGCGTTAGAGTACTCATGCGTTACCAAAAATTAAAAGCCGTTTGCAGCGGCTCACACATGACACACGACAGACACATCCCCCGGCCCCTTTAAATGCACCTAGAAGTCGTGACTCCCGACAATGAATAACGTCAGTCATCCGACTAAATTAACACTGCAGGATAACAATAACAGGAAAGACAGTCAGCAATCGGCTATTCCACATGGCGTTTTATTTATTTATTATCACAGAACATATTATTAATCAAAATTCGCACCTAACGTTACCCAGCCCGGGTAGCCTAGGCTACTGTATATTATGAGCACCACAAGATAACTCCTGATTTTTCTTTAACTTTACATAATGCAGTTATCAAAGTACAATTATGCTTACTTGTAAACACAACCTTAAACAGGCTTGCAGATTTAAATCCATTTAGAAATGATGAACAACCAGCCAGCCAATGATCTAACAGAAATTAACAGCTTCCTGTCAAACAAAAATGATAACAAACCGAATTAAATCCTTCACTGCCACACAGGCAAATGACAAATCGCTTAATAGCCGAACTAATTATTATTAAAGTGTCACTCACAGTCACAAGCCTAAATTCGCTGTAACACAGTCCTCTTACATTTACTCTTCAAAGTAGTGATTAAAACGTAGCAGAAGCAGATTTTCGAAACGTTTGTCCGACAGTCGATTTCTTTTTCGTTGACAAATTGAAAATAATGTGCGTACTTCCATAAACCAAACGCTGTCCTCTCTGCGATCTTGCCGGGAGTTCGAAAAAAAAAAAAACCCACACGCACACACACACAGGGTCAGGCGCAGGGCACAGACGTATCACAGCCATTGACTTTACGATCACAGAGCTTCGGCTCCGCTGATACATCCGCAGGTGGCACAGTAGCAGGCTGCAGTCGGGATTTTCCTTTCCTTAAAATAACGGACTACTTTTTTAAAAAAATAACGAAGTTACTGATTACTTACGCACGAAACTAACGCGTTAAGTTACAAATTTCAGGAAAAAAGTAATTAGAGTACTCTAACGCGTTACTTTGTAACGCGTTACCCACAACACTGAATATAGCATTGTACATATTACACAACTCACTTGTGCTCCTATATCTTGTCCATAATATTAGATCCTATGTCCCAACCTCATCCATCGAAAGAGTTGCATTAGTTCTATTCTGGTGTTTTATGCAATTTGTTTATTATAGACAATAAAGTGGGGTGAGTCAAAGAATGTCACTGCACCATTATTAAAAAACATATAATAAGACTTTTGAGGGAAATAGTATCTTCCTGCTTATGATGCGAGGGTAACTAAAGAACTGGTTGTTTGAATTTTTATTAAAAATATGTCTATAAAGGTTTTATGTATTTGAGGATTGTTTTAGTCTTATAGTCTTATAGTCTTTGCATACTACATATTTTATAACGAGATTTTGGCCAAATGTATCCAGCAACAGGAAAAACTCAGCACCCACATGACTACAAAAGATTAGATTAGGTTCAACTTTATTGTCTGCTTTTACAAGCTGATGAAAACAATTCAGTGCATTTATGGCCTTGGATGTGGCCCTTCTAATGACGGACAAAACACATACATCTGAAACTCAATAAAATCCTTATTACTCTATTTGAACTTTTGTAGAAAGATAATATAAAAAGACACATGCAAGTGTCTGACCATATGAAAAGTCATAATACCAACTTTGAGTGCATTGTTAATTATTTAAAAAAAATACAGGGTAGTTTTTCTAATTTCCCAAAGAATAGCGGGTTTGGTTTCCATCTGACAGAGACTATATGACCAAACGAACGACCAAATTTATATTTACTTAAGGAGCACTGGTAAAACTTTATTTTAAGTACCAATTCTCACCATTAACTAGTTGCTTATTAGCATGCATATTACTAGAATTTTGGTTGTTTATTAGCACTTATAAAGCAAATCTTAATGCAGGGGTATCAAACTCAATTCCTGGAGGGCCAGAGCCCTGCAGAGTTTAGATTAAACCCTAATGAAATACACCTGATCCAACTAATCAAGTGGAACAGGGTTGGAACTGAACTCAGCAGGGCTCTGGCCCTCCAGGACTTGATTTTGACACCCCTTGTCTTAATGCCTTATTCTGCATGACCATATTTTAGATGCCTTAATCCAACCCTATACCTAAAATTAACTACTTTACTTACTATTAATAAGCAGCAAATTTTGAGTTTGTCAGAAAACCAATAAATAGTGAAATGTGTTGCCTATACTAAAGTGTTACCAGAGCACCAGTTAAGGCTGAGGCTTTCATTTACACTTTCCCAAACTAGAACTATTACACACGACTCATATGTTTGAGCTATGACAACTAAACTGATACTGATTTCAACTGAAGTAGGGGCCCAAGCTTTGTCTAGAACTCAGAATATAGTACTTGTGGATGGACTTTCTTGATTTGGGCCTGTAAGCAACCCCCTAAAACCCCAAAGGATCACAGTAGTCACTTTTGCACCAGCATGCATGTAATCTAGTTATTTATACTGTTTGTGAAAACATAAATAAAGCTTAATCCACTAGACATGACCATTTTGATGGGATTGGTTCTTCCGTCATTTGTAACCTAGAGCAAAAGTTTGGATATTAGATCAGTGTTTGGAGAGGTTTTAGGCAACATTTTCAAGTGCGAAAACCACACAATGTGCATCAAGAATGGGAGGCACGTTATCTCTTGATCCTGACGTACTGCCAAAAGGGGTGTAGAAATAATGAACAGTTCGAACGGTGCCTAATGAGCAGCTAATGCGCCATGATACAATTAACAGAAAAGACGCATCGCTGCATGTGGCAGGGCAAATGCCTTCAGGACATGAGGAGAGAGAAGCAGTATATCTGCGCCATCTGCATGTAAATCACGTAATAACAAGCGCACATGAACAAGATTGAATATTCTGCTAGATTCTAAAAATAACTTTGCATTTAACTGCTATCCCAAGGCTAAATACATGATCCACTCAATACTCATTTTATATGTAACTTAGCTTTGAGTGTAATGGGATCTTATCTTAACCTACAGCTCAATGCCTGGGTGAGTTGATTCTTGGCATGCCGATGGTATTGGAGCAAAAGATACGGTGGCAAAAGATGCATATGTGTAAGCCATCGCATAACACGCTTTTGTGTGAAAATAGATTTCTCGCTCTGCAATCTGTAGCCCTGAATTGAAAGATTTTGGTCATGAAACCAAGGGCACACACGTGTCTCACGTCAGTTTTCTTTGTCATTTTGTTTACATCAATGTTTACATGCAAATCCACTGGAGGCATTCATTCGGGATGAATGGGAGATGGGAAGGGTTTTAAGAATCACACACAGATGTCAATCTATTATACGTGGTTCTGTAAGCCTGCCGTTCTTACCTTGGCATCAAATGCATGCTTGAAAATCTCACAGAGTGTTTTTGCATAGTCCTGTGATTTCCCAGTTTCTGTGGCGAACAAGATGGTTGCTTTGACCCTCTTGGCCATGGCCTGACCCATGAGTTTGGCGGAGAATTTCACAGCCCTGCAACAAACAAAGCGTCACACACAAACATGTCAGACATGGATATGTCAGTAAAGATTAATTGCTGCACTAAATCAATGAACTTTACACAGTTATTGAACAGAACTGAATCAACAGTGAACTGATTTGAGCTGAATAATGACGCTACAGGGTTTTCAAACTCCAATTTAAGGCTTTTTAAGACCTGGACAAATAAAATTAATTTTAAAAAATCTCAAAATTCATGCATTTTAGAATACTTTATACTTTATATAACAGGCACACATTCAGCTGAAAAACATGGAAACTGCAAGGTCAAAATATACACATATGTACTAAAATCGGTTTATGTATTAACATATCAATACATATGAATTAGAAGCCAAGCAATATTAGATTTTGTTGACATAATAGTGTAAAAAAAAGTTTACATATTATTGTGCCGTTACTAGAAAAATCTATATCCTCAATGCTTAATCTTTCCTTCCTGTGATGGCAGCCCAGAGAAAAATCTAATAAATTTGCATTTCAATAAATTCAAATAAATTAATACAATTCATTGTGTGTTTAAAATTCCCATAAAAACAAGCTAAAAATATGCATAATGCAGGACTTTCATTTTAATTTAATACACAGGACTCTTATTTTGAAATGCACTCCCTTCCAGCTCCTCATTTAAACAAAGGAGATACAATCTGCTATCTGCAGGTATTTAAGTGTTTTTATGACTTTTATTTGATAAAAAAAAAATGTTTATTACTGTGAAACTGCTTTGAAACAATCAATATTGTACAATGAGCTATATGAATAAAGGCAACTTGACTTAAAATCCTCATCAGTTATGACAACGTGCATCAGAGTTCCTAAAAATGATCTCTTCCACCATCTCTCAACGAGAGTTTAACACACTGACAGACACTTCCCCTCATTTCCGAGACCACAATCACATAAACGTAGCTACTTACAGTATATCCTGCGGGCAATTACTATAATAGCTCAGAGGCTGAACGCTGAAGGGACACTGAAAGAAACCTGATTACACCCGAGTGTGATTAAGTGAATTAGACTCACGCCATTCTTAGCATAATAATGAGGAATATATGGTGGAAAGCACTCTTAAACAGCCATTAACACATCCGCCTGCTGAAGTTCCTGGACACTGGGTTATAATAACAACATAAGGCTGGCAAAGATGTGGAGCGCTGCAGACAGCCACCATACAGGTTAAACTCAGTGTGTACTCTTGTGCTTAAGACAAAAACAAACAGCAAAAACGTCTCAAGCTCATCACCCACTCACTTGGCAAGTTTCTTAAATCCAATCGCTCTTTTCTTTGTGGGCGTCCCATTCACCCCTTTCCACACGTGAGTGTTCCACGGGTCAGGCTGGACGGTGAAAGAAAGAGAGAGCGAGAAAATGTAGCAGAACATATTTTAATTAAGAGAACTACAGGGTTAATGTGATCAAGTTGTAATAGAATTCTGCAAAGACTCCTTAAACCCGGAAGTATATATCATAATAGATGCCACCTTGTTCACCAAACCTAACGCAATTACATCCATGCATTTTAAGTCTGGCTTAAGAATTAAAATATTTGTTGGGTCACCATTAGAAGTCTGCAAAAAGAAGTTTTAGCTATTTGCAAATTAACAAAGCTAAACTGCGTCGTAAACATGGATACGTTAGGCACAAAAATGCAGATTTATGATTATACTCATAAGTGAAAATATAGCATAATCGTGAAATTACTGCAGTGCAAACTGGACAAAGACATACCTGGTACTCAAAAGAAGGTGTGAGGCGATAGTTGAGCATTTCCTGATGGAAAACAGGTGTAATGCTGCTTGACATGGGTGGCACTATCCAAACCCAGTCACCCGGGCAGCCTCCCCTCACTCTGTACTCATTCTCCATGTGCTTCATGAAGGACTCGGTGGCTGAATGATGGTCTACTATGGTTACCTTTGACATCTGCAAATGAAAATTCAGAAAGTGTGAGACCAGATCAGACACAAACTAAGATTAAATTCAGCTTATGAAGCTAATCGACCAGTATGGGCTTTCTGATCGAGCTGGTAAAGTTAGTCAAGAACCGTCCATAAATGTCCAAGCTATCTAAAATGCATTTGATAAGACTGCACACAGCATAGCTAAGATAGCTTGGGATACTTATTGCAGCATGTAGACGTAAATCCATACAACCTGCAATTAAATCCTCAGATTGGCTTGCATTGCAGCACATCTAGTTTTCCAAGCAGATTTAATTGTTATCTGCCATTGTTTTGACTCCATACGCAATTATGAATGATAAGAAAACGGAGCACAGCTACTTAATAACATCTAATTAGTTTATCAGTGTTGAAACCGTTCCGTAAAAGCCTTTTAGCAAGAAGTAAGGTCTTGTGGGTAAACAAACTGCAGGCGGTGTGCAATAAATATCAATAAAAATGTTTCTTCAGTCACAGGGGCTTTCTGTTAAATGTCCTAGGTGCTTAACTCTAATAAATAGAACAGAAGCGATTCAGGCTTTTGATTTGTGAAAGCCGGTTTATGTTTTATTTGCTTGGATGGGTCTTTATGAATGCTTCATGAATGTGAATGCAGGGATTTGCTTTTAGGCGCTGTGAGAAGCTATGTAAAGAGATGAACTGGAAATAAGAATGAGATACTGGCAAAAATGTGAAGAAAAAAAACGTGACTGAAAATAAGACAAAGAGTGAAAGATTACATGTGGGTGAACCTCACAAAGCCTGTCAAAAACATGTCTAGGTTGTGTTTGACAACAAAATCAAAATAAAATATATATATATTTTGTATAAAGTCTATTTTTATATAAAGCCAATTGTATATATTGCCTATTTTATAGAGGCTTCTTTTTGGTGTTGTGACATTATTTATAGGAAAAATCGGCACATCTCAATGTCTAATTATTATTATTAGCTTGATTATTTTTTTTTAATGTAGTAAAATAAATTATATTGTGTATTTATGGCACTGCATGTAAATTTTACTTATTTTCACAATATTATATTACTGTAAATATTACAGTTTTATGTATGTGTGTGTTTATTTGATCATTTATATTCAATTAATTATTTAATTGCTTATTTTGTGTTACTACCTCCACACAATTTTAACAGTTCAAGTTTCAGACTTAATTTGCATTAATATAAAGCCTCATTGTTTAAAATGCTAAATGGTAGTAAAATGGGCTGTATTTTATGATTTGGAATATGATTCTGACTTTGTGTGCTCCCTCTACCTGGAAACTATACAGGACTGCGATGTTTATCTCCACCAGTGCCTGGTCCTTCCACAGGGATGAAGTCTTCCTCGTGTCCAGCCCCATCATTGTAGCTACTTCCTGAAATGAAGGGAATTAATCATACTGTACAGAGAGACTATTCATACTGTATTCTCTCTGGATCTGCACCAAGGTTAATAGAACTGCCACTTGTGATCTGCCTCTGTAGAGATGTGGAACGACCGACAAGACTATCTAAAAATACACTTCTAGTCAAAGTTTAGAGTGGACACCTGACATGAATGTGTTTCTCACCATCTTAAAAACCTTTCGACCTGACGGCTGATTCTTAAATGTTTTTTAAATTAGTTTTGCAGATAGAAAATCAGGGTTTAGAATAACTTGAATGTGGGTGAATGACTTCACTTTATAGATGATTTTCTGTATTTTATAGAAGATTAGGATAAATTTCAGTATATGTTTTATATGTGGTAAAAAAAAAAAAGCTGAGTACATATAGGCCAACTGGGCTGTTAGTGGCTCAATGTCTTTTAGAAGGTAAAACTGTAAGTTAATTTATTTCAGAGTACAAAGGAAATGTGGAGGAGAGATTGTAATACTGAATGAGCATAAAAACCATAATGATGATTAAAAGCAGCATGTTTATGAATTAAAATCTGCATAAATTAAAGAGAGCAATTCAAAACAGGATAAACAATGCATAATATACCGTAAAATCAACTTAATCCATTGCAATGGCTCATTAAACAAACGTGTCTTTCCTAATTTCCTGTTGGGGTACAGTGTCTAATGCATATGCATGACATTTATAATGATCAAATGTAATACAGTCTGGTTTCAAACTGTGTAATGCAGTGTAAAAAGTAACATGAGATATTCTCAATGGCACGGGGGTGATTTATGACTTTCTGGTATGGTACCTCAAGTATGTTGTATCGAGAGCTGTCGCAGAAGTCTCTGACACCGATCTCGGTGCCCATGTACCAGCCGCTGAAGGGGCAGGCGGTGAATTCCAGTCCTCCGATCTCTAACAGCATGCTAGACACCGCAGGAAGGCCGTACCACTTTAGATTCAGCTCCTTAAACCATCCGAACCTTGACAGACACAGACAGCAGGACGGTCAATACTGAACCCAGCGCATGGAGAAAAGTTGCATGCACAGATGTTTTTCAGTGAAAGGTTCTTGAAGTTTATTTGCATAACATAATGTAGTCCGTAGAATATCTTGGCATATGCAGATGTACACCATTAAGCTTTTAGAGTATTCCGTTTACAGTTTCCATCATAATTTCTCTGTAAGTAAATGTGCACATAGTGAGCATCGCCAAAACCGTCATTATCTCTAAACCAGCCCCTGCAGGTTTCTCAGGTGTTGCGCTAAGAGACCAGATCCGCCGGTCTCTGTTATCAATGCTGTAAACATAAGTACTCTGGTGGAATGGCTGAACCATGCAGAAGTTTTCACACAATTATTGCACTAAATGTGGTGCCCATTATTGTCGCAACATAATACCAGCATTTTCCCCCCAAAGAAATATTTAAATGCATCTCCTCTATTTGCATATGTTTATTTGGCTAGTCATTTCTTTTAGCAATTTGAGGCAAACTTTCAATAATGGGCATTATGTCAATTCAGGCAAAAGTTACATGTATTATAGTTATGAATTGCAATGAGATGCCATTTCCTCAGAATGGTTAACGGGTTAGTTCACCCAAAAATCTATATTATGTCATTAATAACTCACCCTCATGTCGTTCCAAACCCGTGATACCTCCGTTCATCTTCGGAACACAGTTTAAGATATTTTAGATTTAGCTCTGAGTCCCTTCCATTGAAACTGTGTGTACGGTATACTGTCTAAGTCCAGAAAGGTAAACGGATTGGATCACCATGCTTCATTTTTTTATATTTTTTGCACATGGGCGGTGTTTGAACAAAGTGTTCTGTTTTACTTTACCCAGTTGCAAGAACAGAGCTGAAAATTATTTTGTTGATGTCATTTACTAATTTCATTTAATTTGATCGCATTTGTCCACTTCTCCCCTTTGATTAGAAGTTTAACTTTATCTGTAAAACCTTTGACTCAGGACACAAATATCTGATAATCTGAGACACATCAGTGTCAAACAGACAGCATTAAACAAGCAAACTGAGGCAGGATCTGGAAAAAGGGCAAGATTTAAGCCAAATTAGCCCACGTTCCTGAATGTACGTGCATAAGAGGCAAGCTCTCAGCTTGAGTTCTCTGTTGCTATGCATCCTGAAGCTCTGCACATTTCAGCCTCTGATATGAGATTTCCCTCCGGTGTGTACTGTATGACGCAGACTATTATCAGAATCTGGGTGGATGAACATTTGAGGTGCAAAATGTTTTAAGCACTGATGTGATTCTGCAGCGTTTCTACACAAGTTTGACGAGCATCAAATAGTCTGAACCCCAATAAAACTCTACAATATGTTTGGTTCTTCTTACTTCGGATGTATGATGGGAACCTCAAGTACAAGATCACCAGGGATCTCAAAAAGCTCTGGATCGTTCCCATTGGCTTGAAGAAGAAGGGGCAAAACGTCAAAACGGCTTTTTGGTGCTTTCCATCCTTGCTGAATACAGATCTACAAGTCAAAAACAAACATAACAGATGTTTTTTTGGGGGATATGTTGGTTTGTCACAAGGCTAATGACCATCATGGACCTGCTGATAACTTCTTTAGCTCAGCTAGAAACCAGCTACCATGTTCCAAAACACAGACACCAGGTTAAACTTTTGCATTGCCCTAAAACAACTCAAACACAATTAACAATGTTAAATTAAACATCAACGATAACAAGAAATGTCCATGATGTCACAAAAGATGTCTTTAATCAATCAGTTTGACTCTTTATTCTTGTGTGTACTTGTAACAATATGTCAGTAGGAGGTTTTTTTCATGCCTGTGACCCTGAAGCTTTTGCAATCTGACCTCTGTAAGCTCCACTGAAGCTGGATCTCCGAGGATTGATCCATCAGGCTGCTTGTAGCCTGCGTACCGGATCAACTGGCTGTTCCACACCCGGAAGTCATGCTTCCCGTCTGTCCTCTGGGGGAAGATGGTAATAGCCGATCTGGACATCAGAGACAAGGGGCAATGCTGAGATCCCTCTGGTGGATTTATACTTCAAATCCTCCAATACAGGCAGTGTTACAGACTCAATGAAATCAAGATTGTGTGACAATCCCACAGCCAAGATTTGCTATATAATATATATTGTATTTACTGTATGTGCATGTACAGTTTTGATGAGAAAGTTGTATTAACTTATATATTTAACTTAAAGAGACGTGCAATTAGATGGAATGTACAGTAATTCACTTCTGGAAAATATATATAATTAAGTTTTTTTGCATGGTTGGTCAGAATTGTTTGTTCAGTAAAATGTGGCCATTGATATATAACACGTTATGCTAATAAATAGTGCAATATAGATATGAAAGAACTTATTTTTTCTTTAAAGCAGAGTAATGTTTATTATTCAGCATTAATCCTAATATTGGTAATTTCATAGTACAGTTTTTGTCATTTATTGCACTTTTGAAATAAAACTTCCCCATCTGCTCCATAAGCAAACAATCATGCTTCATTGCTGAAATACATCACATTGACGTTCAACAGCTAAGAGCGCAAATTGTCAGTCCAACTAATCTAAATAACAAGTCCTGTCACTCTCGAAATACAACTCTGGATGAAATTTGGGTCACCAGCCTGTTTGAAAAAGCGCTGAGGAGCTTTTCTGATTGCCTTGATTTGTTTATGTGCAGAAAAGGAGTGTAGGAGACCTCTGACGTTTATTCTGGCAGCTCCTGATGATGTAAGCAGCTAGCGCTGGGGCTTTTGGGTGTATTAAAGCGTTTCCTCTCTTCTTGTTTTAATTTTCCCTTTCCTCACCCCCTCTCACTCTCTCGGGCTCTAATCATTTTGTTAGACTGACGCTAATTAAACAGAACAGACAGTAAGTGTCGTGTATGATTAGCTTTGTGACATGGCAGCGGTGCCAGCGCTCAGCAATGCTTTGGCAGGTGCTGTACTGAGGGCTGTGGAACAAGGTGACAAAGAGAGAATGGGAACACTCATTTTGACAGGGAAGAAGGCAAGTCACAGGGAAAAGGAGACGCAGAGAAAGACAGGAAGAGAGAGGAGTTAGGCCTCACTAACCTGAGGTTTCCTTTGTTGGTGGCATATTTGATGTGGTTACAGATGTAATTAAACATTCCATGAGCGGTTGTGCAGTCTCGAGCATCGAACACCTCAAAGGAGAGAAATGCACTTTTTAAGAAACATTCTCTTTTTTTCTTTATCAATGCATTTCAATAGGCACCACATTGTGGTACCTCTTGAAAAGATTAAGGGAATGGTTCGATGAAGGAATGCTTTTTGGAAGAGAGAAAAAAAAAAAAACAGTACCTGTAGTTTGGACCACTGAATCCGTCCCACACAGCGAGCTGCATTTCTCCATGCATGTTTGGCCCCGTAGATCAGCTCTGTGTCCTTCAGTTGATATGTTCCAGAAGTTTCTATTTCTTTTTTAACCTCTTCTAGCCGGTCAACATGGGTCTTTGAGCCGCATCTGTTCAGACAGAATCCAAACATATAAAAGGCACATTTAGAGAAAAATGATTACAATTACAAGGGGAAGTTATGTACTGCAACATACATACATATATCCATATACATATATACATATACATATATATATATATAATATATATATATATATATATATATATATATATTTTTTTTTTTTTTTTTTTTTGTCTTGGAAAAAAATAAATGCATAAATTAGAGTTTTTTTTTTTTTTTTTGGGAGAATATATTGCATATTAAATTATGTTTACTTCCCTTACTCGAATGGGTAGTTTTAAAGCAAAAATCTAGGTTTAAGAAAAAATGGCAATGGTGTAAGAAGAGCAATAAACTTAAAATATATTCTCCTAAATATATATATATATATATATAATATTTTATTATTAAAACATTTATTATTTTGAATCTAAAAAAATCTGACAGTAGTTCAAAAAAAATCTAACTAAAAAATATAGTTTTATTCTGATCTATTATACTGTGTGTATATTATATATATATATATATATATATATATATATATATATATATATATATATATATATATATATATATATATATATATAATTTTTTTTTGCAGTGATGACAATTTTTTTATATGGTACAGTGTGCATTAGATTTAAGTTTTTGTCCTGCCTTTTGATTGATGTGTAGTACTGGTCAATGAAATCTGTTGCAAGCGGAAGCAGTTCCTCTTTTCTTCGGACTTCATCTGGTTTGCGACTCTGCTGGTTTGGCACCATAACAGAGCCTATACAAACACTCTCAGTGCAGATCGGCACCTGCAAACGAAAAGCAACTAGCACAATACTGAGAGTGCAAATCCAAACATGCTACATCACTCACGGAAATGTGCTACAGATAGCATTGTGCCAGTCTCACACATATTGTGTCTCTGGGAGTGTAACTGCATCAGCAGGCACAAGTTGAGACAGCATTTCTTCTGTGTAACAGAACTGGAGGTCTATACAGAAAATAAAGTGAGGTCTGGGTGAGCACACAGAGTACTTCCTTTAATCACCACCATAATTATAAAATGTCATGAAATTTCAGGGGCAGCAAATTTACATCTAAACAGACTTTAGTGCTTTTTTCTAACTATTTTAGCTTGTTTCTATAAAAGCCTACATTCAAAAGTAAAAGAAAAAAAGTTAATCCAGACACAGAACTTCATTCATTTTAGTGAGATTTAAGCAAAGATTTATGCAATATTTAGGAAATTTATTTCATCTGGAGATGTTTATTGTTCCCCATTCAAATAGAGACTTTTTGTGTATTATGTCCCCTAAAAATAAAAAATAAAAAAACCCTGCTTGGGAAAAAGATGACTGGAAAAGATCCACTTTGGTAAATGTGCATTGATGTCACAACATCACGTGTGAAAATAAGTCTTTATTAAATCGATATTGTAACATTGCAACCTAAAATGAAAAATTAAATGTGACGCTCACATGGTGCAAACCCTAACGGTCATGGAATAAGACACTTTTAGGTTGGGAGTGTTGTTTATCATACTAATCTTATTGCAGGCCTGTGAAACCAACACACAGAGCCTCAGAATTTTTTTGTGTATATGCATTTCATGATCATATTCCTTGAAAACTAATGGTGTTGAAAACATCCAATGGCTGGGTATATGGCAGGCTTAATCAGAGCTCATAAGAAGCAGCAAAGAGACAAACGGAAGTCGCTCATCGCCTTGAGGAAATTACTCGTATGGCCACTATAAAATTTGATTTGAAGTGCACTGTCACTTTCTGTAGCTGCTAATATGTTCTCTGGATTAGGGGTGGAATGGCAAAGACAGAGCTAAAAAAAACAACACTGCTGTTTAATTAAGGACTGACTCGTTTTAGTATCCCAAAATGCCCTTTCAGTCTGGTGAAGCATTTAAACCATGACTGACCCATAACCTTCAACCGTTTCAGAGTAGCCTAGCCAAAAATAACAAGTCCCTTGAAGGAAAGAGTTCATTAATTGGCCATCTTTGTTACAACCGCATACTTGTACTTATGAGTTCATGTCATACACAAAATAAAGTAGCAGTTAAATCAAAACATGCATCAAAATACATGGTATAGTATCTAACAAAAAATTGCATAGCATAAAGCAGGGTTCCTCAATTAGTTATCGCCAAGGGCCGAATCCCGCCAATAATACCAAGCCAAGGGCCACTGACATACATATACATATATATACGTATATGTATATGATTTATCTAATTGGAAAAAATCTAAACTGTGAAACAAAACATCACAATTTCCTTTATTTTTTTATCCTTTTTAAAGTAGATAAAAAACTAAAATAGTTTATGAAATAGTTTGTTCTTGTAAAATACTGCATACTCCAAAATTTTTTACAGTTTAGATTTACATTTATATACTATAAGATCTATTCTTAATATTACTGAAATACAGAACCAAAATAAAAAATAACACTTTCTTTTCTATTGTTAATTGCTATTGATATTTCTGAATCTTCTATTATGAATAGATTGGACATCATCTTCAAACCTTCTGTTTCCACATCATTACTTGCTGCAGCGCAGTATAACTTACCCATGTATCCCATCTGTAGCATGTACAGAGACACCTGTGTGACTTTAACCACCCAAACGAGCATTTATACTAATGGTGCTCAGCACAAGAATCATGTTAAAAATAAAATGAAGACGTTCATTAGATTCTTCACATTCACCCACCATTAGGGACTGTGAATGCAGACTTGCAGCTGTCACATTCTGTAGAGTTGGAGATGCAACCCAAAAATCCTTCAGAATGTGATATATTATAAATAATACCATCTGTAATTAGCATCAATTAGCATGCAAAGCCAGCCTCTCATGAAAGTGCACTGAAGTTCATTACCCCCTCTTGGAAGGATGATTCAGATTTAGAGAGATGTTGAGAGTTTGGCAAATATGTTGTCATACAGACTTGTGTCTACAGCGAGATACGAAGGCTACTTTTAAACCTCAGCTCATTTATGACATATGGATTTATACAAGCAGCTACATTTTAAGTAAATATTTCAAGCAAAAGTCAGCTCTAGTTCTGCATCATATCAAAATGACCATAATTTTGAGGTTTTGGCATGTAAAATGGCTCATATTTCTGCCATTAAACTGTTGCGAAAATGTAAAAACCACCAAGATGGCAAAAACTAAAGCTACTTTGTAGGCGACCTCTATTTGATATGACATTTTATGGCCTGGCTATTTGCAAGAAGTGAATTAAGGTAGTATTTTTCGGTCATTACCATCAAAGCTGCACTTGGATTCATTTTGGCATTACAAGTGTTGCTATAGAAACAACTAATTTTTGTGTTTGTGAACAGGACTGGAATCTCAGAGTTGTTATTTTGTAATTACGGTAATTTCGAAACAACATGAACGCAGCATGAACCTTTGACACGGAGCCATTCCTGATTTTTTTTCTTTCTTGTTATCATATTATTTTTGTAACACCTGAATAAGCAGTGAAATGATGATTTCAATGACAGAAAAATGTATTAAGTTGCTTTTTTTGGTTACAGAGACTGAATGGAATTTTGAAAAACAAAGAGCTAGAACCATGGTGGGTTTTTTTTATTATACATGAAAATATAGTATTGTTTAGGGTACTTTAAAACATACATGAAATTGAGCAATCATTCAAAGTTTATATTGATTCTTCTCTTTTCTTTTTTTGGTATTGTAAAGTTTTGTATTGAATCTAAAATTCTACTTTCTTGCACTCAAATTGCATTCAAATCAAACTGCTACCTCAATGCCATTCAAATTCAGGAAAAACACTTTACTATAATGTTTAATTTGTTAGAATTGGTAAATCCATAATCTAACATGAACTTGCAAAGCAAATATATAATATAAAGCATTTACTAATCTCTTTTAATGTCAGTAAATAAAAACACAGTTGCTAATTTTTGGTTCATAGTAATGGTGCATCAACAAATGTAAACAGATAAAACAAAATTAATAAATTATGTTGGAGTCTTAGTTACTGTTAGTTTAGGTAAAACATTACCTTTTTTTTCATTGTAATGTTAAGTGTTATAGAACTGAAATTATTTGCATGAAAATTGCTTGTAAATTTCATACATAATTGCAAAGAAATGGCAAATAACATAAGAATTAAGAATTTTTGAAGCATCAAAAGCTGATACAGTATTTAAAATCTTTTTTAGAGCATATGAAAGGAAAACTTAATGTAAAGTATTACCACAAATTTTTAAAAGCATTTTCAATTGAAATGGTGCACGAACAAAACGGTATTTTACCATGATATCATTACAGTACTTTTTTGTAAGGGCTTTGCTGTGTCAGTAGTAACAAAGATGATATTTTCTTATATGCTTAACTAAGAGTAGTTCATACATACAAGTGGATCAAACATACCTTGCTGGAGCTGAGATGTAGAGTATCATTGTATAAAGCTCCCGTTTCCCAGTTCTTCACTTTCATGAATCTGGGACATTTGGTGGGACTTCCATTCTGCACAGTCTTAGTGGGGGAAACTCTCCCATAGGACTGCGGCTGTGAAGGAACAAACACCTTATTATTAGCAACTTGCCTCTAATTTGTCTGTTAGGAAACACTTTTAGCCAAAACGACTCCCTGGACACTAACTATGGTATCTATGGTAAATAGACTGCATTTATATAGAGCTTTCAACAGACCCCATGGTCATCCAAAGCGCTTTACAAGTTGCCTCACATTCACCCATTCATACACCGACTGCGGTGTCAGCCATTCAAGGCTCGTCGGGAGGAGCTGGGGTTAGGTGTCTTGCTCAAGAACACCTCGACACTTGGACAGGTGGAGCCGGGGATTGAACCCCCAACCTTCCGGTTTGTAGACAACCTACATGAATCACTGAGCCACTGCCGAACAAGAATAATACTCATAACAAACTCCAAGAACAATTTAAGAGAACATTTTGGTATTCAACACAGGCAATTAACCTCCAAATGGTGTTTTCGCAGTAATTACATAAGAACCATTATTGGTTCCCCAAAGAACCTTTTCTAGTTTCTAAGAATCTCCAGGAATCTGTGTGAAGATAAATGATGTTTGACAGCATTGAACTTTCTTTGCAAAGTTCTTTATTCTTATGTAGCTATTTTAACAACCAGCAGGTAAAGGAATGAAATGACTTACTCAAAAGGCATCAATGGAATAATCAGCGCTATTAAGCAAAATTCTGATTGAGCTTTGATTTTCAGAGAGAGTAGAATACTCCCATTGCCTTGCCATTCAAAAGATGACTGTAATTTGCTACATGTACAAATGTATCAGATGACGACATCCTTAATCCAATGGAAATCAATCTAGCAGTCGTTAGATCCCTTATGAAGACCCAGTTCACAGGCCGACGGTTTCAGCACCACATCACTTGCATAATTGTAGTGATTTATGATGGTATGAATGCAAACTTCAATATCAGCCTTGGCCCATTATGTTCGCTGTCCCCTACAAGAATAGTGGGCGTCCTTTTCCTCAATCGATTTGATTCAACTCAAAAGACAGATCAGTCCTTCTCTGTCTCTGGCTACACAACACACGCAATGTACACGATTATTATCTCAAAGCTGCCATGCTGTACTCGGCTGGCAAGGAATGTCGCTCTCATGTTTGCGTATGTGAGAGATCTGAGGCAAAAGGGATGAGAAGAACCATCTTGTCACAAGTGAAATGTGAGGGCAAAAAGCAGATGTGATACACCCTTATGTATACAAGGGTACTCTGACAGGAAGGCTGTGTGAAAGAAAAGGTGTAAAACTAAAAAAGCAAACTCCAACTGAAAGAGTTTTGTAAGGATTCTGTGTACATGACAGCTTCACCCCAGGCAACAACTGACACACACACAACCACGTGTATAAACGGGGTGGAATAATCGGCAACATCATCGACACTTGAAGACCACTTACCTACACCGAAGCGCTTCAGAAACAAGCACTCGATACACTCACGCAGCATTCACAGCCCACCAGAGCCCACCTTCACTGCTGCACCTCTTTATTCCGTTTAGTGCTGCGGGGGAAACTGCTTTGTCTATGTCTCATCCTTCTCACCACAGCTGTATTAACACAAGCTTTATTATGTAATAGAGTAACACGAGCTGATTTGACTCGTTTTCACAAGCTGCTAATAAATAAAACATTCCGTAATGACTAATAAGCGGAAATGATTGTGTTTCTTTGGATGGCATGCAAATTGTCTGCATAAATACCTAATTTTGGCTTTATTTAATATGGCTAGATGACTGCTAGAACATTGCTATGATTTTATAGTTTTTTTGCTTGTTTTGTTTTTACAGTTGCCAGGGAGTTCCTTCATTGTCGGAGTGGAATTACTAAATGGTTGCTAAATCCATAGATCTTAATACGATTAGACGCCAAATTGAATTTTACACAAAAGAAAATGAGGCTGTGAGGGACAAACTTGGTCTTTACACTGGAACAGACTGTATAAAGATCATAGATCATGTCGTCATAACCCACAACTTTCAAAAATGTTTTTTAACAAACTTACATTTATGTTTTTGTCATAAATATCAATATGTTGTTAGTACAATCCAATGAATCTATCTATCTATCTATCTATCTATCTATCTATCTATCTATCTATCTATCTATCTATCTATCTATCTATCTATCCTACAGAAATACATCTCATACTAACTGCAAAATATTTGCATCACCAATCATAAATATATCCATATATTAATATAGATTTACAGTGCAAGCGTGAATTGTGATCACAATATATCATTTCTAAACAGTGTTACTGTAGCTCAATTGGTAGAGCACTGTGTTATCAAGCGCAATGTTGGGGGTTCGATTCCCCGGGGAACACATGATATGTGAAAATTAATAGCCTGAATGCACTGCAAGTCGCTTTGGATAAAAGTGTCTGCTAAATGCATAAATTTAATTTAATTTAAATAATTCATACATATAATTTTTATAAAAAGCATAATAATAATAATAATAGCATTACTATTAAACTTAAATTGTCAAATGTAATAAAAAAAATTTTTTATGAAAGCATCTGTCAAATGATGCTTAAAATGAATTTTTAGATGATCACGTGTTATGGTAAATAATTACAATGTTATTTAATGGGTGTTGTGCAGTGAAATACACAATAGCTAATGGGGAATATGCATTTAGAATCATAACTATTAAATCACATATTTTTGAACTACTGGAATGCTGTATTGACATCAGCATGAAGATGGTAAAATAGTATTGCTTTGTTTAATGATGTTAGCAGCTCATTTGTCCGACTGTTTCGCACCACTTTCACTGGGTGAGCGAGACTCATTAAAGCTTCAATTATGCAGGGCACTGCGGTTAGCTTTGGAAAACTCAGCACATTTCTAAAAAACCTTAACCCCATCAGGCAGACTGATAGGTTATTATCATCTCAAAGACTTCAGATCATCATACCGGTGTTGTTTTACTGGGTTTGCAATCACTGAAGCAATGAAACATGCAATCTCTCTCGTGTCAGTAAGGTTAACTTTCCAAAGTAGACACTTCTTTTAAGAAACAAGCTTTTCCATTTATAGTTCGACAGAAATATAAAACAAGTTTAACATTGTCTAAAGCAAGCTATTGAACGTTCACTTATTATCATCTCAGCAGGAATTTTGTGTGTATATTAAAGCATACTGGGCATGCTCCAGCAAATTTTTTAACCACCAATGTGTGTCAGTGAGAATATGCTAAAAGTGCTGAAATGTCAACATATACTTCTGTTATAACAGGAGCAGCCAAGGTCTCAAACTGTCAGACCGGAGTGGAGATTTGAAAGTGCAAGGGAATGTGTTCTTTCCCTTTAGCCTTTGCAGATAATGTCATATCTGGCTGGCCATTTAAGGTCAATGTGACTGAAATAACACTTACATATTTTTTATTGTTTACATCATCGCTATTCATCTGTCCTCAATGATATGAAAGATAAGATTTAGGGCACCATAGTATGTTTAAAAAAGCATGCTGAAAGTGTCCAATTAGTAGGATTTTTGGTAGTGTGTATCCGTGCAGGTTTCTTTTTTTAATATATTGCATTAGAGCTCACCCACTTTGCAGCATATAGGGATTTTTTTAAAGTCTTATTTTAAAGTGTTAAAAGCCATGAACCAAAGCCAATCAACTAAGAGGTGAATCTAGGGTGACCACACATACAGTTTTTCCCAGGATTTCTGAATTGCCTAATATGACTGGGTTTTGGCTCGTGTTTTTCTACTGTTTTCATACTTGCTGAAGGTTGATGACTGAAAATTAATTTGACCATTTAAGACCGAGCCCATTTCCACCACGGAATAAAAAAAAAGGTAACAGTTCTGACTTTTTCTCAGAATTGTGAAAAACACAGACCTGTCAGAAGTAAAATCAGAATTATTACTTATAATTGTCTACATCTCACGCCTTTTTTCGAGTTTAAATCTTGCAATTCTCAAGTTTTATTGCTCACCATTCTGACTTTTCTTCTCAGAATTTCAAGTTTATATGCGACATTATTCTAAAAACTAAAAACGGTTTTCAATAAATCATAAAAACTGCTAACAACATCCCAATCTACCTTTTGCAAGCAGACTTGGATGAAATTAGCTGGTGCACATCTACAACTCCACTCCAAAATCTTTATATTAAAAATATGTATAATGCAAATATATCTCAACAATCATTGCATTTTTCTGTCACTAATAGTGTCATAAATTGTGCACAACAATCACATGCTGCCTTGGTCCCATGTTCTTGTCTTTCTGTTTCTCTTGCACTCTCTCACTCTCCCCCCTCCTCATCTTATTCACTGATGATTAATCATCCAGCAGACACTGTATTACATTAAGCATAGAAAGAGAAGAAGAGAACAACTCCGTCTTGGACCACACAGCTGCATCCATTCATTCCTCTGCTTTCTTGGATCGCCTCCATCCATCCGGTTTCTTTCAGAGGGATAATGCGTCACAAGAGGCCAGATGAGAGTCATGTGCTGATGTGAAATGTAAGCACTGCTACCCCCCACAACTAGGACTTTAACACATTAGAAACACATGCTACACCAGCACTGAGCTGGCAGGTACAGAGAAGACCAAGTGACGGCCACTACAGAGAGGCTTTCAAATAGTTCTTGCATGTATCCCCATTTGAAATACTAGACTTGGAATCGATTCAGCCTGAACTACTTGACATGGAGACTCCACTTAAATCTTATTTTGTTGATCATTTAAATAGTGCGCTTTTTATATTTATAAATATATATTTTTTATATAATGTTAAAGTTTGAAAACCACTCAAATAAAGCTTCTTTACTGAATTATATGGTTCATTTATCATGATTTCTACATGGTTATTTGGGAAACATGCTAAAAGCTACATCATAGGTTCTACAGATCAGTGAACATTTGAAGTTTGTTTTGCTTTGTTCAACATGGTATGCATGCCATTTACTATTCCGTTCCCTCGATTCATAAATTGTGCACACAATTTCCTATATTTGCTAAATTGTGCACATGATTTATAAATCGAGAACAAATTAGTAATTTGTGCACACAATTTAACAAATCGAGGGAATGAAATATTAATCGTGTACACGTTTTACTACATCAAGGGAACTAATTAGTAAATTGTGCGCACAATACATTTTTTTCTTGCATGTCATTATCAATACTGAAGATAGTTTTTGGTTTCTATTTTAGTTTTCCATTTTGATTTTCATATATAAACACCAATACATTTAGTTGCATTTTATTAGTAGTAGTTAGCATAGTTTTACCCTGCTTTTCACGATCCATGAAAACCATTGCTTTAAATCCCGAATCGATACAGTTCTTCTAATGACATAGAGAATAAAAAGTAGTTTGCGGAACAAGGTCCTATAATTCTTTTAAGACTAGGACATCGAGTATCTGCCAACTGTCAAGCAGATCAGGCCATATTAACAGCAAGTACAGCTTCTATACTAGCAGCTTTAAAAAAGAAATTCTAGATTACTGACTCACTCACAGTCCTTCAAAGCCACATGTAAAGCCATTTAGACTGTATTTTACCTTGTCACTCTCTGAGTAAGGGTTGTTAAGCACTGTAGGCATGTTGTCCTTTCTCCAGAGGTCATCAAACACTCTGTCGTTATCCGACGCCAGCTGGGCGTTCTGTCCATTTCCCACACCAAGGTCTCTGAAAGTCACAAACAGTTCAGCTCAAAGCTCAAACATCAGCCAGAAGAAAACAGGTTTAGAAGTATGTATAATGACTAAAACACATTCAATTCTGTTTATTTGTTGTCTACTGTGAGTCTATGACTTTCCACACTTTTTACATTTATATTAATAAACCAAGGGAATTAGGTGTTTTTTTTAACACTTATTATCTCAAAGTCTCAGATATGTGCCATCCACAGAGCTTAACTTGAATTTCTTTTAAACATTTATGTCTCAAGGCTACCAGTGTGTATTTCATCTTTAAAATCAAACGGTAAATTGCCTCAAATCCACTCATACTCTGTTATTCCATAATCAGATTTAGCTAGTGCCCAGATATTAAAGCAATAAACCATGCTATTTAAAGTATAAGGTGTAATTACAGTGTAAACAAGCACTTAACTTTTTCTCTAGCTGTGTTGATGGGACTTATAGTAACACATTCATTACAAATCTGAGAAGAGCGAGAGAAGCACGATTTGTTTTGGATGAAACATTGCCATCTCTGCTCACAAGTCAGAATAATATTCCAAGCCTAATGTTAGTTTTTCAAATTAGAAAAGAAATCTGGTGAGGTGCGCACTTTTTCACATGAAAAAAACAGATTGCTTGGTTTGTTTTAACATCCTTGCCCGACAACAGCAATAAGTCAACCAATGATGTGAGTTTGGGGCAGGACTATTTGTTTAACTGACCAATGGCAAAAAGGAGGGGAGTGTTCTGGAAACCTGTTTGGAAACAGTCAGTATTTTTATGCACTTCACCTTTAACCACATTAAAATGTCGACTGCTGCGGTTCATGAATTAAAGGACTACACCATACGTGGCTGTATGTCACGTCACTTAATGATTTTAATCTATACAGTGTATTTTTGGCTATTGCTACAAATATACCCCAGCAACATGAGACTGGTTTTGTGATTTAGGGTCACATATGACAATACTAGTTTCTATGACAACACTACAGTGGTTAGACTATAACAAATAGAATTAATTACCGTAGATCAAATGGATTACTGTGAAAACTGGAGTATGATCACAAAATGACAATAATATTCATGTCTGTATTGATCCATTCTATTTTTAATGTTGCTGGTAATTTCTCACACTGCCTGTCAGTATTTCCGGATCACTAAAGCGTACAATGAACATTCAACGCAAGAGTAATCTCAAAGACTGAATTGAATAAATACTCACAGATTCTCTCGCTGACAACTTACCAAATAAACAATTCACTCATGAAAAGGAAAATTCATTTAGTAAACTGACCTTTCCTCAGAAAATATTTTTTTAGCATATTGAGTGAATATGCCTATATTCTCTGCCGAGTGATTCGTAAATCATATTCCCAAATAAATGAATAGGGGAGACAGACCGGGGCTAGTAGACTCACAAACTTTAGATAATTAATCCACAATAATAGCGGCAATGTTTAACAGATTTGTTAGTAGTAAAGACTTGATGAGTTGAGTATATGTTGAGTATACTATTCTATGAGACTATAAATTAGACTGCATTGTACTTTTGATCATCAACAACTTATTTGCACTTGGAGCAAATACACAGGGGTTTTATATTAAAAGGTATACTGATTCTAAGAAGTGGAAGCCTTCTTGATTTTCTGTTGTTCACAACATTAAGTTTGTAAGTTGAGTTTGGAAACTAAATGAACTTATAAAATGGAGCTAAAAGGTATGTTGCATTTGAAATTAACATACAACCCACACTGAAACCCTACCCTACCCTAACCACTAGTTTTAAATAGACCAAATGTGTGATAAAAACGTATTTGCTGAAGCAACCATGCCACTTTAGCTATTTAAGGTGACTTGTGTTTCACGGGACCCATACCAGAACATTCCACATTGCAAGTATTATTCTGTACTAGGTGAGCTATCACCAAGTTTACCATATTAGAAAAGTCATACGAATGGAGCTGTTCATGTGATGCACATGTCAAAAATATTAGTTTACGAATCATGCATTATGGTAAAAGCCTTCTGAGTTCATAACAGTGCTGTTGAAGGAATTGTGCAAAAATAAGTCTTTTACTGATAATTTGTGTGAAACGAATAAACACTGTTGTTGCGCAGTTGGAAACTACAGAGAGTTGTATGTATTGGTATGTTTTTGGAATCTGCAAAGAAAAAGAAAAAAATTCCAGTAAGAGATCACTCACCTCTCTACCTGCACTTCAACATCCTTCCTCTCTATGACTCTCTGACCTTCTCCGTTGATCTCTTTTTTTCCATTCTTGATGAGCTTCAGCACTGGCTCAATCTCCTTCAGCAGGTCGTTGTTCTCCTCCACCCCATTGAGGAGGAGGGCTGAATGTCCTCCTTCTCTGAGCAGAGAGTCCTGTGTGAGCAGGGGAATCAGGGGTTTGCTCTCCCGTGATTCTTTCCTGGGAGTAGAGGAAGAGGACAGGTTCTCTATGGCCCGGAGCTCTTTGGTCATGTTGGGGCTGAGAGGCGAACATCGATCGCATGGCCTGCTCTGTGCGGGGTTAACAGGTCTGGTGATACGAACTGTTTTGGGTTTCCCATCACTGCTCAGCGTGGTCTCCAGGTAAGTGGTAAAGCCCTCGGGTCCGCGGAGGATGAGGACGGCATGGCTCTCAGGCGACACGTTCTTTAGGGTCTCGAGTGCACATTCGTAGCTCAGGTCCACCAAAGGCTTGTTGTTCACGGCCAGAACAATGTCGCCGACTTGGACCAGCCCACATTCCTCTGCTGCCCCACCCCGGATGAGGTCAGAGACAATGACGGGTGGCTTGCACACACGTTGTTTGACCAGAAAGCCGAGCCCACCGATCTTTCTTTTAAAGAGACGCACTGAGATGATGTTGGGCTGCAGCTGACACACACTGGGCTCAGATTCCTCCATTGTGCCTTTCTGTGCGTCAGATCTATGATGGAGTTAAATGTGACAAAGGAGAGCGTCATGTCAAATGTGTCAGGCATGGCAGGCGAAGACATGAAAAAATGCAAGACAATACAGGCCAGCAACATTCACGCTTTAATTCTACTAATGGAACCCTGTGGCATTCAGACCGTTAATTAAGTCTTACTACGTCAGTAATAAAAATTGGTTTAAGGGAACAGTTTGACCAAAAATAATTAACTCTAAAGTTGTATGTGTCACATTATGCTGCCAGAAGGAACACAGCACCATGGTTTATCAAAAGAGACTTTAATGGTTTCCAACACAGAGGACAAGAGGTTGACACACACATACCTCACTGGTAGACACAAACAAACACAACCTGGACAAACTGGGGCTTATAAAGACAGGATAACGAGGGACAGACAGGTGTGGGGAATCAACAATAATCAAACCAAACAAGGACAGGAAACAGACCAAATAAGGCAAAACATGAACTGAAACACACTACAAATGACAGTATGCTGTTATTTTTCCATGAAAAAAAAAAACAGCGTACTGTAAGTCAGTTATCCATACATCTCATGCTTTATATTCAATGCTTTAAAGTCTGAATTGCAATGAATCTTTTTTTTTTTTCTCTCAATGAACTGTTGATCAAAAATCAAACAGAATGATTCATTCACAAATAAAACTGATCTGGTTTAAATCACTGACTTAGTGTTCAGATTCTCGAGTTATAAGCTCACTGGAGGCGAAGATTATCTGAAAAACTTCATTATTTTTCATGTCTCATACAAAGCTCTCATACAGCTTCAGAAAACTCAAAATACAGAACATACTGTAAGTTGTGAAGATTCTTCCCAATTATGTTGTTGTGTTCCACAGAAATATAATAACAGCATGAAGGTGAGTTAATAATTACAAAATTTTCTGTTTTGGGTGAATTATTGCTTGACTTTGAATCCAAGTCATTATATGTAAGAAAATCATTCAGTTCAAATCTTCACAATATTTTTTTTATTATTTTAGTGATTGAGGGGTGACTCATATCACAGTGTACAAGCTGTGAACGTAGACTTCAATTCACTCTTTCCTTTCTGTTGACAAGCCAGTAGCATTTCCTCCATGTGCATCATGTTCAGTCTCAACTGAACGTTCATGTAAGAAACACTTATAATCTACAGTCCTCCTGCATCTCGCCTTTCTTGGCAGCGTGAAACGCATATGGCCTCGTGTGAACAACTATTGTCCAATTCTGTTAAAATACAACATTACTAATTTGGATTTAGAATCATGGAGAGAATCATTACAACTGCAGGGACTGTTTTGTAATGAAGAATACGCAACGGCGCAACTAATAACTTTCAATTTCACAGCATCATCTATTAACTTCTTGTTTACAATACACTTGCATTCAGTAGCTGAGTAACTACAGGTGAATGATGAAATTAAACTGCATTTTTTTATAGATTACACTGAAAACACATTGAGAAAATTATGCACAATGCATGCCCAAGCTCTTTAAGGTACACATTGCTAATTCTATAAAGACATATTAATATTTTGCTGGTAAGCTACACTGTAGAAATGCGCTTCAGTGGTTATAAATGTAAAATATTATTTCATATGACTGAATCAATCTGAAATCATTGGGATTCACCAGTAAAGCAATTGATCTGTGACATGCATCCATCAAATTTTGATATTATTCTAACAATAGAATCCTTTACAAAGACATATGATGGATTTCCCCCCCACTTTATCAGAAACCAATGTTTCGCACACATATTGTGTGTGGTCATTTTGTATTTAATAATGATAAATTAATGTATTATGAAATAGGTTGCATACTAGAATAAAATTATTAGATAAATCTCAATTAGAAATATTAAAATAAAAGAGTGGATAAATATAAAACATAGTGCACAATTTTATGAATTAGGCAGAAACGTCACATACACAACTTTTTTATAAAACAAACAAAACAACACCTGTGCATTAACTACTGTATGCAGGAGTTATCAGATGCATGCACGTTCAACAGGACACACCAGTTGCTGCTGAACGTGAGACTGCTATGCAAATCCACATAACCATTTCAGAAAGCCTCGTCGTATACAGTATGCTTTCAACAAAGCATTTGGAGTTGATAATAAAATATACTTTCGACAGTAAAAAACAAAAAACAATGCAACTTACCTCTCCACTATGAAAGGCTATAAATATTGCCTTAAACAGTGCGGTTGTTAACCCCTTGTCAGTATTCCGATGGACGGTTCAGACTTTCCTCTTGATGTCCCACTCAGAAGACGCGTGGCATGTCTGAGCGAGCCGCTGTATAAACACGCAGCGCGTGAGAAGCTCTGCTCTCCTGCCGCTCCGGTACGCGAGCATTTATTCCGCGCGCACTGCTGTCATCCTGTCATCCATCCCTCCCAGCGCTCTGCCTCCCTCAATGGGAGGGTTTTACAACCCCAAAGATCTGGCATCTATGGGAATGAATGATATTTGCACACTTATATTTGCACATCTTCATATTAAACAAGATTTTACGTAGCAACATGTCATATTTCTAACAAGGTGAACCGGGAAGGATTTTAAAACCATCAGTTTCAGTGTCTAAAAATCACTATTACACATAACCAGCTGTATAAGATAAACAGTTTCTGTAAAAATGTTGATATTTCTTTTTTTTTTTTTTTTTTTTTGCCTATGCAGTATGCATTTAGCAATTTTATTTATTCATTTGTTCGTTTTAATTTGATTGCATTTCTAATTTTAAATGCATTTGTGTTTTCTACTGCTTCAACTCTGGTCGTGTGTATGTTATATTATTTATGGTAACATTATATTATTGGTATATTTGTGGAATTATTAACTATAGTAGGCTATTATTACTTTCAAATCTGAGATTATAGGCCAAAAAAAGTCTTTTCAAATATTAAATTAAATAAAAAAGTAAAATCAGTGCTTCAGTGTCAGAGATCAATGCTGAATCAACATGCAAAGTGAATATCATGTTGATCAAACTGTGGTTCATTTATCATTTGGTTTTCATTTGAAAATGGATGTTTAGCTATACCAGAGGAATTATTAAATCGATCCAAAAAAGAACAATTAACTCCTCCATGGTCATTATGAACTGCACAATCATGTATTATGCTGTAAGCAACAGCTTTTTGCCAGCAAGAATGTCTTTATCTTTGAGGACCTTCAATGATTGGTGTCAAAGGTTTCCTGCCTCACATGGTCAAGCAGCACAAGACAGCAACACTCTCTAATCTACAATAGATTAAATAAATATAATATATCATTTCAACACTGAGCTAAAACGTTTAACCTGGTGATACTAAAAGCTCTAGTATAAATTATACATAATGAATAATAATTATGCACATTGCATTATGAAGTTTAATCTATTAAAATAATAGCTTGATTGTACAACTTTATTTTTGAAACACCCACACATCACAAAATGTCATGATTTAATTCAATAAGGCTGAACCACTGGGTCATAGTTTCTAAAGTTCTCCCTCTCTCTCTCTCTCTCTCTCTCTCTCTATGTATGGGTGTGTGTGTGTGTTGATGTGCTTTTTTCCACTAAATAAATCTCTCAAAGCAACTCGACAAACAGCATCATCGGAACCAGTCATAATGAGTTTGAATAAAGGTTTTTGGTGTCAACTCCAGGCATGCATTTCAAGCTGGATGTTTTTCATAAGCCCTAATGTTATATTGCAATGTGTCATTCAAGAAGGATCGTCATTTAAACAGGCAGCAGAAGCAAGCAAATATAAATTAGCACCGCAGGAATACAGGCACGTTTAACAAGCTCCAGACTGACCACAGACTCACATCAGAGAGAATCCATGATTGCTTTATTAAATAAATCCATATTATAAACTAAACTGAATTACACTTAAAGGCACCTCTTCATGTTGACTGGCCATAAACATTTATTTATTTATTTATTCTATCCCCCCTCCCTTGACAGCTATCCATAAAACTATTAAATCAACCCCAGAAACTCACTAAAACTCACTAAAATCCATGAATAAGCAGGAAAAATGTGAGAGGATTCTGCTGTGCACAAGCAAGTGCATTGGAGATTGGAGGTTTTCAATCTGATGTGAACAAATGCAAACACACACACAGCCTGCCGGCCTGGTCCAGCCATTATGTCAGTCACTTCCGACTTGAGTGGTGCCATCTGCCCCCTAATGAAACCGTGCATTGTGGCTCATCACACACACATACACACTTTCTTCTTACACCCATGTAATTCAGAGAGAGAGCGAGAGAGAGAGAGAGAGAGAGAGAGAGAGAGAGAGAAGAGGCAAACAAACACTTATACATTAACTTTCTCAATGAAAGCTGCAGAAACTCAAGACTTCGCTAAAATTACAAATGATACTATTTTGGCATTTCTTTTTTTTAGCCATCTTTTTAATCTTCTGGAGGATTGTGGGTAGTGCTACATTGAAACACATTGCCATTTCTTGATGGTGAAAAGTTTATACAATATATATAATTAGATCATAGATACATCATATGATCCTATGAAATAGATTTTCGCCTTTTTTTTTTTTCACCGCTTTTACACAGGTGCAGCAATATTTTAATTGCTCACGTATGACCAAAACATAATCACTTCTCTGTGATTTACCTCTGGTTTCCATATAAACTCTTTTATTTTTGGTTGTGTTGTTCTTTCTCATACAGAGTTAATCTTCTACACAGCAGATTTCAAGTTTGAGGAACAACATTTTTCTTGTTTGCCTTTTATTGTTATTTTTATTCAGATTACTTTTTATGGCAATCCTAATAATAGTTTTCACTGATGGGGAAATCACAAAAGAGCCACTAACCAAACTGTCCAACTTCATGGTTCTCATTTAATTTTTTAATAAACGCAAATGTTTCAAGAGAAAATGCTTATGTATTATTTTAAATATAAATTGAAATAATAAAATAATAATTATACATTTAATTTAATTATTTTCTAACTGAATATAAATTATTTACCGTAATTATTATTATTATTATTAATTTAAGTTTAAATTAAAAATTGTGTGGTCTTAGACTTTAAACTTTTATATTTAGATAATATTATCTATGAATTATTGCCACACTACAAATAAATATAAACCTGTGAAGGGGTGATACCAGTGATATATTAGCATCATTCTGTTACTGTTATAGTTATTAATATTTATTAGTAGTAGCAGTAGTAGTTTTACTTTTTTTAATTAATTCTATTTCAGTTTCAGTTATTTTAGTACATAAATTTAAACGTAAAAAAGAGAGCGCAATACTGCCTTGGCAAGTGATATTTATCTTATTTTTGTTTCATTTAATGTTTATTTTATTTATTTATTATGTTTTTGTTTTGGTTATAGGTTACTGTAAAAACCCAATATAAAAATGCAAACCTAGCTCAACATGGTGTAAAAATTGTTATTTTTATATTTTTTAGTCTTTCTAAAGAAGCAGCATAAAGTTAAATCGTAAAATTTCACATGACAAATCTAAGACAGCAGTCTTCTGACGTCATACCTGGCGTATTTTTGACATAACTCACTAGATTTGTGACAGGTCAGCTGTATTTCAGGTAGATAACTGTATGAAATAAATGTGACAGATGTTGCCTGTAATCATAGTCACAGTGGCACGTCAGGCATGAGAAGAACTACCGTGTGTCTCCAAGACCTCTGAAGTAAGAAACGCTCCTCACTCACTCTGTGCTGCTCTCATCTCGTAATCTGAAAGGTAACAGTATAGCACTATATCAAAACATAATTTCTTTTTTAATCCACTCTTACATGTGACCCCTTAAATATTATGAAGCTTCCGCTGTCAGGGCTCTACAACTGATTCATGCAGGAATGTAGGAAGTTTCATACACAGTTAAGCAGTAATACATGTCAAACATTTTAACATCAAGCATGATTCGAATTCTGGCATATAAAAGTATACACGGATCTGTGTAATGTTGTAGTGCATGTGTTTAATGAGTATGTTTTATGCTGTTTAATCTATTGTGATCACTGTTGTTACTTTCCAACCAAACTGATCCAAGCACCATTTCATATCATCTGCCATAAAACACTGAAATAACCACAGACACATGTTCTTTATCTACTATCATTTATTGGCCAATAAACACACATAGATTGCAAACACTCACCAGTTTCCATTTTCCAGAACCAAACCTGTGCAATATACAACCTGGGACTTATACACTTACCATGCTGAGCAGCAATTTTGCCATGACTTCAAATGGGTCACCAGTTTATGCCTGTATGAAAATGTATTGTTTCTGGTGTTTAAAGTCACAATGGCTGTTTGATATGTGTTGAATTGTGTTTTTTTACTTATTTTCATTAATGTATATTTTGTTTTGCCAAGTGATTGTATGGATGTTTCTATACACAGAGGAAAAGATTTAGCTGAACTAGCTTGTAAATACTTTGTATATAGTGTATATTTTGTACAGTTTTATTTTATTTTTGATTATTTTGTTACTTTTACACTGTGTGTGCACCAATAAAGCACCCTTCACCTGAGTAAAAGCAGCTTCTGTGTCACTTTTGCCTCCTATCCCTCCGGTCAAATCATAACCTCCCCTTTGTTCCCCATTCAGATGCTCGGTATGAACTTTAGCAAGTCGTCTTCACCACATCTAGATGCCTTGATGCATTGAGTTGCTGGCATTTGATTGGCTGATTAACAATTTGTGCTACCAAGCAATTGAACAGGTGTACCTAAGTGGCCGGTGAGTGTGTATATTTACATATATGAACAAGTTAGTTCAAAAGAACAACATTTATTCAAAATATTAATCCTTTGTAACTATAAATGTCTTATTTAATTATTATTCCAAATACATTTTTGTGCTTTTCAAGGGCACCTCGATAAGGGAAACCTGCTAAAGTGAGTAACTGAATGCATTTACAAACTGCCCATTTCTCAAGGCCATACATACAATGATCTCGATTTATTATGAAATATAAGGAAATGTATCTTTATTTACTGGGAATTTAAAAAAATTAATTGCCTTTGTATAGCAAAGGACTATGTCAGGAAGTTTTCAGTAATAATTATATTCCCAAATAAAATACTGTAAGTATATATACCAAAAAAAAAAAGGCTAAAAACACATTTACATGATGTTATCAGAAGAGTCTGATATGAATCAAAACAGCCACACAGGAGACTACAGTGACCTGTACCATTCCTAACATTACCTTCAAGTAGCCATTGAGATTGCTCTTCCTTGAAGTGACCATTGTGCATTCATACGCAGCCTTGTGGAAATGGCCCTATTTTGTTATTATTATTATTAGAAACATCAAGAATGTACAAAAATGGCATTTGAAATAGAAATTTTTTCTATTTTTCTTTTTCTGCACCATCAAGATCAGAAGCCCCATCCAAAAATGAAATCTCACGGGTCCAAAACACTGATCTACACCACAGTGCATTAAATGTCACTCATCTTCTGATTGGCTGTAGTTTGTAACATTAAAAGAATAGTTCACCCAAAAAGAAAAGTTGCTGAAAAAAAAAGTCGCAAATTGTCTGAAGAGCTACGTCAAAAGACCGGCTCTGATCTTCCTAAGCAATGCTTTTAGGAAAACCTGTCGAGCCACAGTAGCCATTTTTAACCGCATCATAGCTCGTCTGGAGAAATATCTGAGGAATGCTTTAAAGGGGTCATATGGCTTTACTAAATAAAACATTATTTTGTGTAATGCAATGTTTTTACGTGGTTTAAGCTTAAAAAAACACATTATTTTCCACATAGTGTATATTATTGTCATTGCTCTATGCCCCGTCTTTCTGAAACGCATTGATTTTTTTACAAAGTTCTGAAAAAAGCAATGTGCTCTGATTGGCCGGCTATCTAGTGCATTGTGATTGGCCAAATTCCTCAACCATGTGACTCAAATTTTACGCCCTTACCAGGTTCAGGAAACTTTTCTCCATAAAATGCATTGCACACACTCAAATATTTGGGTTGTAGAGTTCTGCAAAAGCGTTGTAAAAAAAAAAAAAAACTTAACCTTTGTAGTTGTGTCCTCTTTTTTTAAGGCCGGTAGTTAGCTTTCACAACAAAACACACAGCGTTTCTATGACATGGTGGTGGCAACAATACTGTGGTTAGAAGGGATATACTGTAGCTCCAACCGGAAATGAACAATGAAATAAATTTAACCTACACCTTATGATAATAATAAAAATGTAATTATTGTTGTACAGTATGACAAAAATTACACTGAATTGATGTGTGCATGCCCAGTAGGGTCATACGAATCTTTTCTAGCCTTAATCTTTCCACAGATGGAATAAAAGTTATTCCTTCTTTATTTGCGTATACATCTGGTCAGTGTTATGCATATCTTTCCACACAGTGACATAGATAATGGCGGGCATGTTTGAACGAGCCATTTTAGGAAGGCATGGCACTTTTATATAGAATATCTCTTTGGGTTTAAGATTTTAATCTTTGCGACTTTACAAATCTTCTGTATGCACAAATTTATTTTACACTCCAAAGATGAAGGAAAAAAATTTAATTGCATCCTATGGCCCCATTAAACCACAAAATCACAATCTACAATCAGTCAAAAACTTGTTCTAATGGTGATGATCCCCTCATATCTTTCCTTTTAAAGTGAATTACTACATTAATTATAGATGCACACAGATATATTTTCATATCTCATTGGGTCATGGTGGTTAACACATGCAAAGTAGTTGAGAAGTCATGAATTATCTCTACTGTACCATTGAGCATCACGTAATCCTAGGTTGATCTATAGTGGCGGTCTCTATATTTCAAGTCACTTAAGATAAAAGAGTCAAGTAATCGACTGCAATTAGGGGGAAAAAGGTTGCAATTTATGGCAAAGGTTAGAACTATGGTTGACCAATTACAGTGGCAATGTACAAACAATTTAGAGCTGAGTGCTGCTAAAAAGGAAACATGCCCATGGTTAGCTTTCTGCATTCATCTCACTGCTGGTCACTTGAAAGTACTTGACACTCAGTTCTGGCCATAATCACCTGAACAATAACTGTCATGTGACTAATCACTCTACAGTTGCACGAAAATTACATCATAAAATACTCTGACTGGCTGATGCCATGGCACTACAAATACACACAGTCCCCAAAAAACCTAATGATTATCCTGAGCAGTGATGATAAGTGTAGCAGATAGGAAAAATATAAGTCTATTTTTATTTGAGCAGACTGCAGTTTAAACCATTTACCAGCATTAACTGGACTTCTCAGTCAACTATAGCAGAGATCAAGATGTCTTGGTTATGTATGGTAACCCTCGTTCCCTAATGGAAGGAATGTCAGTATGGGTGTCATCCTTGAGAGCCCCAAAAAGGCCAATTAAAAATTGTTGTGCATGTGAGGCCATGCGAGGGGGAGTGCTATATAGGGAGGTGACTGTGGTGGCCTACATCATATGGGGTGACCGACAGGGAAACCAGTACATACCGAGCACCAGGTGCAACGCAAGGGCTTACCTAGAATGGGCAGCTCTACAAGTAGTGGGCCTGGTGATGAGTTCCTCCACTGACTCTACTGCAAAGGTGCTAAAGAGATGGAAAGAGATTGTCTAGGGTTCCCCATCCCTGGGGATGGTTCCGGATGTGGGTGCCAGATTGTGCCCTTTCACTGAAAAAGAAGGGAATTTGCCAGGGCGGGGCCAACTTCATGAGCTCTGAAAACCAAGTCTGGTTAGACCAAAAGGGCACAACATCAGGACTTGTTCCTCGTCCTCCCTGATCTTTTCTCCCAAGAACTGTTAAACAAAGTTCCAGACAGTATCACCTTGGGAGATTGGGGTGTCAAGAAAGCAAACCTTCTCAGCATCCTTCATCTCTGCAAGGTTAAGCCACAGGTTGTGCTCCTGGACAGTCAATGTGGATACCGCCTAACCTAGGGCCTATGCCATAGTCTTCGTATTTCTGAGATCATAGTTGGTTGCCTAACACAGTTCCTGGAGCAGCTCCGGGTCAGGACTACTCTTGTCACCTTTCAATCAATCACCTTTATTTATATAGTGCTTTAAACAAAATACATTGCGCCAAAGCACTGAACAACATTCATTTGGAAAACAGTGTCTCAATAATGCAAAATGATAGTTAAAGGCAGTTCATCATTGAATTCAGTTATGTCATCTCTGTTCAGTTGAAATAGTGTCTGTTTTAATTTGCAATCAAGTCAACGATATCGCTGTAGATGAAGTGACCCCAACTAAGCAAGCCAGAGGCGACAGCGGCAAGGAACCGAAACTCCATCGGTGACAGAATGGAGAAAAAAACCTTGGGAGAAACCAGGCTCAGTTGGGGGGCCAGTTCTCCTCTGACCAGACGAAACCAGTAGTTCAATTCCAGGCTGCAGCAAAGTCAGATTGTGCAGAAGAATCATCTGTTTCCTGTGGTCTTGTCCTGGTGCTCCTCTGAGACAAGGTCTTTACAGGGGATCTGTATCTGGGGCTCTAGTTGTCCTGGTCTCCGCTGTCTTTCAGGGCAGTAGAGGTCCTTTCTAGGTGCTGATCCACCATCTGGTCTGGATACGTACTGGATCCGGGTGACTGCAGTGACCCTCTGATCTGGACACAGACTGGATCTGGTGGCCACGGTGACCTCGGAACAAGAGAGAAACAGACAAATATTAGCGTAGATGCCATTCTTCTAATGATGTAGAAAGTACGGTGTTATGTGAAGTGTTTCCGGTTCCAGTTTACCTAATTAATGCAGCCTAAAAATCCTTTAACGGATTTGGATATTAAAAGCATATTAGTATGTTATGTGTATGCCAGGTTAAAGAGATGGGTCTTTAATCTAGATTTAAACTGCAAGAGTGTGTCTGCCTCCCGAACAATGTTAGGTAGGTTATTCCAGAGTTTAGGCGCCAAATAGGAAAAGGATCTGCCGCCCGCAGTTGATTTTGATATTCTAGGTATTATCAAATTGCCTGAGTTTTGAGAACGTAGCGGACGTAGAGGAGTATAATGTAAAAGGAGCTCATTCAAATACTGAGGTGCTAAACCATTCAGGGCTTTATAAGTAATAAGCAATATTTTAAAATCTATACGATGTTTGACAGGGAGCCAGTGCAGTGTGGACAGGACCGGGCTAATATGGTCATACTTCCTGGTTCTAGTAAGAACTCTTGCTGTTGCATTTTGGACTAGCTGTAGTTTGTTTACCAAGCGTGCAGAACAACCACCCAATAAAGCATTACAGTAGTCTAACCTTGAAGTCATAAATGCATGGATTAACATTTCTGCATTTGACATTGAGAGCATAGGCCGTAATTTAGATATATTTTTGAGATGGAAAAATGCAGTTTTACAAATGCTAGAAACGTGGCTTTCTAAGGAAAGATTGCGATCAAGTAGCACACCTAGGTTCCTAACTGATGACGAAGAATTGACAGAGCAACCATCAAGTCTTAGACAGTGTTCTAGGTTGTTACAAGTAGAGTTTTTAGGCCCTATGATTAACACCTCTGTTTTTTCTGAATTTAGCAGTAAGAAATTACTCGTCATCCAATTTTTTATATCGACTATGCATTCCATTAGTTTTTCAAATTGGTGTGTTTCACCGGGCTGCGAGGAAATATAGAGCTGCGTATCATCAGCATAACAGTGAAAGCTAACACCATGTTTCCTGATGATATCTCCCAAGGGTAACATATAAAGCGTGAAGAGTAGCGGCCCTAGAACTGAGCCTTGAGGTACTCCATACTGCACTTGTGATCGATATGATACATCTTCATTCACTGCTACGAACTGATGGCGGTCATATAAGTACGATTTAAACCATGCTAATGCACTTCCACTGATGCCAACAAAGTGTTCAAGTCTATGCAAAAGAATGTTGTGGTCAATTGTGTCAAACGCAGCACTAAGATCCAATAAAACTAATAGAGAGATACACCCACGATCAGATGATAAGAGCAGATCATTTGTAACTCTAAGGAGAGCAGTTTCAGTACTATGATACGGTCTAAATCCTGACTTGTCCAGATCTTTCAATGCCTTTGCTTGATGGACCTTCAGGATGGCCATAGACTGGAGGGTAGAGGGGGCTTGTCCAGCAGCATTGTATGCCCTCGCCGTCAAAGACAAGGTAAACTTACATGCCTTGGATGGAAGACTCAAAAGATTCTGCCAGGTGGCAGTCTTCTGGGGGTGGAGAGTGGTGGAAATTACTCCAACCCAATGCTTGCCCTCAGATTGAGAAACACTGTGGTGTAGTATAATGTAGTATATTCTTTCACTAGGTTGATTATGTATTTTAAACATCTAGCATATGTACCCAGAGGGCACCGTACGTCAATATTGCATCAGGTTGCCGCTGGACACCAACGTTGGACAGACATTGAATTTTGGTTGACAATGATAATCGGGTTGACATCAGTATTTGACATTGTTTTAACGTTGGCTTAATATTGAATTTTGTTTATTTTACAACACAACCTAAAAACAGTTGTGTGCCTACTGGGTATATTTGCTAAGCTCGCATTGCTTGCTCAAAAGCAGTGAGAATGGAGGTTTGAATTTCTGACACAAATGAGACTGACCAAATTAATTCCGTAATTTAGAAAGACTAGTATCAGCACTTTTATTTTATCACTTATACAGAGTGCAAGTTCATCAAAAGTTCAATATGACGTGGTCTTTCTGTTTGAAGGCCTCATGGTTTTGTTCCCACAGCTCCCTCAGATAATTGTTGTGGTGGTCATTTTATCTGTGCTCAAAAGGGCAAGCTTGGCATTCGGTGTAATTCATGTTGCAGAATAGCTATTAAATTTGTATTTGGGTTTAAAAATAGGTTCAATGCAGATCAATCAGACATGTGAATGCTGAATTCATGAAATGAGAATAGTACTGTTCCTGTCTAAGCATTTTTAGACTATAGAGTATATGTAAATATATGTAGTGGGTATAGAAATGTATCACCGCCCTTTAAAATTAACAGGATATCACCACCTCCATGCTTTACTGGAGGAATTGTGTTATTTGGATGGTGAGCTGGACTGGATTTCCACCAGACATATCATTTGGTAATGAGGCTAAAAAATTCAATAATCTGCTTCAGAATCTTCAAGGTGTGTTTTGGCAGAGCTCAGTAGTGACTGCATGTAGCCTTTTTTAAGGAGTAACTTTTTTTTTCTTGCAACCCTAACCTACAAGCCACATTTGTGGAGAGTTTGTGATATTGTTGTCACATGCAAACAATGACCACTCTTTGTCATAAATTCCTGCAGCTGCTTCAGTGTTTCTGTTGGCCTCTTGGTTTCCTTCTCTGACCAGTTTCCTTCGGTTCTTTCATCCAGTTTGGGGTGGCATCCTGATTCAGGGATGGTCTGTGTTGTACCAAATACCCTGCACTTCTTAATAATACACTTAAATGTGCTCCACTGAATGACTTGTCACTGTCCACAACTTTATCCCAGAGATTTTATCACAGACTCTTTTGTAGGGTGACCATATGAGCCATTTTCCCAGATTGCGTCCTTGCCAGGATTTCTATTTTGCCTAAAATATCCAGGTTTTGGCTGTGTGCAGGTTGAACGAATGAACATACACACCTAACATGTAGGCTACGTGTATTTGCATTGCTTTGATCGATCTCTGTAGATCTCACCTTCTCACACGCCACGATTGGTCGATTATGTATGATCAGTGGTGGACGAAGTACACAAATCAAGTACTTGAGTAAAAGTACAGATACGTATAATAAAATATTACTCCAGTAAAAGTAAAAGTACTCCTTTTTCAATTTTACTCAAGTGAAAGTACAAAAGTACTCGATTTTTTATGTACTTGAGTAAAAAGTACTGAAAGATAGATGTTTGCCATTTTATATTAGCTAATTTAATTTTATATTAGCACTTTTTTTTAGAATCCTACTGCTCAAAATACCTGGGATTTTTTTCCAAAATAACCACTATATGGAGTCAAGATATATTTTTGTTGTTGATATGGACTATGCTGACGCGAGTAATGTTAACTGGGAAGCTTACACTATGATATACCTGAGAGAAAACAGAGATGACCATCTGATTTTCACCAGTAAGAAAAAAGTATTTTAAAGTTTGTGGTTTTACAGAACATCACAGTTATATATGACATGATAATAAGGCCTGAAGTTAGGAAGAACATCTTAAGGAAAATATAATTATATTTTCTTAATTATTTTTTTCCTTCTCAAACCTTGTCTGTGGTGTAAAAACACCCCTGGCCAAACGGGGTGCATCTCTTCCCCTCTTTGATAATTACTGTAGTTACCATGTTCTGAACATCACATCCTTTCTTTTCTCCCCAGATGTAGTCTCTCTCTCTCTATATATATAGGTGGTTGAATAAAAATATTTGGACATTATTTATAAAAATTTCCTCAAGTTAGCACCAGCAAGCTTGTTAGCTAGACATTTAGCATCAGCTACAATATTTACTTATTTTCATTACGGTTATATAAACAATATAAAAACAGACGTCATGGTAGCATTTCAATAAAACTGTTAATATTACGGCAGCGGGGAATTTGGAGATGCATGCGTTATTTCATTTAATCTGTGTTAGTTCAAGGTTATTTTATTTTTTTATTTTTTAACCTAAAACACAGAGACGCTGACTGATGTGTCTGCATCGTTTGCACTGGAGCATTTAAGTGGACTTAAACAGATCACTCTTTACAGCGGATTTAGTTCCCAAACAACTGACAATTTTGACCTAAATATGATTTTCAGTTACAATAATTAATCCTAAATGTCGACATTAATAACTTACTTTTAGCAACATCAGACGCACGCGCGCTCACAAGATCTGCCGGTTCTTACTTCTGTAGACTCGCACTAAACGGTTCATTTGAATCAGTGAGTGGTCGACTCCAGAACAGCTGCAATCGGATCATTCTAATTCGTAAACGAATCGTTTGGTGCGATTCGCGATCCGATTAATGTTTATTTTGAAAAGACTCAGTTCGTTCGTGATGAATCAGACACCGCTTCTGCGTGTCGGAGCACGCGATATATAATAGGTAACGATATGTTTTATGAAATGTAGCGAAGTTAAAAGTACGATCTTATGCTTTGGAATGTAGTGAAGTAAAAGTTAAAGTTACTCAAAATAAAACTACTCCAGTAAAGTACAGATACTTGAAAAATACTTAAGTACAGGCTAACGAAGTAAAGCTACTCTACTGTCCACCACTGGTCTATGTCTCATAACTTTGAACGCTCCTCTGGTTTCAGTTGTGTTTTTTGTTTATTTTGGTGACGTATAAATAAAGTCTTCCCATCTGCCTGCACTTGAGTCTTCGCCTCTTGCGATCTGTGACACTACGTCCTTAATTACAATGGATGAAAAGTTTAGAGCCCTACTGATGATTAAGTCTAGAGTGTGTCCACCTTTGTGTGTGGGTCCATGTACATGCTGAATCGACAGGTTAAAAAAAAGCCTCAAGTCCAAATATTTATTTATCACCAATTAACTGTTTGACAAACACTTCCTGCTTCAAGATCTGAATTTAAAAAAAAATCTCAAACATGCTCCGCAGTCCCGATCGGAATCAACCGAGTCGCGAACAGGCTCCGAAGTGCCGATCTGAATCAACCGAGTCGCGAACATGCTCCGAAGTGCCGATCTGAATCAACCGAGTCACGAACCGGCTCCGAAGTGCCGATCTGAATCAACCGAGTCGCGAACATGCTCCGAAGTGCCGATCTGAATCAACCGAGTCGCGAACATGCTCCGAAGTCCAGAAGTCCCGATCTGAATCAACCGAGTCGCGAACAGGCTCCGAAGTCCCGATCTGAATCAACCGAGTCGCGAATGCTCCGAAGTGCCGATTTGAATAAACGGAGTTGCGAACAGGCTCCGAAGTCCCGATCTGAATCAACGGATTCGCGAACAGGCTCCGAAGTCCCAAACAGAATCAACAGAGTAGCGAACAGGCTCTGAATTGCCGATCTGAAAACTTCGACCAAAGAATGTAAAAAATAACTCTATTTCTCTAATAACTCGAACTCTACAACTCTATGAAAGACTCAGATCACGTATCTAAAAATAAATCGCTATAGTAAAAGAGAAATAATAAGAGGGAGTGAAGTTTCCTACAGTTCTGCGCTGTGTTTGGTCCTCATGCGCGTCTGATACTCGCCGCGTCTCCGCCCCTCACACGCGTGTTTACAGCGCTAAATTAATAATCTTTGCTAATTATTATACATTTACTTCATTGTCAGCTTCAGGTACTTCATTTATTATTGTTCAATGAACTGTTTGAAAAAAAGTTGTATTTCAGTAATAATTCTAAATTATCAAAATAAAATATATAAAATAAATAATAAAAAATATTATTTTCAGTTACAATCTTTAATCCTAAATTTCGACATTAATAACTTACTTTTAGCAACATCAGACGCACGCGCTCACAAGATCTCCTGGTTCTTACTTCTGTAGACTCGCACTAAACGGTTCATTTGAATCAGTGAATTCGCGATCGGATTTAAAAGTTTATTTTGAAAAGACTCAGTTTGTTCTTGATGAATCAGACACAGCTTCTGCGTGTCGGAGCACGTGATATATTATAGGGAGTAAAGATATGTTTTATGAAATGTAGTGAAGTTAAAAGTACGATCTTATGCTTTGGAATGTAGTGAAGTAAAAGTAAAAGTTACTCAAAATAAAACTACTCCATTAAAGTACAGATACTTGAAAAATGTACTTAAGTACTGTAACGAAGTAAAGCTACTCCGTTTCTGTCCACCACTGTGTAGGATACCTGCATGTTATTGGTCAAACTACTTTGGATTTTTTAGGCCATGTAGAAATCCTGGCAGGGATGGGTCCTGGGAAAATGGCTCATATGGCCACCCTAGTGTCTTGTCACCCATAGTTGATTGTTTGCTTCAGTTGCACTACCAGGTACTGAAATGCTCCAGGAAAGCTATTTTCATGCTGAGCTCATCACAGCTGACCACAGTTGAAAGACAAATGGCTTTGTGTGTCATTGAGAAGGTGACTAGCTACTCCAGTCCATTCTTTTCTTTTCTTTTTCTTTCACTTGGATGCTTTAAGTTGCACTGAGTAAATACATCTGGAAAAAACAATAACTGTGTCCTTCCTCATTCCAGGCTGCCAAGCAACAAAATGTGATTATTTTAAAGGGGGGTTTTAAGTTTGTGTGTGAGTACCCACTTGCCTCAGTGTTTGTGGGTGTATTACAAGGCAGAAAGTTTGCTGTCAGTGACATTAACGGTTTTATGACAGGTACAAGACAACTTTAACCAAACTGCCAGCATGTTTAAACTGCAAACTTTCGTATCCTGCGATTTTTTTCTGACTTTCTGCTCTTTCAAAATGATGATGCTCCATTTTAGCACAGGGTTGCATCACTTTGCATTTCAGAAGGTAAAGAGAGCAAAGAGTCGTAAAATAATCACAGCGTTCTGAAATATATACCATGGTAGCATTCAGTGGCTCAGAGCAAGCAAAAAGCATGAAAATGAAATGTTGGCAGGGAAATTTCTCAATTCATGTCATTGACAGCATGCAGTTCCATTGCTTGAACACTTAAAGAGATTTACTTACTGTATATGCAAAATGATCCAAATTCAGACGAAGCCCACACATACCACAGGCATAAATCATTACATCACTTCAGATTTTATATACTGCTGCAAACTTGTTTTTAAATGACTCTTAGGACAGAAAACTAAAGATTTACATATGTATATATGCAGCCAGATACTATATTATATATTATAGTATATAATATATTATTAAACATTTTATTTATTTATAAATGTATTTGAAATTTTATATAAGTTTTTATTCATTCATTCTTCCTAGTTGTCAAATGTTAGTTTTGGGCATGTCCACAGTTAATGTGACCTGTGGTAAAGATCTCAGAAAATCTCAAGCAGTATTTGATTGCAGATGCCACATGGTTTTGATATTTGTTCACATTGTTCACAAGGGACATTTTGACATTTATAGGTGTCCAAATACTTTTTGGGTTCACTCAACTTAGATATATTAAGCATGTTATTTGAGAGTTGGAAAAGCCAGTTTTCAGATCCACAATGTGTCCTCCTTTTTCTGCATCTGACTATTGCAAAGCCTTTTACAGGCAAAGAAATACTACAGAGGGATACTCTTGTGATTTATGAGAGGAAATGTACAATATGGCAAAGTCCTCCAATATGTATATTATCACAGAAACACATGCAAATTGGCTGAATCGTGTGAATAAACATTAGGGTCAAAAAGAGATCTGTCGGGGAAAATTGTTTTCAGTTTTTTTTTTTTTTTTTCAGTTTTTTATAAAGATAGCCAACAGGCAAAATAGCCTCAGTGTCTGTTCATTTAAAACGAAACAACGTTTCCCTGGTCATTTTTACAGGAATTGTTGCATTAATGATCTAATTTCAATATCAGAACAAGGACGGAAATTTGGAAGATTAATAATAACTCGAGGCAAGTTATGACTCACACCCCTTACTGAGCCACAATGGTTAACCTGCACTGTTTTCCATTTTTCTTGCCTCTTTCATTATCTTCCCAATGTGATATTTAGTTTGTTGAATGTTTGCTTTTTTAAGGATACTGTCTTCTTCTCATATCTGTGCATTTGTTTCATGCAAAAACATAACTCATCACTGGTTTGATAAATAAGTCTTTATTTCTGAGGGCAAAAGTACTGTAGAACCCGACCAAAAGCGGCACAACAAAAACACATATTTGGTAACAAGGCCTGCAGTGCTCCAGAGCTGACATTCATGACATCTGCTGTTATAAATACCATTCGTTTACAAGAGTAGAAAAGCTATAGAAATATCACTGTACAAAATGTACACAGCCATTTGTCTTCATTTTTTGCTCAAAATGTGATTTTCATTCACAAGGTTTTATGAAAGGAAACTCCACGAGGAGGTGAAATGTGTGGGAAAGGAGTTTGGAGCACAGTTTGATTTTGAAATAATTATTAAGATTGGCTATTATTCATTACAAATGCCTAACTGAATGACAAACATAATAATAATAATAATAAATTATCACAGCGGATCAAAAAAAGAAAGGCTTCTGTGAAAGTTTGAAGTACATTTACTGATGAGGAACATTTTGTATATGTAATGTAAGGAATTTTATGACTTCATTTTAGGTTTATTACAATGACCATTATAAAGCTTGTTTTAAATGTATAGGCCTACTTTAATTATGAAATAAATATTATTTGAGTATTTACAGTATGTGTTACAAGCATAAATGAAGTATTTCATTGTTCAATGATGCTTATATATACTTACATCAGTAATCCATTTAAATGCATATTAATTAAACATCTCTGAAATAGAATTTAATGAATATTTCTGGCATGGTCACAGACAACCTGATCTGCCTAGCACTAATCTGATTGATTGACCTATGCAAATTCTGGTGGGTCGGTCAAATACTATATTCTTGTTTAAGTGGGAGGTTCTCGACAGTATTTCTAAGTTTGCCCAAAAATGGAAAATTTGCTGAAATTGTATTCAAGATAGTTAAGTTTACTTCCTCATCATTTGAAATGTAGCATTACATCTCTTGCTTACCAGTGGATCCTCTGCAGTAATTGGGTACCATCAGAATAAGAGTCCAAAAAGCTGATAAAAACATCACAATAATCCACATGTAATCCACAAAACTCCAGTCCATCAATTAATGACTTGTGAAGTGAAAAGCTGTGTGTTTGTAAGAAACAAATCTGTCAAAAAGGCAATTTGACCACAATCCACAATTCATCCAATATCATCCTCAGAATCATTATTCACCAACCATATTTGTTTTTGCATGTAAATGGTGTTTGGTCTGTGCGTATTTCTCTCGTGATTTAAACAAACAACTTTGTTTTTACTGGAGTAAGGTATATTTTGCATAAGGAATTTTAGACAGAAGCAACAGTTTGAAGTTAAAATGCGGATTGACGGATTTATGGTAATGATGTATTTGTCTCTTACAAACAAGCAGCTTTTTGCTTCACAAGATGTGTTCACAAGAATGGATGGAGTGAAGTGGATTACTTTTGGATTATTGAATGTTCTTATCAGCTGTTTAGACTCTCATTTTGACGGCACCCATTCACTGCAGAGGATCCATTAGTGAGCAGGTGATGTAATGCTAAATTTCTCCACATCTGTTCCAATGAACAAACAAACACATCTACATCTTGGATGGCCTGAGGGTGAGTACATTTTCAACATATTTTACATTTTGTGCAATAGTTGATGGTGCAGTGATGTTGATTTACATTTAATGTTTCCTTTCATCCTTTTATGCAGCATAAATGATTTTGGGATACATTCAAGGTTCTCACACCAGCAACTTTCTCAAGCTGCTGCTGAACTTTCTAGCAAAAAAAATAAATAAATAAAAATAAAAAAACCATGAAGGGTCACAGTATGAATCTTCATGTGAATGTCAAGTATTTACTTAGAATAACTGCCAAACACTTGGGCAGATCGGCACTGTGTACACAGGGAGGCCAAAAGGCATATTTCAGAATATTGATTGATGGGAAATCTTCAGTAAAGTTTGGTTTAATTCATTACTTAAATCACTTTCAACAGAACGGGTCACAAGAAATGAAATGTAAATAACGGTAATGAACTGATTAAAGAAAAACAACGATTTCTCCCTCCACACATTCTAGGAAACGTTCAGAAAGCTAATCAGAGTATGATGATATCCGAAGCGTCTTACAAATGAGTGCCATGAGAGAGATAGAATGTGTGATATGCCTTTCAAACGAAGCATCAGAGGTGAAGATTGTTAATGAATTCTCTTGCTCACAGGGTTGTTTGGTCTAATTATCCAGAATGTGAATTATTTGTTAATTATCAAAGCAGCAAATCACTCGCCTACGTTGAAAATTACATGAAAATGTGCCTCAAAGCAGGGCGTGTTGAAAAATTAACAATTCTGCGTTGGTTAATGACTTATGGAATTAGCTGTTATGTATGGGGGTGCTTCTTTTATGCTGTAACGTGATGGTAAACATGTCCTATCATAAGTAATTAAGAGCTTTGCATTTTAATCAGATGTTTCTGAACAGCATGTTTACTGTGTGGAGGGTTCAGGTTATTGTGACTATAAGCTTTCATTTAATGCTACACAGCTCAACCAGCCCATCTTCCTGGTCTAAAAATGTTAAAGATCATTTGAAAGAGGATAAAAACAAAGGTTAAAACTTTTTGACATTAACATTAGAATATTATAACTTTGCATATTGCTTATCAGATCATTTGTGAATGTGCATTCACATTGTTTGAATCTCCACCAGATGAAAAACGTGAAAGTCTGATGGTCTAGAAAATAATGCACAAACAATGTGTGTGATTCATTACATTACAGTAATAGTGATGCCTGGCTTAAGTAGTAATGTTTGTTGCTGACTTTTTAAATAAAAATTATCATAAGTTTGACCCCAAATAAAATCATACACAATGCTATTTTTTCTAATAAATATTTATATGTGAATGCACATGAACTATTGACATGTTCCTGGGCATTACATGACATACATTTTATGAATGCTTGAAAAAAACTCTGTAGGGTGTTGAAGATGGTTACTAGGGCATTGCTATGCAGTTGCTATGGTGTTCTGGATAGTTCCAAAGCTGTTGCTTAGTTTCTAAGATATTCCATTTTCTAGCAGGTTCTTTTGTTTATGTTTTTTTTTTTTTGGTCGATTGAGATATACTGTATATATATATATATATATATATATATATATATATATATATATATATATATATATATATATATATATATATATATATATATATATATATATACCGTATATACACTGAACAAAATTATAAATGCAACACTTTTGTTTTTGCCCCCATTTTTCATGAGCTGAACTCAAAGCACTTCTCCTTTGCCAAGAGAATCAATCCACCTCACAGGTGTTGCATATCACAATACTGATTAGACCACATGATTATTCCACAGGTACTGTATGGCCACAATAAAAGGTTGCCCTAAAATGTGCAGTTCTACTGTATTGGGGGGTCTGGGTGGGGGTCAGTATCTGGTGTGACCACCATTTGCTTCACGCAGTGCAACACATCTCCTTCGCAAAGAGTTGATCAGGTTGTTGATTGTGTCCTGTGGAATGTTGCACCACTCCTCTTCAACGGCTTTGCAAAGTTTCTGGATATTGGCAGGAACTGGAACACACTGCCGTGTATGCCGATGCAGAGCATCCCAAACATGCTCAATGGGTGAAATGTCCGTTGAGTATGCTGGCCATGCAAGAACTGGGATGTTTTCAGCTTCCAAGAATCGTGTACACATCCTTGCAACATGTGGCTGTGCATTATCATGCTGCAACATGAGGTGATGGTCGTGGATGAATGGCACAACAATACGGCCTCAGGATCTCATCACGGTTTCTCTGTGCATTCAAAATGCCATCATTAAAATGCACCTGTGTTCATTCTCCATAACATAAACTGCCCACATGACGCCATACACGCTGTCTGCCATCTGCCCTGTACAGTGAAAACCGGGATTCATCCATGAAGAGAACACCTCTGCAAAGTGCCAGATGCCATCGAATGTGAGCATTTGCCCACTCAAGTTGGTTATGATGATGAGATGCAGTCAGGTCGAGACCCTGTCGAGAAGATGAGCTTCACTGAGATGGTTTCTGACAGTTTGTGCAGAAATTCAATGATTATGCACACCAATTGTTGCACAACTGTCTGGGTGGCTGGTCTCAGACAATCTTTGAGGTGTAGATGCTGGATGCGAAGGTCCTGGGCTGGTGTGTTCTGGTGTGGTTACACATGGTCTGCGGTTGTGAGGCGGTTGGATGTACTGCCAAATTCACTGAAACACTGGTAAAGAAATGAACATTCAATTAATGGTGGACATTCCTGCAGTCAGCATGTCAATTGCACACTCCCTCAAAATGTGGGACATATGCAGCATCTTGAATGCCATACCTGTGAGGTGGATGGATTAACTCGGCAAAGTGTTCAGTGTACGGTTTTGTCAGTGGTTGCAAGGTCATTGCTAACACTGTATTTACACAGATTTTACTTTAAAGTCTGTGCACAAGAGATGGTGCGGAACATAGAAAAAGAATCATAGCAAAAGGCCCAGGTAAACTTCTGATCCATTTCTTGGACAGACGTGTTTGCACCACTTAACATAGTGGCTATATTCAGGTCCATAGCTATGACTTCTTTGATCATTATAAGTCTAAGGTATTTTCACACTTGTTTTATCACCCACTAGGCCAAAAACATAAATTCTGATTGTACTGAAAACAATACATAAACAATGTGGGATCCCAAACATATTAACCATGAGAAATAGTAATTGTGATGGTTGGAAAAAGCCAATAAAAAAATGATTGTTAATGGGTTATTATTAAAAGTTATATACTTTAACCAAAAAACACATTACTCATAAAGAGACACACTTACAATTAATCACATCCCACCTGTCTGCCCCCGCTCTTACCTCCCCGTATGACTAATACAATCATTTATTATGCTGAAAGTTAAAGTTCAACTAGCAGATTTCTTTAAAAACAGTGATGTCTGTCCAATGAGCAGAAAATGTCAGTGAGATCATTTTACTGTCCTGAGTACAAAGAGTAATGTAATGAAATGAGGGCTGGTGCAGCTGCATACCTGAACAGCTCCTGTGCAGACAGTGACTCATCAGATGACAGAGACAGAGCACTGATTGGATGAGAATGATCATATCGTTGTGTATGTTTTAAGTTAACTGGACATTAAAAAGTAGCATATGCAGTGATGTAGCACAAAAAAGATTAAAAGATTCAGATATTAAAGGTGAAGTGTGAAATTTCCAAACAGGTTTCTCAAACAACCCTTTGCTACTGAAGAAGTGAATATTCTTTCCAGCTTGTGAGAATCTGTTATCTGTTTTAGTGACTGCTTTTAATATTGGTTTAATTGGCCAATGTAGTACCGTTGTGCTCTGTACAAAGATTGTATTTACTTTATATAATTTTGATTATATGTTTTTTTTTCTGCTAGTTTAATCTACTTTACATACATGTGCTGGTCATATAATTAGAATATCATGAAAAAGTTGATTTATTTCACTAATTCCATTAAAAAAAAGTGAAACTTTTATATTATATTCATTCATTACACACAGATTGATATATTTAAAATGTTTATTTATTTTAATTTTGATGATTATAACTGACAACTAAGGAAAATCCCAAATTCAGTATCTTAGAAAATTAGAATATTGTGAAAAGGTTCAATATTGAAGACACCTGGTGCCCAACACTAATCAGCTAATTAACTCAAAACACCTGCAAAGGCTTTAAATGGTCTCTCAGTCTAGTTCTGTAGGCTACACAATCATGGGGAAGACTGCTGACTTGACAGTTGTCCAAAAGACGACCATTGACACAAGAAGGGCAAGACACAAAAGTTCATTCCAAAAGAGGCTGGCTGTTCACAGAGCTCATTAATAGAGAGGCGAAGGGAAGGAAAAGATGTGGTAGAAAAAAAGTGTACAAGCAATAAGGATAACCACACCCTGGAGAGGATTGTGAAACAAAGCCCATTCAAAAATGTGGGGGAGATTCACAAAGAGTGGACTGCAGCTGGAGTCAGTGCTTCAAGAACCACTATGAACAGACGTATGCAAGACATTGGTTTCAGCTGTCGCATTCCTTGTGTCAAGCCTCAGAAGCATCTAAAGACAAAAAGGACTGGACTGCTGCTGATTAGTCCAAAGTTATTATCTCTGATTAAAGTTCATGCTTCCTGCTGCTGACCAACTTTATGGAGATGCTGATTTCATTTTCCAACAGGACTTGGCACCTGCACACAGTGCCAAAGCTAGCAGTACCTGGTTTAAGGACCATGGTTTCCATGTTCTTAATTGGCCAGCAAACTCCCCTTACCTTAACCCCATAGAAAATCTATGGGGTATTGTGAAGAAGAAGATGTGATATGCCAGACCCAACAATACAGAAGAGCTGAAGGCCACTATCAGAGCAACCTGGGCTCTCATAACACCTGAGCAGTGTCACAGACTGATCGACTCCATGCCACGCCGCATTGCTGCAATAATTCAGGCAAAAGGAGCCCCAACTAAATATGGAGTGCTGTACATGCTCATACTTTTCATGTTCATACTTTTCAGTTGGCCAAGATTTCTTAAAATCCTTTCTTAAAGATTTCTTTAAAAAAGTATTATTCTAATTTTCTGAGATACTGAATTTGGGATTTTACTTAGTTGTCAGTTATGATCATCAAAATTAAAAGAAATAAACAATTGAAATACATCAGTCTCTGTGTAATGAATGAATATAATATACAAGTTTCACTTTTTTAATGGGACTAGTGAAATAAATCAACTTTTTGATGATATTCTAATTATATGTCCATCACCTGTACACTACTTTTCAAAAATTCGGGGTTTTTTTTATTTCTTTTTATGTTTTTGAAATTCTCTTATGGTCACCGAGTGTGCATTAATACATTTAGATTGAGTAAAATAGTAATATTGTGAAATATTATTTTAACATAAAATTAACATTGGATTTTGGCACACAACCTAAAAACAACAAAATATCAACATCAGCTGACATTGGTATTGGAAATCTATTTATTGACATTAAAATTTACATTAAATTTTGGTCACCTAACGTCGCAACCAAAATTTTACCAAATATCAACGTCTTATGACACTGTGTGCCTGCTGGGACAGTTGCAATGCATCATCCTTTTTTACTTCATTAAATAATCAAGTACACATTCTTTTACCTGTTTTCTTATTTTCTAATAGCTTTCATTTGAATCAGATATGGTAGTGTGATTCATCTCAGAGCTAGTTGATTTGGTTCAAGGCCCTATTTAAAAATTATTTGAAATCTCTATGGAGGGAATGAATGAGTAAAATACATCCAGAGTCATGGCTGTCAAGTCACTTTTGCATTCGATTGTTCAGATAAACAGGTGCCTCGTCCACAAAATCACTCCATTGTATGAATTAATGTTGCTGTTTCAGACCAATCAAAAAAACAGAGCAAATGTTTGGAAAGGTACACCGGGAAATCACGCAACAAATAGCTTGTCTTTACTCATTTAACCTGTATATTAAAGTATTCAAATATAAAAATTCACCTTCACCTTTAATGCATCTCCAGAATCACCGTGATGTTGATAGTAGACATGTTTGGAATAGAGGGCAGATATTGACTTTGTGTGTACAGATTACGATGAAGATGCCGCCTCTTTTTAAAACCTAAATCAAAATCTAACGAAAGGTATTCTGCATAGAAGAACAAAGCAAGGGCTCTCTACTGAACTCAGTCCATCCATCCTAAGTATCACAGGAAGCCAGTGCCAAGATTTCCTGTCATGTGACTGATGAGGTAAGACCTCAGTCCAGGGCTTGATTTGGTGTGAGAATGCAGTCCAGATGAGACCATGAGAGAGAGAAAGGCCTTCTGAAGAACAGGAAACCACTGCTGTTACAGCCTATGAAAAGGAAAACAGATCAAATTAAACCGGCATGAGGAATTATGTCTGTATCTTCCGTTTCTGATGGGTTACATTAAAAAATACACACAAACACATTAACTCCAAAACCTAGTGAGCTACCTAGCTAGAAGTTTTTTTAAGGGCATCACATGCATGGATATGACACAAAACCTGTCGTTAAGCACAGAGAGCAACATCTTAACATCTTTTAATTCTAAGGCTGTTGCTTAGCAACATGCTAACATAAACAAATGGAATCAGAGGTGTTTGTAAAAAATTCAAGATCATTATTTGAGTGAAGCAAATTACTATTTGTATTATTAACTAAAGCTTAAAGCATAAAAACATTGTCACTTTTAATAAAACAAACATTAACTAAAAAAAACCTAATGTTTTATTTTCATCTAGTTCAACATTCATTCTAACAGGGAGCAGTCTCACACGTTTTACTTCTTTTTTTTAGGTTATATGTTAGGACAAACCATTTTTAAAGTAAGGTTTATGGAACATTATATTGACATTATCAATGGCCAAGCACCGATGATCCAAGTGAAATTTGTTGAAAGTTATGAAATTTGCCACACTCAGCAAGGCTGCTCACTAGGTATTGTATGACTGAGGAGACAAGTTTCTCAAGTTTAGGAATAGGAATGTTGGCCCATACAGGCTTCTAGTTGCTCAACTGTCTTTTCACATCTTCCTCTTTATGATGCTCCAAATGTTTTCTATGAGTGAAAGATCTGGACTGCAGGCTGGCCATTTCAGTACCCGGATCCATGAGATTGTAATTGATGCAGAATGTGGTCTGGCATTGTCATGTTGGAAAATGCAAGGTCTTCCCTGAAAGAGACGACGTCTGGATGGGAGCATATGTTGTTCTAGAACTTGGATATACCTTTCAGTATTACTGGTGCCTTTCCAGATGTGTAAGCCTCCCATGCCACACGCGCTCATGCAAACTCATACCATCAGAGATACAGGCTTCTGAACTGAGCACTGATAACAACTTGGGTTGTCCTTGTCCTCTTTAGTCCGTTTGACATGGCATCCTAGTTTTCCAAAAAAAACTTCAAATTTTGATTTGTCTGACCACAGAACAGTTTTCCACTTTGTCACGGTCCATTTTAAATGAGCCTTGGCCAAGAGAAAATGCCTGCGCTTCTGGATTATGTTTAGATATGGTTTCATTTTCGAGTTTTAGCCGGCAACAGCAAATGGCACGGTGGATTGTGATCACCTACAATGTTTTCTGGAAGTATTCCTGAGCCCATGTTGTGATTTCCAATACAGTAGCATGTTGTGATTTCCATTACCGTAGCATTCCTGTATGTGATGCAGTGCCGTCTAAGGGCCTGAAGATCACGGGCATCCAGTTTGGTTTTCCGGCCTTGACCCTTATGAACAGAAATTGTTCCAGATTCTCTGAATCTTTGGATGATATTATGCACTGTAGATGATGATAACTTCAAACTCTTTGCAGTTTTTCTCTAAGAAATTCCTTTCTGATATTACTCCACTATTATTTGGGGGAATTGGTGATCCTCTGCCCATCTTGACTTCTTAGAGACACTGCCACTCACTTCCACTTTATACCCAATCTTGTTGCCAATTGCCATAATAAGTTGCTAATTGGTCCTCTAGCTGATCCTTATATGGACATTTAACTTTTCCGGCCTCTTATTGCTACCTGTCCCAACTTTTGTGGAATGTGTAGCTATCATGAAATCCAAAATGAGCCAATATTTGGCATTATATTTCAAAATGTCTCACTTTCAACATTTGATATGTTATCTATATTCTATTGTGATTAAAAGGTAAGTTTATGGGATTTGTAAATTATTCAATTCCTTTTTTACTCAATTTGTACAGTGTGCCAACTTTTTTGGAATCGGCTTTGTATACTGTATATATATATATATATATATATATATATATATATATATATATATATATATATATATATATATATATATATATATATATATATATATATATATATATATAAAACGGGACTTTGTAATGTAAACAAACGTTCTTACAGTAACATTAATAAAAAGGACAGTGCGTTTGCAATGCTTCGGCCACAGGATATGCGTCTGCATTTGTGCACAGTAACAGTCTGTGTAAGCATTTTCGTTGTCATTGCTAGTGGATCTCCACCCTGCTGTACGATTCAGTATTACTATCTTTTATCACTTATCTTTGAATCAAACCTTTTCTCATTCTCTCAGCTCTCTTCTTTTTTGGCCCAAGTTTGTGACTAATCAGCACAAGCTCAGTGAAGTGTGTGGGCGCTTTAGCGAGGTAAAGAAAAAACTTTACTCTTCTGCGCATATGACTTTTAATCTAGACATCTGGAGCATGAAATTGGTCAGAAAGTCCTCCCACGTAGAAAAGGCATATATTGATACAGTACCTGTGACTGGACACCCTTTAGATTGGAGTGAAAATGTTCATTTTCAGTGCAAACTGAGCTGGATATTTCATTTACCTTCAGGCCTAGTTAGCGCCTCCCAGTTCATTCAGAACAACAGACTCATTATGAGTGAGAAATTATATGTGGAAAGAAGAGAAAAGATGAAAAGGAAGGTTCAAATCAATTCGACAGAAGGTCAAGTTTAACACATCACACACAGAATACAGAACACAGATTTTGATTCTGTCTCTAAATATAAGCTCCGTTTTAAAACTTAGCCACATTGCTGTCTGCCGCCTTGTCTTTATTTTGCTGTCAGCATGATAAATTAAATGGAACTCTGTCATACCAATAGCGTAATATAAATAGTGTTTCCCATGTAAAATACAGAAAACTCAATACACTCTTAAAAATAAAGCTTTTTTTTTTTTTTTTTTTTGCATTAAATGTCATAATGGAACCAACGTTTGAAGAACATTTTGATAATCTAAAGAACCTTTTGTGCAATGATAAGGTTCCATGAATATTGAAGATTCTTCATGGAACCATTGATGCCAATAAATATATGTATTTTTAAATGCAGCTCAAAAAAAAAAAAAAACGCAATTCTCAGAGCATAAAAATATGCATGGTAGCAAAATTATTTAATATGCAATTTATTTAATAATTAAATAATGATCTTACCTGTTAGATTAGTTAATTAGATGGGGTACTAATGAATGTGTATTAAATTCAAATAATTATTTTAACATCATAAGTACATAATTAGTGTTACATTAAGCTTGTAAGAGAAATTGCAGGTAGGCTAAGTGACTTTATACACCTCCGTTCAAAAGCTTGGAGTGGATATTAAATAGTAAAAATGTTTCAAAATGTTACTGTTTTGTTATGACAAAATAAAGACAATAAAATTTAATTATTTAAGATACTGATTATGAGGCTCAGCGTCAATGCTTAGTCGGTCAATGTGGATCTCTTCAGACCGGCGGAAATCCAAGATGGCGGAGATATGCAACTAAAACAAAGTTTACTATTTCATGAAACTATCATGAATAATGAAGCCCAAGTGCCACAGGCCTGATGTGTGACGTATAGGCTGGCGAAATGGTGATGTCAAAGAACTTCATTACACTAACATTTTTGATAATTAAACAGCATTATGAAAGTGTCTTATGCTCATCAAGCCTGCTTTTTATTTAATATTAAAATAAATAATTAAATTGTTATTTTTCTATTTTAATAAACTTATATATATATATATATATATATATATATATATATATATATATATATATATATATATATATATATATAATTAAATATAAATATAATATAAATATAATTTATGTGATGCTAAACTGCATTTTCAGCATCATCAGCAAGTCTTCAGTGTCACATGATCCTTCAAAAGATACTTTTTTTTGTAACTTGAAATTGGCCTAGGGTTCATTGATAAATGAAAAGTTAAAAGGAACAACATTTAGTCAAAATAGAGATGTTTTCTAAGAATATCAATCTTTAATATCAATGTTTATATCAGTATAACAAATCTTTGCTGAAAAAAATAATAATTTCTTTTAAAAGAATTTAAAGAAAATTAAAAATGATTTACTAACCTCAAGCTTTTGGAGGTAGTGTATAATGTTACAAAAGTTACATTTTAGATAAACGCTGCCTTTTTTACATTTTTTATTTATCAAAGAATCACAGGTGAAAAATTATCACAGATTTCGAACATTGATAATAAATCAGCATTGCATTAAATGTATTTTAAAGTATATTAAAGTTTTGATCAAATAAATGCAGGCTTGATGACCATAATTGACTTCTTGAAAAAAATATAAAATAGTAATGTATCCAAACTTTTGATCTCGAATTTTTGTTTTTTACATTGCCATGATTTGCAACACTTGTGTTGTCAAACTGATGAAGATGTTTTCTTTATTTGCTGATGTTTTTTTCAATTTGCATGTGCTTTCTTAAGTTGCAGCATGTTGAGCTCTCTCTTCCACCATAGTTTAGAATGATATGAGAGCAAAACGAGTTTTCATGATTCTCTTTAAGTACACATAACGGTTTGGCTCTGTATGTGGATCCTTACCAGTGTTAGGGAACTTTAGTTATAGATCAAAAATATAGATCAAAGGTTTTTTTTAAAATAGTTCACCGGAAAATTTTAATGTCATCATTTACTCACCCTCATCTCATTCTGATGAACAAAACAAATAAAGATAGCCACTGATGTCCATAGTATTTTTTTTCCATTCTATGGAAGTCAATGGCTACCATCAACTCTTCGCTTACCCACATTCTTCAAAATATCTTTGTTGGTGCTCAACAGATGAAAGAAACTTATACATGCTGACAGAGTTTTCATTTTTTTGTGAAGTATCCCTTTTTTTTTTGGGGGGGGGGGGGGGGGTGCATAAAAAACGTTATCTTAGTTTAAGATAAAGATTTTAAAGCTTTATTCTGTTCCTGATCACAATCGTTAAAATAATTACAATCAAGTACTTTACTTGCAGTAACTACTTAACTTTTTTACATAATGTAATATAGATTTTTTTTATCAACATAAAACATGAATCATGACAAGGAGCAAAAAGAAATGACGAACAAAAAAACAAAAGTCAACACCTTTTTATTTTCATATATTTTCATAAAATGATGAGTGCAAAGAAAGAGCTTGTGATGTGTACCAGTCGCTAAGCCATGGACCATAAGGCATCAGTAAATACAAGCTTTATATATGCTTACAACAAATACAGAATACAAAAAACTCAGTCATGGAGGCAATCAAAGAAATCTGCGAAGACACGCACACAATCTCAGGAAAGAAACGTAAACCAGAGCGATGGAGAAATGTTGATAAATAGCGACCACTGAGAAAATGCATGGATGGATAGTAAGAAAAAAGGAAGAGAAAACAACAACAACGACAACACACACGCAGAACAATTCATACATTCATAATGGAGCAGAAATATAATAGATGACAATGAGGTCGGATTGAGTGATTGGAATATTAATTACAGCAACCGATCATTAAGCAAAATCTACAGCCTGTTAAATAGGCCTGATATGGAAGCTGCTAATAATGGTTGTTAACAAGATCCCATCATCTCACGATTTCCCATAATTCCCAGTGAAAAAACACTGTCCCTACACGTCCTCGTAGCCCGTTTAAAAAAAAATGTGTAGAAACATTATAGCAGTTATTTACTTATAGGTTTAAAATTGTGCCTTACTAGGCCTGAAACAGACTTTAAGCATCATTTTGAATTACTTTCTCAGTGTCTCACATACGCCGTCATTGTATTTAATCACAGTTTGTAAAACTACTAAGCTGGTTCTGTACTCGAGGGGACAAAACCCCTAAATATTTTTCCATGCATGTAAAAACGGTCGACCGTACAAATATAAACACCCACTTGACAACATCTGTATTTTTGTGATCCTAAAATATACTTGAGCACTTGAAAATGACAGCAGCAACAAGTTTGTGAGCACTGGCACCGTTTATGATCCAAAACCCATGGCTTTACAAGTGAGAAGATTGTCTGTACCCAGAGTGCATGGTGGAGAAAGCGGGATAGCGGTTCGGTTTAAGCCATAGCTAGCGACACCAACCTCAACACTCATTTTGACATGATCACCGTTCCGTGTGGACATGGACAATCCAGAACTTGCAACATGCAACACTCAAATTAATGAGATGTATTTTAGAATAATATACAAATGCCGCCTTGTTGAATAGTGCACTATTACTCATGGTACTTTATATTCTCTACAATATGACAATGTATAGCCTGGTATAAACAATGCAAAGCTTTAAATTATGCTAAAACATTCATAAGTATGCACTGAAAAGAAAAGTTTTGTAAGTGTGATAGATACAGTCCGTTATATCTATCCCTTTTTCTTTGTAGGCTCAGGAATAGCAGTTTACCCCCAGGTAAATCTGTTTTTGTCACAGTTAGGCATGATACAATTCAAGTGTCGATAATATACATGCGTGCCTCGAGTCGCGGCAGGCACGTTCGATTATGGTGCCATCGCACGAACAACGTCTTTCTATATAGCAGATGCTGACCACGCAAGTAAATGAGTGATGGCTATAACGCGACAAGAAGAGATATTAAGTCTTCACATTCTCGGAATACACGTCTCCCTTTGAGTTCGGAAAATTCAGACGACAGGATGGAATTCTGAGAAACACTGATACAGCGTGAATGAGAGAAAACAAACAAGTGTAAAAGAACTCCAAAGGGTACATTTCTCAATCAAAAACATAAAATAAATAAAACTCATCCAATGACTAAATTCAAAAAAGAAAGAAAGAAAGAAAAAAAAAACAATACAGACAAAAGCTTTAACAACTCTAGTTTTAGTTATTTTTTATAAAAAATGCATTGCAGAGATTCAACGAAAGAAAACAACATCCACTGAAAGGACTCATTCAAGATAATAAAAATAACCACAAGCAGTTGATATATGCAAAACAGATCAAACATACATTTAGCAACAAAAAAAAAAACCAACAAAAAAGAAGAAAACATCTCCCTTTCATGTACAAATGATACACCAGAAAGTACTGTGTGCTCTAAATATGTTAAATGATCACTGCGTTTAGGAAACGTCGCTAAATACATGCACCATCCAGTAGCGACTCTCTCAGTCACGCTGCATGACTCCATTTGAATGTTACCTCACGTTTGGTTTGCGGTTTTATTTATATAAACAGCCGTTTTTGAGTTTAGCTTAGCTCATTTCACATACTCAGCTGATTTCCAGAAGTGTACTGGGTGAGACAGGCGACGGTTGCGTTTCGGGAGTTTCTCCAGTAGTTCTACGAGCTTGGAGAAGCTGGGCCTCTCTTCCTGTTCATACGCCCAACAGAACAGCAGGATGTCCTGTGGGAAAGAAGAGTCTGATCAAGCACGAAGTTCTAATTTGACATGATCTAAAATGCAAAATAAAGTGAATGGCCTCTTTTGGAACTGTCATGCTCAACCGAAAAAAAGCACAATAAAAGAAATTAATATGTCACATAGACTATATTTGACAGCTTTGTGTGTCTTTGTTTGTATAAGAATGTATATAGTTTGGACCTCAGAGCCTTGTGAATACTCACGGATATCTCCTTGCCCATGCCGATCTGAGTAAGGTTGGGCTTCATTCCACTTCCCACCTGCCAGATAATGACTTCAGCTGGCTGATTTTTAAAGGGCCACTCACGTGCATGGAGCTCGTACCAGATAGTGCTGAAAGACAGGACACACATGAGTGTTAGTGTGCATGCATGTACTGGTTTCTGTATACTTGTGAAGGACAAGTGTCTAAAAAATGTGTCATTAATGTAATAAAAACCCTATAAAAGCAAATAAAAAGGTTTGTAAATTGACAAAAATATTTTAATTAGAATAAATCATTATCTATATATTTATATAAATAAAAAATGCATATATTTGTATATATAATAAAATGAAAAAATCTATCAATCTTAATTATAATTGGGATAATTTAGGAATTCTTTTACAAGTATTTGTGTACAAGTTTAGGAGTCTGTAGTTGGTTTGCTACAGTATATCTTTGAGTGTCAAAGTTCTGAAAATGTCCCTAGAATAGTAAAATCTCTGAACAAAAAAGGTTTGTAAATAGGTCAAGTAATGCATTTATTAAAATCTTACATTACATAAATAGATCTTAATTATAATTTGTTTAATTTTGGAAGAACAACAAGTCTCACATAACAAGCATAAGCTGTGTGTGTGTGTATGTGTGTGTGTGTGTGTGTGTGTGTGAGAGAGAGAGAGAGAGCGCGAGGACATGTGAAGAGTGCCACGGGCCTCCTTGAGGGGCCACAATACAGCAGTTCAAAAGATTTAAAACACTTTCGGTGCACTACATCACTTTTCATTCTGATTTAGTTAGAAGTCATTCAAGATAATTAATAAATGACTTTGAGGTGCTGTTGACAGCTGAAAAACAGTATTCTGCACTAAAGAGCATGTTCATGTTAAAGTTTACTAAACCATGCTTATGAGCTAATTAACAATCATTGAATGGAGAGCGCCACTGAAAAGCCCAATCATCCCAGCTCTGCAATTTAAAACCACAAACAAAACATGCAGCTTGCTGAGATTGGTGAGAAAAACTAAATCAGTGTGATTGAGATTTTGAGGCTTTTGCAATACCGAAGGGGAGAATTCACTAAGAATTGCATTTGAACCCAATGATAGTCTTAGGCTGTCCACATTAATTCAGATACACTTTGAAATGGATCTTTTTCTATGTGTTTTGGCCTTTCATGCATAATGAGACCATGTTTTTGTCCTGTGAAAGCTAAGCTTTTTGCAGATGTTCTACCAAGTGGAACAATTTAAAATAAGTTTTCGCATTGTAAAGTAGTGTGGACTGTGAAAACAGAGGTATTCAAAAATATACCCATGTACATCGGGATGTACCGGCATTGTTGTGCCTAACGTTTTATGCATTTAAAGGTCCGTTTGGACGAGCAATGTTTCAAAAATATGCTTAAACACACTAGTCATTTTTATATATATCCATATAATTTTAGATGTAGCCTTAAAAAAAAAAGCTATTTTTGGTGTTGAAAGTCTTCCATGAAGAACTTCTATGGAATAAGAACTATCACTGAATGGTTCTTTGGGGGAAATAGTTCTTCTGTGGCAAAATTGAGAAAAAAGATTGTAATGTCATTCATTTGCATGTAAAAAATGCAATTTGCACAACACATTTACAGTCTTGCAGGCCATTTCTTAAAGGGATAGTTCACCCAAAATAAAAATTACCTCATGATTTACTCACCCTCAAGCCATCTTAGGTGTATATTTAGTTATATTAAAAGTTATATAAAAAAAATGTCCTGGCTCTTCCAAGCTTTAAAATGGCAGTGAATAGTGGTTGAGTTTTGGAAGTAAAATTATGATGTTGTAGGCGTAGAGTAAAACAAATGCATCAGTTCTCTTCAGAAGGCTTTTATTAACCCCTGGAGCAACGGAGTTATTTTTATGATAGTCTTATGCACTTTATTTTGCTTCAAAATCTCTACACCCATTCACTACAATTCTTAAGCTTGGAAGAGCCAGGATATGACTCCAACTGTAGTCGTCTAAAAGAGGAAAGTCATTTACACCTAGGATGGCTCGAGGGTAAGTAAATCATGGGGTAATTTTAAATTTTTGGGTGAATTATCCCTTTAAGGTTGGAATACATAACTTTTGCCCAGATTTTTGCCCCGATTTACAGTCTGGACAAGTTGATGCTAGTTGCAGAAAATCAGAGCCAATCTGCAGATTGGAGTTGACAAACTTCATAAAATATTGCAGTGATAGTGATGTTTACAGACTGATTAAGCTTCAGACTATGATTTTATATTTTAAAACCATATCTTAAGCTGATTTTAGAACACACAATGTCATGTGTTTGTTGTATATTCCAGCCTTTAGTGTTTGTTGTAGGGGATGCACTAGACTTCCTGGTCTGCCGTACTTTACTGAAACTTTTTCATTTTTCTGTGATCCAGACACCTGAATCGACTTCTAAAAACTGCTGAAAATGCACTCCTCTACACCGAATCTGGACATATGCCCGGTTTCTCCATCATTTGATCATCATTTGATGAATTACCGCTGCCATGATTGCTAGAAAACATACATAAATGTAATTTCTTTTAAATAAGAAGATCATTTTATTGCCCACCGAAAGCAAAGTCGATAGTTCCAGGCAGATAGTGCTGAATAAAGCATATTATAATTAGCCAAATATAAATAGAGAGGATGCATGTTTGTGCTAAAAAAAGAAAGAAAAAGACTTGCAGGTGGTTAGCGAATAATGCCATTTAGTGAATTTGCCCCTGATTTTTTGCATAACATATTGTCAAGTTCATGCTGTATATACAGATAGCATCTTAAAAAGTTCATAAAACAGAACATGAGAGGATTACGTGCATAAAATATCCCACAGCTGCTGCGAACTCTGGCAGAGAACAATGGAAGTGAAAAGAGGAGGCAGAAGGGACAATGGGGAGAACTGCTTTGGGGTCACCTCTAGGTAATGTCCCTTTAGTGTGACCAGCTGGACAGCTTGCGTGGGTGCTGTATTTGGCTCTCATAGAGTGACAGTGTGACAGAGCCTCCATATGGAGAGAACAGCTGAGGATGCAATTGTGTTAGGACCCAACAGAGCAGCATTCCTTCATTCCTTCATTCTTTTCTTCATTTGGCCTACACTCTCACTGCCTCTGGAAAGGCCCGGGTCAGGTAGAAATAAATGCAGATCGAGGTTCAGTTCTGTATCCTGCCTCATGTGAATACAATCTGATTAGTGGATGCTGAGCAATGAGAGAATCAATTTTGTTATAATACTCATCCTAAATGGGCCATATTCTAGATCTTTGTATTATTAGGGGAAGTCGTGGCCTAATGGTTAGAGGGTTGGACTCCCAATCGAAGGGTTGTGAGTTCTAGTCTCGGGCCGGACGGAATTGTGGGTGAGGGTAGTGTATGAACAGCTCTCTCTCCACCTTCAATACCACGACTTAGGTGCCCTTGAGCAAGGCATCGAACCCCCAACTGCTCCCCGGGTGCTGCAGCATAAATGGCTGCCCACTGCTCCGGGTGTGTGCTCACAGTGTGTGTGTGTGTGTGTGTGTGTTCACTGCTCTGTGTGTGTGCATTTCGGATGGGTTAAATGCAGAGCACAAATTCTGAGTATGGGTCACCATACTTGGCTGAATGTCACTTTCACTTTCACTTTATTATGAATTTATGATTTTTTTTCACTTGCAAATCTATGAATGTAATTGCATTAGAAAACATATCAAACCAAGTTACATCTGCAAACAAATGCTTCTCTGAAAACAAAAGTCACTTTTCTGAGACATATTTTTTTTCCCATTGACTTTTATTAAAACTGGCGATTTGGTAATTTTTTGTGGATGCATGAAGTCAGTTTTCTTCAAGTAAACAGTAATATTGTAAAATATTATTACAATATATTAAAAAAAAGTTCTATGTTAGTATATTTTAAAATGTTTTCCTGACCTCAAGAAAAATTATTATTATTAATGTTATTATTATCAATGTTGGAAGCAATTGTGCTGCTTAATTATTTTGCGCAAATTTTATATATTTGGAATATTTAATATATTGAAAAAGTTCAAAAGAACAGCAATTATTTGAAACATTTTGTATTTTGTAACATTATTGATGTCTTTAGTGTCATGTTCTCTCAATTTAATTCTTAATAAAGGATTAATAATTTTTACTGACCCCAAACCTTTTAACATGTTTGTAGTGCATATATTTTATTTTATGTAAACCCAAACAATCTTATTTTTGTTAAATATTTTGATTGAAATTTAAAAAAAATATATCTTTCAAATAAATGCCTCTTAGTTTGATATTTTCTATCTAATGCAGTGCCATATGTTGCAAAATGCAATATGTTTTAAGTACTATATCTAATGAAATGCTACTATATTTTAAATTTCGTATCAAAATGATTAAATGATTGAATGATTAAAATCCCCAAATGCTGACACTATATGGGCACATGAACTGTGCAGGGAAAAAGGCATAGGCTTATTTCTGTAAATAAAATTCTGTTGGTCCCCTGATTGACAAAAGCAGAGAAGCAGTGAGGGGGACAGAGAGGGACCCACCCAAAGGCAAAGACATCAGACTGTTTGGAGAAAGGAAGCTGGTTTTCTGCCGTCTCTGGGGAGAGCTGACGGATGAGCTCAGGAGCGAGATGACACAGCCAGCCGCTTGGGATCCGCAGCTTATCCTTTCTCCTACTGGAGAGAAAGAGACACAGAAGACCATGAAGTTTAAAACATGATCAATCACAACACACAAATTGAGTTTCTCAACATTTCTGAGTTAGATTTATTTGTACCTCATTAAAAAGGTCAGAAAACAAACTAAAAGATCATTATAGTGACAATCCTGTACAAGAAATACAATAGAGCCAAGCAACTATTAGTCTCCCATAATCAGAGTATTGACAGTCTAGTCCCCAAATGAGACCTCTCTTTGAACTTGTTTCCCCCGAAATGCAATTCGATCAAATGAAGAGCAATTGGAGGGTTTTGGTTTTTTCTTCGTTTTTCAAAATGTTCTCCTCAGAAAAATAATGTAGAATTATCATATTCTGTAGAGTTTAAGATTTCAGCAGTGTCTGCAAGCAAAAATCTAAGATTTCATTATGGACTCAAAACGTTTCTTATAAAATTGTCCTGAATGATCGGAGCTGCAAAGTTCCTCGTTATTTTTTTGAAGATCTATACTCTTATTGTTTCAATAGTTTGTCTATATTTATTTCTAAATCAGTTATTTCTTTCTTTTTAAAAACAAAGACTGAATGGCAAGAAACTCAAACTACTATAGCAGTTTTTTTATTCTTCTCAGAAGTACACAATGTAGCAGAGTCTGGGAACTTGTAAACACAACTTTGTTTCCCAACGGACCGATTAAAAACCTGTGAACTCTCTACAATGATAAAGTCCTTCTCAGGTGTCAGACATGGATTTGAAAGTGGTCTATCACTGACAAAATAGAGCTGCTTCAGCTTGACTGAGTCCCTAATGCTGTCCCTAATCCCACTCACCCATGATGTTGGTGTGTGTGTGTGTATATATATATATATATATATATATATATATATATATATATATATATATATATATATATATATATATATATATATATATATATATATATATATATACACACACACATACACACACACACACACACACACAACCGCACACACACACACACACACACACACACACACACACACACACACTGTATATCTCCAAACAAGAGTTGAAAATTAAAGGGCTCAGCAAAAAAATGCCATTAAAATGAACAAAAATACACCCCCAATATTGTGGACAAAAAGCTATTTGTTCATTTATATCTATTACTTTCTTTACTCCCTTAATGTGCTATATACAGTATGCATACATTCATAATACTATTCATAATAATTATTATTAATAATAATAATCTTAATATAATTATATTAAATTATAATTAATTGTATACCATTACAATTTTCGAAATAATATATTTTCAAATAACGCTTTTGTAAGCAACAACCTATATAATTCTGCACAGTCAGATGAAACTGTCATCTAGACATATAAAAACAGGGTATGGTTTTATATAGTAAAAAGAAAAAAGAAAAAATATATATATACAGTATATATTGCCCCTTAATAAAAAAAAAATAATAATAGTAATAATAGTAATAATAAACACTGCTCCAGACCAAGAAAAAATAACAACAGAAAAAGTTTGTTACATTAGATCATGTTATGTTACATCATGATCACAAAAGACAGAGAGGAGAAAAGATCCTTGAGCTTGTAGGGCTTCGATAGCATTAAACCCACTAGTCTGAAATCTGGGCGGCCCACCAGACTGCCCAGAGTAAATTTCCAATGACTTCATCTCTTATAAAGACTCAAACCCACACAAACCCTCATAAACAAACCTTGACATTTCATGATGCCTCAGTACGAGTGCGTTCACAGCCTCAATAGCCTCTCGTACCTGCTAGATGTTGCCTTACATGCATGTCTTTCAAACAGCACCAAATCCCAGAATATTCAGATCTTATTACAATACCCAGTCATGTCTTGAGTCACAATACATAACTAATGTAAAATCGTGTTATCGAGAGCCAGACTTGTGCTTTACAGATAAACAATTCATAATTAATGCTGGAACCTGCACGTCCCTGACAGTCTGAAAAAAAATATGCTGCTCCCAAATACTATCCCTTCCTCCTAACAACTCTTGATAATAATTCACATGGCTGTGGAGGTGTAGAAGAGGGCTGATCAGAACGGCAACAGTGAGCCGATCCAGGAGACTTGATCAACAATGGCTGCAATGTAAACCTGTCGCTGTGGAGATGCCGTCTTTTTCCTGGTAATTACTGCCAACATACGTAAACACACTTGTGCAAAATCAGCCTCATAATCAGATGAACTGATGGGTCCGGGTGTTTGTAATATTGCTCCATCGGGGATGTTGATTTACTGCTTGCAATGCCAATGAAAACATTTTCAAAGAGACACGACACGCAAACATGAACGGGACGAGGGCCAAAACAACATCAACATCATCACGGTCATCAGCAGTGGCAAACGCTTCATGTTGCACAAGATAATTTACTCTCATTTTCAGCACTTTCAAAGCCAAAGACTTCATTAAACATCTTATTATGCAAATAAACATACATTTAAAACAAAGAAGTCAAATTTCTTAATTAAAATTGTGTTTCAGGGCTGTTGATTGACAAATGCAAGAACTGAATACTGTTAAGACAATGCTTAAACTCATTAAACTTGACAAGACCATTTTCTTAAAAATTTTTTAAAAAAATGCTTATCGTTTATCATATTTCCCTCAATCTCATTACTATTGTGCTGAAAAATATATTTTAAAGGTAAAAGTATAAAATAAATGGCAAAGTGTGTTAACATCATGTCAGTATTAAATTAAAGTATACTAAAATGCCATTATATTTATAATAATTAATCAAATGTATAATATTTCCTTCATTCTTATTACTGTAATGCTGGAATAAAATATATGAATGTAAAAATTCTAAAATTATATAATATGGCAATATGTGTATACATCACTGCAGTATTAAATTATTATTATTTTTTTTAGGGTTAGGGTTAGGGTTAGATGCAGATTTTTTGGTGCAATGTCATATACTGTACATGGGGACATGTCCCCTTATAACCCTTCCCTTTGCCCTAAGAAACATATTCAGAATTGACAATGGTTGAGATATATGAAGCATATGAAGCTTTACAAAACAAATCAAACGTCTACAGCTCTTCACGCAATTCAGCGGCCTTGCCTGGAGGAAGGAATATCTTTGAGTTCATTCAGCCATAAAGTAGAGGATGTTTCCTCTTCATACATCACAAGAGCGCAACAAAACGCATGCATCAGACACCCTTTTCATGGATTTTCCTGTTCAAAGAAGTGTGGCGTTCATAGTCTGTTCAAAGTCTTTGTCTCTTGAAGGAGACAGGAATATATAAACAGAGGTCTAAATCTGAAAAGACTGTGGTTTTCAATTAAGGTTGTGGAGATGATGTCATATGCAGAAAATATGACAAAAAAATGTACTGTTCTGAGTCAGATTTTCTGCTTTTTCCTCATGTTGTGTATTATGAAACCCAATCACAAATCATTTTACGCCAAAAGCCTCATCCAAATCATCTATATAGGCAGAATTAAATTAAATACTTGGATAAAATGGCATTAAAATATAATTAATTCAATATTCTTAAGACTTAATATTGATCGGGATTTAAACTGAAATGAAGTAACCCTAAGGGAAAAGCGTGGTCAATTAAATGGATATTCACCCAAAAATATAAGTCAGAATTCAATCATCCCCATGTGAACTGAAATGCTCCTAGCATCAAGCTCGATTTCATGCATTGCTGCTTTCTGAAATGTGCAACATTAAAGGGGATAGTTCAAATAAAAACGAAAATTCCATCATCATATTTGTTTTTCGTACAGACTCTTATAAACAAAGGTTCTTTATTGGAATCTATCCATGAAGAACCTTTAACATCTCTGGAGTGTTTCTATTGCACAAAAGTTTATTTATAGGCAAAAAAGGTTCTTTAGATTTATTAAATATTCTAGGATGTTGATTTTTAGATGGTAGCTTTCTGAGATGGCGAATGGGAACATGATTTGTGTGACATTAGCAAAACGTTCTCACTGTTTGATCAAGTAGTGAAGCCAAAAGCTAATGATATCAATTAACGTTATGTGTCCAATGTTGTAAAGAGTGATAAATAAAATGCATTACCATTGTGATACATTAACTTGTAGATGACCCTGTATAATTAACCCTCTTCCTCTTCTTCTTGAGAATCCCCCTTTAAAATAATAATTTTGCTTTGCAGCCTGAAATGAAGACGGACACAGTTTGCTTTTTCCAGCTTAATTTACTCAGCGCAATTTATAACATCTAACTGAATGACCAAAATGTCAGCATATCACCAACATACCTTCTCAATAGCACACAAAGACACTGGCACTGTCAAAAGATCTCAGGGATAAAGTTGTATACAGGAGAAAAAAATGTCAAAGCCTTTATCAATGCCTAGAAGCAGAGTGAAGTCTATTATTAAGAAGTGGAAGATATTTGTTACAACACAAACCCTCCCTGGATCAGGATGTCCCCCAAACTGGATGAAACAGCCAGGAGAAAACTGGTCAGAGAGGCAACCAACTCTGAAGCAGCTGCAGGAATTTATGACAAAGATTGGCCATTGTGTGCATGTGACAACAACATCACTAATTCTCAAGAAAAAAGCCATTGCTCAAGAAAAGCCACATGCATGTCACGACTGAGCTTTGCCAAAATGCTTCTGATTCTAAGGCAGATAAGACTAAAACTGAATTATCTGGACTCAGCATCAGGTAATATGTCTGACAGAAATCCAATGCAGCTTTCCATCAAAATAATAGTATTCCTCCAGTAAAGCGTGGAGGTGGTGATATCCTGTTATGAGGGTGTTTCTCTGCAGCAGGGACTGGAGCACTTGCAGGATAGAAGAAAAAATGGACAGGGCAGAATACCATAAAAATTATTGAGGAAATTCTGCTGCCCTCTGCCAGAAAGTTGTCAATGAGTAGGTTTCATTTCAACCCAAAGCACACCATAGTTGATGGAGTTGAAAATCTGTGGAATGACTTGAAGACTCCAGTCCACAAGCCATCAAATTTAACTGAACATGAGCAGTTCTGCAAAGAAAAGTGGGCAAATATTGCAAAGTCTAGATGTGCAAAGTTAGAAGAGAAATATCCCAACAGACTAAAGGCTGTAATTAAAGCAAAAGGTGGTTCAACAAAATACCTTCTGTATGTGAACTCTTCTTTCTATCTAAATATGAATAACTGGCTGATAAAAGCAACAATTTCATCTATTCATATGTCTGCAGTGCATTGAAATTAGTTGCTAGAGGGAGCTCCCCCTATAAAAGTTCCTGAAGTCCTCTCAAACGCCTGTGTGATGATAACAACATCTGCTGCTCCTTCAACTCACTGAAGCAGACATTCATCAGGAACCATGAGAACACTGAAGGTGAAACTGGATTTAGCACTGTAGCCCTCACTCCAATAATTACAGGCTTTGATTTTTAATAAGCAGTTCTGAAAGTCATTATGGAATTTAAAGACGTTATTAATGGCCTGGCACATGTATCGTGTGATGGCTTGTACATTTGTTACTCTTCTACTGGAGACACAGAGAGAGAAAGGTACATCTGTGTACCATATTTACCACTAAAAGGTACATAGTAGTACTGTAAGGTACAGTACATACTTTATCAAAACTCTTAAGGTACTAATATGCACCTTTTAAGGGTACAAAGTCAAGGATTCAAAGTTTTTGCTTCAAGCGAAAAGCTGTTGTACACATAAAGGTACCGTTATTTTCCATTTTTTTCTTCTGGCAGTATAGACAGCATTTTACAACATCACAGGCACACTCCTAAAGGCAAGGCTTTTTCAAAAGGTAGGCCACAACATCATGTGTGGGGGCCAATATCTAAGGCATATCCTAGTTCAATATAACGTGAAAGCATACCCATTATTTATATTTCTACAGGTTGTTTTGTTTATTAGACTTCAGCATTAGCTTATTAACAGCAATAGTTTAGGAGACTTTATTTAAAAATGTAAACCCTTTCAATGGCTGACACTGAAAACTTGTCTACTTAAAGAGAAAAGAATAGCATTACTTGAAAATGCGAAAAAGAGTTGTGTGCTTGTGTGAATTTGGACCTACCTGCCTGCTTGTAGAACACCAGATATTGTGAACAGGCCAAAGTCGGTGATGACCACTTTCCCATTGTCATAAAATACATTCTTGGATTTCATATCTTTGTGAAGGATCCCTTTGGCATGTAGGTATCCCATGCCCTGAAAAAAAGGGTGTTAATGTATGATTTTAGTCTAATACAAATTTTATGTCTAGACTGTACTTTATAATTCTAAATACAGTTGTAACTATAAATGTTATTGTTGCATTTACTAATACGTATGAATTTCTTCTTTCCATAGATCTTTTATTTTGGTGCATGTTCCCAACTGGACATTATAAGCGTCCCAAACTCAGAGCAGATGGAGAGATGAGTTTGTGTGATGAGCTGCTCACTTATAAAAGAACACAGTGCTGTGCTTCACTCCGAAACATGCTCTACATGTATTCATTTAATTAAATTGCAGCCTTTGTGATTTAATAATAATCATGTGATTTCTGTTTTATTTTATTTAATTGTGCAGTCCTAAATGTAATCACATGCTGTATATGTGAAGGCTTCAAAACACTGACATGTTTCCCAAAATGACTGCTATACACGTGAATCAATTTTAGCTGACATTTAGCGAATTCATCACATTGACTTCACATCAATTACGCTTACCTTCACCATCTCTTGTGCAATTTGTCTGGTCTTGTTGACGTCGAGAACAACTTTTGCATCTCGAATTACTGAGTAGAGGGTCCTGCCCTTACATAAACTACAACAGAAGAACAAAAAACACACATATTAGACATCAGCAGTAACCATAATACCATTTGTTATTTAGCTATTTGTGCAGATTCTGAGTTTTCAAAACAAGCTTTGCAGAAATAAAGAATAGCAGGTTTATGCAGATTCAGTGTACAAAACAACTAATCCAAATATGAATCTATTTTAAATATTTGAAATATACAAATATGAATATACATTTCACAATTTTTACATTTCATGGGCAAGCATACTTGAAGTGCTAGAGGCTAAGGCAATTTAAATAAAATGAAATAATATCACAAGAATGATTATTGATGTGCATGAGAGTACTGGTGCTGGTATTGGTCATAATTAAGTTTGCAATTATGAATGCATTTAACAGTATATTAAAAAATCATGATTGCAATCTAGCTTGTTGATGAAGAATAGCAAAAAAGCCTGTCATATGATGAGCATCTATCCTAGCATCTACCCTCGTGCAACCAGTATTTGTTCACAGATCACCCCTCATTTGAACCTACAACCTACATTTTCATATAACATATGTTAGGACAAGACTGATACCGGTACATGTTCATACTCAAGCATGCTGTTTTGGATTTATATCCAAGCAAATGTGAGCACTGTCACTTGGAGGACTAATGATGCTGAATGAGCCATGAACTTCACCTCTGCAGGAATGAGGAGAAAGACACCCCTCCAACTCCCTGACATCTGAGCTCCTACTGTGCCACCTGACAAAAACGTCTGCGTTTTTCCCCGGGCTGCCCTCTTCCTCCATTTATACATATTCATAATGCCATCAGGGTACGAGGCCCATTTTTAGCATCACTGTGGCCTTTTGGCCTAATTCAGTGTGGGATCCTTCAAATGTGTGATACCCAAATGCAAATGCTAAACTCTATATATGCCATCAGTACAAAAATTTGTCGCATACATCACGTTTCAACTGTTAACACTAACAATTGTCAAGACAGACTATTCCAAATAATGACAGCCTCTGACATTCTGCTGCAATTATGTTGTACACACTGAATTTGTGAACAAAAAGCCAAACTGTTATTCCTCACTGCAGGGGTGATATGAAAAACAATCAATGCATAATCACTCACGACAATGTGAAGACACACAATCAATATTTATTTATTTCCTTCATTTATTTTTAAGAAAGAGGGTAATTTCTAGCAATTATATCTCAATTAGTTTGTTTGAGCCTGCTGATTAGGGACTACCAATAAAACCATGACTATGACTTATGTTTGTGCTAAATGAAATACAATTAATTAAAATCATGCACCATTATTAGTGAAGAGTAGACATTTATATCAAAAGTAAAAAGTCAAAGTCAAAGCTATGTTTAAATATTGGCTAATATGTTATTATTCATCATACAAATATATAATATTGTATTTTGTGTGTATTATATTATTAATATTAAAATGTACAGATAGATAGATGCAATGATGCATCATTAAATTAATCAAAATTGACAGTAAACTATTTCAAATAATTGCTCTCCCTCTGAACTCTCCATTCATCAAATAATCCAGATTTTATTAATATAATGATATAATATCATAATCAAAAATACATTTTAGATTATACATTGAATCATTAAAAAAAGACTTCTATATTTACAACTTTATTTGATCTAAGAAACTAAAGCCTTTTATTCTAGAAATATAAAATAAAAGATGAATCCTCTGAATCTTTTGAATGAATCTTTTATTGGCCATGGCCATGCAGCACAGCATCTTTTTGCAGACAAACTAACAGGAAGCACCAATTTGTGTGGCAGGAGGAAGGAAATAATATTGGCCATCTCCCATTCAGACAGGATGCTAAAGTAGCTCATGTTTTTCACAACACTCATCGTTCATATACTGACATGCCTTCTGAGAATTCTGAGAAGTGGAAAATTTCAGCCACTTATGTTTACATCTGTGGTCAAAGTCATGTTGTTTTAAATTAGGCTGAAAGCAGGCACTTACGCAAACTATGAGGTCGTGCTGATTAAAGAAGATCAGGAAAAGGTTAAGAAACAGTCATGAAGCTGGAGCTGTGGAGCTTACACATGCACTGGAAACACTGAATTGTGGACATTACCAAACTCTATTCAAGCTTACCTGGTGATGATGGCCAGATGAGGGGGTCGCATACACGCTCCCATGAACAGGACTACATTTTCATGCCGCGTGTTCCTGTACGCCATCACCTCTCTTTTAAATGCTTTCAGCTGTTCTTCATTGTCTCTTTCGATGTCAATTAGCCGTATGGCCACTTCTCCATGCCAGCGTCCATGATAGACCTGTCCAAAGCGGCCTTTCCCGATCAGCTCTCCGATCTCCAGCTGCTCCATGGGAATGTCCCACTCCTGCAGGAAGATGCTGGTCTGGCTGGCCTTACGTGGGAAGTTCCGTGCAGACAGCAGGGAGAGATTCATCTCCTCAAACTCATCCGCTGACCCCTCGGCCTCATCGTTGCCTTCCTCGTTCTGATAGATAGATCGGTCAAATTATAAATATAACAGTAGAACCACAGACAGACGGACGGATGGATGGATGCATATGTGGATGGATGGAGTAACAGATAGATAGAGAGACAGACAGAATGAAAGATAGAATGATGGAACGGTAGATAAATAGAATGATAGGATGGTAAAACAATGGAAGGACAGAGGGACAGACAGACAGACGGGTAGATAGATAGATAGATAGATAGATAGATAGATAGATAGATAGATAGATAGATAGATAGATAGATAGATAGATAGATAGATAGATAGATAGATAGATAGATAGATAGATAGATAGATAGATAGATAGGACCTCAGACATTGAATGACAGATAGACAGATGTATAGAATGAAAGAATGTTAAGTGCAATGTAACTATGGCAAGATATAACAAATGATAGAACAAATGATAGAATGATGGATAGAACAATAGATTGATAGAATGGTAGATAGTGTCATGATTATGCCTTCATGTCCTGACTTTCCTCTAGTCTTAAGGCAGGATCATGACAGACCCATGTTTTGTGTACAAGCACATGGCCTTGTCTTTGGGCCATGTGCTTGTGTTGTCTCGTTCCCTTGCCCCGCCCCCCTTGTTATCCTAGTTGTCATGATTACCTTACCTGTGCCACCTGTTGTGTCTTGATTAGTCGTCTTATTTATATCCCCTAGTGTGCTCTGTCTTTTGTCGGTTCATTGTTTACATATTAGCTTGTGAGATATTGTATATTGTTACTCCTTGAAGAAGTCTTTGTATTACCCGTGAGTGTTTGTCTGTAGTTAGTGTTCTAGTGTTTTGAGTCTTTGTTTATCATGTCTACCCAGTCTTGTTAAGTTATTTAGTCTCTGCCCTAGTCGTTGTTTTCCCCCTCGTGGGTTTTGTTTTCCCCTTTTTGTGTATAATAAATCCTGTGTTTTGTATATCCTGTCTGCAATCGAGTTCATCCCTACCCTCCACATGACAGCTAGATAACCATGGAACCATAGAACGACAGAACAAATGATAGATAGATAGACAGACATTTGTTATAGAAGCAGGATGACTCACATCAGATGTTGGTTCAACCTCAATTTGTAGCAAGGGGCTCACTTTGGTTCTGTGTGAAGAGAGAGAAAGTGTGTTTGCTCAGAGAGGGTCATTTACTTCAGCAGAACTAACTAACGTTTCATTTTCAAGAACTGTGATCTAATTCAAATCCATTGTTTACTTTATGCCATCTGAAAGGATCACATAAAAAATCCTGCTTGTTCATCTTCATATTTTTAGCTTGTACAAGAGCGGTTCGCACAAGCTCTGTTTAGTGAGTTGGCTACATTTAACATCGTGAATGTAATGCAACCTCACATATTGCTAAGCTGTCTAATCAACATAAAATAAAAAGATATACATTATGAAAAAGAATCCACTTTTAATTAAGACAAATCTATTTTCAATTAACACCTTTAGTATAAAATTAAATTAAAAACAACCTGGATGACACTCAGTTACTGTTTATGTCTGTAGTAAGACATGTATTTGTTAATACGTTCTGACCCTTGTTTGGATTTAAAAATATGGAAGGACAGTGCCAGAAGATCTATGAGTCCATTTATGCATTCATGCCAGTTAACAGTTTTACCCTACAGCTGTCAAACAGCTCATTTCAGCTGCATTATGATACTCTATAATGAAATGCATACTGCTGTCTAAGAACTACAGAAACTGAAATCCAGTTTTAAAAGGTTTTTCTTTGTAGTTAATGCATCTTGATTCAATTAATTAAATACTGAATTATACTTTATGGGTCTTCAAGTTTTTTAAAACATCCATGGATATGACTGACATCCTCACTGTAGCGTAACCTCAAGCCCAATGTTTGGCTAAAGTTTATGTATGTATGTGTGTGTGTGTGTGTGTGTGTGTGTGTATGTGACTTGACTTCATCAGCTTTTGCAAATATTTTTGCTCTAATAATTCTGTAATCTAAAATGCTCATATTTGCCATAAACAGACACAAGCCATGGCGAAACTGTCTGACATGTCTGTGGCCTTTCACATTGGCGTCGCTCTAAATACAAACACAAACACACATAGTACAGGATAGAACATGACATTTCAGGCACATTTGTATGTTAATAAAAAATGTTAAATGATCTTGGCATCATATATAAGTGACACAAAAGAGATAATAGCACATTTAACAGTATTTGACCTCCATCTTAAGGAGCAAGAGAGCATCATAACTACATTTTATGCTACTATCTTTAAAAAGATTAATAATACTGTAACAAATGTATGCTAGATAATGAAACATTATTGTAAAGTGTTACAGAGATAATTGATCACCATTGATTTACATGCATTTGCACTTTAGTTCAAAATCCCAGAGAGATGTTTTGTTGTTTATGACCTAATACTGATTTGGAACACTCTACATAGACAGACTGATGTCATCATTAAATGCACCCTAAAATTTCAAATCAACATAAACTCACACACACATAAATACACACGCACTTACCCAGGCTCAGACAGAACAGGGTGTAGAATGACTTGAGGGGCCCTGGTGGGAACCTCAGGGGCCACATCTACAAAGAGAAAGAGTGAGACAGTAAGTCACAAGGCAGAGATGAGAAAGAAAATGACAATTTGTAAAAGAGTGTATTTTTATAGACTAAGTTCATCAAAACATGCAGGAGTACTGCTGAGAAACAGAAGCTGCTTATACTGAAAAGACTGACGTAGAAACAATTGTTTTCTTAGAAAATGTTATTTTCTTGTAAAAAAAAATACTCTGAGAATCTAAAAACAAATGTCATTCTAAAAATAAAATGAAAACAATGTTGTACATGTGCCTACTACACAAACATCTAAAGCCATGCACTGCTCTTTGTGATCAAAAATATTATTATTATTTTTTAATAATTGAACATTATTTTATTCACCAATGAATGCATTAAATTGATCAAAGTGATAGATAATACATTTTAAATGTTTATATTTCATATAAATGCGGTCTGAAAAAAAAAAAAAACACTATTGCACCAAAAATATTATGAAGCACAATGATTTTCAGACATTGATAAATAAGAAATGCCACTTGAGTAACATATCAGCATATTAGAATGATTTCTGAGGGATCATGTGACACTGAAGACTGAAATAATGTTGCTGAAAAATAAATATAAAGATATATCATGCTCTATTGTTAGGAAAGATGAAAACCTAGAGGATTTTCAATTTAACAAACAATCTCTATTGAAAAACGAATGGTTTTGCCTAATGGGTAAATCTGGCTGTGTGTTCCCTGCTGAAAGGTACAATGGTGACTGATCTCAGCAGCTCAACTCTCATATATAAACTGCCAAAATTGGAGTCAGAAGCCTTTATTCTAATCTATCAGGCTACCAACACAACATGGCTTTCCTCCCTCCACACATTCATCAAAAACATGCAGCAAGCTGAGTGCCTCCCACAGAATACAGGCACTCATCAGCCTTTATTTGCAGCGAGGCCTCGCCTTTAAAAGAACCATCATTAGAGAATACAGCATTGCATGGTTAAGAGACGACAAGAAGACGAGCAAAGAAGAAAGACAGAGGGAGGGGGACGAGGGTTGTTGCATCTCAAAGAAAAAAAGGCTTTAAAAAAAATGACATCAAAAAAGTTCGCCTCGGCATGTTGCATTGCATTATGGGTAGGGGTAATGACCAATTATGACACACTTACCAGGGAAGATGAACTGCTGCTTGTATTTGTAGAAATGAGATGCTGAGAAGAGCACAGGAGAGAAGCAGACAGAATTCAATAAAATCCAATACACCCCCAGATGCTTATTGGTCTGTGTTATTATTCTGCAGAATCCATCACAAAGCTGCATTTGCCATAAAAATAGCAACTTTTAGGATACAGAATGGTCTAAAATTCTGAAACCACGCTGAAAATCTGAGATTCAATGTCTAATAAATTAATAAAACTGACAGAAATGAATACAACGTTTTATGATTTTGAAAAAGTACAAAGAAATGTTGATTTCCAATATTTGATATTTAAATATTCAAATATTTATATTTATGCAGTCCCGTCAATAATCAAATTTAGGATGTCAAGTGAACTCTGGCACAGGATGTTTACAAACATTTAAAAAAAAAATATTTACAAACTTGAGGAGTTCATGTCATTTTGACTGCTGCTTATATTATGTGCTGTCATAATTGAAAAGAGGGACATTCCAAACAGAACTCCAGACTACGATTTAACCCTCTGGAGAAATTGCAAATGCAAAATAAAAAATGTAATGAGTGCAACAATTTAAAAATTGTACGTGTGTGTGTCAGTATAAGCTGTTAAGTCAGATATCATCTGATTAAACTGTGCACTAGTGCTTTCTGCACGCAAGTGGGTGTATCGTTTCTGACACACGCTGTATGCAATAGACCAATCACAACAGACTGGTCCATCTGACCAATCAGAGCAGAGAAAGGCTCAGAGAAAGGAGGGTTTCTGCTTGGAACTAATCGTTTTAGAATCGTTGAAAAATGAGGTGACATTGAATGCATATTTTGAGTGTTTTTTCAACATGCATGCAATGTAATCCTATTGTAGGAGACTCCCAAAAACAAAATATTAGGGACCTTTGGCATAATTGGGGCACTTTAAAAATTACCTGTATATCTCTCATTATGTTACAGCATATGATCACCAAATCTTGGATTCAATCTTTTTGTCATGTTTTTTTTTCTTTCAGTTAGCATAGGCTTTTGAGCACAGGATTTTTTTTTTTTTTTTTTTGGATTGAATGTAGGCCTCACTGATCTGAGCTTATGTACCCTTGAATTGAATAACACATTATTGTGGGATCATTTCAGCCAAATTCATTCAAAACTTGGGGTGTATAAACTCAGATGGCTAAAGCTTATGATCAGTCAGTTGCAAAAATAAATACAAAACCTGTGCTAAGAGCAAGAAAACAAGCAGATGAATTCATGAAATACAATATTTGGTAATAATATAGTACAGTATGTATATATATATATATATATATATAATTTGTATTATTATTCTTTTTTATGTTTGTGAAGATACCTTGTGTGAGCAAAGTCAGTAGGTTTTAGTCCAATTAGCATTTCAGTGGATTAGCAACTAAAATTTCATTTGAAATGATCAAAATGAATAATTAAATCAGCTTATGTTTGAGGTTGGTACCTGTAAGGTTGGACGGTTTCTGCTGTCTGGCGCTCTGTGGGGAAGGGTGAAGAGGAGATGGGGGTGTCGCACTGGATGGCAGAGGGGGAGCAGGAGATGATGGGGTGGAGGAGGTGGTGGAGGATGGATTACTGCTGGAGTCGGGCTGATACGGCACAGGGATGTGGTCCTGAAACAGAGACACACAGACATTTTGTAACACACAAAAACACTCCCTACTCCCTGCTCATTCTCAGTGCGGTCAGACATCAGTAAACCCGGCTTCTTTCTCACGGTCGGTTAAAGATTAATCATAGAACAGAGGTGTGGCAGCTGTCGACCTGATCTCCCATGTGCTGAAAACTGGAAAGCCATGCTACGTTTGAAAAACTGCCCAACGTCGTGTTAGAACGAAGAGCACATCAATAGCCAGCAGTGTTGTCGTAAAGTATGATTGAGTGGTATATATATTTGATAAGACAACGGAAAATCAAAAAAAAAAAAAAAATTCACAACTCTGCCATTCTATGCTCTGCCAGTCATAAAAAGGCTTTCTGACTGCTATTTTTGTTGCTTAAGTGTCACAAACTGAGTCTTTGAGAAAAACGAAAGTTATAAAATAAAAGCAATATAAAAACCAACTGCATCTGCATAAAAATTAAAAGTGGAAGAATAACAATTAGTTCATAAGTTCATAGTTCAGATGATAAGGTTATGAACTCTTTTTATTCTGTTTCCACTATACTCTCACACATACTGTACATACATCCTTCTCTCACAAACAAATTTTCTTCTTACATACATTTATTATTTAAAACATTCGAATAAGAACAAAATGCATAATCGTGTGAATGAAATATATGAATATAAGAGGAAAATGTAAGAATGTGTTAAATTTTGTGACTATGAGAGCAAAAATGTATGAATGTGAAGGAGAATATAAGTGTGAGAGTGCCAGGATGAATTATGGCTGTATGACCCTTATAGCATGATCTTTTTTTAACCACTTCTGCAGTTACAAATAAACAACCGGTCTGAAGGTGATTTTTAGTGTATGTATGAAGTTAGTTCCCTTCACACAAGTTCTAGAAACGTTTATGCGGTCAGGAAACTAGGAAACACACACACACACACAGAGAGAGAGAACGCTTCCTTGCTTTTAAAAATAGCTAGAAGGAGCACAATTGAATTGAATTGAATGCAACGACCCCTAGACACGTTTTTTTAAAAGTACACTTGACATGGTGTGTTAAAAATGTCACACTAATCTTGCCGTGCCTTGGTTTCCAATAAACATAAGAAAACCAAGTGTGCCAAAAAATGACAGGAAGGCTGTTTATTGTTGGTCTGCGAAAATTGCTTTTCATGCCAAGTTGTTTGAATAAAAAACCAAAGCAAACAAGTTGTTCTAAAGATTACAGGACGGGCTTATAATGCCAATGTGCTGGAGAAAGTTTTGTGATAATGTTGACAATGGAGGGATGTAACATGGTTAAGTTGTGTTTGTTCAAAGGTAATGCAACGTAACTAATCTTACCTTGCTGATTTTGTTAGTCTTGGGGAGAGTCTGGCTAATGTGGAGGTCGGAGTACCTGAGGGGGTTGTTTATGTCACATGGTACCGACTCGGTCCTGACGAGCTGACGAGCTGAGAGAGAGGGCGAGAAAAACAGCATAGTATCCACGGTAACAGGAGGCAGTTGTCACGGTAACAGAAAAACTCTGAAAAGTCTTGTCACATTTTAATGGGAGAGTCACTAAACCATGTATTATGTACAGTACAGTATATATCAGAAATATCACAGGTATGAATCACATGGATATCCAACAGCAACGATCAAGGAGTGTATAATAACAGTGTTCACTTCTTCCAGCACAAAAAAACACATTTCTGTGTATTTCATGTGCATAAAAGCATATGATTTCATATTATTACTTATTTCCAAAAAAAAAAAAAAAAAAAAAAATTATATATATATATATATATATATATATATATATATAGAAACATAGAAACATTCCTCAGATATTGGTCCATATTGACATGAAAGCATCACACAGTTGATGCAGATATCTCAGCTCCACATCCATAATGCGAATCTCCCATTCCACCACATCCCAAAGCTGCTCTATTGGATTTAGATCTGGTGCTGGTGACTGTGAAGGCCATCTGAGTAACATTCTGAGATGATTCGAGCTTTGTGACATGGTGCATTATCCTGCTGGAAGTAGCCATCAGAAGATGGTTACACTGTAGTCATAAAGGGATGGACATGTTCAGCAACAATACTCAGGTAGGCTGTGGTGTTTTAACGATGCTCGATTGGTACTAAGGGGCCCAAAGTGTGCAAAAAAAAATATCCCCCACACCATTACACCACCACCACCAGGCTAAACCATTGAGACCAGGCAGGATGGATCTATGTTTTCATGTTCTTTACACCAAATGCTGACTCTACCATCTGAATGTTGCAGCAGAAATCAAGACTCATCAGACCAGGCAACGTTTTTCCATTTTTCTATTGTCCAATTTTGGTGAGTCTGTGTGAATTGTAGCCTCTGTTTCCTGTTCTTAGCTGACAGGAGCAGCACCCCGTGTGGTCTTCTGCTGCTGTAGCCCATCTGCTTCAGGGTTCGACGTGTTGTGTGTTCAGAGATGGTATTCTGCATACCTTGGTTGTAACGAGTGGTTATTTGAGATACTGTTTCCTCTCTATCATTTCTAACCAGTCTGTCCATTCTCCTCTGACCTCTGACATCAACAAGGCATTTTTGTCCATACAACTCCCGCCCATTGGATTTTCTGTTTTTCTGACCATTCTCTGTAAATCCGTTTGGCACCATCAACCATTCCACATTCAAAGTCACTTAAATCCCCTTTCTTCCCCATTCTGATGCTCGGTTTGAACTTCAACAATTCATCTTCTAGATGCCTAAATGCATTAAGTTGCTTCCGTGTGACTGGCTGATTAGCAATGTGTGTTACCAAACAATTGAATATGTGTACCTAATAAAGTGGCCGATGAGTGTATATTAAAACAGAAAACCATTATTTTAAACTCCAGTACCATTTAAAAATATTACTGTTTATCCACTGTAGTTTTAATCACATGCAGCCTTGGTGAGCAGAAGAGACTTCTTACATAAACATGAAAAAATCGTTTTTTTGAACAGTATTGTGTTTTTAACATTTGAAAACTTTCCAGAACAAAATTTAAGGTATGAAATAGGAAATAATGTGTTTGATGAGCACAAACCTGCTCCCTTACCTTGAGATGCTACTTGATCTACAATATCAGAAATGAGGGGAAAATGTGGTGGTGAAAAAAGAAAAAGAGAGGAAAGGTAAGACGGGTGCAGACTGAAGGTTATAATGTTTAACAGAGAACAAGACAGATTGTTTAGTACATTAATGCAAAGTAGATGTGACATTCTTTTTAAAATACATTCTTCATTCCCTTTAAAGACATTCTCTTATTTAGAAAACCAAATTTCAAACCATAACATTTTAAGAAAAAGCTTGTAATTAAATATAATCAGTTGAAAATAAAGCAATTATGAGGTTGAACATATGTTGTGTATAAAAATATTGAAATAATTTCTGAACCATAATTAATGGCCTGCATTTAGTAGTAGATTTTGTTTTAAAGGGGTCATATGATGTGATTTTAACTTTTCCTTTCTCCTTGGAGTGTTACAAATTGTTCGTGAAAAGATAAGATCCCGAAAGCTGCAAACACTAAAGTCTCAAACCCACAGAGATATTCTATTTAAAAGTTTAGACTCGTCCAAACTAGGAGACTGCCTCCTAAATGCCTCATTTAATAAACATGCTCCCACATGTCTACATCACTGTGTGGGAAGATTTTCATAACACCTCCCAAATGTTTACACAAAGAAAGATAGCGTAACTTTGATTCTCCCTGTAGTATTGTTGCTGCCACCACCGGCATGTTATGGAGACACTGTGTGTTTCATTGTGAAATCGAAACTACTTTGTTTGGTGCTCCAAAAGAGGAGACAACTAGAAATCAGTGTGTATGTTTTCATATTTAAAGAATTTGCCACTGATGATTCAAAAGTAGCTTTTGAGCATTTTAGAGTAGCATTTGTTGTTTGTCGTTTCTCCAATCTCAAATGCAGATATGGTTTTATGTTTACGCAACCCAACGTAAAAAGACAGTATAAGTCATTATAATCAGTAACTATGCCTCGTTTATAATTATAATGCACAGGATAGCTGGCCAATCAAAGCACACCTCACTTTTCAGAAAGATGAGCTTTGTAAAAATCGTTGCTTTTCATAAAGGCGGGGCATAGAGGAGAAACAATAATGTACTGTATTTGGAAAATAAGTGTTTATTTTATCTTAAACTGCATTAACACATTTAACTACATACAATACACAAAATAAATTTTCTTTTTTAGCAACGTCATATGACCCCATTAAACATTTATGGAGTTAAAGAAAGTAAACGTAAAAGTTGAAATACCTCTGGATGAGTCCCTACCTCCTCTGTGGTATATGAGTAAATGACAGGGTGGAGCTTCTTTGGTGCATTTGTTGTGGCACTTCAATCTGACAAAAGAAAGCATGACAGAAATGTTTATTAGTTTTCTCTTGTAAAAGCATATTAATGAATATTCAAAACAAGCACTTAATATGCAGCCATTATTTTGAGGGTGTCAAAAGCCAGCAAGTATCTTAGTAACAAGATGCCACAGTCAAGGGTGGTAGAGTGGAAACTATTAGGCAGGTAATTTATTCAAATAATCTTTTAATGATAATGATAATTATGCTCAATTTGAATGTTCAGACACTACTGCAGGCACAAAGTCTCTAGCACTGAATTCTAAAGAGGCTGTGATGCTAACAAAAACATCAAATCACATCATTTCACAGCTGAAATGTTAGGAATTTTTATTTTCAGAGATTTTAGTTGTTGCAAGAGATGGTAAAATAAATAGTTATAGATAATGTTGTGTATATTTAACATTTGACATTTATAGTGTACATGCTGTGATTCAGTCCTAGACAGAATAAATTTTTTTTTTAAAGTACGATCTTTTGATCTTTAAGGAAACTTAACCGTAAATGTAAATGTAAACGTGGTGTTTGCTGATGCAAAATTCAACACAACGACTGCTAAGGATTGTTAAAAGTTGTTTTCATATATATTATGTATAGACTTTTTACACATTTCCGGGTTTCTCAGCAGCAGAAGTCATCACAGTTGAGTAAGCTTCTATAGCAGTGAATGGGAACTACCACAAATATATGCTTCTTGCATTTCCATTAGCTCAAATAGCAAAGAAACACTCCATGATAGTGTTTTCATGACTTTCAAAAAAAAAAAAAGGAAGAAATAGAGAAAGACTGATAACGGCAGCAAGTAAAGAGAACGATGTCAAATTTACCGTCACTCCCAAAGAGGCTGCCTTAGTAACACTGTTTCTAATACATAGTAACTCAATTATGACTTATAATCTTTTATTTTTACATTTTATCCTATAATTATGGCTACATAACCATTTCAACATTTTGTCATAATTGTTTGTCATAATAAAAAAAACAAAATCTCATAATTATGAATTAGTATTCACTGTGAAATTGTACATTATAATTATACATACATTTGTCATGACTGTATTCATCATATTTCATATTTTGTTATTGCTTTATACTAGATTTTAAACTTTTTGTCTCATAATTTAAACTTTTAATGTCATACTTATGAGTTTTAAAAGCATTATTTGTTTTCTTATGTGGCAGAAATGGGCTGCCATACTAAAGTTTTAGCACTTGTATGATTTACAGAAACATGGTTTATTTTCTTATGTTGGGGAAATGGGCTCCCATACAAACATTTTAGCACTTACTTGCAGTGTTTGCATTTTAAGCCGAACAGCATTCCTTTCCCGCACACGATACATGTCTGTGACATCCAATACTTCGTGGAAAACCTGTACAAGCACAAATAAGTGATGTGATTCATTACTGAGCCTTTTTTTTTTTTTTGAGACATTTTTCAATTAAAAAATAAATACATTTTTAAAATGCATGAAGCCATATGGGTATGTTTTGCTTTGCTGTCAAACTATCAGCAGATGGTTCTGACCTACTGACAACCACTCCTAAACTCTTCAGATGAAAGAGCTAATGTGTCACAACAGCGATCACGTTTGCCAAGTAACCATTTCATTGAGAGACAGATATGTGCAGCGTATGTCCAAAGATAGGCACTTTGGCAGTAATTCTCAAATTAGAGTAATTTAATTATAACCGAGGATCTTTCCGTATCTCCTTTGCACTCGACTGTGCTTTCTCACTTGACCAATACAGAAGAGGACAAAGGCTGTATGGATACACTGGTGATTGTTCAGCAGAATTGCATGGAAGCCAAGGTGCTCTCTTTATTCTTCACTTTTTCTATCTCTGTCTCTTTTTGTTTACATGTAGTCACATTTGCCATTCTCCACAATAAAAGTGCCATTCAAATCTCCTGGAATAGAGTTCCTCTGAAGGGTCAATGTGCATTGCCAATCTATTTCTCTGATATGAACAGAAGCTGACAGTTAATAGAATATGACTAATGGGCTCTGACAGTGTCAAAGTGTCTTCATTAGATTGAAGCTATACTGTCTCATAAAAGAGGAGACTGGATTTAGTACACAACTCACATCACTGTAGCCAGATTTAAGTTGATATAAGCATTTAAATTTTTGGATCTGTTTATCAGATTGCATTTTGAAACTGGCAGTTGTCCATCTATGATGACAAATAGACATTGATTTTTTTCACGTCTAAAGTACTAAAGTACCAGGGAAATAAGATTTTTTTTTTTTTTTAGCATTGGTGCACTTTGCATATGTTTTGATGGCTAAGCTACTGTGAGTTCTCATTAAAGCCCTTATAACTTTGATCACAATAGCACCGTGTTATGCGGTCTAAGTGTTCTTTGTTTGACTTGGGATCGGTGGTATTTGGGGTAATCAAGTAATCAGATGCACTGCCACACGAGTTAATTGGCTTGACATTTTGTAACCATTACCACACATTCATATCTACACAAAACATACCTGTGTTTTATGGAGTTGCCGAGGTCCCTGCGAGGTATTTGAGGAGACCAGCGAGGAACAGACAGAGTATCTGGAACAGAATGGTTGGGTCAGACACAGAAAAACAGGATTAACACTTGTAAACACAGAATAAAAAAAGCTAATAACTATTATAAACCTCAAAATCACTTTTATAAAAAGGCTAAAAAGGTATTATAATTCTTAGATGAGCTATAAAGTGGCTGTAAAAAAAACTTAACAAGAAGACATACAGTGATTTTACCATGGTTAAGATGTTTTCTTAGCCACAGTATAAACAAAACAGATTTAACAGCAATATGATGAAGACAAAACTGTTAAATTAAACAAAATTTAGATTTATTGGCAATAAAGTGATTTATTAACAACCGTAACTCTAACTTGCATTAATTTAGAATTCAGTTGAAATACCATATACTGTAAAACAACTGTAAAGCAACGTAAATGGATTTATTAAAAATGTTTCATCATGTATATATACCGTAATTGTTTCAAATAAAAGCCGGGGCCTTTATTTACCTGAACTGCAGAAGGTAACAGGCTTTTATTAGAAGCAAGCCTTTATTTCTAATTCCATCTGTTTGATAAGTAATTGTTTTAAATAACCCGTTTTAAATAAAAAGCGATAGCGTTCCAGTGGACAGAGATCATAACATTAGCACAGAATCAGTTCAGAATCAAACACCAAAAGAACCAGTTCGGTTCAGACGCGCTCTCAGAAATGGTTATCGGTTCAGTGTACTGGTGATCCGAAAACCGATGGAACCGGTTCTTGACTTCAGAAGGAGAAATGCTCCGGCAGTGGGCGTGTACGTTCGTAATCTGGCTCTGCTGCACAAATTTCCCCCCGGCCTTTATTTAAGACTGGCCTGTATTTGTCTGTGTTGACCATGCCCCCAGCCACTATAAGAGGCCCGGCGTTTATTTGACTAACAGTTTTTATTTAAGGAATTACGGTATATATAGCGCTAGCCAGGCACCCAGAAACAATACAAGTGGCACCAACGGGACCACCGATGTAACCACAGTGGGGCAGCAGGGGGGAACGCAGGGACCTGGATCTCCATGCCGGTCCGAGGCAGGGTCAGCGTGTTTGTAACACTTACCTGCGTTCGGCCAGAGTGTGTCTGAGTAGTACATTTGATCTCATTTTCAAACCACCCAGATATAGAGGAAATTGCTCTTTTGTCAAAGTTTTAAGTTACCGAAAGAAACAATATATTCTCCATCTGGCCTCTTTCAGGGGAGGGAGTGGTGCGTTCACCATCTCCCAAAGAGCAGGTTCCTCCATCTCTGGGTCGCACATCTCAGGGCCTCTTGCACTTACTGCCAGGTTTGGCGGGGGCTTGGACGGGCATGGGGGCTGCACTGCAGCTGGCTCCACAGTGCTGTTTTGCTGGAGGCTGATGTGTTTGCTGCACAGGAGTAGGGGCGGCGGCAGGGAGCCACCCTCAGCAACGAGCAGGGTGAGGCACTGCTGCTGGCGGCCGGGTGGAGGCAGCAGCTGCAAGCCGAGGCAGGATGTGACAGCTTGCCCCGCCAAGTGGCACCAGTATTTGGACACAATTGCATCACAACTGATCGCTCCACCGGCGGGATCTTCGTGTAGCCCCGTGCTGCCCCACCATCAAGGGTGGTGAGGGAGGACGAGCCACTGGGGTGGATTTTGGCAGTGATAGGAACCATCCACAACCCAGTGAGCTCATCATGCACTTCCGGGAAGAAAGGCACAGACCAATCATCCAAAGTTTGGGGGTTTGGGAGGTTTCCACTCAAGCCCAACGCTCTCGGAATTGTCACATGAAGCAACTGGTTTGGAGTAGAACGATGTTGTCACTCGATGTTGGCTCTGAAATGAAAAGCTGAATATGCGCTGCACCAGCTGCCTACTTATATGCAACGCTATGATCATACAGAGTTGGATGCAATAATCACATGCCAATGTTCATTGGCTCCTTTAGTTTACACTCTAAGTAGATTGGTCTTTCTAAGCGAGATCCCAATTCATCGGTCACTCAGGTAGTCAAGTCTATTGACCGACAAATTGAGAACATTATATTTAATATAGAAATCCTTAATTGCTTAAAAAGATCAATCTAATAGAATTTGAAGAATTTAAATTTGATGTCTCCTGTCATCAATCAAATGGACAAGATCTGATAAAACCTAAATTGAGACTTGAAAGTCAATAATCGCATTTGCTTCCCACAGCACTGTTAGTTAAAAAAAAAACATTCATCAGATTGTCCATGCTCAATTAAACTCAATTTGTTTATGATTACGAGATACAAGGGCAAGTACACAAACACAAACACACACACACACACACACACACACACACACACGAAATAATCTACTATGCCTTATTCTAAAAGCATAAAAATACTGTATGAAGAAATATGAAGATTGTTGCATTAATAACCTGCCTCATAGTCCGCCTTTGATTGCATCCACTTATATATTCACTTGAGATTCCTGATGACCGCCTCTGTCAATGTGCATTGATTGATGCTTATATCAAATATGGATGTGAGAGTGTCTCTCTCTATTGTGACCTCTGCATTCTGATCAGTTGGTTCTTTCAGGTGGATCAGGAACAACACTGAGTTCCAAATCAGATCAGAGCTTTGAACTGATCTTTGTTCTGGGGTGCTAGACTTCCCTTGAATCACGAGTGGTCTTGAGGAGAAAAAAGCATAAATATATGATTGTTTTTCTGACTATTGGTACTTTAATGGCCAAGGGGTTGATTTTTTGCAAATCTTACAGACAAATTTAAACTTTTTTATTATATGACGCTAAAATGAGAATTATCTCAATGTAATTTTCCTTGATAAAAAGATAACAAGAGTTCGATAAATGTTTGATATAATGTTTATGGCCAACTTAGCCACTTTTCGGATCCCTGTAGCAACCTTTTTTTTTTTAAGTGCCTAGCGACTTCTTGGACAACAAACATAAAAGGCGATATGATAATTGGCTATTTGGCATATGGTGTCATTTAGTGATTTTTCAAGAGGATTTAGCTACTTTCCACTACAGGAAGTTGGCAACAGTGGTGCAAAGTTAAAACGGCAGCACAGTGCAAGCTTATAGCAGATGCGTTTAATTACTGATAAGTCTTGGTCATGCGACACAGCGAAGAACAGTCAACTTATTCATTTAAACTAGTTTAAAGCCAGATGAAACAGCACTGACAATCTGGAGAAACACTGTGCAGAAACTAAGAAAATATATATTTTTATTAAGATATTTATATTTTGTTTAAATTTAGTTTGTCATGAATAAACAAACACAACACAAACTGTTCAACATGTCATAGTGTTGTACACATGAGTGTCAATCATTCAGACTTTTCCACAAATTTACAGCGCTCAAAAAACTCAAGCGCTGTGCAAATTAGATACAGCCTATAAACAATATATTAACAGACAGCTTCTAATGTACAAACGTAGTAATGTTTGTACAAAATTATCTTTTTAATGCAGCTGGATTTATCCACTTATATGAATGTTCACGTTTGCAAATAAAAAAATTGGATGAAATGTTGCCTTGCAGTTAGTTAAAAAAAATACATAAATAAAAAAAAAAAAAAAAAAATAAAATTACTGGAACTAAAACATACATAAATTAAAGATATAGAAATAAGGGGTCCCTGAAAAACTAATAAAAACTTTAATAAAATTAAAATTAAAAGATTGAAAAATATGAATAAATACAGTAATAGCATCGAAATAATACTAAAATAACAATGATGTCAATATTCTTTGACCTCAGCAGTGATAAATGCATTATGATATGAAAAATATTTCAAAATAATTCAAGTGAATATATATTCAAACATAAAAACAAATGATCTAAACAAGTAGCATTAACTATCATAACACTGCAGTGATAATTTTAGACAAAACCCTTGCTTGCCTGTTTCTATGGTAATCGCTCAAAGTTTTAAAGGAGCTGATGCTAATTATTACAAAAACCAGAAACTAATCTTATTTACTACAATAATCAAGTACATTTTTAAGGATTAAACTGAGACAAAAAAATCCAACAACTGACAACACACATCAGCATCCATCAAAAAAAGTACTGTGGCGGCAGCAAGGTACAAGGATTGTATAATATGGAACAGAATGATTACCATATTTCTATACCATGTCATTTACATGGTACATAAATGTAATATCAAGTCCTTTCATCCTAATGAAGAAACAGAGACAAAGAGAGCTGTTTTTAGTAGACTCAAGTTTACCTGACAAACTCACATCGTCTCACAGCAGGTGGATGTTTTATCCACAGGCACAGACACGGACTTGTAAATACACACCAGCATCACTGCTGAGCAGGTGAATGTGTGTTTAATTGGTGCATCTAAAAAATAAAAAATAAATAAATAACGACACCACAAATATATCTAAAAATACCAGCTACCAGAGCCAGATGTCAAATTTATAGAAAAACGTAGTTATGTTCCTTTCTTGCCCTTTTTAAATCAACAACCAGTCATTAAAAACCACAATGCGGACTCACTCGCTCAATTAACTATCAAATTGAAACATGACAAGACAAACTAGAGTTTTTGTGTAGAAGATGAAGGAATAGTTGGCCAACTGTCACAACTGACCAATCACATGCCTGTGTCACTGATATAAATATCACAGGCATCTTACGAATAGATAGAGTAAACAAAATGGTTTATAAAACAATGACTAACATATTGATTCACTTCTCAGTCTTTTCCAGAACACGACAAAGTACCATTATTGGGTTTACAGTTTGATAAAGTTTTAGCTGAAAGGCTTTTTTTTTCAGTAGGGAAACATGAGTGCTGTTAAGTACATTTAAGACCTGCTTTTGACCTGCTCTTAAACAATTCTATGGATTTGACTGACAGCCTGATATGTGATTAAAGTGCTGCACTGCGTCTATGTGTCATAACGATAAATTGTCACAGCCAAGAAATTACAGTCCAAATTTGGCTTTTGCATTGCACAGTAATTTAAAATGTTTGTATAGCTTGAAAATAAAAGTAATGAAATTAAATGGAGGCCAAAGGAAACTTAGGTTGCATTTGCACAAATCCTAGTTAAAAACACATATACTCGTATTCGAATGCAAACATTGCAAACAAGGAATTTTAAACATATGAGATTCTTAACATTCAGGACCTAATTTGTGATGGAACAAACGAAAATTGATTTCAGACTATGATTTTATGAGATCTTGCATAGGCTATAGGCCTATACATTTTCATTATACTTTAAGTCTTGTGACCCAGGGATTGAAAATTAAAAGCTACATATAAACTTCAATGCACTTATAGAACCGATAAAAAATTCCCAAAAAAACTTTTGAATACAATACAAATGTCAAGGACTGTGTTTCTGTCAGACTTTGTTGGGCATAATGCAAAATGCCATGGTGTTTCACATCCACAAATGGTCACGTACATCAAAATAGTTGGATAGAAAACCCCATGGAGATTGCACATATGTTCTGTTACCTTTCCCCACCCCACTAACTTGCCGGATCTGCCAAGCCCACTTGTTCCGGCACCTCAGAATTGACTAATTAAGCACCCGCAACATCCAAACACCAACAATATCCTCTGTTGTTTGTCTTTCTCTACCCTACTCTCAACTTTCAGTTGTGATGTCCAGAGTTAAACTTCACATAAGCATTTCATAGTATTGCACACACTGTTTGTATTCTGTGTGCATGTCGAGAAACTTGAAACCGTGAAGTACAGACCTTGGGCAAACTGTTGCGTGCTGTGTACAATAATACTGTCACCACATGCCGAAAAACAGCAGACGCATTACCAGGGCTGATGACACTCGTGAGGCCTGGTTACTGCCACCGCTTCCGGCCTGGAGCCCCATCGGGAAGTCCAGAATGCAAGTAATGCCATTACAGAGGCTGCCACAAACCCAATATGATTATAGTCGTGCAGCTGGTTTATCGGAAATTCAACTATAACAATCTTTCTTCTGGTTATGCAACAAGCTCTTGCATCCCAAACTCTGGAGGAATTTAGATTTTGGGGTAAAACATTCTAAGCATTAGGCCTATTATCATTAAGTAAAAGAGAACTAAAACTAAAACATTTGAACATTTGTGTTATTGAAATTAAGCTGAAGATTTGCTGTACATTTACTCCATACAAGATGTAGATGTAGATAGAGTTTGTTTCTTCTTCAGAACAGATTTAGAGAAATTTGGTATTACATCACTTGCTCACAAATGGATCCTCTGCAGTGAATGAGTGCCATCAGAATGAGATGATAAAAACATCATAATAATCCACAAGTAATCCACATGACTAAAAAATCAACCAACATATTTGTTTAGAACTGTTTTGATCTGTGCATATTTCTCTCCTGATTCAGACAAGACTACAATATTACAATATAATGGAAAGAGAAACTAAGTTTAGCAACAGTTTGAAGTTACACACATCTTAATAATTGATTTATTACTAACAAACATGTTTTCACTTCACAAGATGTTAAATGATGGACTGGAGTGATGTGGATTATTGTAATGTTTTTATCATCTGTTTGACTCTCATTCTGATGGCACCCATTCACTGCAGAGGATCCATTGGAGAGCAAGTGATGTGATGCTAATTTCTACAAATCTGTTCTAATTTTTGGGTGAACTATTAGTTTAATAATTGAAAATAAACCTGAACTAAAACTAAAATAAAAATAAATTGAACCTAAATAAAAAAAAGACTAATAAAAATCACATTACATAATTATTAAAATGACAAAAATAGTAGGACTAAAATGAATAGGGTAACACTTTATTTTAAGGACCAGTTCTCTTAACTAGCTGCTTATTAGCATGCATATTAGCAGCATATTGGCTTTTTATTAGTACTTACAAAGCATATATTAATATTATTAATATTTTAGATCCCTTAAAAGCTATGATGTTGAAAAAACACATTATTTTCCACTTACTGTACATTACTGTTTCTCCTCTATGCACTGCCTTTTTGAAACGCATCTATTTTAACAAAACTCATTGGTCTGAAAAGCGAGGTGTGCTCTGATTGGCCAGCAATCCAGTGCGCTGTGATTGGCCAAATTCCTTAAGCGTGTGATAGAAATATTAGGCCCTTGTCATACTGTGATGCTGTGACAAAACAATAAAGCCCATTATGAACAAGGCATTTGTTGGTTCCAGTGGGGACATAATTTTTTTTTATTATGGCACCAATTAAATTAAGTGTAATTAAATTTTGCTAGTTTAAGCCATTTCAATTTAGTTTTTGATTTTAAATAATAAATATTAATTGGTTTTATACGAATTACATGTGTTTTAAATCCAAGCCATGTGAATTAATTAAATTCAGTTTGAAAATATTAAGTTGATTGTGTGCACATGCGCACAAATCCACATTTTCACAAGCGTCAAAAGGACTTTCCATTCAGTTTCACGTGGAAACTGAAGACCACTGTTGGGAACGTTACTTTAAAAAAGTAATTAGTTATAGTTACTCAGTACTTTTCTGCGAAGTTCACCTCAAAGTCCCTCCTGCACCGGAACGAACAAATACAAATCGCAGTTTGAAACAAACAGCAAGATGTGAAAGAGCCGATTCAGTACTCGCAGTGTTCTGGTGTTCAGGTCTCATGCAGAGAAAGGCGTCTCGAGACGCAAAAAATAAGCATTTTCAAGTGCTTCGATCAAAACACTTGAACACCGAATTTGCTTATTTTTGCTCTAGAGCCGACAAATACATACAGTACGAAATATGTCAAAATATCCACTTTGGAAATTATGCTCAAAAAAACTGTCAGTTATTTCTTAAGTGAAAGTAAACAGTTGAGGAAAGAAATGGGATGTGTATTATATTTGATGTGTTCATCGTCTCTTAAAGTGACCGCGCCTAATTTTGCTACTGGCTGCTGTAATGATAATCCAAGAAAATGAAAATGAAAATCACTCACTGCTCTTGACTACTTTGTAGTTTTAACAGTCAAACCAAAAATTATTCAGACACCAGATATATGTTTTGATATATATAGCAAAACTGTAATAATGTGAGAAATGTTGAAGGTGTCTGAATAAATGTAGGTTTCATTGTATATTTCATTTTTACATTGAAGACTACCCAGTGCTTTTTTACATTTAATTATTTAGTTTCTGTACATTGACACCTACAAACTTGAAAAAAATTTGTAGGTACAAATTGTGGTACATACATTGTGTAAATAGCACAAATAAATAAAAATAAAAGAACATACAAATTAGACAATCTCAAACAGGGCCCACTGGTGCAACCTTCACCGGGTCCCCGCTTGTGCAATGTGGAATTAATTTACAGCTTTTTCAAGCAGTTTGTGATGCATTTTGGAAACAGGAGATGTACATTTCTAATGCACCATCTAGCTTGATAAACCCCTTCTCAAAGACTTACTGTTTGTCAATTTTATTTGGGTAACACACCTATTCTGAATGCCGTCGGCAGAATTCGAATGAGCCATTTTAATCTATATTAATCTAGATTCATTTCAAGATCACAGTGAGATGAATCTAGATTAAAAAAATTAATCTATTCCCACCTGTACTATATATTAAATATTTTTTTTTTTTTGAGCAGTTTTCAAAAGTCAGTTGAAATGAGTAGAACAGACAGGTGTTCGTACATAACTTTCAATATTTATTGCACGTCAACAGACCGCAAGAGTTTTATTCTGCATTTCCAAGTATTATCTTTGTAAGAAAAGTGCTTTTGGCCACTAGCTTTGTAGATGCGTGTGTCACATATTGCATGTACACATTACATGCACGTTCTTGCCTTTGACGGCATTATAACAGCGCGAAAGAAAGAAAGATTACCCCGTTACTGAAAAAATAACGTCTTTACCTTACGCCATTCTTTTAAACGGCGTTATTCCAAACACTGCTGAAGACCTTTTCATTCCAGTCTAGGAAATTTCATCATTCAATTTGCACAATAAGTAATATTTCATGTAATAGAGCACAATTTATTACAGTGAATAGTTTTTTTCGCTCAATAAAGAATATAATATGATCTAGTTCAGAACAAGTCTTTGGGATAAATTCCATAGCGACCAACGGTCAAACATACTCTGCGCATGCTCACACACAAATAACGCAAATATTACTTTTGTCGAACTGTATTTTGAAAATATTTTTGGGTGAAAATGTAGTTTTATAAAATGTAAATACACTGTTTATTTATAAAGATAGCACTTATTTAAAAAAATGTCTTAAGTGCTTTCAGAGATGTTGACGTTAGCTCCAGGCCGCATCAGCTGTTCCCGTCTAACGTTAGCTTTACCACAGCCAGTCCTTCAGGAATCTGCCTTAGTTAAACATGAGATCTAAATTGTTTTGGACGGGTAATCTTTAATCTTCTTAATTATTTGTTCTAGAGCAGTTTTTTGGGCGGTGGATAAGGTAAGTTAGATAATTTTGCGGTGAACTAAATACTACATAAAAACTAAAGTAATTTCTACATTAAATAATTTAGTTAAGGCAATAATAATAATAAAAAAAAAGTACATTCTATGTTAGTACTCAATTTAAGCTTGTAGAAATTAAAGTTGGAACTCAGAAATATATTTTACTTGGAACAGTTTGTTATGTTAACAATGATTCTTTAAGTAAATATCAAAGTTATGATCCCATACACTGAAAAAATAAATAAACTATTCATTGAATTTATTGAAAAATTTTAAGGTAAGTGGTTGCAATCAATTTATTTTAGCTGCATTTAAATAAACAAATTTTTCTGAAAGTTAATCAACTAAATTAGTTTATTTAAATATAGCTAAAATAAATTGACTGCATCCACTTACCATAATTACTTTTTTTAAATTCAATGGATCACTTTTTTTCAGATCTTATTCACTGATTTGTAGTTGTATCCTCTTTTGGAAGACCAAACAAAGTAGTTTTGCTTTCACAGTGAAACATACAGCGTCTCTATGACATGGTGCCAGCAGCAACAGCGAGAATCAAAGTTATGCCTTCTTTCTTTGCGTGAATATTTGGGTAGCATTATGCAAATCTTCCCACATTGTGACGTAGACATGTGGAGGCATGTTTAAACAAAGTGTTTTACGATGCCGTGGAAGAGTCTTTACTTAAAAAATATAATAAAAAACATCTCTTTGGGTTTGAGACTTTAGTCTTTGCAACTTTAGGGATCTTAATTAGTAGTGAATATGTGTTCCCTATTCTAAAGTGTTACCCTCAACAGTGGCTGGAATTCAATAAGAGCCACAATTTTTATTAAGTATTAATTCGTCAAACCCATCAAAAAATAGAGAGATGAAAGAGAAACATCCTAACAGTTACATCTCCGGATATTTCCGACATTGTACAATGTACAAAGAATACAGCAGATTGCCAAAGCTTGGAGGGGGTCTATCATTCATAATTCTGGAAACAAGCAATCAAAACTTTTCCCTCCATCTGTATGATAATCTCATTCAAAAACAGAGTCTTTTGCGTCATTCATTATTGTGTCATTCCCAGTCTTCTCACATACACACTGCTTCCGTTCGGCCCATCATTTCTCTAATAGCCCACGCTAAGAGGCCCCCGGTGTAGAAGACATTGGGATTGGATAATATGCACCCACACAATGCCAGGTGTCCTGGGACACATGTAGGTTTGGGCCACTGCCCTTTTAATAGGTGATAAGAAAGGAAGTCACATTGTGAAAGAAAAGGACAAAGAAAGTTGCAATTGACCGACGTGCGTCATCAGACATCTGTCAACACTAGCTGTGATCTAATGATGTTGACCAAGAGTTTGAATGTCTTTAAACACGCACTTGGGATAAAGCTATGCAATGTTGTGCAAAAAAGAAATTCAGATGAGGGATTTTTCTCGAAAGTTTAGGAACAAAATATAATGGTGCATTATAGGAACATAGTAAAAACTGATTAGTAAATATGATGCATTTCTTGAATATTTCTTATATATACTATATAAATGAAATTACATTTCTAATTATTTGCAGTCAAAATGAATAAAACTTAATAAAATTATATGGAAGATTGTCAACTTTTTTTGGAATAATGTGTACTCATTAATTGTGCACAATAAAACAGAAAGGTATTAAGAAAGTCACTCAATGGTGAATGTTGATTTCATGTGGACAAACTAATAATGTGTAAGAAGTTATATAACAAAAATATATAGATTTTTAAATTAAATTAAATTAAATTAAATTAAATTAAATTAAATTAAATTAAATTAAATTAAATTAAATTAAATTAAATTAAATTAAATTAAATTACAATAAAACCAAAACTTATAATTCTAATAACATGATAATAAAATGCTAATTATCACTGTAACTTTAGGTAGAGTGTCCTTAATGTTCATGTGTTTATCTGATAACAATGACACCAGATTGCTTTAGTGCTCTCTCAGGATATTTGCCAGGTGTTTATTTCCAAGCAACAACACATCTACCACACACAGAGACATGCAGAGGTTCTTCACGAGTTATGTTCTCATTAGCTGAATTTTAGGTAAGACTGAAACAAAGTTTTTTTCCTGCAAAGAGGTTAATGTCTGTTACTCACTTGCTGAGGGGGTGTCAGAGTGCACCGGTGGTGTCGAAGGGACAAAATTGGGGAAAAAGAAGGAGCGGAGTGAATGATCGGAGTGGAGAGGAGAACGCTGGGTTGGCAGGTTTTCACAGCTCCCAGCCACACTGCTGTGGATCTTCAAGTTCAGCGGCTTGTTCTTCTTTTTTGCTCTACAAAGAGAGTCAGAATAAAAGACAAGATTGTATTGTATTGTTTATTATTTGTATAGCACACTTAAAAGCAACTCATGTTGGCCAAAGTGCTTTCCAATAAAACAACATATAACTAAAACAGCTTAAATAAACAAGACAATCATATATACACCAACTATCTCACATCAAATGCCCTGGCAAGTTAGTGCCCTCTTAAAAGTGTTTTAAAATTATCTAGATGTACAACGTCTAATTTCCAGTGGCAGGTCATTCCAGAGGCGAGGAGCTGCAATTGAAAATGCACGATCTCCTTTTGACTTTAAGCAGGATTTTGGGACCTTTAACTAACATTTTTGAGATGACCTAAATGGCCGTGTCGGAGAATAAAACTGGATCATGTCTGAAATATATTCAGGTGCTAGACCATGCAAGGCTTTAAAAACAAAGTAAAACCTTAAATTGAACTCTAAAATGAACTGACAGCCAATGTAAAGAAGCTAGCACTGGGGAAACACTCTTAATGTTCATCAGAATATCTCACAAAAAAAAATACTGGCATTATAATATAAATCATATAAATTAATGTAACACAAATTATGATTTTGTCATAATCCTGTAGCCCTGAACTCATAACAAGTCATTTCATGCTACAGCTTTCGTTGCTGTCTTGAGGACTTCTCACATATCAGCAGAACTCACACAATCTGTTAAACAATCTTGCTCACAGCATACAGTCTATGAGAAACTGCTTATTTAAACACAAGTTTGCTTGTGAACTCAGGAAAGCTATTCTCCAACTGAGTCACACAATGAGAGATCTCTGGCTTCACACAATGAATAAACAGACCACAGGTTATCATGAGGGCACAGTCAGCAATTAAAAAATACATTATAGCATTCAAATCCAATTAGATCCATTTATTTTCTGTGTGGGTGCATGTTTGCGAGGGCAGATGTCTTGCTGTTCAGAATGTCCTTCTTTCTTCTCTATGAAAATGTCATCATGTCACCTTTCTCTTAACTTCATTAAGTCTATCATGTTTAATAATCAACCTAATAACCTAATAATGAAACAGACTTGGAAGCAACTGTGAAATCTGGTCTAGATATTTTCCCTCTTGATGTCATTAATGCTATGAGTGACTCTCGCTGTCAGATCCAGATGCAGCTGATAGTATGCATTGGCATGTGATCAAGTGTTACGCATAACTAAGGCTTTACCACTTGTTTTTTTACCTGTTTACCAGCATTTCTCAATACTGAGTAATTATTTTATTTTTTTCTAAATACTTCACATTCCTCCACTATGCACTTTCTGTCAGCAGTTTATTTTCTGTCAAACCATCAGAACATTTCATCAACCAATTCTATCATACAGCAAACAGTCTTGTGTGCAAAACGGCTTGTGCATATTTACTAATGCAAAACATAGAAATGCAAAACATGAATTTTGCCAAATGTTCTCACTAAATCTATTTTGTATCAAAAGAAAGACGAATAACCTACAGTTAAGTCCACAGATACCACTGTTGAGCTGTTTGTATTGAGAAATGCACATAAACAATTGTTACAAAAAACTGTATCCAATATTTAAAGGGACAGTTCATTCAAAAATTCTGACGTTCTTCCAAACGGGTATGACTTTTTTTTTTTTTTTTTTTTTTTTTTTAGCTGTTGAACACAGAAGAATATATTTTGAACAATAAAGTTAACCAAAAAGTGATGGTAGCCACTGAATTCCATAGTATTGAAAAAAAATAATAATAATGGAAGTCAATGGCTACCATCAACTGCTTTGTCACAACATTCTTCAAAATATCTTCTTTTGTGTTTTACATAAGAAAGAAACTCATAGAGGTTTGGAAAAAGTGGATGGTGAGTCAATGATTACATAATTTTCATATTTGGGGGAACTATCCCTTTAACATGCAACACAACAAATGAACAGTAACAGCTAAACTACAGAATAATTAGTGTGAATCTATCATACTGATAAAACTTTTTTTTACTTTTTTTTACTCAAATCATTTTGCATGCCAGATTGGACTCCTCCACAAGTCAAATTTGTGTTTGACCACCCAAATTTAATTGGTAAATAGACAGCAAAACAGTTTTCATCATATGAAAGAGCTTGAGTTGAATCAAAAGAAAAGTGTGGGCATCAAAACATCCCAGAGTGACGATTTCCAATGGTCAGATCATTTACTGAAACCACTTCTAAATGTAATAAATGAACAAAATGGATTTGATTTTACCCTGTGTAAATGTGGTGTCCTTTTGGTAAAAGCATTGATATTTATGAAGCTTTGTAAAAGGATGGATAGACAGAAATGTCAGCTAATAGCAAATTAAAAAGGAACACCTACAACATGATGCAAAGCATTAACAGAAGAATGATTTTATGCCCAAAAAAAGGAGGAAAGAAATGTATTGTTCAGTAATGGTAAGATATTTTTGGTGCATTGTGAACATGTTTGTGTGTCTACCACCAATAACAACAATGTGCAAGACTCTGAGAGCACAATGCATTAGTGTGTGGATTTGACAAATACTGACACTGTGTACGAGAGAAGCTTTCTTATTGTGCAGGAATAAGCAGAACGGTGAGGTGTGTGAACGCGAATGTGAAGAAAAAAGGGAACAAACAGACAAATAAAGATGGATCAACAGGGTGACAGGCAGATAAACTGACTGGCAGCAAACTACTGATGGCAGATTGTTTTTTTATGCTTTTTGCTTCACTTCGTGGTCTCTCTCTTTTTTATTTTTTTATTTTTTTATTGTGTTGTCTTGAAGTTAAAGGTTGGATGTAAAGTGCCAAATAATCTGACATTTGAATCAATATATTACGCAGTGTTAGGTTCGATATGAATGTTAAACAAAACAAAAATTGATAGGGCTGTTAACGGATTAAAACTGGTAATTTAATCAAACATTTAAAAGTAACCAAAGCATTAAATAGACTTTACAAATAGTGTCTAGATAACAAAAAGTCTAAAATAATAAACCAGTATATTATTAACTTATATCCATGTTAATGAATATAAATGTATTACTCACCAACAGACTAGAGGAAAAAACATTATTGTCATAATGTATTTTTTAATTAAATATGGGGAAACTATCGCTGTAATTGTTAAAAAAATTCATAACATTTAAGTCTATCACTGACCTACAGATCACAAGAATAAACTGTATGTTTCAATGAACATAATTTATATATATATATATATATATATATATATATATATATATATATATATATATATATATATATATATATATATATATATATATAGTTTCACATATAGACCCAAAATATTCCCAAAGAGGAAAAATAATATACCTCCACATTTTACTGACTTGGTGAAAGAAAGCAGCCGCAGTGAGCGTGTTGTTTTTGTAGAGCTGTCAAAGGTTTTTGGAAATGATCTGTTTGTTTTGTGCGTGTGTGGCAGTCCTGTCACTGATGACAATGATATGTAAGTGTCCAAGCGCGGAAGGCATTAGTGTGTGGATATGACACACACTGACAGCACATGTTCTTGAAGGTGTGTGTGAGTGTGTGGCGATACTGAAGCTTTTGGAACATGACGCAAGCCTAAAAAGGTGACAGGGAGAGACCCTGACATGCTGTTACTACTAACCTCAGAAACTATATTTAAAAGAAAATTATCAAGTAGCAAGGAACTAGAGGCCATTACTACCATATTAATTACAAATCATTTATTAGAAATCATGCACATACAGTAATAGCCACACTTGGCTTTAAATGCACCACAAATGATGAATTTTTTATTTTATTTTAGTGGAAACTATGGTTATCACAGTAAATGTATTCAAATATCTCAGCCAGTGACACACACACATAAGATTAATCATATCCTATTTCAAAAGCACCTCTAATGATGGTCATTAAAGAAAGATCACAGTCTAATTGTCCATTTATCTTTTACAATTTCATTTCTTCAGGTCTTTCTTCTTAAAACACCTCCTCTGGTTCTGAACTGAGGACTACAGTCAAACTTTGATGAACTGAAATGATTCATTAAAGTAATTTAAAGCAATAAATATGTTCAGGTTGAGTCAGGCTTTTTAGTAAACATTACACAATCCAGTAATCAAACAAAACCTCACTGAGTGTCAAGAACTGACACTCTTTGAATTTATGAGCTGAAATTTAAATTAAACTGGCCATAACACACAGAAAATGTTATTATAAGGAAAGGAAAAGGCTATTTACTGAATTGTAATTCGAAGACATTTAAAACAGGCAAAGAAAATAAACTCTTCTATCTATTTATCCACCTTTCCATCCACCCATCCATCCATCTTCTATCTATCATCCATCCATCATTCATTTATCTTTTCTCAATTCATCCATCTTTTGTCCAATGATTCATCCATCATCCATCTTTTCTCCATCTATCTTCTATCATTCATCCATTCTCTTTCCACCAATCCATCCTTTATCCATCCATTCATCTTCTCTCCATCTTTCTTCTATCATTCATCCATCCTCTTTCCACCAATCCGTCCTTTATCCATCCATTCATCTATCCATTCATCATCTCTCCATCTTTCTTCCATCTATTACCCATCCATCTTCTATCTATCCATCCATCCATTCAACTTCTCTCTGTTTATTTTCTATCTGTTCATCCATCCATCTTCTCTCCATCTTTCCACCATCTATTATCCATCTATCCTATATCTATCCATCCTTCCATCCTCTGTCTATGCATCCCTCTTCTATCCATTATTGTGTCTATCTTCTATCTATTCATCCATCTTCTATCCATTAATCCATCATCCAGGCTTTTTAATTTTTTCAAATAAGACGTTGTCAAGCCAACATTCTTTTGTTTTGTTTTTGTTTTTTGAAGAGAAACTTTGCTTTTCTAGATAGAAATTACAGTTCTGTTAATTTATTTGACTTTAAATTAAATTTACACTATAATACACAGAAACACACGCACATACACACAATATCTGCCCATAAGCATCACATTAAAGAAACAAACTGCGGCTGGCCACTTTATATTGGTCAAATGTCTACTTTATGCCAAAGTGGGCGGTTCTTATCTGGACTCAGCAGTAATGAGCAGCAGTCTTAATGCCCCTAGTCAGGTTATGTGAGACTGCAGCATAATGCCTGTCGTGGACTCTCTCCTCAGAAAGACCAGTGCTAATATGGAGGAACATGGATAGTTAGGCTTCATTTCATATCACCTACACTCATTATTTGCAGCTCTGCTCTGCGTAACGGAGGGGAAAATGTGTCATTGAGGTGAAGGAGAGGAGCAGGGGTACAATTTAATTTATCTACTTAACAAGGTTTTATATTCAAGATCAAGCACTAGAGACTCACAACACAGACTGTAAATGAGAACAAAGTGTGTACATATGTTCACGTGTGCAATTGTTATGCAAGATTATGAAACAATGAAAACGAAAACAAAAATCAACCATGGTAACCAGAGATTTAGAAAAAATGCAAATTAGCACGGCTAAAAAAAAATATATTATTATTTCTCACACTTGCTGTTTTTCAAAACACCTAGAAGTAACAGTAACTATGACATTTTGGCTGAAACTGTGGTAACCATAGTGAACTTCTGAAGGCAAAGAAAGGCTAATAACTCTGTTATGGCTTTTTCTTATTTCTTATTAAAGAAATAGTTCACCCAAAAATGTAAATTTGCTGAAAATGTACTCACCCTCAGGTCATCCAAGTTAAACATGAGCTTGTTTCTTTTTCAGAATGGGTGCCATCAGAATGAGAATCCAAACAGCTGATTAAAACATGGCAATTCTCCACACGACTCCAGTCCAGCAATTAAAGTCTTGTTTTCTGAAAAGCCGCATGTTTGCAAGAAACAAACCCCTTAAGAATTTTTAACTTCAGACCATTGCTTCCATCTAAAATACAAGTCCTCTATCCATAATATTGCTTTCTCCAGTGAAAAAGAGTTCTCATCTGAATGAGGAGAGACATATACAAGGACCTTTTACAAGTAAAACCAGTTTAAACCAAATATGTGGGTTGATTTTGATGTGAGAGAACAACAGGAGATGGACTTTTTCCACTGGAGAAAATGTAATTATGGACTTTGGTCTGGCATTTTAGGCAGAACCGACAGTTTAAAATTAAAATGCCTTAATGATGGATTTGTTTCCTACAAACATGCAGATTTTTGCTTTATAAGACATTAATTGTTGGACTGGAGTCATGTGGATTACTATGATGTTTTGTCAGCTGAATGGACTTTCATTCTGCAGAGAATCCATTGGTGAGCAAGCGATGTGGTGATCAATTTCAATCTATTCTGGTGAAGAAACAAACTCATCTACATCTTAGATGTCCTGAGGGTGAATACATATTCAGCAAATTATAATTTTTGGGTGAACTTTTCCTTTAAGTTAATAACAGCAAGTCAATATAAATCTGTATTATATAAAAGGGAATTTCATAGCATAAACAAATAAATCATAGCATATCTCTTTAATTGAGCAGCATTTCATACTGTGATGTAACTAATAATTCAGATCTCTGTCAGACTGCTCTGCATACATATGACTGAGATGAAAGGCAGATAGGAAGTGGGAACTGATTCATTGATATAGGTGGTCTCCAGATACTCGTTCAGGGTCTCGACAGTCGGACAGCCCGACTCCCTTCAGTAGTGTACGGCTGTGATAAATCAATGATACGCAGGGATGCAACTGAAGCCTGGGCCCTCTTAAACGCTCATTTAAATTCGCAATCATGATTTCAATCTGGGAAGGAGGGAGGGTTAGAGCAGCTCATTACAAAGGCCAGACTGAGGAAAGTAAAAACCGGCTACACTGGTGCTTATATGCCTTTAACCTGACCACTCATTAATGGGACAAAGAAAAGAAAAAAAAGGCTTGCATTGACATGGATGAGGTTTTCCTTATAGTCCAATCACTCAAACACACAGTACTTATACAGACATGAAGGGAAATGTACAGAAAACATAAGGGTGAGAGTGAAATAGGATATATATATATACATATTATTTTGAAAGCCTTGTTAAGACAAGAACATTATATGAAACAAAAACTATACAATTATATTGAAATTTTATATAATATATTTGTGAATTATTATGGTAGGCATAGTATTTGTTTTTCATTTAATTTGCTAAAGCTAAAGTGCATATATAATTTTCAAAAACTTGGTGATGGAATTACTTCAGTGAGAATCATCAATGAAAAGAATGAGGAATACAAACTCAAAAGTAAAACATTTAGATGAGAATAGTTTTTATGAAAAATATTGTGATAAATCTGAGTGTTTTCATAAGATTAACCAGTTCAGCCAGATCTGAGTCCAAGTGCAGGTGTGTTAAAGTCATGATTTGTAAAAGGAACCGAGTGGATTTGTCCAGACTCACATAGTGATGTGTGGGACTCAATTAGCTGTGTGAATTTATGAGTTATTTGTGCACACTTTGAAGAGAGAGACCATTAAACACAGTTTTATGACTGCTCTCAATAATCCACAAGTAAACACGACTCCAGACCAGCAATTAACATCTTGTGAGAAAAACTTTTTCACTAGAGAAAGCAATATGGATAGATTTGTATTTTTAGCCAAAAGCAAGAATATGAAGTTAAAAACATCTTAATGATCGATTTGTTTATTTAAACATACAGCTTTTCATTTCACAATACATTAATTAATGGACTGAAGTTGTGTGGATTGCTTTTGGATTATTGTGGTGTTTTTATCAGCTTTTTGGACTCTCATTCTGATGGCACCCATTCACTGCATAGGATCCACTAGTGAGCAAGTGATGTAATGCTACACTTCTCCAAATCTGTTCTGCTGATGAAACAAACTCATCCTCATCTTGGATGGCCTGAGGCTGAGTTAATTTTCAGCAATTTTAATTTTTTGGGTGAACTATTCCTTAAAAAAAAACAATTGGTAATGCATGCTTCAACACCAGATCTTCCCTCGCTCTGTTTAACAAGTAGTATTTTAAAATGACTAGGCTACAAAAAACCACAGAACCTCCTTTGTTCTCTAGCAACTTCAATTAACATTCACTGTTAGGTAAAAAATTTGATGAAAGTACAAAATGTTAGCGAAAAGAAATCCATTTCCCCATACCAGAAATTCTAAAAAGATTTCTTTACACATTTCAATTACGAATTTAATTCTAAATTACTTTTCAGATGCGATCCCATCTGTCTGTAATTATTTGTTTAATGACTCATTTGCATGTTAATACAGTACTCTGGATGATCACATATAACCCTAAACTGTTCATTAATTAGACAAAGCCTTTATACAAAAAACAGTAATGGCTGCGCAACCCAAAATTGCCTTATTCCACTGGTCTTTATTTTATACAATCTTAATACAAATCTAATATTTACATATAATACACAAAATGTGTTTTGGCATTCCATTGCATTATAATATGCTTGATTAACACATTTTTATAAGACTTCTGTGAGCGCAAAGGAACATGATCCTATTTCCATATCCTTTAGATTGAAGCCCCGACAACACAATAGCCCTGAACGATATGCAATGATCATACAGGTCTGCTCCTCTTCTCATTTCAAAAGTTTTCAGCCATAAAAAAACACTCTCATTAAAAGTGAGAGATCAGGAGGGAGACAGAGTTAAAGGGTGGTAACAGACCTAATCAATCCCAACACAAAGGCTCACAACGATATGGATGCAAATTTCTCAATTTCAAGTAATCCACAGCAGAATTACCTGAAGAAAAGGCTTCACGGTATGATTCATGCACCTCCTCCCCCGTATTCCACCACTTCCCTGTCCCCTCTCCTGTATTTACTCCCTTTTTCCATCAGAGTCTCCCAAGCTCATCAGAATAAATAAAGGAGTGCTTAACATTTGCCATAAAGGCAGCAATTCCCACGCATATACACAGTCTCATTAAATACTGCACAAACACACCTTAATTTTCATAAAGTGCACAGATATTCTTTTAGAAAACTTAATAAACCTAAACTTTCGCACATGCATGTTCTTTATAGTGTTCATTTTGAATGGCATTAGTTCTGGAGTTTAATTGGGGTCTATTTGACACTGCTATATGACATCAAAATACATTTTCTGTAGCTTTTCAAGACAAGCACATTTCTATGAAAATTCTAATAATGCAATGAAACTGATAATTTATAACATATTCTTTTTTATTATTATTTAATTTAAAAAAATATTTTAATGTAAATTGTTTATACATCATCGTAGTATTTGTTGTTCTGTATTGAATTTGCTGACGCTAAAATGCTAATTTTCTGAAGAAAATTTCCAAAATAAATGTACTTCTGAAACCCTATTAAGATTTTTTTTGTTTTGTTTTGAGGCTTTTCAGGATGCCTTAAACTGTTTTATTTATTATTATTATTATTATTATTATTATTATTATTATTATTATTATTATTATTATTATTGTGGCTTTTCAAAGACAAGCATATCTCCATGAAAATTCTGATACTGCATGTGAATAAAAAAAGAATAATACAATTATAAAATATAAACTAATGTGAAATTAAATTAAATTAGTTTATATTTTATTTTAAGTGTTTATACATTATGGTAGTATTTATTGTATTGTTTTTTTTTTTTTTTTTTTTTTGCTGATATTATTCACCCACAAATATGTCATATGATATTCACTGTACTGTAATTGTGTCTTTTAAAGGCATAATTAACCCAAACATTACTCAAAACTTGGTGTTTAACAACTGTTGGCTTCTTCTCTGAAAGATACTTTAAAGAATGTCGTAGTCCGAATAACATTTGCTGCCTTCCAATGTATGGCCAAAGAAGAAAGAAAGAAAAAATAAAAGTTGTCACAGTAAATGAAGACAGAATTATAATTTTTGGGTGAACTATCCCTTTGATGTTGCCACTCGGAACCTAATTTTTGCCAGATACATTTAAAAAATCTATTATATTTAAATTCACATTTATGCATTTTACAAACACTTTTCTAAAGCGAATTGAATTGCATTCAAAGTATACAATATTATTTATGAGTTTGTGAATGCATACATTTCATGCTTTTCCTGGGAATCATACCCATGACTTGGGAATGGTTAGCACCAGGCTCTACTGTTTGAACTACAGGAATAACATAATTTGTTTATAACAGAAACTTTACAAAAACTTCAGTGCAGTTTGACTGTAGTTGAAATCATGAGTAGCATGTCATTTTGGAAGCTACAGTTTTAAAGCAGCTTCCCCAACACTGCTAACTGTCATCCGGCTCATCAACTAGTTAACTGGCACAGAGGCCTGGTGAGACATTGGCCTTTATGCAGATGCATGTTGATGCTCATTAGCATAGCAAATAAGCCTTGCTAATTATCTGTACAGCAGAGAGCAGCACTCAGCTTGAAAAGGGCAGAGAGAGAGAGAGAGAGAGAGAGAGAGAGAGGTGGCCTGGGTACATAAGCAAAATTAAAAGCCCTACACTTGACGCAAAAAAATAAAAAACCTTTAGGAGACGACAGAACTGTTTTCAAATGGAGAGTGAGAATGTGATGACATATATATAATATTATTTATTATAATTTTTTAAAGATACCCACGTAGTCGTGGCCTAGTGGTTAGAGAGTTTGACCACTAACCCTAGGGTTGTGGGATCAAGTCTTGGGCCGACAATACCACGACTGAGGTGCCCTTGAGCAAGCCACTGAAACCCCAACTGCTCCCCGGGCGCTGCAGCATAAATGGCTGCCCACTGCTCCGGGTGTGTGTTCACAGTGTGTGTGTGTGTGTGTGTGTGTGTGTGTGTGTGTGTGTGCGTGTGTTCACTGCTGTAACACAACAAATTACAATGGCAAGTGAATCTAAAAAATCCTATCAGTTACGATCCAATCACAAAGGCGGAATCAGATGACATGAAAATCAAACAGCACTAATTTCATCATCTCCTGCTTCTTCATTTCAGCAGTTATTCCCTTCAAACCTGCCAGATATAATAAAACAGCTGTCAAGCATTCCACAATCCAAACGCCTTTCAAAAATATCTCCCTCACACACATACGTTACAACACAGGGCCCAGCAAATAGAAAGAATCCTGCACAGCACACAAATGACAGCAGAGAGAAAATAACATTCATGTTAGTGCTTTGTGAGAAGACTAAAGGATAGACGCATTCTCACGGTCTCCGTAATATAGATTCTTCTCTTATATCATCAGAGGGAACGCTGTGTTAGATGCACATATGAATGTGGAGAAAATTCCTCCGTCTGTCTGTCTCGTTAAAAATCCCTCATTAGGAATTCTGGAGTGCATGTGAGCATGCATGTCTCACAGTGTGAGGGTCAAAGGTTAATGCGAGCTGTCAAAAGGTCTGTAATTAAGAGGAAGAAACATTGCCACTTCTGTCCCTTGAGACAATGAACAGCTTTCCAAAGCACTAAAAAGAGCCCGTTCCTGAAGAGAACCACAACATCAGACCCCAAACAACCAGTGTGTGAGCACTTGAATATAAAAGTTCTTCAATAAAATATTTGTAGATGATTCTTGGAGTTTTTAATTAACAGCAGAGTTGAAGCCGTGATCTTGCAGTATTAGTCCTGAAACCTTTTGAGACCTGATGAACGTGGCCTTGGTCTGAATCTCATTACGTGGTGTCTTGCTCTGGGTATAGGTCTCAGGCTGAGGCAGTCTATTTCCACTATACTAAAGGTGATAATTATCTCAACTACTAGTCAACTGTGTCTTTTCAGGGGAAAGATGTTTCTACGGCTCTTCATGTCTTTTTTGTGTATTGAGCATGTACACTAACCAGTAGGCCACTAATGTGACATATTCGAAAGTGAAACCAAAGTAAAATATACCAGATACAGGTCCTGTCTTATTGATACTTATGATCCTTTTCGCACCATATTTCAGTAACCAAAGCATATTAAAACTGCTGAAGCCAAAGAGTTAAACAAAGCAGATGGTCTCAGTGTTAAGGATCTAACAAGTAACTGCAAATGCTGGTCATGAATATATATAACCAGAATTTGCCTTGCCTTGTCTTTTTGTTATTCAATGCATGTACACACCTAAATTTACTGCTTCATAAGTCAAGGGTTAAATATACAATATGATGACCTCCTTGCACAAGCATGTCACTGTCTATTCAGCAGAAATGCAATTAAATTGACCAAAGGTGACAGTAAAGACATTTCTGTTTCAAATAAATGCTGTTTGTATGCACTTTATATTAAAAAAGAAGTTTCTAAAGGATCATGTGACACCGTGGACTGGATTAATGACGCTTAAAATGCAGCTTTGCCATCACAGGAATAAACAAAACTGTAAAATATATTAAAATATGAAGCAGCTATTTTAAAGTGCAATGATATTTCACAATATTACTATTTTCACTGTGTTTTTGATCATATAAATACAATTTTGATTTTGATTTCAGCTCTTCCATTAACAAACATCCCTTTAATCTATTCTAAATTGACAGTTCCAGGTTTTCTCCAAATTAAAATCAAACTGTCAATATCAAACTGTGTCAGGGTCTCACCAGGATGCATTTATAATCATTTAAGATGCATGCAGCACACAAGCTAAGCGTCTTTCATTCAGTCGTGATCCTATCAAATCAACAGAAAATCCAAATCCATTGTGACTTAAATTTGGAGCAGGTGTAAAACTTAATTTACCTGTCCCGACAGCAACTACGTTTCCTCTTTTTTTATGATTTGGCTAAACAGCTGTTCTAATGAGATATATGTAGCACCACCGCAGTAAGAATTTAAAACACAGCATTTCACAATCAGCTTAAGCAAATATGTAAATCCGGCCATAAAACAATTACGGTTAGAATGTCCTGCAACTGGTGATGAAACAAACCATTATGAGGCAATAAGGCTTTATACAAAAAGTACGCCTCAACAATAACAGTGAAACAATGTGGGTTTGACAGACAAGCTCATTAGCTGTTTCAAAAAATAAATTGTAGCATTATGAAAACCTCCATGAATGACTAATATTCTGGATAAATTGTGAAAAGTTGTTTTTGGAGAGTCAGACCGCAAAAGCGAATTTCCATCAACTATTTCCACACTAATGGTAAAAGCCAAAGTACATATACCAGATGCTGACCCTGTTTTCATGATGCTTCTGATGCTTTCTGCACACTATTTCACTCACCAAAGCATTACAAGTTTATTTAAAGACAGAGGAATTAAATCAAGAAGATGGCCTCAATGTTTATGATCTGAATTTGAAAAAAAAGTATAGATCTGGACTGACAATTTATAAGCTTAAAGCAGTGAACTCCATTTATACAACTACAGTAGTCACAAATGATGGTCATGAATATACATCTAAAGACAGGCTGTAACTATGAGATATGACTGGCATTTTTGGTACGCCATGCATTTGGGACAAAAACAAGACGTCCAATTTTGGTGTCAATTTTCACATCAAATTACATTTACAAAAGGGATTGTAACTCTGTAACTTATGGTAAAAATGTATGAGAGTCATAGATTTTTGCTAAGAAATAATAACATTAAGCATGACACATTCTAATGTGGGGAGAAAAAAAATCTTTATTAAACTTTAATTGCTTTGATGTTTGAATATCGTCTTTGTCCCATGTACATACATACATGTACTGCTCCATTAGACATGTCCATGTCATTGTCTGTTCATCGGCTGTCCTAGGCATGAATCAACAAAGTCTCAAATGAACAATACAAGTCCCAAATCAGGTCTACAGGAGGTATTGGAATAGCTTTGTCCTGATTGGATTTCCCTATTTGCTGGCATTCTCTGCATCCAGGCCCTTATTAAAGTGACATGCAAAGGGTCTGGATCACATCAGAGCAGGGGGACTGGTAATCACCCATCTAATGCCATTTAATCCAGTTTACTGATCTAAACTAGGAAGTAATGTCTCTCTATTCTTTTTGTTGATCTTTTTCTCAAAACAGCACAAGGCACAAGTGGCCTAACCATCATGAAACCTCAAAGTTACTGATTTAAAACCTCCCATTGGTCACTCATGCATGACACACAAAAATTGCACAAGAGTCTAGAATACGTTCCTAATATTTTACTATTTTAATATACCATTATTTTCTTGATTATTTCTTTCCATTTTCATTTTTTAGTTTTATTAATTGTGTTGTGTTTTTGTCATTTTTATACTGTCTTACAGGAAGTGCATATACATACATATATATATATATATATATATATATATACACATACATACACACATACACACACACATATATATATACTTTTTTTGTTAAATTGATTAATATATACTGAATAATCAAATTATTAATCAGTGCATTCTGGGATTGTCTTACTTATGAAGAATTACATGCAATGCTGTTTTAATTTTTGATCAAAACAATGTATTTTAGAAGATAAGAAGCTTTATGTCAAACCCACATTTGTGATGCCCTAAAATGCTCACTATCTAGGCTGCTTACTTTTTTTGCTGAGCTACAGACTAAGATGTTGCCCTCACACTGAAAAACAAATCGACATTTAAAATGCACTGCACAATGCATTACGCAGAATGCTGTATAATGTAGTGTGACTCACTTGGGCGTCTGTGCGTCATCTATTCTGTTCCCCAGCTGGAACTCATGGGATTTGCTGCGGTGCAGAGCCGTGAACCCTGGCAGAAGGTGGATGAGCTTCCGGCTGGCGGGCGGCGGGGTTCCAGGGGCCTTCAGTTTATTCCTGCGCCTGACCTGTGGCGTCCCTGGAGGGGTCATGGTGTTCACTACTAAAGGAGTCCGCGGAGGGGTGTGGGCAAAATGCCTCTGTCTGGGGGAAGGAGGGAGAGAGTGATGTCCCATATCCAGAGGTGAGGGGAAGAGGCCATAGTGAGGGTCCACGGTAAGCCGGTCTGTTGGGTGAGGGGAGTAGAAAGGGGGCGCCAGGGCCTGGGGACTCTGGCACAAGTGCTGGCTGTAGCGCGAGTGCAATTTGGGGCTCTGGGAGAGCTGGAGACGGACCCACTGACTGTGGTCTGACGGCCCCACTGGGGTGTTCTCTTTACCCGACTCAGACGTGGGCCACTGAATAGACCAGTCCTGCTTGGATCCTGTGGACACAAAGTGTGAGAGATGGAGGTTTGTACCAGCCAGAATAAAGGGGAACAGGTAAGGTTGGGAAAAAACACTGGAGAAGATAAGACAAGGACAAAAATAAAAAAAGAAGAGATCAAAAAATGAAGAGACCAGGTGAAGTGAGGTTACATGAGATGAACCAAAACAGGCGATAATAATATATGAGACGAGACAAAATTAGACAAGAATTAAAAAAAAGTGGAAAGGGGCTGATAGAATGCGGAGGTATGACAAACAAATGTAATTTAATTTAACTTAATTTAAATACAGTAAATAAAACATGAGCAACATAATATTTATTTTACTTAGTTTTTACTAAAATAATCTGACATAATAAATATGAAAAAGAATATTTAACATAATTTTATAAACTTAAATTAGTTTTTAGAATAAATGTTTTTCACAAAATGTACTAAATTATTTGAAGATAAATCAGTTTAAATAAATAAACTCAACTTGATAAAAAACTGCAAAATAAATCAAACTTATTTCATATAATTCATTTGAAAATTAAGCAATAACAAAAGCTGAAACTGAAAATGAATTAGTTTAAACAAATAAACTGAACTTGATTAAAAATACATATAAATTCATATTTATTTTACATCATATTTTCTAAAATAATCAGTCTGAACAAACAAATTGTACTTCATAAAAAAAAATCTGTTAAATATTTTTATAACGTTTGTTAAAATTATTTTAAAATAATGAACTGAAAATGAAAAAAAAAGAAGAGAAGAGAAGAGAAGAGAAGAGAAGAGAAGAGAAGAGAAGAGAAGAGAAGAGAAGAGAAGAGAAGAGAAGAGAAGAGAAGATGCGTTTTGATACCAAGGGCCAGATGAAGGATGTCAACAGTGAAGAGACTCAGACGGCATCTATCATGACAAACAGACAGAAAGATGAAAGGATATGTGTAACTGAGAGTGTCTCAATATAATGAGTTCTGAATTTGACGGATACGTAAAAACACCACAATGACAACAGACACACTGGAGAAAGAGAAACGGACGGTGCCTCACCTCCATTACTGTGTAATTTGTCATCCTCAAGTTGTTCTTGAAAAAAAAAAAGTAATGCACATTCATTAATACATATTCAAATGAAATTCAATTCATATTCATTAAATTTCTCTGCATTTTCTAAAAACAATATTACTATTGCAATTAAGAATATAACTGAAATGTGTCCCTTATACCAGTTTTGTAATGTTCATAATGGAATCACCAACACCATTAATGTAGACAAGAGGGAAATTAAAATATGAGTCAAAATATGATCCTTCTTTTTTCTTAAGATGACCATTATGCATCATATCATGTTTTTCAGTCTCGCTAGCTCTTTCTCTGTTTGTTGACATAAATACAGAATAATTTGGCATTACAGAGAATGAACGGAAAACCAGGAGACAGACATTAAATGTGTCTAACTCTAGAGAAAGTGTGGGATTATTTTTATTATCTGAATGTATTTTCATGAGATTGAACATGAACTGAAGAAAATGTCTTCCACTCTGGGAGAGCTGCTGTAATTTGATTGATGGCACTTTTATATATAGAATAGCTGAAAGACAAGAAGATGGATGGAAACCCACATGGCTAAATGTGCTAAAGAACATCAATTCATTTTCAAACTCATCTAATAGGTTAATTGCAAAAGTGGTTCATTTTTCTTTCAAGTTAGTGAATTTCGTTGTAGAATTACTTGCTGAGAAAATAATACAAAAGCTATAACACTGGGCTGGCAAGAGGTACTCCCTCTTGGTCCGTTCACGGGATAGTAAAGGCAGGGAAGGTCTAAATGATTTGAGCAACAAAAGGAATTAAAGATTAAACATTGCAATACTAAAAAGTATTTTATTTTTCGTAAACATTTTTTTAAGCAAAGGTACATTTCAAACAAAGCAGCTTTCTCTGGTCAGCACAGCGAATCCATGAAAAAAAATGTAATCCATTATAAAATCTGTGTTGGGAAATCGAGTGGATTCCTATTGAAATTACTAGATATTGCCCTAAAACAATGGACAAATGTAACTGCACCTTTAGGCTTCAATGTAATTTAGTGGAAAATGTGATTTTAACTCAATAAAGTTATAGTATAAGTCTATCCTTGCAGAACAAGTGTTACTTAAAGAGTGGGATTTTTTGTTATTTAACCATATATTATTAATAAAGAAGATCGGGAAATATTACAAGCTGGACTTGAATGCATGACGCTCATGGGCATCACAGCTCATCATGTCAGGGCAAACATATTGAGGCCACACTGCAAAACTAAAATTTACAGCTCCACTAAGTCATGGTTTACGAAGAAACTTTCTAAAAAAAAAAAAAAAAAAAAAAAAGAGAGAGGGAGGGAGAAAAATTGTCAATTTCTGTCAAAGATCGTTAATCAGTAATTGCTTGGAATCCACACTCTACCGACTCCACACATGAACAAACACCATTACAGGACCCTCCTTCTTGTGGTTTACCTGGACTGAGGCTCAGCGGTCACAGTTCACTACGCACAAATGATTCTAAGGGCCCTTAACAACCCCTCAACCCCCTTACAAGACACTCAAGTCGCTCTAGGGGACACACTCCCACTCTTTGAGCATGATGGGAGATAAGTGTGTTTGCCACTCCTAAGGAGGGGTCCAGTGGGCACAGCTGAAGGACACTTCTCGCAGTCGCCTCATTGCCTTGAAGATGCTCAAATAAGTATTTTTAATTACAGAGGAGAGATGACAAACAAGCTACTCGAAGTTTCAAAGTTTCAGGCATGGCCTGCGCTCGACCCGCCGAGAGATGTGTGAAGTTTGCAATGTCAAGTTGCTTACATGATTGAGAAACTAATAACTAACTATGTGGCCGGTTGATATGTTTATTAATACTTTGCTGAGCCCCGGAGGAAGCTTCACATGAACTACATCCTTCTCCTTCTTTCAGTGTGATTTTTAGGGCCTGACAAACAAAAAACAACCCTAAGCAATTATCCTAAAAGCATATCACATCTTAAAAAGCACAAAACTAACCAGACTGACCATAATTGGACTTAAAATCAAATGTTGTGTCCCTTTTTAATGTTAAAATGCTGTATCCTATCATAGTGCCAATGTGCAGAAACAGTTTAAGCCTATTGTAGGTTGATTTCTCAAAAAAAAAATAGCAATATTATAAACTCACCTTAGTGGTGGGACTACCTGTTAATCTAATGGGAACTAATGGCAAAAAGAAGAAGGGAAACCTCTTGCAGTAATTTTTTTCATGAAAGTTAAATTCCTTTTTCAAAAGCCTTTCTTACATAAATTTATGTAAGAACTAATTTGAGGGATCTATACAGAAATGCATTCTTCTCATGTTTTATGAGTGACACCCAATATTCTTCATCTACTGAATGTGTATCACTTATTTTGTAATAGTTTTCAAACTTGAGAATTTTCCACACTATACTAACATTCCAATGGTCAGCAATTATTTTTAAGCACTAGATCAGAACTTATTTATTATAGAAGTCCTTAGTAATTGATATTTAAAGGGGGGGTGAAATGCTCGTTTTCACTCAATATCCTGTTAATCTTGAGTACCTATAGAGTAGTACTGCATCCTTCATAACTCCAAAAAGTATTTAGTTTTATTATATTCATAAGAGAAAGATAGTCTGTACCGATTTTTCCCGGAAAAACACGAGCGCCTGGAGGCGTGACGTGTGGGCGGAGCTAAAGAATCACGAGCGCGAGTAAGCTTTTGCGTTGAGAGCGTTTGAAAGCTGTGACAGCTGTGAAGGCTGAAACTGAACGAGAGCAGCAGCAGCAAGGACTCGCTCCGAGCGGGGCTCGAACCCAGGTCTCCGATGGGAGGCGGACGCACTAACAAGGAGGCAGAGATATTTGAAGCAGTTTTACTCACCGCCTGTGGTTCCAACACACAATCGTGACCCTTTTTCGTTGGGATTGCATCATCCTTAAGAAATAAACGATACGCAAATCCATCATCAAACTGGGCCATGTTTGTAAAACAAGCATTTTAGAAATGCAGGGAACAAACACAAACACTTGCACAACTCCGTTGATGCTCTGTAAAAATAAACTCCATCCACTGGTCCCTTAATGCTGTTTTTTCTTTGGTAATCTGTGCAGGGTTGTCTTGCCCTGGCAACCAAAAACACACTCCTTTTGTGACATTTCGTGACGCTCTCGCTCTGATCAGTGAATGTCTGTGCTCTCAGTGCTCTGCTATACGGGAGCGCACGCTCTTCCGGCAGACGCGCCCTCAAGACCCATATAACGAATTTCCGCTCCATTTAACGTCACACAAAGCCATACTCGAAAAAACTTTCCGAAACTTGTGACCAACCGGAAGGAGTATTTTTGGAACAGAAATACTCCTTCAAACCTACAACTTAATTTTTGAAACTTTGTCCATGTTTAGCATGGGAATCCAACTCTTTAACAGTGTAAAAAACTCAGTATGCATGAAATAGCATTTCACCCCCCCCCCCTTTAATGATCAATTTAATGCATCCCTGATGAAAAAAAACTATTTTAAAAAATCAGACTGACCCCAAGATTTTGGGTGGTAATGTACATGTATACAAAGCAAAATGTAGAGTAGAAAAGATATCTGGTGAGAAAGTCTGAAACGAACATACTATATAAGAACACATTTTAAACTGTAAAAAGTAATAAACTTTATTTTTGGAGGATATAGATATGCCACTGGTATACTGTGTATCCCTATCTAGTAACACCCTGAAATAAGTGCAAAGATAAAAAAAAAAGTTTGTTCTCCAAAAAAGCTGTTGTATTCATTTATTTTTTTTAAACATCCTCGTCTCACACCCCATGTTGGTTTTGTCTATCATCAATTTTCAACCTCAGGATTCACCTGTGTCTTGGTACAGAAAGGTGTGAATGAATCTGTCTGTTGTGCAGCAGATTGTGGCTACAGCTGTCAATAATTCCTCAGTGTATATTCTCCTGAATGATGAATGTATTTTATAAAAGCATTCATTTCAACATTCATAGCCTCGCAGTAAGTGAGACAAATATCCTTCCAAGTTAGTTTCATTGCATTAATGAGATGCAAATCAATGTCTCTCATGAGCAAAACATGATGTCACAAATTAGAGGGTTATAGGAGTTGCTAAGGTTTTTGACTGGTGGTTAAACCAAAAATTAAACATTGCTGAAAATGTACTCACACTCAGGCCTTCAATGATGCAGATGAGTTGGTTTAAGAATCTTTGCATTGCATCAATTGTTTACACATGGATCCTCTGCAGTGAATGGGTGTCTTCAGAATGAGAGCAGATGATAAAAACATCACAATAATCTTCAAGTAATGTAAATAAACCACAAGTCATTTTTTCAAGTCATTTTTTGCTTCCAGTTAAAAGTCCTCTATTCATAATATTGCTGTCTCCAGCAAAAATATTGCATTGCCTGTATCAGGAGAGATCACACAGATCAAGCACCACTTACAAGCAAAACAGTCTGAAATAGTTCTACACCAATATGTTGGTGGATTTTGATGTGAAAGGACAACAGGGGATACTTTTACACTGGAGGAAGCTTTATTATGGATTTGGCCAGAAGTGACAGTTGAAACTATTTAAAGATTAATTTGTTACAAACATGCAGCTTTTTGCTTCACAAGGTGTTTATTGATGGACTGGAGTGGTGTGGATTATTGTAATGTTTTTATCAGCTGTTTGGACTCTCATTCTGACGGCACCCATCCACTGCAAAGTATCCATTGGTAACCAAGTTATGCAATGCTACATTTCTTCAAATCCGTTCTTAACAAAGTGACATACAGCCAAGTATGGTGACCCATACTCAGAATTTGTGCTCTGCCTTTAACCCATCCAAAGTGCACACACACACACACACACACACCATGAACACACACCCGGAGCAGTGAGCAGCCATTTACTAATACTAACTATGAGCCTTATAACACCACTAATTTCATCCAAACATCCAAACTACAGAAGAAAGAAGGAGAGTCGACCGATAATGATTTGGCAAATCCTAATGAGAACATGTCAAAGTTTCTGAAACAATGCATTTGCAATCACGACCATTGCCTAGCAACAGTACCTTATACAACTGCTACAAAGGGATGCATGGATACTTCTGTTAGCATCTCGATTAACAATGGAATTATCACAAGTCAAAGATACTGCCATTAAAATCACAAAACAACTCCAGAAAGGTGTCAAGATGACACGTCGCCCACGCAGTTTGCCTATACATCACAGCGCTAATCATTTCCGAATGCCGTTAATTAGGTTCTGCTCTAATAATAACGCAATATGACTGACTACATGACATGATGACTATGAATATGACTTAGCAGTGATATTTCTGTCAAGGCAGGGCTAATTATAAAGGCTCTCAGCCATCCACAGTGGACAAAATACTGACAGAGAGAAAATGACACATGCATCAGACCAAAAAGACATTTGAGCCAAGTCAAAATGACCAAGTCTCGCCAACCAAACATGCCTTCAACTGCATCACAGTTTTCCCAAAAATATTAAGCAACACAACTATTTTCAACATTGATAATAATAAGACATGTTTCTTGAGAATGATTAGCAAATCAGCATATTAGAATGATTTCTGAAGGATCACTTGACACTGAAGACTGGAGTAATGCAATCTGAAATTCAGCTTTGCCATCACAAAATTTTTTATAACATTTTAAAATATATTAAAATAGAAAACCTTAATTTTAAATTATAATACTTTTTCACGCTATTACTGTTTATACTGTATTTATAATCACATAAATGCAGACTTGCAAGCAAAAGAGACTTAAAAAAAATAAACATTTGAATAGTTGTGTATAGAAATGTAGCTGTATTCACAGCATCTTTTCCTAGTTGAACAATTCTACCAGCCTGAAATTCTAAATGGAATTTTTATGGTAATTTGGAACCAGCCGAACTATAAGTGCATCACAGGATACACATTTGCCAGCTTTTATAAACTGAGCAGGGAGCTAAAATGAATGCAAAGATAGGATTTCAAAGATGCTGTTGACAGAGCTTAAATTGTATTGAACCTGGAATATTTGCTTAAAGCCAGTTACTGAGTAGTGACAATGTCATGGTTTATGTAAATGTTTATTTTATGAAAACAACCACCTTTGGGCAAATATTTGGGCAACAACACTTCTGAAAAATGGTTTATTTGTAAAACTGTTTGAAGGGCTGTTTTGGGGGAGAAGCTGAAAACATACATCCCAATTACACACTAATATGAATGATAAGCAGCACTTTTTTTTTACAATGTGTAAAGTAACTGTTTAAAGGTTAAATAGAATACAACTTGAGGTCAATAAAATAACACAATGAGCAGTATTATACACCTATTCATCTTTATTAACTGGTAAATATATACTGACACACTGAACATGAAATTGGTATATACCGTATTTTTTTAAATAGGCTATTGAAAGTTCTTGAGAAACGGCTGAGATGTGTCTGTGCACTTTTGTTACGGAGTATGCCTTTAATAAAATAATCCCTGTTAATCCCTGAAACCAGAAAGATGATTTCTCCCCTGTATGTGTAGAAGAAGTTACAGCAGCCGATTCTGTTCTAGAAAGGAGTCACAACAGTGTGACATTCACTCTCTGGATACAATAATCAAAGATGTGCCTAATGAATAAATGAATAAATGGCAGAAAACATGAACGCAAACTGTACAAATATGGATATTTTCTACTTTGTTTTGTTCTGAGAATTTGAGAATCAATAAATATTTTCATTAATAAAGGAACACTGGTTAAACATGAGACGAGTTCCAAATATTATGGTATAATATACATTAAAATTACACACTGCTTCTGAACTGTTCAAAAGTTTGGGGTCATTACAACTTATAAAAAAATGTATATTCTAACAATTTAAAATAATATATAATATAAAAAATATACACATATAATAAACATAAGTTTCAATGTAATTGTATTAGGTTTCAAAATCAAGCAACATTATGCATGAATGCCTTTCACTGCTTTGTTCTGCCTGTAAGAATCCTGTTTAATATATTACTTTTCTCCGGAAAGCAATGAGGTGTGAGGTCTCAAACTCACTAAAATCACTAATTCAGTTTAGTATCCTCTCGACGACACTACAACATCTCCCATTCTCTCTCTGTCCTTATGAGACCTCTACGCTTATCATCTACCCATTCAAGAGATAGAGATGAAAAGATACTGAGATGAAGGAGAAAAGACTGCAGGCTAGTGAGGGGCAGACACACAGAAAACAGGTCTAGTTCACAAAATGTTTTTTTATGAATTCTGTTGTCATTTACACACAGAAGAAACAATATCCTTAGTGGGTTTGGAATGACATGAGAGTGAGTAAATGATGGCAGAATTCTCATTTTTCTTTGAACTATTCATATAAATTAATCAGTCTGAATAAAAAGACACTGCAGAGATGAGAACAAGAGGGGTAGAGAGACAAGAGTGAGAAAGAAAAGAAATCAAGATGACGATAGATGCCAATTTTAAATTATCCACCATGCTCTCGTGATGGCTGGAATCCCCACAGTCCTTGTGTGACACCTCCACTGGACTCTGAAGGAGCCCATGCTGGGTCCTCAACAAGTTACGAGCATCTTAAAATCCTCTCTAAGCCATCTTTAAACAAAGCAATCCAGCCCGATCACACTTTCAACAGTGCAACCGGCGGTTAGCGCTGTGTCTGAACACTATCACAGCAGGGAATCCACGTTTGCGAAAATTCAGGCACCCCAGGGCAGCCGCACTAACACTACTCAAAGCAAATACAGAGTCAATGGAGGAAAGAAAGAGCGGATGCGAGGGTACTGTGGATTTGCTAAAGAGATACAATGAAAACAAAAATGCATTATATCTAATCACTTCAAAAATACATGCACAATTTGAACAGATGCGTGCAAACAAACACTCAAATATAAGATCACTTTTTGTATGTGTGATATAATTTACCTGTTAAAGAATAGTTTTCCTTTGTTTTCTGACAACCCTATTATAACTCATGCAACATAGTACTAGACTGAAAGAGCTTTGCTGCCCACTGTTGGCCAACACAGGCATTTTTGATTTCCCCAGAAGGACATTTTTTGTCTTTGAAAAATATTTCATGATTGATTATTGGTCATGTTTGATTATTAATCTTGCTCATAAGTAGCCTATCAATCAAATCATTAATCATAGGCAACGTTAAATATGCAAATCATTAACTTCCATGGATGCAAAAAGCTGAAAGATGTACATAAGATGTTAACATCAATTGAGGACAAAATTATTAGCAAAAAAAAAGTCCATAAAGCAGGACGCTCCAGCCGTTTAAAACATTAATTATCAGCTTTCTAACTTCATCACAAACTGGTGAGGATTTAACATGGACTGAGATTTGAACATCTGCAGAAACACTTCCTTCAATCAAATCTTTTCCAGGTAAGAGCAGTAACCATCAGCTCCAGCTGTGGGGATAGAGGACAAACACTGCAGGAGGATCTCGCTGATCATTTAAAGTGTGATGTTACCTAACACTGTTATCAAACTGTGCTGTATTTTAGACCGTGAGACAATGCTGTCCTCCAGTGGTAGAAACACACACTACGAATAAGCTCTGAGGTATCAAACTGTATAAACATAACCCTGAAGCTCATTGCAATTAAAACATCTGGAGAAAGGCCTTGTTTAAATAAAACCTTTTAATTAAATTAATTTATTAATTCATTCATGTTACAAATACTAATACATTTAAAAACCTGAGCCTCACAGGGTGACATATTATTCAGTTAGTAAAACATTTCTGTGCAATTCACAGTTTTTTTTTTTCAGTATGGATTCATTACAAACTGATTCATCAAAAGTGACAGTAAAGACATTTATGTTTTTGTTAAAAAGCACAGCTACTGAAAACTTAGCTTTGCCATCACATGAATAAATTATAGGTAACACTTTAGAGTAGGTAACACATGTTAACTATTAACTACGACATTTTTCTCAATAAATTCTTCATTTGCTGTTTATAAATAGTTAGTAAGGTAGTTGTTAGGTTTAGGTATTGGGTAAGATTAGGGATATAGAATGAGGTCAAGTAGAATAAGGCATTAATATGTTCTTAATTAGCATTAATACATGGCTTATAATCTAGTAATATGCATTCTAATAAGCAACTAATATGTGTTACCTATTCTAAAGTGTTACCAAATTAGATTTTAAAATATATATATAAAAAACTGTTAAAATACTGTTTAAATAGTATTTTTTTTATCAAATAAATGCATGATAACAAATCATTAATATTGCTAATTAATATTGTTAATATTTTAACTGATCATGGCTCATCCAGTCATACTTAGAGTTGTGACTATAGTGTACAACTTATAGTGGGATATTGCAGAAAACCGTGTATTGTTTGATATTTTGAAATTAAAGAGTTTAATGTACTATGCAGACAGACTCAAATGCACAAAGCTCCTTCCCATTCCACGATCTGTGATTAATTACCTAAAATACAAAATAAAGCCTGCACACACACACACACACAAAACTCTATATTCTCTATAACTAAATGTATCATATTAAGCAAATTCAGATGCATTACAACAGAGTGACAGTGTCTTTCCATCCCAGTACACAATAATGAAACTCAGCATTGTGTTGCCCTCTACTGGATGATCTCTAATATAACTTTTCTTTCAGACCAGAACAAAAATAATCTGGGACCAAAAATAATGGATACCTCTTATTAACCACTCAAGTAAATTTAGAAGAAAAATAAATGATACACCATATAATGAAATTTTTGAGAATTCTGTGTTTTCATACTTTTCTGTACTTTTTGCCATAAGAGTAGAGAGACAGACAGGTGATACTTGACAGACAGACAGACAGACAGACAGATAGATAGATATATTTTTGTATGTTTTTATTTTTAGCTACATCCTGTGAACTCACCTGATTTGTGGGCTGATCGTAGACATGTGAGTGAGGCGTTGAGCCGAGCACATTCTTCATCACTCGCTCCAAACTTCTGCAGCGCCTCACACACCTGCTCATCCGACATCTCCAACAGAGCCTCCAGAGTCAGCACACCTGGAGAGATCTCCTACAATAAAGAGACAAGTCTGAGATGTGCAAGCTGACCTAGACTGAAAAATATCATTTGTATTTCATTCACTTGCCCAATGAGATTTTTAAGATCAAGTGGATTTCGAATACTACTTGAATACAACACTACTGTTAAAAAAGTTCAGGGTCAGTTAGAAGTTTTTTTTAAACAAAATAATTACTTTTATCAGCAAGGATGCATAAAATTTATCACAATTGACAATAAAGACATAATGTTACAAACCATCTCAATTTCAACTTTAAATTCATGAAAAAAAAAAAAAAAATTAAACTGTCCCCAATCCTTTGAACAGTACTGTTTCTTTTAGTCATAATTTATTCACATGCATACATGTTCCTCAAAATTCAAGTTGGTATCAAAATGACAAGCAGTGAAAATACTATATTTGCCCATTTAATTATTATGGGGAATTCAAAGTAAAATTGCATTTAAAAAAATATATATATTCAGAGTGCATCAATGGAATGAAAAATCACAGATAAATTATTCATTTTAAAATGTATCATGTTAAACAAATATATATTTTAATTCAAGTAAAACATTAAATAATGTCCTTTTAGTATGATTTGATCTGAACAAAGAAATAATTTAAAATAATACCTTACTTTAAAAATATATATATAAAATAACAGGGTTTATAAAACTAACCTACAGAATATAGGAAACTTATGACTGATGACAAAAGACTTGAGATTTAACTTGGACTTATAAAAATGTCTGCAACACATAAAATTACTCATGCTGTTATCCACAATAAATTACAATAAATCAATTCAGGGACATATTAGACCAATAAAACAAATGCTTTTCTCAATGGTGACAGATTCAAAACTACAACCTTCAATTACCCTGCAAGATGTCTACTACATTTAAATTCAAAATGTAAACACTTAGCTATCAGCATCTTTAAAATATTTTTTAAGATATAAACATATAGCCAGACATAATATTTTAGCTAGAGTATTTTTCCCATTAATTTTTTCCAATGATAATTTTCAAAATGCCTTTATTTAATAGTTCTAAACCACAAACTAAACCAACAGGCTATGTCTTGAATCACGATATTACAACCTTTGATTTGGAAAAAAAATTCAGACAAAAAAGGCAAAGGTACAAGACTCTGTGCTTTACAGCTCTTACGAGGGAAGGCGCTACAATCCCATGAAGCACTGCAACTGACATATTGAATTAAAAACAAAGGAGAATTATACAAATATTGATTTAAAGATACTGGTTATATAGAAAGAAAATAACTTGTTGAAATAATGTGAGCTGATGGCTTCAGCAAAAGCGTATTACATTGGTTAATTGCCTTATGGACAAAACTGATTAAAAAAAATCTATAATTTTTTTAGGAACTGTTGTGTTGTTATGGTTGCAATTCCTTCTCCACATCAGCAGGGGGCTGCAGCACTTTGGACAGCGCCAACACTTCAGCACCAAGGACAGCGACACAGGAGGAAAAACCTCAAGGCCTTCAGAGTATCTGCTGTTCTAGATCATGTTTACAACCTTTTATGCCATCAGAAGGGAAATATTTCGAGTAGCTGCTTCTGGGAAAGCTCAGAAGCAGCTACTTCCCACAAAACACCCTGATCCTACATAAGCTTGCTCTCACTAGACAACTATAAACCAGTTACACATTTACATATAATTGCACATCTCTCCACACACGCACTTAAATCTGGATTTCACATCACTATGTTCACTTTGTACAACTTCTAGATATTTATATATTGCATTTCATTTCTTTCTTATGTTTTCTGCCTTTCATTGCATAAACATTGCTTGTTAACATTTTACTGCCATCCCATTTGAGCATGTAACTGGGACTAAACTCTAAAATTGGGTAGTTCCTGTTTTCTAATCATTTCCTCTTACCAATTTCAACTTGAAATCAAGCAAGCACTGACAATTAATCAATATGCTGTAATTAAACCAATACTAAGGCTTAGGGTTAGTAAAAAATATTATACATTTAATATAAACAAATAAAAACATCAAACAGATGTAATTGTTTTTAGTAATAAAGCGGAGTAAAAAAAACTGATTGGATTAACTGAAAACTTTCATTTTCCAAAGACATGAGCTGAGATCATTATTATAGTATCAAATAATCTACTTTTATAGTTTTTGTCAATATTTTAATTACTTTATTTTTATATATTATGTTATCATTTTAATTTTAGCAAATGTTTTCATAATTTTATGTTATTGTCATTTTTATTACTTTAAAAAAAAATATATGTCTAAATATTTTATTTTGTTTAATGTTTACTTCAAGCAAATGTTTTAATGCTTTTAGTCTTAGTTAACTATAATAACCCTGTTTGAGACAATAATACAATTCTAAAGATTTCATTAGTAATGTCAACCACAGGGCTGATTATCTTAAGCAAATGATTAGCAAATTTTTCACAATCAAATTTATGCATGATGTTTCTGAACTGGATCCATGCAGTCTGAACTTTTCTTGACAGATGACTGTGATGGAGTTGGTCAATGAAATCATCTGTGCAGCTGGGTTTGTTTGTGCACGACTGGTTTAGGACACAACACACAGGATTGTACTGTACATACCTCAATAACCTCCTTCCTCAGGTTAACAATGCGGAACCAGTGTCCCAGCTGCGGGAATCCATCCAACTCCACATTCCGCTCCTGTAAGGACACTTTACGCTTGCAAGAGAGCTGCCGACTAAAATACGTCACCAGTTTACCCTGAAAAAAAAGAAAGAAAGAACTTTATATAAACACTCATTAACCTATATGATTTATAAACATTTTTTATATGCAAATATACATTGAACAATTTACATAAGTTACATATGCAGAAATGTATCTCTAAATGCAATGCTTGGCATTTTTATCTGTCCTTCACACCACTCAATATTTTATGCTCTCTTTGAACGGATTCACAGCATGTTGGAAAAACATGAATATTCTAAACTGGACAGGTTTCCCAAGAGTGATGTCATTGCAGTGTTTGTGCAGGGAAACGAGGAGGAATACGAAGGCAACATTTTAAGCTTTGTTACTGCCTCCATGAATAAACAACATACACAAATGCTCACAGGAGACACTAGCTTATTTTCAACACTGAAAAGAATTTGGTAAAGATTTTTTTACTCTGAAAATGCAATTAAATTTTAAAGTAGAAATACGGAAGTAATATTGTTTTAGTTTTTTGTAGGTTTTATTTTTTTTTACAGTGTATAGCACTGTTTTTCTCTCATGTACTGTATTTATGGTTTTAAAGACTTTAATGCTGAACTATTCACAACGATTTGAAAGGCAAAAAGCATAAATGAAATGTGAATTTACATCAAGTAAATATTGCTTAAAAAATACTTTTATGAGTTTTCTGTCATTATATATTCATGTTAAGATGAAACAAAGATTAGCAGGTGAGTTTTATAGTTCAAATAGGTTTACACTGAAAGAATAAAAGGGTTTTGTGGTTCAGCTCCATTCCCAGCATGCACCAGGGCATGAATAATTAATATTGCTGCATTGTTGGACCATATACCAGTTTTGTTTATATAGTTGTTGGGGGTTTTGTTGTCAAATTTATAAATGTTAAACATTTTAAGGTTTTTCACAAACATTAAACATTTACTTACTGTGTAAATTGATTATTTGAACTTAAAAAGCCATATAGATGGTTTCCTTGAGTTGTATGAACACTTTTTTTTACAACATGCAGGAAAATAATGGATTTGTTGTGTCCTCATGGATTGTCCACAAGCAAGTCTGCACTATAAAGTATTACATGAGGAATATCACACACTGGATGCCATCAAGATACATGTTGACCTTTCAAGCTAATGGGTAAATAATCAGCTATTTGATCATTTCAGCCTTATCAGTTTAATGAACACTGTCCATCTAAATCTTTAGTCAGTTCAGTTTCATTTGTGTTCAGTTGATCTCCCATGGCAACACAGTTTGCTGAATATTACTGTATGAAAACAAAACATATTGTCTGTGGGTAGCTGAAATAATCAAAGATTAAAGCCGAGAGACGTTCCTTTTAATGTACATTTTCACTCTTTAAAGTTCTCAATTCACTCCCTGAACTAAACACTCTTTCTGAACTTAGATGGACTGACCCAAATCCATGTCATTCTCGCTTGTTATTTTTAATGGCTGCAGGTATGTTCTGAACAAAACAGATTCATTTTTTAACCCAAGAAATCCCTAACTTTTTGTCAGCTGAACCCTTTTAACAATTAACTCCTTTTTAAATAAATATTTCAATCATTTCACAACACACTGACATTTTAACCAGTGTGTTAATGACATGACATGCAGGTACACAAATAAAATATTTAATTAATTTAATTGTAATTTTTTTTTTATGATTCAAGATCATTTTTTATGTGGATTGATTGATTGATTGATTGATTGATTGATTGATTGATTGATTGATCTGTCCATTATGGAAGCCAAGGAATAAAAAAGGGTAGTTGCAACATTTTTACTTATTCTTTACTCATATATATATATATATATATATATATATATATATATATATATATATATATATATATATATATATATATATATATATATATATATACAACAGTAACTGTGACTTTTATCTTACACTTCTGATATTATTAGAACTGTGACATAAAAGTCACAACTATCTTTCTTTCTTTTTTATTCCGATGCAGTAATGGGCTTCTATACAGTAGATACGGTTTTGTTTATAATGTAATTTAAGCCAATGGCGATTTGTAAGCATTGGATATGCTTGTTTTAATCCATTACCAATTAATATTATTAATACAACATCATAATTAATTATAATCCTTTATTAGAAAATACTACAGATTTCATCAGTATCTGATGTATTCGAAGGACATGCTTTGTCTAGACCACATAAAATGTCCTTGAATGAGTTTTTACTATTTTTGGTAAAAGCTCATATAGTTATTGAGGGATCACTGTATTGCTGCCATTACACTTTGAGCATCACTGGTGCCTGGTAAATTAAGGATGCTAATGTCCATCACCAGATAAACAAGCAAGAACCCCCTGATAATATCTAATGTTTGTAATTATTATTCCATCAACATGAACAAACAAAGTGCTTCATTTTGACATACTGACACTAGTGACAGCTGCAATCGACAGCCAATGGAAAACGGGTTTCCCCACATCAAAATAACAGAGTGCAAAACTACTAGAAAGCTTCTGAAAAGCAGACTGAGAAAAAAAAAAAAAAAAAAGCTAAACACTATGCCAACATGAATGCAACAGCACATAATCATGATCAAAAGTATAACCTTACTCAAAACCCAAATTTATATAATCATAATACTATATCATAAATACCAATGAAAGACAAATAACTTACTATAGCCAGCTGAAAGATAAGATATTGACAAGACAATGATGGTGAGTTAAGAAATAGGTGTCATACAGCCAACACATCAAGCCCATAAGCAGAATTATATTTTCTTGCATCTGCACAGACCCAGTGTAATGTAAAACAATTGTTTAAGCCTAAACATGCTGAAACACAAGTCAATAAACTGACATGATTGTAGTTGGATGTGTTTTAGTCTAAAATTCCCCACCCTTCAAACAGGACCAGAGCTACAGTACTGTATATCACAGGGAAGTTTCCACAAGGGTTATATCTCAGTAACCATAAGGTTTACAGTAACAAGTCCAATTGCACAAGTGTGTTTTGTATGTTAGTTTTAAACACCTAGCTCAACCTGGTGTTTTAAATGTGTAATCTTAATCTGTTAATTACAGATGGCCTATCTTTTAAAACAATCCAAAAGAATACTGATATTTTTCCTATGTTAGTCTATCTTTGCTGTGGAACTGTTTAATGGTTTACATTTTGCTGAAAACCCTATAATATATTAGAAAGTAAATCGTAGTCCGATTCCTGAATGAATGGCTCTTATGAGTCGGTACTTTGTCATAAATCAAAAACATTCAGCTCAGCATGTGTAAAGTAATTTGATTCCTGGTCAATTTACTCATCCAGTATGAATCGGTTCTTTTAGACTCTTTTTAGCAAAAGAAACACTTTTGAATAAATAGTTCCTGAATGAATCTGACTCAGTATTATATCACATAGCTATACACTGTATATATATATATATATATATATATATATATATATATATATATATATATATATATATATATATATATATATATATATATATGTGTGTGTGTGTGTGTGTGTGTGTGTATACATATATATATACACACATATACATATAGTAATATATATATATATTACTATCTGTTCTGTTGAAATATGAAATCTCATCACTTGGCAACAAGCTGTTCAAGGCAGAAAGCAACATGTGCTGTGAAAATTCTACAAAAGTAGCTCGAATAGAATCACTCCATTTAGAATAATCGGAATCGGTTCCTAAGCGTGAGACACATAATTTAAGGGGGAGAAAAAGAGTTAAAGACGTTAAAAAAATATTTAAACACTTCCCGTTTTCCCTTAAGTAATTGGCCTAATTTTTAATAAGCATTATATGCCACCCTGAACTAGCTATCGCTTCTTTGAAAAGAAAAAAAAAAACACTACAGTAGCTACTATAGCTAACACAAAATAGGTACTGCCATCATATTAAAATAGAAAAAAATATCTGGGACAGTAGCTCTGGTTACATAACACAATTTAAAATAATCTCGTGTTTATATTGTACGAACGACCGTTTTAATGTCGAGGAAAATATAAAAACGAGGATGTAAATTAATGTCAACAACAGGCCCCTTTCGCTGTCCATGTCAGCAGCGCGAGCGCACGAGCCACCTTCTTCACCACCTGCAGAATGCGCAAGCTCGCGCCTCTCACTGCAGCGCGAGCTTCTTCGATTATTACGCCAATACAGTCAATCCCAGAGATGCAACTTTAACTGAATTCACGATCAAAGATGCAGGATTGTTTAATGTGCATGCACGCGCGGTCGCATCCACTCTCTTGACATTTGTAGAAATGCTGGGGTGCAACATTCACATTTGGGCTGAGGCAAATGGATGCTTGCTTACCTCCAGCGTTCGGATTTCTTTTTGTGTCAAGTCGTTGGATGTGGCACATTTGGTCCTCAGACCTTCCAAGCTGGAGATACTAATGTCTATCATGTTTTGCACCAGTTCGCACTGCTGCAAGGCTTTTTGCAAACTCAGATGATGCTCGTCGCTTTTGGTCATATTCTCCTCGTCCATAATTTGTGAGCAGTGGTCCGTCTCTTAAGCGCAGGCTACTTTTTTTCGCTCAATCAGATTAGAAAACACTTTGATAGTGCGTTCATGAAATTATGGTTTGTGATCATGAAAAACTAGAGTCTACTTGTAAGGCGATTCCATTGCTGATATCCTGATATCCTGATGGAGTTGTCATCAGGGTTGCACAGTTTATGTTTGATGCCCCGGCTTGACTCTACCATAATACACAGATATTGAAGGAAGGAAGGAAAAATCAGATCCTCGCTGCGGTAGCATCAGCTAGATCCATTGCGCGCGTGTGAAATACAACACGAATTTAGAAATCTTTGTCATAGATGATAAAGGAGAACGCTAGGTGTTATATCTTAAAGAGAACGTCTGATTTGACAGCACGTATTCCCCTTCTGGACCATCATCAGCTGCATCCTGGCGCTCCCCCATCACACCGACATGTTCGCGTCAATCAAATTCACAGCAACAGCATCAGCATCGCATCGCCGACACAAGCAGGGGAGAGAGTTCTCGCGAGATAAGCATCAATGCAGTGAGCTCACTGTTTGAACTCGGACAACCTTTTTTTTTAATCAAACCACTGTTTTAAATGCTCAAGTTCTATATAAATAATAAAAAAAAGTAGTTGAACTGCCTGTCAAATGGAAGTTGCCCCATTGCATTTCTAAGTGCAGCCTACTATAAAACTGACATGCATCAAATTCACCTATCAATGTCAGAATTTACAACAATATATGCAGGTCAGGTGAATCCATTTAAAATAATAATAATAGTAGTATGACTGAATATGGTTTTAGGTTGCACTGGTCTAACAGCCACAGACCAACCTAGTAGACAAGTCAAGACCAGCAAAACAACTGAGGCTGGATGAAGCTTTTTTTTTTTTTTTTTTTTTTTTTTTTTGCATTGTATTATTATTATGTTGTTTTTATTTATTTTTTACAGGGAAAAAAAAAACATTTATTTTTTAAATGTTAAATGGTTTAATTATTTATCATTATAATGAATTTTTATTTATTTTTACTTAATTATTATTGATTAATTATTAAATTGTTTTATTATTTAAAGCAACTGAAAAGCATTCTTTATTTATTTACAAAAATAAAAAAACTGTATGTGTATATATATTACATACAGTAAATAAAAACAAACTATTTATTTATATCATTACTATTTTAACCTCTATGGTTTTATATTTAACTTTAATTTCCACTGCAGACCTGTATAATTTAATTGTCATTGTATACTTGTAGAATTACATACTATGGCTGGAACAACAACAAACAAACGTTGACTCGAATAACATGCACTTAATAAAAATCACCACTGTCAAAGCTTTTTGTGCTGGACACTTAAATACTTACAGTAATTGTTCCAATATCGTTTTATGGAATACATTTGCTTTTTGATGAATACGTCATTTTTAAACAAGATACTTGCACCAAGCATATCGTAGACACAGCAAATCGCTAGTGACTTTCTATTAAACTCTTATTATGAAATCATAGCAAGACAGTTCCTTTTTAAGTCCCGCCTTCATTAAAAGCGCGGTTCTGATTGGTCGAGAATCTGTCAGCTAAATGAGCAAACGAAGTTCGAGGAAGCAAATTTCTGTGCAGTCAGAAAAAACGCGCCAAAGCACATCGCGGGCTAGATTAACCAAAATATTAGAGAATGGCATCAACAAGTAAAACACAAGCTCAGACGAGAAATTTACCATGGTAATTATGATCTTGTGTTCTTAAGCGATAGTTAAAAGGTGTTTATGTTACATTGTTTAGCTGACGTGCAACATTGCACATGTTTGCTTTGTTTACATTTGAATTGCGCTTACTGTCTACATTTGTCGTGTGAATATATGAATATTACACCACCATGGACTGAAGTTGAGCTCGTCATGTAGTGTGTATGATATATATATATGTGTGTGTGTGTGTGTGTGTGTGTGTAAAATAATAACGAATATCAGACATGTATTATTATTATTATTATAACAGCTGACGTTTCATTTTGATGGAGAAAAGCGTTGACAACTCGAGTTAATCAGACAATTCACTGCAAAATAGTCCTTATTAAAGCACAACTCTTTAATAATACAATTACCTTGGGATGATAGTTATTGCCATTATAGTGATACCATTATGTTAATATGGATCATTTAAAAGATGTAAGAACGTTTATTAGAGTTGCTGTCGCTCCATTAGACTTAAACAGTATGATGATCAAAAACAGTATTTTAAAAATATTATTTATTGATTTTCAGGGTTGAAAAGTACAGGCCACAGAAATTAGATGACCTCATCTCACATCAAGACATCCTGAGCACAAGTAAGCAATGAAATGGACAGATTATAAATCGTACTTTTCCATTATCATTATTTATCAAGATTTGCACTGTTATACTGATTTACAGAAGTGTCCTTAAAGGAATCGTTTACCCAAAATGAAAATTCAGTTGCATCAATGTTAAATTTCAGTTTGGTATGACTTCAGAAGACTTAAATATATATTCCAAAAGTTGAGTGGACTACTTTTATGGTGCTTTTGCATCCTTTTTAAAGCTCAATTCTTTGTAATATTCTGTAAATGACTAGTATATTCTTGAAATTTCTATAGTCTACTCCCTTCTTCTTCCACAGTCCAGAAGTTCATCAGTGAAGACCGATTGCCTCATCTTCTCTTCTATGGACCTCCGGGAACAGGAAAGACCTCTACTATACTAGCGTGTGCTAAACAGCTGTACAAAGATAAAGAGTTCAACTCCATGGTCCTGGAGGTACTGTAGAAGTTTCTCTACAGATGTTTTCCAGAAGCCTGTGTTTGGAGAATTCTTCCCCATGCCAGAAAATATGTGGTCATCAATTTAAAAGAATTGTTCACCCAAAAAAGAAAATTAGCAGAAAGTTTACTCACCCTCTGGTTCATGCAAGATGGTGAGTTTGTTTCTTCGTCAGAATTGATGTGAAGAAATGAGAAAGAGACATCAGAATGAGAGTCCAAACAGCCAAACAGTTGGCTAAAATAGGGTCCTCTGTCTATAATATTGCTTCCTCCAAATTTCAGTGAAGAAACAAACTGTTCGACCTCTTGGATGGTCTGAGTGGGAGTACATTTTCAGTACATTTTTATTTCTGGGTGAACTATTTCTCTAAAAAAAGAGTTGAAATAGGTCTGATGTTAGTTTTATCAGATGTTTTTTGAGTCAGATCTATTAATATGTCAGTTTCTTTGTTTTTTAGTAACAAATTAAGCTTTAACGTACTTGTAGAAAACCTTCTAATAGTTTTTTGTTGTTGTTGTTGTTGTTGTGATGGAAACTCTTGTATATTTGACTCCATCAGCTCAATGCGTCAGATGACCGTGGCATAGATGTGGTGAGGGGGCCGATCCTCAGCTTTGCCAGCACACGAACCATCTTCAAGTAAGAGAAGTACTCACCCTTATATCCCATTCATGAATAATTTGTATGGTATCATATCTGTTCTCACATACAGCAATATATTAAAGGTGTTTAAGAATTTCGTTTCCATGTAGCAACGTTTGAATGACATCTGGTCTTTAGGCTTTTATTGCATTAAAATATTAACTGTTGTTGTAAAATAATTTTCCTTTTTTCTGTTTGCCTCTTGTAGGAAAGGCTTTAAGTTGGTGATCCTGGACGAGGCGGATGCTATGACCCAGGACGCACAGAATGCTTTAAGGAGAGGTAGTGTACCATCTGCCCCTCCATCAGATCACCTGCTGAGCCCCCAAATGGCCCGATGGTAGAAGAATAGGGTTCTGCCATTTCAGTGCCCACAGTGAGACGTGAATGAGAGCTGTGTGATTATGATAGGAAACATATTTAGAGAGTCTGATTTTATATTAAAAAATATATATATTAAGAATGTCTATTTTCTTTTGTCTTATTATTATTTTAATTTTTTATATTCTTCATTTCAAATATTTGTATTATTAAAGTAATAATTATTATATTTTGACACATGAATAAGCATTGTGATTGAAATAAAATATTTAAAGAGTTTAAATAGCTATTTAGTAGATTATCTAGTATCTATTTTTAATTATTACTATTTCATATATTTTAATATTTTCATTTTTTATTATATTTTGACACATGAAGGAGAGCATTGATTGGGAAAATATTTGTAAAATATTTAGGATAATTAATATAAAATAGTGTAAGAATGTTTGTCCTGGATATCATAGATTATTTATCATGTTTTACACATTTATTTTGTTTATTTTTTTCAGTCCTTTTGGAGATTTTTTTTTATGCAGACTTCATTAAGCCATGTCTGATTTTTTTTTTCTTTCTCTCTCTCTCTCTTTCTGTCAGTCATTGAGAAGTTCACAGAGAACACCCGTTTCTGTCTGATCTGTAACTACCTCTCAAAGATCATACCTGCGCTGCAGTCTCGATGCACACGGTTTCGTTTCGGCCCCCTGTCTCAGAGCCAGATGATTCCCAGACTAGAGCATGTGATACAGCAAGAGAGGTGAGACTCTCATCACAGCCAATCCAGCTCAAGTGGATGTTATTTCTGAATTAAATTAATGTTGAGTTTATTGCATTCTGAAAGAAATCCATACCACTCCATTTTTATATATATATTTTTTATATAATAAATTAAAGGAATACATTTTTTTTTTTTTTAAGTATTTTTGATGTAGTTAGAGACAAGACATCTCTGTGCCAGTTGAAGATAGAGCAACATTGAAATGACAGTATTTTGAAATGAATGTTTGGATCATATCTAAAGTGAGTCATCAGATGGATCCACTCAAAAGACCCTGAACACAAAAGACCCTGGCTGGAGTGACCCAGCCTATTTGATTAAAAAACCCCTTCACACAAACACACATTTGATATGGGCTCTGGCACAGGACACAACTTTGAGCAAATAAAACAAAACATTGTATTTCCCCAGCATAGATTCATTAATATTTCCAAATCTGTTTTTCACTGATAGCATTGACATCACACCAGATGGCATGAAGGCCATTGTGACCCTCTCAACAGGAGACATGAGGCGATCATTAAACATTTTACAGGTGTGTGTATCAAAGTGATGTTTTGTGGTTTGCTTATTATGAAGCTGCTGGTAAGAAAAAATATGAATGAGAGAAATCTGTAATGTGTGTTCTCCTGTACAGAGCACCCATATGGCCTATGGGAAGGTGACGGAGGAGACCGTGTACACATGTACTGGACATCCTCTTAGATCAGACATCGCCAACATACTGGACTGGGGTCTCAATAAAGACTTCACCACTGCATATAACCGTATCCTTACTTCCTTACTACTCTAATATTTGGTTAGTTATCCAAGCTTTAAAGCTCATAATAGCTTTGTTTGTTGTTGTTTTTATACGAAATGGGATCAAAGTCTCCGGTTTACATGTTTAAAAAATCTGTTTGTATATATTAATAATAATAACAACAATCAATAAATGAATGAATATAGTAAATAATTTGATATATCATCATCTTGACATATATATCAGGAAAAAGAGATTATGCTCAATGTATTGTAATCTTACATTTGTGGTTTATACATGTAATATTGTGACTATGTAAAATCAAACATAACTTTTTTTTTATATATATAATTATTACAATAGGAAAATAAATAAAAAATATAAATATAAAATATATATATATATATTAGATTATTATATTAGAATATATATTTCTAATGTGCTATTTGTATAAAATGCATAATCATCAAAGAAGCATTTTTAATATTCATAATTAAAAAAAACATTTAACTGCTTATTTGTAAGTTGCTAATATTAGTTTATGAAGTCCTTATCTGGGTTCAACAGAAATTCTGCAGCTCAAAACTCTCAAAGGTCTGGCACTTCATGACATCTTAACTGAAATCCATCTTCTCATTCACCGCGGTAAGACTACACTTTTAATTCAGCATGCATGGCTCTTTAATAAACTCCTCTTCAAAATAACCAAAGCATTCTAGGGTCTAGTTGAGGCCTGCAACGCCACACACAACCTATCACAACTTTGATATAGTGATGAGCTACATGTTATCCCTGCCCTTGTTACCATGGAGATCCTTTTGTGGTTGTCATGGAAACCGGTTGTTCTTGTTTTTAAAGGATGTCTGTCAGAAGTAGCAGAGTGTAGCATGCTTCACACACACATATGAGAACAAGCACTGAATATTACACTATTTTCAGAAACCAGACTGCAATAATGCGAAATTAATGCTCACACAGCATGCCAGGTTTTCTGTGGGGTTATTTCATGTTTTAAAATAACAAAAAAAAAAATCTGATTTATTGGTCACACAATCAAAGTGTTGTTTGAGCTCATTTAGGTGGGCTCAATTTGCTCTAATGTTTCGTGTCTCTATTTCAGTGGACTTCCCTCCCTCCATCCGCATGGGCTTACTTATAAAACTTGCAGATATTGAGTGAGTACATTCATTAAGTCAAGTTATTTAGTAAATCAGTAGAGAAGTGTTTACACTGTTCTGTTAATGACTGTTTGATTACTGAAATATGAATGAAGCAGACAGCACCATTCATATTTACTCCACTCAGATTCACCTGATTAATCTAAATATGCATTGGTCATGAGAATAACTATAAATATAATACAACATATACAATCAAATTAATACTTTAATTTTGCAAGGATGCATGAATATTAAGCAGCACAACTGTTTTCAACATTGGTGGTAATAAGCAATGTTTCTTGAGAAGCAAATCAGCGTATTAGAATTATTTCTGAAAGATCATGTGACACTGAAGAGTGGAGTAATGATGCTGAAAATTCAGCTTTGTGTCACAATAAATTACATTTTAAAATATATTTTTAAAAATACCATATTAAAACAATTATTTTCAATTGTATATTTCATAATATTGCTGTTTTTACTGTATTTTTTTAATCAAATGATTGCAGCCTTGGTGAGAATAAGAGACTTTTAAATACCATAAAATATCGTACCAACCCCAAACCTTTAAATGGTAGATTGTTTATTATTATATACTTGAGTGAGCTTCTTCAACTTCTGTTCTTTGCTTTTTAACCACAAGATATCGTCTGGCCTCCGGAACCAATGAGAAGATCCAGCTGAGCTCAATGGTTGCAGCTTTCCAGGCTGTTAGAGACATCGTAGTCAGCGATGGATAGATCATCGGTTCACACTTTGAAGGGGTTATGTAACATAGATCCATGATGTCATGAGAGGAAGTTGTTTACTTCATATTGTTCTGACAAAGAAAAAAAAAACTATGCGCAGAACCCTGTAATATTTTTTTAAATGTTTCTTTTTGTGCTTGAAATAAAGCTTGTCTCAGTACTTTGTAAAACAAATTCTACATTAAAGTAGTTATGTAAATAAATATTTCAAATATAGTGTCGTAATTTAATGTCTTTGTTTTGGAAGCTCAACCGTCTGGGGAAATCAGGCATCTCAGAAATTATGCAAAAACATTACTTATTTATTTTCATCTGCAGTGTTCTTCACAATATACAATCTTTTGCTTTGGAACATCCCTGTAAGTAAGGTATTCCAGAACTTTTTTCGGCAAGGGAAGAGCCTCCACCTGATAGGTTGAAATGGAGAATCTCAGGGCAATCCGGCACAGATGCTTAAGGCTCGGGACAAGATGAGGAACTCTCCAGAATTTGACATGTCCATCTCTGCAACTACAATCAAATATAAAGAAGATCTTAATATCTTTTACAGTACACAAGCAGAAAAAAAGTCCAAACTGAACATAATATATAATGTTCCAACAAAATTATGTGACTTGCAATACCCTGTAGCGATGACGCCCCCATGTGGATGGAAAGCACAGCACACGCCACTAGCTCGGTTGTGATCAGTGTCTGCGACTACTTTATCTTGTTCCATGTCCCAGATCCGTAGCGCCCTGCAACACAGTGCAGTGTCATCAGTAACAACAAAGAACGGTGTGAGGTCACAAGGGTGACGTCCGGTCCGGTCATGTAGCTCTGAGGATCTCTAATCTCAAATGGATGGTTCACTGCTCACCTGAAGTCTTTGAAAGCCAGCAGCAGACCAACCGGAGAGAAGCTAAGAGACGTCAGTAGATTGTCACTTCTATAAGAGCACAGCTCACAGTCTCTGGAAAGAGAAGCTAGTATTCTTACAACAATTTCCAACATGCAGTTTGTGACATAATTTACCTGAGTAATCCACACGACCATCAACTAACATCTTGTTTTTTGTCTCGTATTTTGTTCAGAAGCAATGGTTTAAAGAGGTTTAAACATTTTTCCTTTCTCTTTGGTTTTTTTCCTAAAGCTTGTCACAAGTTGTTAACTGTTGGACTGGAGTCATGCGTATTATTTGCAGATTGTGATGTTTGACTTTAATTCTGACGGCACCCATTCACTGCAGACGATCCATTGGTGAGCAAGTGATGTAAAGCTAATTTCTCTAATCTGTTTTGATGAAGAAAAAAACTCATCTACATCCTAAATGGCCTGATGATGAGTAAATCTTCAGAAAGTTTTCATCTCAAGTTAATTATTCCTTTAACCAAATGAGTAAGGAAATTGAACAATTTATGTACACATTTATAAACGCATCAAAGATTCAACATTTAATGTAAAAGTCTGCCCCAAAAATTACATTTTGTCATCAAAAATATATTTTCTTTATTTTCTGTGGAGCACAAAAGATGGACTTTTTGTCCCAAAAATGAAATGGCTTTATTTCAAAAAAGAAAAAAAAAACACCTATGATAGTAGAAAGGAACAACTTTGTTGGCAACATACTCTACTCTAGTCCGGAGATCAGCTGTATAGGGGTCCCACAGGTCCAGCCACCAGCCTGTGGTCGAGTGATACGAAGCGATCGCGAGCAGCGCGCCGTCCTGGGAAAAGTCACATGATGTCATGGTGCGCTCATGTTCGTATGTAAGGTGTCTCATGAAGGTGTAGGACCGCAAGCTCCACAAATACACCTTCTGTTGGGAAGAAGACATTCAGACAATATAACAGTCTTATTACATGATATCCTGTTCCTCTGATTATATTACTAAACCCTTTATGTTACTACTAGAAGACATCCTAACAAAGAAGCCACAGCTTCAGCACATTAACTACTGGGTGAAAGTGGTTGAATACTTTTTTTTCTTTATTTTGAACAGTTTAGCTATTAATATTATTTATTATATATATATATATATATATATATATATATATATATATATATATATAAAAATACTAATTTGATACTTATTGAATAAAATCTTATTTGAAATTTTGTTATTTAATGTAAACACATACCGTTTTAATTGTCCAAATACTTCTGGAGCAACTGTAGCATTGTTGTTAATTGAAATAAAATGTGTGTGTGTGTGTGTGTGTGTGTATAAATATACTATATATACACACATATAAGAAACAACATGAGAAATGTTGCCTTGGCTACTAACTAAAATACAACAAAAATTGGTTTTAAAATTACTAAAGCTAAAAAAATATTAAAGCTACATTAAAATATTAAAACAAAACAATAACAAAAAAAGACACAAAAACACATACCAAAATCAGTAAAATAACTGAAAATATAAATATAAAAATGCAAGCTAATTCAAAACATTAAGGAGTATATAAATAATACTAAAAAGTGAAAGTGACGTGACATACAGCCAAGTATGGTGACCCATACTCAGAGTTCGTGCTCTGCATTAACCCCCCCAAAGTGCACACACACCGTGAACACACACCTGGAGCAGTGAATAAAGAGTGAAATAAGAAACTCACCGAGTCGAGGTTGCAAACAGACGCGATCACACTGCTGTCAGGTGATATGGAACATCTGAAGACCCAGTAGATTGGACCCCGCAGCACATGGGGACTGGCGCCTGCAAATATCAGCAATACAATCTTCATAAGTACATAAGAATTTGAGGTCCCATTTCATCCCATTGCAAAGATACGTTGCTTCCACATCAGATGCTCTGACCTTTCTTTGACAAGTCCCATATCCTTAAAGTTTTATCTCGGGAGGCCGATACAAGTGTGAGATTTCCATTTGGAGTGAAGACTAAATCCCTGACAGGAGCCTGATGTCCGGTGAGAGTAAACCGCAGATTTCCTCAAGACAGAACAGGGATTTACTAACATGTTTAATCTAATACTACATGCGTTTAACACCATGCTGTTAATATTTAGAGCAATATAAGTTCTTGATGGTGAAACTGAGTCCAGAGTTGAAACTAACCGGTTGAGACGACCCACACTTGGATCACGCCATTGTTCAGACCAATGGCCAGCAGTAGCTCATGATCATGTCTGTTCTGATGTGAAACATCCACTCGGGTAGACAAGCAGGGACCAAACGCCAGTGCCCACACTGTCTGCTTGCAGTTAAGTGTCTTCTCTTCACTGCATACAGCTTCGGCACTGCTGTTAATACAGAGAAGAACAGAAGAAGTTTCAGCTGTGCTCTACATCCAAGTATGAGATAGTACAGTAATGGTATCAAAAGATGGTACTGTGATATACCATAAACCATGGTACTGAATTTGTACATTCATTTACCTTATGGTAAAGAATATGAGCTCAAAAACATTGTAATACCATGGTACTTTTTTGAAAGGACTATAGTTACATGGAATCAGTCCTGTGGTACTTTTTATAAGGATTTTAGTAAAATAGATTTGTTAGTGAATTCATAAAATACTTTGATACTTATAAAATAGTATTTTAAATCATCAGGGTTATTTTAGTAGCATTGAGATTGTATTATTTAATTAAATGTGGAATGAGTTTTTATTTTTCCATTTTCATTTTAATTAGTTAATTGTTTAAATAAGTTTACTGAGGTTTTAGGATTTTGCCTGAATAAAAAAAATATATACTCAGCTGTTTTCAATATAATAATAATGTTTTTTGACAGGCAAATCAGCATATTAGAATGTTTTCAGAAGGATCATGTGACACTGAAGACTGGAGTAATGTATAATAATGTTATTTATTTATTTATTTATAATGGTAAGCCAGCCAACAAGGACTGGTTTCAGCTGTGATATATATATATATGTTTTTTTTTGTTTTTGTTTTTTGGTGACAGTTTTAAGGTTAGCATAGCAGCTATTTATGGTGTTACATATAAGCCTATATTTATTAAGCCATTGTGTTATGTTATGAATATAGACTCACTCTTCGGATGTCAGCGGCCAGGACAGGAGTTTGACGATGCCGTACCCCATCGACCAGGCAAAAGAAGACCCGTCCGGAGAGAAGCGGACGCTCCATGTCTCGCAGCCGGCGGAGCCGTACAGACGCGGGGGATGAGCGGGATTCAGCTCCGCGATCAAATCATGCGGTTCTGTCACAATTAAACAGACCTGTCATTTTACAAAGACATACGCATATCCGGAACTACTCTTCGTCTACAAGTATAAGTCCTCTTACATCAAATGCATATCCTTATATCATTTAAGGTATGTGAATCACCTTACCTTTGACAGCGCAACCTCGAAACGAGGAGCACATCTTGCCATTGACTGAAATAATGTCACGATAAGCATCATTTCACCTCTCCTCTGCATTCATTTGACTAGGGGGTGTGGCCAGATGGGCAAACCACGTGACCCCGTCGTCGAGTGCGTTCTCAGTACAGTACATACTTGGGTGTGTCTATTGTATATTTAGTGTTAAGGTGCGTTTTATACCATGTCCTTCACATCTCAGGTATCGTGATTTTACAGCTTTGAATACATTATTCATTGTCATTTAAAGCCAGTTTACTCTAAGTATTGTTTTATATCTGGCCACTACTAACCTAAGCTTGGCCACCCAATATTTATATACAATGTTAGCATTTGTTGTTCTGCCTTCAATTTTAAGCTGTTTAATATATATATATATATATATATATATATATATATATATATATATATATATATATATATATATATATACTGTATTAAAATCTGAAAAGAAATCAATAGGGACATGAGAATTTTAAAACATAAGTTAATAAAATGACTGAATGTTTTACAGTAATGAGAATTAAAGTCATGAAAATGAATTAACAATGCAAAGAAATTTCAATGCAACTGTCGTGACCATTTTCCATTTCAATGAAAAGGTATGAAACACGAAAAAAATATTTTGAATATCTATTTTCCTACAGTATAATCACACAGTCATTCAGGGCAACACCCCCACTCAACATTTATACCTTCATCAAATCCAAATGCTTTGATCTCATCCAATCCTAATGCATATTGAACATATATGTCCATTTAAGGTGCCTAACTATGTCCTCCAGATGAGTTTCTAAGAATTTAATGCAAATCATTTTCTATGGGGCCAGGACGTCTAAGAAACTAAAATAACATTTCTGTCTCACACACTTATCTTGCACACATACACAAATAGATTTCCTGTTATCTTTCAGCTCATCAAAAACCCAAGCATACTGAAACACTCAGAGACAGTCTAAAGCACACTCTAGTACAGTGAAGCAAATAATATTCATATTTCAGATAGAAATAAAACTTCTTCCACAGCACAAAATAGGCTTCCCTTAAGATATTATTATTGTTTTGCCAAGACCCAGACATATTTTGTTGAGATTCAACCATACATTTTTACAGAAAGTATTATTCAAACAAGTAACAATAACATTTCATAACACAGTATGGAGTAGTAAAAGTTTGAATTGAAAGATGTGAGGCCAGCCCAGTATATTAAAAACTAATACTGAAAATAAAAACGGGGCCTCTCTAAAATAAGTTTAAGATCTTTACACTTGAAATTATATAAAAGGATAATATTACACAAAAAACAAACAAACACATATATTAGCAGAGCTGACCCAAATAATTAATTTTCTGTACATTTAAAGTGTTAACTAACTGTCTGCTGACTGTTGTACTGGTTCTGTTTGTGTTTGGTGATCGGTACTGTCTGCATTATCTTCATGATCACCTGTAAAATATACAGACATGCATTTCAGAAAATCTCTCATATTTACAGGTTTATCAAATGAATAAATAAATTATAATTTCTCAAACTTGCCTTACTTATATTTGCTCAAGTCTTGCTTAATTTCTTCATTATGTAACATTCCCCAGTTCCCAATTCTTTCAAAAGAAACTACTTTTGAAATTATAACACAAACCTCTTAACAATATTCGGGAAACCGTTAACTTACTGTTAACAGATGGTATTCTGTGAATCTCTACGAGTGTGGTTGCATGGCCGTTTGTCGGCGGAGGGAGTTGTGGAACAGTTTCATGGACAATTTCCTCTTCATCTGAGTCCACCAAACTCAGTACGTCCCATCTGTCATTGTCTAAATGACTAGAAAGAAAATGTTACAATGCCTCAGCTTTACACATCCTTACAATAAACTTTGATTTTGTAATAATGCTTACCTATGATTATTAATGAGCTGTAATGTTTTGCGGTCATACTTACCTAAATCCTAAACCTGAAAAATAAAAATAAAAATAAACATTTATGCAAAGAATCTTTAGAAAAAGAGTTTTATTTAGCAACTCAGTATGCAAAACTACTTACCAATACAAATTCTGTCCCGCTTTGAATATACCATCACACCAACAGTGACTCCAATCATCATTATCAAAATGGACACAAAGACACCAACTACGACCCCTCCATTACCTGCAGAGGCTGAGAACAAATATTAAACAGTTATAGGCAGTCTGAAACTACTTTTAGTACAGAGGGAAGACGTTCATGTGGAGGATGTTATGTAATACTTCTGCAAAGGGAAAGGCATTACAGAGCTTCTTTTCTGATCACATTCATGCATAGATGTCAAAGCTTTAGCATTACTAGAATTTGAAGTATCTCCAGATCTGACCTCTGATATATTTTTAAAACATCCTCAAACAACTGAAACCATAAGATTTTAGTGTGTGAATCTCACAAATCCTGCCAAGAACATGTCCAAAATCAAAAGAAAAAAATATTTAGCTTATACAAAAAAAGCCTGTTGCAAGGACTATTAAGATGCAACATAACATTACTTTCATGACAGTTTTCCTATAATGCAAATTTGATAATGTTCATATTTGTAAGGCAAAGAATAATTTTACATATGTGAGTTTGTGTGTGTGTATATATATATATATATATATATATATATATATATATATATATATATATACACACGCACACACATATATATAAAATATATAGTTACTGTGTAAAATATACACACATAAATAAATATGATAAATGCTATTTTATAAAAACCTATTTATAAAAACTCAGAAATAAATATCCAGAAAAATTAGTGCCTCATCATTAAAATAGTGCAACATTGCAAAAAATATATGAATGGTCTAAAAATAGGTTTAATTTCCCTTACCCTTTATTCATTTTAATTTAATGTTTTAACTTGGTATATAAGAATTCTTGTTTTATATATATATATATATATATATATATATATATAAAATGATAAATATGGAGAGACGTTCAAGTTTCTAACTTACTCTTCACAGTTAGAAACACTTCCAGTGCTCTTGCATCAAGAAGGTTTTCACTGTAGCAGTAGTAGGCCCCTTCATCTTCCTTTGTTACATTGATTATAATGAGTTTGTAATGGGGGTTTTTATCTTCCACAATATATTTGGAGGTGGTGTTGATGATTATGTTGTCCTTTTGTTTCCAGACAGTCTTAGCTGGTGGCAGAGAGTCGGTCTCAGTACATTTGAGGGTGATATTACTGCCCTCCAGAGCGGTCACCAAGGGATCTCCTAATGGATATGGCCTCTCTGGAAGACACATAAAATATAATGGTTTAATTATAGTCAAGACGAGCAGAAACACAAGCTGTAATATTATGTTTAAAGACCAAAACTCATTAGTAACAACAAACAGAATTGTATTTATAATGGCTGATTTTAAAGAAGCTTCATAGAGTTTTTTCGGGGACACACACGTAACCCTGGCCCAAACTCACGACAATGGATAACGTGGCCCACTCAAAAAAAAAAAAAAAAAAAAAACTGATTTTACATTTTGCTTGTTCTACTAGAACCATTTTTTTAACCAAGTTTAAGCAAAAACTGGTTCTGATAGTGTGGAAGAATCAATGGGGTTTTTGAAAGTAATATTTTATGCTCATCAAGGCTGCCTTTATTCGATAAAAAAAATACAGCAAAACAGAAATATTATAAAATATTATTAAAATTTAAATGACCTTTATTCTATTTGAATATATTTTAAAATACAATTTATTCCTGTGATGACAAAGCTGAATTTCAGCATCATTGCTCCAGTCTTCAGTGTCACATGATCTTTCAGAAATCGTTATTTGAAGAATAAAAGTGTAATTATAGTGTGTAATTAAGTGTAATAATAAAGTTTTCAGGACTATTCTCTTTATTTTTTTTTTTTTTGTTATAATTCTCAATACTGCAATACTGTAGGAAAAATAGTCTTACTGAGCTCAAAGGAGCAGTTTTTCTCCACACCAGTCACGTGATGTCCGATACACTTCACTTCCTTTACATTGTGCATCATAGTGCTATTCACATAGACCTCCAAACACTCGGTCTCCTGAGACGTGGAGTTGATCGTGGGACCCTTGGCTATAACATTTTCTTCACGGACCTCCTGCCAGTTCAGAGTGGGCACAGGGTAACCTCCATTCCATTTACATTTGAACAAGACATCGTATGGCTCATTTAGTATCACCCAACTGCACTCCGGATGCCTCTCTGGAGCATCTGATAAAGGCATTAGAGACAATTAAACAACCTATACATCACAGATCTACCAAACAAAGCTAAATCTAAACAGACAATGATTCTCGAAGTAAACTGAAAGAACCATATATAACAAAAGCTTCATTTCCAATACACTTTCAAGAACTATTAAAACATCTGTCTTACAGTAAACTAACAGCTCCTGGCTCTTGTTCACAGTTGTCTTGGAGAGTGTATTCTGGGATGTACAGGTGTAAATCCCTTGATGGCTTGGTTGGATTTTACTTATGAAGAAGTCAAGGAATGATTTGTTCCCAGATGCCTTGTCATTAATGTCCAGCGCCAAATTTTCAACAGTCCATGTCAAGTTTTGTGAGGGAAAACACTCACTAGAGCAGTTAAAATACACATCTAAATCTTTTTGAACATATAATGTTCCATTCGGTAAGAGAGTTGCTGGTTTTATGGCCAGTGAGATGCTAGTTGGACCCTCTGAAATAATACAAACACACAAACATGATTAATTATTCATTCGACTCTCACAAAGCACCTGTCCTTTAAACCTTCATCAAAAATGTTCCTTTAGAATTTCAGAAGCAGTATCCAGTATTTATTTGAAACTGATTTCTTTTTTTTTAACAACATTTCTTATAAATGCCTTTATTATCACTTGCTGAATAACAACATTTACGGTATTTCTTTCAAAAATCTAAATGACTCCAAATTTTGAACATTTTAATAAGAGTTTCAGAGGAACTAAACTAAGATTTCTTCTTGTGTTCAGTTAGTTGTTATGCGTGTTAGTTAACCTAATGCATGTCAGTCAGTCACACGGTGGTTTTCTAGGTCCATGCCTTGCAGTTAAACCGGTAAAACCTGTTTGAAGTCAGACTCCCGATCTCACAGAAACTGGAGAAATCTATTGCATATTGTATTAAAGCTTTCACACATTAGTACGATTTAGATATCCATAGCACCATACCAGACACTCTGAGCAGGATGTTTGAGATAGTTTGCCATAAGATGCCATTCTTTGTTTGGGATTCGCATTCATACTGGCCTACATCTGTAGACTGAAGGCCACTGATCAAAAGAGAGCCATTGTTTAAAATGGAAAGATGCTCTGTCGCTGCAACAACAATCCCATCTTTCTTCCAACGATAAAGAAGTGAAGATTCATTAACTGGCTGGTCAAGACACTGTAGTACAGCATTCTCACCCTTCTCTCTAATAATATAGCGCTGCACCTGCTCCTCTGACCCTACAGGAAGAAGCACAGAGAAAACATTTAGAGTAGTGCTACAAATATGCAGCAAAGTACTAAAGTAATACTATTTTTTTTATCCAGTGCAATAACAACACCTTGGTATTAGAGCTTTAAGTACCATGCAAATGTCATTCAGTACAATTGTTTCACTTATGGAAAATGGGGTTTGGACTATTTCATGGTATTTTTGGAAATTCCCTGGAGTACTGGAAACACTATATTAAATTACTTTGTAGTATATACTAATAAAATAGGCTATCCCAGCATGATATTTCTTATAAAATTGATACCAGAAAAGATTTTCCTGTCAACTCACCTGTTTGATGTGACAGAAGAAGCAGATACAGAACTATTGCAGATATCATAATTTTAGGATTGTCAGGATATCCCATCAAATTATGGGATAAAATATTTTCTTTTGCAAATTCGATGGAGTTTCCTTTTGTTTGCTGGCAAACGCATCAAACGCTTCTCTATTAATTAAATAAATAACCAGATATTTTTAAGATAAATTCGCGAACGTTCTAAAATGGCTTTGGGCTTGGAATGCGGCATGTTTTGTGCCACGTTTGATCCATGTCCATCTTCAACCTGTTTACTTTGCTTTCTTTCCCGGAAACTTTGAACTTTGAGATTGCAGTTTGACCACACCCGTCACCTGCTCTCTAGTGATGGGAAGTTCGATTCTTTTCCGCGAACCGGTTCTTTCGGACGGTTCGATTCAATAAACCGGTTGAAAAAACCGGTTCATCGGTTCTTTCACGCTCGACGTAATGACGTCATTGGCGATGACGTAATGGCGTCACGTAATGGCATCTACCAAACATTCAAATATATAAAGTCAGTAATCATAACTTTAGTCAGTTAAAACCTCATAATCATGAAAAGTTTACATTTGAGTTTTGCAACAACACCCAAATACAGTAACAGCAATAATGTGCATATGAGGATTTAAGTCTTGAAGATATAAAGTAAATAAATTAGGTGTCATCAGTGCAGAAACCATGATCCACTTACTAAACTAAACATAATCCATTGCGATGTATTTGTTATTAAATTAACTTACGTTTCGCCAGATTGCCCTTCCTCCAAGCCCTCAAAACACCCGCTCATAACTACTAGTACAGAATCAGAATCAATCACCAAAAGAATCCCTTCGGTTCAGAGACATGCTGTGAGTCAGTTGGCTTCACGCTGAATCGCGCATGCGCAGTATCATCAGTTCATCGGTTCTCAATTCGGGCGCGTCCGACAGAAACGATTCTCGGTTGAGTGTACTGATGATCCGAAAACCGATGCAACCCGTTCTTGACTCGAGAACGAGAATCGCTCTAACCGGCACGTGCTGCAGTTCAGTGTCATCAGCTGCTCTACTCGTGTTCATGTTCTGTTTACTACAAACTCAATTTGTGAATGTCATCATTAACTATAAATACAGTACAGATATCTCATAAATCATCCCTTATTCCTATTAAACATAAGAGTCTTTAGAGTCTTAATTATTGTCCAACTTCCCTGAAAACCCATTTGGCCTATACATATACAATATACAGATTGGAAACATTAATCTAAAAAAAATAATAAAAAAAAAATCAAAATAAAATATAGTTACTTTATCACACTTTCCGATGTTTAACAAAATACTTACAAAATTACACGCATGCGCAGTATCATCAGTTCATCGGTTCTCAATTCGGACGCGTCCGACAGAAACGATTCTCGGTTGAGTGTACTGGTGATCCGAAAACCGAAGCAACCGGTTCTTGACTCGAGAACGAGAATCAGCTCATCGGTTCTCAAATCGGACGCGTCCGACAGAAACGATTCTCGGTTGAGTGTACTGGTGATCCGAACACCGAAGCAACCGGTTCTTGACTCGAGAACGAGAACTGCTCCAGCAGTGGGCGTGTTTGTTCATTATCTGGCTCGGATCAGTGTTCATCTTCAGTTCGGTCTTCACAGCATTTCATTCAGTGTACTGTTTGAGTAAATGGATTACCCCGGGATATTGGTTTATTCTGACTCAGAGGGAGTGTCAGTCACGTTAAAAAAGTTAACAGCTTAAGTAATTTGTGGATTTATGCTTATTGGAGACGTGAACCGTTTCAAACGATTCAGTTCGATTTGGTGAACTGGTTCAACCGGTTCACTAAGAAGAACCGGTTAAATTGAACGATTCGTTCACGAATCGGCCATCACTAAGAGACACACACCATATTTAACTCGACGCACTCTGAATTGTGGCACATTATCCCTAAAAGCATCCCAATTCAAAATCCATGCCTTACTATTGAACTACGTACTTTACTTAAAATGTAAATAAATACTTTTTTACTGACGGTTGCATATATGTATATATATATATATATATATATATATATATATATATATATATATATATATATATATATATATACAGTACATACATGCACACATCTGTAAATTTCTTTCTTTCTTTATTTAGCGGAGTTATGGTTAAATAAATAAATGCTATGTAATTCAAGTAGTTTAATGCATTAAGATATGGTACACGTGCAAAATGTAACTTCACTAATAATTCATGTAAACATATAGCAAACATGTAAACATGAATGACTACTTTATAGTGGCTAACATTTGTAATAATATTTCAAATTTTATATAAACATTGACATAAATATTAGTTAAATAATAATAATAATAATAATTACAAAAACAATGACATTATTTTAGATTTATAATTATATTGCACATAATTTTCACAAAATATTTTTTTACTATTATTATTTTTTTCTCCATATCTGAGAAACCAAAGTCAAATGTGTCAACTCCACGATAATGGATGTATTATTATTATTATTATTATTATTATTATTATTATTATTATTATTATTATTATTATTATTATTATTATTATCATCATTACATTGGCTGGAGCATAAGAAACAAATGGAGAAAAAAAAACATTTTGGAAAAAAATATATTTTATTCATATTTTATTTTATGTTCTTTGCAGAGGACACCAGGACTTAATTATTTAAAAAAAAAAAAAAAAGAAAAGAAAGAAAAACCTGAAAAGGCATTAAAAAACAAAACCAATGTTTATTTTTTTCTTTCACCAATCAGTTTTTAGGTTTCAGGCTATTTTTAGCCAAACTTTGTACAAAGATGATTCTCATATGTTCTCGTACTCTCTGTTTTGTTATGAAATATATAACAGAATGATTTGATACTGTGGCCTACTTTATGGAATATGTTTGTAAAATGTCCAAAAATGTGTTGCCTATTCACATTCTGTACACAATGTCTGTATACAGTGCACCAAATATTCATATTAATGTGCTCTTGTTTTCGGCTTTTGTTTGTCCTGGTGTCCTCTACAGAAGACATGTATGAAAATTATGCCCCTGGTTCGTAAAAAAAAAAAAAAAAAAGTCATACTCGAAAATATTTCCCCATAACATTTTTCTGAGATGTTAATTAAAATTAGCTAGATTTAAATGAGCATTACAAAACAGTATCATATTAGATTGCTAAAATAGACCATTCTGTCAATATCAGTCATATTAAAGAGCAAAGAGAAGGTGTGTTTATGATCAAACCTCCAAACATTTGATATCTCTAAAAACCCCTGAATGTGCTCTGTACAGACTTAAAACTGTGTCGTGTATGGTCTCAGAGAAATTCACTATTTTTTTATGTCCTATAGACAAAATCCATGCCTGGATACTATACATGTTATGTTTTGTTCATAGTTTTTATTACATAATATTATTTAGTATTAGAACGTGTCTATTCTGTTCATATAAAGGCGTTCCATTCTCTGATTGAATGTTTAAACGTTCTCCTCCTCTAGAGCGCGCCAAAGCGTTACATTTCTGACGTTTCTGGTGTGCGACACTATTTTGGTTCCCCCGCTGTCGGTGCCGGTGAAGATCAGTCCTACATGTCTTCAATATGTCAGGCTGTAAGAAGCCGCGAGCTGTAGCAAATCCTCTGGAATCGACATTTACTTCTCCCAGTGAGAGAATACTGAAAGAATGCCACACTTTATATGTCGACAACGACAACGGTAAATAACGGGTAACTTACCATTCGTATGTAAACACGTGTTGCGGTTGTGTCTTTATGGTCTAAAACATAATGAAATATTTTAAGATAAAAATCACATTGAAAGTCCGAACTGTATAATGCTTTAGTTATATTTATACGAGTCTCTCCTTTAGAAGTTTTGTTATTGACTGTGTCTAAAAACACTTAGCAAGCCGCCTAACTTACCTAGACAGTTTTGGACATCATATGATATTGCCACATGACTATGTGAGCAGCACAGGGATTTGAAACACAGTCTTATTGATCAGTTGTCTGGGTCAGTACAGAATTAAATACAGTAATATTACAGTAGCCTATATGTAAATCCACGATTATACAATATTTTCAAGTTCATCTAAACTGAAAGGTCTTTTACTGGACAACAACATGCAATATTTACAGTATATACATGTGCAAGCTGCATGTTTGTATTCACATTTACTGTATAAATCAATACTCCTTGTTGTTGGAAAGCAACAAGGCAGCATGTACTGATAATAAAACTCCATCTGTCTGGATGTTTTTAACAGGATTGGTGACTATTGCAGAGAGTTTGGGAGTGAGGCTATTACCTCCTCGGAAAAAGATTATTGTTATGATTATGGGGAACCATTCTGCTGGGAAAAGCTCCTTCATTAACTGGTAATCACACCTCTCATATCAAAATACATTTTGTATCCCTAAATGATTTCATAGAATGAGATCTGGAGATGAAGATTATACAGACACAGATTTACATTTGAATGACATTTTCTTTTCCCTAATTGTTTTTTATATATATACCAACATCATGTCCCATTATTTTGTGGTTCTTATCCTTTTTGACTCCAAGGCTTTGTGTTGTGATTATACATTTGAAGGATTATGAATAAGCATAAGGATAAAACAAAAAAAAAGTTTTACTTACAGTTTCTGTCTGATAAAATAGAGGTTGATGTAGCTAAAATAAAATAAAAAATGTACATTCATTATTAAAATGTCCATTCCATGTCCATTTTATCAGGTCTAGAAATCAAAAAATAAATTAAAATGAAAATCATTTTAAGTCATTTTGAAACCCAGGGTTGCAAACCTGTATAAAAAAAATAGTATGGATGAATATGGGTATAAAAATGGTTATAAAAATTTTAAATTAAATCTGTCTTTCAGGTATGTGGAGGAACACATACAGAAGACAGGTGTTGCCATTGAGACACAAGGCTTCACATTTATAACTAGTGGAAGAAAACGAGAGTCACTAACAGTGAGTACGTTTTTGTGCACACCAGAAAGCAGATTATTGTGAGAAAGCTGCTTAAGGTGCAGTTTACACTCTTATCCCCTGTATTTGGTGCAAGGCAAATGTTTTTTATATTTGATCGTGTTGGTACAGTACATTGATAACCTTTTTAGTGTACAGAGTACAGTACAAAAACACATGAACAGAGATGCCAAGAATAAACACTGATCATTGGATTTGATCCAACAAGGATTTAGAATAAAGTTAGTACAGTCCCTACTGTATCTAACATTCATAGGTATATATTTATAAACATTAATCTGTATATTAGCGAAAGCCTGTAAATAATGCTTATATACAAAGGTATGTGAGGTGAATAGTGTATTCATGTGTATTTGTATTTACTGCATTACTGATGGTCATAAACATGGTGAATGAGCGGAAAAGTCATGTGACTGAAACAGATGAGTAGTGAAAGTGCAGTTGTGAGTGCTGTTAATTATGGGCTGATTAATAATAATGCCTCCTGGGTCACATGTTGACCGGTGGGGGTCTTCTCTGGGTGCTGTTGCTTCAAAGAGATCTATCAATTGAAAACACACTAGCTGAACCTGTTTCAATTAATTTAAAAAAACAATCCTTATTTGTGCCTTTTCCTGATGTCAGGACAGCTGTGAACACCTGCTTGAGTATTCAAACAGAGACATAACTTTAAAGAAGTATATGTATATGAAGTATATGAACTGTTTGTTTGCTTTTAGCTACCAATAAGGTTGTTGTAGACTCCAAATCATTTAATACATATTTACGTTTAAACCCATTTCACAGAATTCTCCATGTTTTCCTCTAAAATCAGAGCAAATGTAACATAATTGCATTACCCAATCCTGTTCTGTGCACTTTTTTCCACATTATTTCCTGTTCTCACTCAACTTTCCTCTCTAATGGCACAAGTCCAGAAACATTTTTACTTGTGAGCAGATACAAATGGAATCTCTGGAATCTTTTCTGCTGATTAAGGAAGAAATTCTTCAAATTTAAATTTTTATAATAATAGAGTACACTCTAGAGTAACTTTGTTTTCAAAAGTTTAATTTAATTAATTAATATTTTTTCTCAGGAAGGATGCATTTAATTGATCAAAAGTGACCGAAAAGACTTTCACATTATTATAAAAAAAAAAAAAGCATTTCAAGTATATGCTTTTCTTTATAACTTTCTATTCTTCAAAGAATTCTGAAAAAAATCCTTCATAGTTTCTACAAAAATATTATGTAGCACATTTTTATAGATATCGATGTGCTATTTTAATAATAATATTTCACAATATTACTGTTTTAATTTTTTTATTTAAATAAATGCAGCTTCAGGCTGCTTTAAATAATAATCTTTCACAATATGACTTTTTTTTATTACTGAATAAATTGTATTACTAAAATAAAAGTAGCCTTGGTGAGAATAAGATGTCAGAAAATGTAAAAAATCCAAAAATGTCAATATAAAGCACTTATCATTAAGTTCTAATCAAAGGCCAAATTGTCTGAGATTACAAAAGACAAACGACTGTGTTTTTCAGGTTAAATCGTACATGTGTGTATGTGGCGAAAGATTAGAGCATATCACAGCTTAGTCAGTCGCTCCTTCTGGAAGCAGAGGGGTTGTCTTAAAGACACAGCGTCTTTTTTCCTTAGCATATAAAGCTCTTCCCCTTCCTTCAGACCTCAGAATGAGTAATGTAATTACGGTGAAGGAGTGATATGAAAGGATTATCAGCTCTTTACAGGAAGAGCCCACCAGCAGAACAGGAAGAGAGGTGCAGCGTGGCCGAGAGTGTTACACCATCAAACAGCCTGCAGAAAGAGAGAGAGAAAACGAGAGCGAGAGGAAGAGCAGGGAGCCTCCCTACAGCAGGGCCTGGCTTCTGACTTCCCACCACATTCTCCTCTTTAAATGTGTCTCATCTTTCCTTCATCGACATGTTTGCTTCTCTTCCTCACAGGGAAATGCAACCTTACACCTCTACCCGCATTTCAGACCTCTGCTGGAGTTCAAAGGTAGGAAGTTTTCATTTAAGATTGATATATATATATATATATATATATATATAGGTATGTGTGTGTGTGTGTGTGTGTGTATTTACGTATATTTCACACATATATAAAAACATATATATAAAAACATATTTATATTTCAGGTTGATCAGCATGTTAGAGATGTTATGATTTATATGCACTGTAGAATATCTTAATCTCTTCTATTTATCATCCTCTGTGTCCCTTTAAAATGTGTTAGTGTGCTATATTATCTTATGATTTAGATATTTCAGAAACTTTAAATCAGGGATTTTTTTGTCATACATTACTTTGAATTACCTTTTTAGTATTTTGCTTGCATTTTTTTCATTACAATTCATTTTTGTAGTTTTGCGCACCAGTTTTTTGAATATCTCAAATTTGAAAATCTCTTCTGTGCCGTGCATTTCGAGTGAGAGTAAATTACAGCTTCTAGGCGTTGTTGATTAGTGTGACTTGCCATGGCAATTAAAAAAAAAACTTTCTTAATACCATAATGTATGATGTTAAACAGCCAAACCCTTTAAATATTTTTAGTTTTTAGTGCTTTTTTCCCTCATTTATTGCTTAGAAATTAGTCTTAGGTTGAGGCAGGAGTCTCTACAGCTATGACTAACACCTCACACTGAGTCATGCAAGCGTATGTACTGTATGTCCAGCGCAGTATCCGTCTGAGAGCACGAAACATAGCAACACATCTCATTCACATGCACCTCGATAAACTCCCTCTGGATCTGCTGACTTAAGGCTTTTCGCTGTGTATTTATGTAACTGTTAAACCCGAGAGTCCAGCTGATGTCACAGCTTGGCTGTGTCTGAGGGATGGGACCTCGCTGGTTTAGGTGTGTGGTCTTTGGGTGTGTCGGAGGGCATCATTGCTGCACACTGATTGTGCAGTGTTCCTTCAGTGGGCAGTGTGGGTTCACCCAGTACAGAGAACCAGAATGAGTCATTCACATTGACAACAGTGCAGCATCAGTGGGATAGACAGAGAGAAATGTCTTCCCACATAACTGCTGCAGAGATCATTCAATTGATAGTCAACAATAGGCATAAATATAAAATGAAAATGGCGTTTTGTACAGCCATTGCATATTACGAGTCCAAACCTGACATAATTATAAAATGCATTCTTAAAACATACTGATTAAACTGTAAACATTCATGCGTCCTCTTATTTTTTAAGTATAAACCAGCATTCATTTTGTGGGTATTTTTCTTGTCTTTATGAATCTCACTTTGTTTAGTCAAATTCCTGAGCATGAATGCGATGCATATGTTTTTATGTTCCTGGGAACTTCTATGAGGTGTCGCACTGAAGGTTTTGCTTGGCTTCAAACATTTAAAACATCGGTGTTGGTCAAAAGGATGTGGGTGTGTGTAGGAAAAAATAACGAGATTTGCGATTGGTGCATTGTTTGGGTGTGGTTTTGGCTGGTTTGTCTTATCTCAATAAGTTTGTCACTATCATCATGACTCGGGTCTCTCCGCAGTGGTGCTGCTGTGCGGTTTGGAGATGATGCAGCACTTTCTTGACCTTTGACTTTTTCCCAGTGGACTAGATCCCTCGGTATCTCCTTCCACCTTTCAGCAGCAAAGTCAGCAAAGTGAGACACGTTTCTCCAGTTACCCTTAAGTCTCAAAGATCTCTTAGTGATTATTGAGCCTGTCAATACATTTAATTTTAACTACTGTACGGAGCACCTGTGGAGTTCCAGCAACTACATGGGAACACTACCATTCGAAAGTTGATGGTCAGCAAGAATTTTATTTTATTTATTATATACATTTCATCAAGGATGCCTTCAATTAAACAAAAGTAAAGACCTATAATGTTACTGTAGATTTTTGTATTTGCACCTTCAGTGCATCAAATAATTCTGGAAATGGATCATAGTTTCTACAAAGATATAATAAGATCTGTTTTCAGTATTGATTAATAGTAATAAAACAATTTATTGAGCACAAAATAAATATATTAAAATAATTTCTTAAAGGATCATGGGGTGCTGAAAATTCAGCTTTGCTTTTATACTGTAGTAGTAAAAATAAATACAAAAATTGTATCGGTTATTTTAAAGTATTTTGAATCAAGAATCCAGTTGTGAATAAGAAACATTCAAAATGTTTAAAATATTTGCCGACCTCAAACTCTTATATACTCACAAGGAAAGAAAAATTATACATTTTATCATCCACTTTCATTTTATAGAAGTTTTTTTGGTAACACTTTAGAATAAGGTTCCATTAGTTAATGTTAGTTAATGTATTAATTAACATGAACAAACAATGAATAATACATTTATTACTGTATTTATTCATCTTCGTTAATGTTAGTTAATGAAAATACAGTTATTCATTGTTTGTTCATGGTAATTCACAGTGCATTAACTAATGTTAACAAGCACAACTTTTGATTTAAATAATGCATTAGTAAATGTTGAAATTAGTTCATGTTAACGAAAGTAGTTAACTAACATTAACTAATGGAACCTTATTCTAAAGTGTTACCGTTTTTTTATTTTTTATTTAATGAATTTTATGGGAGAATCTCTCACTATGAAATAGCAACCAATGAAAAGTAATGTTCAAAATCTGAGTATTTTTTTTTGAAGTGAGAAAGAGAGTGGTTGAGAGATGGTCACACAGATTTAGGGTGTGTTGGTGCCCATTTGTTGAATGTTGATGAGACAGAACAAGACGGGTTTGTGTGAGATCTTGCACTCCTGCAGTCACTATCTGAAAGAGCTCCAGTGTCAACCGCAGATGTGAAGGTAGCAGAAACAGTTCATGAGTCATGACATGTAGTTACTATGCAGATTCAAGGTGTGACAATACTTTTCTAAACAATCAAACTTGTGATTTTCACCTGGGGGATGAATATTTGACTAAGAAACCACCCAAAAAAACCTACTGTGTATCATCACTCAGAACTTGTAAGCAGCCATAAAGCAGGCATTGTGGCGATGACTTTTTTACAGTGAAACACCAGTCTTTAGAAAATCTTTAAAACTCTTAGCGTGTGAATATTGGCCGGCTGGCGTTGCTTCACAGTCGTTCTTCACTGGCTAGCTTTATGTGGCTCCACCTTAAAGCTGCCAGTTGAAGAGCTGTTGTGGGTAACCATAACACCTGCCCACCAGAGGGGGCGTGGTCAAGAAAACTGGACGAGTCAATCAGAATTCATGAACATGTTTTATTTATCAGATAGATTTTTTTCCCTTACAATCTTGGTTTTGAAACTGCAGATTGTTACTGATAAAATCCTCATGATGAACAAGCGCCGTTTTATAAATTCCTGCAGTTGTATATTGTAGGTGTCACAGATTACCTGAGCGCTGAGATCTCCACCTCCAAACAGAAGAAATTCAGCCTGGTGACGTTTGTGGACACTCCAGGGTTGGTGGATGGAGATATGGTGTACCCTTTTGATGTCAACAGTGCCATCACCTCTTTTGGTAAGGCTGTGTGCCTCATCATTCTGGACAGTTATAACTTCTATAGCTGTGGTTCTCAACCCTGTTCCTCAAACGCCCCAAGAAGTGCACATCAAACATACTCCGTTAAGGTCATTGGCTAATTAATAGAGACTCCTAGATCTAAAATAGATGTTTGAGAGAAAAGAGACATTCAAAATGTGTAGTGTTGTGGGGCTAGTGTCTAGGCTGGTTCTCTGAGATTTTATGTATTTTATTTGTATTTTGTATAAATCTATTTTCTGATGCAATTTTTAAATTTGATATTCTGGGTTTGTTTCACTCTTCAGCCGTTTAGTTAATGTGCTGCATGTTAGCTTTGTGTACCAGTGTTGAGACTGGTAACTAAAACTATTCAAAATTTGCCTCTGTTAAAGAAATGCATCTTAAATAAAATAGACATATGTTAGATTAACTCAACAAGGTTAAATAAGTTTAAGTACTAAAAATAAAGTAAAAGAAAACCTAGAGCTAATTTCAAAATATTAATAAATACTTTAGTAATATGTAAATACTACTACGTATTGTACTGTGTATTAATAAAATTTGACAAAAATAATAAGATCATTTAAAATGGTCAGGAGCATTTCAAATGTACAGACTTTCTTGTTAGAGACATTGGACCAAAAAAAATATCATTTTTTAACACATAGCAAATCTCGGATCAAGGCTTGTGATGTAAATTAAAGGCTATTTTCTATTTTTTTTTAAAAGATTAGCCCTTCAATATGCCTCAACCCAACTTCCTTCTAAACGAATGAGACAAAATGGACAAATTTCAGTACCAGTAATAAAGTTTAACTTGTTTTACATATCTGTGGATTTTCAGGTGTGCAGGCGGACCTCGTATTTGTGTTTTTTGACCCGATGGGACAAGCGTTGTGCAAGCGCACACTGAACATTGTTGAGAAGCTGAGTGAAAAATGTGGAGATAAACTGCGCTTTTACCTGAGCAAAGCTGACGAGGCTGGACGAGAAACAGACAGACAGGTGCGTGAGTGGGTGTGTGTGTGTGTGTGTGTTCCTTCTGATATATCTGATACATTTCTGTCTGGAATAAAAATGCATAACGGGACTTATAAAATGTAATATGGTGATTTCCAGTCTCACTTCAATATGTAATCCTGATCTTTTTGCCATTATAGTTGGTTCTCTGACAGGAAACCAGACAGGTGCTTTTACAAAACAAACCTTCTGGGAGAAGTTAGCATTAGCAGCGCATTAGCATCTTGAGGTCAAATGTGTTGGTGTTGATTTTATTCCCACAGCGAGTGATGATGCAGATTGTTCAAGAGCTGTGCAGAAGACCTGGACTCAACAAATGTGGCTTCGAAATGCCCACGATATACATCCCCAACCCTCAGAAAGTAAGAAATGATGGTAACAGATTGCTTTGCTGGTCAAATGCCCATGGTTTTCCTCTGAGAAGTGAGATGATTAATGGAAGCCTGCCCATGCTGCACTGCTGTCTCTCTGCAGCATTTACATTAATTAGTTCTGTCTGTCTTACAAACCCAACTTAAAGCTACAAGGAGAAATGGACTGATCGTATAAAGACATAAAAGATGATCTCAGGCTACTTATGATCCACTACTGTTCAAAAGATTGGAATCAGTCAGGTTTTGTTTTATACTATTATTTTTATGGTAACTCTTTACAATAAGGTTCATTAGTTAACTGCATTAGTTAACATGTACTAAGCATGAATAATACTTCTATGTACAGCATTTATTAGTCTTAGTTAATGTTAATTAAAACATTTACTAATGCATTATTAAAATCAAAAGTTGTGCTTGTTAACATAAGTAAATGCACTATGAATTAACATGAGCTAACAACAAACGACTGTTTAACTAGCATTACCGAAGATTCATAACTAATGTAATAAATGTATTGTTCATTGTTTGTTTATTAAAAAAAATATTTAATACTTTTATTTAGCAGGAAAACATTAAATTGATTAAAAAAGTCACAGTTTAGATGGTTATAATATTACAAGTAAATGCTTTTGAACTTTCTACACATCAAAATGTGTTGGTTTCCACGAAAAATAAGAAGAACAATTGTTTTCAATATTGATATTAGTAAAAAAATGCTACTTGAGCAGCAAATCTGCATTTTTCATCTGCTGATCATCACAAAAATTATTTCTATTTAAAAAGCATAATCAATCAAAAAAAAAAAAAAAGGATTTTAAACTGGAAAAATGTTTCAAAATAAAACTATTTGTACTGTACAAATAAATGCAGCCTTGTTGAGCATGAGAGACTTCTTTTAGAAACATTAAAAAAATCTTGCTGATATGATGGTAGTGTGTATTTGGTCAGTAATATTAGTCAGCTTACCTGAGAATCGACAGAATTATAAAATAACTGATATTCTGCTCTGAGCTGTTCACATCCTTAAAATTAGTTTTAATGCCAAAATGAATACATTTGCGGTTTTGCTGGTAATAACAGTAAAATACTTCATTCCATTAGTCCACCTTTTGCAAAATGTTGCTTAGCAACTGTAAGCAACTTGCAGTTATGCTAAGTAGCTGTATTACTGTATCTCTTTTAATTGTTTGTTTTGAATTGGTACAATTTTCCAGCATCTTATGGCTTATTGCTAGGGCTGGGCGATATGGAGCAAAAATATATATCTCAATATATTTTGCTATATCTCGATATACGATATATATCTCGATATCTTTACAGGAAAAATAACCCCCAAAAAACTACTGCAAAAACAAATATGGCAAATATTACATGTTAAGGGGCCTATGAAACATTTTATTTTTTTCTTCACCATATGTTTTATTGTTACCTAATTCTGTGTTTTAGCATGTGCAATTATTTAAATGCATAAAAACAACTTAATTAGTTAAAAACAATTCTTAAAATAGCCTTATGTGAAATGTTTTTTTCCCTTCAGAAATTCTGTGTATTTAAATTTTTCTGATTATCAAATGAAGGCATAAAACAGTCATTTAATTTATCTTTTAATTATTTAAAATTAAGCAAACTTAATTTTTTGGTAAACAAAGGGGATTTACTATTAAAAATAAAACATGGGAGAAATGTTGTGTGATTATTCCTTATAAAATTATGTTCGTTTCATTTTAATAGTAGTAGTAGTGGGCTATCTACATTCTGCTGTACAATAGTAATAGATTTCTGTCAAATACTTTTATTTTGACGGGTTTACCTTTACAGTTCTGTGTATGTGATACCACAGTCTATGATGTGATATGAGCTAGTCTTACTCAAATCAAACGGTCAGATGCTCATGAAGTGACTCTCAGTGCAGTTCTGGAGATGTTCCTCATGTGTTCACGTCTTTATTTAGAGAGAGGAAAGACAATGAAATCAGCGCGAGCGTTATGCGAGCTTCCGTGTTTAATGAATGAAGACGCGCTTCTGCTACATTCGTTGACACAGACACGCAGAACATGCAGGATTCATATTTAAATAGACTTTTCCGGGTTAATATTTGCAGATATTAGTCCATTTCGCGATTTGATGTAAGTGCATGACCGACTTTTGATTAATTCATTTAAAATTTGACCAATTCCGTGACATTCCGCGTTAAACTGTAAATTCCATTTTTATGACTGGATTCCGCGATTCCATCCGCGTTTCATTGGGCCCTACAGTAGACATCTGCCTGCCGTTCGCCCTACGCCTTAAAACTGAAGTATCTCCATATAATGGAGCCAGTTGTCTTTTTTTTTTTTTTTGACTAGTTCTCTACACGCAAGGTGAGAGGGCACAAAAGCAAGGAGGCGGGGGGTGAGCGAGCGGGGGCGAGCACAGCACAGGGAAGGCAAACAAGCAAAGTGGCGGAATCAGAATATAAACAATATATCGATATATACGATATGTCAAAATCCATATCGTGTTTAAAAAATATCTCGATATATTTTAAATATCGATATATCGCCCACCCCTATGCTTTATTATGCTATGGCATATAACACTACTACTATAGATAGTTGATCAAGTTAATACGAAATGATTAAAATTGTGATTTTGTGTGTGCAGCCCAGCAGATGCATCAACCAGATTGATGAGGTTTGTGAGACCATTGAGAAGAGCATAAAGCAGGCAGTGCAGAAAACACTTGACCAGCTGGAGAAAGACTGTAACCTGATCATCTCTACCATCAACCATACTCTAGAACAGGACCGGTACACATCCATCCATCTGCTCTATATCACATCATCTGCTACAGTATGTATAATGACTCTAGAGCTCATATATGTCATATTTATCAGTTCTGCATGTATTTGTCTTCCCTCAGGATGAATGTGAGCAGTAATAAAAGCAATCGTTTTAATTCCATCCTGTGTGGAGTTCTGGGAATCTTCCTTCCGTCGCTCTTCATCCTCAGCTTCATCATCAGCACTTTCGCTCCAGAGGAACTGGACACTCTTGTTGGAGAGGGATTGGCTAAAACGCTTAACCTTTCCACAGTATGTTCTCATTTTCATGTTTACTGAAGACTTATTCCCATCACAGGTGAATCAGTGTTTTATTTTTGTGTTTATCAGGGAATAATCGTGTATCTGTGGGACTGGATTCCTGAAGATTGGCAGATAATGTTTGTGATCATCTTCGGTGCTCTGTGCTACTTTATGCTCTTTCTAGCAAAGTATTTTGCACGGTGAGCAAGCAAGATTGTCTCTAAGTGTTTCCTTTTATTGTCACAAGGGGGCACCATAAATATAACATCATTTACATGAATTTATTTGGCACTTTAACTTTTGGCTATGTTGCACAATTAAGTGTGTACTGTACACAGTATGCAAATTTTTCTCTATGGATTTTTTTTTTTTTATCAATATAAGAGAGCATACCGCATGGAATAGCATATTCCTGAGTGCAATGCAATTAACTTTACCTATTTTTTCCCAGTGCAACAAATTAAGACTTTTTACATCATTTCTACACTTTTACAATGCAAAAATAAGTTGTTACACACTGTTGTTTCAAAACTGCAAAATAATCAAATTTGCATTTGCAAATTTGCAAACACTATGCATGTGTAATGAGGTCTAATGACAAATACGGTCTCTTGCATTATGCTTACTGTTTTACATACTATTTGGAAAGATCAAGATAGTGTCACCAAGCAGAATTGCAAAAATAATGACCTGCCTGCCACACTGCATATCCTTTTATATATATTTGTCTGTAATAATTTGCTAACACTTTAGATTCTGCATTAGCTTATTGGAGATCCGTTCACACTCTCCAATACCTAAACATACAGTAATTACAATAAACTTCCTTACTTACAATAAATAGAATGCAGAAAAGGTTTGTTTTATTTTATTTTATTTTTTATTATTTTTATATGAAGTACGCTCACTCAGTGACTTGTTTAAAATATTACCAGATTTTAAAAATCATGTTGTATAAATGTAACTGCTGCATTTTAGTGTTTGTTTGGTTTTTATTTTGCGTTTATGTAACTCTTGCATTATTCCAGCTCCTGGCAACTTGGCTGCTGGCATGGCAAAAAAAAACCTACTACTACTACTACAACAAATTAGGAGTTTATTGAGGGACAATTCTTAAAAGCCCTATATTATTAATAAATATTGATATATGTCAAGATATATCTATACAGTATATCAACATTTTAATCAAATGCAATCTTTCAGTGCACTGTTCCACTTACTGTAATTCGACTCTTGAGCTGATTTATTTTTTTTTTTATGGTCACTTGGTCAGTTTAACAGCAGCCCTCTCAATGCTGTGTTCTCCTTCAGTCAGGGCAGTAAGACGCTGACTAAGAGAGAGAAGAAGAAACTGGCAGAGTACAGCGATTACATCCAGGATATTGTCAAATCCAAGAAGGTACGACACACATTACTGTACAATTACTGTTGATGCTGTTAATTCATGAAGCTTCCTTCTTAGTACAGACTAAAGTGGTTTGTTGATCTCCCAGTAGGGCTGCATGATATATTCAATATTCACAACATATATAAGTAAACGTAATTGTTATCATAATTATGCTTTTTATTTAGCCATTAATTTTCACAAAGATGTACATTGCGTTGAAATTTAAATTACTGTTTAAAAGTTTGGGGTCAGCAAGTTTTTATGTTATTTTTTATTCAGCAAAATATGTATTAAATTGATTATAACTAACAGTGAAGGTATTTCTGTGACAAAAGAATCGTATCTCAAATATATGCAGTTTTTTAACTTCTAGGATCTTCAAAAACATTTATCATTGTTTCCAAAAAATATTAAGCAGCAATAACCGTTTCAACATGAATAATAATAATAATAATAATACATGTTTCTTGAGCAGCAAATCAGTATATTAGAATGTTTTCTGAAGGATCATGTGACACTGAAGACTGGAGTAATGATGCTGAAAATTCAGCTTTGGGTCACAGTAATAAATTACATTTAAAAAATATATTAAAATAGAAAACAGTCATTTTAAATTGTAATAGTATTTCACTTAACTGCTGTTATTACTGTATTTATCAAATAAATGCAGTTTTGGTGCATAAGAAACTTCTTTCAAATACATTATAAAATCTTACCGACCTCAAATCTTTGAACGGTAGTTTGTTTTAAAAGTGTCTCAAATCTAAAAATGCAAAAATGCTGTAAAAGTCATTCATTTCTGTAAAGTTGTGAGTTCAATTGCTCACTGCTTATCTTCAGTGTTTAAATATTGTATGTGGGTAATTATTTTTTTAACTTGATTTACTGCATTTTTTATTATACATTTAATACTCTGCAAAAAAGTTGTAATAAATGCCTAAAACCCTGTAAAACCATCAAACCAGAGCAGTTTATCCAGCTTGGCTTGGCTGTGAGACCAGCTAACCACCATGTTGGTTTTCAAGCAGAAATTTGAGAGTATCAAAAACAGAACCTGCATTTGAAATGTAAGCCTTTTGAAGGATTCCAGAGCATGTTTGTCTTCTAATCTGGTAATATGTGTCATCTTTATCTTAGCGCAAACTGTATGAGGAGTATCTTCGCCAGTGTGCTGCAGAATATGATTTCTGAAGGAAGCTGGCATGACAGCCGTCGGTCACATCAAGAGTTAATTTATAGAAAGTACATCCATGTGTGAAATTCATATTTGCATGAGCGATAATAACAAATTGTGCCTTTTTGTTAATTGTGAATAGTGATGAAGAAATGTGATATACAAATATGACCTCAATATTATCTGACACCAGCTAGTTTTTCTATGTAATTCATTTTTAATAATAAGACCTAGAACTGTTTATAGCTAGTAAGCTGCATTATCACCATATAATGACTTCATGAGATTGGAGCGTGCTTTCTGTGGCCTTCTTTTGATCTCCAGGAGCACTGTGGGAGAAACCAAAGGTAACCTCATATACTCTTTACCCGGTGTTTATATGATTAAGTGACATTTCTACTTTTTATAATGTTACACAGAGGAATTTCTCCCAGCAGCCACAGAAAAAGCACTCAGCTAACTTTAGGTCTTCCTGTCTTACATATGTATGTGAATGTACTATTGCATGTGTACGTTGTTTAAATATGGTTTTAATACGATTGTTTTGTAGTGATGCTACCTAAAATGTAAACATTTAGCATTATTTTCCTTGGGCATTGATTTATGAATACTTTTTTTTTTTTTTTTTTGAAATAGCTGTTTTTGAAGATGCATACTTGGTGAGAGCCAACTTTTTACACATCAAGTTATAAGGCAGGCATTCATACATGGTGGAACCAAGCACTGATAAACTTCTTTTATAATTTTATTATATATTTCTTTTAATTTAATTACATTTTAATTTATTTTTCCACTTTTTTAAATGTAAATTTGAAGAAATTTACAAATTTAGCACTTACTTAAAGATGCATTTACCTCAGTGTTGCAAAAATGCCTTTTTAGGGCTGCAATAGTTCATATTTAATGATGTTTTCATAATGTATTATTATACAGATTTTAAATGTTTAATTGTTTTTATAGCTATGCCGGGTTTTTATCTGCCTTTGACTAAACTGTCATTGTATTCCACTGTCTTATACTATGATAAATAGCTTGCTGTGTTTGTGTAAGTATATTTGAAAGAACAAGAAGCACAATAAAATGTTATAGCAACAAATGTATTCATCTTTTTTTTATTATTAATATTACTCCACCAGAACCAGTCCCATATAACTGAAACCTCCATTCCCTGAGTTAGTACCAAAGAAAAGCTATAGGAGGTCAGAGCTACAAGAAAAGCATTCGTTATTGAGTACAATCTAAAAATACAATCAAAAATCTATCAGTCTGTCATCAATAACACATTTTACGATTAGTCAGAAAATACAATCCTCTTATAATACGAGCATTTCTATAGATAAAGTAATAGGTTTAAATATTTGTTGTCTTGTGCAATTTACTAGCAGGGCAACCAAAGTTCCCATGAGCAAGAGGTATATAGTAATAGTTAAAGGTCAGCGAGTGATTCAGGCCAGTCATGGTGCATGGGGTCATGCTTCAGTTTGGGGGGAGAACATTCAAAAGGACAGCATCGCTTTATTGCCGTGGAGTTTTCACTGTAAATTTCCACTTGAAATGCTTGATGGCCGTGAGAATTAAATAAAAGATTTCAGCGATTTGTGAAGCCTGTCAATAACACGCCAACCCCGAAATCACAAAAGAAAACCAAATTGATATATATTTTGCATAAAGAAATAAGTAATAGATAATTGTAGTAATAAGTGAAACGCTGAAGTTAAATTCAGGAGAATGTGCTTAATTCTCGTGAAAAAATAATGCCCTCAAAAAAAAAAGTATATATTCCAATTTAAAATAACTTGAAATATATTTTTCAATAAATTGTATTTCTGATGGCAACAGCTGAATTTAGCAGCAGTTACTTCAGTCTCGTTCAAATATAGTATCTATAGTATATATATATTTCCAAATTCTTATTATTGCAATATATGTATGAAAAATGTAATGGTCCTAAAAACAGGGATAATGTTTTTAAGCAATATACAGACACACACTTTTTTCTTTTTGATTTTGTTTGAGATTCACCATTTAGGGAATTTTGATATATGATAATACTATATTATATTGGATTTATATTCATAGACATTGACATATGGACCTTGTTACTTTCCCTGAATAATGATCCCACATTAAGATCCTTTGGGAGAGTCTTAATGAAAACTAATGCCCTATGCATATGAATTATCATGCATCTGTTCTCCATACATCTACAAACTGCCACAAGCGAAGCTGCGTATTTCGATGTGAGCCAGACATCAGCTCTGTTCTCATTCCTTCAGCCTGACTATTCAGTAGCAGAGGTTCAGTAGAAAAAAGTGCAGCCTTATTGTTTGAATGTATCTTCAGTTAACAGCTATATACAAAGTTCCATGTACAAAATAAAACATGACAATTCCACTTAACTGCTCTCCAATGAACATTGTGTACAGGCAGATGCTTCATGCAAAAGATTCGACCAACCCACAAGAGAAACAGAGAGCTGTCCTGTCTAGTACAGAGGGTTAAAAACCAGGTATGGCTCATTTGTTAGTGCTGTGAACGAATCCAGGCCTGGAGAGGTTCCACGTCACGGGGACGATGTCCTCGGCACGGCCCAGGTACTCGGGTTAGGACAGTTTACGTCTCCCATCTAGTGTCCAACTTAACCAACTGCAGTTGAAGCACTAAGACTACATCTGTTACAGGTGATCGTCCTAGTTTGGCAAGAAAACTCAAAGAGCTTGCTGTGCTTAACCGATCACATCTTCACTGCGAGCTTTTGTCGATCAGCCATGACATGTCTCCTGTCCTGTAGGGGGAAAATAATACAATGCAGAATTTGAATCATCAGTTACGGTCTTTTCCTCTTTAAGAAGGTTCAAAAGCATGAAGTGTGTCTGGTTATAATTGTAAAATAAAACTATAAAAATATTTTTGTTAATTAAAATATTACATTTAATTAAACTGTAATTTAAAATTTGAAATAAAAACAAATATTTGTTGAAAACTAAATGGAAATAAGAAAATGAATTTTCAAATTAAAATCAAATTACTGAAAAACTAAAACTGAACTAACACTAAAAGTGAAAGAAAAATAAATGAAAACTAAATAGTAGTATTAAATATTGAAATAATCTTCTAGTGTCAGAAAAAAAAGCACAACAAATTACTAAAAAATGTAACAAATAACAATAAAAACTTATTTTCAAAATATTAAAAAAGTTATTTAAAATATAAATTAAAACTGCAATAGTATGTAAATAATACTAAAGGGGAAAAAAGACAAAATGTGTGTGAACAGGTCTTGTTATTTAGGACAATGCAAATTAATGTAGGTCATTTTTACACACACTTGCCAGTTTGCACAAACTTGAGGCAAAATTAACCTAATGTATTAAGGGATTTTTCCATCCACTGTATAAACTGAAAGAAGTCTCTTATGCTCATCAAGGCTGCCTTTATTTGATCAAAAATACAGTTAAAACAGCAATATTATGAAATGTTATATCAATTTAAAATATCAGTTTTCTGTTTTAATATATTTTAAAATGTAATTTATTCCTATGATGGCAAAGTTGAATTTTCAGCATCATTACTCCAGTCTTCAGTGTCACGCGATCCTTCAGAAATCTGAATTTGCTGCTCAAGAAACATTTCTCAGTATTGTCAATGTTGAAAAGAAGTCTGAACTGTCACTTGTGCGTTGACGTGTAAACCATGGAAAATCTTACTACGCCTGTTGTTTTCTGTGAAAATGTACTTACTCCACATCACGTTTCCTAATCGTCTTTCCAGCTCCAAAGACTTCTGCAACCCGTGACACAATGGGGTCGTAGTTCACACTGGCCACGGCTACCACCTCCTCACTCCTGTAATCACGGTAGATTAAACACACAACACACACAGTCACAATGCAGGTGGCTGCCAGGGCATTTCTAAACGAAGGTGTTCTGAGGGGTTTAAAGGAATGGAAAAAATACTAAGGAAGTCAGTGGCTACCAGCAGCTTAACATTATTCAAAATATCTTGTGTTTAACAGAAGAAAGAATTCTATACAGGTTTGGAACAACTTGAGTGTGAGAAAATGACAAAATGTTTATTTTTGGGTGAACTATCCCAGAGTGTGTTGCAATAAAACACTAACCCTATATAACCAATTATATATTGACATTTGCTTTGGCCCAACCCAGGAGACTTGAGTCATTAAAGGGTTAGTTCACCTAAAAATGAAAATTAAGCCATAAATAACTGACTGAATTTCTGGTTTAACTAACCCTTTAAGGTCAATTTCAGACAATAAGAATAATGCAGTTAAAATTGTAGATGATGTCAATTTTTCAAATTAATTCTTTAAAATAAACTTGAAATCTTTGCACTGATTAACATAATTAGCAATATCCAATACTAATCACAGAAACTTTAGTTCAATTCCTGCCACTCATTTTTATCAGAGACTGTAACAAATCAATAATTATTTCTGTGTAAATCACTTGTGTAAAAGATTCAAGTTTTCAATAGTTTTTTATAATTAAAAATCTTAATATCATTTTTTGTTATTGTCATAATTTTTTTAAGTACCTTGATGAGGTGCATCAATAAAACATCAACAACCAACATGCTTTTTTAAAGACCACCAGAATTAACAGGGCTGCACAGTTTGATTAATACTTTCATGGAACCCATTTAATTTGACTATACAACAATAACAATAATGATGATGATGGTGCTGATGATTATTAAATAAAAAAATAAAACAATACAATAAAAACAATCACATCACTGATCTAAATCAGAATTGATTTTGATGTGTTAACTCTTAATGGCTTGGTCATATTTGGAGACAGTAAGAATTAATTCAACTCACTTTGTGTAGAATGCAACAAATTTCAGCTCGTCCAAATCCCCCTTGATGACGACATCATCGAAGCCATCTCCATAACCTTGACAAGAACATTTAATGCACTTGAAATGCATCAGAGGAGCACTGATGCTGAAACTACGTCCATCACTCTTCTAATCTAAACAAAGTGTGTTTTTCAATGTTTTCTTTTATTATGTATATTTTTAGTGCAAGAAGTATGTCATTACCTGCATATCGTATGCTTTTCCCAAACATGGCTGTCCAGAAATAAGGCACCGTTTTAATGTCTGAGGCCTTTCCCATCATGCTAAGGGCAGCCACTCTCCCTGTGGTGGAAAATGAATGAAACATAATTAATTATTCATAATGAATGGAATCATTGGTATAAGCAGCACATGAATACATCCCAATGGGCTACAGGCCTTACCATGTACATGAGCCATTTGCCAGTGGGGTATGTTCACCTTCTTATTGCAACGTAAAGCTAGAGGGTACGTTACCACATCACCCCCAGCGAAAACCCCATCAATGTTTGTCTGCATGAGCTGAAAAGGTTAAAGTATGCATATAAGTTTACTTGCGCGTTGTATTGTAGCTTGTGCTTTGTAGCTTATTATCATGAAATATTAAAGGTCATTGTAGTAAACAACAATTTGGCACACAAGCATGGGCAGATTGGCACAGGTTGCAGAAACACATTCTGAACGTCAAAAGATATACAGTAAATGTGCTATAAGATGCGTTAACAGATGTACAGTACACATGGAACAGCAGTGCAGAATGACTGAACCTTGTTGACTGTGATGAATCCTTTGGAGTCCATGTGCACTCCGCTCTGCTTCAGGAATGCTGTGGCTGGACTGGAGCCTAAACACATACACGTTTATGATCAGGAACATTTTTCATTGGGGCATGTTGTCACACGTTTTTTATTTTTTTTTTATATTTGCTTTGATTTGTTTCATGAATTGTTTTGTATTTCATAATTGTTTTTAAATCTTGATTAAAGGCCTGGTCAATTGCAAGATTCCATTGTGACAACTAACTGTAAAGCACATACAGTAATGTGACAACATGCCTCACTATGTTCAGTGAATGATACACACACACCCTCAATACCACGACTGAATTGAGACCCTTGAGCAAGGCACCAAACCCCCAACTGCTCCCCTGGCACTGCTGCAATATGGCTGCCCACTGCTCCGGTTGTGTGTTCATGGTGTGTGTGTGTGTGTGTTCACTTGTGTGTGTGCACTTGGATGGGTTAAATGTAGAGCACAAGTTCCAAGTATGGGTCACCATACTTGGCCACATGTCACTTTACTTTCACTTTTTCACTTTCAAACACACACATACACACATACATACATACATACATACATATTAATATATATATATATATATATATGCGCTACTTGGTCAAAAGTTTGGGATCAGAACGATTTTTGTAATGTTTTTCAGGAGTTTCCTATGCTCATCAAGGTTGCATTTATTTGATTATAAATACATGGAAAAAACTTTAACTTGTGAAATATTATTATGATGTGAAATAATATTTATATTTGAATATACATTAAAATAAAATGTATTCCTGTGATGCAAAGCTGAATTTTCAGCATCACAATGATCCTTCAGAAATCATTTGTAATATGAAAAAAAGTTCAATAAAAAGTTAATTTACATTAATTTACGTTAATTTACACAGAAAATCATTTACTTAAAATAGAAAATGAAAATAGAATGATTTCTGAAGGATCATGTAACTCTTTATACTGGAGCACCGCAAAAGGTTGTGGGTTCAATTCCCAGGAAACACAATCTGAAAAGAAAAATGTATAGCCTGAATGCATTGCATGTTGCTTTGGATAAAAGTGTCCACTAAATGCATACATGTAAATGTATAAATGTGCACTACCGTTCAAAAGATTGGGGTCAGAAAGCTAAAGAAAAAAAAAGAAAGAATTAATACTTTTTGTTTAGCAAGGATGCATTGAATTGGTCAAAAGTGACAGTTAAGACTTTTAGAATGTTACAAAATATTTATATTTCAAATAAATACTGTTCTTTTTTACTTTTTATTTATCAAAGAAGCCTTAAAGAATTTAAGAGTTTTCACAGAAATATTAAGCAGCACAGCGTTTTTAACATTGATAATAAGAAGAAATGTTTCTTCAGCAGCACATCAGAATATCAGAATGATTTCTGAAGAATCACGTGACACCGAAGACCAAAGCAATGATGCTGAAAATTCAGCTTAAATAGAAAACGTTTTTTTTATATATTAAAATTATATTCACAATATTAATGTTTTACTGTATATTAGATCCAACAAATGCAGAGACAAAACCTTAATACAAATCCTTATAAAATATGTATTGATTAATTTTGTAGCCAAGACTATAATGGGACCTGAAATGGGAAAGTGAGAGAAAAAACAAAAAAGATGAGAAGGTAATTTCAATAATAACACAGACTCACCAATACCAATAACACAGACGTCAGCTCTCAAGACTTTGCCACTTTTCAGAACCACTTCTTTTAACTATCAAAAACAAAAACAAATATTTCAGTTTAATATTTATGTCATAGTGCCAATGACTTATCTCAGTACATTATTTAATTTTTTAAAGAAATGTTTATCAAACATTTTATTTCATAATAGATCACAGTTCTGCTTATTCTCAATTATGCATTTACTTTGCTGACTGTATGCTCACCTGTGTTATGAGAACTGGCCTTTAACCTCAAGACCAGTCCATTATTGCAATATTTATTTGAAATATTCAAAGCTTAGCAGTGCTACTGTAAAACCAGGTGTAATTAATTAATCCACAGGAATGAGAGCAAAAGAGGGGGAGAGGGAGAGAGAGAGAGAGAGAGAGCCCTACACTTCACTGAACTTTTGTTTCTCTCACTTTCATGATACCTGTCCATTATGCCCTTGCATCTCTGACACTTCGTTCAACATGTAGAACTTCACCCTGTTAGACTCGAACAACTGAGGAGAGAAACAAAATTAGAAAATGTTATGAAAAAATATTTTTTTAATATAGGTTTATTGTGGTTACAAGAAGGGATAATATACAGTCAGCGAGTCATTTTCACCCTATCAAAGTTAATGAAAAGTAAGACAACAGAGTGATAACACAACATGGTAATTTTTATAATACAGCTGGGTATATTGCAAGCATGGCCCTCAATGAAATTAGATTTCTGAAACTTCATATACAAAAAAGTCTGGTTACCTCTGATGTACACCATTTAATGATTATTTAATGCTTAAACCTTAATATTATTTTTTTATTTAATTCTGTATACAGTTATTTTCTGTCACCTTCATCAAGGCTTTTCCCACTTTCTCTCCGAGTGCTTTACGGAATGGCATGGCCTCTATGCCGATCACAGACACTGAGTGAGCCTTATCTGTGAGAGCTGCTGCCACTTCCATGCCTGAACATAGAATCAGAATCAAAATCAGAATCAGAAAGAGCTTTATTGCCCAAGTATGCTTGCGCATACAAGGAATTAGTTCCTTAGGGATTAGTGACATAAGCTTCCAGTACACAGAGACGACCACAACAACACAGACAAAAAATTTAATAAAATGCACAAGTGTTAATATAAATAGACAAATATTGAAAAATAAATCTAAAAATAAATAAATTGTATTAATAGTTGGGCTGTAGATGTTAAAATGGAATAGAGTAGAATGAGATGCAGGAATGTACTATGATGTAGGTGGTAACAAATAAATATTAGGTTATTGCACACTTTATTGCATAAACATTTAACTGTTCATGAGGTAGATTGCCTGGGGGAGAAACTGTTCTTGTGCCTGGATGTCCTGGTATTTGTGGCTCTGCCGGCCAGATGGCAAAAGTTCAAAAGGGGGATAACTTGAATATGAAGAATCCAGAGTGATTTTCTGGATGTGTCTGAGTGTCTGTGTCTGAGTGTTGTAGCTGTCAGCTAATTTTTGCAAGGCTAGGCTCACATGCACTTGTGGAGGAATGTAAACACTAACGAGAATAATTGAGTGAAAATCCAGCGGCAAACTTGCAGTTAATAAAGAGCGCTTCTAGATCAGGACAGCACAACTTCTTTAACACAATTACAACTGTACACCACCTTTCGTTGATGTAAAAGCATGTCCCTTCGCCACGTGATTTCCCCACTGATTCTGCGTCGCAATCTGTTCTAAATAGCTGAAAGCTGGGCAGATGGAGCACACTGTCCGAAATGGCGTCATTCAGCCATGAAGATTACCATGAAACACAAAGCAGCAGAGTGTGAGAAATCCTTATTTGCCCAGGAAAGAAGAACAAGGTTGTCCATTTTGTTGAGTAGCACAGAGTGAAGATTTGCCAGATAGATGCTTGGCAACGCGTGCGAAATCCGTACTTCCTGAGCTTGGCGAGCGTGCCAGCTCTCCTGCCCATGCTGAAGCATTTGATCAGCACCACTGCTCCACCGATAACAACGTTCAGCAAAACATCCGAATAATCATAAACCAGTAGGACACTTTGTGGTGTTTTTTTCTGAATGTTCAGCAGTTAACCCTTGGTGAAACTGATTGAGTATGAAAAACAAATACAGGAAAAGCTAACAAAAACACTAAAACAACTGGAGAGCGAAGCACCTCAGCTGCCATGTGCAGCGCCATAAGCATGTTTTTCACAACACATATCATCGTTATTTAACAGTACATAGAGTTTTTAACAGCACATATAATCATTATTTATACTGAGGCCTCAAAAAATATATGAATACACCTACTTGAAAAGTGTGCTTATGCATCTTTAGAATACATGTCACATGGTATTTTGTTGTCTAATGCAATGCCACGGATTCATCTTTAATTGTGGCTTAAGAGTCTAAACACTTTTTGAAGCTATTATTATTTATCTACAAAGAGAATGTATACTATATATGTAAAATTTACATAAGCTCTTACCAATAAACGAGGTTCCAACAATGACGGCATTCTTACTGCTGGCGAGAGTCGCGATACTGTTGGCATCTTCTGGTGTACTGAGGTGAAACACATTTCCCACATCTTTGCCTTTGTAGCTGAGAGGTTTGGGTCTGTAAAATTAGAACTTATTCATTAAAATAAAAATAAAATACAAATTTTCATTCTTATGAACACTCTTCATAAGTTTGGGACTTAATATTTAATGTTTCTGAAAGATATCAATAGAAGTCTTATTTTTAATATTAAGGCTAATTATTATTATTATCAGAAGCCGTCATGATCCGGAACTCCTTCCGCTTAGCTCTGAGGAAGGGAAACTGTTCAGGCTGGATCTGCCCTTCTCTTTCAGTTCACGCACAAGCAAACTACTGCTTTGATAGTTGACCCACATACATTAGCACAAATGTCAGTTCCCCATCCCTTTGGTGGCCACCTGCCACTCAGAAATCTCAGACCACTTACCATCCGGCTTCAGGCTTGAAAAACCATAACCGATGTGTCAAGTTGGGTTCTAAAAACGATAAAACAAGGTTACTCACTCCAGTTTGCTCTCAGGTCACCTCGCCTCAGAGGTCTAATTCAAACTTTGTTATGATTTTTTCAATCTCTGCTTGCAAAAGGAGCAATGGAAATGGTTCCTCTAGTGAACACCAAATTAGGCTTTTACAGCCGTTACTTTCTAGTTCTCAAGAAAGATGGCGGGCTCAAGCCCATTCTCGTTCTCCACTCGTTTATGAGATGACCATTCAATTTGTTGACTTTTAAAGCAGATCCTCACACAAATATGGCCCAGGGACTGGTTTTTAATCGCTGGAACTGAAAGATGTCTACTTTTACATCCAGGTAGCCCCTCAACACAGACCGTTCTTGAGATTTGCATTCAACTGCAGTGGAAATCCAAACCGAGCCAATTTGCACTGTGCCATACTAAGCCGTGCCAAACCAAGTCATACCACGTAGTGGAAAAGCGCCATTAGAAAGTATGTTGAGCCCTCTGGCTCATTTCAGCAATCAAAGAACCTCTTTGTGTGCTTCAGAGGCTGCTCTAAAGGACTGACGGTTACAAAGCAGAGATTCACTGGATAGTGGATGCTATAGCCCTAGTCTACGGCTAAGTGGGCTTACAGTGTCCTATAAGAATGAGGGCCCACTCCACCAGGGAAATGGACTCCTCCTGGGCTTGGTCCAACAGGATTTCTATCGTCGATATCTGTGCGGCCACTGGCTGGCCATCTACCTTCACCAAGTAAAATAACTTTGAAATCTCTGCCCTCCAGGCATGGATTTTGTCTAAATTTACCTAATGCCCTCTATAAGAGGAGAAGGTTTTGTTTTGTAGTCCTCAGCCTAAGTGGCTTGTGTCTCATTATTAGCTCACGCATACAGGAGCCCTCAGTATGGGCTCGCAGAGCGGCTTCATTCTGCACTCTCTTTAAAGCACCACACAATTGGATGCGTTTCCCATAAGCATGTAACTCAACAGTAAAGACCATTTGAAAGGTAACGCTCCAGTTACTAACGTAACATCAGTTCCCTGAGATAAGGGAAAGAGTGCTGTGTAAGCTGCTGTGCTATAAGGCTACAAGCGAGTAGATGACTGCCATCAGTCGAAAGATTCTGACAAAATGGCGCTCATGGCTGACTTACATAGCAGTCAGCTCCACCACTTTTGGCAGGTTGAAGTGCTTTTGGTTCGTAAAGCTACACGAGCATGAACAAATCAGACTACAGTATCAGAGTAAACAGGAGTTTCCCGATAAGTGTGTAACAGAACACTCATTCCCTTATAGCAGGGAACTGAGTTTATGTTATTAACTGGAGCATTTACCTGCTCCCTGTGGCAATGAAGAGTTTTCGGTACTCCATTTTAAAACCATCCCGAAATGTCACAGTCCGTGTCTTCACATCCACGGAGACAACCTGTGAAGAAACATATGGCAATTTATGGAATATCACAGATTTACACATCAATTATTTAAACAGTGTCATTTCAGTAACGGTACCAAAAATATAATTGAATACTTGATGTTTCATAACACTATTGTATTTCCATCTGAAACCATCTCTGTACAATGGTACCACCACAATGTGTAATGGTTAAAAGACAGAGTAGACACATTTATTAGTGTTTTCCTCAGTAAATTAAGTAAACATTTCAGGTAAAGTGTTCTCACCTCTTTCTCTAATAGTATCTCTATGTCGTGCATCTGAAAGAAGTCAGATGAGCGCAGCTGAAGCTGCTCAGCTGTGCTCTCTAAACACTGAAGAAATGAGGGATGTGCATTAAATCAGTATCATACTTGCTGGATTTAAGCACACGTGTGGTCAAAATAAAACCTTCTGTTGTAAAAGTATGTTAATTTTATATGGTAAAACTTTGTTCTCAACCTGTTCTATGGACTGTTCTGTGTACAAACCTTACTCAGTTTAGGCCTGTCATAAGGCAGATGTTTGTCCATGGTGCACATCACTATACGATCAGTAAAACCCTCCTGCCTCAGAGTCTCAGCGCAGACCAGACCAGCAGGACCTAGAGAGAACATCGACAAAGGTCAAGAGGAGCATTGTAAGGTGTCATCTTCATCTTGAACTCGAATCTGAATATAAATGCATGATTTTATTTGATACTTTGGATCTTATCTTTTAGACTTTATTTTTATTTTTACTTAACCAGTAATTGCATTGTCTCATGTTTAAAGATGGCATGGACCTATCAGGTCTGTTCCAAATGTAGAAATTCAGTAGCTTATCTAGGCTGCCACGCGTAAAAGAAATACAAAATAAAATCAATTTGGGACTAGAAATAATGTGTGCCTTTCCTTCTGTCATGGCATGTAAATGTACATTTCATGGTACATTATCCATTTTAGTTACCCATATTTAGATAGAAAAAGGCTTTTCACACTTGAAATAGTTAAACCTGGGTCATTCTAAACCTGGGGTTAACAATTAATGAATTAAAGGTCCCATTTTTCACGCTTTTTTGAAGCTTTGATTGTGTTTACAGTGTGCAATATAACATGTGTTCATGTTTCACGTGTAAAAAAACACAGTATTTTTCACACAATTCACCTATCTGTATACCGCTGTTTTCACTGTCAAAAAAACGGGCTGATGACTTCCTAGTTCTATAAAGTCCCTCCTTCAGAAATACGTAACGAGTTCTGATTGGGTCAGCGGTTCCTGTGTTGTGATTCGACACCAGCTTAGAGCAGGCTGCCCTCCTGGTAACGCGATTGGACTAGTTTTGAGAAGCAAGTGGGCAGGAGCATGTGCTGGAGATGTACTTATAATAACAGGAGCGTTTTTACTAATGAGATGCGCATGAAAATTGCATTCGTTTTTTTGCACAGCCCTAACATCTAGTTAACAAAGCTAAACAGCATTTCCCTTTGTGTAATAAGTTACAGAAACTGTTAAACGCACCAACTTAAATTATAAAATACACTTATCGGTTGTGGTCCATAAACAACGCCTTCTCCAGACAAAGAGGGAACTGCTCTATCTTTCAAGAATAATCTTTTTGCGAATCCAGCATTAAACTGATTGAGACTGAGGAAGTTGTCTTCAGCAAAATGTGCTGCACATAGTTTTACATGTGGATTATAATTTTCGGGAACCGAGTTAAACATAAATTGTAACCATTAATCTGCAAGTACAGCGTCCCTGGGAAGCCCAAACAAAGATGATTGGACTCAGAGATGAAAATAACCAGTGGTGGACGAAGTACACAAATCAAGTACTTGAGTAAAAGTACAGATACGTATAATAAAATATTACTCCAGTAAAAGTAAAAGTACTCCTTTTTCAATTTTACTCAAGTGAAAGTACAAAAGTACTTAAGTAAAAAAGTACTGAAAGATAGATGTTTGCAATTTTATATAGGCTAATTAAATTTTATATTAGCATATTTTTTTTTTATAATCCTACTGCTCAAAATACCTGGGATTTTTTCCAAAATAACCACTATATGGAGTCAAGATATATTTTTGTTGTTGATATGGACTTTGCTGACGAGAGTAATGTTCACTGTGAAGCTTACACTGTGATATACCTGAGAGAAAACAGAGATGACCATCTGATTTTCACCAGTAAGAACAAAGTATTTTAAAGTTTGTTGTTTTACAGAACATCACAGTTATATATGACATGAATAATAAGGCCTGAAGATTTTAAGGAAAATATAATTATATTTTCATAAGGTTTTTTTCCTTCTCAAACCTTGTCTGGGGTGTAAAAACACCCCTGGCCAAACGGGGTGCATCTCTTCCCCTCTTTGATAATTACTATAGTAACCATGTTCTGAACATCACATCCTTTTTTTCTCCCCAGATGTAATCTATATATATATTGGTGGTTATAATAGGTGTATATAATAGGTATATAATAGGTGGTTGAATAAAAATATTTGGAAATTATTTATAAAAATTACCAAGTTAGCACAAGCAAGTTTGTTAGCTAGACAGTTAGCATCAGCTAACAATCAATATTTACTTATTTTCAGTACGGTTATGAATAACGTCCTTAATAACAATGGATGAAAAGTTTAGAGCTCTAATTAAGTCTAGAGTGTGTCCACTTTTGTGTGTGGGTAAATTTACATGCTGAATCGACAGGTTAAAAAAAGCCTCAAGTCCAAATATTCATTTATCACCAACTGTTTGACAAACACTTCCTGCTTCGATGTCCAGATCTGAATTTTAAAAAATCTCAAACATGCTCCGAAGTGGCGATCTGAATCAACCGAGTCGCGAACATGCTCCGAAGTGCCGATCTGAATCAACCGAGTCGCGAACAGGCTCCGAAGTCCCGATCTGAATCAACGGAGTCACGAACATGCTCCGAAGTGCCGATCTGAATCAACCGAGTCGCGAACAGGCTCCGAAGTGACGATCTGTATCAACCGAGTCGCGAACAGGCTCCGAAGTCCCGATCTGAATCAACCGAGTCGCGAACAGGCTCCGAAGTCCCGATCTGAATCAACCGAGTCGCGAACAGGCTCCGAAGTCCCGATCTGAATCAACGGAGTCACGAACAGGCTCCGAAGTGCCGATCTGAATCAACCGAGTCGCGAACAGGCTCCGAAGTGCCGATCTGTATCAACCGAGTCGCGAACAGGCTCCGAAGTCCCGATCTGAATCAACCGAGTCGCGAACATGCTCCGAAGTCCCAATCTGAATCAACCGAGTCGCGAACATGCTCCGAAGTGCCAATCTGAATCAACCGAGTCGCGAACAGGCTCCGAAGTGCCGATCTGAATCAACCGAGTCGCGAACAGGCTCCGAAGTGCCGATCTGAATCAACCGAGTCGCGAACAGGCTCCGAAGTGCCGATCTGAATCAACTGAGTCGCGAACAGGCTCCGAAGTCCCGATCTGATTCAAACAGAGTCGCGAACAGGCTCCGAAGTGCCGATCTGAATCAACAGAGTCGCGAACAAGCTCCGAAGTGCCGATCTGAATCAACAGAGTCGCGAACAGGCTCCGAAGTGCCGATCTGAAAACTTCGACCAAAGAATGTAAAAAAAAACTCCATTTCTCTAATAACTCTACAAATCTATGAAAGACTCAGATCACGTATCTAAAAATAAATCGCTATAGTAAAAGAGAAATAATAAGAGGAGTGAAGTTTCCTACCGTTCTGCTGTGTTTGGTCCTCACGCGCGTCTGACGCTCCACGGCGCGTCTCCGCCCTTCACACGCGCGTTTACAGCGCTAAATTAATCATCTTTGCTAATTATTATACATTTACTTCATTGTTAGCTTCAGGTACTTCATTTATTATTGTTCAATGAACTGTCTGAAACAAAAAAAGGTTGTATTTCAGTAATAATTCTAAATTATCAAAATAAAATATATAAAATAATGTTTTATTTTAATATCCTTTAAAATATAATCTATTTGCTGTATTATCAGCATCATTCCTCCAGTCTTCAGTGTCACATGATCTTTAGAAATCATGAAAATATGATGATGTATTATTATAACTATTAATAGTTGTGCTACCAAATATTATTTTGGAATCTGTGATACTTTTTTCAGGATTTTTTGATGAATAAAAAGTTAAAATTAAATTAATAAACTTGAGTAAAAGTACAGATACGTATAATAAAATATTACTCCAGTAAAAGTAAAAGTACTCCTTTTGCAATTTTACTCAAGTGAAAGTACAAAAGTACTCAATTTGTTATGTAGCCTACTTAAGTAAAAAAGTACTGAAAGATAGATGTTTGCAATTTTATATAGGCTAATTGAATTTTATATTAGCACTTTTTTTTTATAATCCTACTGCTCAAAATACCTGGGATTTTTTCCAAAATAACCACTATATGGAATCATGTTATATTTTTGTTGCTGATATGGACTTGTGTTTTAAAGTGTTTTAAAGTTTGTGGTTTTACAGAACATCACAGGTATATATGACATGATAATAAGGCCTGAAGTTAATGATTTTTTCCTTCTCAAACCTTGTCTGTGGTGTAAAAACACCCCTGGCCAAACAGGGTGCATCTCTTCCCCTCTTTGATAATTACTGTAGTTACCATGTTCTGAACATCACATCCTTTCTTTTGTCCCTATGTAATCTATATATATATATATAGGTGGTTGAATAAAAATATTTGGACATTATTTATAAAAATTACCTCAAGCACCAGCAAGCTTGTTAGCTAGACATTTAGCATCAGCTACAATATTTACTTATTTTCAGTACGGTTATGAATAAACATTCATGTCTGTCTAACGTTACTCGTCTAGTTAATCCAAACAATATACATATGTACAACGTTACTGTTGATACACAATATAAAAACAGACGTCATGGTAGCATTTTAATAAAACTGTTAATATTACGGTAGCGGGGAATTTGGACATGCATGAGTTATTTGATTTAATCTGTGTTAATTTAAGGTTATTTTATTTTATTTTTTAACCTAAAACACAGAGACGCTGACTGATGTGTCTGCATCGTTTGCACTGGAGCATTTCAGTGGGCTTAAACAGATCACTCTTTACAGCGGATTTAGTTCCCAAACAACTGACAATTTTGACCTAAATATGATTTTCAGTTACAATAATTAATCCAAAATTTCGACATTAATAACTTACTTTTAGCAACATCAGACGCACGCACGGTCACAAGATCTGCCAGTTCTTACTTCTGTAGACTCGCACTAAACGATTCATTTGAATCAGTGAGTGGTCGACTCCAGAACAGCTGCAATCGGATCATTCTAATTCGTAAACGAATCGTTTGGTGCGATTCGCGATCCGATTAAAGTTTATTTTGAAAAGACTCAGTTCGTTAATGAATCAGACATCGCTTCTGCGTGTCGGAGCACGTGATATATTATAGGGAGTAACGATATGTTTTATGAAATGTAGTGAAGTTAAAAGTACGATCTTATGCTTTGGAATGTAGTGAAGTAAAAGTAAAAGTTACTCAAAATAAAACTACTCCAGTAAAGTACAGATACTTGAAAAATGTACTTAAGTACAGTAACGAAGTAAAGCTACTCCACGCCCCCTTTTTGTGAATTCATGTGGGCGGAGGTTAGTCAAAAAACTGTTTTAGTGACGTCATTACTGCAGGAACTAGAGGGCTGTAGTCCAAACGGGTCGTTTTTTGTAGGCGAATGGGAAACATGGTATCACGTATAAGGGGACCTTTAATTAATTAATTGTTGAGTATTCACCAGCTTATGTTTCAGCTACACATAGAAGCTGTATAAAAGTTTACTACTCAAACATTGTAGGGCGAATTCACCAAATAGTTGGCACACGTTATTACAGTGCAAAATCTACATTTTACCAGCAATCCAGTTTAACCTAATGGCACAGTGCCATAAGTGCTTAAATTAAATCATTGTCATTCTTTACAGAGTAAACCATTTCTGTGTACATTAGACTTGTTACAGATTTCACCTTATTTAAAGAAGTCAGCACTATTTGCATGACAACTTTTTTGTCAAAATTTAAGTGAAATATCTGTGTATGTTTTTTAAGTATCATGAATTGGAGATTTATTCCTGTATAGCAACACAGACAGTGCATGGAAATAAATAACACTTAGTGAATATACCCCTATGTTATTGCATTTAATCTCATTTTATAGCATTATGGCAGCAACCTGATCCAATAATGAGAATGTGGCTGAATCCAGTGCTGGAATTGATGACAGCTGAACATTTTGACATGGCCTTTGACCGCCGCTGAGTCTGAAGGGCCTGTCAGGAAACAGATGATTCCCCACATCACCATTTACAACTGTTGTTAAATATAACTCTCTTTACACACACACTTCAGAGAAAGAGAGCCTCTTCACCTGCTTGTCTGCTCTTATTATTACCTTCTCCTTTTCGACTCTGACCTGAAATAGTGAGAAAAATGAATTGACTTGACAGATTATTACATAACAGAGGAATTACGAAAGCACCCACACTGCTTAGTGATAACACATACTGAGGTTTATTTTCGCTCCTCTGATGAATTATGTGCCCTCAGATGTATAAGGAGTATGTATTCCCACTATGTCTTGTCGGAAATATGCTTTTTTTATTATAGGTCTCATTCACTCATTTTTGCACCTGCGAACATTCTCACACAAAAAGCATGATTCATCAACAAGTTAGTAAGTAAATAAATAAATGTTTTCTTAATATATGATAATAAAATTATATTTTTATATATAATTATATTATATTTATATAAACTTACGAATAAATATTTATTTATTCATAATAATAGTATTAATATATTATGAATCATCAATGCAATAAGTTCAAATAAGTAAATTAAAAAGTATTATTATTAATATATGTTAATAATATTATATATTATTTATTTAATATGTAAATAAATGCATATTTACTTTTATTTAATATGAATATATTATGAGTCCTTACTAATTAAAGACTTATATTGTTTTCTAAATCAATCAAATTTAAAATAAACTCAAACTGCAAATATATTAACATTACAAGCCAAACTTTTAGGAAGGAATAGCGTTAAGACTATATTTGTTCTCATTAAAAATAAAAAAAAATATTATATGATAATAATATTATATATTATGTTAGAAATAATCTACTCATTTTTATGAAAAAAATTTTTACAGTCTGTAAGAACAAGAGGATGCAGTGAATGTTCAGAGAAGAACTTCTGGAGAGGTTAAAGAGGAACATGTGTTACCTGGAAGGTAGGTAAACTGTCTAGGCCAGGAAAATCCTCAATATCACCCGTAGTGATGTTAAAGCATGCCCCATGCCATGGACATCGCACATGGCCTTTTGACAGCACACCTGGAGGAGAATTGTTTTTAAATACAACTTATTACTGAAAGAACAACCTGTTTTGCTATTTGATAAGGTTTATATAATAGCAGTGAAGTATAAAGTACTCTGAGAGCTACTGGCTTTGGAATGCAGAGGACCAGGAGCTCTCCACAGGACATCCCTCACCTTTGACCAGTGGAGCACCATAATGTGGGCACTTGTGTCCCATGGCAAAGAATTCTCCATGTTCCTTAATGAGCAGAGCACGACCTGCCCCTAAATCCACCTCACGCATTCTGCCAAACACAACGCATTAGATCAGCACAGATTTAACATCCAAAACACAAAAAACTGATGCGTTCAAAAATAACTGAAGTGTGTTGTTTTTGTGCCACCAACAGATGGAAAAAAACAGACATAAAAAAAAAACTTTTAAATTTTAGCATTTTTTGGTTCTTAGCATTGATCCCAATCCATATGCTAGCGTATTCTTAAAGGGGGGGTGAAATGCTATTTCATGCATACTGAGTTTTTTACACTGTTAAAGAGTTGGATTCCCATGCTAAACATGGACAAAGTTTCAAAAATTAAGTTGTACGTTTGAAGGAATATTTCTGTTCCAAAAATACTCCTTCCGGTTTGTCACAAGTTTCGGAAAGTGGTTTTTCGAGTATGGCTCTGTGTGACATTAGATGGAGCGGAATTTCCTTATATGGGTCCTAGGGCACTTCTGCCGGAAGAGCGCGCGCTCCCGTATAGCAGAGCACTGAGAGCACAGCAGACATTCACTGATCAGAGCAAGAGCGTCGCGAAATGTCACAAAAGGAGTGTGTTTTTGGTTGCCAGGGCAAGACAACCCTGCACAGATTACCAAAAGAGAAACAGCATTAAGGGACCAGTGGATGGAGTTTATTTTTACAGAGCATCAACGGAGTTGTGCAAGTGTTTTTGTTTGTTCCCTACATTTCGAAGATGCTTGTTTTACAAACAAGGCCCAGTTTGACGCCGGATTTGTACATCGTTTATTTCTTAAGGATAATGCAGTCCCAACGAAAAAGGGTCACGATCGTGTCTTGGAACCGCAGGCGGTGAGTAAAACTGCTTCAAATATCTCTGTGTTGTTAACTTAGCTATCGGCACATAAGCACATCAAGTAAACAACATGCCATGTTGTCATCAAACTGCACTTTCCACATGTACAGCTTAAAAAAAATAAAAGACAACAAAGTGGAACTTAGTCATTTTTCCAAAACTGCTAAGCAAATATATACAGTTTCAGTAAATACCACATAGAGACGTTGTTGCTGATGCTGCTCTTGTTCAATTTCAGCCTCTGGATCTGATTCTGGATCATAAATATACGCTGAATCTGACTGTTAGCCATGGTTTGTTTTGGTTGGTTTTGTCCTCAAGCTTCCAAACGCTTAATAAAGACATCTATACCGCAAAACTTATATTTACTACAAAAAAAATATATATATTTAATATTTATTTGATTTATTTACTTGTTTATTCCCCCCCAATGTATTAATATTCTTAACATATGAAATGTAAAATGTATGTTTTTAATAAAATTTTGTAATTTATTCCTGTGATGGCGAGTCTAAACATTCTACATATAACATGCCGATTTGCTTCTCAAGAAACATTCAGTTAAGAAAAGAAAATAGTAGTGTTAAACATTATTTTTGGAAAATGTATTTTGTTTAAATCTTTTTTCATTAGCTCTCACTCAAACATGCAGTCAAATATACAGGAACATGAAAATTCTGTATTGTATTGAAATCAGTAACTTACTGTCCATTCTCAAGGTCTTTTACATGGCAGACAGACGCCTCTATGTAATCTCTATGTTTGCGCTGTGGCCACAGTGTCATGGTGTCCTCGTCTGAACAGTGTCCCATAGATCCATTGGGTCTGCATTCTGAAAATGGACTGGCCTTTCCATTAGGAGACATCAGGTCCACCTCCTTCTCTTTGTCCAAAAGAGTGAGCTCAACTTTGATCTCTACTGCAAAAAAAGAAACAAAAATTTCCTTGATATAAGCACAAGAGAATAACACACAATCACACGATTGTCTCTACTTCAGGAACTTCTAATTGATTTGTTCAGCTAAATTAAAATTTGATCCACAGTCATCTTTGAATGTGTTGATAGCACTTTATTAATTGTACTTCAAGTAAACAGGCCTTAAAGGGATAGTTCACCCAAAATGACATTTCCATCATTAATTACTCACCCTTGTGTCATTCCAAACCCGTAAGACCTTCATTCATCTTTGGAACACAAATTAAGATATTTTTAATGAAATCCAAGCGCTTTCTGACCTAAATGCAATTATCACGTTCAAGGCCCAGCAAGATAGTAAGGACATCAATTATTCCACTTATTCTACGGTTACCACACCTCAATACATCGATCAGATTATATATTTAAAGGGATTTGTCCGGTTTGTGTACTTAAATCATTATTGTGAGTAGGATTATTTTTTCTGCATCTCATCCAACGCCTCTGTTTCCAAAACATCATTTTAAAGTTGGTTATGGAGGCATGAGCCGTTGATAGCATTCTAATGCAGTTATTAATGAAGTTATTAGAAAGAGAGCGAGAGAGACAGAGACACACAGAGAAAGAAAGAGAGAGAGAGCACTTGTGTGAATTAGGCTGCATTAGGCAGCGTCTCTAAACAGTGCTGTTATTACCTCGCTAGTGAGAAATGTCATGTGTATTTACAGCTTTACTATGTGAAGTGATATAGAGCTGTAATGCGGTCAGGAGAGCTGCCTGGATCTACCTTTGCCATGCGTTTCCCTGAAAATAATGGCACACCTCAGAACATTCGCCAGCCAATCAGATTCAAGCATCCAATGGTCCTGTAGTATAAGACGCTATAATGTCATGTCTAATGATTTAGAAATGTAAGTGAAATTGAACCTAATACATAACAAATATAGTGCTATTTCTGTGTAGGAATAGAATTACAAAGCACCATTTTAATGTACACATTTTAATGTCTTTATAGAAAGCGACTGTGCAATGTGCTTCCATTACACCGATCTCACTCTAGCTTTCTCTCTGGCTGTAAAAATGTGCTGAGGGCCTGCTTCTTATGCCTTAATCACATAGGAATTCACACCTGCTGAGTGAAGCTTAATTAAAATCAATGGAAAATCATGCAAGATGACTTGAGCCGACAGAGGGAAAAAAAGAGAGAAAACTCGCCTTCTCAGAGCTGGCTGCAGACACTTTGTTTTCAGTGGCCGAATTGGGAAAATAACATCTGAAAGATTATTTAGTGGGCATACGTATCTGTAGGGTTCATCAATGAAACCACACTTTCATTCCCTTTTTTAGCCTACAAAGAAATAATCGGTGGATATAAATGATAAGCTTTAAATATAAAGATATGGTGATATATCAGTCATTTGAGCTTCATTTAAGTAATCCAGTAGCCTGACATCGTTCGGGCTGGCCAATCATTAACACTAAATCTGCCATTTTTGTCCGACAAACAAACCAGACAGTTAAGTAGATTAACTTGAAAACAGTATGTATTGATCTCTTTCTGCAGTTTAAACAAGATACCTTATGATGTTCATTCATGTTTATTTTATGCTGTAACTAGTAAAGAGGAAGAAATGATCGGTTCACATGCTGTTTGAACTGAGGCACTACAGCGATCTGTCACGACACAAGAGCCACAAAACGGTATTGATTGTTTGAATTTCTTAAAGTGTGAAAAAAGAGAGAGGTTTCTTGAACTTGAAAATTTTTTTTGTCTTATTTATTTGGTCAAAAAAATACAGTAAAAACAGTAATATTGGAATTGTTATTACAATTTAAAATAACTGTTTTCTATTTTCAAATGTAATTTTTTTTCCTTTCATGGTAAAGCTGAATTTCAGCAGCCATTTCTCCAGTCTTCAGTGATCCTTCAAAAATCATTCCAATGTGCTGATTTGCTGCTTGCATCACCGAACTAATCCTGTTGTTCCGACATGTTGTATGGTCATTACAGAATTGACAGACATAGTAATTTCTTACATAAGCTCCCAAGCACAGCGACTGACTTCAAAAGGCCACAGAGTTACGGTCTAGCTCGGGTCGTTCTGTCTTTCTCTGCACCCTCTGAAATCCAACACCCACGGTCACATTTACAACTGAGTCTTTGGACAGATGAAAGTTGATTGAGAGCCCCCTTCCCCAGACGCCACAGGAGAGAAACAGCGATACATTGTGAAACATTGGAAACCCAACTCATATTGCACTGTCTAATCCTCTTGAATACAGAACAATTAAGAGCATTAAAATTCCACCTGCACTAAAGGAAAGCCACATCACAACAGCAGTCAGGGTTAACTGATCTATGTATAAGGTGGAGATACTGTACAAGTCGCAATTATTACAGGATTTAATCAACAGGGCACGCTATACAGATTAGGGTTTTCTATATACTGTAAGTGAGTTCATCACCTGGTTTGGGTTTGGAGAGGCATCCTCCCATGGTGGGCCCAGAGTGAAGCCAGGTGGCCCGATGATAGGGAAGCCCAGGTTGGGTGTTAGCAGAGCTGGGCCGATCAGACTCACAGGGTGGGCCACAGGGCCTGGAAGAGATGGAAGCAGTGCTGCAGGGGGGATGTTTGGGCCTGTTGGGCCCACAAGGCCATCTCAGAGATCAGCGACTATACATAACACACAGCCTGAGAAAAGACAACATATAATATTTAACTATAATTAGTTATTCACCACTGCTTTGCTATTATTGACTAGTGTTTGGGGGCTGAGGTGCTGGTTGACTTTACTAGCCAAACAGCTCTATCAGGTTAGTTTTGCTGGGGAGCAAATAAACCTTACCAGACAAACATTAACCTGCCTAAACCATTCTGAATCAACATTCAAAATGGGCATTTGTTTCCCCCGGTCAAGGTCAAGTTTGGTAAAGACTGGACAAACTTTGCAGGTGTAAAAAAATTTAATATAAATTCCTACTGTGAGTGTCTTTAAAGTTCAATACAAGGATGGAGGCAGAAAACAAATTCATGTCATTTGCACAAACCATTTTAGAATTTTATAAGTTTTGGTACAACTTTTTATTCTAGCAAAATTTGAAGTACACAAAAGCATTGAAAATATACTCAGTTAGCTACACTTCCATTTGCTGTCTTTACCTGTAATTTGTCACTGGCGTATTACTCAAAAAGTTTTAAATGGCAAAAATCCATTTGGCCATTTTTGTATAGCATGGACTGAAAGTCACGTGACCCAGGTTTGGCTAAGAATGGACAAACTTTGCAGTTGCAGAGTATATATATATATATATATATAGAGAGAGAGAGAGAGAGAGAGAGAGATAGATGTATAAATAAACATTAAATTCCATAAAATAAAATAATAATGAAATAAAAAACAAAGTAATTAAAAATAAAATTAGTGACTAAAATTGGGATGGAGGCAGAAAACATTCCCATTGAGTCATTGTCCATGACTGATTCGCCTGCCAGTCTTGAAACATGCAGCTATTCAGCTGTTGCACAAACAGTCTTCAGATGTTTATGTCAAGACTAATCAAATGCAAGTGTAGATGATGATGGGAACCCAGCCAGCCAACAAAATGCAACATCAAACGGTTCATATCAACTTACTTCATTTTATTGCAAATCAAATTTAATTGTATTGCAAATAGCCCTTGGGTTCAATACCCTTGCTAATTTATTATGATGCAAATCAAGAAAACTGCATGTTTGACATTGATCTATCATGTCTGTGTCCATAGTGAGCAGGACAGTGCATTCAGAAGTCCCTTTGGAGAAATGCAAGAATCAAGGAGTGGAGCAGGAACACAACTGTTCCTGTCAGATAAGTAATAATAAAGGTTAAGGTGTAATGTTTTTGTTAAAACAATTTCTCATAGCCAAGTTTACTGTGACTGAAGATATATTTAAAGAGAAGAATAAGTTAAGATAAAGAAATTGAGTTATAATAGTGTTTGATAGTCAAAAACGAATATGTCTTTGTGTGTGTGTGTGTGTAGGAGAGACAGACTAAGATCAGGAACAACAAAGTGTGTGTGTCTACATATGCATGTGCATGCATCTTAACACACTAACTCTAATTGTTCTCAGTTTTCCACTTAAATCTTGTTTCAGTTAACCATTTCCCTCACTGACATCTGAATTGTTCTTTCACGAATACTGCTTGTTTCATAGCCTTCAAAGTATTGTCTGTTTACCCACAACATTTTTAGGGATGAAACAGGCTTAAAAAAAAAAACTTGAGCTTAAATGCTTCAGCATCAGGGCCTCAGCGTAAGAGCCACTTGATATTCACATCACACCCAAAGGTCTGTGAAGTGGCGAGTAAAAAACAAAAGTTTGCAAATGTTCCACAAACAAAACAGGAGCAGAAGCAGAAGCTTTAAACCACACGCTTTGAGTGCTGCTACATTAAATATATTTAATGACCATCTGGTTGTGGTGCACCTTTAGAAGAAAATTACATAAAAAGGTGAGCAAGAAATAAAATAAACAGAATTGACTCTGTTAGTACTACATTCTCCTCTCGTCTCTCTCAGAAATCTGCCTTGTTGTTTGGTATTTAGAGATGCAGTATGAAAAACACATACTTTTAACAATTCCAAAAGCACGCCTGAAACAAACAGCAAAAAATAGACTGCCTCCCTCTTCCTGCTGGCAGAAAAAAAAGCAGTTTCTGCTATTCTTGAAAAATTTATGAAAATCTCCATAGCAACTGTGAATCTGTCTAAGCTGTGAACAATGCATTATGGTTTATGGCTTACATGAAGGTAAATAAATAGTCATCTTAGTCAGCTCTTGCTCATACCCCTGTCCTTTTACTTTATCAAAGAATATATTGATCAATTACAATAAACCTGCATCTCACTAAAAGCTACTTTACTCATACTCTTAAAGGGTGAATCTTAAAAAAGTGTGATGTAATCAAATATGGTGTCCCATACTCGGAATTTGAGCTCTGCATTTAACCCATCCAAGTGTACACACACAGCAGTGAGCAGAGTACACACACACACTGTGAGCACACACACGAAGCCGGGGAGCAGTTAAGGGTGGAAGATTTTATTGCATTGCAGTAATGTTAAATAGAGAGGGAAACACACTTAAGTGTCAAAATTACAGTGCAAAACATTTTAAAATAGGTTATACTCAAGAAAAATATAAGTTGGACATGTCCTTGATATGTTGCATCAGATTAATCCATTAATTTACAACATTGTTTGTCTGTTACAGTACTCTTTATTAACAACACTGCATTGCCACAATGCCTTGCTTACATTATAATGAATAGTGTCTCAGCACATTGTTGAATCAACTGCAGCTCTTTCTGGGCAGCAAGCCCTAAATATTTCACTTTTCCCCCTAAAGTAGGTTAATCAGATTTTCAGCCTTTACAACATGCGACACTGGTCTCCTTCTTGCTTACTGTTACATCTGTCCATAACCCAAAAGCGAAAACTCTTTGTGGTAAACAAGCTGTCAGCCTCACTACCTTCCCTACATGTATATATACAGACATACCAGGAATTATTTAAATAGAAGCACCTAGTAGCAGCTGGGTTATGTAGGGAGTAAAAAAGTGCATTATTTCCACATATGAAAGAGTGTGATGTGACACTGAAGACTGGAATAAATCCTTCGCACAGGAATAAATAACTTTTTAAAATATGTTAAAATAGAAAACAATGCTATCAATATTGTAATATCACACAATATTACTGTCTTTACTGTATTTTTGATCAAATGAATGCAGCCTTGTTGAGCATAAGAGACTTCTTTCAAAAACAGTAAAAAATCTTTCTGACCCCAAATTTCTGAATGGTATTTCAGTGTTATTGAATTCCAATGTTATTCTGCTACTGGTGTTATTCTGTATGTCAACTAATGTCACATTTGTAAGGACTTTTAGGGGACACAGTCAATAGTCCATTAAGTCTCAAGAACTAGAGCAGTAATATTTTCTTACAGCAGTGTTCAGGACAAACACTGTCTCCCTCGGGAACATTATTGATCCTATAGACATTCATTTTCTACTCCTGCTCTTCCACCAAATCATTCTGACAGTTGCAAGTTACAGCTCTGCTCACAATACTGCAATGTAGCAGCAACAGTGGCCTACCATCTAAAGCCACTTCATTAATACAAGCAACCCCATTCCAAACAAACAACCTGCAAATGCATTTTCTCTCCTCCTGAAAGCCTTAGAGAGACAGCTTACAGAAGCACAACTGTCCACAAGATGAGCATAGACTGACTGTCCTGGCCTGTGACAAAAACAATATTTGGCAGTCACCTACTTTATGATCATGCCTGTCTCTCATCCATCGTTCTGTTCAGCTGCCAAGAACTGGAACTGTCCGGTTATGTCATCCAGTAAATTTGAGTAAATGCTTCTCTGGACTTGTAAAATTTGTCCCCCTTCCCACACCCACAACATCCCCTCCACCAACACACACACACACACACACACACACACACACACACATAGGTTTGTCACCTGGACTCTGACTGACAATACAAGGCAGTGCTATACAATGATGTGTGTTCCACAGTCATCATGACATTAGCACTGCATGATTTCAGCAACAACGTGGAAGTTGTAAAAAGTTTAAAAAGTCTTGTCTGTCTATAAAAAGTCTATATTATCAAATAAATGGATCCATGGTGGGTATTAGATTCATTTTGAAAAACATTGAAAAAATGTGACTGATTACACTGATTCTGTGTTCATTTTTTTTAAATACACTTCTTTGTATTTGGGAAATAACTTTCATTTAATGGATCAGGGTGAAAAAACACGCCATTTCCCATAATCTATTACCTGTATTGAATTTCTTTGAAGTGTTCAATATATTCCACTTCCTGTCATTCCAATTCAACTTCAATGTTCTTATGTTTTTCATTTCACTAGTTCACGCTTACATATAATTAGCTGAGGTATTTATACGTATTTGGTAAAAAAAAAAAAGTGTCTTCTGGTTAAACATTAGGCCATTTGCCCTGATCACAAGATAAAGTGTCTCCTGATCAAAGGAAGATAAACCAGAGTGTCAACACTCACAACAAAGCGGAATAACAACTTAATGTTCGACAGTCTTCACCCTGCTCTCTCCTGTTTCCATTCTATGATATTTGTCACTAGTTTTATTCCACAACAGAGTAAACCAGTTGCACTACAGTCCAGCTGTTTGATCAACATGCTCTGGGAATACAGGCAAAGCATCACAGCATTGTTTGAGTGTTTACACCAGAACATTTGCATGTACCCTCAGTCAGGGATGCCATGTACTGTAAGCAGTTCCTGCATGTATTTAGATGAATGGTTGTGCTGTGCGAGCAAACAATGACATGTTTGCACTTAGATAAATCATTTAGAGGCTTAAGTGTCAGGAAACAGCATATTGATATCTCCTGATTATAATGATTTATGATACATCCTAATTGTTATTATTAATGATGTAGACTGTAAAAGGCAGCTTCTGAATATTTCAGCGGTTCTCATACCTATAACTCAAAAATGTATTGCATTTATTACAAGGCGCTCATTTCTAAAATAAAATAATATAATCTTAAATCTATGCACTCTAGCAGACATGCATGCATTTGGCAGATGCTTTTATCCAAAGTGACCTAGAAAAGGAGAACAACGGCTATTTTATCAAAGAGCCAGTCATTTTTGTAATATAATATGCCATAAGTGCCATTTAAGTTCTCATCTCAAAAATAAATAAAACAACATTACATTTATGTATTTTGGCAGACATCTATGCATTACATTTTTGATTAAAAGTCTTCACTATGGACACTAACATTTCTCATTGATAAACATGATCTGAGATTATTATCTCCATGTTCAGTTGATAGCTCTTTATTCTTGCTGTTATTATTATTCTTGTGGAAACGTATGAGAAACATCAGAGACAAATTTGATACTTAAACACAATTTAACTGAGCCCTTGTTAAGATCAAAGAACTTTTTATTAGCCAGCCCAGCACCTAAAAGCCCTGCACGCATCCATCCACAGCTTAAAGAACAATGTACATTACATCTGAATCTTCAAAACTGCAATAGCGGTCTTGAGTTGTAGTGAGATGTAAAGAAGCTTTTGTTTGACTTTTGTTTGACAGGATTATTACAGTGCAAATGAAACTCAAATATTGTCTTACAGCTAATCAGATTCCTCAATAAGAGCTCTGAAAAGAAGAAACAATCAAACATCATGGCCCTAGTGGCCTTCTGGTATTTTACATTTGTTTTACATTCTCCTTGAGTTCAGCTGACAATGGTGTGACTTTCTGTAAGTCTTTTCCACAATCAGAAGTTCACTGAAGTGCAGCACTGATCTGGTTGTGGAATTTAGACGCTAAACCTTAGTGCATTGTGGGTTAAGGCACATACTCAAAATTCTAGCTGTTATTTGCACATTTACCTTAACAGTCAAAGCAAATGTTGTTTGAAGAGTATATGGTTGGAATGTTCAAATGCACCTCATAGAAAGCAACTTCTTTTTTTATGCAAACCCATGGGAAATAAATACAATACATGCCGTCTGAAGAGTAATTACTGTATAGTCATCTTTCAGTATCTTTTGTTATACTGTAAATCTCAGCTATACTTTCATATCCCTCCCATTTGGTGAAAGATTTACTTTAATTAATTTTCACTGAGGAATTGCTAGGAAACTTAAAAAACAATTACATAGAAACTGCTAGTAACAAATTGAGTTAAATGTGATATTTTGAAGTCGAAAGACTGAAACGTACTCCAATAATCTTTATATATAAGTTTGCATTCACAAAGAATAATATAAATGTTAAAAGAAAAAAATAAATTACAGTTCTATGTTTTTCATGATAAGATAATCAAAGATGTAAATAAAACAAAGATCATTTGATTAGGTTTAATTAGAAAATACTATTTCAGTTTTTCTACTTCAAATTGTAATGTTTCATACATTGTGTTTCTTAGTAATTGTTTGTGAAATTCATGAGCAATTTCCGAGGAAAATTTTATTTTAGTGTAGAAAGTAAAACTGATGCTGAGATGGATGGCGAGAACTAAAGTTTACATAAGTTCATCCATCATCTGAGATCTCAGTGCACCAATATAATACTCCAACATTAGGACCTCACATCTGCACCAATCTAGCTACCTGACCAAACAGCTTCCCAGTACAAAATTCAACACATATGGAGCATTCTTTAATCTAATCTGAGGTTCATTCAATCTGATAAAACACTGATCCATGTGCAAACAGATCACAATCTGAATTACATGACATTGTCAAACTGAGAGTGAATGATCTCTTCTCACCTGGTCTGGTCTAAATCAGGTGTGCTCAGAGTTTTCTGCATAAGGCCAGAGATGTGGAACCCGCTAAAATCTCACTAGGGATCCAGTCCGATGCTATCTGTGGAGCTGGACTGGTGTTATTCCTCTTTCCTATGGAGAATTCCAGAGTGCAGCACTCTCCTCTCCTGCCTCCTCCTCACGCTTTTACTGCAGTAGCCCGAGATCAAGGCACAGTCCCACCACAAACCTCTGACACACACACACACACACACACACCAGAAAGCAGAGCCGCCTGTAAGAACTGTTCTCTCTTACTCTCTCTCTCTCCGCTTTTGTGCTCGTCTTTCATAAACACCCTCTCTTTTTACCCCCTTCTTTCTTTTTTTACTCACTCCTGCTCTCTCTCTCTCTCTGGCGGAGGTTGGGGTTGCAGCAGCGGGACTCATGCCAGTAACTCAGCTGTATGCAGTATTGATGGAGTGGCTCAGGGATGCTAACACAGCATCAATTTTCCCAGCGCTCCACTTTCCCTTTCACTCTTCACCCGCTCCTGCACCTCCATCTATCCTTTTTGCCACTCCCCCAACCAATCAGTCTGCATCCTTTAGTTGACCACTATCTAAATCACTCTGTTCCTGTGATCTCTTTTATTGTCCTTAGTTTCACTGAGCTTGTTCTCTCTCAAATGCATCACACTGTGGGTCTAAATTGACGTTTAAGCAGATCAAATCTCAGGTTCTTGCTTCATTACTGTAAATGCTGCCCCTGTGGATGATCTTTCTGCTGCTACATGTTATTTTTGCTCATACCTAGGTTTAGGGAGCTCTACTCTTCAGCATCTCGGGCCTTTGTTAGTGGCTGTTTACAGACTAGGTAATATTTCCACACAAATGACAATTTGGGAAATGATTGCAATGCAGTTTGTGTGCAATTCCGGTATAGAGATATAACCAAAATAAGGTGGATAGAAATTGCATTGTTAAAAACCCAAGTGCATAGCCATGCATTAATAAAACACTCTAACAACTGCATAGCAATGTGCTAAAATCAACACCCTAGAAACCATCTAACTATGATCTGTAGCAACTATGCACTGACCTTAAGGACAAACCCTAATGTAAACATCTATATGTATCTTTTCTCCATCATGTGTGTCTCACTGCTTTTGTAAAAGGGGCAAAAAGATGTCTGATGATACTTAGAGTCTAATTATTATCGAAAGGGTCATGAGGCTCTTTTTGCTTTGCTCATCACAAAAGAGGAACCTCTCTGATTTCATTTTCATTAAATGTGCTGTCGGATCAGGGAACAGGATGCACTTCATTTCAGGAAAGGCTGACTAAACCTGAAATGATGATTCACTGAATAAAACTGTGCTTGCCGTTTGGTTGCAAACAACACAATTTAGATATCTATATGTAAAAAAAAAAACGAAATTAAATTTAGTTTACTAAATTAAATCCCAACCAATGCACTAGGGAGTCAGTCTTGCACCAGGAGTCTGTTTTATCTGACATGTCTGCAGCATCTTTCAGCGGGTAAAATCAAACTTACCATCAGGAAGCAAAGATCCTGGTAGATCATCTACTTGTGATGCCCTCTGCTGGCAATGGAGGAACGTCACCCGAGATTTGAGGTGAAGAGCTGAGGAAACATTACCTCAATGATAAAAGGACAAACACTAGATTCTTTCATTAAGCACCCTTTCCCTTTCCCTTTACCAGACATGACCTGCCTCAGTGCAAAGAGCCATATAGGTCTCAGCATATTATACAGAAGATCAGGAAGCCGATGAATTATGAATTAGCCTGATTTTTTCTGATATGAATGTTAATGTCTTCTTCCAGAGGTGCTTTTCCTTCAGTTTTTTTTTCCTGTGGAGACTGGAAAGAATCAATAGCTTTAGATTTTCAAGGACACAATTACTTATTTATAAGGTTAGTACCTGGTTGGATATTGATAATAAATCATTAGTTTGAGATATATTATTTATTTATTTTATATTTTCTAAGAAGTGTCATGATCATCATGGTTGCATTTACATTTATACATTTTTTTCCTAAAGCTGAATCTTCAGCACCATTACTCCAGTCTTCAGTGTCACGATTCTTGAAAAATCATTCCAATGTACTGCCCAAAAAACATTTCTTATTAGATACCGAAATATTTTGTAACATCACAGTGCATTATTGCTCAATTAAAGTGTTAATGTCTTTCAAAAAATAAAATATAAATACTTAACCCCAAACCTTTTAACATATATAGATAAAAATGTCAATAATAAATGATAATGTTTATAAAAAAAAAAAAAAAAAAAATGTTTAAAACCAAGTAAGACTGACTACATCTCTTTGACTTCTATGCAATAGCTGCGTGCCATTTTTTTTTTTTTTTGAGGAAACACACAAAGCTATACAAAAAAGGAGCAACCAAAATATAAAGAGGGCATTGTCTGGTTTTAGTGTACACATTTATGATATCAAAACAGCTTTAGCACTGCAGCATGTGATTTTTTAGATGTTTGCCAGGGATGATATCAACTAAACTAAATGTAATAACACATCTGTATGGGGATGTATGCTCAAAGACGTGTTTCACAGGAAACTCTTTTCTGAACTCTACGCTATAGCTAACTTTCACTGGCAAGAAAAAAGAGAATTCATTGTTTTCCAGCTTCTGCTTCAACTGTGGTCTGCCTCTCTCAATCTGTCTTCTTTCATTTCCTTTGTACTTGCTTTAATGTTGTTCTAGCTGATGCCAAAATATCCATTAAGGATGTTATACAGGCTGCACAATGTTTTCTATCCAAAACCACTACACAACAGAGGAATGGAGGCATTCGGAATGAGATCTGATCAAACCACAACCTTTCATTTAGTTAATCCTCATTCATCCATTAATTTATAAAACACTTGGCTTGATTTAACAATAATTCAACATAAACATATTCAGTCAATAACTGGCTTCATTATGCTTATGGGAATCCAAAGGTCTCTCTGAAACTTTCTGTGGAACTTAAAAGAATATATCATAAGATCATTTTTGGGTGAATGATTTAAGAACAAACCTTTTTAAATTCAAATGTTTTCAGTTATTATGAGTTTTATGTCATACAGTAATTCTGATTATGCACACCAAACAGATCCCAAAAATAGTAGTAGCAGTTTTATTCTGACACAAAACTTGCATTAGAGAATTAACCATCATTGGCAGTGCTTCCGTTGACAAAACATAATGTTGGCAATAAATAAAAAAAATATCAAAATAATCAAATAATGCACAAACAAATAAAACAAAATAAAATAAAATATTTTTTACACTACTGGTTGAAATGGTTTTAAATCTCTGTTTAAAAAAAAAAAAAAAAAAAAAAAAAATATATATATATATATATATATATACCAATAAGCCACTGATTTCTTTACCAAATTGGGCTTTGATAGTCAACCGAAAGTGAAAAAAAATTCTGTCCAAATGCTTCAAATTTTCCCGTCTGGCATGTTTGTTTTGTAATGCTGAGTTGGGTTCTTGAATATTTCCAGTCTTAAGATGAAATCTAAACTATATGATTTCCGTTTTTCGGGAATGCTGAGTTCTCGAGCATTGTTCTAGATTGCGAGGCAGAATTTTACTTTGCAGCTTTGCTTCGTGATCGCCCATGCAGACAGCAACAAAAAGAAAAGCCCCTCCAACAACTAACAGAAGTCCAGCAAACCAGGCAGAAAACATGGCCTCTCCATACTCCCATCTGGGCATCACATCTGGAAGATTCTCATCCCAGAACTTCACTACCATTATGTATGCCATTAGCGAAACAGGTGCGAGGGTCGTGATCCCTGACACAACGATAAACACTCCACCGAGAATGAGTAGAGTCCTTTTCATCCTCTCCCGCCCGGTGCCAATCTCAACACCCTGGAGTCCGAAAAAAGCAGCCGCCACGCCAAGAAATCCTGTTGCAATGGAAATGCACATGAGAACCCGTGAAGCTAAAGTGTCTAGTGGAAGGGCTAAAAAAGACTCGAAGGCTTTGCAGTGAATGCCAACTTCCTCTGTGTAGATACACATGTGCCAGAGCCCTTCATACCAGTTCTCCATCTCATTCAGATCCGAGTTCATCGTCTTCCACAGTGGCAGGAAGGTTGTAATAACAGTAGTGACTAAACCTCCGAAGGACACAAAGAGTGAAGCTCTCTGGACAAACTTGGTGGTTAGCAGCACCATGTTAACACTCGTCTGTCCTCTCACTTTGTCTGTCTGTCCGTCTGAGATTTTCAACTGGTGTGTTTCATCTGGACTGGCTCCTCCTTTGCTTTAATAAAACTCCACCTGTTCTTGCCGGATGATGCAGCAGCCCTTCACAACAACGGGACTGTTTTTCAAACTGAATATCTTTACCGAGGACAATAACTGCTTTTTAAAGAGGAAATCCGATATGTCCAGTTTTAAGTCTGTGCAAGAAGCCTGAACAGAGTGCAATAAGATTTTATTGAGATTGAAGGAAAAGAAAAGAAAGAATCAAAGAAACCTCTGGTGAAATGTGCTTACAGAGCATTTTTCCTTGTTAATGATAACTCAGAAGTGATCCTAAGGAGATACAGGATGCTGTGTCGTGTGGTAGCTGAATTAATGATACAGTAGTTCGCTTTGATAACACTGTGTACCACAGGTTCTTCTTTTTCAATGAAAAATTGCTGAAAATTGAATCCATATGTCTATAGTCCAGTTAATGTCTTGTAATAAGTAAACTATACATTTTTTATATATAGTAATATTGCTATTTTATCTTGTCATCTTGTCTGAATCAGGAGAGAAATATGCATGGATCAAGCACCATTTACAAGCAAAACATTTCTATACTGATATGTTCATGGATTTTGATGTCAGAGGACAACAGGGACTTTTCACTGTAGGAAGCTTTATAATGAACTCATATTTTGGTTAGATGCAACAATTTAAAGTTCAAATGTTAGTTTATTCAAACACTCATCTTTTCCTTTTTTACAAGCTGTTAATGGAGTTGTGTGCATTACTTGTGGATTATTGTGAAAAAAACTAACACATCTACATCTTTGATATCCTAAATTGTCAGCGAGTTGTCCTTTTCAGGTGAACTATTCCTTTAATTTAACCCTAAACTTTTTGATGAAAATGAACCAATAAAACTAGTGCGAAAGGTCCTCTTCAGTCAACTCTAAAATTATACTAATCTTCCGAGACATGCTCAATCTCGAACAATGCCAGATAGTAATAAAGTCTGATCTCGGAGGCTGTGTGGCCTGAGAGATGCCCAGGTGCAGTTGCAGCTCCTGGCACGTGTGCTACTCTGATGAGAATGATCCCCTTTGTGCTGCTATCCAAAACCTTTCATTTTCCTTTCATCAACCCTGTCTGAAGCTCAGCTTTTATGGCGTTCTGTTGAAAATTCCAGCAAACAGCAATTTTTATGTTTTGTTCCAAATTGCGTGAGAACAATGATTTTGACTTTTTAGTGAAGTAGTACATTTATGATATACAGTCATTTGCTTCAACCACCTTAAATCTTCAAAATGCTACTTTTCTGACTGAATAAAAAAGCACAAGCGGTTTAAAAAGCATGGGAATTCAGTGATGTACTGTAGGTCAGGTAGAGAAAGTTTATACATGGTACATTCTCAGAAAAAAAAAATACAAAAGATATCACAGAGTCCATGTTGGTACTGTACCTTAAAGGTTCGTATTACTACCTAAAGTGTACATCTTAGTACCTAATAGGTACAAAAGAGTATCTTTCGAAAAGGTACCACCCCAGAGACCTTTTTTTATTTGAAAACAGCCACTTTCAGCACCTTTAAATAGGATGGTAATGCAGTCTTATTTACCACATTGCACAAAGGATGAATAAACAGATACTTACAGATTTGTTTCTAGCCATCATCGATGGTACAGCCCCTCAAGTCATCTCATATTGTTTATATAATACATATACGTAATATAAACCACAAAACATAGTCTGCTGATGTTGCACAATTTATTAAGGCATATTGCCCACAGGACCAACAGAGCACTCTGCTTTATCTCAATGATTACAGTAAAGCATACACGAGTCTTAACATTGACTGTTGTGATGATCTGCTTATAAATATATGCCATAACTGCATAATAACAAGCACTGGCATAATTCAGGATAATAAAAGCAGCGCAGAATCACTACAAGGATCAGGGATAAATAAAGTACTACTATATTTATAAAGTGCAGTAGATCAAGTCTGGGTCATATTTACACACACACAAAAAAGAAATAACAAAAAAAAAAGAAAAAAAAATGACATTTTGCTTAAATAATGAATATTCATCATTAAAACAAATATCATCAATTCACTGCAAAGAATATTTCATTATTTTTTAGTATTTAAATTGTAGAGTATATACACATAATGGTTATATATATATATATATATATATATATATATATATATATATATATATATATATATATATATATAGATATATATATATATATATATATAGATATGTCTGTGTGTGTGTGTGTGTATATATATATATATATATATATATATATATATATATATATATATATATATATATATATTGCACTTGTTGCAATGCTGTTATTTACTTATTTTATATTTTAATTAACTATTATCAAGAAACTAATGAAAGCCACTATTGAAAAAGTAAAATATCTGAACTCTAAACTCTAACTCTTGTAATTTAGAGGGAAAATTTTCATAATTGTCATAAAAAAGACACACGCACAAAAAGGTAACCCTAAAATGTATTAATTTTCTTTATGAAGTATCTCATTTCCTTTTCTTTTTTTTTGTGAATTTCTTTCATTATGTGGGACACAATAACTATATGTCTAATTAAACACCAATGTTGGCCATTGACAGATTTGATGTGCACTACCAAATAAAGGTATTTGTCAGAAATATATGCACATTAAAACGAATGTAAATGTGAGTCTAACCTTTTGCAGTTTTACCATTTTTACAATATCCAGCATGTTTCTCCTACACAATTAGGCCAATCAAATCTAGGGGAACGTGAAGCAGCAAACAAGACCCAATCTGACTGAGGTGGGGTGTGAGGCAGGATTATACGGGCTGGGATGAGGTGCTGGATGACAAGGGAAGGAAATGGCGTGGAAGCAAAAATGAAAAAGTTCATAAGGGATGGGATGGGACGTGAAAGGGGAGGAGAAACTATATATCAGAGCTCATCTCAGTGCACTGTTTGTCTGATATGTGGGATGCCAGCGAGTCAATGATGTCCAACAGCAGCGGTTGGCTGAGCGATCGCAGGTTGGGGAGCTTGGACACCTTCAGGGAAGGAAGGAGAACCAAAGAAATAAATGGTAAACAACACAGGCCATGCAAGAGACCGCAAATAAACAGCCAAAAAGAAACTGATAAGGTCCAAACAGGGCCAAATAGACCAGAATGTAAAATATTTTTAGGGAACTCTGTTAACAAAGGCACTCACTGGCATTTAAAATATTCTATAATTCTTTGATGTAGCCAAAAGTGGGACAATTTATGACTTCTGGTGTGAGTTTAATTGATTGTTAACACTGGTCATGATTAAATAGGCCTAAATGCAGTTACAGATCTCTCTGTATTAATAAAATGACACATTTAACAGTTTATAGAGGCAGTCCACGTGGCAGTGAATATCTTGGTGATGTGTTTTTAGCCGTGGCGAGGCAGCCAGCACACGCTCAGAGCTGTGGTCAATAGCACACCCACCTTGGTGAACTGATGGACTATTATATGCAGGCAGTGTTTCTTCATGTCCAGGGCTTGAGTCTTATCAGCTGCTTCCAAGATCTGAAGATACAAAAGGTGATAGCATGCGTATGCAGTTCTTGATCATCAAATGGTTTGAATGTTGAATGTTTTTTCAGGATTCTTTGATGAACAGAAAGTGCAAAACACCAGCATTTAATATTTGATGGACAGAATCAAAAATAACGCTGCCATGTTAACTTGTGTGGATTATTGTGATGTTTTTATCAGCTGTTTTGGACTCTCATTCTGACGGCACCCATTCACTGCAGAGGATCCATTTTTGAGCAAGTGATGTAATGCTACATTTTTCTAAATCTGTTTCGATGAAGACACAAACTCATCTACGTCTTGGATGGCCTGAGGATGTGTACATTTTCAGCAAATTTGCATTTTTATGTGAACTATTCCTTTAATTTCTGACTGGCCCCAATCTTTTGACTGGTAGTGTATGATATTTGATATATACCTGTAAGACATTCTCTACAGTAACATTCATCTCCAGATTTTGCTTGCAGTAGGCCTGCAGTCTGTTGTTGGAGAAACCGTAGTAATAAGGTGCTGCAAACAGGTATCTGTGCGCTAGTTAAGGGCAAACAAATCTTTTAAAATTTCACTCCAATTTAATCTATGGATTTCTTCCACCTGTTTTATCATCCACCTAGAAAATTGCAAGTAAGCGCACACATCTCCTTAACAATAACACTATTTGAGGCATCATTCATATCTCTTGCAAAGGGGGATGAGTTTTGTCCGAATTTTTGTTAATATGACACTTACATTTTCAAATGTATAACAACAATAATAATAGAAAAGGGGGTCAAAATCATTACCAAAAATAAAGATTGCATACAGTGCTATAAAATGAAGAGCATGAGGCAGTAATAAGGATACAGCGAGTCCTCTGGAGGCATGTTGACGTCCCCATAATAAATATAACGCAGCATGGACTCAAAGGCCTGTGTACTTGGAACCATCTCACCTATCGAAATGTTCACCTGCCCGTCCTCTGGCATGAAGGAGCGGAACATGGCCTCAAAATAACTGTCAAAGAATCGAGAAGGCAATCAATTGGTAAATTATTAAAAGACACAGTCAAAAAGATCAAGACAGGTTTAGAATGGCTGACCAGCTTTTATTTATGTAGAAAAATAAAATAAGTAATATGCACTACACTGCACATATTGTTCATGGAATACCCAGATCACTTGCTGCATAACCAAAGCATTGCTATTCTTCTTAACCTAATCTATTAAAACACATTTGTTAAAAAGGTAAAAAAAAAAAAAATGATATATATATATTTAAATAAAATTAAATTAAATGTATGCATTTAGCAGACGCTTTCAACTTACAGTGCATTCAGGCTATCTATTTTTACATATCATGTGTTCCCAGGGAATCGAACCCCCAACCTTGCGCTTGCTTGCTAACACAATGCTCTACCAGTTGAGCTACAGGAACACTTTTATATATATATATATATATATATAATATATATATATATAAAAACAACTTTCAGTTACAATTTCAGTAAATATTTCAGTTGGCTGCAAAGGCAAACTTTCTTATTTTAATTTAGTTTGAGCTGAAGTACTTGAATTACTCAAATTAAAACAGAAAATATCCTAAAACTGACATATAAGTTATTCAATTAATTAAAAAATAAAATAATATGTATAAAAATTTGAAAAAAATCTAAATAAAAAATAATTCACTTCAACAAACATTGGGCATCGTTCATGAGACACGAGCAGAATAATTTTTGTTTAAATATAGCCATTCTGACTTTCGAATTCTATATACTTTCGAATTTATGAAAATTTTTATATTTAAAAATGTCAGTTGGTATGGAAGGTCCACCTGCTCCCTACCATGAGTAAATGGTGCATAAAATGTGTTCTTTCTGGCAAATGGATGACAGTTTATTTTGACTACTATAATAATATTTTAGTTAATTTAGTTAATTTACGTTGTCACTTTTTTTTCAGCCGAGATTTGAAAACTATGGGTAAAACACAGCGCTCGTTTTCAGGAAGGTCTGTTTAATGGACACATTAACTCTGAATTTACTCATTTATTATTAATCAACTTTAATGAATGAGGCCCATTGTTTATATGTAAATGTGGTCTATTTAGAACACAGTCATACACTCATCTTTTTAAAGGGACAGAACACAAAAGAAGATATTTTAAACAATGTTGGTAACCAAACAGTTGACGGTAGCCACTGACAACCATAATATGAAAAAAATACATATCCTATGTTCAGTGCCTACTGTCAACTGTTTATTTGAACCTCATTTTTGGGTGAATTGCCCCTTTAATATTTTACATGCAAAGTGAGTTTTTGTTGAGGTCCTGTTATAGGCCCTGGAGACTATCGTGTTCATTACCTGGAGCGAGCAGCAAGTATGGCCTTATGTGCAGGGCGCGGATGACCATCTAGCAAAAGGATGATGTCACAGAACTCATGGCCCGCCCCCTCTAGACAAGCCTTCATGTCCTGCACCAGAGATGTGCCTGAAACAAAATATTTTTTGAGCCATATGCCCTATTTTGCATCTGTCCTGAAAGCTTGTGTGTACAAAAATATGTGAGAAGATGTTTTTCTTTTTACCAATGTCCACCGGCAGATCTGAATAGACTCGGGGAGGAGGCTGTTGTTTGCGTCTCACTATCTCCACGATCAGCGGAGTGGACAGGTGCTCAAACTCTTTGGTCATGATCACCTGGTTAAAGTGACTTTCCTTCACCACAAAGTTCAGGCAATGTTCCTGGGGGCAGAAATATGGAGATACAAAAGAGTATTTGACTCTCTGGCAAGGTCATTTTGTGATCAGGAGTGTGTTACTTCAAATTTACCTTGAGCTGGTCCAGCTGTAGCTTGTTTGCATTTTCACACACACTCAAAACGTTCTGCAGATCGACAGATGCCTCAATGTACTGAACACAGAGCTGCTCCAGTCTGGACAGTTTGAAACTCAGAGCAAGTTTATACACATCCATGATCAACAGCACATCCTGGACATGACCTGAGGAGAAACGTGAAGAAAATGACACTCACCTCTTATTAAACAGACCTTCACAAGGCATATCAGGTAAACAGGTGTTTAGTGTAACTTACCTCTACGTGGGTACTGTATCTTGTCTGTGTACAGGAACTGCATCAAAACCTCAAATGGTTGTGCGTCTGCTTCTCTGATTGACACTTCCAATAAAGGAGGACCCCTTGACCTTCCAGAGCTGTCCTTCTGACTGCCTGAGCTAGAATCCTCACTCTCCTCATTGCATTCCAGTTTACTCTTCTACAAAAAAAAAAGAGAGTCAGAGAGAGAGAGAGAGAGAGAGAGAGAGGCTAAATATTATTTTACATTCTGACTGGCCAAAAGTAAACAGATTTGGACATGAATTTTCATTCCTCCTTAAAAGAATGTAGATAAAATTAGTGGTCGACCGATATGTCACCAAGGCCGATATATCGGCTGATACTATTTTTCTGCTTGGCTGATGTGTTCGATGCAGGACTTTTATTTTGACGCTGCTGAGAGCGGCAGCGCCTGAGTGCATACAGTGCTCACACTCTCTCTTGGTCGTCATCGTCATTAACAGTTCTGTCTAACATAGATGGAAGTCTGTCAAACAATCAGAACGGTTCAACAAAGAAATGAATGTATACAGAAGGTATTATGATGACTGCTTTTATATTAGGCCTATAAGTAATAGAAAGGCAAAGATTATAATACTTTCTCATTTGCCATCAGCATTAAGCAAATATGCATTCATATAATTTAAACAAATCTTTGAATGACTAATGAACATTTAATTTCACAAACCTTGCAAATTTAGTCGAATCCAGCTGTGAGATCTTGTTTTGATTGAATGCTTTAAACTATCTTTTGATTTCAAATTATATTGCGCTTTATGCATTTGCCCACTGTCATATTCATGTCATTTTCACTGTGTGCTGTGCTGTATGTAAAATGAGGGTTACCCTTGCTTTATTTGAAAAATATGATTAATGGTTCCCTGTTGGTTACAGTGTTTTTTTAATAAAGTCTTTTAAATAATATTTTTATTAAATATTTATTTATTTGTGAAAAATACTGTCATCTAAAGTATAAGCATGTTTCTTTTAATCCACTGTCAAATTATTTCACATTTTTAAAATATTAATAATCATAATTTAAAAAAATCCTATCGGCTTTATATTGGCTATTGGCCCCCCTAATTTCCAAGATATCGGCATCAGCATCGGCTGTCAAAAAACACATTTCGGTCGACCACAATACCGGGACAATGGAACAATACCAAGGATAAAAAAATTTATGCAAATAACCCAAATAAAAATAGTGCAAGTTAAACAGCTATAAAAAAAAAATCTAATATTTAACAATAAATTGTTAACATTATTTTAATTTCTCCTTAAAGATGCGTACAGAATTGACTCATAATCATATTTAATAAGGATGTACACATTTAAAAGAATGTATATCTACATTCAAACGATGAAAATGAAACAGACCTGTTTCTGTCGATCTCTCGCCTGTAGAATCTTCTTGCGGAGCCACTTACAGCGAGCTGTTACAATGGCAATATGACCCAGGACCTTCTCCTCCCTCTGTAAACACAAACAGTTGAGTAGAGGCGATTTATTACTAAAACAATGCCAATTATTCAGATTGACAGTGTGTATCAGACTTTCTTTTTTCTAGGACAAACTGACCTCCCCCAAGATAAACTCTACATCACAGAACTGACGGTTCTCCCACAGTTTGCCATAGTCCTCATGAAGTGTGCACTTTGGATAACAAGAAAACTAGTACACAAGGTAATAAAGAACAGTTAGAATAATATAGTATGTTCAACTGAATTAAACTAAACAGATGTATTTCTAGAGGTCAGACCCTCACCTGAAACCTGTACATTTCTCCACTGCGCACATTATTGTCCACAGTCCCCCCGAAGATGTACATGGCATCATGGATAACAGCCGCTGCATGGAACAGCCTCCCACTTGGCATCTGTAAGAAATCCACATCACAGTTCTGAATTATAGATTACACACCACAGACCAATAGGTAAACCCTTTTCCACTAACAACTGAGAAACTCAATTAACTCATCAAAAAGAATGGTGAAAACATCCAGAATTGAGTCTTTGGTGCTTATAATGTTGTTATGAATTTATAGGTACTATGATCTGTTCAGATTTACTTCATATAAATCGATGCAAATAAATTAATTATCATGCGTTTTTATGTTTACTACACTACAGTTCAAAAGTTTGGGGTAGGTAAGACATAGGTCCCTTATGCTCACCAAGGCTGCATTTTTCACACCAAAAATAAAGTAAAAAAAAAAAAAAAAAGTTCGCAATTTAAAATACCCATTTTCTATTTCAAAATATTTTACAATTTAATTTATTTGTATGATGCAAAGCTGAATTTTCAGCATCATTACTCCAGTCACATGACCCTTCAACTCATTCTAATGTGATGATTTGATGCTCAAGTAATATTTCAATATCAATGTTCAAAACAGCTGTGATGCTTAACATTTTGATGAAACCACAATCCATCTTTATTTAGGATTCTTTAATGAATAGAAAATGTAAAATAACATCACGAAAAGCTAATTTGCAATGCCTGTTTATAAATTTGTTTTTATTGTGGTAATTCAAAGTCACATTCCTTTGTATTCTCTAATACCTCGCTGTCCGTGCTGGCCTGAATGACCTCCCATGTCTGGGAGTCCACATCATAGCAGTGCAGTTCATTGGGAAGAGTGTTGTCTGCCGCCCCTCCAAACACATACAGGTGACGGTCAAACGCCACCATGGTGTGTCCGTAGCGTCTCTGAGGGGGCGGAGGGGAGCCACGCAGCAAGTGCTCAGTTGGGATACGGGTCCATCTGAAGAGAAAATACACTGCTTATTGAGTACAAATAAATTATAGTTCCTCTTTATGTAATGTTGAGCTGAAAATGACACCACTGTATTATAGAGTTGCTTTATAGCTGAAACTGATAAACTCTCATTGTTTATCTTGTTTATTACCGTGAAGCTGCTTTGAAACAATCTGTATTGTATAAAGCTTTATATAAATAAATGTGACTTGACATGATAAAAGCTTGTGTGCATATTACACATGAAATGACATTAATCATGTTCCTCTTTGTCGTGCTCACATGTGGCCTTTGAATTCAAACTGAAAGAGGTTGTTGGTGATCTTGGCTCCACTTTGGCCGGAGAAAACAAACATCTTATCCTGACATACAGCTACTGGGAAGTTACAACAGGAAGGTGGGATTTCACCACTTTGTTCAATCTAAAGGAAACAAAGAAAGCAGTAAATCATGGTGCATGTTTACTGGCAGGTAATTGTGTATTTTATAAGCTTTAATGTGAACACAAAACCCTTAAGTAAAAGTTTAAAATCACATAACACAGTCCTGCATCTTGGAAAATAAAATAATTGTGATTTGAAAAATAGGCAAAATATTATCTAATTTGATGATACAGAGTTCAAAAATATCAATAAAAACTTTCTATCATGGATAGCTTTTAAGAATGTTTTCCCCCAAATATATACATGTTCAAATACTGCAGTTAATGACAAAGTTTTTGTCATTTTATGTTGCAATTTGGATGTTGACATCTACAGATTTAGCAGAAAACAAAGAGTAATGTTTGCATTTTCTGTCACTGGCACTAATTCAGGATTAGCCATAAAATAATGTCTTCAGAATCATTAAATCGAGTTAAAATTGGTTTAATAACGGCGCTGTCATAATTAAACAATCCTGTTTTTGAATTAAAGTTATGCAAATATAGTCACCTCTTCCCAGTATGCCTGCTCACGGTCCTGAAGACTGATGGTCCACATGTCATTTAGCCTGTTGGAAACAAAAAAAAAGGGTTCATACATATATTGAGCAACATAAAAAAAAGTGTTATGTTGGAATAGATTTGTTAAGGTTACAACATATTTATATTTGATATTCAAAGCTGTGTAAAGATACACTAATACACTTGCCTGGCATTTCCATCATATCCAGCAAAAATCCAAAGCTTGTCGTTATAGACCGTGGCTCCATGAGCCGATCTGGCAACCAGACTGGAACATAAAATACAAAGAAAAAGGCATTAAAAATACAATTGTGTGTCAGACAGACTATAACACAATTAAGAGTATTACAGATAATATGAGTAATGATCAATATGATTTACCGTCCCTCCACCTTCCATTCTGTCCACTGCCCAGTGGCAAACTTGTACTCAAATAGATCATTTTTGTTTTTCAAGTTAGAGTTTGAATAGATGTCTCCAGTGTAGCCGCCTAAAAAACAAGTAACGAAAACATTGAACACGCGGGAAAGAAAACACAACATTAAATGTTACACTGAAAACCTACCAAACACAAACATGCTGCTTCCGTACACAACAGCAGAGTGGTGGTATCTTGGTGCTGGTGGGGTCCCAGTAGTAAACGCCCTGTTTAAGAACATAAATATATAGATATAAGAGGCGATATAAAATCATATTTAAAGGGTAAGTTTACCCAAAAAATGACTCCAAACCCATAAGACCTCAATTTCATCTTCGGAGCACAGTTTAAGATATTTTAGATTTAGTCTGAGAGCTTTCTGACCCTCCATTGAAAATGTATGTATGGTATACTGTCCATGTCCAGAAAAATAATAAAAACATCATCAAAGTAGTCCATGTGACATCAGAGGGTCAGTTAGAATTGGACATGGACAGTATACAGTACATACATTTTCAATGGAGGGACAGAAAGCTCTCGGACTAAATCTAAAATATCTTAAACTGTGGTTAAACAGAGGTCTTACGGGTTTGGAACGACATGAAGAGGAGTCATTAATGACATAATTTTCATTTTTGGATGAACTAACCCTTTAAGCACATCCACCTTGCGATTGTCATGCAACACTCACCGACACCATGAGCAGTCCTTCACATCAAACCGCAACAGGTCATTAAGCATGTTCTTGCTGAAAGAAATATTAATCCAAATGAGATCCTTCTGCAAATTTTGGAGTTTAAGGAAGTAAGTAAAGAAAAACAAATAGTCACCCATTGTCTCCTCCAAAGACGTAGATGGCATCTCTGTATGCCACAACAGTGTGTTTGCTACGCCTGCAAGAAACCCAATATAGACAGTTTTTAAAGCTGAAAACAAAATATCTAATTAAACATTAATAATAAAAAGTGTACCTTGCACCCACAAACTCATCACATGGTGGTAGTCTCCTCCAGCGGTGGACGGTCTCAAAAGGCCCAAAGTTGAGTGTCAAATACTCAACACTGTCAGAGCAGCTGTGGTCAAAATCAACACTAGGAGCCACTTTGGATTTACAAGACATGGCTCCAGGAAACCATGACATTCAGTTCACATCTAACAAGGTTTATTCCAGCCGAAGATCACGTTTAGAACGAAAAAAAAAATCTAACGTTAATGTGTTTGCAAGTGCTCATCTAAATCATGTTGCCTGAAAGATTATGATTGTTTACAATCTTACCTTCAGTCTGACTAACGTTAACCTCGCTAACGTGATAACTGTATCTGATCATCTGCCACGGTCTAATAATCTAAAAGCATAATAGAAACCGTAATATGAAAAGAACATTAAATATTACACTGCAACGAGTCGATAGAAAGAAATGATATTCTGAAATATATATAAATAAAAAGTGCACGTCTTCTAGCTTTTGGGATCCTAACGTCAAGGGAGGAGACGAGACTAACTGACATGCGCGGATTCGCGGCTTTGATTGGAGGAGAGCACACTAGACGTCATCAACAACATAAAAACACACCGAATTAATTACACATATTTTAATTTATTACAATTTTTATTACAATTAATTTAATTTTATTACCGAACTTAGTTTTTTTATTCTTAGATGGACTCAAACACATGATGTCATACGCGTGACGTTGCATTTTCATTGGTTGAAAATAGTAGGGACGGGAGCAAAGCAGGAAGGTGACTGGAGCTGGCCAAGAGGGTCTGGCTGCAGACCATAGACAGTAAAAGAAATGGACACAGCGACCCCATTGGAACTCAATTGAGCTAAATGAAGCCCAGTTTTAGCGTTTTTTAGCACTTCCGTTTCTTACGCGCAGACTCAAACGAAGCTTGACGACGTCAGCAACCTGTCTGCCAGATGTAAATCTTCTAAGTGGCTGTGCGTGAAAACTGCCATCGTTAATCTTGCAGAGACGTCGAGCTTAAGCGGGGAGTTCTTTGTCGTGAGTGAGCAGGAGTAAGTATTCTGATTAATTATTTTGTATAGTATTTTAAAATGTAACGCCAGTACGCCATATTAAGTTAATTGCCTGCGAGCTTCTCCACCTGTCTGTACGGTAATGCGACAGAGAGCCGAGTGGTTATGACGCAATCGTTAGCCTATTTTTTACAAAAACTGTTTATACGGGGCCATAATGTAACATAGAAGGTAATGGAGCACTTTATACATTGTCGTGTATCTTTAGAAATAAATAATGGACAAACAGAGTCTTTAAACGCCTCAGATGTAAAGTTATTCGCTGTCAAAGTGACGCCAAAATGAATGGGAGTCAATGGGAATGCTAACGCAAGTGAAGTTCTGCTAAAAGATGGCAGCCCCCACCCGACTTCAACTTCCGGTCGAGTTCCTTGCCCCTTGCTGCAGACATATGGGCGAGTGGAGCTCCACTCAAGAGCGGAAATACGTCACCTCCACTAGGGACGTCGCCGCCATGTTGGACCGGGCCACACTTTTTTTTACGTTGAGACTGATGATTCCCCAATCTTCCACAATGGACTTCACATAGGATGAACTGTTTCCAGTTTCAGCAAAAAAGCAAGAATTTATGAATGGATGACTGCACCTTAGCACTCTTCATTGCCACTGCATGCCTCACCTGGGCCACAGAGAAAACAATGTTGCTGCCTGTACATGGCACAATTAACCTCTAACCTTACAGCTGAATCAATGCAGTAACACTGTTAACTACCAATGATTTTACCAAATGACTGAATATACAGAGGAGAACTGGTCCCCAGTGTTTTTTTACTCCAGTATCGACATCTTACAGATTTTTCTTTATTAACCACCGTTGCCTTTGGCTTGCTTGCTGTATGTATGACGACTAATGCATTTAGCACCAACTATTAAAACAGTGAGGGTGTTTTTGACCATATAGACACAACAGTATGTCTTTCTGTAAAGATTCTTTGAAAATTTTATGCATTTTGAAAAATGTATAAATGACTTACATTGATAGTGTGCATATTGCTTGAACATTTATATGTAAAAAAAAAAAAAACAACAACAGTAGAATCATTATATTATAATTGCAAGTTATAATTATATAGCAATTATTGCTATCTATATAAACTATCTAGCTGTATGTTTAGTTACTTTCAGTGCACAAACAACCATTATTCACTTACTATACTAAATGGTATATTATTATTATTATTACTCTTTATTTCAGACTCATGGTCCATATGAAAAGAAGAAAGAATGAAGAGGAAAATACACACAGAGAACTTAAAAGACATACAAGCTTGCATTCCAATGCTTCCGCAAACTGGAAAAATACCTTGTATCACTATATAAATATAATAGGCATACTGACATATTTCATGTAAAATTAATATGACATTCGTTTACATAAAATAATATATCTGTATATAATACAACAATAGCACGGTTCTGCACAAGCAATTGCGATATTATATCATTTAGATTAACAATATAAATTCACACACACATCGAGTAAGCTGTATGCTATACTGATACGCGAGTAAAAAAAAAAAAAAAAAAAAACGAGAAATGTTTGATTTCACAACATATAGCTCGTCGGCTATATACTAGCCTATGAAATATGTAATTTAAAGTACATAAATGGTCATTATAGCAAAGTTCAAACGACAAAAATAAAAACGCGATTTAGCAGGAATTGTAATCAGGCGCTAAAAAATAATACCCATTAAATGTTCGTTGAGCCAATGGGATCACTCGGGGTCCTAAGCGGACTCGATTTCTCGGGCGGACTCGATTTCTCATGACAGCGGCACCATAGACAGTAAAGGGCGGAACAGTATGAACGATTTGTATGAAAATGGAGATATGAAGTTTTATTGTTGTTGGTGAGTCATTAGTGGTATGCAAGTAGCTGAAAATTCATAAACTCACGCTGAAAGTGTGAAGGCAGGTTCTACTATACTAAGTATACTAAGTTCTACTATACTACTATACTTTTATTTATATATTTCAAAATGAATTTTATTATTATTATTAATATGTGCTTGTCATTTTTATTGGTTTAAAAAATATTTAAAATAGTTTTTATTAATTTTTATTTTTTGAGTTAGTAAATTTAGTACTTGCCAAAGAGACATAAAAAAATTAATGGTTAAAATAATCGAATAATTTCTATCATGTTTAATTTATTTTATTTCAATGAACAACATAGATTTTATGTTGTTCATTAGATCAGATCTATTTCTTGCACGTCATCTGAGGAAGCACAACCACTTGTTGTGGCTGTCACCTATGTCACGGCCGGACCTTGGGGGGAAAAGAAGCTGATGACAGCAAACTGGTGATGGAGAGTGATGAAAGAGGCTCCATGGAGATCAATAGCCATGGCTGCTATTCCACAGGTAAGCAAATTCAGTTCGGTGCACTGAGACACAGGATCTGACACATAGACTAAGAGACTGCACTCTACTTCAACACATTCAGGTATGCATATAGAAATGAGTAAGGCCAGAGTAAAGAGTTCTCATTATTTTCTGTCCTCATGCAGGATTGTTGGTTGGGTTCGAGAGATCACACAGTATCATAACATCTATGCTGATAATCAGGTAATGCATTTTTGCCGGTAATGAAGAAGATCTTCCTGCAGTGAGTACAGCTCAAAGAAGTTTCAGCTTTGTTGTTTGGGGTTACAGAAGGTTGCTCTATTAATTTATCTACAGTTTCAGAACTTTGTCTTAAAGCAGCTTTTTAATTTTTATTGTAACTGTATTTTATTTGAAGGTGCATTACTAAGTTTTTTTTTTTAAGAATGAGTAGTACAAAAGAGAAAAAAAAGTTTAAAATGTACACTTGCAAGAGATTAAGTCTCCAGTTATTGTATATCAGTGCTGAAAAGTGTCAGTATGAAGTCCAAAACCTTATAAAGGTTGTTTAGGAATGTGACACATAATCAAAAATGCATATGTAAAGGAATAGTTGACCCAAAAATTTAAATTGGCTAAAAATGTACTCACCCTCAGGCCAAGATGATCCTCTGCAGTGAATGGGTGCCGTCAGAATGTGTTCAAACAGCTGATAAAAACATCACAATTGGCTAAAATACAAGTCCATAATATTGCTTTCTTTAGTACAAAAGTCATCACATATGAATCAGGAGAGAAATATGCACAGATCAAGCACCATTTATATGTGAAAACAGTCTAAGACAGTTCTGAAATGTTTTGGTGGATTTTATGTGAGAGGACAATGGGAAGAATATTGATTTTTTTCACTGTTAAAAGCAATATTATGGATGACTTGTATTTTGGTCTTGATGGATTTGGACTGAATTATTGTGATGTTTTTATCAGCTGTTTGAACTCTGATTCTGAAAGCAACCATTCACTGCAGAGGATCCATTTGTGAGCAACAGCTGTAATAATCAGGGTTTCCGCAGGGTCTTAAAAAGTCTTTTAGTTGTATCAAATTTAAGGCCTCAATAAGTCCTTAATTGTACAAGAAAGTCTTTATTATGATTTCAAGAGGTCTTAAATTTGGGGACAGAAAATTTTGAATTGCTATATGGCTGAATGTGACAATTAAACTAAAAAAGGCTATGACTTCATGAAATAAACATGAGCACTGCAGTTCAAAGTCTGGTGCTGCGCTGCTTTGTGTTCTGCTGTTACCAATCACTCCACCTGCTGGCAGAATGAATGAGCATTTTCAGTAAAACTGTTGTTTTGTTCTGAGTTCAGAACAATGCAAAAATTGACCCATGTTTTTACCCTGCAAACACAGCTTTAAATGTGAACTGGTTAATTTTACGGTTTAATATGGTACTATAGACATTGCCCTACCCCGCTTATATGGTATTTATTTTATTTGTGCAGGTCTTAAAAAAGATCTTAGTCTTAAATTTGAGCTTAAAAATCCTGAAGATTCCCTTAATACTAAATTTTTCCATATCTGTTTTGAAGAAACAAACTTAAAAAAATGTTTTTTTGGATGAAGTGTTCTTTTAAATATTGCATTGTGTACATTTTACCTCTATGCATTTAACATAGCAGATGATTTTTCTCAATACAACTTTCAAAGTATATATTATAATCAGTTAATGCACTATTGTTTGAGCCACTTGACTACATGTATTGTTCACACTTCTTATTCTAAACACGTCAGACTTGTGACAGAGTTTAAGTGCCTGGGATCATCTGTGATCTATGGAAACTTCAACCGACTTATCCTCTGCACTAAGAAACGGTGCATTGATGCCGCCATCGCATACGTGGAGTACATCACTAACAGGGCATTTACATTTTTACATTTTTTTTCATTCTCCATTAAGACTTTTAACTGAGTTTCTCATGCAATGTGAAAGTCTGAAGTCCAGGCTTTGGTATTAAATTATTTGGATATATTTTCTGTTAACTTTTTGTCTTCATGTGTTGTGTCTCGGCTTTAGTATCCATTCAAAGGAGATATTCCACTCTCTTTCCATCACATTCTCCTGCTGCTGGGAGTTTCTGCTGTGGATGGATGAAGGGAAATCTGCCCTCAAGCCTTCTGTATGAGAGGTAAAGCAAAGGGCCTAGAAACCTTTTGTTGTTCTGTACAAGTTGTGTGTACAAAAAATTCAAAATGTTTATTATATATACTATTCAGATATTTTTCAAAGACATTTTCCCCCACCCACTCTAGCATGACAAAGAAGAAAAAAGAAGAATGGAGAAGAGGAGGATAGAAGTGAGGATGAAGATGAAGCTGAAGAAAAACCAATTGAGTACCATTGAGTGCTTTTTCAAATGGGTAATTTGTTTATGACTGCATTAAAATGTTAAAAAGGTTTGCAAGAAAAGGCATATTTATATGTGAAACTAAAAATGTCTATATTTTTCTTGTCTTTGTGCTGTTGTAGGTTTGATTACATTCTCTCAGGAGTACTGTATGTGTCAAGTGAACTCACACAGAACTTCTTCACCATCACTCAGAAAGTTTCGAGCACTCATAGTGTTACGCTCCCATCAGAGATGTTTCCTGTTCTTCCTGCTTCTTACTTGCCCCTCAACAACCCTGCTCTGGAGTTTATTAAATACGTTTGTCGGGTATCAACATGTACTGTACCTCCAGCTTCTGTGGTTTTATACTGCACTAAACTGTTTTAAACTCCTAAAGTTGTAACAATGCATGACAGTGACAGTACACTTAAAAAAAAAGATTCTATTTCAACTAAATGCTGTTTGTTTGAACTTTCAATTCATCAAATAATCTTGAAACAAAATCCTGTGTCACGGTTTCCACAGAAATATTAAGCTGCAGGTGTTTTCAGCATTCATAATAATATGAAATGTTCCTCAAGCATCGAATCAGGATCATGTGACACTGAAGACTGGTGTAATAACAGCTGGAAATTCAGCTTTCCTTCATTGGAATAAATTGCATTACGTTCAAATAGAAAACAGTTATATTAAATTGTGCCAGGTATAAAGTGTTACTTTTTTTTATGTGTTTTTGATCAGATAAATTGGTGAGCATTAGAAACTTATTTCCTCCCCAAAATTTTGCTCACCACACACTTTTAAAGAGTAAAAAGTACATTTTTACACAGTCCTCACACCTGTCTCATGTTGTTTCTGTTTGTAATGTCCCTTCAGGTGCTCTCTCAGGACGTCAACATGGTCAATCAGGTGAACGAACTGAAGCGAGATCTCTTGTGATTGGTGGATGTCGGAGAATTCTCAGAGGACGCCCAGTTCTGTGACCCCTGCAACTCCTACGTTCTGCCCGAGGTCATCTGCCATCTCTGTGACTTCTGTCGTGATCTTGACCTCTGCAAAGTTTCCCAGGTAACAACAGGGCTCTTGTTACAGTTTATCTTTTATTTGAATGTGTGGTTGATGATTTGCTACTCATTCATCTTTACATTTGCTTAATGGATTCCAGAGGTTTTTTGAAAGTCATTAAGCTAATACTACTTGGTGTTTTCCCATCTTTAGACCTTTGTCATGTGATCAAGCTAGCCATAAAAGCAAATCACATTCTCACCTCGCTCTTTTTTTGTTTTTTACCTTTGTAGGATGGTTTGGTTCTTCCTCAGTGGTTCTGCTCTAACTCTCAGGCCCAGTATGACACAGAGTGCTTAGAAATGGCTCCAGAAGAGGCTCATGAGTTACACACTACAAGACCTGGTGACAGACACAAACAGCATTATTTAATATGTTTCTGATGCTTTCAGAGGGTTTTAGAGGATTTAGAAAATAAAAATGTTTGAGTGGTAAATGTCCTTGTGTAATGGAGATGCACATCCTTTGACGTTCACTTATGTAAATGGCACTTTATCCCATCATAGGAATGTGCCAAATGCAAAGGAGTTGAAGAAAGCGAACATGCTGCTGTACTGTAGCTGTGCTGGAGATCACAACAGAGGTACTTATGGTACACTTTAATGTTAATACAAATGTTTGGGGTTAGTTAGACTTATTTAATTGGAAATAATTTAATACTCTTATTTAGAAATGATTCATTAAAGGAATTACAATTCCATTTTTGTGTGTGTGTGTTAGTGTTGTTGTCTCTGTGTATTGGAAGTTTATGTCACTGAAACAAATTCCTTGTATGCTCAAGCATTCTCGACAATAAATAAAGTTCTTTCTGATTCTGATTCTGAATAGTTCACCCAAAAATGAGAATTTGCTGAAAATGAAGTTGATGTAGATGAGTTTGTTTCTTCATCAGAACAGATTTGGATAAATTTAGCATCACATCACTTGTTCACCAATGGATCCTCTTCAGTGAATGGGTGCCGTAAGAATGTGAGTACAACAATTGATAAAAACATTACAATAATCCACAAGTAATCCACACTACACCAGTCCATTAATTAGGATCCTGTGAAGCAAAAAAATCCAAGATGTTTTTAACTTAGAATCGAGAGGTTATGGACTAGTATTTTGATCAGAAGCATTGGTTTAAAGTAAGAATGTCTGTTTTCTTATAAAGATGCAGCTTTTCACTTCACAAGATGTTAATTGATGGACTGGAGTGGATTATTGTGATGTTTTTATCAGCTGTTTAGGCTCTCATTCTGAAGGCACCCATTCGCTGCAGAGGATCCATTGGTGAGCAAGAGATGCAATACTAAATTTTAACAAATTGAACATAAGAGACTCAAAAATGGTTTAAAAGTCTTACTGCCCCAAACTGTGGAATGGTAATTCATGTTTTATAGCTAATGGACCACCTACAAATGTTTTGTTCTGTTTAGAATTCTTCTAAAATGTGTGTACATTATAACAGTGGAAACATTTTGTACCGGAACACTTCTATTTGTTAATAAATATTTTTTTTATGAAGAATTCCCCTTTGCAATGATCTTCTGTCATTACTTCCTAAGTAATTGAATGATGATTTTGGTCATTATGGTTACTAACTGAATCTGCAATGATATTTGCAGATGAGGCATATCACTATTGTTCATAGTGGCATGCAACTTATGTCTATTTGGTAATGGTCCATTTGGACATTGCTTCTTTTTGACATTTATGAATTTAATTCTGTAAAGAATATTGCTTTTATGGGTTTTGTATCCACATATAGGATGGTGCAATTGCCAGCAGCTACCCAGTTTAACTTGAGACATCCATGTCACTGCCTGGCTCTTACACACTTTACATTACCACATTATAATTTGATTTCTTATCTCAGAGGCAAAGATCTAGACATCATGGAGATAAATGACATGCTGTGCAATGTGCAATTTGAATCCAACCCTTGTGAATTGGCATTGTTGAACTCTTTTATTCAAATGTTTCTTTCTCTCATAAGAGCAAAAGTTGTTTTCTTCAGAACAGGTCTGAAACACTAGAAGAAGTTTTTTTGTTCTTTTTTTTCACAGAATTGGTCATTGCAGGAGCTCAGTATTATGTAATACATAATATCCCAATCTCAGAAGGTCAAACTATTTAATAATAAATTCATCATTATTTAATGTTATTTGTGTTGTTTGAAATTTGCTATTGTAAAAGAAATTGTCTGCATGCAAAATAAAACCTTTTTTCAATATTTATTTTTATTGTAGCAATAAATAACACATAATTAAATAAACATAAAATTCAATATTAATTTTAAATACTGTATATAATATAATGTTTTTATTTTTGAAAGAAATTGGAAATTATTTTTGAATATTGAGCAATAGCGCATTATGTTGGCCAAAAATGGCTGTAAACATTGATTCTCAACATTGATAATAATAGGAAAGATGCTTGCGCAGCATTTTAGCATATTAAAATGATTTCTGAAGGATCATGTGACACTAAAGACTTTTTAGTTTTTTTTTTTTTTATCCCTATATGATTATTGTAACGTTTACTTCTAACCCATCAGCCTTCTAAAAAAGCAATAAAAAGTTTTTTTTTATAAATTCTTTTGAAAAAAATTCATAACTTATCTTCTACAGCTCTTTAATAAACCAAAAGTAGTTTAAAGAAGGGATATAAGAGTATGTTCTGTAGACAAATAGCAAGTCCTACAGCTAAGTTCATTGTTTGTCCATTTTCTTTAGCATCTGATCTGGGGAGATGAGGTTTTACATGTATCCTTGATCAAAAACCTCAAAAGTGTGAGCTGCATAAATCAATGCATTTCTATTAATCGCACATTTAGAGTAGAGCTGGGCAGACGCAATTCCTCTTCCCATAAATCTCATTACTGTAACCAATATCGTAGGAGGAGTTGTTATCGGGTTAGCAGAGCGAGTGCTGCTCTTTAGAGAACCATCTCATCTTTCCTTATGACTTGATGGAAGACGGTTCCCAGAAAAGAGATGATCACTTAGAAAGAATTTTGTCCTTTAGGACTTTGTTTTTAATCACTTGTCAGACTTTAAAGTCAATGTGAAATCCAGATTTATCATGTCTGCATAGGCATTTCAAAGACAACTAGATATTTGAACAGTCTGATCCAAATGCTTGCTTAAGGTCCTGGGAATAAAATCACGTGACACATTTATGTGAAACAAGATGCAGTGAGTTTTAATTATTGAAGATTCTTTTTCATGGAAATATGTCACATTTTACAGAAGAGAAACTTCATATTTCATGAGTGTTCGAAGATGGGAAATACATGCAAACCTGTTGTGGAGTTGATCAGTGTTTAATATTTACTGAAGTGAAGCTTAATGGAAAAAACATGGCTTTGTTTATTTAAAAAAATTTTTTTCAGATTCAGATATGATATGTTGTGCAGTTTTCTACTCTTATTTTTCCTACGACAGGAAAATATCCATCATTTATGTAAAAAGATTCTACTGTGGTGTATATTTGGCATGGCATGCCGCCGGCACTGGAGCGTGTTAGTTGTTTTATAATGGCACGCCATCTGAGAGGTCAGAGTGGGTGGAGCCATAGCTTATAAGTGTGAAGTCTGTTGTGATTGGCTCATCGGGGTTCTTGGAGACCTGGTTAAAGAAATAGAAAAAGATTTTGATTAATCTATTCAAGAAAATGAATATTTAATTTTGTCATTTATTGACTGCAGTGTTGTTTAAAAACTGGGAAATCTTTTGAATATCTCTAAATGAATGACCCTAAAGAATCATATTAGAAACATTCACTGTATGCACATGTAAAAAAATTATTTTTTTTTTAGAAAAAAAAAAACAAAATTGATTTTGAGTATGTTTTACAAGGAAACTTATTCCTGTCACAGGATTTTAAAAAGATAAAACTTATCACACAATTCTGACTTTTTTTCCTTGCAGTTCCATGTTTACAGCTCTTGAGCATAATTTTGAGGGGTTTTTCATCAGAATTCTGATCAAGCAAATCAAATTTTAAATCTAGCAAATCAGATATTTATTTATTTGCAATTATTTTATATTTTTATCCTGTGGCAGAAACAAGTTTCCATAAAATAGGACTTACATTTTTCTACTTGAAAATTTCTCATTTAATTAAATGTGTTGCTTGACATATATTTGTAATAATTTGTGACATTTGCTTGCAATTTCTGAGGGAAAATTGTTTCTATACTAATTCTTCACTCAGTTTTTACTTTAGAAATTGCGAGCATATTGCACCAACAATTGCAAAGCAAGTAACACATTGAATTAGATGTGAAAAACTGATAGTATTTTCTAGCAAAACAAATTCCAAAATGTTTTATTTACAACTCTGGCATTTCTTCAGTGTAATCTTTATCCTTCTTGACTTACATCATCAAATTTCATTTCGCTGAAGACTTCATTCCTATCGATACACGTCAGCATGATCCAGTCACAGATGATTGAGCACTAGATGACAAAAAATGAGACATTTACTAATATTAAGATTAAGCAGTAGAACAAAATTCAAGCTGTATATGTGAAAGTTTATGTCTGCCATCAGTCTCATAAAGACGTCATTATCTCACACTTTAACCCCCCCCCCAAAAAATCATGTTTTATTAGGCATTTAGCAAAAACGTACAATTCCTATTGACGTCATGGCCGTGACTGTGTTGATAATGGTTGGAATCAGACTGAATCTTCCCGCCTGAAAGGAAATAAAGAGATTAAATATAAGGCCATATGTGCAGTCAGCATGTGGCTAATGTACTTCCTGTATGGTCTCACATATCCTTGAACGATGACATCCAGGCGAATCCCATAGGCTTTTATAAGTGTCCTGTACTCCACACCGTCCTTATGGTAATATTTCGCAAACCTGAAATGTTTGGAAGTTAATATATTTCTAAATAAACATTAATAATGAATTGACCGGAATTTTAGTGACATTTGATTAGTGGAATTCATGTAGATTGTAACCCCAGAGCTCACACCTGTAGTAATATTCGGAGCTGGGCAGGTTTTTTCTCATATCCATTCTTCTGAACGAATATGTCGGAATGCACTTTGAAGAATCCTTGTCAAAATCACACTTCCAGTTAATGAACACGCCAATTATTCCACCCTGAACATAATAAAATGACATTCAAAATATATATAAAAAAAGTGCCTAAATTCAGAAGTAAATAAACATTGATGTGTTATTTGACCATAAGCCGTATACATGCCGTTCTGCAAAGTTCGCTGAATTTCTCTTGGGCTTGCTCTGCGATGAAGCCCAGCCTGAACACCGGACAGTACGGGTTGGTGTCTGGGTGATAATGGCACCGCTCCAACTTCTTTCGCTTTTTTGGTTTGATGTTGCTCCTGTAGTTGAAACCATTAGAATTTCCATATCAGATACAAAAATATACATATTTATTTTAGGACCATAAAAAAAAAACATAAATTCAGCAAGGATGCATTTACCAAAAAAAAGTGACAGTAAAGACATTTGTGACCCTGAACCTCAAAACCAGTTATAAGGGGCCATTTACAGTCAATTTAAGGGACATTTGTTAGGATAGGACAATATTTGGCTGAGATACAACTATTAAAAAATGTGGAATCTGAGGTTGCAAAAAAAAAAAAACTAAATACTGAGAAAATCGCCTTTAAAATTGTCAGAATGAAGTTCTTAGCAATGCATATTTCTAATCAAAAATTAAGTTTTTATATATTTACAGTTGAAAATTTACAAAATATTTTCATGGAGCATGATCTTTACTTTTGGCATAAAAGAAAAATCTATAATTTTTTACCCATACAGTATTTTTTTTTTTTTTTTTTTTGGCTATTGCTACAAATATACCCCAGCGACGACTGGTTTTGTGCTCCAGGGTCACATTTATAATGTTACAAAATATTTATATTTTAAATAAATTCTATTCTTTTGACCTTTCTTTTCACCAAGGAACCCTGAAAAAAAGTATATCACAGCTTCCACAGAAGTATTAAGCAGCGCAACTTTTCAACACTGATAATAAGAAATGTTTCTTGATCTGCAAATCGGCATATTCAAATGATTTCTGAAGGATCTGGAGTGATGATGCTGAAAAATCAGCATTGCATCACAATAATAAATCACATTTTAAAATATAATAAAATAGAAATCAGTTCTTTTAAAATTGCAATACTATTTCACAGTATTACTGTATTTTTGTGGGTACATTTGATCAATTCCATGCAACCTTAGTAAGACTTACAAGCAATATATCCTAAACTTTTGAACGGTAGAGTAAATAGACATTTCTGATACATTTATGTTTTACTAAATGCTTTGATCAGACAAAAGGTTCAAAAGCATGCTGGCACTCTGAATTATTAAACATGCTGAAACTCTTCAACGTACCTCAGAACTTTAAACTTCGGAAAAAGGATGGCATTCTCTATGAACACTGTAAAATTAATAGCTTTTTCCATAGCTGGTTCACTATGGGGATAAGAAAGACGTTTTAGTTCATTTCTCTATTGATTTTTGACGGATCAGTCAATAAAAGCACAATACCTGACAGCAGCATATTCCTCAATGGGACACCAGGTCTTGACCTCGCAGGTCTTGAATGTGTAGTTGTAGTAGGGGATACATCGTCCTGTTCTTTGACCTGTTCCAAAACAAGTTCACATCTTACCATGGACCATGCATTGAAAATCTTTTTTAATTCGTGTAGGAATTAGTTAATTAATCAATTAAGTTTGAACTAGTTTTAAATAAAATAAAGAAGTAATAAATACTGCAGCAATTAAAGCTGCACTTAATAATAATAATAAAAAGAAAAAAAACCTGTATTAAAGTAGATGTAGTTTAACATTAAACTAGTGGTATCTGGGTAGCACTTTATTTTACAGTCCTGTTCCTCATGTACATACTATGTACTTATTATAGTAATGTAATAACTAGGTACTAACCCTAAACCTAACCCTACCCCATGTAGTTACCTTGTATTACCAGAACTTTCTTAGATAAATACACTTACTCACTTACACGTACTGTAAAATAAAGTGCAACCGGTATCTGACACAGTATATATGTGCGTATTCATTATAAAAGTAAACCTTACCATGACCATCAAAATCAACGTCTCCTTGAGTGCAGTCAGAATCTTTTGTGCAGTTTGCATCGGCAACACTGTAATGCTGAGAAAACAAATAGAGAAATAAATAGATCTACAAATGCTGTTTGACTCGGACCAAAGCATGCATACTATGTATTTAACTGCAGTTGTGTATGTGTTTTGTGCTCACCTCAGCACACATGCCCTGCGTCTGATCGTGCGTCACTTCTCTCCTAAGAATTGTGCTGATGACGTCAAAACCCTTTACATGAAGAAATACATGGTATTGAGTAAGATACTATGATCTAGCAAGGGAAATATGATTTAATCACTTTACAGTATCTTAAGTAATAAAGGGTATCTTGTCTGCCTTATAAATAAGGATGATGTAATTGATTTTCTTTCCAGTTTATTATTTTTCTAGGCCTTCACCTCAGATGGTCTGACATATTCGGTTGTGTCCTGAACGCTGTCTCCCAGCATGGCCACACCTCTCATCTCAGTGTGCACTGAGCTCTCCGGACGCGTCTCTGTCTCCTGATACGCTTTCTGACTGATAAATACGTACCTGCACACATAAAACATGACATAAATGCATCCATCCATCTCCACACATGCAATAGAACACACTTTCATAGGTATAACGAAAGAAATTCTGTATATGAAAAGAACATAGGAACAAACACAATCAAAGATATAATATATATACTATGAAACCTAAACATTTACTGCAAAATTGTTGAAGTTGGGAAAAAAGTTCTATAAATCAGATATGGCTAAAGATGAAGTGTTACAATTAGATATGACATTTCATCTATACATAAATCTCTGTATTGCTGATTGGTATCATTGACATTTTTATTGCATTTCTTCTGCATAAACTGTATTATTTTATCTTCTTCAAGATGCAGCTGAAGTCCAAAACAACCAGTCCAATTACAAATGTGTATATATATATATATATATATATATATATATATATATATATATATATATATAGTAAAATTATAATTAATTAATTATAGACCATGAAATTACTTGAGTTTTGAATTTCAGTGTTCGCCATTAGACTATCTCAGAGACAAATATGATAAACATTATAATTAGCACCATTTAAAAGTATCAATTTTGTGATTGATGAAAAGCTGGTTTTACAGAAATAACAACAAAGAGAGCAGATTCTTACCAAACGAAGTATGTGAGGACCAGGAACTGCACGGCTCTGTATATGACTCCTAGTTTCTTGTCCTTCACCACCATTACTTTTGGAGTCTCATAGTCCCAGAAACCCAGGAAAAAGTCTTTGAGGAATGCCAGACATCCCATTTTTATAAATATATATATATAAAAAAAATCCTTGTATGTTCCTGCAAAATGAACGTCCTAATCTTCACCACTGAACTGATGCTGGATGGTGACACCCACTTGAGTACCACAGACTCTCTCTCTATCACTCTATCTCTCTCTCTCTCTCTCTCTCTCTCTCTCTCCCTCTCTGCTGTAATGGCAACCTTTTCCTTTTTTCCATGGGTCTTTATCAAATTGTTTGTGGTGAACTGAGAAATTAAGAGTCTTACCCATTTTCTATTTTTGCAGTTCAAATTTATATATATGTATATATATATATATATATATAGCAGTAAACTGATGATGATGTATTGTGTATCTATAGAGTGAATTCAAGTAAATCAAATCTAGTTAAAACCATTATACCTAAAAAATATATACATACAAATAATTAACTAGTATTGGCATAGTAATATAATTTAGAATAATAATAACTGTGGTTATTTGGAGATTATTATGTTGTTGTTTTATATTTTACATTCTTATATTATTGTTATAATCCTTTAATAATTTTTGATTGTTATAAACTCTATTACCATGCCCATATGACTACAGCAATAATAATAACAATGATAATGGTTATTAATTGTATTACATTATATTGTATGTCAACATGACCACTGCAATGAAAATAATAATGATGATAATATATGAAATATGAATATGGTATATGTGTGTGTGTGTGTGTGTGTGTGTGTGTGTGTGTGTGTTTGTGTATAAAACCAGTGGGGGCTTAAATTTTAATAAAATGCAGTTCACGGGTCAGAATATAAAAACAATTGGCACAGCTGTTTTGTAGCAAAGTCAAAGCTGTCAGATTCCTCTTTTATTGCTAAAGCACTCATGCATCTGTAATTAACACAGCTATGTGACTCCACAATAATTTTCCACACTTCCAAGTTCACTAAAAGAAAGTGTCATAAGGCACTTGGTATTTAGTCACACATTACAAGGCATGAGTCAGTGAAGCATTTAACCCGCGTTTGATTAATTGTTGTTTTGGATGGACCTCACATCCTCATGTTTCAAGTTCACTGAGGGAAACTGTTACTATGTTTACACGCTGAAGGTGTTAAAAAAAAACATTCGGATGAAACCAGTTCGACTGCATATGTGCTCTTTTGATTGCAGGAAGACCTGGAGAAAATGAAAGAAGATGGAGCAAAACAAACAGAAAAAAGCTCTTTTCGAAGGACTGAAGTTTTTCCTAAACAGAGAAGTTCCCAGGGAATCACTGGCTTTTCTCATCAGGTGAAGGGCTGTGATATACCACTAATCATTTGATCCATGGCACTTTCCTTAAATAGGCTATAAAATGGTTTGCGCTTCCTTTTTTAAAAAGAAGCCCAGGCAGAAATCTAATTTTCTTCAGTGGTAGAACTATATATTAGATTAGATGTTTTTAATAATCTAGTAATCAACATGAAAAGTAGATCAGGAATATGTATTTGCCCCATCTCAGCTCTATAGAACACTAAAAATCATGCAATAATGTCAATAATTAGGACTACTGAATTTCTATTATATTTATTTACAATTAAATAATAAATTACATGATGTTTAGCTATTGCTCACATCTTGTTACTGCATAGATATTTCCTCGTTTTAAAAAATGCAGCTCTAATAATGCGACATGCAGGAAGTGAAATTTTTTCTACGGCATGATGGGAATTTTCTCAAATTTTGTCAAGCAAGTATTTGACCCTATAATCAAAGTTATTGTAACAAAAAAAAGTTTCGTTTTTTTTTTCTTTTAATTATTGAGAATAATTTTATATATATTATATTATTTTCCATTATTTTTATTTGTATAAACGGATTTCTTTTTGCTTTATAATTTGTTTTGTTGGAAAAATACAAAAATTACACAGATTAATTTTTTTTTTAAATCTCAAACATGTATAAAATAAATATAAAATGAAACATCTCATAATATTTAATCTGAGGTAGACAGGCAGTATTTTAAGCCCCTCTTTTGTCTGAGCCACTATTTAATTTATTTATTTATTTATTTTTATATATATATATATATATAATGTTGGAACCTGTTTTAATTTTTTTAATACAGTTTTAAGTTTTATTTGATGTGGTTTTATCATTTTAATCTTTTTTTTTAATCGTTATAGTTAATTTAGTTTCTTAATTTAGTACTTCAATATAAAATAAATGTTTTATATTTTATTTTACTTTATTTCAGATAATAATTATTTTATTTCAACCATTTTTTATGGTTTTACTTTATAGTTGAGTTTTTATTTTACACAGTTGTACATTTAAAAAAAACCAAAACATGTAACTTGTTGAATCGCTGCCGTTCATAGTAAGTGTATGCACAGTTTTAGTGTTTTTGTCAGTACATAAGAATGTGTTGTACGCTGTGCAGGTGTTTCGGTGGACAGGTGTCCTGGGATAAATCCCTGTGCATCGGCAGCACATATGAGGAAACAGATGAAATGATCACACATCACATTGTGGACAGACCTACCGTTGACAAACAGTATCAACAGGTCCGAAACCAACTTTCACTGATTGTGGACAGTGTCTACTTAATATTTACTGCAATTAATTCATATTCTTGTACTTAATGTATATCCATCCTTGCAGGTACTACATCCAGCCCCAGTGGGTGTATGACTGTGTGTGAAGATGCTGTTACCTGTAGAGGAATATTACCTGGGAGTTACACTGCTGGCTCATTTGTCATCTGTCGCCATTCATGGAAGAGAGTGAGGGAGATCATGTGCCACCTTAGAAACTCAAACTCTTGGCCCCGCAGCGAGGAGAGAAGCCACTTGAGGCTTTTTACCATTTCATTATGTCATATAATATGTGAATTTTGAGTGATTGTTCTCAAATTAACTCTTCACAGAGACGGAAAAAGAGGAGCAGGAGGAGGATGAAGATGACGAAGAGGAAGATGATCAAAGTGAGGAAGAAGATGAGTCTGAAGATGAAGCAAATTTGGCTTAAATGGAGGAGAAGAGAGCTCAGGGAAAGGTATGATTGTTTTCATTTTACGTAACATAAACTTGTAAGTGAAAACATTTAACCCTATAATGCCTACTGTATCATATTTGATATGCAAAGTCATCAACATAATCAAATCTACTGAAGAAATCTGTTGCACCACATACCTTCTGTTGTCTGATCGATAGTTTATCCTTTATTAGCAAGTAAATGTCCTTTAAGTATAATTATTAAAAAAATATCCATCTTCTGCTCGTGGTACTTTCTTCTTGTGCTGAAATCTTACAGAATTTTATGAAGTAATTATATGAATAACTTTTGTGCTTTTAGTAATATTACACTTAATGAACTGAAGCAACATAGGTTTACTTAATTATCCATGCATAATTCTTCAGAAAAATCGTTTTAAAATATATCAAGTATGATAAATCAGGCTGTTTTGAGGAATATTTATTTGTTCATCTCTCAATCATCATTGTATTGTACTTTATGCATTATTTCCTCAATAAAAACCACAGAGCTTTGAACATAAAGCTAAGCATTTAAATATCATCTCACTAAAGCATTTTTGGGAGATACAATAACTATATACTATATGTATATAGATATAGTAACAACTGATATGCATTTTAAACAAGTAGTCTTTTATAAAGATCTCATTGATTTACTTTACAAGCTATCAGAATTTCATATTAAATTTATAAATCTAAATTATCAGCAACTGCACTGAATTGCGTATTATTGCTCAGTTTGGGCCTTTGGGAATAAAATGTTTTTCTCCTTGAGTGTGAGCTCCATATATGAGCCATAAATGTCTAATAATATATCAGATATGACACTCATCAAAATACAAACTTGTTAGATTTGTTATTTTGTTTATCAGGCTTTACAGGTAAAAAAAAGTCAAAATCACATTATTTGATTCTAAAAATGGATGATTTTTAGGATGGAATCTTTAGTTTTGTTGCTGCACCTTTGTGGAGGAATGTATCAAATAAATATGAAAAAGTCAAATTTTGTGCTGGTTCTCCAAGGTGACCCCTGGTAAAGTCAAACCAGAGAACCGCATGCAAACCGAACAAGAGGAGAAAACAGAGGAGAAGAGGCTGACCATTGTGATGATGGAGAAGAGAGAGAAATACCTTTATGACAAGATCATGTTTGGTAAGAAGAGACATGTCAGAGAGGTAATGCATGTCATTTTACGATCACATATGCTTTCTTTTGTAAATGAAAAATTAAATTGTATGAAAACACACTCATCTAACCAGGATAATGATTCAGAATAAAGCTTCATTTTGATTCTTAGTTATTGTATTTATTTATTTATTTACTTGGTAAGATACGAGCCTTCATGTTGATTTGTAAATGTGTGCTTTGGTTAATGGTTAAATGAGTAAACGTAGAATTAATTCACAGTGGCTTCCAACGCCCTTTAAAATGTGCTTGACCTACATTTGGCTCATTGTTTAAGCTCCAGTGACCAGGACTGACTTTATTCTTCATGAATCTACTGCACACCTTCTTACAGGCTAACAAGCTGGCAGCTAAGAGGAAAGCTCACGATGACGCCAGCAAAGCAGACAAGAAGCAGCAGCAGAAGAAAAAGTGCTGATTTTTATATGTAATTGTCCTTTGTCCTATGTAAGTCCTTCTTGTGCTTTTTCTCTCTGCCAAGAGACTTTGAGAAGTGTTTCTTCTCTCATTTCATCTCATTGCATCATTTACAGTTTTTTACAGACGCTAGGACACATTTCTCAATACTTAGGTCACTTTTGCAAAACTCTTCACACAGTGAGCACAACAGAAGTCTACTGTATGTGGGCTAAACTGAGGATCAGTTATCATTGTTTTGGCACAAAATGCATTAAATGACTACATCTCTCAAATTTCAGGAATTCTTTTCTCAGTCAGACACAAGAAGTGCCAAAACTCTTTACGTATGGGCCAATTTGCACATGCTTACATACTGTTTTCAAAACTGTTAAACTGATGTTCAAAACAATACAGTTTTTTACAGACGCTAGGACACGTTTCTCAATACTTAAGTCACTTTTGCAAAACTCTTCACACAGTTCTCCTAACCAACTTTCAGCTTGGCAAAGCAGTTCATTTCACATTCAAAATGCACTACAACTACCAAAACACTTCATTCAGGTCTCAAATCAACTCATTCTTCCAGAACACTAGCAATGGTCGAAGCCGACAAACATACTTTGTCACCCACAAAACCATGACCTAAAAAACACTAACAACATGTAGCATTATACAATGTTTTCTTGTGTAAAACAAGAACACATTTCTAATAAACTTACTGTAAGATAATTATTTTCTTTTAATGAATGTATTTATTCTGTGTGCATGTTTCAAATTTGTGAACATTTTTAATGTACTGATTTGGACAAAGGAAGTTGATTTAAATTGAGTTGAAAAGAACTGATGACAAAAAGCTGTCATATCAACATTGCAAATAGCTCTCAGTATGCTTACTAGAGTATGAGTTACTACATTGACTATTTACTCACGCTAGTCATAAATTGTACATTGTTTAATAAAATAGAAGGGATGTACACTGCTGTTTAAAAGATTCCTTTTTATAGAAATTTATATTTTTAATTAGTGAGGATGCATCAAAAAAGTAAAAAGATAAATGCTTAAAGATAAATCAGCATCTTGATATGCCACACCTGTGAGGTGGATGGATTATCTCTGCAAAGGAGAAGTGCTCACGAACACAGATTTAGACAGATTTGTGAACAATATTTGAGAGAAATAGGCCTTTTGTGTATATAGACAAAGGATGAAGGATCATGTGACACTGAAGACTGGAGTAATGATGCTGAAAATTCACTTTTGCATCACAGGAATAAATTGCATTTAAAATGTATTAAAATATTTCACAATATTACTGTTGCTGTATTTATGAGCAAATAAACTGGAAAGCATTTAGATAATAATAATAAAAAAATTCTCAGAAAGATAAAAAGAAACTTTGGAATGGTAAAATTATTTGTATTTATTATTTTTCTTTTAATAAATCTCTCTTAATGCGAGTAAACCTTTTGTTTGACTTCATCTTTTTGGTTTCTCATGTAAATAGGCCTCGGTACCCAAGGGGAACGAAGTCTAGCATGTAATGAAGTTTCCAAGTATCACTCACACGGTCAAATTCTTAAATGGAAAAAACTGAAACCCTGACACTCCCTTCCCGAAGGACTCTCCTGTAGGACATCACAATGTAAAAGTGGCTTTCGCCATTAGGTTTTTAGACTCACTGCTGCTGAAAAAAGTTGCTCTCTACACAAAATGGCATTAAACGCTAAGCCAGTCCCTCTATACTAACATTTAAACCATGTAACTTTGTGGGGAATAAGTATGACTCATATATATTCTTTGTAAAAACTAACTTCACTTGCTTCATAAATAGGCTATATATAGGCTACCTCATGTGGCAAAATACTGTAAATGTTCCCTAATATATAAAAACTAACTTTTAAATGGATATAGTCATAGGTTGGGAAATGTAGCTTGAGTTTTACAGATTTTCAAATCCACAGAGAATGAAGGTTGCAATGAGAAAATGAGCGTTTCAGATTGCATTGAATTCCTCATTGTGAATTTTCCAAGCACAAAATGGAGTCAGATTCTACTGGTTTAGGATGGCAAGCTGAATTATTTAGCTCTGAATGGTTCTCCAGTGTCCATTTCAGTCCTTTGTGACAGATTTTGGTTAATATATATATATATATATATAATTAATGGGTAGGCTTTGTATAAATCTGGATTTGTCTGAACTGAGTTCAAAAGTGATCTGCTCTCTTCTATTCTGTACGCATGTGTATAACACATGAAATGTTCTCTTCCTTTATGTCACACCCAAAGTCCCATTCAAACTCTTTTTTATTGTATGAGGTGTTTGTTATCAGTGAAGTCCTACACCCCTACACCCCTCCGCTTTGCTTGTATATTTGTGGTGGGAAGTTATGACGTTGCTGTTCTCCTCGCCATTGTGTAACCCCTGTGGGCTTTAGGCCAGGCAACTCATGGCCTTCTGATCACTAATTCATGTTCACACACACAAGCATGCAGTGTTACCCATCTACATTCCAACCATGTCACTCTTACACTGCCTGGCACTGGCATGACATTCTGTGTGTCCGTGTGTGTCTGCAGACAATGAACCGAGTGTTTGACACCCGTCAAAAGGAGATCTGGATGAACAGAATAATCTTGTGCTGGACAATAAGTAACACTGAGAAGTGAGCAAAATAAAGAGAATGGATCAGTGAATATCAGGATAGATGTAACAGTATAATAAAGCATATAAAGGGATAATTCACCCAAACATGAAATTTCTGTCATAATTTACTGAATTTGAGACTTTGTGTATATAGCCACATATCTTGAATTATGGATTGGCCTCTCATGCATTTAACTACGCTTTCTAGCAACTTTTCAGACCACTCCAAACCAGTAATCTGCTCTCAATAGCTCTCTGTTTCCCCCTTGAACTGATCCCTCCTCTCTTTTGTTCCTTTCCCTCCCTCTTGGTCATTTTGTCTCGCTAACCCTGTTCCGTTTTCAAGTTCTTTCTCTCCTGTTTTGTTTTACTGTCTTTCTGTCTCCGTATTTCTCATCCTGACGTCACCTTCCTCTTTCTTTCCGCCCTCGACCTTCTCCTGTACTCTCATTCACAAATGCAAACAGACACAGAAGTGCAGGTCCCCAGGCGGCTGGTCTTGCGTCACGGAGAGCTCAAACCGAGTCTCTTCTGTATCCAGTTTAGCCAGCTCAGCTCTACATCGTGCAGACGAAGGAGGAGGAGGACAGGAGAGGCGGGGGCTTCAAAATCATCAGGTGTGTGTGTGTGTGTGCAGGGTGAATGATCACCTGGATATTTCATAGAAGATAATAGAGGGTTACAGATGCTACTAATCTTGGATTGCACGACTGGAGAGTTAACTGTGAAGGAATTGCCTTGATCAGGCATCTTTGTTAACAAAGTCATTTTTCATAGATTTCTCAGAGTCTCTGCTTTTCTTCTGCCAATCAAGCTGTGACAGGGATACATGATTTGGTAAGATATTTAACAATTTTTTGTATTTAATCTTCAATACAAATTGTACTGGGAGAATTATTTACATTAATATTTTTATTGCCGTTGTTTAAGACTAAGACTGTAGTACCTTTAACACATATAAAAATCTGAATAAGTATTCATCAATATTTTTGAGTCTATTTTCTAGTCTAAACATCGTCACATCTAAAACAAAAACAAAAGATAATTGTTGCCAGAACATTATTATGATGATTTAAAAGTTTTCTGGGTTTAAGCATAAAGCTCACTAAATTCGGTTATATTTATTAAAAAAACAAGAAAGTAATAAGTCATCAATGTTGTAAGAAAAAGATATTTAATTACACAAATTGAAAAAATATTAAAAGCCTTAATATTTTATACAGTTTTGCTTCTCATGTATATTTATCTTGTAGATAACTTTAGTGAAAAATGAAATAAAATGCATATTATTTATTTGCATATAGTATTTTTATTCTTTTGAATTCCATTTATTCCAAGAACACTTTTATATCCCCATGAGTCCTCACAATGCTGAATCTATTGCAACGCTAGGTTATCTGTTTCATTCCTAAACTTTCCTATATAATCCAGCTGCTCAATCTGTTAAGTAAAAGAAACCTTTATTCTATTTGTATCCCATCACCAAACTTAATTACACTGGCTTCTTGTCTGTTATGAATGTGCCAGCAGCGCTTGTGGCATTCTTTGTTAAATCACAAAAATGCATGCAGAAATGATTATAATTGCGCAGTTTAAATGCACCCATGATTAAATATAACATTCAACATCTCCAAAGACTTTTGTACAACGCACTGATGGACTACAAACAACACTTGTGTTTGATGGATGCAGAAAAGCATTTGTAAGTTTAGTCTTAAATTAGAGCTGCAGCTGCTGTCGTAATTCTTTGTTGTTCTGTAAAATCCTTGTTATTCTTCACCATCAGCATAACAATGATGATTTTGTCAGTGTTTTTGCTATCAACAAAAGATGATTTTGAAAAATGCAGGGTTAGAGATCGCTGCAAATAAGAACAATGGGTTCCTTCAGACTTCTTCGACCCTTTCTAGATTTCTATTCTCTGCTGTATTTGAGAGAAACGCCTTTGTTCCTTTGTTCCTTTGCTCTCTCAATCTATCTTTTGGTGGCCCAGCACTGCAGATATTTGATCCTAGTCTCTGAGACATGAAGAGATGTGGACAGTGTTACTTTACTTCTGAATGCATAATTAATTTGTTGGACTGCTGGCTCTCATGAAGCCCCTGCAATAGTACAGTCTCACCTCCATTTTGCTACAAATATATTGCAGTGACTATAACTTTTTTTTGAGCCTACGACTTTCATATGAGACATGGACCTTCTGCGTCCACTGAGAAAAACAAACAAAAAACTCTTGTATGCTTCTCTTCAGAGTGCTTTACGTCCCTAAGGGCTTTTAGTCCAGAAGAAAATCTGAAGGATTCTCCTGTTTGCTTTAAATTTCTTTAGAGAGGAGTTTTATTTTTATGTTTTATTCCAGTGGAAATAAATCGGTAATAGAGGAATAGTTAATAGGAAACAGAGAAATAAAGAATACCTTAAAATAAATAGTGACCTGTCACATGACTTAAAATGAAAATATTCTAGAATCCCAAATAGCTAAATTACCTGCAATGCCAATGCAAATCCCCATATATAAGCACATGTTGAGCAGATGTAGATTGCATGTCTGAACTCAAGGGAGAAAATCAATTTTGTGAGCAGCAGTGTACTACCTAAATAATTGGGCACTTGAGGAAATGGTGACGACAAATATCTTTTAACACACTAGAAAAGCTTCGATAATCAAATACTTGCAGCACTAGAGGACTGTGCATGCGTAAGCACAGCAGACAGCGCAGCACCTTTTACTAGATTTACATAAAATGGCCTTTAGAGATATAATTAAGTTAGAAGCACTTAATCATTACTGAAGTGTCTTTCTCTCTGCTTCAGGGTTTTCTTCCAGGGTCTAACCAGGCAGCTATGATGGGTGGAAAGCCAGTGAGGCAGTGGAGGTCCATCTGTAAGGGACTGATCCTGGGCGCGCTCCTGACCATCTGCATGATTCTTCTGTACTGTCTGTCAGCCTCAGAGGTCCAGTTTGGCCCGCAGGAGTGAGTCCCTTCATGTCTTCTGAGCAAGAATTTATGTACAACCGAAAGCAGTTTCATTTCAATAACCAAGTCAAAGTTTCACCGGATTAGAGCAGTATTTCGGAGTGAACTTCATGAAGAAATAGTCAGGAAATATTTCTTCCCAAGATGAAAATAAAACAAAAATACTTCATATTAATAAAGAAAATAATTATTAAGATCATTTCTCCTTAAATTATTCTGTCATTCTATCCTGACAGGAAACATTATTTAAAACTACAGTTTTTGTTCAATTCAGTACAAAATACTAGCAATGCATCTTAAGTCTCTTATGTCACCAAGTATGCATTTATTTAGTATTATTGTGAAATATAAAACAATATATAGAATTTTACAAATTTAAATCTATGTAAACTAATGCTTAACTGTCACATGCCACATGTATTGTTGAACTTTGCTGAAATAAACTGTATACACATGTAATCAGATAATTGCTGATTACACATGTAATCAGCAATATAATGCAGACAGGGACTCAATGGGCAATGGGTTCAACACTGCAGCTGGAATTGCTTGCTAGTAAACGGATCTGTCTCGGTGATGAAGCCTCTGTGTGGACTTATTCTAAAGATGACATAAATGCATCTCAAATTAATTCAAATTACAATATGTTTGATCATTTTTGTTTACAGGGTCCCAGTGCCTTACTCATGTGCTCACCGCCCCTCAGCTTCCCACTCCTCAACAATCTCTAACAGCTCCCATAATGCCTCTGGGCAGCGAATCTGCACTCCAAAAGTGGACATCATGTTCATGAAAACCCATAAAACAGCTAGTAGCACTTTCCTCAACATTCTCTTTCGTTTTGGTGAAAAGCACCACCTCAAATTTGCCTTCCCCAACAGCCGCAATGACTTCTTTTACCCGTCCCCTTTTCATCGCTCACAAGTGAAGGACTACAGGCCCGGAATGTGTTTCAACATCATCTGTAATCACATGCGTTTCAATGCTGCTGAGGTGGCCAAAGTGCTTCCAGCCGACACCTCGTACATCACAATCCTCCGGGACCCGGCAGATCTCGCGGAGTCCTCGTTTCATTATTTTGGACGCGTTGTGCCTCTCACTTGGAGGCTTTCTGGAGATGATAAGATGAGAGAATTCCTGACGGATCCAAAGCTCTACTACGACCCAGAGGGATTCAATTCGTTCTATCTCAAAAACTTGCTTTTCTTTGACTTTGGACAGGATAGTAACTTAAATCCAGATGACCCAAAGGTGGACGAGGCCATTGAAGCAATCTCCAAGCACTTCCATTTGGTAATGCTAGTGGAGTATTTCGAAGAGTCGCTCATCTTGCTCAAAGATGCGCTCTGCTGGGACATGGAGGACTTGCTCTTCTTCAAACTCAATGCCCGGAAAGGTTCAACTGTTTCTAAACTGACTCCAGAGCTCAGGGCCAAAGCGCTCGAGTGGAACGCCATCGATTGGAAGCTTTACCAGTATTTCAACACCACCTTCTGGCATAAAGTGGATGCTTACGGCCATGAGCGCATGGCGAGAGATGTCGCAGAGCTGCAGCGCAGAAATGCAGAAATGGCTTCCATTTGCATTGAGGGAGGCCATGCTGTCGATGCAGGAAGCATCTTAGAGACTTCCATGCAGCCGTGGCAACCCATCGGTGAGAAGTCGATTATGGGATACAATCTGAAAAATAATGTTGACAAAGCACACCAGAACCTCTGCAGGAAGATGCTCACGCCGGAGCTGCAGTATCTCACTGATATGGGTGTCAACCTGTGGATAACAAGACTGTGGGGTCACATCAGAGAGATCCTTCACTGGTAGCTCAGAACAAATGTTTTGCTAAGGTGAAAGGTCAGCGCTGACTTTATGGAAGCTTTTTTCCGCCTCATAATAAAATATTAAAATGCAATTGTGACTTATCTCACAACTCTACCTTTTTATGTCTCACAAATCAAACATTTTTCTCAAATTTTTTTCTTCCTCAGTTGAGACTCTTTCACAATTCAGATTTGCAATTCATATATCACAATTCAGTGTATATCTTGCAGTTTAGACTAAGATTTTTTTTCTCAGAATTGAAAGTTTATATCTCACAATTCTGTAAAAAAATTCAATATATATATATATATATATATATATATATATATATATATATATATATATATATATAAATTTTATTTTTTTATTTTTTATTTTTTTATTTTCTTATATAAATTCTGAACTGTGAAAAAAAAATTGCAATTCTGAGAAGAAAAGTCCTAATTGTTGAAGAAATATTTCTGAATTGTGAGCTATGACCTATCAAATATTATATTACGATATATTATATTATGATATTATATAAAACTATGATATAAAAACTTTTAAGAAGAAGAGTCCGAATAGTGGAAGAAATACATTCTTAGAAAGAAGTTTTGAAAAGAGTTTTATTTTATTTATTCTATGGCGAAAATAAGTTTCCATAGACTTGTATACAACAAACCTAAACCAGTTTTTCTGTGTCAGAAAGAGATAAAACATTAAAAGACATGACTGAATAAAACATTTTCATATTTAAATGATATTACCTGAATAAGTGGTGACAGTCACATCCTTAACGTTAGTTTTTTGTTCAGAAATGTACTGTATGTCACCGTTATGTATTACATGTACGTAGTTTGTGGGTGCTTGAATCAATCATAAAAATCAATCAGCTACTGTTGAATGACCTCATTATTTGAAGCTCTTATTGTTGGTGCCAATGGCAATAGAAATAATTTCCTAAACTGGTTCAGACTCATTGAGGAACTTGAGCTTTACCGTTATCATCACATGAATGATAAGTAACTCCAATCATGAAATCCATGAAAGATGCAAAATAAAAACTTTATGTAACATACCTGTGTCTTGTTCATGTTTCACTCTCTCTGTTAGCATCTCTTCTTGTAGTTGCAGTTGTGCTGTTTGATAAAGCACACTGCCCTGTCTCCATTCACGCCCAAAGATAAAAGGATTGCCATTGCATCTCAGAGGAAGATTCACTTCAACTTCATAAATGCATTTCAATACCACACATCATGCACTCATTAGTAGGCCTGGAAGAAAATGCATCCTGTGTTTGAAGGGTAAGAAATTATTTTATTTGTGGTTATGATGTGACATAATGAGTTACTTTTAGTAGCACTCATAAAATATTTGAAGGTAGTTTTTATTTTATATGTTCTGCATTTATTTTAATTTCATTAAAGTTTTTGTGACGTTTTGTCTTTTTTATGTATTATTACTATTATTCTAAATTTGTCTAGATTTCCTTTTTAGTTACAATTAGTCATTTTAGAAGCCTACTTCATTAAACTCAACAAAAATGCTGAATTGGCAATGAAAATCTTGTGTGTGTTTGTTTGGTTTTTTGTTTTAGTTAATTATAACCCTGGCTAGACAGACAGACAGACAGACAGAGCTCATAAACATAAATAAAGTATACATATTACAGCTTTAAAGCTTTCTCCAAATTAACCTCAGCTCAGAGGTGGACAGTAGTGAAGTATTTTTACTTTACTCAAATAAATGTCAAAAGTATCTGTAGTTTATTAAAGTGTTTTTCTTTGGAAAACTGTCCTTCACTACATTCCCAAGCATAATGGGAAAATAATCATCCTTTTTACTGCACTACATTTCATAATTTAAAGTTGTTGTTTTATCTTTAATATTTAAGAACAATGTAGTATTTTGTTTTACTCAAGTAAATCTTTGAATGACTTTTAATTGAGTAAAAGTAAAAAAAGTAATCGATTTCTAATGTAATTAAGTTGTTAAATGACATTTAATATGAAAGTAGTACAGTAAAAATAACAATATTATCCTTTGAATTAAAGTTTTCTAAAGAAAAACACTCTGATAAATTACTGACACTTCAAAAGTACTTTTACTGCAGAGTAAAATCAGCCAGATCTTTAGTCATCTAAATATTCCGTACCGAAGAGGGACAATAAAAACGTTCCTCCGTTTTACGTCGGACACATTTTACTGCTGCACTGAACACGGACCAGAAGTGTGTGTTATAAACAGTCGGAGGTTTTGTTTTGGTTGTTTATGCTTATATAAACTTTTATTATTTTTATTTGCTACAACCTCTTGCTCCACAAAAATGGGGAAAAGGCAGCATCAAAAAGATAAGATGTGAGTTGAAATGAAACATAGCGCGCGTAAAATTTAACGTGTTTGCACTCAACAGTAATTGTTGAGCATTATATGGCTAATGATTTTGCTGAAAACAGAATAAGCATATTTGTATTGCTGTGATATCGTGTTATGTGTAATCTGAGGGTTATAACTTATTTGTTCGAAAACTGTAAAATATAAAGTTATCTTAATTTGCCGTGATGTTCTGTCGTTGCAATGTAGTATTATTTAATAGTAAACCGCTACCCATTTGTTATTTGAATTTAATTCTGATTCTTCAGTAATTATAATAACATTCGTTATATCTGTCTGTTTCAGGTACATCACATGTACAGAATACACTCAGTTCTATGGAGGGAAGAAATCAGGTACTGAAAATAGTCTGGATGTAACTTACTGAACTTATTTATATTAATAAACATTGTGGGATATATATTAATAGATAGATTACTGACATGTCATGTGAGGGGAAATAAGCACATTGCAGATTGTGAAATCTAAGTACACTGCTATTCAAAGTTTTGGTTCAGATATATATTCAACATTGGTAATAATAAGAAATATTTCTTGAAATCAGTATATTAAAATGATTTCTGAAGGACCATGTGACACTGAGGACTGGAGTAATGATGCTGAAAATTCAGCTTTGCCATAGCAGGAATAAATTACATTTGAAAATATATTAAAATAGAAGACCAATATTTTAAACTCTAATAATATTTCAGGATATTTCTTTCAAAAGCATATTTAAAAAAAAAAAACATACTGTTGCACAGTAGTGTATGTAATGCTTTTGGTTTTCCTGTCATTCACTATGTTTTGTGATTGATTGCACCACATATAGTTTGATTTTGTGCACTTTGTGTTTGATATTGCTGGTGCTTTTTCCTACAAAACACTGACGAAATTAGCCTTTTGTCTTCATGTTTACAGAAATCCCACGAGCCAATTTCAGACGTCTGCCCTTTGATCACTGCAGGTGAGATTTCACTTCTTTCATGTTGGATAAAAAAAAGGCCTTTGTGTCTCTTCTGGTCAGTAGTTTAGCTCTAGTGCAATATATTCTGCTTTCATAACTGCTGATCTGGGGTTTCAAACAATGCTTTCGTTGTTTGTTTGTTTTTGTGAGTTGTGTGTTTTGTGTCAGTTTCTTCTCAATGTCAAAATCCTTTTGTCATATTCCAGTTTAATATGCATAGACAGCTATTGGTTGACAATTTTAAGTTTACTTTCTGAAAATTGTTTTTTTCAAACATTGCTCTGTTTATTGGAGCAGCCTGATGTGTCTCATAAATCATGTGAGTTTGGGCTGTTGTTCTTTTATTTTAGTGGAAGATGGGGAGACTGTGTTTGGAAACAATCAGTTTGCTTGGTGGCTCAGAAATGACACACGGGAGCTTTAGTTTAGTGTCATACTGTATGCATGATTTTTAATGTTCTTCTCTTATTTCTTGAATAGTTTGTCTCTTCAGCCCTTTGAGTATCCCATGTGCACAGTGGATGGGGTGGTTTTTGACCTAATGTAAGTATATAAATTAGTCATTTTTAAAGCTGTTATTTGCTTACATTTATTAATTATATACTTTAATTTTATTTTATAGTAGCTTATATTTATTTATTGCATACACTTCCCTTCACAAGTTTAAGGGGGGCAAAATTAATACTTGGATTCAGCAAGAATGCATCCAATTGGTCAAAAATTACAGTAAACACATTTACATTGTTACAAAAATTATATTTAAATTAAAAACAAAAAATCCTGAAAGATCAAGATTTCTTTTGTTTCCACAAAAATATAAAGCAGCACAACAACATTAATAATAATAAGCAATATTTCTTGATCAGCAAATCAGCATCTTGATTTCTGAAGGATCATGAGACACTGAAGACTGGAGTAATGATGCTGAAAATCATGCAGGATTAAAATAGAAAAGTTATTTTAAATTGTTATAATGTTTAAAATAGTATGTATTTTTAATCAAATAAACACAGGCTTGGTAAGTATAAGAGACTTCTTCTTTCAGAAGGGTTAAAAATCTTCATCCCCAAACATTTGAATTGAAGTGTACATATCTCAAATGATGAGGTGATGCCAGAAAAAAAAAAACTATTGTTTTCTCTTTAGGAGCATTGTGCCTTGGATTAAGAAGTTTGGTACCAACCCCATAACAGGAGAGGTATTTCAGATTTTCTGATGTATAATATTTATTTCACATGATGGACCTAAACACTTTAAAATCATTAAAGAGGAAAGTTCTCTTTTACTTTTAAAAATCACGACTGAGGTGAGACCCTTGAGCGAGGCACCAAACCCTTAACTGCGTGGGTTCAACCACTAGGGGGCGTCAGACTCCTATTGAGGAGAAGCCAGGGCTTAACTGATTACAGTTATCAACTCCAGATGTATGTGTAATTAAAAATAAATTGTGTGTGGGTATATATATATGACAAAAGCCCATAACAAATGACTAAAATTTTAATGTTAAAAATCATGTTATTATATGATAAAAATTATAAAATAAAAGGAAACTAAAATTAATGTTAAAATATAATTAAATTTTAAATGCTACCATATCATATATCTAATGCTTAAATAAAACCAGTGGCCTGTTTCATAAAACAAGTTTAACAAATAAACCAGATTTATTTCAGTTAGTTTGACTTATTGTCAGTTGATTTGGTTCAAAATAAGTCAAAAATTAAAATAAACCTGGATTATTTGGTTAACAGGCCCCAGCAATTAACCACCTAGCAACAACCCAGAACCCCCTAGCAACTACATAGGAATGCTCTGAAAAACATTTAAAGCTCAATATGCTTTGGTAAAAAAAGTGTAAATTAAATGTTATGATGATAACCCAAAGCCTTTCATTATCACCAATTTATGCATATTTGCCAAACGCTAGGTGTTTTCTGCTTCGAGAGTTTAGTTTTATGTTTTGTAGTCAAGCTTAATGTGTCACTTAGAGGGGAAATGCTCTATTGTAACCAAAACGACTAAAATAATCATAACAGATGCGTAAGAAATCAAATAAACAGTAAAAAAGTTAAACTAAAAATACTGTCATTAAAAACAAATAAAAAGAAAAGAGGGAAATTAATAAGATGAAAGTGCCAATAAGCCTTTCATAATCTTAATTTCATTACATGCTGCCAAACAGTTGGTATTTTCTGCTTTGAGAGTTTCATTTTATGTTTTGGATAGTATTCAAGCTTAATGCGGTGCTCAGAGGGAAAAACTCTATTACTGTACTCATCTAGAAATCATTATTGAGACTGTAATGAAGATATTTCACAGGCCTGCTGATGGTGGCTAACAGCGTTCAGTGTGCCAGGAGTGGGTGTGAATTGCTGTGTAATCGGTTCACTGGATGCACGTCACTGCTCTCTTAATTTATGGAATAGGAGTTATAGGATCTCTGTGTGCACGCTGCATGCATAATCATTCAGCACTAGCGTCAGAAAAAGTTGTGTGAATGTTTACACGGAGCATTACTCGCTTTAAAATCCATATTGAGTGTCAATCAAGGCACATGGCTGTCATCTGTAATGCATCTTTACATCTTCATAGCTGTGTATCTGAGTGAGAGCATGTCTGGACATGCCACTGAGATTTTGTGTGTGTGTTAGTATACTACACACAGTGAGACTGTGTTATCCGAAGTATTCATGATTGATTTGTCTCACTAGATGAAGAGGAGGAAAGTGCTGGAGTTGACTAGGGCTAATGAGAAACACAGACTGTGTGTGTGTGTGTGTGTGTGTTTGTTTAAGTGACTTTTACAGAGAACTCTTGGACATGTCAGGACTTGTTCTCCAGTGGAGATATTCTGCATTACAAGTTTGTGTTTTAATGGGTAGCAGTGAGGCAGGTCATCAGATACATGTTGTGTGTGTGTGTGATTGTTAGGAAAGACAATTTGTTTTGTATATCACAGGGTTTCCCAAATCTATTTGTCAGCCCATTAGAAAATATTCACTTAAATTCAGGGTACCCCTTGATATTTTAAATGAATATTCCTATAATTTAATGTCACTTTCATGTATTCACAGTTCTCTGATATCTGTTAATGGTCACATGACATGCAAGTAATGCAAAATGTCAACCTTTTTTTAAAAGTGCTGGACTTTGTGAACTCAAATTTCTACATTCACGCTGGTGTTTTAGGAAACCAATCAATTTGAATATTAATATTGTTGGATATCGCTTGCAAAGCAAGGCATCACTTTTTTTATCTTGCAAATGTATTGTTATTATTTAAAATTATATATTATAATGACTTTTATTTTAGACTACAAGATACAATAATAATATGTATACCTTTAAATTCACTTTGAGAAGCGTAGCACATCAGACTATAGAGTTTCTTAGTTAAATCACAGCCATACTAGCAGTCAGATAGCCAGCTGGGTTTATCATGGAGGGAGAGGCTTAAAGAGAAATAATCCAGGGAATGGAGAGCTGTATCTTATAGAGTCTGAATCAGTGGGTCACTGGACACACAGTGTGGTCATTTAAGGCAATCATATGAAACTTTCTTTGCTCATCTCATTAAGTGTCATTAGACACAGGAATTGTATTAATGTGGTTAAAGCCATAGCCCCAGCATCGCATGATGGTGTAAACTGAGTATTATTCAGCTAGCATCTTGTCTTATCATTGCACAAACATGTGCTGTATGAACTGTCGATCAGCCAATTCCTGCTTAAACACAATCAGACATGAACAGGGTGTGATTACATTATATCTGAAATGTAGGTGTGTCAAAGTCTGAAAGATATAGTCGCTAACTCCTTAACTTCCATTTTCTCTCTCTTTCTGTAGAAGCTTGAGGCTAAATCCCTCATCAAGCTTAATTTCAGCAAAAACAATGAAGGTAAATATGCTTGTGTGTGTGTGTGCGCTCGTGATCCTCTTACCTGGCCTGCTTCAACAGCAAAATGTGCTAATGACAAGAAATAATGGGTTGATGTCCTCTCCAGTGCATATTCTGTCTTTCTCTCCTGTACTTTAGGGAAGTACCATTGTCCTGTGCTCTACACAGTGTTCACAAACAACTCCCACGTTGTTACCAACAAAGTCACAGGAAATGTTTTCTCTTATGAGGTATGACACACATTTTTACCAATTTTATATGTTTTGAAGTAAACATTCAGTTTCTCTACTAAAGGAATATTTTACCCAAACATGAAAATAATCATTTATTTAAATGACTTAAAAATATATATTTTAGAAATATTTCAAAAAGTATATTTATTTGTATAATTAGATTCTAAATTCGTTAGTAAAAAGTTAGTATGTACCATAAAACTCGTCCATATGACTCGTGCACTGTTGCAAGTTTTTTCAATCCATATAATGAAATCTAAACCATTAATGCAGTTGTGACATCACATCCGTGATGTCTGAATTACCCATTTTTGCTGTTCAGTTTCCATGCATGGTGGAAAATGTAGGTGTACACTAAAGAGCATGGAGAAACCGGTTGTTCATGCCACTTTAATATCATGCTTACGTCAGTAATTTTTTTTTATTGATGCAGTAACCTTCTTTAAACTGTATAAATGTGTACATAAGTGGTCAATATTCTGTGGATGTGTGTTTTTAGGCAGTGGAACAGCTCAACATCAAGACAAAGAGTTATAAAGACCTGTTGACCGATGAACCTTTTACTCGCCAGGATCTCATCACACTACAGGTGACGAGCACAGAGAGTGTGTTTACCACTGTCGAATATGATTGTTATATCAGCATGGCTGTGATTTCATACAGATTTTAGTTTGAAGTTTGTATATGTCTTTGTGTCAAAACCTGTGCTTTTTGTGTGATTTGCAATGTTATGAAACGGCAATGTACAGTCTGTTCACATCCACAGTGATCACAGCTGTCGAGAGAGAGACAGACAGTCAGCCTAGGATCTGTTTTAGTTAACTATACGGATCCTGCAGTCATTTCATCGGGATGAACGTTAAAACACTGCTTCCACATGAGCCACATGTTAGCATATGATTTGTATTTTAAAATGTCCTTTTCATGACTAATGTCCCCATAAAACCTTTAAACCAACAAGGATACCAAAAGCTAGACAGAAATATCTGTAAAAATGTTTAAGTCAAAAATGAAGACTGCAATAAAACACTAGTTGAGGACCTTCACATTTTATGAATAAAACACAGCACGTTTATGAATAGATGGTGTTAAACAGTACAGTAGCATATGGCGACTGTCTGAAGTTGTGTAAAGACTGACTTGTAAGTCCATTTGAGTGTAAAAAAAAATTCTATAAAAATCTATGCATGGTGCTTAACATGTTCGGATCTGTGTTAATAGGTCTTGTACAGTGGGTATAGAAAAGAATCATCCTGCTTTAAAATAATAACACATTTTGTTGCTTTGCAATTTGAAATGAAGATGGACACAGTTTTTGTTTTATCCAGCTAAATTTACTCCGTGCAACTTATAACATCAAACTGAAAGATATGGTATGTCTTTCCTCAGACAGGGAAACGTGGGCATGTGTGAAAGACTCTGTGTTTTCTGTGTGTGTTCATCTGACCTCCAGTGTCCTGTATCCATAGAAAGCAAGCAAGCCATGCTGTCCTTGCGTGGTTTATTTTAGCTCAGTGAGAGAGATGATGGCTGTTGGGGGAGGGGGTGGAGAAATAGAAATGGACTTGGAGTTATTTTGGGGTGAGATTAGGCCGTATGTCTGGGAGTAGGAGCTTTGGATGTGTCTAACCCTGGAGCTCGAGGAAGGGCAGGTCAGGGAGGTGATGGGCGGCAGGGTTTTCAGACAGACACAGAGGTTATTTTTTGGAGCCATGTGGGGTGGGACACCAGGGGGAGTTTTAAAAGGATTGATGGAGGAAACTTTGAAAAGAGAGAGCTTGTTGAGTGAGAGTTGAGCTGAAATAGCAGGACTGAAGCGGGCTGTGGTACAGTTTCACTGTCTGACCTATTTGGAACGGATACTATGGTGGGTCACACTAAGAGTGGAGGAGAGAGGGAGATGAGAAGGTCCTGAACTCTCTTTTGTTTGTGTGTGAGTGTGTTGCAGCAGCCAAGGTCTCAAACTGTCCCGCCAGCAACATTCCCACTAAACTGATAAAACTTTGCCAAAACAAATTCAGTTATTATGATCGTTTACTTGTCTTTCTATTTAGGGAAAAATTATGACATGAGCTGTTTTATAACAGTTATCCAGTCCTGAGTAGAGTACAGATTTGATTTGTTTCTATCACTTCGTTTCGTTTCATAGTTTGTCAACAAATCCGAAGATGTCATATAACATCTCATTTTGTCCTTTTATATCACAGGATCCTACCAATCTGGATAAATTCAATGTCTCTGACTTCTTCCATGTGAAAAACAATTTGAAAGTCCTTGACCCTGGTGAGTTAAGTGTTTTCAGTGCAGTTTGTTTTAACAAAGGTCTCAGGATTTTGGGAACAACATACTGCTCTCAAAGTATGCAGTTTATAGTGTGCAGATTTGGTTTGCGGCAGTGTCACATGGTCTAAAATGAAATGAACATATTACAATTAATAAAAGCGAATTATAAAATATTGATTATAAAATATGTATATACTGTGATAGAAAGTTTGGATGTGCTTGCTTTGTGTTTGTGGAAACCTTGATTTTTATTTCTATTTTTTAAGGAATACATTTATTTGATTAAAAAAATAATATTTCACATGCAAGATAATCAGGTTTTTGTGACTGTTGTATTGTATTGTGGAGATTTGTCACTTTTATAAGCTCCATTCTTTTATTGCCTACAGATGAGGAGAAAGCCAAGCAGAGCCCATCATACCATCTGAAAACCACAAACCTGGAGACGCGTGAAACACTTGCAGAGCTCTACAGGGACTATAAAGGAGATGAGCTGTTGGCCTCCACTATGAAAGAGCCAGAAGCCAAAAAAACAGACAAGCTCAATGCTGTGAGTATTTGAAGATACTGCCTTTCTAGCTTTAGTTGGGGCAGATTCTTCTCTCTCAACTGTGTTCATTGATTCATTGATTCTTTTCTGTTTGTTGTCACTTTGATTACATCTGTTAATGGATCGAAAAATACTCGATTAACATTTGTATTCAGCAAGGAAAAGTTAAATTGATCAAAAGTGACAGTAAAACATTTAAGGAAGATTTCTGTTTAAAAAAATGCTGTTATTTTTTTTTTTACTTTCTATTCTTCCAAGAATCCTAAAAAAATATAAATAAAATGGTTTCTGCAAAATATTAAGCAGCACAAATGTTTTCAGCTTTACCAATATAATGAAATGTGTTTTGAGCATCAAATCAGAATATTAGAATGATTTCTGTAAGTCACACTGATGACTGAAGCTGAAAATTCTGATTTGCATCACAGGAATAAATTAAATTCTAAAATATATTGCATTAGAAAAGGGACATTTTTAATTGTAATAATATTTCAAAATATTATTTTGACTTTTTAACAATTACATTAAGACCTCGTTCAAAGGCAATAAAAGAGCTCAAACTTTCAGCAGTGTAAGAATGGGTGCTAATGTGGTCTCCTTTGAGGTGTTTTGTGTGCAGTGCTGTTTGGGTCACAGTGAAGTATCTTGCTGTGTCTGTGTATGCGTGTATGAAGTGTGCATTACGAGGTGATTCGCCTCTCAGACTCTACCCCCATCACACAGCAACTGGAGCGGAAGAAAACGCCTCACAGGATCCTCAACCAACCACATACACTTACAGCAAAAATAACAATTTCTTCTGAACGTCAAGTCAATTTTTTGCATTTTTCAATATATTTTTAATAATCTAAAATTAACATACCAATTACTCACTTCCTGAGAGACGACACCAGATAGATACCTGGTGTCTAAACAGTGAGGTTTTTAATTTTTTCATACTTGATCTGCAATAATTTTTAAGTGTGTCTTTGGCCGTGTCTCAACTCTTCTTTTAGCCCAGGTTGAACTGTCTGCCCCCGTGCTTTTAGTTATATTAGCTTTGCTTGCTCAGCCCATTCACATTGCAGGCATTGAATGTAATTGGCTTGACTTTTGGCTTGAATGCCAGTCTATTTCAGCCCAAGTCATGCTGGATTGGCATTGTGACGCTGAAATAGACTGGAATCCTGGCCCACTCTCCTACTCATTAAGCTTGGCTATTTCTATGCCATACTAAGAAAAGTATGATATCCCAAAGATTAACTATTACCAAAATAACTATTACTATTACCATTCTGATTTCCATTTTTGAAGGCCAGAATTTCAACAAAATTGTATAGATTTAAATAAAATAAAATCATTATTCATTGTGCATTATGCTACAGAAATAAATACTACCTTAATGTGACTTAATATATTCATAATAAAAAGTGTTATTTTCATTTGTGATATTACACAATATTAATGTTTTACTATATTTTGATCAAATAAAAAAGAGCAAAAAAAGGGAAAGAGACGTAAATTATTATTTTAACATTAATTCCAATCAATACTGAAATGTAAAATGTTAAAGAAAAGCCCATTTTGTTCACTTGTTCACTTATGATCAGTTGAGAAGAAGCATCTGCACATAGACCCATCCAAACGCACCTGAATTACCCCACACGAATCAATAAAACATATCCATATCTGTCCATATTCATAAACGTATCTGTCTTCACAAAGAATGGATGATAAAACACTTTTGTTAAGTGTGATGGACACATTAGGAGGTGTCAGAGTGATGTCATGTATGTGAATATCATTTAGTTGTTTTGGATGTGGGTGTTCGAGCTTATTTTGTCTTATCTGGAGAGTCTTATCTGTTAAGCATGTCTGTCTCTCTTTCTCCAGGCTCACTATTCCACTGGAAGAGTGTCTGCCTCCTTTACATCTACAGCTATGGCTCCAGCCACCACCCATGAAGCAGGTAATGGAGCTAGAAATGAAACTTGCTTTCCTTTCTTACTCGTACCAATTTTATCCAGCTAAACATTTTAGCTTGCTCTTGTCACATTTGTGTGAAATATGCATCATGATGGCCAGGTCACACATTTCCTATTAGTCCTCTCAGGGTTTGTTACTACCCTCAGGCCTTCTTAAGATGTAGGTAAGTTTGTTTCTTCGTCAGAGCAGATTTGGAAAAATTTAGTGAATGGGTGCCATCAGAATGAGAGTTCAATCAGCTGATAAAACATCACAATAATCAACTAGTAATTCACACCAGTCCAGTCCATCTGAAGCTTGTGACCATCCATAATCCATAATAATGCTTCCTACAGTGAAAAAGTCCATCCCCATGTTGTTCTCTCTCATCAGAATCCACCGACATATTTCTTTAGAGATGTTTTGGACCGTTTAATCTGTGCATATTTCTCTCCTGATTCAGATGAGATGGAGGAAGCAATATTATGGACCGAGGACTCATATTTTACCTAGAACCAACCATTTGAAGTTAAATAATGATGGATTTGTTTATTAAAAATGCACAGCTTTTCGCTTTAGTAGATATTCATTGATAGACTGGAGTCGTGTGGATTACTTGTTTATTAATGTGGTGTTCTTATCAGCTGTTTGGACTCTCATTCTGACGGCACCCATTCACTACAGAGCATCCATTAGTGAGCTAAATTTCTCCAGATCTGTTATGATCCAAAAACGAATTCATCCACATCTTAGATGACTTGAGCATGTTTAGATTTTCAGCAAATTAGCATTTCTGGGTAAACCATTCCTTTAATGTGTACTCTACATATCCTGAATACGTCTAGTTGTATCTAATATATAAAGTTGCTTTGGGTTCAAGCTATCTGCTAAATGTGCAAATGTAAATGTCAATGTGACTGGTGATGCACACAACAAATAACATTATTTCCTATTTTGTTTATGCTGAGAAGAAGTTGCATGCATTTCATAACATTGCATCATTGCAAAACCTGAAACTCCTGGCAAGTGTTAGTATTTTATTCTCATTTAGAATGAATCTGGTTTCTGTATACCTTGGGAAACCATCTGGCAGCTGTCAAATTGGTCTGGCATACCTGTTCATTCTCTTTCAAACTAGTATAAGGCTGTAAATGATACAAAAATGTTGTCAGTGCTATCCGCTGCAGAGTCCTTCATAAATGTAATGAATGAAAATATTTGTCTCATTTCAGATGCTATTTCTGATGATGCTGTCCGCTTCCAGTATGTTAAGAAGAAAGGCTATGTCCGCCTGCACACAAACAAAGGAGACGTGAATGTGGAGTTGCACTGTGATAAGGTAACGCAACGTGAAACGGTCAAACACAAACCTTAGTATACCGTATTTTTCGGACTATAAGTCGCACCTGAGTATAAGTCGCATCAGTCCAAAAATACGTCATGATGAGGAAAAAAACATATATAAGTCGCACTGGACTATGTCGCATTTATTTAGAACCAAGAACCAAGAGAAAACATTGCTGTCTACAGCCACAAGGGGCGCGATATGTCTTCAGTGTAGACTACAGGAGCACTGAGCAGTATAGAGCGCCCTCTGGCGGCTGTAGATGGTAATGTTTTCTCTTGGTTCATTTCTCTCGGTTCATGTCAAATTAATTTTGATAAGTCGCACCTGACTATAAGTCGCAGGACCAGCCAAATTATGAAAAAAAAGTGCAACTTATAGTCCGGAAAATACGGTATTTAAGTATATGTGTTGGTTGACTTTTAAAGTGTTGTCGTTCCAATCCCATAAAACGCTTCGTTCGTATTTGGAATGCAATTTAAGATATTTTGAATGAAAACCTGGAGGCTTGAGACTGTCCCATAGACTGCCAAGTAAATAAGGGTGTTTCTACATGTATTTAACTTTGATTTGAAATGAAACAGAGTATCCTTGTGGTGAGGATGACACAGAAGAGCATACACAGCACAGTGATATGGAGTGACACTGAGGAGGACCGTTGATAAAGGAATTATTGAATCATTTTTTTTTTTTTCTTAGCTTACAAAAACTGTTCCCGTCGCTTCATATATCCCAGATTGCACATCTGATGGCAGATGGAGTATTGTGACGACGACTTTTCATACCTTTTATGGACCTTGACACTGTTATTTACTTGGTAGTCTATGAGACAGTCTCAAGCCTTCAGGTTTTTATCCAAAATATCTTAAATTAAAGGAGCTTTTACTGTTTTGGAACGACATGGGGGTAAGTTATTAATAACAAAATATTCATTTTAGGGTAGAGTATCCCTTTAAGTCACGCTTTCATTGCATTAGATACAAAACATCAAAGCAAATGGCATCTGCAAACAATTGTTGCTAGAGCTTCCCTCAAAATTAACTTCACATTTATGTGGCACTTTTACAATTATTTTTAATCCAAGGTCATGTTTTTGGATGTATGAAATCAGTTCCAATCAAGATTTTGCAGGAGTTCACTTTCAAAAAAAAGCAGCTTTTTGTTGGTCAATGCAGCAAATTCACATAATACATGTATACAATTCAACTCCAATTCAGACATAAAAACACATACCTGCGCAGATATTTGTGGATTAAGCAGGGGTGTGTTAGCAGTGTGTAATGTACTTTGCTCTCTGTGTGTGTGATTAGTGGTCTATAGGCCATCTTGTCTGTACATAATATATAATTCATTCATTCAGAATGCTCCGTCTCACTGACACACTTGCAACTGCTGACCTACATCAATTGACCCACTCTATTTTCTTTATTTCTCTGTTTTTCTTACTCTGCTCTGTTATAGTTTCCTGTTTGTTTTTGCTGTTAATGTTATACAGTCTCTCTGTGTCCTTTTCTAATGCATTTTCTCTCTTCTCGTTTCTTGGTGTCCTCTGTATCCCACTGAGCTTGTAAAATCATCTTTGCCATAAAACACTTCCTCAGAAACGATTCTGTTCGTTCTGGCCTTGCGCTGGCGGTAAAACTTACCCATAGTTCTCTCTCCTCAGCTGAGCAGATGCAGAGTCCCTGTTCTTATTTATGTGAGCGTGTGTGCCAGGTTCTCACTCCTGGGTCAGGCATGCACATCAATCACTTTATACCCATCAATTAGTGTTTTACTTTAACACAGCACAGGGGAATTTGAGAGCTTTTTCACATAAATAATAATCACTTAAATATATATATATATATTTTTTTTTTTTTTTTTTTGCATTTTAGCACTATTTTATCACTTTTATGAACACTTTGGCTCAGTCTTTAATTGATGCAGTGCACAAAAGCAGCAGACGGCCTTTACGAGGCTACAGGATAAAAGACTTAATTTGGTCAGAAAATTATTTGAACTTTATATTTAAATTTAATCTAAAGTTTAGGGAACATATTGTGAAAACTGAAGTACTTTGTGCTATTCAAAGTGTGCAGAGACAGCTATTAAATGCATCCACTAGTAGTGTGTGTGTGTGTGTGTGTGTGTGTGTGTGTGTGTGTGTGTGTGTGTCAGTGTGACTTGGGAACCAAGGTAAGTGCTGCCTAATGGACACAGAAACAGTATTTCATGCTCTTCATAGTGCTAGTATCTAGATGCTATTTTTGTGTCTTTTCAGTGGCAGTGTGCTTGTCAAATCAGGATAAAGAGGAGAGGTCACATTGATAAGAAAATTACCCTCTGCCTTTTTTCTTCCTCTCCTCCACTCACTCCCTCCCTTCTGTGGTTTGCTTTGCATTTTTGATGATTCTATTTGTGGTGCAGTGTTTACAAAGTAGTAAAGGCCTTTTTTACTGTAAGGGTAAGTCTTATGAAAGGACAAGAAAAATACCAAGATCATGTTCATATCTCACTCCAGAACAAAATTTAATTCTATTTTGGGCTATTTTGCTTTCCATAACAATTAAGACATTTTTTTTACTGTAATATAATCAGAAATACAGTACAATGGCTTTAAAATGAAACCCAATACAGTATTTAACCTATACAGTACATGCACATTACAATTTAAATATTTTTTATTGATGTATTTATTTATTCAATGTAGTAAAAATAATATTCATAATTTTTAATAAATAAAAATATATTTTTTATTTATGTATCTTGAATTACTATGAGAATTTAGCATTATGAGAATTTTGCGAGAAATGTGGTTGATAATTATTTTCAAAAAAAGGTATGCAATCCAAAACTCTCCAGAATTCTTTAATCCTCCTAAAATATTCTTCATTTATATAAGCAAAATGATTCTTTATTTTATTTTTTTTTTATTTATCTATAAACCAGTGTCTCCTTGTCCAGGGTTTACAGTTTACACCACATTATTGCAATTAGATTGAAACGTCATTGTGGACCGTTATGTAACACTGTCAGGTCTAGATGGAGCAGATGATTGAGCTCTTACTTGACTGCTTTATTTTTGTAAGTGTTTTTTGTGTCTGTGTGCTTTTCATGCATAAGTGTGTGGCATTGAAATGGGAATGTTTTTTTTATTTATTTTAAGTTTTGACATGCTTGACCTCCTTGACTTACAAAACTTTAATTTGGAATTTTCTTCTGTCTTTTCTGAACACAAAATCAGTTTATTGACTCGCAGATGTTTTATTTGAAGAGAGGGATGTCTGATCGCCATAGAAACAAACACATAAACATTTACAGAGCGGGAGAGGAAGCTACTGCTTAAACTTTCAGTGCCTTGGTTTTTTTAGACAACATCTTACATAAGCAAGCCGTTCACCTCCTGAATAACCTTACAGACTCATACATTCAAAGCTGCCAAATGTATTACTAACAAACCTAATTGTTTATTGATCTTTATAGCTCACAGACGGTCTTTTTGGTAGCACACAAGGGCTTTGTGAAAAGGGCTTGTACATATGTGAAGTAAAATAATTAAGTCATCATCTAGAATTATAGTGGACACAGCCCCTGTAATATTCATGAGTGATTAAAATCTGCAAGCTGCAGTTTCATTAATGTGAATGTTTAGCAGTCCTTTAATTGGAGACAGGCTTAAACTTATTGAAGACTGGTTTCACTTTGGTTGAATCTCATTTCTCATTTCTGAAGAAATACCATATATTTCACCTCTAATATCATAGCAAAAAAGGATCATTAAGAATGTTCTTGAATAAGCACATTTTGTATAATATAATAATCCTCTTATCCAGATGTGTGTGTGTGTGTGTAAGTTCAGTGAATTAATCCATGATGTATATATACTTTTATGTATTTAATTATTGTTGTAAATGTATCTTTTTTTTCTTCAACTATAGAAATTATTTATAAAGAGTTGACAATGTGAAAAAACTAAATGAAAAAAATCCTAATGGTCCTCAACAGTTTTTTTCCCCTTATTTTTTTACATTGCTAATTTATTTTCTAATTTCTTTTTTTTTTTTTTTTTTTTGCTAGTTTCAGCCCGACACCGTTCCTATTTTCCCATTCTGTGGCACATTATTTAATTAGCAAATGCATTTGCATCCATTTTTTTGCGTCCACGGGCTTGCTTTTCCAAAATAGAAGTGTGTTCTGGTGCATTGTTGGTGTGTTGCTATTTTTAAGGAACTTAAATAGACAGACTCAAACCTGGTCTCAAGTCCTGTGCAGTATTGTTTCTTTGTTATTTAATGAGCGCGTTAGTAATATGTGCCTATAGGCAGGTGAACAACATGCTTACACTTTGCTTATTACACAAACAGGAACACGCATCAGCACACAAACATTTAAAATGAAAAGTTACATTATGACATGTAAATGGCGAACCCCATATGGCGCAAGTGCAACTGGCTTTTAAAGGGGATAGGAGATGAGAATTTGATTGGTTTGTTGCATGTTGCGCCAAAAAAACACCCATTACTCATTAAGAGAATAAGAACAACCCGTTTAGACCATGCATCCTCATGGGCCGACCGATTTATCATTGTTAAAAACTAGCAAAAGTGGATTCGGACACAAGTGAACCAGCGCCGTGTGCTTTAGACCATCGTTAAAATAGGCCCTTTTTCTGTTTCGAAATTATTTTAACTATTTACAATTTTCCTATTTCCTAGAGATTCAGTAGGTTCATATAGGAGTCAAAAGATCTTCAGAAGAGTGTTTTTGTTGATTGTCCTGATGTTGATTGTAAATGAATCAATTTCTTCACACCTTCTTCAGTTTAGGGGCTGCTATTCAAGTGTCATCATACTGACAAAGAGTTTTCCTAAATCACATTTGCTGATGTGTTTTATTCCTTAGGTCCCCAAGGCTGGAGAAAACTTTATTAAACTGTGTAAGAAAGGATATTATGATGGCACAATATTCCACCGCTCTATTAGAAATTTCATGGTAAATATATTTTTCATCAAATTTCATTTTATTCATTTTGTAACTGAAGTAGTTTAGACATTTAAATTTTTCTGTCAGACTTGGAATTTTCCATGACATTGGAGTTCCCATAGATTTCAAGCCATTTAAAGCTATTGAATTACCATAAAATAAAAATATTTGTTATTTGTTCTTTTCAGATTCAAGGAGGAGACCCTACAGGGACTGGTACAGGTAATCATTTTTACATTAGTTCTGAATCATTTATCATTTTGATCACTCATGTATAACTGTTCCAGCTCGGACTGTGACAGTGATGATTATTTGCACAGTGTGTACATCAGAGATGGGGACTCGAGTTTGAGACTTGTCCTCGAAAGACTTCAGACTCGACTCAGACTCGAGCTCCGGGACTCGTGAACAATGTTAATTTTTAGTAAACGTCAGATGAGCTCGCTGTAAGAGTTGTGACGTTCGCGAACGAACCGATTCTTTTGTACGGCTCATAAACATGAACGATGGGAGCCGAGTCACGGCTGGAGGGGAGCCGTTCTTTCTGTCGCTCTTTTTTCCTATGCGTGTTTCAGAGCGCGTGTTTCACACAGATGCACACAAATGAGCTCCTCCGCGAGACAGAACAGTTATAGGGGGAGGGGCGCACCCAGCGCAGGCCAACCCTTTATATCGTGATGATATTAGTTATTAGTTGTGCACGCATCCTTCACGTGAGTACTCCAGTAGAAAAAAACCTGCGTGCCTCTGTCATTGGGTAGGAGCGGAGCCATGACGTTTTGCACAGATATTCATTGCAGCCCACTTTGTTATTGTTCATTGACTTGAAGGGGCTGATGTCCTATTTGCAAAGTTTACAGTAGTAATAGTATGTAGACATTTCCATTTTATTTATTCTAATTTTATCTACTTTAAATATTTTTGGTTCTCTATCAAAATGTTCTTGTGTGATAACAATGTTCTTGTGTGGAAGAGTTAGTAGTAAAAGCTGTTTTGCACAGAAATTCATTGCAGCCGGCTTTGTTTTTGATGTTTATTTGTGAGTAGGTATTGTATGAATAACATAAGTCAGCGTAGCTTTGTTCATTCTTAAGCCAGACAAGAGGTGTGCAGCTATACAGCCAGGACAGACAGAAGGCCATTACTGAATCCATAAATGCAAAATACAGATATTAACTTAAAAGTAAAGCATTCTTGGTGTTTTTGTCATGTTGCAATAGCCTGTTCACACTGATTATTTACCAAAATCAAAGTTGATATTGTATGCTAATAGATAGAGTTGTCATAATAACATATTACATGCTTTGAATTCCTTATATATAGCTATGCAGTGTTCTAAGCAGCTTGGATGGGTCGCTGTACGTGATGCAACATTTATTATAACCAGAGACTTAATATAATAAAGAGACTTGAGACTTGACTTGGACTCTAGCTCAGAGACTTGTGAGCATTTCTGGTGTACATATACAATTCACAATTTACAAATTATGCCTTTAATGTTTTAGACTTTAGACTTGCATTAAAATCGAAACAATGTAAAGCCCCTGAACATGGAAACTAATAGAACTTTGGTATCTAATTCGAGTTTGTGTTTGCCCGAAAAGATAAATGTCATCATATATCCCGTTCTGTGTTTTGAGAGGGCTTTGGGACACGAGCAGGACTGAGCCCACCTCTGTGTCTCATATCTCCAGATTTTCTCCCAATATTCCCAAGTAATTGACACTTTGTAAATGGATAGAAAAGCTAATTATATCATGAGCAAGACATGTATATTGAAAGGGAAAGTGAAACCAGTGCACGTAAAATGCACTGCACTATGGAGCCCTCCACATGAAATATGGAAAAATAAATATTAAAATGTTCTCACAACTTTTTAATTTGTTCCTTTGACTTATACATTTGTGGCCATGTTTAATAAACTTGTTGCCTTGTAAGATTAAAACTAAGGAATGCATTAGTAGGCTCACAAATGATTAGTACAAATGGCTAATATTTTACTATAATTTGTAAATTTATAATAATAATAAATAAACATAAAAATTAACTTTTTTAATGTTAATGAAAATACAGTAGTTCATTGTTAGTTCATGTTAATTCACAGTGCTTTAATGTTAACAAGCACATACAATACATTTTGAAATTAACATTACCTAAGACTAATAAATGCTGTAGAAATATTGTCCATGTTAAAGTAGTTAAGTAATGTTGACTAATGAACCGTATTGTAAAGTGTTACCAGCTTTTTTTCTAGTAATTAAAAATAAAACAAATAGGCAGAATAGAAGTAGAAAAGAGAGTGCTAGTGTTAGATGGTCAAGGTTTTTTTAATAGTAAATAAATAGAAAACAAGTAGGTAGAATAGAAAACAGCATAGAGAGTGCTAGAGTTAGAGGGTCAAGTGTAGATGGAAGAGTTAATAACAGTAATGTCTAATTTGTCTTAAATCTTTTGTTGCATAGGCTGACGTTTACTGAAAGAAAAAACGGTTAGACTAACAATGCTTTCTCTAACAGTTTAAGTGACCCACCTGCAGAACACAAAGCCATGTTCGCGTAATTTAAATCTCTGGGTTCGCGTCCCTCTCTCGTGATTCGGCATGAATCCAAATGTTTCAATGGTCGTGATGTGGCAGTCTTCAGACTTTGTTTGGAAAAGTGTGAGCAATTTTGCTATTTAGCATGTCTTTTACCAGGAAAGAGCAAGTAGAGCCTTGTTAGAGTCTTGTTTTCATTCACATCAAATTAAAAATGGCATCTACCTTCACCAAAGTGCAAAATACATTGAATGCGTGGTTTTAGTTACAAGTATAAGCCAGTTGGATGACTCGTGCACATTTTTGTGATTCTTCGAGTGGAAGCAGTTATTGGAAGTTTAGTCTTTCATCAAAACATCTGCTCTTGCCAATTTTATTTTATATTCAGTTTCACTTTATTACTTTCTCAAACTTTGGGCTGAGCTTCTGTCAGAACGTTAATCTGAATGGCTTTTTTGATGCACATTTGCAAGGGATGTTTTCCTGTGGTCATTAAAAGGTGGAGGTCTAACTGAGAAACAGAAAGAGTAAGAAAGGATTGGAGTTAATGTACTTTACCCCATGTATCTAAATTTCAGTCCCATAAAAAAAGCACCAGCCTCACCTGAGACCCTTGCGTAAAAAGAAGGATTGAGAGCAAGAGGAAGTGAAGGAAATAAACCGACAGATTTTTCATGAACAGAGAGCCGTTTTAAAATGTTGAACTTGAAGGTATTAATCTTGCAGTCATTCTCTTGCTTATATTATCATGCACATTGAGACAAGGTTAGCTATTGAATTTGACCTAAAATAGATGCAAATAAGAGGGAGAGACATTGCATCGAAAGTGCTTTTAGTCGCATGAGTGGGACGGAGTGTAAATGACCGTTCACAGATGTTAGGGAAGAGCATCAATCCTCTGATGCATCTGCATATGCTTGTGATAATCTGTCAGAATGGCAACAATTATGCAAATATATTCTCTTGATTATAATAGTACAATAGTTAATTAAAGGCACATGGCCATTTTTTTTTTTTTTTTTAGGAATCATTCACACAAAAATGAAAATTATTATTCTGTCATTATTTGCTCACCATTGTTTCATTTCATGTCTCTATGACTGACTTATGAACACAAAAGGAGAATTTTTGAAGAATATTCAAGTTATTCTCTGAAAATTCATCCTAGTGATTTTGGAATCATTATAATTTTTTTTCCCCAGTTGGATCTTTTTAATCTAAAACCCAAAATAAATAAATATATATATATATATATATATATATATATATATATATATATATATATATATATATATATATATATATATATATATATATATATATATATATATATATATAAAGAAATAAAATTAACTTTAACTGAAATTAAATAAAATACAATAATAACAAATAAAAATTTAAGTTGAAGTGCTGAAAGAACTAAAATGAAAAACAAAAAAGATAAAAAAATAAAATCTAATTCCAAATAATAAACTATAATAGAACAACACTGGATCCAGTTAATTGGACTGGTTTGATTCTTGAGTTTAACTGACTGATTGTCATCTGGACACAATGAATAACGACTTAATTGAAAAATAGATAATAGTAACCAAATTATCAAACTGTTTTGTGGATGCTGCGGAGTCATGAGTGTGACAAATCACACTATGTTCCTTTGAAGAGATGCAGCGTTCTGTAATAATGGTGTGCTCCTCAGCTGTGGATGAATGTGTAGTGATTATGATTCCCTAGGTTTCTTCTACAAAATAAAATGAAGGCTTCTTACACGGCAGTTTGAAGACATCACAACTCACACTACTGTGCGTGAATGAGTGTGTGGATATAAAGATCTGTATACAAAAAGGAAAAGATCATAAAAATCTTTCCCATATGAAAAAGAATATATATATATATTTTAAAAAGTAGATAATTTAAAAGCATATATATTTCAAACCTTAAATACCTAGTTTTGCGGTGCTCATTGGCTGTGATTTTCTTATTTAAAATTACAGCAATCATATGACTGGGTTTTTACATCAATTGCCGGTTATTCAGATTAAACACATTTAATTGTATATTTCCATCTGCTATAATTTTCTGTTAGTCACTGCATACTCACAAACGTCAATGTCGTAATTCAGTCTTGAATAGATTTCCTTTGCATGAAATTTATTTTTTATGTATGGGTCGAAGGACCTGATTTATTATTTATTGTATTATTTTTTAAGTAATTAAGTTGTAATATTAAAAGTAAAATATATGGTAGAATTATTACTATTCATTTGTCTCCAAATAATTTGAAATGTATAATTACATCACTTGCTCACCAGTAGATCCTCAGCAGTGAATGGGTGCCGTCAGAATGACAGTCAAAACAGCTAATAAAAACAAAAAAATGACATTAAAACAACTCCAGTCCATTAATTAACATATTGTGAAGTGAAAAGCTTTGTTTGAAAGAAACCAATCCATCATTAGGACATTTTAACTTTAAACCATTTTTTCCAGCTAAATCAGGAGATTCTGGGGAAATAAATGCACAGATCAAGCACTGTTAAACAAATGTGTTGGTGGATTGAGAAGATTATTTTAGCCAGGAGCGATGGTTTAAAGTTAAAATACTTTGATGGATTTGTTTTCTACTTGTGGATTATTGTGATGATCTCATTAGCATGAAATGCTAAATTTCTCCAAATCCATTCCGATGAACAAACAATCTCATCTCCATCTTAGATGTCCTGAGGGTGAGCAGATTTTCAGCAAATTTTCATTTTTGGCTGAAATATTCCTTTAATGGAAATCAATTAGGCAACATCTATTATGAACTTGGCCCATTGACTGTTGTCTAAATACTCTGTACTGATCCACAGCAGACCACAGATGCTTGGATTTAACCTTCTAACTCTGGATTTGAACATTTTTTGAATGTGGTATTTTAAGTGTTCAAAATTATTAAATGAATTCCTTGTTGTTTTTAATCTTGGTAGCCTTATTTTGTCCGGTTGATTTTCATCCTCATTTCTTTCCTCCCAAGTCAGTGGAATGGGATAGAAAAGTCAGTACGATTATAAATTATGCAAAGATGTCACCTGGGGAAAGTTTATGAGGGTGTGCAAGTTTTCAAAGGCAGATTTGTGCACCATACAGCCATCGCTCCACAGCGACACCAGCTGCTGGACGTTAAACTGCTTCCTGCTCTGCTCCAGCTAGAATCACGTGCCACTGCTCTTTGAGAAACATAAAATATTTTCAAACTCACGTGATTGTGTGAATTCAGTAGGTGCGGGTGTCTCAGAACACCAAATTGTGGAAAATTTGTCCTAATCTTGCATTTGAGCAGTCTCGTGCCAGTCTCTGCATGCAAACGCACACACACACACACACACATGATCGCTCGCTGAGAGAGCTGCATCCAGCAGAGCTTTTGATTGAGCGTGATGAAGCGTTAATTAGTGTACCTGATTTGGAGGCCTTTGGCACGAGGTGTTTGTTTATGGTGGGAGAAGACGGCGCATGGTGCCTGTGCCTGGGGCACTGGGTTAGTGATTTTATAAATGATTTGAAGTGATTCAAAAAGACAATCTAGGTCAAGCTCCGCTGAACTGCTTTAATAGTTCAGTGTAAAATCTGCGGGAAGAATTAAATAGCCAGACTGCTTCATTACTTACTAATGCTCAAAAGATATCTGTAAGATTTCTTTTATGTTTTTGAAAAAAGACTCATGTGCACAAAGGCTGCATTTATTTATATTACTACATTATCACAAATATTTTCAATTTTTATTGTATTTTAAAGCGTAATTTAATCCTGTGATGCAAAGCTGAATTTCTCTTCTGCATCATACAGTCTTCACTGAGTCACATGATCCTTCTGAAATCTTTTGAAACGTTGTAAATGTCTTTACTGTCCAGTTAAGTAATTAAAAAAAATTTTTGTAGAATATTGCTTATTCTTAGTGTTTAAGATTTCACAAACCGCTAAACCTACTGAACTTCAGTATGTAAATTGTCCCACCACAATTTATACATTTTGCTGCAGACGTGAATTTATCCTCAAATTTATCCGTGTGGCTTTATTTAGAAATGTGTTCACAATATCATGAGTTACAACATTGAATAAGGGATTTGAGCTATATAAGGGGACCAGTATATGTTTTGCAATCTTGTTTAGTGCCACTAGTGTCATAGAAATGACACTTCACTTTTAAACAGGTGTGTAAAGCTTGTGTTTTTGTGTTGTGCTGGATCACTGCTTTTGTTCTTCCTCTGTAACTATACCAGACTGCAGATGTGATGCTGCATACAGCAGGGTTGTTATCAGCGTGTCATGATGTGTTACATCTCATACTCCCCATTGTGTTTAATATCCATATTTCTGTTGTTGTGTGTATTAGGAGGAGAGTCTTACTGGGGGAAGCCGTTCAAGGACGAGTTCAGGCCCAATCTGTCTCACACGGGTCGTGGTATTCTGAGCATGGCTAACTCAGGACCCAACACTAATAAATCCCAGTTGTGAGTAAATGTTTCATCTGATCATCACAGTGACTGGATTAATATCAAACGCTCTGTTTAGAGATTGTTTTAAACCTATAAATTAATTCAGCCTGAGTCTTTTAACACAGACTCTGTTCAAACTTTCTATCACTTTAACCTGATGTCTGCTTTGGGTTTTTTATAAACCTTTTTAACAGAAGATTCTGTTTTAAATATTGACCTTTGACACTGCTAGAATTTTCTCTATCCTAAAAATAACCAGCACCTATGATGTCATTCTGATATTTGCATACTGGATTCTGGTTGGTCTTGTCTTTCTTGTACTACTTTAACCCTCGGTGGCCAGCAATAACAAATGGGAGGAATAAAAGCCTTAATTGACCTGAAAATTCAACATTATTTTTGTTGCCTTTGTAAGCACTGATGTTTAGACCATGAAATGCAAATATAGGTTAAGTATGAAATTGCCCTAACAAAAAACTTTTTTTGTCTGTTTACTTTCAGCTTTATAACATTTCGCTCATGCACATACCTGGACAGAAAGCACACTGTGTTTGGAAGGTAATTTTATTCATGGATTTATTTGTTTTCAGTAATGGCACATTCACAGTCATGTCACATTCATCAGGGCAGAACTAAATAAAAACATTTTTTATAATAATAAATAAAAATAAAGTTTTATGATCACTCTTTTAAAAATAAATAATTTTTCTAAGGTTTTTTATTTTTTTATAAGTGTTTTAGGTTTGCCCAATTAGTTGAATAAATAATTTAATTGTGAATTGTTTCCTGTAAAAAAATAACGTAATACTAAAAATAACTGACAGCGATATCAATCATGAATCTCTAAACTACAGTTAAAAAAATTATTTTTTTCCTTTTTTTAATCTTTAGAAAGTTTTCTATGCTCACCAAAGTTGCATTTATCTAATATAAAATAAAAACAGTAATATTTTGAAATATTGTATTATAATTGAAAATAAAAAAAAATTCTATGAAAATATTTATTTTAAAACGTAATTTATTCCTGTGATATTAAAGCTGGATTTTCAGGATCATTACTCCAGTCTTCAGTGTCACATGATCCTTCAGAAATAGCTTTAATATGCTAATTTTAGTGCTCAAGAAATAATAATTTATCATCATCAATGTTGTAAACAGTCGTGCTGCTTACTATATTTGTGAAAACTGAAAGTTTATAATTAAAGAATTTTAAAAAAAATCAAAGAATAGCATTTATTTGAAATGCACATCTTTTTAATATAAATGTTTTCACACACACTGTTTTGATCATTTTAATGTTAATTTCTTTATTAAAAACAACAACATTTGAATGGTAGTATATGTTTATCTTAAAATGCATGCGTGTTTGTGTATTTGTGTAGAGATTGTGTTCATTACAGTGATTCCAGTGTAGGTTAAATTGTAAATTTCTAATTTGGTCAGCTTTCTCTGTTTGAATCCCTTCCTAGGGAAAAGCATGTCTGCTATTGAATCAGAACATTCCAGCACACACACATACACACACACACTTGCACTTTGAGGGAAAGTCTTGCCCATTTGGCACGGAGTTGAAATCCTTGGACTCTAGCTGTGGAATTCAGAGGCTTGTCAGCATAAGCCTGAACCAAACTTCTGTGCACACTCACATGCATCTCTCAGTCTGTGTGTACTTACTGAGCATGTGCTGTGAGAATGCACACACACACACACACACACACACACACACACACCCCTCGACCCTCAGCCCTAGGGCTAACCTGTTTAATAGGAACAGCTGAACAAAGAGAGAAAGTTCACAGTATGTGTGCATATAGATCCAACACAACCAAAAAGATAAATGGGGCATCAATTACCGATCATTTACATGTTGTAGATTTATTAATTGGTTAATTGCTAAAACGATTGCTAAAAATGATTATAGAAGCACAATTTTTCAAATCTTCTGAAGCCATATTATATATATATTTTTTTTCTGAAACCCAGTTTCAATATTTGCAAGATTAGCAGCGACTTAAAAGCCAATTTATTTAATATTTATATATATAAAGTATTTAATAATTTGAATTTTATTTTCAGTTTTTGTAATTGATATGCTTGTCATTTTTATTTAGCTTTACTTTATTATTATTTCAGCTTTAGTTTGACTAATTTTAGGATTTCAACTTAAGTTTATTTGTTACATTGGCAGAGCAACATTTCTTATTTTCATGCAAGTTTAGGATTTTCATGTTTTTTTGTTTTTCCTTACTGAAAATGATTTATAGATAAATAGCTTCAGTTAACAATAACAAACCATTTAAAAGCTGTTGTATGATTTCAAAAGACTTAAAATATAGCATAATTTTCCATGCTTTGGACCTTTTTTGTTCTTCTTGTAGCATAACGGCTCAAGATGAGGATAAATAACTTGCATTTTTGGTTTTGTTGTTACTTTAAAAGAAAAGCTGAAGATTGTAGGCTACAGTGAGAGAGTTTGATTCAGTCTCATTAGAGATATTATCACCACTTGGCCCTAAATAATACCTCATTTACTCTTTGCAGCAGGATTTTAATAGGATTCTGTGCCTCTCTTGCTCTCTTTTAGAGTGGTTGGTGGTTTGGAGACCCTCCAAGCGATGGAGAATGTTGAAAGCAATCCGAAGACAGACAAACCCAAGGTTCAGAAGCCACTTATTTCCCTTGTGTAGCATCAGAAATGTACGATTCGTTTACACAAGTGTGTGTCAGCAGTCCAGGGCTGTGCGTGCTTTATGTTGACTCATGGTAGCTCCTGTTTGTTTCGATTTTTCCATCTGCTGTCAAATCCCACAGTGCCAAAAGAGCAAATAGTCCAATTTAAAACGGCAGAATTTCCACTATTTTTGTCGTCTTCATGTAAAATGTTATAGCTTGGGGCAGAAGAATGTTTGACATTTTGCTTCAGTGCTTTTTGTTTTTCCTTGTAAAGATTTAGATTTTTGAAAAGGTAACAGCATGCTTATAGGTGAAGTGTTTTCTCTTACTCTTTTTCTCCTTCCATGACCAGTCTGAGATAAAGCTGCTGAGCGCTACAGTATTTGTGGACCCGTATGAGGAAGCTGATGCACAGGTAAGAATTTGTATGCATGTATGCAATACAGTATCATATTTGTTGTGTTTTCATGCCATGCTGTTGATGTGACACTGTGTGTGTGTTTAGATTGCAGCCGAGCGAGAAAAGGAAGCACAGAAACAGGAGGAAGAGAGAGCGCAAACTTCTGCTTCAGTCAACAGGGCAAAAACAGAGGACAAGCCTAAAACCTTCAGACCAGGAGTGGGCAAATATATCAACACAGCTGCCACGTGAGTTCTCACACACACACACACACACATCCGGGATGATGCCGAGCAGTTGAATACGAAAACGGTTTAAAATGATACGATTTGATAGATTTTTGTTATATTGCGAGATATTGTATTGATTTATTTCAGTTGAATATCCACAAATACTTCTCTTGCAACAGTGAGGAGGTTATTTGATCATTACTGAGGTAATACATATGAGTTACATTACCAGAAACTCTCCTGCAAGCACAGAAATGATTCATACATAGTCTGTTGGCTTTCAAAGTCTGAAATTTTCTCTGGTAATTCTCATCTTTATCACAAAAAAAAAACTTTTCATGTAAAGCGATGTTTTGTCTGATTTCTAAAAAGAAATGTTATTTGTTGTTATTTATCAAAAGGTTATAGGATTTCAGCATTTTCACGATTTATACTCTGACTTTGTATTCTGTCTTTGTAATGATAGATAGATAGATAGATAGATAGATAGATAGATAGATAGATATATAGATAGATAGATAGATACTAGATTACTACAGTATTTTGGCCAGTGTTTACCATGGTTAATATTTTTGTAATTGTACAGATGGATGATTCTTATATAAAGCTGCTCTGATGGTAAATGATTGTGTTTGTGGGTGTCACTAGTGAGGGGTTTGGACTCAAGATATCAGCACGGTTTACTGAGAACAGCAGGAGATCATTCTAATTATCCCTCACAACCCCACTGCTTCTCACACACACACACACACACACACACACAGGTGATTACCTGATGGGAACAGCGCCATTTATCACATGCACAAGCTGCCTGCAAGTATTATGAAAAAATATACTTTTTTTATTTCATTTTGAGTCATTTTGCTTATCACAAACAAACATGGGGTTCAGATAATTAAATGAGCTCAAAATAACTGACAATTAAGATTCTACTAGAGGAATTTAGAAAATGAGAAAGAAAAGATATTTAAAAAAAATTATAAAAGGATAAATGATTTTTATTTTTGTTGTTTTTTGAATGTTTTAAATATGCAAATGAGAACAATCTGCCATGTATTTCGTTTTTTACCATTTCAATACTTTGTGTATTTTAGGTATGTCTTATTCTTGTCTTTTATTTATTTTTTTTACTTTAGTTTATTATTTATACTTTTTTAAATATCGCATGATATTCTTTCATATTGTAGGTTAAAACTGATTTAAAGATACCATAAAAGACTAATTACTACTGAAAGTGTAGGTTTTTATTTTCACTATTTCTGTGAACCTTCGGTTTAAACAGGCTACTGTACCTTTAAGAGCTTACTTTGTAAGGGACTTCCATTGTCATTGGCTAAACTCTTTGCGTGTGAAACGATGAGTAATAGCGTTTACATTCAAGTTCCAAATTTGCTGCGGTTTCATTCAATAACAGCTTTTTTCATTTTTTTTTTTGCAAATCCTGGATTTATATTGTGACCGATTCACAAAACATTGTGCTCTGAAACTTGCCAGACAAACTGCTGAGGCTAGACTCACATAATCACTACTGAATCAATTACACAAACCTAATTAACTTTAATATCTTCATCAGGAAACATTCCCGCCCAGATGGTGAAAAACCCTCCACAAGTGAAGCTCCTGCCAAGAGACCCAAAGGCAGAACAGGTTTTGGAGACTTCAGTTCCTGGTAGAAGCACAGCACCGTCCCTCTTCACGAAGAATGATTGTGGGTAAATTGAGATATTGGACTTATCTTACTCTGAGCAGACCTTTTGGGTTTTCCCTTTTATTGTTTTTATTTTGAAAGTTGTTGTATTTTTAGATAATAATGTGCATGAATTTAGTTCATGTGCAGTCAAGTCTTTCTTTATATTGAGCCCTGTAAATAATTATTTTGTGCATATTAAATGACTTCATCTATGCATTAATAAATGCAATTTGCTAAACGTTTGGCTAGTTCATGCTTGAATGTTTTTATTTTTGTTTGTATGGTATGGAAGCCCATTGCTGACTTATTTGTTTTGCCGAAAAAGAAAAACAAACAAAAAGATCTTATTGCGACTTTATATTTCACAGTTGCTGTAGACTCACATACTGTGAGTCAGTCTTTTCTAGGGCTGCGCCGATCACGATCGGCCGATCGTTATGCGCATCTCGTTTATTTGCGCATCTTCTCAGTTAACAATGGCTCTATGTGAAATCAGGCACCTGATGGAATTTACCGCTGATTAGAGAACCGGCTTTACTGACGAGATGCACATAACGATCGGCCGGAGCACCCCTAGTCTTTTCCTCGTCTTCATTTAGTGTTTTGTCATTGTGTGCTGGTATTGTGGCATTGTGCTTGTAGCTATAGTTCTCCAGTGGGATGTTCCATTCTGATTCATCCACAAGTTCCAGAATGGGGCATGGAATGTTTTTGTAGTTTACACAATAGAGCATTTCTCTTCTTGTTGATGTGATTTTGAATGTCTTTTTCTGGAGCGGAGTTTCCTATGCTTGCTTGCTTTGTTCTTGACTGTTCTTGCTGAGTGTGTAGGTTTATTCGTTTAGTTAGCTGCTAAGACCCAAGTGTATTTCATACGACCCCAGAGGCCAATTACACAAGCTTAGTGTTTCCGATGTTGCCTCTTTCACTTCCTTCTGTTGGACGAATCTCAGGTTTAAGGTCATTCGTTTTTTTTTTTTTTTTTTCTTTATTCAGCAATGACAGTTTGATGAAACATGTAAAAACATTTATAATGTTATAAAAATAAAAAAAATCGCAAAAATGTTGTTGTTATTTTTTTTAATTATCGAAGAATACGTAATACATTAATTGTAGTTTACACAAAAAAAATTCTAAAACTGATCATTAGAGATGTTTCGTGAGCAGAAAATCAGTATATTAGAATGATTTCTGATGGATCAGGTGACACTGAAGACTGGAGTAATGATGCTGAATATTCAGCTTTATCATCACAAAATAAATTACATTTTAAAATGTAATAAAAATAACAATTTCATATTATTACTTTTTTTTTTTTTTTTTTTTTTTTTTTTTTAGAATACCATCTTTGTGAGTATAAGTGACAAAAACATTAAAGAAATCTTCCAGGCCCCAATCATTTGAACGTTATGCCCTGTTATGAGACTGAAGCACAGACTGCTTTGTGCCGTGTCTTTCAGGACGCTGGAGAGCAGGTCAGGTTTCTGTGTGTAAGTGATACTGGCAGGTGATGTGATCATGGCCTGGTAAACAACTTGTGGATCTCAGAGGAGTGCTTTTCCTCCGGCCATTACGTAACCCTACATCTGTCTCCTGCGGGATCAGGGGTTCAGTCAGTCAGGCTCGTCTCTTCAGTGTCAGAGAGCAGGAGGAAATCTGGCACTTTTTACCAAATGCTCTAACTTGCCAATAACAGATTCATGTTCAAATAATGTGCTGCTCTGTCCTCCACAAGTTCCTTATTCTTATTTTTCCCTCAAACTGTTTGTGTGGGTTTGTACAAAATGAGTCATTTAAAATATTTTTGTGATAATACATATTTAACATTAATCCTCTGTGATATGCTTATGTTCTAACAATAAAATAATTATATATATATATATATATATATATATATATATATATATATATATATATATATATATATATATATATATATATATATATATATATATACAGTGGGGCTCGAAAGTTTGGGCACCCCTTGCAGAATCTGTGAAAATGCGAGTAATTTTCAAAAAATAAGAGAGATCATACTAAATGCATGTTATATTTTATTTAGTACTGTCCTGAGTAAAATATTGTACATAAAAGATATTAACATTTAGTCCACAAGACAAAAACAATTGCTGAAATTATTAAAATAACCCCACTCAAAAGTTTGGGAACCCTTGGTTCTTAGTACTGTGTTCTGTTACCTGATGATCCTCGACTGTCTTTCTGTTTTGTGATGGTTGTGCATGAGTCCCTTGTTTGTTCTGAACAGTTAAACTGAGTAGCGTTCTTCAGAAAAATCTTTATGGTCCTGCAGATTCTTCAGTTTTCCAGCATCTTTACATATTTGAACCCTTTCCAGCAGGGACTTTATGATTTTGAAAAGCATTTTTTCAGACTGAGGACATTTGAGGGACTCAAACACAACTATTTAAAAAGATTCAAACGTTCACTGATGCTCCAGAAGGAAACAAGATGCATTAAGAGCTGGGAGGTGAAAACTTTTGAACACGATGAAAATGGCCAAAGTTGTCTTATTTTGTTGAAATATATATATTTTTTCCATTTAGTTCTGCCCTTCGTAAGCAACAGAAGATACTTGTATGTTTCCAGGTACACAAATTAAGTACAATTTACCTTGATCTTCAAATTCCAAAGGTTTTCAGGTTTTCCCACTGTATATATATATATATATATATATATATATATATATATATATATATATATATATATATATATATATAAAATTGTATTCTGTATATTTTTCTAAACGCATGGAAAAAACCATGGTGTTTTTATGCATAAATCAAATTATTTTGCCTTCACCAGCTTAATATGTGCAGTAATATCATTTGTCAGTCTCCTGTGAGGATTTGCATGAGTCACACTGTGGAACATTCTTGCCATATGGCTCATATTTTCTCAATATACTATAAAACTATGTTTGTTTAAAGTTGATCAGTGAACAAAAACAGACATTTAACTTTGTTAACATTTAACAAAGATGTTCCAATAAGATTTAAAAGAAGACAAATTGTAATATTTGAAACTGGTTTCTTAAACCACACATTTTGGAAAATTGCAACTCACAAATTCATAGAGATTCAGTCAAACATTACATTATCTCAGAGTTCTGTAATTGTGCTGCATTCATAAGTGTCTAATAGTGCTAATTTCTATTATCTATCGGTGTAGATTCCTAGAAGCCCCTTTGAAACAGCTTTCAGTAAAGCATTAGCCATCTGTTTCTTACGGAGTATCCAGGAAAATTTCCTGAGCGTGCCATTTCTGTGATGTCTGCATGCCAGAGTCTCTTTAAACCGTCAGGATGGACTGTTTTGAAGGATGCATGGATTTCACGTATTTAGGGCCCGAGCGGTTTCCTTAAAGTTATGAAACATGCTGTTTATAGATGTAAAGTACAGATTATGCTGTAGGTTGTTACAAAGGCATTATAGATTTCAGATGACTTGATATACACTACTGGTCCAAATCAATGGAATAATGGGATCATTTTTTTAATTTATTAATTTTTAAAGTTTTTAAAATGCCCCTTATGCTCATCAAAGCTACTTTTATTTGATCAGAAAGGCAATCAAACAATAATATTGTGAAATACTATCAAATAAAATAGACAACTAATTCAAATATATTTTAAAATGCAAAGCTGAATTTTCAGCATCATTAGTGTCACATGATCCTTCAGAAATTATTCTAACATGTGATTTGCTGCTCAGTTATTATCGGTTGTTTATTATAATTTTTTGCTGGGAACCATGATACTTTTGTATACCATAATATATATATATTTTATATTCTTTGATGGATAGAAAGTTCAAATAACTTAAATAGCAGTCTAAAATATTAACTGGAGCAAAAATTGACTGGAGCAATGATGCTGAAAATTCAGCTTTGCACCACAGGAATAAACTACAATGTAAAATATATTTGAATTTTTTTTATTTTATTTTTTATTTTATTTTTTTGTAAATTGTAGTAATATTTCACAATAATACTGTTTTTACTGTATTTCTGGTCTAATAATTCAGTCTTTGTGACCATAAGAGTTCTATCAAAAACATTTACATAATCTTCATCTTTCCAAACTTTTGACTGTAGTGTACAACTCTTTACATACTTTATATTGCTTTTTTGGTGCCCGTTCATTTTCTTCATTTGAAGAAGAGCAGCCAGCACAATCTCCTTTTAAAAGACACGATGACATCATTTTTATTTAAGAGGTGAGTTAAGCCTTTATGATCCAGAATCATGTTGTGTGGATCATGGGAGAACGAGAGTTTCTGTGTCAGCGTGCTGATGATGTCATCGCAGCATCTGTGCCTTTATTAGATCAGTGGGTTTGAAGTTGTTCAACAGTGAGTTGAATCATTATTGCAGATGCACTCATTGGATCGATGATACAACGCTCACTGAAAAATGATCAGCTGTCACTAATGTGTGTGTGTGTCTGTGAGAGAGGACACGTTCTGGCTGATCTTGTTCAGGGAATCAGCTGATAATGGGGAATTGGTTCAGTTGTTCTCTCTTTGTGTGTGTGTGTGTGTGTGTGTGTGTGTACCTCTCACAGGCAATTTTTGCTGACAGACTAGGTGACAATGGCGGGAGCAGCTGCTGACAGCTGGGAACTTTCCAGCCCCATCTGGCCCCCTGCCACCTCACCAGTGCCAACCATCAGCACTGCTCCACATTACATGTGTTTGGAAGTGCACACAAGTCTGAAAAAGCTGAAGCTGATCTTGATTTGTTGGTTGGAAATATGGTGTCATCATGACACCAATGAATATGAGCGAGATGTGAAAGGAATTATTATTATTATTTTAAATGTAATTAAATTTAATTTAATTAGTATTTTTTATTTTTAATATTTCATATTATTTTAATAACAAAATCTATTTTTTTATTTTATTTTTTAGATTTTACTTTTTAATTTAGTTTCATATCTTTTAATTATTTTAAAATTATTTTAGTTAAATTTGATTTTTTTTATAGTATTTTTGTTGACATTAAATTTTTATCTCATATTTTTGAACTTTATTTCATTTCATACAGTATTTTCACTGATTGTAGGGTTTTTTACATTTTATTTTACAAATGGTTTATTTTTCATTTATTGCAATTTCAATTTCATTAGATAATTTGACTTAATTCATTTTATTGTGGTATTTTATTTCATTAATATACTTAGTTTTATTTTTGTTTACATATTTTTAATATTTTTACATATTTACATTTTTAAAATTAAAATTACATTTTAATATTAAAATTTAATTTTAATATTATTCATTGTAGTATTTTATTTTATTTAATTGATCTAGCATTTTAATTTATTGTTTTAATTGTATTGTGTTTTGTGTCATGCCAGTAAATCACTTCAAACTGAAAATGAAACTAAGTGCCTGTTGTAAAACCTACTGTTTTGTAGGTTTTACAACCAAATGTATTAGAACACGCATTGAGACACAGCTAGTGTTTTTGACAGGGTGAGTATGATTCAGAGGTGGGAGTGGCTGATTGTGCTCACGCACACATAACATTAGATTCAGAGGGAGCGGATAGAGAAAGGGGTGAGGCAGAATCGCTTCGGCGAGTCTCAGCTGGCGTTTTTGGTGTCAGCTGTAAAAAAAGAAAATGCCTGAGGCACAAAATGTGTATATATTGTGTCTCTCTCTCTGATAGAAGTCTGTCATCTTAACAATCGTATCTCCAAACTAACACTGAAAATGTTATATGAGGTGGTAATACTTCAATGCTTAAATTTATTCTACAGTAGCTGATGTAAGCGTTTTCTTTCAGCATAAAATCTCTTTCTTACTTGACAGACCTGACTGAAATAGGTGTCCTGAGAAATCACACCTGTCTGTGTGACTGACTGTGCTCTGCATCTGTTAGCTGATCTCAGAACTTGGAGGCTTGAGTTTCGGCTGAGACTGTCTGTCTGCTGAGCAATGGCTCATGGAGGGAGTGTTTGGGAAAACTGTTTGGAAACAGTCATTATTCTTAGTTACACTGAAGTTTATTATAACAATTTCATTAAAAATGCCCATTTTACGGTGTTTGAATCTATATTATGAATCATTTCACAATCAAATATCAAAGATGTGTCCCATCTTAGTTGATATTTAGTGGAATTTAAATGCTATTTCTAAAATTATACTATCTTTAAAAACTGAGATTCATGCTTGTTGTACATGAATCACCATTCACTTTTATTTTCACGAAGTTATTTGTTGTTTTGGAGTCTCTAAGATTTTTTGAAATGCTTTTTGGAAGAAGTCTCTTATGCTCACCAAGGGTGCATTTATTTGATAAAAAATTACAATGAAAACAGTAATATTAGGGGTGACCGTGATTTATTCTTAAAGCGTATTTATTCAGTAACCAAAATTTCTACTTATGTTGAAAACCGTTACAGGTTTGGAATTTGAAATGGTTGTTTTTCTTTGCTCACCAAAATCAAAACAAAAATATTTGATCTGAAAGTGCACCGTGTATCAAAGTCCCATATAATCAAGCCCCACCATGCATCACATAGTCATAAGTACTCTATAAGTATTCTATTGAAATATGTCATGTCACATTATGGAAGTTGAATGCATTACGAATACACATCTGCTGTGGATTGTGCTCTCAGTGACTCGTGACTCACTTCTTAGCTCCTTCTCATTGGTCCTATCTCTTAATCCAGAGTCACCATCACCAGTGTGTTTAGATCTGTCACAGGCTCATATCCACCAGCACCTATGTGTGATGTTGTAATGAGGATAAATGAGTCGAATACAGGACTCTGGAGTAATGGAAAGCCATAGAACAGCCTGTTCCAAAGAACTCCACTGGACGCGTGTCCCCTTCCTTCAGCTGTTATTATCTTTCTGAAGGGATGAGTCACCCCCGGTGCTGTGACTATCTGTCTGCCTGCTTTCCAGCCTGTTTATGTGTCTCTCCCTCCATATAAATCAGACACCCAAGCGCATTGCTGCCAGTACAGAGATCCAGGATGCACTTGAGTTTTGTGTGTTACCAGCAAAGGTGGGTTTGTCATGCGTCATTCCTTTGGTTTTAGGTTTTCTCAAAAAGTCTAGCCACAGATGAAAATATAGAAGCATGGAAGCAAATATGTTGTATTTTTAGCAATAAACTGTTAGCAAGAAAATCCTCATATACATAGATTTATCTTTTTGACGTCCAGAATTCTTTTTTTAGCATAAAACATTTGATGTTAACATGAAATGCTAACAACATCTTTGTGGTACCAGAACTAATAACTACAGCTATTACTAACATGCAATGACATGATCAGCGCTTAAGATAACTTAACCATAAAAACTGTGCACAAATACTGGTTCAAATATTAGTTATTAACTGTTTTAGTGAGGTTTTTTTTTTCAGTTTTTGTTTCAGTTTTATTATACAGAGGATATAAAATTGGAGAATAATCTATAAATACTTGAAATATTCTGAAATATTGTTCATCTTCATCGCTCAAAATGTAACTGAATATTAGCTGTATTATTAATAATTGTAATATGTAATGTAATATTAATAATTGTAATATTAAGCAGTGCAAATGTTGTTAACATTTATAATAAGAAATGTCTCTTGAGCAGTAAATCAGCATATTCATATTTCATATTATATAATATTCAATTTTATAATATTTCTTATTATAACTGTTTTTGCCATATGTTTGTTTGATTAGTTAAATGCACCCAGAATTATTTCTAAAGTATCATGTGACACTAAAGACTGAAAATGTAGCTTTTCTATCACAAAAATAAATGACATTTTAAAATGTATGAAAATAGAAAACCGTTATTTTTATTTTGAATAATATTTAATTGTATTACTGTATCTTTTATTACATAACTGCCATCTAGGTAAGCATAAAATAGCTCTTTAAAAAAAACATTCATACATTTTTTAACAGTACTGTTTGAATGTTAAGTTAAACTAAAGAAAATAAAACTAAAAATGATATTTCAAATATATCTTCGATAAATTAAAAATCTGAATGCTAAAGGGTATTGCCTTTACAGCTACAACATATAATACATTATAACCATTTTAACTAATGTTGAAACTATTGTTTATTGTTAGTTCACGCTGACTGATGTAGTTCACAAATGAATCCTTAATGTACAGTGTTGCCATTTTATTCTTATTTTGGTTTTCCTTTTTAAGAAGAACTTCTCCAAGCAATCAGTGATGACATGATTGAAGGCCTATAAGACCTGCAGCTGGATTTGAGTTTCCCTCTGAGGCCTCTGTATGAAAGTATATATACAAAATCAGTGAGAGGGTCTCACCAGCCCTCATTGTTGGCTCAGTCAGACAGACAAACTATATATTTTCTTTACTGCCACAGTTTAGACCAGTAAGATGTGTACGCACCACATGCTGCTCTTGAAACAAACACATGGCTAAATTCAGCATTAGCGCTGATCCCAGAGGCAGGGACTTCTAATGGATCACTAATGCAGCATTGAGACACCAGCCTGACTTCTGATGATGCAGATCTGCGGAGGGAGATGGTGTGTGTTTAGCTGCTCATTTGTCTCTCTCTCTCTCTCTTGCGCTCTCAACTAATGCAGTCAAGGTTTAGACAGGGTGTGTGTGAGTTAGAGTTGGATTGAGGCCAGTAGCTAGGCTTGACTGGATCATAGGCTTCTGTCCTGACATTGAAGCAAACGGGGGAGGAGTGTGTGAGTGTACAAGTTTTAACAGAACATAGCTGAGGGGAAACACATACTGTGGTGGTACCATGGTACAGTTATGATTTCAAATTATATTATCATAGCACTTTGATGAACACTACTGTTCTTGTGTCAGGGGTTTGTAAAATCATTTTTTGTTTTTGAAAGAAGTCCCACCAAGGCCACATTTATTTGATCAAAAATACATGCGGTTACATTACGAAAAACAGGTGATGGTCATATAATAAGTCATATATTGGTCATATATGTTTGATATAATATCATCAAAAAGTTTATTTATTGAACTAATTCCATTCAAAAAGTGAAACTTTTATATTATATTCATTCATCACACACAGATTGATATATTTCAAATGTTTATTTATTTTAATTTTGATGAAATTCAGCAAAATTCAGTATATCAGAAAATTTGAATATTACTTAAGACCAATACAAAGAAAAGGATTTTTAGAAATCTTGGCCAACTGAAAAGTATGAACATAAAGTATGAGCACATACGGCACTCAATATTTAGTTGGGGCTCCTTTTGCCTGAATTACTGCAGCTATGTAGTGTGGCATGGAGTCAATCAGTCTGTGACACTGCTCAGGTGTTATGAGAGCCCAGGTTGCTCTGATAGTGGCCTTCAGCTTTTCTGCATTGTTGGGTCTGGCATATCACATCTTCCTCTTCAAAATACCCCATAGATTTTCTATGGGGTTAAGGTCAGGCGAGTATGTTGGACAATTAAGAACCGGGATACCATGGTCCTTAAACCATGTACTGGTAGCTTTGGCACTGTGTGCAGGTGCCAAGTCCTGTTGAAAAATGAAATCTGCATCTCCATAAAGTTGGTCAGCAGCAGGAAGCATAAAGTGCTCTAAAACTTCCTGGTATATATGGAAGCATATGGGTAGCATTATTCAATTTGGGATGTAATATGCAAAATGACAATGCAATATGTAAAATGGCAATGCATTTCTGTATTTACATTTACATTTTCCAATACATTTGTGCAACGTTTGGTGCAAAATGAAAATGAAAATTAAATTACATAATTTTCATTTGCCATTTACTACACCAGTTTTAATATGTAAAATGAATATTAATTTTAACGCTTTATAAGTTGCAAAATTAAAATGAAAATGTATTACAGAAATGATTAGATATGTCTAACATGTTAAAGCAAAAACTGTGGCAAAATGATCATTTAAATGCTATTTTTCTTAATTGCATTAACACTCACAGTCAAGACACTTACGATTGCATTTTCATTCGGTGTCCCGCAATGAATGTAGCAAAACTCAATGTGCACATTGAAAATGCATTCCGAGACGATCACGTGTCCCCGCCCTCGCGCCACGTCAATCATCATTGTGTGAACAAGGCGGGGCTTACAGACGGTCAGAGACTCAAGTCTCAAGAAGAGGATTCAATCAAGTGAGACAACATGGACAAGACAGTTGGTCCGTGTATGTTTTGATCATTTCGGTTTATGGCTTCAATATTTCATTCGGACTTGTGGGCGGAGCTGAAACGCTGCTTTCATCTGATTGGTCGAATCGGATCGGTTTTCATCTGACAGCCTTCAGCTGAAATGTCTGAAACTACACTCACTGTTAATTAGCATAATATTTGAATCAGATATAGCTGTGCACATAATTCGTGCTGCTGAGACCTGCAAATTATTTCTAGGTTGTAGTATTGTATGAATATTGTCCCACTGATAAAAAACAGTGCAAATAGTTCTGTCCCTTTGGATAACAGTAAAGTGGAAATAAATATAGTTAAATTTATGAAATAAAATTAAATAGGATTTTTTGGGAAGGTAAGTCTGGCCAGTTATACAAGCAACACGAGTCGGACGAGTCTAAAGATATGAGCTGAATTGGGTGAAACATTAAAGTTCTAGTCTGTGTCAATTACTCTCATAATAAATAATAATAATAATAATGTTAACTGTATTTTTCGGTATAAGTTGCATCAGTCCAAAAATACGTCATGACGAGGAAAAAAACATATATAAGTCGCACTGGACTGTATGTCACATTTATTCAAGACCAAGAGAAAAACATTACCGTCTACAGCCGCGAGAGGGCGCTCTGGGGTAGGCTACAGGAGCACTGAGCAGCATAGAGCTAATTTTACTATTTTTATTTAGAAATGTAACTATATTCATTTTTACAATTATTTATTAATGTCACACACACACACAAACCTAGTGCCTTATGACTCAAAAGATGAGAGTGATAAATGTTACAGACATGGAACTGTTCAGTCTATTATTGATTTTAATTTCCACTTCACTGTTATCCAAAGGGACAGAACTATTTGCACTGTATTTATCAGTGGGACAATATTCATACAATACTACAACCTAGAACTAATTTGCAGGTCTCAGCAGCACGAATTATGTGCCCAGCTACATCTGATTCAAATATTATGCTAATTAACAGTGAGCGTAGTTTCAGACATTTCAGTGCTTCACTCGCACTGACTCTTATTTTGCCTGAAAGAATGACAAGACCGAGCTGAAGGCTGTCAGATGAAAACCGATCCGATTCGACCAATCAGATGAAAGCAGTATTCCGCTCCGCCCACAAGTCCGAATGAAATATTGAAGCCATAAACCGAAATGATCAAAACATACACGGACCAACTGTCTTGTCCATGTTGTCTCACTTGATTGAATCCTCTTCTTGAGACTTGAGTCTCTGACCGTCTGTAAGCCCCGCCTTGTTCACACAATGATTGACGTGGCGCGAGGGCGGGGACACGTGATCGGCTCGGAATGCATTTTCAATGTGCACATTGAGTTTTGCTACATTCATTGCGGACACCGAATGAAAATGCAATCATAAGTGTCTTGACTGTGAGTGTTAATGCAATTAAGAAAAATAGTATTTAAATGATCATTTTGCCACAGTTTTTGCTTTAACATGTTAGACATATCTAATCATTTCTGTAATACATTTTCATTTTCATTTTGCAACTTATAAAGCGTTAAAATTAATATTCATTTTACATTTTAAAACTGGTGTAGTAAATGGCAAATGAAAATTATGTAATTTAATTTTCATTTTCATTTTGCACCAAACGTTGCACAAATGTATTGGAAAATGTACATGTAAATACAGAAATGCATTGCCATTTTACATATTGCATTGTCATTTTGCATATTAAATCCCAAATTGAATAATGCTACCCATATGCTTCCATAGGTATACAGCTGCGTTGACCTTGGACCTCAGAAAACACAGTGGACCAACACCAGCAGATGACATGGCAGCACAAACAATCACTGACTGTGGAAACTTTACACTGGACCTCAAGCAACGTGGATTTTGTGCCTCTCCTCTCTTCCTCCAGACTCTGGGACCCTGATTTACAAAGAAAATTTACTTTAATCAGGGAACATAACTTTGGACCACTCAGCAGCAGTCCAGTCCTTTTTGTCTTTAGTTGCTTCTGACGCTGTCTGTTGTTCAAGAGTGGCTTGACACAAGGAATGCGACAGCTGAAACCCATGTCTTGCATACGTCTGTTCATAGTGGTTCTTGAAGCACTGACTCCAGCTGCAGTCCACTCTTTGTGAATCTCCCCCACAATTTTGAATAGGTATTGTTTTACAATCCTCTCCAGGGTGCGGTTATCCCTATTGCTTGTACACTTTTTTTTTTTACCACATATTTCCCTTCCCTTCGCCTCTCTGTTAATGTGCTTGGACACAGAGCTCTGTGAACAGCCAGCCTCTTTTGCAATGACTTTTTGTGTGAATGAAATAGTCGACTTCTGAATCATTGTAACTAATTTCTAGTTTTACTTAAAGTGCTCCTATTATGGATTTTTGAAAATTACCTTTCATGCAGTGTGTAACACAGCTCTATAAGCAAATGAAAACATCCTGCAGAGTTTTAAATCTGAAAGTGCATCGTCTATAAAGTTTTTTTTCCCTTAAATGAAAGAGTCGACTCTGAATCTTTTTTAAAAGGAATCCCAAGCCATTTCATGCTGATGTCAACATGAAACATTAGCATATTGTCCACCCACATGGTCTTTTTGCATTGGTGTGAATGAAAATGCAGATTCGCCACTAGGACTTTGCCAGGTTCTGCTTTTGGAGTTGTGAAAATAGCGGTTCCCTGGTAATGCTATACACAAAGCAACACTGCACTCACAAACCTGCTTTATCAGGCATTACAGACATGATGAAATTAAACTGAGACCATTCGAAAAAATTAGCGTCATGCATAGAAGATTCTTGGAAAAATGAATCGTTTAACTAATCGCGTGGGAGTCGTTGAGCATGTAAGTTAAAAATAAATGCATATTATAAGACAATGAAAGTGTTTTTTGTTTTTTTTTACCTTGCAAGCATGTCAACCTGTTGCTGGTGACTCCCAAAACCGAAATATGAACCTTTCATTACCCATAATAGGGGCACTTTAACAGAATCAACACTGCTTTAGCGTCAAATCTTTTTAATGAATCAACTGATCTAGTTCACAAAAGCAGCCTAAATGATTAATTCATAAATCAGGTTGATTCGGTACTTATTGACTTGGTCCCGGTACAGTGGTTAACCGCTCACTGGAGGGGACATTTGTCAGTGAATGATGACTCAAATTTAAGTTTTTGTTTGTTTTTTTGAGTCTCTCGTGATTCTTTTATGGCATTGTTTTTGTTGCTATGGAACTTAGCCCCCATCCTCATTCAGTTTTATAGATAAGAGTAACCACAGCATATTCCTAAAAAAAATCATAATTTGTGTTCCATGGAAGAGAATAAGTCAAGTTTGGAACAACATGAGCGCAAGTAAATAAATAATGACAGAACATTTATTCTTGGGTAAACTAATACTTTAATAAAAAAGACACGGTGGAAGGTTTTGCAGTTTCCTTCATATCTGTGTGTGTGTGTGTGTGTTTAGGTGGGTGGATGACAGGAGAGACGCCACCAGCTGCTCTCAGAGTGAGAGAGCTCTTATTTTCCCTGCACAGTTATAACACTCACCTTCCCTCTGTTCCCTCTCATTCAATAACCCCAAAACTACCTGGCCTCAAATCATATTAAAGTTAGGCAAGGTATTTCTGGCCCTCTTTTTTCACTGAGTTATAACCATAGTCCTGTGCTTGAGGGCATACGCTTGAATCGTGTATTAAATGATGGAGAAAGTATCTTGTGTGAGACAGAAAAAGTACATGTGTCAGCACTGTCACCATGGTAACAATAGATGTTGAGAGCTGGAACTACTGAAGTGCGTAGGATGCTTAATTGTGATGACATCATAGAGGAAGACAACTTCCTGTCCAAACACAGGTTGAAATCAGTGACACACGGCTAATCACCATTATGTAGCTCTTAAGGGGAATAAAGTAAGATTCACACAGATAATATGAACATTATGGAGCTACAGTATTACATGGTGACTGTTCATTTGTAATGTTTAGTGTAATGTGCTTTTACTGCTTTTCTTTCTACACAAAATAAATATTGTACTGTGTATATGTGATTGTGAAGGGACAATCACAGCAATTAGGATTGATAAAGCAACCAGAAGGCATTGATTTCCAATAAACGCTGGCTATTTTTGGCAGTCTGCCTTTGAGAGAAATGTTTAACCTTATGCAAATGAGCAATACAGCAACTACCAGCAAATACCATAATCTCGTTAATGATGTGTTACGCGCGTCTGTCCTTTGCAAACACTTTATCTTTCAGAATGTGTTTGGAGATTCAACCAACAAAAAAAAAAATTCAGACATACACATTTTCATTAAAATTTCACCATTTAATTATTGTATAGTTCTAGTTTTTCACCTAATATAAAAAAATTATAAAACTGTATGTGTTAATTACTATATATATGGAGGGCATATATATATATATATATATATATATATATATATATATATATATATATATATGCCCTCCATAAATATTGGAATAGTAAAGACAAAATTGTCCTGTTTGCTGTGGAGTAAAGAAATCTATCAATATGATTAAAAGATGAATATGAGACAAAACTACAGAATGTCACATTTTATTATTGGGTGAATCAACACAGATATTTTACCAGCTAAGAAGATCAGCACTTTTAGAGTTTCATCTCCCTATCTGATGTGAGCATAAGCCTCACAGGTCTTTCTAAGTGTTCAGCTGTGTCCTGTTGCATTAATTCTTCAGATATTAAAATCAGTGAATGTGTCTTATCAGTATATCCATTGCTTCTGCATTCTAAGTCTTGCATTCGATGATGACACACACAAACCAGGATCAAGACGAGGAAGCCGACTCTGGAAGGAAAGCAAGCAATTTGGATGCTGGAAGAAAAGAGGAGGTCAATGGAGAAATCAAGAAACTACCAGCAACATCAGCAACCAACGATGACCTGATAGGCTGAGACAAACAACAGTAGTTGAAGACAGACAAATCATTAAAGCTGTTAAAATTAACCCTAAAATACATGTCTGTAAAATCACTAACAACCTCCAAAATGCTGGGGTGATGCTCTATCAATCTACAGTTGCAGGAGAATTTGGCACAGAATTACAGACAAGATGCTACGCAGCAAGATGCAAGGGATCTGCAACTAAATATTAGCTTTTAATCTTTTACATCTGCCTTAAATTCAGCTGTTCCAATATTTATGCTTACATCAAATAGTGGGATGAACTCTAAAAGTGTTGTACTTTTTTTTTGGTAAAACAGGTATGTGTCGAAAGACCTAATAGTAAAATGTGACATTCTGTATTTTTGTCGCATATTCATCTTTTAATCATACTTGACTGCACGAGTCGTTGCCTCATAAGGCTGCATGTCAGCTGCCTAGGCTTTCTGCTGTGGCTGTGATTTTCATTTGCGAAATTGAGCAAAACCAGTCACAATTGTCTAAAATATAAGTCATTTAATTTTAACTTCATGTTTATTGAACTATTGTTGTATAAAATCAGTGTCACAATGCAATTGTGTTGATATTGGGGGAAACATTTTGGTCGTGTAATGTTGCTTATCTATATAGTATACATTAATAGCATATTTTTCTGTCTTTAACTTTCTGTGAGTTACTCTGTGTGAGCTATTGCACTCATTTGTTTTGATTTCGTCAAAAATACAATATCAGGCTCAGTTTACACTGAATGCAGCAAAATCAGAATCATTCTCGCACAAACATTTTGGGTGGCCAGGCTTCAGTGCCTCCATAGTTATGTTTGTTATTAATGTTTTAATCAGGCTTCTTCTGGTCGGGAAAGTTAAATTGTCTCTCACTTACCCCGACGACATGTTCGGATGCAGATCTGAGCATAGGTGTGGATGCAAAACGGACTAGAATCGGATCAGTCTGATTATCTGTAAATTAGGCTAACTCCGGTTCCTGGCCATCTATTGGAGCATCTCTATTTATGCAATATTACAATATACAATGTTTCATTTTGGAAGACCAAAATCATAAGTCATGATTTTGCTCATAACTTTAAAGTCTAGCCTACTCAAAAGCGGCAGTGTTCTTTTAAAGGATCTTGTCTGTATTTCGTTGTCAGGGCAGTGGTCGGGGAATTAATTCATATTAATTGCTTTAAAGTGTGTGTGTGTGTCTGTGTGTGTCGGGTTAAGAGTCATGGCATCATGAAGCTTGTTACTGGGGCCTCCCTATGATGTCATCAACAGCCCAGAATAGCCGTGTTCCTAAAAGCTAGTGGGAGCCAAGTGCCCTGGACACTTCATCTGTTCAAGCACTCCAGAGCGGAAGAGTGAGAATGAAATCATAGAGCGGGTCAGAGATAGAGTTATACAGTAGAACAACATCCCACAAACACTCATGAGAGTGAGAGAAAACAGGAAAATCCCTCTTACTGGAAATGAGTGGATGAAATGATGATCAAAAAAATCTGCTCCAGATATAGTTCACTCTGGATAAGAACCACACATTTAGTTTGATTACCAACTGTCACTCACACTCACTTTTTTTGTTTTTTACAAAGATGCATTAAATTTATCAAAAGTGACATGTAATATCTGTTTGAAATAATGAGGTTCTTTTGAACTTTCTATTTATTAAAGAATCCTGAAAACATGTATCACTGTTTTCAATCAAATTAAGCAATCAGTAACAGCTTTGCATAACATGAATAACTTGCAGTTTAGAATCTATTAAAACCGATAACAACTATTAAATAATATGATGTTGTGTAATAATATTTCACAATATTACTAGTTGGTGATCAAATAAATGCAGCCTTGGTGAGCAAGAGATATATATATTTTTTTTAAACCTTTACAAATCTTACAGAGCCCAAACTTTAAATGGTAGTACTGTATATGTACAGTTCATTCTGGTCAGTGTTTACATCCATCCTCAAGCGCATGTGAGCTCAGCTTTACAGAAACTCGCTGATCAGATCACAGAGACAGAACAACAACACCCGGACTCTGTTTTAATCATTCTCGGGGACTTTAATAAAGCCAATCTGTCCCGTGAACTGCCAAAATACAGACAGCATGTTACTTGTCCCACAAGAGACAGTAATATATTGGATCACTGTTACACCACAATAAAGGATGCATTTCACTCTGTTCCACGAGCAGCTTTGGGACGTTCTGATCACCTTCTGGTTCATCTAATACCGTCCTACAGGCAGAAACTAAAATCAGCTAAACCTGTATCAAGGACTGTAAAAAGATGGACTAATGAAGCAGAGCAGGATTTACAATCTTGTTTTGACCTCACTGATTGGAGTGTTTTTGAAGCTGCTACCACCGATCTGGATGAACTCACAGAGACCGTAACATCATATATCAGTTTCTGTGAGGATATGTGTATTCCTACAAAGACTCAACTAATTTACAATAATGACAAACCGTGGTTCACTGCAAAACTCAGACAGCTCCGTCAGGCCAAAGAAGATGCTTACGTGAAGGGGGACAATGTCTTGTATAAACAGGCTAAATACACATTGGAAAAGGAGATAAAAGTGGCAAAGAGGAATTATTCTGAAAAAATAAGGACTCAGTTCACTTCCAACGACTCCGCATCAGTGTGGAAAAGTCTAAAGAAGATCACCAATTACAAGACACCACCCCCCAGCACCGTAGAGAATCAACGACTGGCAGACGATCTGAACGAGTTTTACTGCAGGTTTGAAAGAACACCCATCACCTGCCCTGAACGCCTCCCCACAAAAACATTCACACCCTTCACAACTCCTGCAACCAGCCCTGAATGCCTCTCCAAACTACCGTTCACACCATTAACAGCTCCTGCAACCCATCCTGAACACCTCTCCAATCAAGCACTCTCACCATTCTCACCTCCTGCATCCCCCCTCTCCCCCACACCTGCAATTCAGATCAGCGAGGATGCGGTGCGCCAGGTCTTCCGGAAGCAGAAAAGGAAAAAAGCACCAGGCCCAGATTGTGTTACACCAGCCTGTCTGAAATCCTGTGCTGACCAGCTGGCCCCCATCTTCACACAGATCTTCAACAGATCGCTGGAGCTGTGCGAAGTCCCATCATGCCTCAAACGTTCCACCATCATCCCCATCCCTAAGAAACCCAAAATTACAGGACTAAATGACTACAGGCCTGTGGCTCTAACGTCTGTAGTCATGAAGTCATTTGAAAAACTGGTGCTGGGCCACCTGAAGGACATCACTGGGCCCTTGCTGGATCCTCTTCAGTTTGCCTACAGAGCAAACAGGTCTGTGGACGATGCAGTAAACATTGGACTGCATTATGTTCTGCAACACCTAGACAGACCGGGGACTTATGTGAGGATCCTGTTTGTGGACTTCAGCTCGGCCTTCAACACGATCATCCCAAACCTCCTCCTGCCCAAACTAAATCAGCTCTCCGTGCCCACCTCCGTCTGTCAGTGGATCAACAGCTTCCTGATAGACAGGCAGCAGCTAGTGAGGCTGGGAAAATACACATCCAGCACCCGTACAATCAGCACCGGAGCTCCCCAGGGCTGCGTTCTCTCCCCACTGCTCTTCTCCCTGTACACTAATGATTGCACATCTAAGGACCTCTCTGTCAAGCTCCTGAAGTTTGCAGATGACACCACACTCATCGGCCTCATTCAGGACGGTGACGAGTCTGCTTACAGACAGGAGGTAAAAGAGCTGGCTGTCTGGTGCAGTCTCAACAACCTGGAGCTTAACACCCTCAAAACAGTGGAGATGATCGTGGACTTCAGGAGAAACCCCCCTGCACTCCCCCCACTCACCATCATGAACAGCCCTGTGACTGCAGTGGAGTCATTCAGGTTCCTGGGCACCACTATCTCTCAGGACCTGAAGTGGGACATTCACATTGACTCCATTGTGAAAAAGGCCCAGCAGAGGTTGTACTTTCTCCGCCAGCTGAGGAAGTTTAACCTGCCACAGGAGCTGCTGAAACAGTTCTACTCCACCATCATTGAATCCATCCTCTGCACTTCAGTAACTGTCTGGTTCAGCTCAGCTTCTAAATCTGACCTCAGAAGACTAAAGAGGGTAGTCCGGACTGCTGAGCGAATCATCGGTACAACCCTCCCAACTATTCAAGAACTGTACTTATCCAGAGTGAGAAAAAGGGCTGTCAAAATCACTCTGGACCCCTCACATCCAGCACACTCCCTCTTTGAACTGTTGCCATCTGGTCGACGCTACAGAGCACTGAGCACTAGAACGACCAGACACAGGACCAGTTTCTTCCCTCAGGCAATCCATCTTATGAACAGCTTATAATAACGGCGGACACACTACACTTTATATTTATATACACACACACTTTATTTATCTAACACACATACTTAGTATACACTTAAATTTTGCACACAATATATATGTACATACATAACTTCATTTTGTAATATACTTGCCTACAATTGTCATTTGTATATTGTCATTCACTGTCTACATATTTGTATTTTTTATTATTTTATTATGTGTTTTATGTTCTGTCGCTGTCTTTCTGTTGTACTGCGGAGCTTCTGTCACGAAAACAAATTCCTCGTATGTGTACATACCTGGCAATAAAGCTCATTCTGATTCTGATTCTGATTCTGATAGGTTGTGAACCAGAGGCAAAACAGCCATTAACACATGAAATTGTTAGGTTTAGTAAATTATTGTTTAATAACAACATTAAAGGGACAGTTCACCTAAAAAACTGAAATTCTGTCATCATTTACTCACCCTCATGTCGTTCCAAACCTGTATGAGTTACTTTATGTTGAAAATCAAAGATATTTTGAAGATTGCTGGTAAAAAAAAAAAAAAAAAAAACAGCAGGTGTTTTCCATTGACTTCCATAGTAGAAAAAAAATACTATGGAAGTAAATGGGAACCACCAACTGTCTGATTACCAGCAGTCTTCAAAATATCTTCTTTTATGTTCAACATAAGAAAGCAACTCATACAGGTTTGGATCGACATGAGGGTGAGTAAATGATGACACAATTTCTATTTTTTGCGTGAACTATGCCTTGAATATATAAAATAAATATATTTTTTAAAAATTACATTTATTTAACTTGAGCTTCTGCAAAGAAAAAGTGTGCTGTTGTGTGGAAGGGAGGTTCAAATTAATTAGACGCTTAAAAAAGTGACATTTGCCCAGTATGGTAACTCATATTTGGAATTGGTGCTCTGCATTTAACCCATCCAAGTGCACACACACAGCAGTGAGTAAACTTCCCATCCAAATCCATCAGCTAGGTCTTTATGAGATTGCATAGCTGACTGGGAGATTGTAAACACAAATTTGTTTCCCAGAAGACTGATAAAAACCTGTACTATTGACTCCAGGAAATTGCGTAAAGCAAGCTAATCAGATTAGAGCTTGTCGTTTTGAGAAAACTTCTTGTTTTTTGTTCAATAATGTATGTGTCAGTCAGTCCATGAGTGCATTGTGAGGCTAAGACTAGTTAAATGGCAAACATGTTGCTTTGTATTACTATTAATCAACAAATCCCAATAAAACAAAAGACGAGACTGTTCTCAATTCTGTATTGCACTTCTTGCTTTTTGTTGTTTGACGTAATTGGTTTCCTGATGCTCTGGCACAGTTGTTCTGCAGGGACATAACGTTCAGACTGCTGCTATGTTGGAGGAAGTAATGATGTCATCAGGACCCATCACATTTAGGTGAGGGCATCATCTCCTGTCTTCAGTATGTACTAGTTTGTGCATGTCTGTCTGACCTCATTCAAACTTACATAGAGGTTGCTGTACTAAAACCTCTCAGGTTTCACTAATGTCACAGAACCGGAGGTAACTTTTGAAAATCTCATGAAAATGAGATTTATTGTTGGCAAAAAAAAAAAATAAATAAATATATATATATATATATATATATATATATATATATATTTGGTGCATTAAGCATCATCAAATTAATGAACTTCTTATTCTACACATTTTTTTTTTTATCATTGTAGGCAGAGATTTTTGTAATGTTTTTAAAAGGAGTCTCACCAAGGATGCATTTATTTAATAATAATAATAAGAAACCTGAACCCTTCTAAATAACTGTTTTCCATTATATAATATATTTGAAAATGTAATTTATTCCTGTGATGGCAAAGATAAACTTTCATCTTCGGTGTTACATGATCCTCCAGAAATCATTCTAATATGCCTGTTTGATTTCAAGATACATTTTTTTATTATTATCAATGTTGAAAACAGTTTTGGTATTTATTTTTTTATATACATTTTTCTAGATTCTTTAATACAAATATTTCATTTTACGAAAAATTCTTGATGACCCCAAAATTTTTAATGATAGTATAAATCATGAAGCCCAGAAAAAATACACATAGTAACATTAAACTGTCAGATATCATTTGCACAAATTTTATTCAAATTGCTGGAAAGGACAACATTGTGTCACACAATGAAAATGATATCTATCACTGGAAGTCAACTCTCATTGAAAATAAGTGAAATTCGGACGCTTTATATCTGCAAACATCACTCAGTATGAATGCACCTCTAGGATACAGGTAAAAAGATAAGAGAATTTCACTTATATAGGAGAGAAGAAAGCTAGTTTTTTATTAAAGGCATGCCGTTGTTGTTTATTCCTGTGAAGATGCACTGCTGCTGCAGCCCACAGAAGTGGGTCAGGGTGGCACGCTTGACTGGATCTGTGAAAGAAGAACCTTCTAATGTTAATCTCTGTGCTTTCTTGTCCCTTTCTGACCTGATCTCTGTCTCTAATGCTCATGCACATCCTTAATCTACAGCTTTAACTGTGCTGTTTTAAGTGGAAAGCGTCACTGTCATTATGGACATCAGTCAGGGTAGAAGGATTTCATTTGAGGCAAATGAAAATGAGGCTGGGAAGAACATTTAATATTGCTCTTTAGCTTTCATACACATTTGGAAGAACTGTGTGCATTAATATCTATAAAGAAACAACTGCACACACACACACACACACACAAGCCCTCAAGAACAGTCACTTCAAAAAAGGCTCACACACAGATTTAGGCACACATGCCACTAATTAAGATCTTAATCTGAGAGGATGTGGAGGGCAAGTTTCATGAGGACAACACACATGCACAAAGCATTTGAGAAAGTGCACAAAGCTACTGTAAGGAAAAACATTCAAAATGGAGAAAAGCATGTATGCAAGCATGTCATTATGGATCCCCTGGGTCTAGAAGGAACCATTTTCTTGTTTATTAATGGTAGGTGACATTTAATGATTTAATAGAAAAGTGTTCTAGTACCAGTGACTCTGGAGTGGGTGTTTATGTCATTTGCGTCATTTATAATGTCGTTGGCTGAGAAAATAGACTTGATGTCATTGTCTTGGATTCTGGGGAAATTATCATTAATCACTGAGAGTCAAAATTACTTCCATCCACCTTTATAAAAAGAAAGATCATGGCTTTGGTAAATGATTTTGATGCAGGTACTCTAGTCGAGCTGTTGAGCCTCTATAGTAAGCATTGGTCTAACAGTGGAATATTTTTACAAATTGGCTTTTTTCTTAAGACTCCAATTACAAAAAAAGGGGTCATTCTGAAGAGCAAGTGAACCAAGCGTTTAACTGTGAAAGGATGGCACTGTTGCAATAAGTCAGTTTCATCCCTGCTCGATATTCCACTGTCAACTGTAAATGGTAGGCCTATTATTGGAAAGTGGAAGCGTTTAGGAATAGCCACAAAGAAGAAGACCAAGTAAAATCACAGATCAGTGTCGCTGAGTACTGAGGCGCATGATGAGTTCCAAACTTCCACTGCATTAATATCAACACAAAAACTGTACAGTGGGAACTACAGGGAATGGGTTTCCATGGCCGAGCAGATGCATGCAAGCCTCATGTTATGCTTCTAACTTTGTGGGAATAGATTGGGGAAGGCCCTTTTCTATTCTATATTTTTTTACCTGCAGGGCTTTCTAAAAAACACCACACATGCTCATGTTTTTATGGACCTACACTCTATAGGTTTTCAGGAAGCAGCTCTATTGTTTACAGTAACACAATGCTGTGGTGTTCATGTGACAGTCAGTGCTCTGGCGTTGTGTGGAATGAGTGTATATGTACAATGTCAATGCTGTATTGATGGGTGGACAATGTATCATTGATTGTTTTTGCGGTGACCTTCAGCTCTGTCTGCTGACAGTGTTGGCTTTGGGCCTGTACACACACACACACACACACACTTACACAAACCCACAGGAAGCTCTTTAAGACTTAATGGTACCAGTAATTCTTAGTTGTTTCTTTAAAAGTGTTAAAAGTACAGGACTTGAATAGATGGATAAAATTAATGTGACTGGTATATTTCAGAAAATCTGCTCTTGGAAGAATTTGATGATAAATCGAGTACATTTTTACTTTTCATTGCAGACTTTGGTATCTTGGTAAATCTGAGCTTATTGTGAATGTATTATTATTATTATTATTAATTTATTTATTGTAAAACAAAGCCATCATTCATGGCATACAATAACTATATGTGACCCTTGACCACAAAACAGGACATGAGTGTAAATTTTTTATAAAACTGAGATTTATACATCATCTGAAAACTGAAATAAATAAGCTTTCCATTGATGTATGATTTGTTAGGATATGGCAATATTTGTCCAAGATACAACTATTTGAAAATCTGGAATCTGAGGGAGCAAAAATATCAAAATACTGAGAAAATCACCTTTGAAGTTGTCCAAATGAAGTTCTTAGCAATGTATATTACTAATCAAAAATGAAGTTTTGATATATTTATTGTAGGAAATGTACAAAATATCTTCATAGAACATGATCTTTACTTAATATCCTAATGATTCTTCGCATAAAAAAAATCAGTCATTTTGACCCATACAATGTTTTTTATTTCTATTGCAACAAATATACCCCAGCGACTTAAGCCTGGTTTTGTACTCCAGGGTCACATATAGTATACAAACCAGAGTTTGCAAATTTTTTAAACAGCACTAAAGGGGTGACATACCACATCTGTTCACAACTGGATTACCAACTGCTCATTTTAATCTTTCAATATATTTGGTCTATTGAGTTATTATATAAGAAAGTAGAAATAAATCTGAGAAACATGAGACTTCAAGGGACATCTCAACTTAAATGTTATTATTTACTCACCGTCATGTTGTTCAAAACTGGTAAGACTTGCTTCCTGTGGTGTGATCGTCAAAGAAAGTTGTCATGCTAACAAGAAGGAACTAGTTATGATTCTTCTGTCTTGTTACCCAACAAGGTTGGTGATGTAACACTGAAAAATAATCACAATGAACTGAGCTTGTGTTGGAAAGAAATCAATTTCCTCTCCAGTTTAGAAGCCACTAGGACAAAGGGGGGAAATCAGGAAGAATGGAGCATGTGATGATAACATTTTTATCATCTGTCTGTCAAAAACATTGCCACAAAACGGGCAAAATTATAAAAGCAAAGCTACTCTCTCTTTATTCTTAGTGAAGCTGTGTTAAAATGATATGGCCGCACTGTAAGAAATGAAAGGGAGAGAAAACCAAAAAAAAAAAAAACTTGTGATGTGAGAGTAACAAACTATGTGACACTTATATTTTAGTGCAACTATGTCATCGAAATACGCAAGTGCTGTTTAGAATGCTGTAAAAACCACATGTATTCTCTTTCTGGAGTTTTTATATTCTGGGTTTAATGTCACTTCAGCTACATTTACAGGATTTGTAATGTTGTCAGTTTTATGGGAAAATTATACCTCAGTTTGAAAAAAAAAGCTTAGCTGTAATTTTGTTAAAGTATTTACATATTTTTTCAATAAATAAACTTGATATTTGAGCTGTAAAGTAGTCTAAATTGGCTGTTTGAAACTGTTAAACAGTTTCTGTAATACAGGTTCTGCTTACAAGAAAGTTTGTGAACCCCTAAGGCATTATGCTGGAATAGCAGCATCTCAAAATTACAGACAACAGATGTGTTAAGAGGTGTGTGGAAGGATTTCTTTAAGTCTCTGTGAAGTCATATTTATGTCTTGCACATGTCTTGTGTAAATAAGGTGTTTTATGTGTGAAAATACATAATTAAATACTGTACCTTTTATATAAATGCAGTTATTAGAGAGAGAGAGAGAGAGAGAAACACCTAAACATAAGTGACCCCAAAGCCCTTAAAAGCCAAGAAATGAACACTGAAAAAAGTCCCCTGTTTTAGATGGTCCTGAAGCTACAAAAACAAGCATGACTAACAATAGCCAGCATCAGGACAACAAAATATACATCCACAGAATGCGGCCCAACCAAATGATAAAGCACAAAAAAATGATCTAACTTATTGGACTCAAACAACAGAAAAACAAAGTAATTTTGAATGTTATTTGGCCCTAAACAGAGATTACACAACTGCAGAATATCTGAGTAGAGTGAGAACTATAAATTAAGACAAACAACGAGGTAGAGACTGAGCAATCATATTCTGACTATAGAGACGGACAGATATCGACAGAACTAACTGCACAAAGACGGCTGCATCTGCCCATACTATACCCATGGAGAAGTGGAGACACTTCCTCACCCGCTGCCCTAACTATGAAGAAATTAGATAGAAATTTGAAATACTTTGCCCTGACTTCAAAATGTTAAAAAAATAAAACAAAACCTCAAAATGTATTAGGTGAAAAAAGAGATTGTATTATACTAGCAGCAAGATAAATTGATGTCTGCCACAAAAAGAGGGAGGAGTCAGCAAATCAGTGATGCGCACACACACACACACCACATTCAATTTGAAATTGTTCACAGAATGCTAAAATGCTGATTTGTTCTCCTTCTAAATATGCATGTTTTATTGTTTTGTTTGTTTGTTTAAATAAATATCTGTTCTAGATACAACGGAAACACTATGCTTTGGCAATACATTGTAACAATTGTCATTCTAATAAAGCACTAATTGAAATTGAAAAATGTAAATTGAATTGAGAAAGATATTAAGAGACTGAATTATCTCAAGTAGTGATAAGTGTAGACTGGGGCAGTGAGCGTCGCGAAAGATTATGGCGTGCAAAAATGTAGGGTGCGTGGATAAAGGTTTAGGGTTAAGGTAATTGGTTAGGGTTAAGGGTTCGTGTCTGTGGTAGCATTCACCTTTCTGCATGCAACTTTTTGCCACGCCAATTGTTTCGACCAGCATTCTGTACGTCTCTCAACAGTGTTCGGCAGCAGCGTCTCTACTAATAAACTTTAAGTGTAACTGCTTTAAGAACAGTGATGTTACTGCTTCGCTACTAAGAAATGTCACATAGCTTTTCGGCTGCAAAACTATTTTGATATAGTTGCGGGGCAGTACTGATAAACAAATTTCAGTGCGTGTGTGTATATTTCCGTGAATGTGTGAGTCTCATCTGTGTGTGTGTGCCCGCACCTTTTATTTTGGAGAGAGAAGAAAAAATAAATGTTTTCCATCCAAAAAGTTTTGAGGAAAACGTGGAAATAGTTTGTAATTTATATCCTATCAATTGTTATTTTTATTATGATCCATGCATTCATGGGGTTTTTTTTTGGTCCTTTTGGTGTTGTAGGCTTTAAGGATCAAATCATCTGGCGAAGTGATATGGTGAACACACGCCTGAAACTACTTTAGCCGTGGCTTTCCTAAAAAAATGCAAATAAAATTGCACACCTTAGATGTTGTCCTATCTCAAAATGACGATTATTCTTCGTTTAGATAACTTTTTCAGTCAAATAATAAAACATTTCTCAAGTGCCTTTACAAAATATGAGCTCTACACGTCAAATTTAAATAATCTAAAAATGCTTTAGGATGTGCATTATGATAAACAACATTTTTGAGACTGGATTTCTGTGGTAATTGATGCAGTCAGGTGCTTTAACCCAGAATATCTGTTCTTAAACAAGTGGAGACAGGCAAGTTCCTCACATTTATGTACTTACATGAATATTTTATTTATTTCTTTTTTGCCCCGAGGCTCTAAAATTGCAGTCCCTACTGGATTACCTAAAATGTTTTGGCCATTATTTTGGTTTTTGAAGGTTACCATGGAAACAGCACACTGTGTAGCAAGGCAACACATCCTAATGGTTGCTTTTTCATGGTGATAAGCCAGTGTAGCTAATGCAGCTAGTAGACTAGAACTAATCAAATCATAATCTCTGACAATGTTATATAGAGCTGCTATATTACTTTTTTGAAATCCATCTTCTCATCCTCACTTCCCTAAGCTCTGTTTGTCGGTGCCAGAAAAGAATCTTTCTTTTAACTGCTCAATAATTATGCATCAGAGTGCATGTTAATGCGTGTGTGTGTGTGTGTGTGTGTGTGTTCGCACACGGTCCATACAATAAATCATTCAAAGCTGAAACTGGAAACTGGGAGATCATCTCACACCTGGTACACAGAGACACAAAAGTCTCTCTCACACACACACAAAGAACAGGGCCTAATTTCATTTCAGCATGAACATGTAACACCCTCATGTATTAAGACAATGAAAACAGCCCTAGAGCTGATATGAATACTGAATGTTTGCATGCAAAACGAGTACACAATCTACATTAAGCCATTGTTTTGATCAAGTTAACCACGCAACTCTTCACCTGTCTTTATTTAAAGACTGGCAAGTCTGTTAGTCACTAACTAAAAACACTTAAATGGCCTGTAAACCACACGGCAATAAAGCGCCAGTCGCTAGGAAACCATAGAATATTCTTAGCACAAAAAAGGGAGTGAGAGGCTGAATGTCCTCAGTGGTAAGAGAGAGAAAATCACATCTTATCTGGTTTAACAGACACCTTATCCAACGGCCATCGCTGTTTTTTGTTCCCCAATCTGGAGTCAAGCCAACCACTGATAAGACACAGGCGACCTCCAGACCTCTTATGACTGTGCTCTTCATTCATGTGTCTTTTGGCCATATTAATGCACTTGATTAATACCGCGTTTGACTGTTAACTGAATTTGTCAGATTGGGCCATTTATTTCCACTATGAACATGGACGAAGTCAATAGAATTGTTACATGATGACATAACTGAACCATTGTCAGATGACTGGACTCTTGCCAAGTTTTGACACAAGTTAGCAGATATAATGTTGAACATTAAAATATGATGTTAAGTCAACCCATGAACTTTCCGAGCAAACATTTTTTGAACATAAAAGAATATAAACACTCATATAGTAAGAGAGAAGTTCTGTTTTCATATGATAAGAGATATACTGATATATGCTTCAAAATATGCTGGCTTTCAAATGTTATGGGAATGTTTTGTACTGAGACCGGGGCCAAAAGGTACCTGGGTGGTTTTGCATGATTTGCTCTCGCCGCAGGACTGAATCTGTTTAAATTTTCCATTGTGAATTCACTTGCTTAGGTGGTGATCTCTGTCGATGTTTTTCTGTTGCATATGAATAGCGTATGTAAAGATACAGCAACTCAAGGTACTCAAGTTTGCAGTAGAACAGCTGTTTTACTGCTGACTTCAGTGGTGGATGTTTCCATTAATTGCAGGATAAAATGTCACTTCAGTGACTGTACTTTTCAAACTAAATCACTCACAATCATTGCAAATGCTTATTACATTAGCCAGCAGGTCAAAACTGGCCTATGGTGAATAAAGACAGTATAGTCTACATTGACTGACTGCTGTTTCAGGTCAGTGAGTCTGCTGAAGAGGAGAATTAAAACAACTTTACTGGTCTGACTAAATGTGAAATACTTTATTCTTTTCAACTTTTAGAATATTTTCGATATCTCAGATTATAAAAGGGGTTTGAACCTAAATATATTACGGTGTGAAAAAGTTTTTAAAAAAAGTACAAAAGTTAGATTTTATTTCAGCTAGTTGCCAGGGAAGTTCTTATTTTCCATTTGGTTTGTTGCTGTACTTAACTCAAACTGGAGTAATTACATAAACATATTTAAATAAACTAATAAAAACTACTAAAACTTTTACTAAAAACTTCAAATGAAAACCGAAAATATAAATATACAAACTAATTAAAAAAAATGTTATTTTAAACTATAACAGTGTCTGAATTATACTAAAATAACACTGGCTTACAGCAGTGGTTTATTTAAAACTTTTAAAACTTAAATTGAAGGGGAAAAATCCACTAGGCTACAATCATCCATAGCTTTTATAAACTTAATTTATGCTAGTAGAATATTCAACATTAAATAAAAACTGAAGGTTTATTAATAGCCTGCTGAATAAATACATTTAGAACTTTGTGAAATTAGATATTACAGCTACTATGTCAGTAATACTCCAGTGCCAATGGCAAGTGATAAAAGCATCTACTAACGTTTCTGACAACACATGGCTTTCATGCCACGACTTTTGAATTTTAAGCCAGTACACACAGTGGGTGAGCGTCAAAAGACCAAAAACAGCCCAGTAAAGATGTTTGATCAACAGGAGAATAAAGTCCCACAACAGAAATGGATACAGACAAGTAGAAACGACTAGTAAACATAATGCAAAAACTGCTTTTTGATGAAGGACAACTGAAGGATATGAGTGGTCTTGATTTTCTTTTTTAAGAAATATATCCAAGAAAAAAAAACATAATACCATTTAAGCTTTATTGTGATATCTGAATAGTTTACAATACCGTGAAAACACACAAATGTGACTCTTCTTTACTAGGACGTAATGCAAAGCAATGTAATCAAGTAAAAAGAGGAAAAAAGCTTTTTTTGCATTGAAGAAAAAAGAAATAAAGAAAACCAGGCACGACTTAAAATAGCCATTTTAAATACAACATGCTTTAGACCTTATATTTTGACAGTCCAAACAAAAAATAATAACTCTGCAAACTTATACAATCGTTTCATTTGCATACCACTGTTGCCTTAGACTAGATATCATTTGATTTACACCTCTAGAAAGGTTTGAATCCAGTGTCACCAAAAGAAACAGCAAAAAAATGGAAGTAAGCAATCGTTTCTACAGCCAGTATCAGAGACACCATAATATGTTGCTGCAAAAGACAAATCACAATTTAAAAAAAAAAAAAAAAAAATTAAAAGAGGCCACAAACTTGATTTTTGGTTTGACCAAGTGATTCAGTTTTCAGTAAAAATGTTCCGGTTGAGTGATGTGTTATTATTTTTTTGGTTCACACTGACAGTGACACTGACCTGGATCTAGATCTGCTTCTGAAAGTCTTAGGGAAAGCTGTTTTTTGTAAAAACGGGTCTGGCTCTGTGTTTTTATTGTGTAATTTCGGCAGGTGAATCCAGCTCACCGCTGACCATAATGCTAAAACACGACCAGCAGACATTCTGCTATTAGGCTCTCAACAGGAAACAAAAACAAAATCAACTTTAATATTAAAGAAAAAATTACATTTAAATACAAAGCTCATTACCATCAAGCTTAGAGAGCACACATCAAAACATGCTGTGAGACAGCAAAAGAAGTGTCATAAAGGAAACAGCACAGAGGAACTAGTGAACAACAGCAAAAACGGCTACAAATAAAGTGAAGGAAGTAATGAAACACGCATACATGCATCCACACACTCTCTCTCGCAATTCACACACATATATAAAGCCAGAGATACAGTGAACAAAAGTGCTTCAAGTCGGGGAAGTAGAGAAACTAACCCAGTACAAATATGTATAAAACCTTAAATATGTTACTTTATGTACAAAACTGTGTGAGAGGGACAATGTATTGTCTGTAACTCTGTTATCATCTTTCAAGTAAGATATTTCTACAACTATTTTGTTTGCATTGTCTTTGACAGATTCGAAGGTCACGTGACCAGACTGACCTTATCGGCGGCGAACACTAACTAAAGGTTCGCCACTTATTCTACTATTGCCCGCCAATCCCACCCACCCTTCTGTATGACAAAACCTCGATATTTATCTGTATGATTCCATATATATATATATATATATATTTATAATTATATTCAATAAAAAAATCTACATTAAATGCCACTCTTTACCTCTACAGGAAGCAAGCTCCGCCCCTCCCATTCTAACTGCCCCGCCCCCTTTGCAGAATACAACCACCGTTTCATAACATCTCTGGCTTTGACATAGAACTATGAAAAAATACTGGATTATATTATGTTTCTGTATAGTCTTTCGAGTAGATTGCAGTTCTGTGAGGTTCGTTTCAAAGTATGTGTTGTCTTCGAGTTCGATACGAAGCTCCAGCAGAGCTTCTATTAGATGTGCTGGGTTCTCGGAGTCATGCGCCGCACAACACAAGAGAGGGAGATTTCTTTTTTTTTTATCTTTTGAAGAGGCACAAGATTCATGCTGCTTAGAGGCAAAGATGTGGAGAAAAGCTACAAAAGGAACGCATCCGCTCGCATGCACTCAGACAGTCCAGCTAAAGTGCAGAAGGTTTAAAGTAAAAGCTCCAGATTGCATTTATCTCTATTAGCAGCAAAAGAATTGAGTAACGCCACATTGAATGGTGTCCGACTGTAAAATTTGAGACCTGCTTCTGATGCGCAAATCCAATTGGACGAATTACGAGCATAGCGAACATGTCTGCCAGCCTGCGGAAGATTGCGAAAGCAGTTGATTTTGTGTTTGAAACTAAAGGGAGATGATCAAGCCAGCAACCACCCAACCCTTCAAATCATTCAAAGCATCTAATACAATCATTCGATTATTATCGATAGAAAAAGGCCATAAAATGGACAGACTTTTGCCTCTAAACCCATGAACAAGGCCTCTGCAAAGTGCAAACAAAGTAACTGCATTCAAGTATGCCATAAACATAATGCGTAAAACACACTGAGCTAACATGCATGTGCATGTCCAAACATGTGGTTTACCACATAAATTACACATAGCAATGAACATAAACATGATTGTAATATCAACAACAATAGTTTTGTAAAATCATGTCATCATTTGGCGTGAAAGGGGATGAAAATGTAATGCAAACAATGTTCCGAGGGCACTAGTTTCAGTTTTCCCCAATGTCTAGTGCATCCAAACGGCTGTCACTTGTCTTGTTTTCTACTCTCGCCTATAGTACAGTTGCAAAAATGGAACCCGCCACAAATGCCAACTCAAAGACGCGTGTTTGTGTAATTCTACCAAAAGCACCAGAGACAACTAAAGCTCCTGCAGGGGTCAGACGCTACTGCTGTACCAGAGTGTCCCACGAATTGCACAGTGAAGTCATCCGAGGATGAAAAAACATTTCGATTCGGAAATAAAATAGGTAAAACGCAAGGGAAATGCCATGCCACTGCAATGCTGAACGCCCACCCAAATCCCCCACCGCCCATCTGAAATATTCTGCTACATAGCCTAACCCTGAAACCAACCCCATCTCCAATAACGTATGGCAATTGTATCTGTCGCTACCCCAACGTGAATGGAAAGACAATCAGAACGGGCTTTTTCAGAGAAGGAGAAAAATGCTAACCAGTAACATCAGTCCACCAGGAAGGACTCCAAATTCCTGTTGAAAAGAAAACGTACACTAAAACGCACACCTCGTGTATATTAACCAAAGGACAGGAGGATGTCACATGATAAAAGTGAGAATGTGTCTTCTGGATACTGTTAACAGCTTACGAGGAGCGTTTACACACACCCAAAGCAGTTAATGGGGCAGTCCAACAGGAAGGGAGGAGTTTCAGAACCCAAAGTGTTGACATGTCCATTTTGGAAGAAGGTCCAAGAGCCTTTCAGTGACTGTAGATGTCTTTGATTCGCTTCCAGTCACTCTGCCTTTGAGTTTTTTGGATGACCCAGTAGAGATGTCAGGATGTGTCATGGACGACGGTGGCATGTGTGTGCGCGCGCATGTCTGTGCGTTTTTTGTTTCTGTATGTGTGCGTGTGGTGGTGTCACTCGGCAAAGTCCACGACAGAACAGCCCAAAGGTCACTGAGCAGAGAGGAAGTAGATGAAGGTCACTCCCAGCCATTATCTTTGATCATGTGAGCCAGCTCGATGATGAACTTGCCTTCTTTGTATTTCTGACTGCTCTCAAACGCATGCTCCTGTAACAAGAGACAAAAACAGACCAAACATTAGGACTGAAAAACATGCCGTTTTGACTACTGAAATAAATCAAGCAATACTTCTGTCTACTTAAAGGCATTGTTCACCCAGAAATGAAAATCCTGTCATCATTTACTCACCTTGATGTCATTCCAAACCCATAATACTTTGGTTAATCTTCAGAACACAAATTAACATATTTCAATGAAAGCTGAGCAGTTTCTGAACCTCCACTGACCGCTCGGGTAACAGAAACTCCAAAAAAGATCAGAAGATCCAAAAATGCCTTTAAAAGAATGGTTTAATCCAAAACATGTGGAGACATTTAGGCTTTTAAATGTGTTCTAGCACTTGACACACACACACAAAAGCTTCTGTTTGCCATAATCAATTGTTTGCATAAATTAAATTTGTTCATCATATAAGGCAAGTGTATCTCATCACAAGATTTGGATTAACCACTCAATTCATGTGGATCTGTTTTATGACCTTTTAGGGTCTAGTGAATTTTAGTCAACTGGACTTTCAGTGAAGGGACAAAAACCTCTCAGGCTTCATTTAAAATATCTTCATTTGTGTTTCAAAATTAACCAAAATCTTATGGGCTTGAAAAGACATGAAGGTGAGTAAATGAAGATTACATATTCATTTCTTGGATGAAATGTCCCCTTTAATTAACATTCATAAATTATACTTAATTGAGTATAATATTGATATGCTCCCTCACCAGTGTACCCAGACCATGTATTGAGGTTGAACTACATAAGAAACTGCAATGTTTATATCACAATTGATACATATACTATCACACAACATAGGACACATTTAAATATGGCTTCTTTTTCTAGTATGGCTGCACAATTTTGGGGGAAAACAGAACTGCACTTTTTCTGAACTGATGACTATAAAATAATAAATGAATGTGAAATGACTATAAAATAAACAATAATAATATTTATGTACTGCTGCAATACTGTTGCTGGTACTACAGTACATTGACACAAAGATGTTAACTAATCATAACAGAGGCTGTTTAAAAGGCCAGAAAGAGAGAAGAAAATATTTTTGGTCCAAGAAAGGGGGAAATAAAAAGCTCTAAAAATGTAGAAAATGAGCCTATGAATGTATTCTGGACAGGATAAGACTCCCCTGTTACACAATATAGCATGCTGAAATTATATAAAACTAGCTATTGCTTTAGTATGGTCAGCTTAACTAAAGTCTTTGTAACTGCTTTAGGCTGTCTGAATCTCCTCTCACACCTGTCCATTACTCATCTGACTCAAATCGGCCCACTAGAGCAGTGGGGTGTCATCGTGCCTCTGGTTGTAAACCCTACACTACCAGCTTCAACTCAGTTGGCTTGAAATAAGAGCTGTTACTGAGTGCTACTCATCAGATGATTGTGAAAAGAGCTTAGAAAAACTGCTCTGTGATCAGTGTTTCAGAGTGGCTTGAATCTAAAGGTTCTGCGATCAAACATGTGGAGACCTGAAGACTAACAAGATTGAGTCATGAGTGTAAAATCCCTCTTAACCAATCCTGAGATACGATTAGAGCTCCGGTTTAATCAGGAAGAGAAAACAACTACATAAAAACTCAATACCTGCCATTTACAAAAACACACAAATAATGCAACAGAGCATTCTTTTTACCATTAGCTTAAGGTGAAAAGATTATTAGATGACAAAAACTTATTAGCACAAAACTATTGCTTTTTAAAGCAGAGATACATTATACTAAGCTATGCAATTAGGTAAGTAAATTTGAACATGTTGGAATATGGCAAACATATTTTGCATTTGCTGAGTAGCTCATTACTGATCCAAGTGAACATAAATCAATATTAAACAATATTTTGGAGTTGGTAAGATATATTTTATTTTAGGTTTTTGCCTCTTATGCACACCAAGGCTGTATTTATTTAATCAAAAATACATTACGGTATATTATATATATATATATATATATATATATATATATATATATATATATATATATATATATATGTATACCGTAATGTATTTTTGTATTTTATATATATATATATAATTATATATATATTGTATTAATATATAATAATACTATATAATTTTAAATAACTCTTCTATTCAAATATTTATTTTTGTAATGGCAAATCTGAATTCTCAGCAGGTTTTGATGTCAAAAAATATTAATCCAGTTTAACATAATTGATATAGAAACTTTTGCAAAATTATAAATGTCTTCACTCTCGCTTTTAAATAATGCAATGCATGCTAGCTGAATATAAGTATTAGTTTCTTTAAAAAATAAATATTAATTTATTGCCTATTTCTGTACTTTTATGTATGATGAAAAACATTCAAATTTTAAATTCAAATTATAGATCTGTTAAGCATTATATTATGAGGTACTGTTTGTTTTAACTTATTAATGGAAGTTATTATAAAGTGTTATCAAAACTGATCTATTATTCAGTGTCTGCTGTTTGGATTGCGTATGAAAACACAACAGCATGAACACTTACAGCATCAATGTGGGTCCTAATTGAGCGGTGAATAAAAACATATATAGAGCTAAATGTGTGCTGGACTGCAGTGAGAGGTCAGAGGATGATACTTCTGGTCACTAGAGACCAGCGGAGTAACAGGATATCAGTAGACTAAAATAAAGAAACACACAGCTCAGATTAGCCAACTGCTGTCACTGCATCTGCAGAACAAGCACTCTGACAAGCACGTATCAGCAAAGTGTGACACCTCGAAACAAAACGCAGCTTGTCTTTTGATGCAAGGAAAAGACATTAAAGCATTTAAAATAATAGTATATAATCTGCATGGAATGGAAGGAGAATTAACTTACGTATTTCCAGCCCAGAGTGGTTTTACAATTTTCACAGTAGATGTCTGCCACAGCATGTAAACCTGTTAGGAGAACCCTCTCTTCTGCTGGACCACAACCCACATTCACACTGAGGGAAAAGAGGTACAGCAGATGTGATGGCTGTACATGGAAGTCACCAATGGCCATGTAGCATCACATAAAATAAGACTAGGATACAACTAGAAAAACTTTTAAAATCACATTGAATAGACAATGTAGAGGCTTTTTTAGATGTTTCTGTATACCAATGGTAAAACCATATACACAAACTGGAGCATTCGATACAATTCACCTCAGAATGGTTTTACAAATGATTTACACAGAAATAAGTTGTGTTCATCTTTAATGAGGCTCAAATGTTAGTAACGCTAAAAGTGAGTAAACATAAATTCAAAAGCAAAAGATTTTTTAAATTAGCCATTGGAGACCAGATGCATAATGAGCTGGTTTTGATAGAATGCTGAAATATTGTTGAAATTCATAATGAATAAAATTCACAGTAATGAATCTCACAACTTACACACACTACTGTTCAAAAGTTTGGGATTGGTTATGACTTTTTTAATGTTTCTGAGAGAAGTCACTTACGTTCATCAAGGCTGCATTTATTTGATAAAAAATACGATAAAAACTGTGATATTATGAAATATTAACAGTGAAAATAACTGTTTTCTATTGTAATATATTACAATATATGACACAGTCTTCAGTGTAACATGATCCTTCGGTAATCAGTTTAATTGTTCAGATTTTTTTATTATAGAAAGGAGTTGTGCCATTTTATATTTTTGTGGAAACCATGATATTTATTTCTGGATTCTTTGATGAATAGACAGTTCAAAACAAAAGCATTCGTTTGAATTATATGTCTTTACTGAAACTTTTCAACAAGTTTATGCATCCTTGCTGAATAAAAGTATTAATTTACTTTCAAAGAAATTGACCCCAAACATTTGAAAGCTAGTATTTTTATTTGTAAATAATGTGATGTGCATCAGCATGCATTTTCAGTGGTAACATGATTTAATTTAATAGCAAATTCATCTTTCATTGATGCATCTTTCATGTACACTTTCATAAAGTCTCTATAGGTCAAAATTGTATATTTGTATGAGACTGAGCAGTCTATGTACTGCCTGAGGAATTTAACCTAACCACATTTAACTTAGACTTCTCTCAACCTCACACACGCACCAGAACGCAGGCTTAAACACACTAGTAGTCTAATGCTAAAATATGATGAATCATCAACTTGCATCATTAGAGAGCAGTGCAATGTTTATGCCTAAAGCTTTTGTAATATGAAAAACAGCTATTCTCATTCCTCTATGAGCCTCAGACAGAGATATAAGGGATAATATGCAGTCACATGGTCATTTTGACAGAATAAAACCCTTCAGGGTGATATAACACCTATCTGCCTTGGAATCTGTCTGGGTTTATTTTGCATAAATGACCAGGTACATTATCCCTCATACACAATACTGTTCAAAGGTTTGGGGGCGGTACGATTTTTTATGTTTTGAAGTCTCTTCTGCTAACCATGGCTGCATTTATTTGATTCACTTGTATATTAAAAAAACTGTTTTGTATTGTAATATATTTTAAAATCTAATTTATTCCTGTGATGGCAAAGCTGAATTTTCAGCATCATTCCTCCAGTCTTCAGCGTCACAATGATCCTTCAGAAATCATTCTAATACAGTATGCTGATTTGCTGCTCAAGAAATAGGTCTTATTATCTTTGATGAATATAAAGTTCAAAAGAAGAGCATTTATTTGAAATAGAAAGTTTTTGTAATATTATAAATATCTTTATTGCCACAGCTGATGACTTTTAATTTAATGAATCCTTGCTGAATAAAATAATCATTTCTTAAAAAGACAGATTCACAACTTTTGAACAATAGTGTATCCTTTTAATTCACAACATGGAAAATGCTCTAAATGACTGATGTGAATGAGATATATACTTACACTGAATTGAAGAGGTAGGCTCGTCCCTGGCTGCCTTGGAATGACTAGAGACAAGAAGAAACATATAATGTTATGGACAGATTCTCCCTCACTCACAGAGACATCAGATGCACAGATGCTTTTCCATGAAAGAGAGTGTGTGGGCGTTGTGGTGCTCTCTGTATGTTTGCCGGTGTGTGTGAGATGTAGACGCTCATGGAAAGTCTGTCTGAAACACACTGTGTTCTGACAGCCAAGCTCTAGTCACAGGAAAACATCTGCATTTCATAAATGAGTCTCGGCATATGTGTGTGTGCAAGTATGAAACAGTATTTTCTTCAGAAAACGGGTGTATGTGGGTTTATGTGACTACATTATAAGCTCCACACATTGAGCTGGCTAATGGAGAGTGAAGGAACAGAGTTGCTTTTATTCCTCTTTATAAAAATGGAGATAAAGCTGAACACTGACAGAAGGAGCTTCTGTTGGGTTCCCATTCAGTGTTTAACGGGATTGTTCACCCAAAATGAAAACTCTGTCATAATTTACTTATGTTTGTCCAAACCTGTATGGTTATCTTTCCTCCGCGGAACACAAAAGTGAATATTTGATTAATGACCACTATTTTCAACAGAATACCAAAACTTTCAAGCTCCAAAATGGCAATAAATAAATTAATAAATACAAATTAAAAATGTAATTAAATTATATATTTAAAAAAAAAGTTTTGTAAAAGTCATCCATAAGACACAAAGGGCCCTATCTTGCACCCAGCGCAATTGACTTTGTACACCGACGCATGTGTCATTCCTATTTTGCACCTGCGCAAAGCGCGCTTTTCCCTCCACAGAAGCACGTCGCTAAACTAGTGAATGAACTTGCGCTCCCTGGGCGGTTCAGCGCAAAAAAGGAGGCGTGTTCCGGCGCAAACAATCCCTGGTGCTATTTTGCTGTTCTATTAAACAATTGCGCCACTGACCAGAAAAAACCTAGTCTAAAGTCAGTGGCGCGTTGCGCGTTGTTCATTATGCTATTTTAAGGGCGCATGCTTGACCATAATGTATAGCGTGCACAACGTGCATACACTTTGCTCATGTAATCTACACAGATGCAACAGTTGCAAATCATAAATTGTTACACTAAAAAATATTAACACGTGAGATGACGGAAATCATTGTGGTGTGCCACGAAGATGTGAAAAAATAGGCATAAATCTAGCTTACAAATTATTCAGGCTAATTTTAATAGGCTAATTAAGGATCAGACCTGTTGGCCAAATAGTGGCAAGACATGTGTATTTAAGGACATCTGACAAATTGTGGCTATTTCCTCCCACGCCTGTTTAACCGACGCTATTTTGGGTGGGTTTCTCCCATCCCCATACAACACAACTTCTCTGTCTTTCACTGCTCTTACAAGAACATCAGTCTCCTCGGCTGTGAACCGCTCCTGGCGTGCGCCTGGTAAATACGCCATAATAATAGCAATCCATAATGGAACTTGCCCACCTGCTTTTAAAGGGAATGTTGGATGAAGTTCTGATTGGTTTATTTCACGTTACGCCCAAACCACACCTATGAATAATGAAGCTACTTCAGACCAACCCATTTTAGATTTGCGCCGGGCGCAAGAGCCATTTATCCCGCCGGGAAAATAGCAACAGCGCCGAGACCCGCCCACAAACTTACTTGCGCTTCGCGCTTTGACACTTGCGTTTCAGATCGTTAAAATAGGGCCCAAAGTCTTAGATTTAAAAAAAAAGTGAAATTTAAAAGGTATTCTCTGAAATTATTGAAATCTGATCTAGATCTCCTATACATGACATGAGTACTTCTCCAATTTGTGGAAAAAAAATTGAAGCTTGAATTAAAGCTTGATAGCGCCATTCCCCATTCAGTCAACTTCTTACATTTACATTTACATTTATTCATTTAGCTGACGCTTTTATCCAAAGCGACTTACAATTGCTATATATATCAGAGGTCGCACGCCTCTGGAGCAACTAGGGGTTAAGTGTCTTGCTCAGGGACACATTGGTGCCTCACAGTGGATTCGAACCCGGGTCTCTCACACCAAAGGCATGCGTCTTATCCACTGCGCCAACACCACCCATAACCAACTTCTTGGATAAGAATGAACAGTACACCACTGAAAATGACTTTTTTTGGGTGTGTTCCAAAAGTACAACAGAACTTTCATTTTTGGTTAAACTAATCCCAAAAGTATATTTCCAATCATAAGTGTCAGTTGTTTTTTAAGCTGTCTGGGTCCCTCTTTCTTCTCTGTCAATATCTCTGGCTCTTTAATCTCTTGGCCACTTTCTTCACCATACTATATCTCCGCTGATGGTTTTTAAGTCTTAACCCATTTAGCCTCTACCACACCCTCTATAAACAACCTGGACTAGCAAGTGTTACGAGGCAAAGATTGAACACTGCATACTAGTCACTGCATACTGTCATAAGAGACAAAAAAAGAGTCAAGTTTATGGTTTTATATATATATATATATATATATATATATATATATATATATATATATATATATATATATATATATATATATATATATATGTGAATGTGTGTATGTGTATGTGTATATATGTATACAAAATCATAAACTTGTAAAATAAGCATATATTTGCATATGTGTTTAAGTTGAGAAGCAGAGAAGCTTTACAAGACACTTCAAAACACTTCCGCTTTTTATCTTACTAGTATGCGCAATAGTTAAAGTGACGCTTGACTTAGCAAACACCACTAATAATGACAGTGATACACGGAGGAGACTGTAGAAAAATACACTCAAGAACTTAGTCATAAAAAGCTGGTTGTTCTGTATTAAGTATTATAGAAGTATGTTGTGTGGAATGGTTAGGCTGACATATTCATGGATGGAGCACTGAGTGCTCTGACACACTAGCTAAAAATATGGAGTACCAAGAATTAGGAAAGCTTTTTGTGAAAATCTCACCAATGCAGTTAATAATAAAAGAAAATTCTAACTATGATATTTCTACAAATGCAATACATGCTTGTTGTTGTTATAAGTGGCTGGATTTAGGCCAGTGTGCTCCTGGTAACCAGCTGTCATCCTCAGTCGCAAGAGCTGGGACGGGGTGAATCGGCTTTACTTTTCCACTGCCGATGACCCGAGTATTCCACAGCAGCTGTCTGCACTCTTCTAAGAGGAGTGTCTAACCAGCTCAAGCCGAAGCCCAACAGGTAATTTTATAGGGACATTGACACGATGAAAGGCCCCCAACTGTGTCGTTTTACATTGTGGGACAAGTAAATCTGGCTGTAGCTACAATGGCAGTATACATGTGCATAATGCACATGGGAATGAGAGGAGGGGCGAAAGCGGTGCATTTAGGAGGAAGAGAATGCATTTAAGCCAGATCAATGAGATTTAATTACAGATCTGCCTCCATTGTTATGCCAGAATTACAAAAGACTCGCGCTACAATCCTGGGAAGCATTCAGTGCAAATAAGCAAAGAGAAACACTGTGCAAATGTTAACACAAAGAGTTTTTATGCAAGCTTCCGATTCAACTTGAAGTTTAGTATGAAACATTAAAGATACAGTCTTTTGTTTCAGAGTTTCTCTTTGTAATTCATTCTTTACAGAGTGCAAGTTAGACTTTAAATGACTTTTTCCCTTGCAGTGTTCCAAATGACTGGTTACTGGCTTGAGGATATCTTGGTAAGTGTTGCTTGGTTTTACTGTAACCATAACAGCAGGCCACACAGAAGGGATCCCTGGGATTCGACAACTCATTCCTATTTGCCAGGGAATGAATTTCTCTTTTGAAAGGTTAATGAACACTGAAGCTTTTTTCCGCATTACAAGGGCCAAAGCTATTTAGGTTAACCTGCACATTCAATGAAGTGTAGAAGATCAATTATTTAAATTGGCAGTTTGGACTTCTGGCCTAATGTAAACAGTAAATGTTGGAAACAAAAGGGTGAATCCTATTTTCTTCTTTGGGCTTTACAAAAAACAAATTTGGAATAGCATTTCAAAACCTTCTACCAAATGCACGCACACTTGCACTGGTATTGGTGGCCTGTTATATAAACTGCTTAGATTAGTCATCTCATTTTTTCTTGGTCACAACTTTTCTCACAAAAGATTTTCACAATATCACTGCAAAATAAGTGCAGCCTTGGTGAGCATTACAGACTTCTCCCTGAAAATATTCCCAACCCCAAACTGGTTGGTGTATGTAAATGAAAAAATAAATCCATTCTGGCAAATGTGCACGTTATTTGTGCATTCTTAAATTATATACTTCAATACATTGTGTATTGAAACTACACAGATGTCAATGCACACTGCACTCCAATCAATGGCGATTTGTAGCATGTAGCATTACATTATAGCTTCAAAAGACAGTCACAAGATTTATGGCATCAATTCATTGAGTCATGATCACATCATAAGCTTTGACCAGCATCATCCACACACTTTAAATTTGGGATATTCTGTTCACAACAATAGAACATCAAAGAACAGATGTCTCTCTGGTCTTTATGCAAACTTTCTGAGATCCTTCCTGCAGCCAACACAGGCTGATTTTGATTGTAAGCCTAAAACTTTCCACCTGACTTAAACAAAACCATCCCTTCTTTCCTGCCTCTTTTGCCTTTCTTCATTTATCTATTGGCTAAAGACTTACTAAGCATTGACTGGCTGACTCTCCTCACTCTCTCGCTGATCTTAACTCTTCTGCTAATGTAACCTGAGGTTACTGTTGTTAAAACAGAACAAGTTGGTCATTTTCTGTTCCTATCAAAAGCACCTGGCTCTTAGACAAACTGCAGTCAATGCCAGATTTGTTCTAATTCTTTACAATCCTGATTGTGGGAGCACATTTGATAGAAGGGGTTTGGTAACCCATTTAAACTACTGAGTAGGAGAAATAGTGAGGTCGAAAAGGGATCATATTTGCCAACCCATCAACAAACAGATGCAGATAAAGGCCAAAACTTCATAAACAGTCAAAGGCAGTTGTACTGTTAGCTTAGCATGTCTCTAACCTAACAGTACTCTGATAAGCATGAAAACAGAGCACACTAAAATAGTATACTTTTTAGGATTAAAAGGAAAAAACCTTATGATAATTTTTTTTTGGTTTATTTGTCATCTTTGATTTCTTTTCTTTTCTTTTAATTTGGCAGTAATAGAATTGTATTATTCTATGTTTTCGATTTTAGAAAGACCAACATATTGGCCAGGTCAATTAATCATGCTTTTGGTCCTGGTGCGATTGGTCCAATATCTACCAATCGCTATGTCATTAAATATTATCTCTGTTTTCAAATATTTGTAGTCAATTTGGAACAAATATAAAATGTGTACAAAAAATATAATAAGTGCAAACAAATTAAGTTATTCTGCAATAAATTAGTACATTTATGAAAGATTTAAGATCTACAAATTAATTAAACATCTTACATAAATGTATGCATTACTGACTAACTATTAGTTATTTATCATGCATTATGAGAAATTAATTATTATGCATTATTAATGAATTATTATCTAGAAAAATAAATAAATATACAGATCTGGACAAAACAAGGCATCATAGAAATAAAAATACATGTAAGCAAGAAAAGGTTAGTCATGCACCACATCAAGTATGCCCTCCCCCCCTCCCTGGACCCCTTCCAGTTTGCATAGCGGTCCAACCGCTCGACTGATGATGCCATCTCCACTACCCTCCACTCAGCACTCACACATCTGGACAAAAAGGACTCATATGTCAGAATTCTGTTCATTGACTTCAGGTCAGCATTCAACACAATCATCCCTCAACAGCTTATTTACAAACTGATCAAGCTGGGGCTCAACACTTCGCTGTGCAACTGGCTGTTGGACTTTCTGACTGGAAGACCTCAGGCAGTATGGGTCGGCAGCAACACATCCAGCACCATCACACTGAACACTGGGGCCCCCCAAGGATGTGTGCTGAGCCCCCTCCTCTTCACTCTGCTCACAATCACACAACTCCAACCTTTTTATTAAGTTTGCAGATGACACGACTGTGGTGGGTCTAATTAGCAACAAAGATGAGACAAACTACAGGAGCGAGGTGAGCCACCTGGCCAAGTGGTGCAGTGACAACAATCTCTCTCTGAACGTGGAGAAGACGAAAGAGATTGCTGTTGACTTCAGGAGAGCACACACTCAGCACGTTCCTCTGACCATCAATGGTGCGACTGTGGAGAGAATGAGCAGCACCAAGTTCCTGGGTGTGCACATCACAGAGGACCTCTCATGGACCAACAACACCGCAGCACTGGCCAAGAAATCACAACAACGTCTCTACTTCCTCTGCAAACTGAGGAGAGCCAGAGCCCTACCCCCCATCATGTACACCTTCTACAGAGGCACCATCGAGAGCATCCTGTCGAGCTGCATCACTGTGTGGTATGGCGCCTGCAATGCGTTCTTCCAAAAGACTCTGCAACGCATAGTGAGAGCAGCCGAGAAGATCATTGGTGTCTCTCTCCCCTCCCTCCAGCACATTTACGGAACACGTCTCACCCGCAAAGCCCTCTGCATCGCAGATATTGTATAGCTGTATCTACATTTTATATTTTGATCTAGATTTTTAGGCTTTAATGTTAATGTTATCTGTGTGCACCGGGGGTCTGAGAGTAACGCAATTTTGATTATCTGTATGTATGTACTGTACATGTGGAAGAATTGACAATATAGCAGATTTGAACTTGAACTTGAAAAGCAGATAAATGAATAAAAACATTTGGCCAAAATGAGGAATCTTAAAAAGTAAAAAATTGTGCAATCAATATATGCAAGATAAATAATTAAGTATTTTTGGCCAAAACGAGGCATCTAAGAAGTTATAAAAAATTATGCTGCCAATGATTTAGAACAGGCTTTGTGTTGGGAAAGTGCTTATGGTGCAGAGCGATCAGTTATGTAATTCTTCCATGAACCAAGGAGTATTTTTTGGAGGTGCCCCATGTAAGGATTTTTACATTGCTAAACGTATATAGGTCTTTATGTAGTGAAATGCTACTCAATGTCCCATCTCAGGAGCAGATGGGGTGTCTATCTATGAGCCAGAGGGGTGCTTGACCATGACTTACTGCAGCAAAGCCTTAGCTTAGCCTTTCCACAATACTGTCCGCATTCCATTAGAAATGTTTGATGCCGATCCAAGAGTTCAGCATGCAAGTCCTGCTTTTTGTTGGCTAGCACCATGCATGCTAATCCTCTCTAATGTTGGCAGGTTTTTGACAGCATAATGCAAGACACCTTAATACCTCCTTGTTTATGAAAGAATGCATTAGTAGGACAGTATGCATCCTTTTAATAAAGTTTCAGCACAATTAATATATATATATAGAGAGATTGCATTATCAAAGACAACAACAAGAAGAACAAGAATGATATCTGACATGGCAAGTCTCGGCTTTTGTGGCCATGCTGGAAGAATGAAAGTATACAGTATTGTTCAAAATAATAGCAGTACAATGTGACTAACCAGAATAATCAAGGTTTTTAGTATATTTTTTATTGCTACGTGGCAAACAAGTTACCAGTAGGTTCAGTAGATTGTCAGAAAACAAACAAGACCCAGCATTCATGATATGCACGCTCTTAAGGCTGTGCAATTGGGCAATTAGTTGAAAGGGGTGTGTTCAAAAAAATAGCAGTGTCTACCTTTGACTGTACAAACTCAAAACTATTTTGTACAAACATTTTTTTTTTCTGGGATTTAGCAATCCTGTGAATCACTAAACTAATATTTAGTTGTATGACCACAGTTTTTTAAAACTGCTTGACATCTGTGTGGCATGGAGTCAACCAACTTGTGGCACCTCTCAGCTGTTATTCCACTCCATGATTCTTTAACAACATTCCACAATTCATTCACATTTCTTGGTTTTGCTTCAGAAACAGCATTTTTGATATCACCCCACAAGTTCTCAATTGGATTAAGGTCTGGAGATTGGGCTGGCCACTCCATAACATTAATTTTGTTGGTTTGGAACCAAGACTTTGCCCGTTTACTAGTGTGTTTTGGGTCATTGTCTTGTTGAAACAACCATTTCAAGGGCATTTCCTCTTAAGCATAGGGCAACATGACCTCTTCAAGTATTTTAACATATGCAAACTGATCCATGATCCCTGGTATGCGATAAATAGGCCCAACACCATAGTAGGAGAAACATGCCCATATCATGATGCTTGCACCTCCATGCTTCACTGTCTTCACTGTGTACTGTGGCTTGAATTCAGAGTTTGGGGGTCATCTCACAAACTGCCTGTGGCCCTTGGACCCAAAAAGAACAATTTTACTCTCATCAGTCAACAAAATGTTCCTCCATTTCTCTTTAGGCCAGTTGATGTGTTCCTTGGCAAATTGTAACCTCTTCTGCACATGCCTTTTTTTTAACAGAGGGACTTTGCGGGGGATTCTTGAAAATAGATTAGCTTCACACAGACGTCTTCTAACTGTCACAGTACTTACAGGTAACTCCAGACTGTCTTTGATCATCCTGGAGGTGATCATTGGCTGAGCCTTTGCCATTCTGGTTATTCTTCTATCCATTTTGATGGTTGTCTTCCGTTTTCTTCCACGTCTCTCTGGTTTTGCTCTCCATTTTAAGGCATTGGAGATCATTTTAGCTGAACAGCCTATCATTTTTTGCACCTCTTTATAGGTTTTCCCCTCTCTAATCAACTTTTTAATCAAAGTACGCTGTTCTTCTGAACAATGTCTTGAACGACCCATTTTCCTCAGCTTTCAAATGCATGTTCAACAAGTGTTGGCTTCATCCTTAAATAGGGGCCACCTGATTCACACCTGTTTCTTCACAAAATTGATGACCTCAGTGATTGAATGCCACACTGCTATTTTTTTTAACACACCCCTTTCAACTAATTCAACTAATTGCCCAATTGCACAGCCTTAAGAGCATGCATATCATGAATGCTGGGTCTCATTTGTTTTCTGAGAATCTACTGAACCTACTGGTAACTTGTTTGCCACGTAGCAATAAAAAAATATACGAAAAACCTTGATTATTCTGGTTAGTCACATTGTACTGCTATTATTTTGAACAATACTGTACAATTATCAAATTGACCTGCTTTACCAGTTAAAACAAAAAAGCCACAAACATTTTCCACTTTTCAAGAACTAACAAAGGCCTCCATTCTGAAATAAAGTGGGTCATTTTTAACAAAGCCATCTTTAAGGCACCATCTAAATGTCAGGATATGTAAGGATCTGTTGAGCTTTTCATGGTTTAATGTCTATTCTTGCCCTTGAAATCTTCTCGCAAATAACATCCCAGAAACAATGTAGCCTTCATAATATACAAGCTGCCATCAAGCAGGTCCATTTGTTAATTACATTAATATGCGTGCCATGAAAAGAGCCCTTAGGTTTGCAGTAGCTACAGGAGAGAGGCACTGGACCCAGACTATCACCCAATGCTATAATCAGCTTAAAGGTAATCCCTGGTGCTGAGGAGATGAACTGGTGAAAGGAAGTTGCAAGAGAACTCAACGCAGCCATATAGCAAACCCTGTTTTCACCCAGTGCGACACACCTCCCAAGAGCATGTGGTGTTTTTCAAGTGCTAAGAGCATTAATGCTTTTATTTGGACACATAAACAATCCTGTTCGGGAAAGAGGCTTTCTGAAATATTCTGGAGGATGAACACACTGGAGCCTGAGCTGAAGCCCATTCAAACAAATGTGTTGCTCAATGTGAAATGCAATTACTTGTCCTGGTCTACCTTCATGTCTCAAAAAAAAGGTTTAACTGGCAAGGATGCGTACAGTCAGTCAAATTAATCTGCATGTAAAGAGGGCTCCCACAGGTCTTATTTTAGATCCTGCTTGTATTTATATACAGATTGCAATGCATCATCATTACGTGTCAACAAACCATAACTAATGGTTATGAGATTTGTACATTTCTACAGTAGATTTTAGAAATATGGAAATATATATTTTAATACGAGTGATAGAGTAAAACATTGGCCAGGTCAATTAACAGAAGTGCATTATTCAGCCTCATATCACTGCCAAAATCTATAGCTATTGCCAATATACATTATAAGTTTTCTGTTATAAAATAAAATTGTAGTGAATTTTGAGTACAAAAAAAATTAAAAATAAGTGTAGAATTAAAAAAAAAAGAAAACAAGTGTTAAATTCAGCAATATACATGTAATAATATATTTTTTATATTTTATTTTATTTTTTATATTAAAAAAAATATATATAAAATGTATCTTGATATATACTGCAATAGCAGTATATATATATATATATATATATATGTGTGTGTGTGTGTGTGTACAGTATATATTCCTGAAAACCAGGAAAAAAAACATAAATAAATACTCCTTTGTTTAGGTGAAGTACTTTTAGCCTTGACATGTTTGAGGCCACTGCGATTTTTTACAATAACAATACAGAACTGCACAATAAACAACAACAACAACAAATGTCTTCAAATACGTAATGGAAATACAAGTTAATCAGCATTCCTTTCCTTGCGTCAACATAATCCATAAAACATTGCTGGATGACCTGGCAGGCTCATGAAAACTGAGAGGACATGTTGAACAGCTTCAGGTTTAAGACCCATTCTTTTTGTATGTGAGCATTTAAATAGGTGCTTCACTATAAAAATGAGGAAGCTAATCTAACTGGGACTGGATTCAAGAAAATTCTCAAGAAAGTATTTTAGAACTTCTTAAGAACTTTTCACTTTGGAACATTCTTAGAAACTTATCTTTCAAAAAATTCTTAACTTCTTCCTAAAGAACAACTTATTTTTTATCTTAAGAATACAATTACAGGTGTTTTCTTATATTATTGTAGTTCTTACTGAAGATTTGCTGATCATTGCAGATTACGTAATAATTATAAAAAGAGAAGACACTATTTTCATTGCGAATTGGTGTCATGTTTTATAAAGCACTGTATTTTTTTAAAGTTATTTTTAAAGAGACTGTTGCAAGATGGAGCGATTTGTTGCATGTAGAGAATGCTGCCGAAAATTATTGTTATTATACAATTTTAAAAAAACTTTTGCTTTGCTTCAGAAGGCCTTTTTTAACTATTAAATCATTTGGTTATTTTGGCTGCTATTACTTTAAGAGCTGCCGCTACTGAACATGCCGCAGATCTGACACGCACACGCATCATATTTTTTCTTGAACTTTTCTGACATGCTTTAGGGCTTGAAGTCTACTAATGAGACGACGTGTTGAAATGGGTTTGCTAGATGAGAGAGACGGTTCTGTGCTGCTCCAGAAAACCAATGCATTTCAGAGACATGTTTTTAATGTGACTAATATAACAAACACTTACATACATGCACAGTTTTAAGGCAGATTTTATCGCCTTTTTAGAAACTTCATGATTTAACTGATTACATAACTACGACATTGCATGCTCATGGTTTCATATGCGATCTTATATGAAATGCATCTGCAACTCCATTTCTGCGAACAATTGAAAATCGTATAAATTTGAAAAAATTGAAAAAGTATAACGGCTGACAGGACAGGAAAATTTGTTTCTACTGACATATGACCTGACAACACCTCATCTGACCACAGTTCACTGTTGTTCTGCTGATGCTCCGTCTTCACCTGTACCTTTTCCATGCTTGTTTGACTAGCGCCTGAGGTGAAGTTGGAGCGCGCATCTGAAAAGTCTCCCATTTGATGTGGTTGTAAAGACGTTCTGCGTCTAAATAAATGCTATTCTTGTCAAGAAAAAAAAGAGACAGAAGCAGCAGTTGTGAGTGGGATGGCCAACCTTAGCTCCACCCCCTGAGTTAATTGTGTTAAATATTTTCTACGCGTTAAACTGAAAAAATAAAATTAAATCGTATAGGTTAATGCGCCAATTTTGACAGCACTAATATATATATATATATATATATATATATATATATATATATATATATATATATATACACACACACACACATATATATATATATATATATATATATAATATATATATATATATATATATATATATGTGTGTGTGTGTGTGCGTAATAGAATAATAAAGTAATAATAATAATTAAATATATCTATCAATCTATTTTTTATAATCTTTATTTGACCCTCTAACTCCAGCACTCTCTATTCTAATTCTATTCTTAAAAACTATTCATTTGCTGATTGTTTTGTTTTTATATTTATTTTCTTTTCATTTATTATACAACCAAAAAAAAGCAAAAAGACCTCTAACACAAGCTTAATCTATTCTTTTTCTACTCTATCTGTTTTCTTTCTATTTATTGTATTATTTAAAAGCCCTTGCTACATTTACTGTGTTTAAGCTAACTGAGACTTGTTATAGCACTTATATATCATTGCTCTTTTGTTGTTTTTGATTGCTTCCATTGTCCTCATTTGTAAGTCGCTTTGGATAAAAGTGTCTGCTAAATGACTAAATGTAAATGTATATTTGAAATTAGGGCTGCACGATTAATCGCATGCGATTGTCATGCGTGTCTCGTTAGTAAAGCCGGGTTCTGTTCTAAAGCCATAGTTCGCTGACAAGCTACGCAATATCGCGTTCATAATCGCATGCGATTCATCTGTGTTTATGAACGCGATATTGCGTAGCTTGTCAGCGAACTACGGCTCTGTCTATTAAGTGCCGCTCCACTTGAAAGCAGATGATGGACATTTACCGCTAATCACAGAACCGGCTTTACTAATGAGAAACGCATGACAAACGCATGCAATTAATCATGCAGCCCTGTTTTAAATCAAAAAATGTTAAAGAAATAAAAAGCTACAGCACTTTGAAAGCAGCTGAAGCAACGTTATGCTACTTAATAAAGTAGTTAAGCTGAGTTAGCCCTCAAGACTGTCTGTGAGTCCATTAGAGACTCCACTGACCTTTGAGATGAGCTCATCGTGATTGGCGAGATGTGCCCGGCAGTGGATGCAGCTGTAGGTTCGGTGACAGTTGGGCAAGTAGGCCTGGAAGGTCTTGGACTTTGTCATCTTTACCATCTCACAGTCGTGGTGCTCCTCACTGGGTTCCTCTGGGTTGGCACTAGACGAGTTGCAGCTCTGCTGAACTTGCTGACAGAACAAACACTGGAAGATGCAAGCAAAAGCCGTCGTTGTTGTGGAGTGGATGTGTGGCACGCTCCACACAGACGCCACAGGAGAAAATACGCCCTGGAAATAAAGGGAAAGAAAAACGAAAATGCCTTTTTAATATAGTGCACAAGTTATATCTACCACTTGTATGATACTTTTGCATCCTTTCTGAAGCTTGAAATTGCATGGAAAGACCAACCATTAAAGGATGACCGTTTCCATTTGTAGGTTGAACCTACATTTGCATTTATGCATTTAGTAGATACTTTTATTTAAAGTGTTGGATGATTGCATGCGAGGTATTCATCTTTAATTGATTTACAATGAACATTTCCTGGGAATCAAACCATGACCTTGGTGTTGCTACTGCCATGCACAACTTGTATGAACTATTTTTATATAGCATGAGAATTAGTCATAGAACTGCAAGAACACATAGCCAATGAGCAGCTGAAATCAGATAAAAGTGAAAGAAAACAATAGTTTCCTCTTCACCCTTGACACCTTAAGCTTGATTGGCCTGTGAGGTGTTATGTGCCTAATGAAGTGTTAAAAATAAAGATTTCCCCTCCAGTGAATACCACATATTTAAGATTCACTTTTAGCAAACAACAGTTGTTTAAGCATGTCAAAAATGGCAGCTATTTGCCCTGTGCACTGAGCTAAGCTTTATTGCCACTTAGACCAGTGGTTCCCAACCCTAGTCCTGGAGGCAACTCAACACTGCACATTTTGCACAGCTCCTTTCTCAGACACACCAATATCAGATCTTGGAGTCTCTACTAATGAGCCGTTGACCTGAATCAGGGTGTGTCTGACACTGCAAAACATGCAGTGTTGGGGTGCCTCCAGGACCAGGGTTGGGAACCACTGAATTAGACAACGACATTCCCTCATCCTGCTTAACCAGGCCAGACTGAACCCTTATTACAGAGCCAGAATAATCCACAATACTTGTGGAAGACTGCACATATTTAAATAACAAAGATCCTGACTACAGCATGTCCTTTGATTATCATGCATTATAACCCAAAACTTTAGATCGGGGTGCCCACACTCAGTCCTGGAGGGCTGTTGTCCTGCAAGAGTTTAGCCCAAATTGGCTGGGAAGTTTATAATATGCCTAGAAAGAGCTTCATTAGTTGATTCAGGTGTGTTTAAATGGGATTGGAGAAGAACCCTGCAGGACAGCAGCCCTCCATGAATACATTTTGGCAATCCCTGGTTTAGATAAAGGGACTTTTAATATTACCATGTGATACCACTTTACCATGGTACTTTTTAGGAACATGATTCTTAGTCATTCTCACACTTGGAGACGAATGCTGTTTGAGACACTGGAAATGTTTAAGGTGCATTTTCTAATTGCCATTTTCTTTCCATAGTTTCATACTGTTCACACAGTCAATCAGAAAATAAAAGGAGACTTTGTATACTTTGCTAATGAGAGGGCAACAACACAGACACTTCCGCAATAGCACAGGAAGCTCAAACCATGCCGACCAACAAAGCCGCGAGCTCTGCTTCTGTGGTGTTGCCAGAGCTTGCCGAAATAAGCAATATCCACTGACTTACCTAACCAAAACAAGCATGGAGAAACAACTCCATGTTGCTTTCGGTTTGCATAAAACATCCATAACACACGATAAAATTTATCATGATGCTATAAAAGTCTTGAATATCCACTTCTACAAATAATGTCATCGTTTTACATATTAAAACTGACCAGTTAAATCTTTACACAAGCGCAAATAGAGATTCTAAGAAAAACAGATACAGGGAATGAAAGAGGATATGGGCTACTGATTTTGATAATTATATAATATAGGCTTGTACTATAGAGACCATGCTCTATAACAGTCAAATATGTCCTGTATAGTCCTCAAAACTGGCCACAATTATAAGCTACTTTACGTAAACAAGTAAAGCACATAGTCGCATATAATCAGTGGAGATGGCAACACAGTTACGCGCGTCCATGAAGGAAACTAGAGCTCGAGCTGCGCGCGATGTGGCACGCGTCTCGGTGGAAAGGAGAACTTGTTTACCTGTAAACATCATATCTGTGGATATGCAATTTGTATAATTACTATTTATATAAACGTGCAATCATAAAAGCAGGAGATATATCTCGTAGGAGATCGAACACAATATAGGCTAGGAGAACTAGCCTAAATTGTGTAAACAAATACAATCACGTTAGTGCGCACGCGTGTTTTAATAAACAAAAGTTGATTTGAAACCACCCACATATATAACATTGTGACATTTTCTAAATATGTTTATAACTGCTCAATCTGTTAAACAGTTAAATTACTGGGAACAAAAGAAGCAGCTTAATGGAATAAAACACGAGGACGGTGGATCTGAAGGAAGATCAACAGCAGACAAACAAAGGGGGTTCATGAGCGCGTGTTAACCTCAGAGGATAAGGCTAATCATGGCTTAAGAAAAACAATAATAGCTATAACAAATCTAGCCGTTTAAGAGCTCGAATAGCCACGTTAAGCTACTAATCACTTATAAAATAGCAATAAGCATGTCACATATTCAGTGCAATTTAAGCATTAATGCATCTCTTTTGTTTTACTTTGCTGTAAAGGGACAAACAACTTAAGCAAGATGTTCATAAAAGCAATTCCGCGCTCCAACAATAGGCTACCAGTTATAAAAGGTGCAAACTGATTGTTGTCAGCGAAATCTTTAGAGAAAACAACAAATAAACTCTGTGCCCGATGTGGATACAAAACAAAGACTCGTGTTTTATGACAAAACCAGGAAGCGCTAAATGAAACGGAGACTACATTTCCAAACACCAATATCAATGTTACATTGTATGATTCATGCAATCAAAATGCCATATTTGAGTTTTATTCCGTGTAATTAACATTTATAAATCGCGTGCATGCATCCGGCTCCACATTTTTTCTCCACTGACAGAAAGGAATGGTTTTGAGTTTTTCAATTTACTAACAAGCTTTTTAACAATAATCATGCTTTCACATGGCAAATATATGAGTATCTTTTAGCTTCAAATGAACGTAGAGTGTCAACTTACCACCTGAACAGGATCTCACTTCAAAGTTTGGCATAGATTTTCTATAGGGAAGCTGAAGCTTTTTTTTTTTCTCAGAGCATACTTTGTGATATTTTTTTTTTGGTTTCGGTTGTCGTGTCTAGGTGCAGATTCCGTCTAAGACCTCAGACTATGACTATTTGTCAGTTGTGTGTGTCGGTTAGGCTGTACATTTCTCTAGTCTTGGTTGCACTCTTTGTGTTTTTGTGATAGACTTGCTGCTTTGTGAGTGGGCGGGGCGTCGCGTTACTGGCGTGTGGAGCATCCAATTGATGGTTTGCAGGGGCGGGGCTATCAGCCAAGTGAAAATAATCCCGGATGTGTAAATAAATACAATGTAATTTAACGATTATATAGGTTAAGATGATGACTTCATCTGATTGGTGTTTTGTATTATGTCCCCTACAAGAGCTACATGGATAAAGAACAACGAATCAAAAAGGACGGAAATGTTTTAGATTTTTTTTTAAAAGTGAGTAGTAAAATAATCAATTTAGTAGTTGTTAGCTGAATGCCTTGCATTGTAATATCCAGTTATTAGAATCCTAGCTACTTTCAGCCAAATAATGTCACTGGTTCCTTTTTCCATAATAATAATACACCCACAAAGGCCACATGCAAATCATGACAACACATCAAGTCATTTTAGAGCAATACTGCTTAATAAATGGTTTGAGGTTCATGTAGGGGTAGGTTTCACAGCCTGACAGCACTAAAGAAATAACCCCATCTCTATGCGTCAGAGAGCATCTGCTACGCCTTATAAATAATAAGTGAAGAGACTGCCTTAAATAAATGGTCACAAAAGAACCAGCCCAGTGTTTTAGTAATTGTGCGTAACTATAACGCCAGATGCATTGCAGAACGTTAAAACTTCCTTAGTCTACATTGACATGAATGTCACTGACATCATATGTGTTGACAGTTCACATATAAATAAATAATTACCCATTGAACCGACACAGTGGTCCGACGGTGATAAATATTGGTCAATAGTTTTCAAACGTGAATTTGTGAAGTCTTCGGCTAGATAAGGATCCTGTCCCGATGATGTCATATGTTTTCATTCTGCGTCCCATTTTATAACTCCGCAGCATGGTAACCCACAGTAAAAGCTTTTCCCACGAACACAAGCAAATTATTACCCAGCTCACATAATAAAATAAAAAATAAAGACTGTTGTGTTTGAAGGCGTCGTGTTTTAACTTACTGCTTGCTGAATAAATAAAAAAAAGCACACCAATGTGACCTTCGCTGAGGCACTTAGGATGCAGTGCTCTTAAAGCAACTCATACACTGGGTGTTATGCATTGAAAAATATCATCAAATCTGAAAAGAAAACAAGCCAAATATTGAATGATGCACAATGCAATACCTTTTGGGAGGACGTGGATCAGCTGTTCTCCCCACTGCAGGGTTTCTCATTCAGAAGCGCTGCTGTGCCCGCATGTGTCACGACGGTCCAAGATGCTGCTGCTGCTGTTGTTGTTGTTGTTGTTCAGAGTCTACTGTGCATAGTTCTTCCGCTGTGACAGTCTTCTCCTCTCTTCTTTTTTTTTTTTTTTTTTTTTTTTTTGAATGAGACTGTGATGCGGTTGCGTACGAGGCGTGGGTCTATTAGTGTGCGCTCCACGCTCACCAACATTTAGCTACTTCTGTCCTGTCTTCATTCACAAATGCGTGGGAATTTTACGGAATGCATTTCTGCAGCTGCATGAATGCAATGAAAATATTTCGAAAAATAAATACTGGTTATCCAAAAATAAAACGATCACATTAATTTATAAAGAAGCAGTTTAGGCAATTTGTAGTCCATTCAAATTCAATAAACAACTATATACAACAATATGCATTAAAAAGCCAGGGAGATTTAATAAAATGTAAAGGAAAAAAATACCTAGGCTAATAACAATAATAAATACTTTTTATGTTAACTAATGTGGTTCATTTAATATCTTGATTTTTTTAATTCAAGGAGTAACGTTATACGCAGTAAGCCTGTGAAATTCAGGTTGCTATTAGTAAATTTAGCATAATACGCGACAATAATAATACGACTAATTAAATAAAATATTTTTATTAAGATAAAAAAAAAAAAATTATTGAAGCCACAACAGTAATATTTGTCTTGAGAACTGAATGTTCTCATTATTAAATGTGTTCTCTCTTTTATTATTTATGTATTTATACTCCCATTGACTGCCTGGATAGATTTTATCATTTAAAAGACACCACATTGTTTTATATGTTTTAATGCCATCCGTTTGTTTTTGAACATTTCTGTTGAACGTGTTTGCGAATATATAGGTTTGTTATGACGAAATTCTCTTCCGCAGACATGAAAACCAATCAGGTCGAGTATAGTTTGTGTCAAACCAATCAGCTGCCGAGAGTGATAGCCTCAAGCTCCGCTCTCCAGACAAACTCGAGCCCGCGCATACAACATATCGCTTGTTTTCGATAATGCGCGTTCACAGCAAAGACACGTGCCAAAGCGCACGGTAGCGCGCAACAGTCCTCAAAGCCATAACACGTGGTTCAGGTAAACAGCTTGAAGGCCCGGATGTTGGCATCTTTTTCTTGAGAATCAGACAACAACAACGTCATCAGTTCTATTTGAACGTTTAGTTGTAACGATACATATGATAAAGTGATTATTATTAAATAAACCCGTTTGTCGAAATGGAAATAGAGATCTTGAGAACTGCCTCTAATGATGGTCAAATAAGCCACTCGCAACCAAACTAACTCACATTCTCCATCAGCGGGTGTTTTCTTTTTTTTTTTTTTTTCTTTTTTTAGAAAATGCTGCCATCTACTGTATCAACACTGATATTACTACAGGCATTTTCATGATAATCACTGAAATTGTCCAGTGGCTGTGATAACCTTACAGTTCAAAGACTATAATTATTATAGTCTTTGAACTGTAAGGTTATTATTTTAGCTTAGGGCTTGTGCTTTAAGAACTGAATTTCACACTAATGAGAAGTGTGTGAGTGTGAGTGTGTATGTATGTATGTGTGTGTGTATATATAATTAAGCATAATTTTTCCTGAAATTGCTTACTGATTTTCACACTAATGAGAAGTGTGTGTGTGTGTGTGTGTGTGTGTGTGTGTGTGTGTATATATATATAATTAAACATACTTTTTCCTGAAATTGCTTACAGAATGTAATTATTTGCTTTTAGTTGTAATTGCTAAAAAGCTAAAAATAAATCTGAATATTATTCTATAGATTGATTGCATTTTTGTCTTAATGTTTCTACAAAACGTGTGTTTTGAATACTTGGCTAATCAAAACTTTTTTTTGTAGTCAAGGGTTTGAGATTTTTCTAAACCAACAACAAAAATTAAAATTAAGTTCACATAAAACCCTGTCATGGTGCATTGGTGTCAAGCATATATGCATTTATTATGAAGGATTATGTAATAACAATGGTCACATTCTCACAGAACATTTCAACAGAGTGTGCTTGTATTCAGCATCAGCCACAACACTATTAGCTGCTTCTCACAAAACTGAGGGAGAAAGCAGTCTCGTTTATTCTTACTGAACGTGTGAATATTTCTCATCAAGCTGCCACTGGTTGTCATGGACGGCAGGTTCTCACAGGACCCAAATTAGGCTCATGCTCATTTAATTACTACATCATGCACTGCACCTTTCCTTATTCACTCAATCAAGAGTGCAGAGAGGAGCTCTTCTGTTGCTGTGCCAACCAATACAAGACAAAGAGACAGAAATCTGAGGCAGAATATAATACAATTGGTTTTATTCTGCAGTTTCTAGGTTACATGACTTGGCAGATGCAGAGATCAATGAACATTGGCTGTCTTTTTGAGCAGTAAAAACAAGCCTTTGAGACATAATGCCACTGTTTTCAATAGTTTCAAAAGATTGTAATCTAATTTTGAACTGTTTGTAATCACAAGTTTCCCAGAAGGGCCAGATCCTGGGGGGTTTTGAAGCTTGCAAGTGTAAGTCACAAAAAAAGTTTGCCATTGTTAACAAAAACAGGGTTAATACACAATTTTTTTAATACAAAGATTAATAATAAATCACTAGACATTCATTTTTACAATAAAAACAGTTCTACACAAAACTCAAGAACTGAAGGCAATATGCAACAGGAACAAATCAGGTAGGGCAGAAATTAAAGGAGTATTTATTTTTCTTTACTTCCTCAAATTCTTCACGACAAATCACAAAAGCTGTGATAAATAGAACTTAAAATTACATAAAGAGAACTGATTTTTTTTTTTTTTTTTGGTTTTCACTTTTTTTTTTATATATATATATATATATATATATATATATATATATATATATATATATATATATATATATATATATATATAAATTTCAAGAGTATACTGCAAATAAAATCACAACTGATCTCCAACTAAACAAAGCTGCACAATAAATGTTATTTGTGACGCATCAAGGCACACAGAAACAGACACGGATTCGGCAGAAGCTTTCTTACAGAGTTTCACAATTTTTTATATTTTTATTCATTATTTATATAAGAGAATTGCCCATTCTCTCCTTGATCAACCAAAATCTGATACCACCACTAGGAGGCGTCTTGCCAGATACATATAGGCAAAAGAAATGTAGGGTAAGTAAACAAAAGAGGAAGCCAGTGTGGGAAAGAAACACTTAATGAAGCCATGCACATATGCGCATATCAGTATCAATAACTTAATTTCTTAGGTGTCCATTTTCACAAAGTGCGGTCTCGCTTACAAATTGCACAATAGTATGCATTACAGCACACATAGATCCAGGTAGACTCATTTCGCCTGGGTATTGACACACCACTTTATTCATTCACCAGCAGACAGTATCTCATGATTGAAATTGATTAATAAAAGGTGCATTTCCATGGCTAGATGCTCCTAATTTCCACGTGGGATTAAACCTGACGTTCTGGTTGAGCTAGTTCATCTAAAAAGCTAATCTTGATAATTAATATTTCTTCTTCAAACACTGAAAGCAACCTGGATTTTGAAAGAAGTGCAACTGAAATGTACAAGCAAAATAAAGAGCTTTTTTTCCCTTTTCTTTTTGAACTGCTAATACTCTATATATGAGACCACAAAAGGTAGGATATAACAAAAACCTGAGAGTCCAGTAGCGGAATCCCCAGCAATGTGGCACTTCCATTTTCTTTGTATAGAAAGCTTCTTAACAGTCATGCAAGGGGCACAGTCTTATTGATACAAGGCGCCTGGGGGTGCAAGGAAAGCAAATATAATACAAAGAAAAATACAAAAAGGGAAAAAATGAATACAGATGACAGGCACTGTGCGATTATAATAGACACTGATTGAAAATTTACCAGTTATGATTTAAAATCACAGAACTGTTCTTCGTCCCATGACAGAAGTTCCTCTAAACTAAAATGATAAAGTCTACTTTCTAAATGGACCTACGTGCATCTTTAGATTTAAAGACACTTGGATTTTGGGATATATATATTTTTTTTTTTGGCAGGTACTGTACAGTAATGTGAGAGCTTAAGTCAAATTTTGGACACAAGTACACATTTTCCAAAATGGCAGAACATCTTCAAAGGGGAATCTTTGGTGCAAATTTAACGGATTTGTCTTTTCTAAAGTTTCTAGAAGTGATCATGACTGAGAATCAATGTACAAATCATTTATATAATAAGTTGATTAAAAACTTGTAATTATATATTATAACTACCTACAGGTTTTAATGTATATAAATAATTACAGGTTTTTAAAAATCACACATGTATGTATATGTATATAAGTCAAGTCACTTATATGGGGGTTATAAAACAATCTGATAAATGAAAAAGTTTGAATACATTTTAATGGGTCATTAGTTAATACATATTTGCTTTTATGAAAATATATTAACGCCTTAAAATGGCACCGTGGCAAATTTCGAGCTCTGTGCACTTTGAGGAAATTGGCGATGCACAATGTGGATAAATGCCTGTCCACTGCATATATATTTAAGAATAGAGGAGATCTGAGCCCTCATTCTCTCCCTGTTTGACCTCTGTGGGACTTCAAAATGGCTTACAGACACTTTAGAAAACCAGCTTGTTGGAAATATTAACAGGAGGCTAGAAAGAAGCACAACAACAACACTATCATAGACATTATTTACCGAAGTGTATCAGAGGACTGCGAGGGGTTAATCGGAATCAAAAAACCTTGATGAGATGTTGTACACAAACACACGTGGGCAAACTTTCGCACAGATGGACAGGAAGAGAGAGTGTGAGAAGCACGTTCATTGTAATGAGACCGTAAGAGAGAAGCAGGTGAAGAGAGCAGGAGCCAGCACGAGGCCAGAAGAACTGAAGGGCTGCCTGTAGTTTTGGGATTTGGGAAGAGGAGGAGATAAAGATAATGATGATGATGATTGCGATGAAGACCAAAAGAGGACCACAGCACACAGCTGAGTGGAGACAGAAGCATCAGCATGACTGAATCTAGACCAACACCTACAGACAGAAAAAAAAAGAAAAAAACAACAACATTAGTTATGGTTAAAGCATGGCATGTATTGCAAATACGACTATATTCCAACCGGGATGTGAGTTTGAGGTTTGCAACGTGCTAAATTACAGTAAAAGAAAATCGGGTTTGGTGAGTAATTCAAACACATCAGCATGTACACCAGCGTTCAAAAGTTTGGAGTCCATGGTTGTCGTTGACTCCATTTTCAGTCCATCTAGAATTGTTACATTATGCAAGTAGAACAAAACAGTCCTGCTAATAAAATAGGGTAAATAACAGTAAATAACTACTCCAGTAGTTTCAGCTTTTTGAATATATTTAAGTTCTTGTAATCCACTGCATGTCTTAACACCACTGACAAACCCGTTCATCTCTTTATTTGAAATCACACAAAAGCTTGGGGTTAGTAAAAGAGTTGTTTCTGTTTTTATTTTTTTAAGAAATTAATACTTATTCCGTAAAGATGCATTAAAGGAATAGTTAACCCAAAAATGAAAATTTGATGTTCATCTAACCCAGGGCATCCAAGAACACAAACACCAGCTCTCTCTCAAATGGACTATTGACACTATCTACAATCTTATTTGGGTCCATTTGAGAAAAAGGTGGTGGTAATGCACTAATAAATCTGTGATTCACCATAAAGCAAGAAGAAGAAGATGACGCACCATGCACCGGCTTTTGAGAACTCTCTCAGGACAGTTCGGACATTACGGAGAATCAGACGTAAAAAAAACTATATCAATTCCGTTCAGTTTCTTGCACAGACCGATTGTTTTGTGTCTTTACAAATTAATGTATAGTCACGATCTGCAGGGTTTATTTTGGTTTTGCCTGTGTACGTTTTTTTTTTACTCTCAAAGCTGTGGTTCCCATCCACTTACATTATATGACTTGACAGACTGAAACGGTTAAAATCTTGGTTTGTGTTCTACTGAAGAAACAAAGTCACCTTGGATGCCCTGGGGGTAAGCAGATAAACATCACATTTTCATTTTTGGGTGAACCATCCATTTAAATTGACCAAGACTGACCAGTAATAAAGAATGTTTCTTACGCAGCAAATCAGTATTTGAGAATGATTTCTGAAGGATCATGTGATACTTAAAGAACTATGAAACTTCATTTAAACAAATGAACAGAATGGAAATGACTCTTTAAGAGCTCAAAATGACTGGATTCTTTGCACTTGCTTACAGTTACAGTTTTTTTTTTCGCTTTGACCCATGTGATTGATTTTATATGCATTCATCTGGCTTCAGTCTGCAGTTTACCTGTGTGTCAGTCTATGGTCTGTAAGCTGACTGGAAGCGTGCAGTTTCTTCAAAGATCAGCTCTTTCAAAGTTTCTTTGGGCAAGTCATCCAGCTCCATATCGAACTTAAATGGAGCCTCTGCAACAGGCTATGATGAAAAAAAAAAACATAGTTAACGTGGGATAAAATGTTTTACCCACAATACCTCTACTGTACGACATCAGTGTAGACAAAGTCCTACATTTACCGAGTACAATGTTCCGTCCAATAGGACAAGTGCTCAAATCTATGCAACAATGTAATTGTAATTCTTGAATGAAACTATGCAGCCATAAACACAAACAATATAAAATGTGAAAAGGCATTCATAATACAGAAATTGTTCTGAGCACACATTACTTCACAATCAGAAAGAGCTTCATTGCCAACTATGCTTGCACATACAATGAATTTGATTTAGTGTCATAAGCTTCCAGTACACAAGAGACAAAAGAAAAATACATACATACACATACATACACATACATACACATACATACACATACATACACATACATACACATACATACACACACACACACATATATATTTATATATAAATCTTACATTTCAACTGCTTAGACAACCAATTGCATTTTACCAGACAGTCTATAGACAGTGAAAGGTTATCATGACCATATGGCTATTAAAGTGCACTTCATAGTGCTCATGTTTGAAACGCTCTCAACCTTTGATCCCCATAAACTCCAAGATAATAGGATGAAGATAGTGTTCTTAAAAACAGAATAGAAGATTCTATATTTATCTTTTACTGTTTAAATATTATCAATAAGCATGTAAAAGAAAGATTATTATTATTACTATTTGTCATTATATAACTATTATTGTTATTTTCATAGGTCCTTACAAGAAAATAAACAAAACTCATAACAACAATGACCGATCAAATACATTTTAAACAATCGGATAAAAATGATAAAATCATATCCATGTTTTATGATATAGAGCACATACTCTCTTTCTCTCGCTCCCAAACAGACACACACACAAATAGTACTATAGACACACACCCGGCACAGAAACACCTCGTTACCGCTGGTCTGATGATTATATCAGTAAAATAGTTTAGCACGCGTGATTAATCTCTCTCTCTCTCATAACTGCATTAGTCTGACGCTTTGGTGTCGATTCATCAACACCTCGGATCAATATTTCCTAATAATTCAACGGCCCGTCGTCAGGTATTCCTTACCAACATGAAACCACTGTAATCCTGATAGTATAGTATTAATAATTTTTTTTTTTTTACGCAATGTAACTGTAATCTGATTACTAATGTATTCTGTTTCTCCCCAACCGTGATTAACAACCACAATAACAATAATACTATTTGTCTTGTTGCTCTTATCGTCTCCCAGTGTATTGTTATCTTAGTATTGCTTGAAAAATATTCCACTATAATCAAAATGAATCCTGACAGAATTAAAAAAGAAAACTAGTAGTGAGCTGACCTCATCTGTGGGGTCATAGTACTGTTCCAGGTACGGGTGAGCCAGCGCCTCCTCCACTTCAATCCTCTTATGAGGGTTAAAGGTCAACATCTTGTCCAACAGGTCCAATGCTACAAGAAAACAGACAATCCAGTTCATTAAAAACAAACCATGGATTATAGGAAGTACAGATCTGCCAAGCCAGAAATTCAAACATGTTTTGCAAAATTAGTTCGATTATGTGAGACATATATGAGGTCTAGTTTCTTTGTGAGTGGAGTTGAACTCTGACCTTTAGGATCTGCATTAGGAAACAGGCGGTTCCAGGGAACTTTGCAGCGGAGCGGAAGTGACAGAAGGTAATTTCTTGCTTTAATGTTGATAATGCAGTTGAGATCCTCCTGAGAGGGGGAGCCCAAAATACCTACAGGAGCGAGAGAAGACAAATAAAAAGATTAAATGATGAAAATATAGACCAGGAGAACAAGAGAATAAACAGAAAAGCAAATGTGCTTGGTCTTGTTGCATCATTATTTCCTTGATGTTTTAAAATAATATAAAGAAAATAAAAAGTAGTTTGATATATAAAGAAGTCCCATATACTCGCTAAGGCTGCGTTTATTTGATCACAATATAATTACAATATATCAATAGAAATATTACTACAAATCTAAATCAACTTTTCTATTTGAATATATTTTGAAAATGTATTTTACTGCTGTGATCTCAAAGCTGAATTTTCAACATCATTACTCCAGTCTTCAGTGTCACCTGATCCTTCAGAAATTGTTCTGATATACTGATTTGCTGCTTAACAATTATTTCTAATGATCAGTGTTGAAAACGGTCGTAAATATTTTTGAGATATCTTTTGCCATTTTGCTAGAAGTTTTGAGACTGAGACTTCAAATTAGTTGTGGATAATGTTGAGACAACACAGATATAAATTTTTTAACCACACCATTCTGCTCATGTTTATATAATTAATCAATAGCTGTGATGAACGCCAGTGTGAAGTACGGTAGGATAAACAGCCTATTTAATTTGAAATTACTTTTTTTGGTTCTGTGGATGGCGAATTGAATAAATGCTTGCCCAGAGAATGAGAGAGACAGTACAACAATAACCCAGGGCTCCAGGCTAATGATATGCACATGCAATCTAAATGAGGAAATATGTGGAGTTATCAACAGGGAAACATCTGCTCGCACAGGCCAGATGGGTTCAAAGACACATGTTCATGGAAATACTAAAGAGATTGTCTCTTTAGGAGTAAACCACTGATCTATAATAGAGAACATATATAGATCAGTGCCTCAAACACACACAGCAGCTCGGACACCATTATCAGCTCACTGCAGGGTCAAATTCAACAGCATCTCTGACAGGAAATCAGTTTTTAACTGATGCAGCGGATGGAGAAAGGAAAAATAAAAAGAAGGGAAGCGACAACATCTGACGTGCTTGCAAGGGAAATGATGATCAAGCCTTTTTGACGATAACCATCAAGCGCCTATCTCAGTCTTACGATGCAAAACTGACCACAATGGATCATGTTTCAGACTCTGTTCAGAGATGGATGGCCTATGCAGAGCTTTTGAAGAGCATTCAAAGTACATCAATTATTCAGCTGACTGAGAAAGCATGTTTTCCAATACAGATGGACAGATTTATGGAAGCTGAACAAAAACATCTCATATTTCTTTATGAGGAGAGTTTGATGTCAGTGCAGACAATGTGTTGTTTAGTCTTCCTGATGTCCCACATGATTTAAGTGTTCACCTCAACAATCAACATAAACTAAGTTCAGATCTATCAAGAATTAGGGGTTGCATGATTTGAGGAAATTTCTGTGATTCAAAATGTAATATGGCTTTTGATTTAAAATGCAATATATTTTAAATAGCTAAAGGTTGGATATACCTGTTTGTAGTGATGCAAAAATTTTCTGATAAAAACTGCTATTTAAAATAAATAAAATGGCTCCAGATTCGCTGTGCTTTTTTGTAGGGCTGCCAATTGTATTATTATATATCAATATGCCTTTAAAATTATAACTTTAATTATTAATATCATTGTTATTTTATTATTTATTGTTGTATTATTTTGTATTAATTATAAAAAAATCTATATTATTTTTTGCAAGTGGTGCAACTATGAGCAAATCTGTAAACATTCCTATTCATTTCAATGCAGTTCTGGAAGTATACGTTTAAAATCTTAAAGTTATTTCTAAATCTAAAGTCTTTTTATAAGAACCAGTGAGCTTTTTTTCACCTGAGCTGTAAATATCATATGACTAATCACACTATACTTACAGGAAAACGACGTCATGGCAATTATGACTGACCCAAACCCTTCTCTAGCAGCTATAAGCTGTGAATTCAAAGGCTGCAGGCTGGGTAATACATAAAGTCCACAAGGTTGTTTACCTAAGATGTGGTTAAGCTGGTCCAGATAGTGTTTCCCAGGGAAGATGGGTCTATTCGAAAGCATCTCAGCCAGAATACAACCCACCGACCATATATCAATGGACTTAGTGTAACCCTGAGAGACAGACACAGACATGAAGATATTGTTTACTGATATAGCTATTAACTTTTATGGCAAAAATTTATCTTATTTTTTTTTTTGGTATTGGAATTTTCTGTGTGGTATGCATCACAGTAATACCATGGCAATCTTAGAAGTAGCATGGTAAATGATGGCAAATGATGACAATTTACATTTAAATTTCAAAAAAAAAAAAAACCATTTTAAAATTCTAAAAGCTAACTAAAAACTAAGGCTAAACTAAAGCTAAAAATAGAACTATTAAAAACCTTTTTGTTAATAAAGAAATAAAAGTTGAAATAAAATACATTATAAATATTAGATGAAAAACGTTGCATTGGAAATGTTGCATTTAACTCAAAAATAACTCAAATAAGTCTAAGTTCAAGCAATAAAATTACTAACTCTCGTGAAGACTGATTCCTCACCTTGGAATTGAGCATAATCTCGGGTGCGCGGTACCAACGTGTGGCTACATACTCCGTCAGGAAGCCAGTGTGGTCATGGTCTGGATCGGCCACTCGGGCGAGCCCAAAATCACAGATCTGCAGAAGATAATAAAAAATAAAAAAAAAGTTACAAAGATTTCTGAATATTCAGCAATGTCCAAGATGAGCCTGACCTTACTTTGCATTAATAAAGCATGGTATGGTGTGGTGGCAATGGAGTTGTAAAAATACAAGGACTATGCCTGAAACTGCAGAACAGTTGCTAACTTAAAAATAATTTGTAAACTAAATTACAAGTATCTTATAAACTTATTTCATTTTATTTGATTTAAAAATGTACGTCAGTTATTTGAACTATTATTATAGTTAAACTAAAACCATAAAAACATTTTCATTACTTGAAATGAAATATATGAAATAAAATCTCAAAAGATTTCAGGTACTTTCTAAGGCAACATTTCTAATTTTCATTTAAAGTTGATATACTAAAATAACAAAATAAAAATGTAAATAAAAATGAACTATACAGAAAAAAACTAATAAAAATTACAAAGGTAAATGTAGAAATCTATATTAACATCTATAAAAGTATCTCAATACTAAAATAACACTGATTTACATTTTATTTCAAATTATTTCTATTATTAAATTATTGTGCTCTGATTGGCTGATGAGCTGTTTTGTAAAATGGAATAACTTTATATTTGTAACACTTACAGCGAAGAACATTAATAAAATGGAAGTTATGTGCTTTTTTGTAAAACCAACACAGCTGCAGCTCCATTCGGTGACACAGAAAAGACACACATCAGCTTTAAAGGGGTTTAAAATGGCATAATGGCAAAGAACTGCAGTGTACTTCACCTTGAGGTCACAAGTAGTGTTGAGCAACAGGTTAGATGGCTTCAGGTCTCTGTGGAGAACATTTGCTGAGTGGATGTACTTTAGGCCACGCAAGATCTGGTACAGGAAGTAACAGATGTGGTCATTGCTCAAGTGCTGTGTCTTCAACAGCTTGTATAAGTCTGTCTCCATCAAATCCTGTACAATGTAGCTAGAGTTTTTCAACGTCAAGGTCAAAGACAAAGCTTGGTGATCAGAAAAGAGAAATGGGTGCATTTAAAAACTGACAAAAGCTTGTTGAAGTTCATGCTACACAAGCAACAAAAAGTACAAGCCCATCCCTATGACCTGTATTAATTTCAGTAGAAAGTAAAGCATGGCCTTTAAGATCTTGTTTCTACACTCTTCAACCGCAGCTCTGATATGACACTAACCATATTAGAGCAACACAGCGATTAGATCATATAAAACTACTCTCACTATCCACACGCCTACTGACTATCGATTTCACACCTAAAATTAACTCTTTACTAGAGATTTTTGCATTGTCTCAGCCTACACAGTTGGAAAAGAGCATTGTTTGTGCCAGAGGCCGCATTTTCAGCCTGAACATGAATATTTAGGAAGCGGAACGGAAAAATGTATTGAATTCAAAATTAAATGTGTCACGGTTTGTCTCTCTTTTTGCTTTAATGATGACGGCACTTGAAATGACAAATGTAAAACCTGATGTTCTCCAGCATGATAAAAAAAAAAAAAGCATCTTTCGCTTCAATGGAAGAAATTCTGACTGTTTGTGCAAATGAGCCACATAATCAATGTCACTAATGTGCTTGTCTAAAATAATATGACAGAAAAAGAAATAAGTCTACATTTGTTTCCAGGTTAAAATAGAATTAAAAAGGATACACGTCTTTCATCTGGTCGATGGTTGGGGTGCGGATGATGTCGTTGATGCCGATGATGTTCTCGTGCTTGAAGCGGAGCAGGATTTTAATCTCACGGAGCGTGCGCTGACAGTACGTCTGGTGCTCAAACGGACTGATTTTCTTTATCGCCACACGCACTTTATTATCACGATCATATGCCGAGCTGAAACAAAGAGACAGCAAAAAAATATTTTTTCCTCTTGGTTAAAAAACAGTGTTGTGTAGCTTTCTGTCATTATAACACAATCAAAAAATTTAAAAGAAAACCACACAAACAACATTTAATGTTTAACAAATGACACTGAGATATCAAGTATACAATATAAGAATGAGTGTAGTGTAATACAATGGAAAAGATGAAGGGAACGCAGATGGGCATTTCCATTATGGGCACTTTTCAGTGGACTGTTAGAAAAGCTGCTTTAAAACACTTCTCAGAAATATAAATTATTGAAAAATACAATAGACAAGCAGAGACTTTTGAAAGGCACTGGAGAAAATTTACAAAGTGTAGAAGTCAAAACAGAGGAAAGAGCACGATATATGCTTGTGTATGAGGGGAATATGTACACCTATGTAAGCTTATACAAATCTGCTTATTACATATTTCTACATGTGTTTATTTACGTATGGGGCTTATTTTTGTCCCTTCAAAATTTAGAAAGGATACCTATTTATTTAGGTAGAAAGACTGTACACATGAAGCTGAACTGACTGTTTTGCAATGTTAAGTAAAAAATAATGTTTAAAAAAAATTTACAAAAATATTTAAAAGTGGGAAAAGGATGGTGGTGGAAAATATGCTTGAAGGACTGATAATGATAAAACACTTTAAGCAAAAATAAAAAAGCATTAAGAATACAGAATATTTTTCAGTAGGCTACCAGTAATTCAAATAAAATTGTGAAACTTGTGTATTAAATACACAAGTGCCCTTGAGCAAGGCATCAAACCCCCAACCGCTCCCCGGGCGCCGCAGCATAAATGGCTGCCCACAACTCCGGGTGTGTGTTCACAGTGTGTGTGTATGCACTTCAGATGGGTTAAATGCAGAGCATGAATTCTGAGTATGGGTAACCATACTTGGCTGAATGTCACGTCACTTTCAAGGCATACAGACTGAAGTAGTTTGAGTCTTTGGTTCTTTTCATTGTGATGATTTAACAAAAACCCACCAATTCACAAATTAGAATCCTTCATAAGACAAATAAAAAATAAATACATTTTAGTGAATTGTTGGCCTTCTGCAAAGCATGTTCATTTACTGTACATGTACTCAATACTTGGTAGGGGCTCCTTTTGCTTTAATTACTGCCTCAATTCGGCGTGGCATGGAGGTGATCAGTTTGTGGCACTGCTGAGGTGGGATGGAGGCCAGGTTTCTTTGCCTTCAGCTCATCTGCATTTTTTGGTCTCTTGTTTCTCATTTTCCTCTTGACAATAGCCCATAGATTCTCTCTGGGGTGCAGGTCTGGTGAGTTTGCCGGCCAGCCAAGCACACCAACACCATGGCCATTTAACCAACTTTTGGTGCTTTTGGCAATGTGGGCAGGTACCAAATCCTGCTGGAAAAATAAATCAGCATCTACAAAAAGCTGGTCAGCAGAAGGAAGCATGAAGTGCTCTAAATTTCTTGGTAAACGGGTGCAGTGACTTTGGTTTTCAAAAAACACAACGAACCAACACCAATAGACATTGCACCCCAAATCATCACAGACTGTGGAAACTTAACACTGGACTTCAAGCAACTTGGGTTATGAGCTTCTCCAGCCTTCCTCCAGACTCTAGGACCTTGGTTTTCAAACGAAATACAAAACTTGTTCTCATCTGAAAAGAGGACTTTGAACCACTGGGCAACAGTCCAGTTCTTCTTCTCCTTAGCCCAGGTAATTTGCCTCTGACGTTGTCTGTGTTCAGGAGTGGCTTAACAAGAGGAACACAACAACTGTAGCCAAATTCCTTGACACGTCCGTATTCCTTGACCCCCAGCCTCAGTCCATTCCTTGTCAAGTTCATTAATTCTTGAATCGATTTTGCATGACAATCCTCGTAAGGCTGCGGCTACGGTTGTGCATCTTTTTCTTCCACACTTTTTCCTTCCACTCAACTTTCTGTTAACATGCTTAGATACAGCACTCTGTGAACAGCCAGCTTCTTTGGCAATGAATGTTTGTGGCTTACTCTTCTTGTGAAGGGTGTCAATGATTGTCTTCTGGACAACTGTCAGATCAGCAGCCTTCCCCATGATTGTGTAGCATAGTGAACCAAACTGAGAGACCATTTTGAAAGCTCAGGAAACTTTTGCAGGTGTTTTGAGTTGATTAGCCGATTGGCATTTCAGCACAATTAAAAGAACCAAAGAATTAAACTACTTCAGTCCATGTGCATTGAATTTAATACACAAGTTTCCCAATCCGAGTTGAATTACTGAAATAAATGAACTTTTCCACAACATTCTAATTTATTGAGCCGAACCTGTAGTTTCACTTTTGTTTAGTTTTATTTGAAAAAAAATAAATAAATAACAACTATATTTATGGCTACTCATTTTAAACATTTGAGAAAAAGCAAACAAAAAAGCACGGTTATTAAAAATAATAAATCAACCAACCCCTCAAACATAAAAAGGAGGTGCAACTGAACAAACATCCAGATGCAGTCTCTTTGTTTAAATTAAATATTTTTTATGTCAATATTTTTAGCAAGATGTTGCAAATACAAATTGTTAAAACCATTTGCAAAGACGGTTTGTTTTAAACTGATCTACATATAAAAAAAGGAAAATACTGTATGCACTATATAAACCGCTCAAAAAAAATTAAAGGGAACACGTAACACAATGTAACCCACAAGTGTTCCCTTAATTTTTTTTGAGCAGTTTATATATGTGAGTGTGCGTGTGTGTGTGTGTGTATAACAAAAAGTTAAAAAAAAAACTTTACTTTTCATTCAATCACCTCTAACCTTCCTCTTAGTTCCTAAAGCTGGTCTGTGTCACACTTCTTCACGTATGATGTTCATAAATGCAAAGAACAACCTCATCTCAACATAACCGTGAGCTGAACTCTGCACTGCTGACACACTGTTAATGCTAAATCTGTGTCAGGTGCACCAATAATGCAGCATCTGCACCATTTTCTCTTGCACAGCAGAAACATGGCCACCAAGCAGGTCACAATTTGACACGTTTATTTTTTTTTTGTTGTTGATGCCAATTTTCGATTTGTGTCATTTGACAAGAATGACGCTCACAGATCAAGCATCTGGCTGGCATTGTGCACAAAACACTCTAAAGGGCAGAAAGTGGAGAAATTACGCAGAGGTGAAGAGAGAGAGAGGGAGAGAGAAGTAGAGATGGAGGGACACAGTAAAACAGCAGGGGAAAAGAGAAACAAGAGAGGCACGGTTACCACGGAGATGGACAGGCGAGACTTTGCGGTGAGGAGTTATGCAACAGGCTGTTTCCATGGTAATGTGAAGGAGGGGGGCGGCCACAGGCTGAACGTTGGTAGTGAATTTACACAATGCTCTGACAATGCCAGATACCCTTGGTGCGGAGGAGGAAGGAGGGGAAAAAAAAGACGCTCCAATGGCATACTGTCATGCCACCAAAATAATAAAGATGTCTATATATAAAGCTGGGGCTGCATGAAAACTGAAGGGAATGACTGCTGCATGTGAATATCCTGAAGACTGAAAATCCACACAGTAACAAGCACAGCAAACTCTCTATTTTAGTTTCACTTACATCTGCAATGTGTAGCTAAAGGTCTGTTAAATACAACTGGATAAGAGAGCAAAGGAAAACCACTCAAAGAAGACTTCAGCACAGCCGTTTGAGCTTATGAACACTGTGTGATTTGAGTAAAGCTCATCAAGCTCATGGATAAAAGATAAAAACAAATAAGTGGCTATTAAAATGATCTGCATCAAAGCGTTTTCATAACCGTCAAGAACATTTCTTCAATTCAACAATTCCTGTTAAAATGACAGATCCAAAGAGCTTTTTTTTTTTTTTTTTTTGCTGCATTTAATGCAATACAACAAATATTTATATATTTCAGAATAAAATCGTCAGACTGGGGAACTATTTGTGGTAATGTAACCAAAAAATCTAAGACCCACTGAATCTGAATTTAAGGCATTTTAAGACTTTAAGGACCTGCGGCAATCCTGCATTAAAATGCAGAAATACTTCATTTAATTCTGATTTTTATTTAAGGGTAATGAGATTATTTGCATTACAGTAATGAGAGCTGTGGCAGAATGTGCTTGATTTCATTTAATAATAAAATGGACAAATACACAGCATGAAAATAATTTTAAATATGTAGACTATTAAAATTATTTGCATTATGACAATTTCAAGACTATTATGCACATTTCTTCTCCCCAATTTCTCATTACCATAATGGGTCCAGAAGTTTTGTTTTTGTTTTTTTTGGAACCATATTTTATAATTACATCTGCATAAATAAAAAAGGGGGTACAACAAATATAAAAATGCATAAATATTACATAATGTTTTTTTTTTCAAGTTACAGTGATGAGAACGAGATAACTTGCATTAAGTATCTGCACTTTTTTCATCATTAAATGCAGTACAACAATACTGCAATACATAAATACTTGGAACTATTTTTGTCAAGCTACACTAATTAAAGTGATATCTTTTGCAGTACATTAACGAGAAATGGGAGTGAATGTACTTAATCGTCATGAGAATAATGTCACAATGCAAAATAAATATATTTATATGTGTATCTCTATATCTATATTTTTTTTTTTTCTTTTTTTTTTTCCTGCTTGACTTTGGGGTGAAATTTCAACCCAGACATGTTCTTGGTTTTATAAGATTCACCCATTTAGATGCGTTATGCAATATGGCATGGCATGGCGTTTGCATGACATGCTCTTTGTTTATTCACAAGTTCTCTATCAGCAGGCTTCTCTGGCTTAAAGAAAACAGAGATGCTTCTATTTCAATGTACCTTCTGAGGGGGGAAGACGCTTCTTAGACTTGTGGAAATGGGGCCGGTACACCTCAAGGTTGGATAATCTTTTCCTTTCTGTTCCTAACCCAAAACGCCCGCACATTTACAGCTGTGCCAGTGAGAAGATTTTCACATTCTATAAACCAGAAAATCTCAAGAACATTAACTAGGTTGACTGGTTTCATTACTCTGAATAAGGAAATCACATAGGCCTTAAAAAAACTAGTTGTTTACATTTGGAAATGCGAGGGGTGCAAAAGTCATAAACTTGATACTAGTGTTGCCAAAGTGTTAATATACCATTGCTAAGGGGTTAAGAATGGTTAAGCCAATGATAATTGCTTCAGCAATTTAGCAAATGCCACCAAATAGTAAACTGTAATGATTTTCCAAACTCGTATATGCATCTTCTTGATGTGCCTTGCAGTAACTACCAACCTTGCAAATAAAAATAATCAAGCGCTCTGGCTTTCCTCTGCTTTCTTTCTCTCTCTCTGTTGCTGCTCCTTCTGACACTCCTCCCAGTCAGGCTGGTTCACATGACGGCAGATTGACGTCCTTGGCAGAAAGGTTGCTATGGAGACTGGCACCGTGGCAGAGTTTGGCATGGAGGCACGGTCCAGGCAGTATAGCCACACACAGCCTGCATCAAACAGTGTGTGTGTGTGTGTGTGTGTGTGTGTGTGTGTGTAAGCGCAGGCATGTGTGAGCGTGTACATGTATTGACTAATATAGATGCATGTGCATTTGTGCGTACACAAGATCTTGAGGGTGCATAAAAGAAAGTTGAATTATCTGACTAGATCCCTCACTGCACGTACAATACGAGTATCAAAACCTGGTGCAAATCAGGCCAGGCTTCAATATTTCCCAGTGTATTCAAAATGCCTTGTTTTGACATGTTCATTTTGATGTTATCATTCTTCTGGTAACCACAGACAATAATATAAAACAGTAAAAAAAAAAAAAAAAAAAAAAAATGCACAACAAAAATTACTCAAACTTTAAATTTAAAATCTAAACTGAATCTCTTTGCAATACACAAACAAAACCAGAAACGTACAATCCACACAGGAAATTTGTCCAGCACAAACATACTATTACTGAACTCAAGCTCAAGTGGACAAACAGTCATTTTCGTAATTATGAATATAATATGAACAATAATGAAGCGAGGAGGGCACACAAGATCTCAATTTACTCCAGCTATAGATACATGCCTCTGAATGAATGAGTAAACCTGCTAAAGCAAACAGCCAAAAGAGATAAGCCTTTACACCAGACCTGCGTGACGCATTTAATGGTCGCAGGCAGCTACAGGAAATTCTTACCCTCAGACAATGTAAAAATTTAGTATAATTACCTAATAAGCAGAAGAACTGGGGTTATATTGCTCAAAAGCATAACATAACTATAAGTGACATTTTTGAACAGCATAAAAGTACAATTACATTTGTTCAATATTTATGGTTTTAAAATTGTGTCATTAGCATTTCTCTAGATAATAACACAAAACATTAGATGTAAAAGAAAATAATCTGTACATCTGAATGGGGCATACTTGATGATACAATTCGTATGGGTTATGGGTCAAACATCACATGACCAAACAGGAAAACACAAGTCTCATCGCATCTGCTTGTCAGAGAACGTGTTAACAGCAGTATGAACTAATGTTGATATCTATGGACTTTAAAGGTAATCAGCTAACCTAGCTAGTTGTTTTTATCGTTGGCTTTTGATTCACTTTTCATATCAGAATGTTACAGAATATAAAAAAAAAACACTTTTAGAAATCAATCTGCATCTGCATATATGGTGGGAAATGGTTAAGATCATCATTTGTATCTTCTTTCAAGGCATCTTTAGTAAACAAGCTCTATATTTAATGAAGCACATACAACTAGAGCCCGACCAATACAAGTTATATTTTTTTTATATACATTTCGTTTTTTTGAGCAGATAACGATATTAGAAAGGGGAAAAAAGGACGATATTGATATATCGGCCAATATTCTTTGTGTATATTATACACAAAAAAAAAAAAAGTGTTTCATTCATCCAATTAAAGAAATTTAGGGTAATGATTAACATCTATATTTTTTTAACTTGAATCAATGAAAAACAAGTAACTTGCCCTTAGGGCAAATTTTTTATTTTTCATTGGCTCAAGTTAAAAAATGAAAACAGTTTGCAAATGTGTGACCCTGAACCACAAAACCAGTCTTAGGTGTAATTTTTTCTAAATTGAGATTTATGAATCATCTGAAAACTGAATAAATAAGCTTTCCATTAATGTATGGTTTTGTTAGGATCGGGCAACATTTTATTTTAATATCTGTAATCTGAGTGCAAAAAAAATAATCTTAATGTTGAGAAAATTGCCTTTAAAGTTGTCCAAATAAAGTTTTTAGCAATGCATGTTACTAATGAAAAATTAAGTTTTAATATATTTAATGTAGGAAATGTATTTAATATGCTCATGGAACATAATCTTTACTTAACATTTTAATGATTTTTGGCATAAAAGAAAAATCTGTTATTTTCCCCTTACATTTTGGGGAAGTCGTGGCCTAATGGTTAAAGATTCCAAGTATGGATCACCATACTTGACTGTATGTCATTTCACTTTCCCTACAATGTATTTTTGGCTACTGCTACAAATATACCCCAGTGACTTAAGACACTTTTGTCCTCCAGGGTCACATATTTCATTGGATTTTGATGTGAAAAGACAACAGGGGATGGACTATTTATTATTATATGGATTATGATTATGTTTCTTACAAACACACAGCTTTTCACTTCACAAGATGTTAACTGATGGACTACACGATAAACCATGTGGAGTATTTGTGGATTATTATAATGTTTTTAGCAGCTGCTTGGACTTTCATTCTGACGGCACTCATTCTCTGCAGAGGATCCATTGGTGAGTCAGTCGATGGATGGCCCGTGGGTAAATTTTAAAAAAATACTATTTTTATTAACTAACAAAGTCTAACAAGTGCTGTAAAAATATATATTGCTCATTATTAGTTCATGTAGGTTTATGCATGACATGATGTCAACAATTGAGACCTTATTATAGAGTTAGCAGATAGTTACCAGATGTGAAACGAAAAAATAAAAAGGGCAATTTTGGTAGTCTTAAATAGGAGAAAACATTCCTAGCATTTATTTTGGCAGTGCTCCCACAAAATTCTGAATCAAGCAATTTAACAAATTCAATTAAAGCAGAAGCCATCCAATTAGTGGAAGGATGCTTTTATGAGATTCCTTACATCAGTCCGTAGAAAATTAAGAAAAGCAAAACACACTGTGAATTTAAAGTGCAGACTGAAACTGAAGCAAGAGCATTATGTTCTGTATTTAAAAGAAGGATAATGCTTGGAAATGAAAACAATGTAGATATTAAACCAGTTTCATGCACTTGGGGTTGGGCATGGCATCATCTACGGCTGATGACTTACAATCGTCACAATGCTGACCCGGCATCATGATCACCAGAATGTTATGTTTTTAATTGTATAATGGTTTGCAATGTTTTGGCACATGCCCATCTAGCGAACCCAACCCCAACCCTATAAGTGACAAAATTCTAGATAAAACAGCTGATATAAGCAGCGACAAAGCTCCAGCGTTTCCCACAGATATCTGCATGCTAAGTTAAGTAATAAAGACACATTCACATTGACTTCAGCAAATGTGTTAAGACCACAGCACTGAGACAAACTTTATGAAGTACAGAGGCAGGGTCATACCCTCCAGTGTGAACACTAAGAGCAACTGTAACTGGTAGTCAGTCCTGCAGCATTCCTCCTCATGGTTTAGAGATGCTACCCACAGAGCTACTTCTGCAACACAACACCACATCAGTGTTGCAAGTTGCAACACTTTTGAGCATGAAAACGGCAAGTAACAACACATTGTAGACAAAGGATAAGAACGTACGATCTCTAGAGTCTCCAGAGTAGGGATATGGCGGTATCAAAATTTCCTGTTGCGAATAATTGCTCACGCTTTTATCACAGCATTGAAATTTAGATTTTAAAAAATGCTATTCAAAATACAGTATAATAGGTTAAAAAAACTTTTTTTCTTATAACAAAAATAACTCAATATTTAAATGCAATAAAAACAAACCATACTAATTAATACCAACATTTACTAATATGTGGACCCTTTTCTCACAGACCGTGATGATGCATTTCCACAGTTACTAACACAGTAAATCAAGCTATTTTTATTTTTAAAAATGTACATTTATTACAAAATGTGTTATAAGGAATATGCTTTGTCACATTACCTTGGCATTAAATCACAGAAAACTAGTGCATGAGTGTTTCTCATACAACAGCTGAGGGGATGTTGGAAAATTTGTCATTCTGAACTTGTAATAAATCTCTTTATATATATCTTTACCTCTTTTGTTAACTCACAAAAGTGCTATCATGATTTTTGTTTATCTGAATGGAAACTTCTGCTTGTGAGAACCCTGGAAAGGTTAAAAGCATTTCTTTTTTAAAATGTAATTTTTTTTTTAAAGTTTTTAATAAAAATCAATATGAAATGAAACTATCAAAATTTTTAACATGCTTTCTTCTCTATTTTGATGTATATCCAGGTGTAACAAACAGAAAAAATAAAGGAAGGACAGGACTTTATTTTGTCCATCAAGAACTGAATGTTAGATAATAAAAAAAGATATTACTCATTGTCAGTTCAGGTTAGCTAATGGATTAACTAATGGTACCAAATGAGACATTATTGTAAAGTGTTACCAGATAATCGTTTTAAATATCTATTATTTAGGAATATATGGTCTAGCACAAGCACAATCAAATTATTAGGAGTTGCTTTGATACATGTAATATTCCATAATAAATGTCACAGCATCTAGGCTCTTTCATGGACACTATTTATTTAGACACGCAAACATTATTTCATTTTGTAAGTGGAAGTGATATCCTCAATCTGCAAGCGTGAAAATGTGTTTAATAGCCTATCCAGAATACCTAAAACACTAAAAGCTGTATTTAAGCATCTATAATACAGCTTAATTACACTTGCCATGTGAATCTACAGAGAACGTCACCTCCAGTAATTAGACACTGCTATAGGAACAAGCGCTTGCACACGCACACATATGGTTGCAGGAATCCCTGCTTCAGTGCTGCAAAACAACAAAATATACTGCAGCCTTTCGCCTCAGTTTCTCCATTCCTAAATCCACTTACTCGCCCTTCCCTTTCCATTTCCTGCCCCCTCTTCGCTCGTTCACTTGCTCTCTGGTTTAAAAATGAAACCCAGCCTATTCCCAACCTCTCTTAGAAACGCAGCTAAACTCCACATTCTCCAGCTATTACATCACAGGAGGCCTCTGAGCGAACGCCAGGCCAGTGGATGCCATTGGAAGAAACTGACCCACAATTGCAGTTGCCTGAACAGCTCTGTGTTTACAGATACAGAAAACAGATCCTAGATTATGGACGTCATCAGTTTAGAATTATCTGTAGAATCTCTCACTATACAGTGCATGTTTGTTTAAGAGAAGTAATCTAGGATTCATGGAAATCAGATTGTGTTCAAATGGCCCATTGTTTGTGACTTATATTACTGGTTTTTGAACACCAGTGACAATGATAACAACATGTCTTACTTTTGCATAACACAGGACAGGATGATGGCCACCTGAAATGCATCCTCATGGACAGAGGGGTGTAATGCAGAATGCAAAATCCACTAGAATCACTTATGTGCAGCACTTATTTCAGCAGGAACAGAAGCAGCTCTAGGATCTTTCTACATTATAATAATATGCCAAAAATGGGATCACAGCTGAATTAAAGGAACAATTAGTTAAAATTCACTCTAAGTGGGATTCAAATCATATTAGATGATACCTTAGTAGCTGATGACATCAGCAGATCTTCGTAAAGGTACTCCAAAACAAATGTCTACAAAACTAGTTTGTGCACATTAAAGATCTCAAATGACACATTGTGCAATCCAATGCCGCAGAACAGGATGAAAACTAGGAAAAAAAATTAATTTGATGCCAAAAATGGCTTTTTAATACCCAAATGGAACTCTTTTGAAATGGAATGACTTGAAGCTATATTTGATATGCACATGAGCAAAAGTTCTCAAATACTCAGAAACACATTGTCATGTAAATATGATGTATTTGTAATATTATGCATACAAGTGACAGCAACAAACCAATACACAATAAATATATCATATGAAAAATAGTCAGTATTTAATTCCAATAACTTAGAATTATGTCAATAAAGTATTTTCCAATAATTATAAAATAAATCCAAATATATACAGTATAACTATAAATATACAGAATTTAAGTTGCCCACTGTTATGCTAGTCTCAAGTATAACAATGTATAGGTAGGTATTCTGTTCTTGTTGATTATTAAATTATTAATATACATGCTTCTTTACTCAAACTCTTTTGCAGAGTTACTGATGTCAGTCAAAAGCAAGGCTCCACAAAGGCTTCAGTAATGTTACAGCCTGTTCAGCACAACATGTTACAGGCCTACACGTCCATATGACAGCCAACCCAGGGTGGCTTGTTCTACTCTGTAACTGTTGGGAGTGGGTGTTAACCATTCATTCATCCATGTGAGAAGACCAAAACTAGGCCTGCCAGCGATGAGCTCATTCGTTTAGCCAACGGACTCCTCTCAGCAGAACAGATGGGCGATCAGACTGCACATTTGAGCCAGCAGTCTCTCAATTGTTACAAGCTAGCCTTGAAACTTAACCATAACAAGTCTCCTTTGTTATACAATTTCAAAACTAATGTATAAACATTTCTGTGTACGTTTTTGATTTACAAATTAAGGCAGATAGGCAAAAGTCTTGGGAACCTAGTGAAACATTTATATTTGGAAAATGATGCTCATCCACTTTAGTATAGCTAACTGAAGTTTAAAGTTAGGGCTGTAGGTCCAACTCAAGCACTATCAATTTCAACTGTTTTTCGTGGGCAGATCCAACAGCAAAGCACATCCAAGTGCCTCTTGTTCCTACCAGTTTTGCACAACCTTGGGGAGCCCGCGCCCACGCCGCCCAGGAGAGCCCTGCCACCTTGACATTCCTGGAAAAGCTCTGCGCAAATTTCACAACTACACTCTATTAAGTTTTGATCCATTCCTGATGTCTGGTCTTTGCTGAAACTGTCTGATATCTTTGCATTTTCAGACTGGAACTGCACGACAGATCATGCATAAAAAATAAAAAAACATTTCTACTAATCTGTCATGATATTAAATATTATTATCATGAATTTAATACATTACCTAAAAACAATTAGAGTAGTAGCATTGCTCAAAAACCTTTTTATATAATCTTAACTTGAAATTGCAATGCCATCGAGTTAATACTTTTACATAAAGCTAATGCAAAAAAAAAAAAAAAATCCTGAGAGAGACAAATATACAGCCTAAATTAAATCTGCAGTGCAAAATGATTCAATAATGAATCACCAGCTAATGATTAGAAATGCTTTAACAGATGTCAGACTCTGTGTGAACTTGTCTCTATCTGTTAATGCACATCTAAAGCTAATCTTAAAAGTCCAGCGTAAAAAAAAAAGAAAAAAAGAAAAGTGCATGCAACTGGTTTCAAGGAGAAGTAGCACGAGAACGAGAGAAGCGGGGCTGGTGCACTGCGCCGTGATTGAATGAACAAATCCAAAGCAAGCGACAAAAGGAAATATTATCACAATTCTCGGAAAAACAGCGGTAACAAAGCGTAACATGTTAACAAGTACAAAAGCATCTTACCAAACCATGCCATACGCGCCTTCTCCGATGTACGAGAGGTTGCTGTAGCGCGGCCCGACGTCGAAAGCCTGACCGCGGACCATCTCGGCACCGGATCCGGGGTTCGGACCGCCGCCAGCGGGGGCAGATACCGCAGCTGTCGCCATTGCTAAGAAACTGAGCTGCCTTCACACGCACAACAAACGCGCTTTTCTTACCCAAAGCAGCTTACGGAGCTCGGGAAAAGCTTTTAGGTTGAATAAAACACAGCGGGAGGAAGGATAGGCGACGTGGTTAAACTAAGCCGAAGTCTTCGCGTCGGAGTGAAAGTGTTGTTGACTGGCATGCAGTGATAGTAAGCTGCGCGTGGTGAGACTGACTGACTGCAGGCGGCAGCGAGCGCGAGAGAGAGAGTGCTGCCGCAGGAAGTAACGGAGCAGGTCACGTGGGCAGGGAGCGGAGCTTGGTACCATACAGATAGAAGTTACACTTATTAAGCCAGACGAGGTGATAAATGATGGGTAGGTCCTCTCTGTTTTACAGTTGTTGCAGATAATAATGTAAATATGCTTAGGAAATTATAAACAGATGTATCATGTTTAGGAGACTAATTGTTACAGTTGAACAACTTATAATAGTATTTACACGACAAAAATCACTTCTGGGTAATCTTTTTTTTTTTTTTTTGTAGGATGTATAAATAATTTTCATACTCCAATAATCTTTGTTTTATTTACATCTTCGAAAAAAAATAATCTTTTTTACAGTGTACCAGAACTGGTATGTATTATCTGAAGCAGCAGGTTCTTTTGTTTATTTTTATATACAGTAGACTGCATCATCTTCTTAAAACGTCAGTATTAATATTAAAAGAGCTGTCTTTTATGATGGTTTCCCAGATAAACTTGATGAAAGATACCCTGAAACCAATAAATCAGGCTGGTTTGTTGATTATCATCATCATCGTCACGTTAGGCACATTTTCTTAAAAGATTCAAGTATGGTTACACTTATAAAAAATATATACAAAACTGTGACTATATACATATATAATTTAAGGGTTAAATAAAGTAGCTTTTGTAATCTAGGGTACTGCTCCAGTCACAGCATTGTACCTTTTTTTCCCCCTGAGAGTTTATGACTTAATATCAAGAGGTCAAACTCTACGAATCTTACCTACGTGATTTTAAACTATAGATAATTTCATGATATAGGTCTTGTGTTCACAAACTCTAAATGGCTCATTGTAAGCACATACATTCTTTGCCTGCAAGAGTTCAGTTTTGCTCTGCAACCATTTTGCTGTGACCGTACAATCATGCGTGTACACATTTTTGCTTTGTGCAGCATATTTGCTTCACGTGTGAATCGTACATCAGTCAGACAAATCTTCTCATAAGTAGAGTAAGTAAGTGCCTGTGAAAGGAGACCATGGTAAACTAAAGTGCACAGTTGTGTGGTTTACCACGCTAGAGACAGCTAATCTAACACTGTCAACTGTGGGAACCACTAGTGCAGTAATAAATCCAGACACTAAACTGATGTGAAAAGTACTTTATTCACATTATATCTGATTAAAGCCCAATTATTTGATCCAGTATAAAACATTACGTGCATACAACCTCAACAATTAAGGTAAATAATAAAATAATAAAAATTAGGTCTGAAAAGATTCAGATCACATTCAGATCAGATTCAGGTTTATCAGTTAAGCTGTACAAAGATGATTCTGAAAAGTACATACAGATAAGGCAGAGAGCTGTTACACACGTGTTCCCATGGTTTGTGTGCTTTTTAGTACAATCAGCAACAATTACAAAATGTCCTGTGGAAAAAAAAATGCAGGAGATAAGTGTATAGAAATGCATACCAGCATAAATTCTACTGATGCATACGTTCATGAGCTTTCCTTTCTCCTGGACAAAGACACATTGGTAATTCAGTGCGCGAACCCTTTGAAGAACCAACTTTAAATACTAAGTACAATAAATACATTAGAAAACACAGTCAAGAGCAAAACACATTCTGACTGATCAATGTCATTTGGCACTAAAAATTATTTCATCATTAACTGCTAGATATTCTGAAGAATGTTTTTGTCCGTACAATGAAAATCAGTGTGGTCCAAAAAACATTTGTTAAATTATCTCCTCTTGTATTTCCCAGAAGAAAGTCATACTGATTTGAAATATCACAAGGGTGAGTAAAAGATGACAGCATTTACATTATGAGCAAAAATAAGACATTGCGCATTTTACTGAGATGTCACAAAATTCCCATCAGTGGCACATCCCATTTCCTAATGAGTTATGAGATCATCACCGATGATGTGCATAGATTTTTGGCTTTTACGGTCGTTGGCAATTACAAAAATTAAGTATTGCAGAATTAATCCCATATCTAAAATGTATATCCCATATCTGAAATCTATATTTATCAATCTAGGGGAAATAACAACATATTTATAATATACAGTCGGATACAAAAGTCTGAGACCACTAGTAAAAATGCTTCTACATCATAAAGTGCCTTTATTTATTTTTGAAGAATATAAAACAATTTTTTTTTTTTTTGTATTTAGCAGTGACGATCAAGTGGCTGTAAAGACTTAGTGTTTTCAATATGCACCAAATCCACATATTATAATGATTTCTGAAGGATCATGCAACACTGGAGTAATGATGCCAAAAATTCAGCTTTGCATCACAGGAATAAATTACATTTAAAATATATTACAATAGAAAAAAGTAATTTTAAATTGTAATATTTCACAATATAAATGTTTTTACTGTATATTTGATCAATTAAATGCAGCCCTGGTCAGAAGAAGATACTTATTTCCGACCCCAAACTAAAGTGTATATATTTTGAATCTAAGATTTTCAATGTCCTCAGACTTTAAGATGCCACTGTAATAATGATTTTTGATAAACTTTAAACATATTTTATTAAATTATAAGATATAAATCTGGACACTTGCACTCTTTTATTAAAATAAAGAATGCATTGGACTGAACCAAATGACAACAAATCAACATCTCATCACTCTGTCTTCACCTTACTCATTCACTATCCATTAGGTTAGTCATATTCTTGGCCTTATCACATTATAGTGACTGTGCTCCTATATCAGCTACCCGTCACGAAGCTTTCTAAAATATTGAGCGGCCGTAACGTGAGACGGCTTGCAGCATGCAGGATGTGCGGTTTGCAAAGTCTGGCTATGATAATACAACACCAACACGCCAGTCTTTACTCTGATATTTTGGGAAAAAAGCAGTGTAACAAAATGAATAAAAATATGATATGCATAAATAAAGGTTTACTGTAAAAAAAAAAAAAACTGCTTTGTGAAAAGCCGCAGCAACAAAGAGACGGTCTTTGCAAAGTCATACTCAGTTTTGGCACATGAAAGAGTTCACACAGTACAGTACAGCCATAAATACTTTTTTAATCAAATAAATAACAGTCTTAAAAATACTTACCTCCTACAACACTGGATTAGTACATCTGCTGAGAGCTGAAGGCCTTATAGTCAGTCATTTCTGTATATGTATACAATACTGTATATGTTAAGAGTATTCACATCAGTTTCTCTGCACTGTAAGAGTCGTATCAAATAGGGAGCGCAAACAACAAAGTACTACATTGTTTATGAGATATTAAAGAGATTAAATTAAGATTCTGTCATTTATTACTCACCCTTTTGTTGTTTCAAACCTTTATGCATTTCTTTTTTTCTGTTGAACATGGCAGAAGATATTTTGAAGAATGTTGGTGACTAAACAGTTTTGGCATTGACTTCCATTATATTCTTTGTCCATAGAGTGGACATCAATGGGAACCGGAACGGTTTAGTTACCATTATTTTTCAACAAACAAAATATCTATTATTATGTTCCACACAAAAAAATAAAGCCATAAAGGTTTGGAATGACATGAGGGTGAGTAAATGATGACAGGATTTAATTTTTCACATAACTATCCCTTTAAGCACCAGTAAATGTATATAAGCTTCTAAAAACAAGGCAAATAGTTAAAAGATGAAAACATGTTGATGAAGGCAAGTTCAAACATAGCAACAAAGAGAGTTAATAAATGACCAGGGATCAGACATTCTTGGAAAAATAAAACGAGGAAACGCCTTTCACCTGGGTTTGAAGCTTTCTTCTGAACGCATGACTTGACTCGTTTCAGATAACCTCAATAATCCCATATTCTTTTCAAATTCAACAACTCTTTAAAATATCAGTCCAGATGATGAACAGACCATCAGATGCTCTTGGTCCTCTGATTTGCTTCTATCATGGACAATTTCTTCTTATCAACACCTTTCGTATCCCTGTGGCTGCGGCCGTAGCTCCTCCTGGCTCTGCTCTGGAACTCCTCTCATAGGTCAAAAGCTTCTGCAGATCTTTGAGGAACACCAAAAAAACTGTGATGTTAAAGAAACCATCACAAGCAAGCAGAATGTAATCTTCATGCCCTTCAGCTGGATTGAGAAGCTATCAGCTTTGTTAGAGACATACAGCTTCTGAAATTTTTTTATAAAATGTATTTTACTAACTTGCACTCTAAACAAAATTACAAATTCAGCTAGGTAGAGCTGTGTAATACACACACACACACACACACACACACACACACACATATATATATATATATATATATATATATATATGTATTTATATATATATTATTGCATTTAAAATGTTTTCATATTGAGCATAACAATTTGAAGTGAAAAATGTACACACATTTCATAATTTCTTAGTATGCAGATAAGCTTGTACAAACAAAAACGGTGTTCATCTTCATTTCAGGCTGCATTGTGATTATTTTAAAGGGGGTGATTATTTTCTGTACCCAATATAAATGTATATCCAAAATCATTTCAAAAAACAGATCCAAAACATTAAATATGTAAAATATATAAATACATAAATCATCAAGACATATTTATCACTACACAAACAAATAAGTTTTATGTTATGTGCACCAATATAGCATCATGATAATCAACAATATATGCCTACATATATTTTCTTAACAAATGCAAGTAAATAAGCTTCTGTGAACATTTTTTAGCAGTAATGCAAATGAATTGTTGAATCAGTTTCTAAACTGTTTCTAAACCAGGCAATCTTGATTTTTTTATTTTTATTTTTATTTTTTGGTTGCGAGACATTCACCTATTGCTCTGGAGATGGCGTAGGTGTGACGTCCAACAACTAATGAAAGCAATGCATCCACCCAGATCCTCAATTCTTTTCTTCTCATCTTGTACAGAAACACAAGCACAAACATTCAAGATACAGTCTGGAGCTTTCACAACAGTAAACCCCTACATTTAGCTAAATTCAGAGAATAATGTTTATTTTGCCTCTCCAGACGTTCAAATTATTATTACTCTACGGCTTAATTATTTATTTTGCAAATAATGTTCAGAAACGCTGATCTTAAGCCAGTCAATGCCTCTCTAAGGACCATTTCTGAAGCTTTTGGCATTCAGTCGCTGTAGTGTGTATACAGAAACCACTGCTAATATTGATTCAGCATGTGGACAGCAGTCAGTTCCTCTGTCTCACATTTCAGCTGTTCACAGAGAACAGACAAGCATCTGATACGCTCGTGTTTCTATCTGTATTGGTCAGCAATGGCTTGTAGTGTGTCATATCTCTCTCTCAGGTTTGTGTGGGTCCATTAGGGTCACTGGTTCTCCCCGTTGAACCAGCATAGCTTGAGAGTCGCCCAGCCAGGAGACGGTCAGGCGATCAGAGGTCAGTAAGGCCACCACAGCAGTGCTCCCGCAGCACAGACGCCAAAAATTTCAGACAAAAACAAAGACAAAGGAATGTTTAGTTTGCCATCCTCTGGTAACTATGAGTGTGCTACAGTGTTTTTCTTTTTGTTTTATAATTATGATTCTCATTACTGTAATTCAGTAATTGTGATACTATTTTGAATGAATTATTGTGCTATTAAAATTCAAAATGAACTATACTAAATTTGTTTAATTATAATCATTTTAATTATAAAAAAATAAAATAATAAATTCACATTCTAATTATATATTTGTATATAATATATAAATCTTATATTTAAATTTTTAATAGGTTTTCATTGTGGTATGTTTGAAATTAGCTGTAGTAAATTAAATTACATAATATGTAATTTCCACTGAAATTTAAAGGGATACTCCACCCTGGTTATTAATGACAAAATGTTCATTTTGGTGTGGAGTATCCCTTTAAGTTAAACTAATCTCATACTGTCAAATACAGTCAAATAATTTACAACATAAATCACTATTTTATATTGTGCTATTATGTTCAAAATTTATAGCTTTAAATAAAATTATGAATTTAATAAAATATTTAATAAAATAATTTAGCAGACTCTTGTGTGCTTATTTTACAAAGTAATCAGATAATAAATAATTCACATTTTAAAATCATTTTGTCACAATGAAAAAAGACACTTCATTCAACTTATTGAACTCTGTATAATTTAAGTATAGGTAAAATTAATTCTTGTTTACTTGAACTGATTGTGTCATTGAAACGTGAAAAAGTGATTGAAAAAATTGAAAAAGTGATTACTCATATCCATACCTGTGGAGGACGACAGATGTGCAGCAAGCCTGCACCGTTTCATTGTCATGTTTTTAACCACAGGAGGAACACGGACTATATCTATCTGTATTTATTACAGTATAGGAACACTCAATGCACATAACAGCTGCATCTCAAGAAGTAGGAGATGTGTGAAAAGATTTCTTTCCATCATGAATTTTCACAAAATACACCAGCTTGACAAATAAGGGGAAAAACATTATTTTTTAGTTTCAGAAGCAGATGCACTGGGGAAAAAACCTGTTTAAAAGAAAACAAGTGTACACTTTGAAAAAAGCCATTATAAATGTCAGCTTGCTGTATTTTATGTTTTTTTTTTTTTTTTTTGGTTGAGCATGTTTAAAAATGGTTTGGTTTCATTTATTTGTTGCACACACGAATCTGAGATCAGGCTACAGTTTTGAACACAGCGTCACAGAAACAACACATTTAGACTGAAATAATGTAAACAGTCAATAAAACAAGCATGCTACTTTTTTAAGGAGAGATGTTGACAAACAATGTAAAAGCTGTCAAAACTTCATGTACTACTTTAGTTTGAACACCAGAGGGCAGCTATGCAGCTGAAATCATAAAACTGTCATTGAAAATAGTTTATATTTATTCATTAATTTCAGTATTGCCAGCCTATTAGTCACATATTTGATACAGTAAAGAAATTTGGGGGGATTTTTTAATTATTTTTCTGACTTGTTTTCTTAAGATAAGTATGTCAAGACCACAAGAAAAGAAAAGAAAAAGATGGCAAAAAATTTGCTCTGATTTAGATTAGATGTAACACTGCTGGAGCAACAAGTGGCAAATGGCCCATGCATCCACTCACACAACACAACTATTGAAAAGAAGCATTTGTCTGCGTGAGATGTTATCTAATGACATAACAGCAAGATATCGGAAAACACTCCCTTGTACTACTTGACAAGAGCTGCGGTGACATCATGCACATCTGACCTACATGAAGGCACAAAAAGGGTTAAACCTGACAAATCTGCACTGTGCAGACAGCAAAGAGAAACAATAGTGATTCCACAGACAGGAAGTCTGCCCTGAGAAATGTGTCAGGAGAGAAGGAGAAAGGATACAGAAAGAGATAATACAAAAACTCCAATGTAGATTTAAAATTCTGCACCAATGCTTTCATTTAACGCTTGGATTACCACTGATAGTACACCGGAGAAAAAACAAACACCAAATCTCTTAATCAGCTCATGCATAGTGAAACGTGCTGACCTGGTGCAAATACTGTCAGGAAAACAGATCATGCCAGACAGAGAGCGAGAGAAAGCAAATGGGAGGGAGGGAGATAGAGAGAGAGAGAGAGAGAGAGAGAGAGAGAGAGAGAGAGAGGAATGAGAAAACGCTCCTACTCTGGCTAAAGAGGGCAGATGTGTAACAACATTTTTAAAATCCTTTAGTTTTTAGAAAATGTACAAAGTAAATGGGCATGTAAACACAAACATAAAGCTGTATCTATAGCTGAGAAAGAAGAGGACATCATACAGCAGGAAACATAAACACATATCACTCATCTCTTCGACAAAACCCTTGATTGGGGTTTTCAAACTGACAAACGGGGGCCCATAAGGGAGTTCATGGAAGAGAAAAAGTGTAAAAAAAAAAAACCCAAAAAACAACAACCACTCAAAATTAAACAAATAATAAAACACAAGACCTAACTAAATAAATAAATTAATTGATTAAATTAATAAATAATTATAATAATAATTTTTAAAATAATACTTAATAAATATCATTAAAATAAATAAATAAAAATGTGGGAACCTCCAGGTACTCACAAGGGTGTGGTGGGGTATCCATGGAAACATTTGGTGAAAAGCAGAATAAAAAAAAAAGTTAATCTAATTAAATGTATTATTTTTAAAATATTAAAATGAAATAAATAATTTAAAGGGGGGGTGAAATGCTCATTTTCACTCAATATCCTGTTAATCTTGAGTACCTATAGAGTAGTACTGCATCCTTCATAACTCCAAAAAGTCTTTAGTTTTATTATATTCATAAGAGAAAGATAGTCTGTACCGATTTTTCCCGGAAAAACACGACCGGCTGGAGGCGTGGCGTGTGGGCGGAGCTAAAGAATCACGAGCGCCAGTAGGCTTTTGCGTTGAGAGCATGTGGAAACTGTGACATTACCGTGAGGGAAAACCCATCATACAAAACAAACCATGGCTAACAGTCAGATTCAGCTGTTTATTTATGATCCAGAATCAGATCCAGAGGCTGAAACTGAACGAAAGCAGCAGCAGTAACGACTCGCTCCGAGCGGGGCTCGAACCCGGGTCTCTGGCATGGGAGGGGACGCACTAAAAGGAGGCAGAGATATTTTAAGCAGTTTTACTCACCGCCTGGGGTTCCAACACACGATCGTGACCCTTTTTCGTTTGGGACTGCATTATCCTTAAGAAATAAACGATACACAAATCCGTCCTCAAACTGGGCCTTGAATAAATAATACATAACAGTACAGTAGAATAAAAAAATGTCTTCTAAATATTATTTTATACACACTAATAATATTAATTTTCACAATATAAATAACATCTTTAATACATAGCTGTCTTTTCAATTACAGAATGGGGGTCCCTTACTTGAGGATGGTCATATATGGGGGTCAGTGACACCTGAAAGTTTAGAAACCCGTGACCTACGTGATGCACATAACAAACCTCTCTGAGAGCAGTCGGAGGCCCAGATCCAGACTCTCTTCCTTCACCTCCAGCACAGAGACTTTGCAGCTAAGTGGACTGATGGGAAGCGGGTCCTCAGTCCCAAGCAGGTTTGAAAAATCCTCCACGAACATCTTGAGAAACTTTCCAGCATTGACTTGTTCCATGCAACTCATGAGTGTGGACTCGAGGTAGGAAGTTGGAGATGTCCAAAGGAATTGCAAACTTTACGTATGAATCTACAAATAAAATAAATGAATAAAGAAAGAAAGAAAATAACACACACAACCACTTCCACCAGAACCTGTCAGTGTTGTAAATGTAATTGCCTCAGTAAGTTTAAAGCAAATATGTAGCTATATTGATATACACTTCTTCATACAATAATCTATGAAAATAGAATGTGAGAGTGTTGGCCAATCAGAATATTCGGAGGCTGCCCTTTGTCAACATCAATCAATAACCTGTGTCTGGGGCGGGGCTACCTGTTGTTCCAAAGTAAGAGGTTTTTTATTTATTTTTATTAATTTTTTTACATTGAACAAAATTATAAAGGCAACACTTCTTTTTTTGACCCCATTTTTTATGAGCTGAACTAAAAAATCTAAGATTTTTTCTATGTAAAAACATGAGTGCGGTTGGAAGTACTGGCGCATGAAGTCACACCCATTTAGTCACTACGCAACAAAATCCAATCCTTCTGCAGAAGTCGCTGTGACAGACAGGAAGTACAAACATAGCGATATATAAGTGTTAAGGATGAACGTTTGAGGCGCGGAAGAGACTTGTCAGAAAGGGATGAAGACAATCCGTTCGGTTGTCAGATCGATGTGACTGTCTGGGCGGTGACAGACCGATCTTATGAATATTAATACGAACTTTTAACTAGCTAACCAACGAGCGTCCAGTCATCCATGATAGCTAATTAATATTCATAAGCCAAGGTTCTGTTTCTCAACATGAAAATAAATGAGGCAAGCAAGGAAAGGTTTAATTTTTTTTCCTCCATTGTACATGCAAAGCGGCTTTAGATGTACATAGAAAACTTTTTTATTTTAATGCAAGACTGGTGACTTAATACTACTGTATTTTGTTTAAATGTGAAACCAAAAACGTTACGTTATACAAACATTTTATTCTTAAACATATTGGTAGACAAGTGGCACTTAAACTTTTTTTTTTAATTGTTTGCGTAATGTGATATCATTAGTTAAACAGTGTAAAATGTTGTTTATTATATACTCTGAATGAAATTAAGTGCAAATGATGGCAAGTTTGAAAATACAATTAAAACACCATTGTTAAATAAATAATAAAATAAATACGTTTTTTTTCTTCTTTACAGAGTACAAGACTGGTCTGAAGCATGCTATTGTTGTGGTACTATAATCTGTTTTATTTTTATTTATTTGTGTTGCTAACTTCATTTATTTTTTTGCTACACTCTAAAAACTGCTGGGTTGAAAACAACCCAATTTGGGTTATTTTGACAACCCAGCGCTGGGTCAAAAAGGGACGAACCCAGCGCTGGGTTGTTTTAACCCAACCAGTTGGGTTATCATATTTAACCCAGCCTGCTGGGTTGCCTTTTTTATGGTTTAAAATGACTATATTGCAGGGTTTAAAAAAACAGAGCGGGTGTTTTTTTTATCACTGTATTTCAGAAGGAAAACTACTGTATTTAGAAAATGTTCGATATCATTTCGCATGTGCTTGATAAGGCAGCGTTCGTGAGCTCAGCACCGCTCTGCAGCCGTTACCGGAGAAACCTACCTCTCCCGCTCCTAGCGCCTCCTGCTGGCAGAAAATAAACTCGCAGAGTGCAGCCATGCGGGGAAACAATGCATTTCTACGTTAAAATTAACCCAAATTGAGCTAGGCATTAAACCTACAAATGTTGTTCATTTTAAATATCACTTTTACACACAAATAATAATTACCAAAAGGAAAATATTTATTAAAAACAAGAGAAAAGACAAAAAGTAACATGTTAGAAGAAATGCAGAAAAGGATGGTATTAACAGCTACAGAGTTCATAAACAAAGCATTGAACATTTGATGAATATAACTTAAGATCAAATTGGACTTTGTTCAATTGTATATATTGTATAAAAATATACGAAAACACATACAATAAATTTACAATTAGTTAGTTTTTTTTCCAACTATTCTGGCATGAGGAGTACACAAATAAATCACAACATTAACTTTGATATTATAACCTTTAACAGACGCATGTGTGTGTGTGTGTGTGTGTGTGAAAGAATGTGAGCAGGTGTATGAATGACAGAGTGTAAACTTTTCTACTAAACAACACAGAAAAAGCATTTAACTTTTTTTTTTTTAACAAATTATACACTTACAGTTTGTTTCATAGTCCATGAATACAGATCATGCATCACGGTCAATTTTCATGATCTCTTTAGCATAACTGATGTAGTCATGAAGAAGCCCCATCAGTACAGCAATCCAGGGCAGCGTCCTTCTTTAAAACCACCGCTGCATCAGTTTAGGGGAAAGAAGATTCTCCTCTCTGACCAGGATTCATCCCAGTCACCGCCTGCTCTTCATCAGTGGCTTAAGAGAAACAAATTTGAAAAAATTAAACATTTAATTCAACTATCCATTTTCAGGTAGAGGTGTATTCACATCCGTAAGGATAGGTAAATAATCGGTTTTAAAGTTTCAACACTTTGTGCGGTTGTTTAATGTCTCAGTCCACCACAGCGCTCCAGGAGGCTATAATGGCAGCACTAGTGTGAGGACAGGTGATATTGTTTGAATAAATATTGCTTTCAGAAAGCTTCTTTACTGAAACATTAAAACAGACATGACATTCACATACCTCACAATATTCATGTACATGGAGGGCTGCTCTTCAAACCGTTAGTTCACCAAATAATTAAAATGTTCATAATTTACTCTCCCCATGTTTTTCCAGACTCATACAAACTCTGTTCATTTTTTGGAAAACATATGAATATATTTAATATTCTCTTTTTGTGTCCTCCATTGCTGGTCTGGGAGACCAATATTTTATTTTGAACATACATGTTTGCTATCATATAATTTAAGATGTATTCATATATAAATATCAGAATTTACTTCTACAATAACTCTATATTTATTAAGCTTGAAAATACTGATTATCTAAACTATAAATGGATTAACAAATATTATGAGAAAACTAAAAATATATTAATTTATGTTGTAAAGACAGACAAAAGTCTTATAGGTTTGGAATGACTTGAGGGCAAGTAAATGATTTTTTGTGTGAACTTTACCTTTAAGAGCGAAGACCAAGAATAATGACTCTCCAAATCAGACAACTCCAAAGTTGGTTTGAGTTCTGCAATGAAAAACACAGACATCAATGGTCTTAATGAAATGAGCACATTATCACACTGTTGTTGCATCAAAATGTGAAGTAAACTGGCAGGAGACAACAGAAACATTTATTTTCTAAAAATAACTTACATAAAATCTCAAGGGAATGATGATCTCCCATGTCTCTTGCTTTTAACATCTACAAAATCAAAAAACAAACATTATTTTACTCTAAGTAAAAAAACAACAACTGATAACATGAAATTATGAAGTTTACTTGCCTTAAACGATCTTTCCCTCTCTTCAGAAGAAGCTGAGAAAACCACCTCCTCACACAAGCAGACTTGTGTGTCCTTAACTCCAGTTAGTTTGAGTTCTGCAAAGAGGGGCATCAATGGTTTCAATAAAATATTAACATATACATACATACATACATACATATATAAAATCACACTGTTTTTGCATTAAAATGTGAAGTTAACAGGCAGGACACAACAGAAACATAAATTTTCTAAAAAAAAAAAAAGTAATAATAATTTAACTTACATCAGTCTCAAAAGAATGAAGTTATCTTGTCTCTGGATTTCAACATCTAAAAAAAAAAACACACACATTATTTTAGTCTTAGTAAAAAATAAAGATAACTTGATGTTATTCTGAAGTTTACTCTCCTCAAACAGTCTGTCCCTCTCTTCAGAAGAACACCTCCTCATCCTCACACAGGTCTGTGACTCCTCACACAAACAGCTTCTGTGTCTTTAACTCTCAGCGCGAGGACAATGAAGACAGGAGCTGGACAAGTCTGAAACATTACATGTAAAACATACTTTTAACAGTTACCACTTCAACAGCCTCTAAATAATTATGCTAGTCTTTACTACACAATGCCGTTTCCTTTAGGAGACAAACATACATTCAGTTTAACCGCGAAAAGAAAAGACAAATTCACATGAGCGTAACCGTGACCATAACCGTTCTGTTAACGCCTCAAAGAGAACAGATAATGTAAAATCTTATGTAAATATGACAAAATACATTCACAGACGTTATATTAAAAGTACATCCTCCGTTCAATAACGTTACATGAGGCAGTTAAGACCTCCGTGTCCGAGGCGAAAACCACGTACGTTTTTTTTTTATATAACGTTAGATATAACGTTAAGCTCCTTTGTTTCCGCCTTTCATACAACCGGGTAAACAATAAAAGATAACTTACATTTTGAATATTTAACGTTACTTACCATAGTCTTTCACTCGCTTCTCACTTCTATCACGCTGAGAAAATGGCAGCTGCTTGCACTGGAGAGACGTACGATTTTGACGTGACGTGCGTGCTCTCCTTCACGTCCGCGTCCTCAACCCACCCCCGCTGGGTTAAAAAAGATAGTTATTTTCAACCCAAACTTGGGTTAAAACATCCCAAAGTCCTATCCAACGGCCTCAACCCAGCATTTGGGTTGAAAAAACAACCCAGCGTTTTTTAGAGTGTAGTTTAGGCATTTATGTGTATTTCTGATATGGTTACATTTTTTTTTTGTAGTTTACATAAACTGATTTATTGTGTATTTACAAACTTAATGTTGTATATTGTTTCATATAGATGTGTGACTTTTCTCTTTAAATACATTTTAATATTACTCCAGACTTCAATGGCACATTATTATTAAGATATTATATTAATAGAAAAAAAAAGTTATTTTAAATATTTTCACAATGTTACTGTTTTTACTGTATTTCTAAGCAAATAAATGCAGTCTTGATGAGCATAGGATTTCTTTTAAAAACATTTTAAAAAATCAGTTTAGATTCAGGTGTCTAAATCTCTCTTTTTATTTAATATAAATATACATAAGCCAAAAACCACAGAAGAAAATACAGCAAAAAAATTTATTGCCATTTTCATCTTTTTAGTTTGCACTTTAAGACTTATTAAGCTGCAAGACAAATACACTTTACAAGATATTCTACACAAAATATGCTGCCAAGGCTGCCGTTTTATCTTTAGGCTTTTCAGGATTCCCTTTCCCCATGGGCCTCCTCCCTCTTCCCCTCCCTCTCCATCTCCGCGCTACTCCAGCCTGGTGCATGGGATGCAACATGGTCACATGTTTCAGCTCCACCATATCCTGGAACACAGAATCGCAAAACACACAGCCAGTGCGTTGCGTTTCACCATCGGGCAATGGCGAGCGTCTCTTGTTGAAGTCCACTATGACCAGTGAGGCTTCGCAGGAATCACAGCTGTCCTGGGACACCTGCACTTTATGGGCCTGCTTAAAGAAATGCACCACCACGTTGCATTTGTTGCAAGCCATCCGCCACTTTGGACCCAAGGTTAATATTATTAAACAAGAATCAGAGCTTTATAGTTTCTCTTCATGTCTCTGAAGGGAGGGTTGCTGAAGAGAAACTTTTGCCACGAGTCCCTGAGGTCCACAGCACCAGCTCAAACTCATCCAGAGGACACTTTAGCTGTTTGTACAGATTAATGGCTCCATTCTGAGGCAAACTGTAGGATCTCGTCACAGTGAGAGCAGTGCAGGTGGCTAGGTTTGGCCTGGGGGTGATTAAAAAAGACCAATGTGTAAAGCAAAATTACTTTATATTTGACACTGCATAATGATAAAGCTTTAAAAAGCAATCTGGGTATTGTCTGACTCAACTTTTTGCAGTTGTAGAATACATTGAATATGCATTCATTGGAACGTTATATTTATTACTTATGAAAATATAACACCATTTTATTTAGATGTTGCATTTGAGCTGACTTTTTATTAAATAATGCTTCTCCGTGTTAAAAATTGATCATTTAAAACATATTGATGGTGGAAAACACAAGTCAACCACCAGCATTTACTGAAGAACTAAAATATTTCAGTTTATCATTTGCCATATAATTTACCGTCCGAAATGAGGACGTAACAGTAAAGACCTCAGTGGCTGACCTCACTCAGTACATTTGGCTTGAGAAAATCAGCATTAATCTCACTTATGCAAGCGGTTGACATTGAAGCCCATTTAACAGGGACATTAAACCATCAGCCTAAACTCTCATTTGAATGATGGGACATTGATGAATAATTTGTGAGTTATTCCACATTCAGATGGACACAGGACAATATTATGGTAAACTGATTTCTTGTTGAAGGTCATTTTCAGGTGCACATGTATTGGCTGAAAGGACAAGAGAAAAGCTCAAAGTGAATCAGAGTGGAAAAGAAATAAACCATGTGATTTACAGCAGCATGGCCATTCAGATGGTAATTAGGATCAAAGTTAGTGTGTGTATGCTCTGGGAGCATCAAAAACTTTTGCTGCATTACTCACTGCATGTAATCAACATCATTTCCTGTCAACATGATGTCAGATGTCTTAAAACTGTATTTCTGGTGTACAAAGTACTGTGGGTACTGTTCAAAAGATTAAAAAAAATATTGATTAAATTGATCAAAAGTGACAGTAAAGACATTCATAATGTTACTGTTTCATATAAAAAACTGTGTTCGTTTAAACTTTCTTTTCATCAAAGCATACTGAAATGAAATGCATCAAGGTTTCCACAAAAATATTAAGCAGCACAACGGTTTTCAACATTGATGATAGTAAGAAATGTTTCTTGAGCAGCAAATCAGCATGTTAGAAAGATTTCTGAAGGATCACATGACACTGAAGACTATGGAAGCCTGTGTCTGCCAATAAATAAAAAATAAAACAAGGTAACTGAGTTTTTATCTCACAATTCAGACTTTATTTTCTCAGAATTACGAGATATAAACTCACAATTCAGAGAAAAATAAGTCAGAATTGTGAGATAAAAAGTTGCAATTAGTCTTCAGTGATGAATAAGGTAGTCTGGAGGATTGGTCTGTTTCTCCAGTAGTTTGATCTCGTCCACTGTAAATGTGTCTCCTCTCTCACACAGAGGAGTGCGTGTGATGTAATCATACAGACACCAGCCATCGCTGCCTGCAAAGACAAAAAGATATTTGGTATTTTAGGATATTCCTGCAACATGGCCTCTGAACTGCATTTGGTTTATAGTTACATTACCATTCAAAAGTATTGTGCAGGTACGATTTTTAAAATGTTATGTTTTTTTGTACTCTGTAAGGCTGCATTTATTTGACCAAAAATATAGTAGTAACAGAATACAAATAATTATTATTAAAATGTATTAAAATAACAATAACCACTATTACCCCAGTCTTCAGTGTCGCATGATTCTTTAGAAACCATTCTAATATGCTGATTTGATATTCAAGAAATATTTCTTATTATTATCAATGATGCTGCTTCATATTTTTGTGGAAAATGTAATTTAACAAATAGAAAGTTCAAAACAACATTTGTTTGAAATAGAAGTCTGTTACATTATAAATATCTTTATTGTCAATTTTAATCAGTTTGATGCATCCTTGCTGAATAAAATATTTCTTTCTTTCACCAAAAAAAACAACAACAACAACAACAACATACTAGACCACCACAGTTTTAAATGGAAGTGTATATAAACTACAGGTCAAAAGTTTGGGATTTGGGATTTTTTATGTTTTTTTTAAAGGAGAATCTTATGCTCATCAAAGCTATATTTATTTGATCAAAAATACACGAAAAATGTAATATTGTGAAATATTATTATGATGTAAAATAATGCTTTTCTATTTTAATATACATAAAAATCGAATTTATTTGTGTGATTCAAATCTGAATTTTCAGCATCATTACTGCAGTCTTCAGTGTCACATGATCCTTCAGAAATCATTCTAATATGCTGATTTATTATCAGTGCTGGAAACTGTTGTGCTGCTTAATTAATATTTATTTTTTGGAACCTGAGATACTTTTTTTCAGGATTCTTTGATGAATAAAAAAAAAAAGAGCATTTATTTAAAATATAAATCCTTTCTAACAATATACACTACCGTTCAAAAGTTTGGGTCAGTAAACTTTTATTCTGTCTTTTTTGAAAGAAATGAAAACTGTTATTCAGCAATGATGTGGTCAGTAATTGAAGTGGCCCAAAAGAGGTGCCAGTACTCTATTAAAGCCCCCCAAAAAATAATTTTCTGTTCTTTTTTATTTATTATTATTACCCTCATCTCCTGAGGTAACAACAACTATATTGAAGGGCTTACAGCAGTCAACAGGCAACCTTAATAATAAATCCTTTTATAGTTTGTGGATTTGTTTAAGCTACAAAGAACTACTAAACATAAATAAAATGTGCAAAAGGATTTTGATCCCCAAACTGACTCAAATGATTCGCGAACCTGCTTTGAACTCCCAAACTGACTCAAATGATTCGCGAACCCGCTTTGAACTCCAAAACTGACTCAAATGATTCGCAAACCCGCTACGAACTCTCGAATTGATTCAAATGATCCGCGAAGCCGCTCCGAACTCCCGATTGATTCAAATGATTTGCGATCCCCAAACTGACTCAATGATTCGCGAACCCGCTCCGAACTCCCGAACTGACTCAAAAATGATTTGCGATCCCGCTCCGAACTCCCGAACTGACTCAAATGATTCGCGAACCCGCTCCGAACTCTCGAATTGATTCAAATGATCCGCGAAGCAGCTCCGAACTCCCGAACTGATTCAAATGATTTGCGATCCCCAAACTGACTCAAATGATTCGCGAACCCGCTACGAACTCCTGAACTGACTCAAATGATTCGCGAACCCGCTCCGATTTCTCGAACTGACTCAAATGATTCGCGAACCCGCTCCGAACTCCCAAACTGACTCAAATGATTCGCGATCCCGCTCCGAACTCCCAAACTGGTTCAAATGATTCACGCTCCATACTCAGAACTAGGAAGAATTAGGACGCGTGCATTGTGAAGGGCGCTCTGAAAAGCGGTAGTGAAGGCAAAGGATTCAAACCTCTATTAAAACAGATTTCCAAATGAAAGTACAGATACGCTAAAAGCACGTTCTGGGCGCATGGAGAGGTGGTGGTACGCTCAAGAGCTATATTTGGAAGTGGCGGTACTGAGTACTGGTGCGTGCCGGCCCACTTAAAAGTATGTTACATACTTTATTAGTTATTTAAGCTTAAATTAAAAAATAAATACATAAATATATACAACATTTTCAACATTGATAATTATAGGAAATGTTTCTTGAACAGCAATCAGAATTTCAAAATGTTTTCTGAAGGATCATGTGACACTGAAGACTGGAGAAAATGATGCTGAAAATTAAGCTTTGCTGTCACAGAAATGTATCACATTTTTAAAAAGATTAAAATAGCTATTTTACATTTTATTAATATTTCACAGTATTACTGTTTTACTGCATTGTTTTTTTTCAAATAAATGCAGCCTTGGTGAACATAAGAGACTTTTTTTTTTTTTCAAAAAAAAAAATAAAACTACCAAATACCCCAAATTTTGAAAAGTAGTGTGTGTTACATATTTTCAGTCTAAGTAATTAGTTAACTAGTTACATTATTAGATCATATAATATCACAAGGCAAGCTGCCCACCCATAGCAGAGCTGGCCACTGTATTCAGTGCAAGAGGTCTCTGCTTGGCTTTCTCTTTCTTAGTCACCGAGTCAACCTGCAAGAAAAGACACATGATAAATCATGCAGTTACACCTTCAGCACATTCTGCACTTCTGAAATATATGATTACATATAAAATAAAGAATTGAGATAAAAATACAAACTTTAGCCTACTTAGCAGTATTTGCCATGTTAACAAACATTTGACCAAAAACTCGCTCGGTCCCAGTCCAAGGTGAGGGGGCTGTCCTTGCCTTTAAAAACCTGTGTGCAATATGTAGAATATGCAGGAATTAAAAAAATATAGTGCAATATAATAAACAGCTGTTCTGTAAAAGAATTTGTAAAACTTGATTTTGCAATTTCAGCAGTAAAGGCCAGAACTGACCTTGGCCTATACGACCCAGTACACTTCAGGTTTGAAGGACTGGATCTTGTCATGCCGTTCCACACAGAATCCCAGAGTGGGAGTCTGACAGAAACCGGACGAGATCAAGGTGGAGTCCAAATTCCCATATTTCCCTTGGAAGTATTGGTCTGGAAACTAAAATTTAGAGATAATGGTGTGAACACCCTACTATCATCTTTTATTGGAACAGTTTGACAAATGCACTACTGAGTTAAGTAAGATTTCTTTTTTTGAATGAAATTATTTTCATTCTGCAAAAACATTAAACAAAAGTGACAGTAAAAATATCTATAAAGTATACATGTGACCCTGGACCACAATTAAGTGTTCATTTTTCGAAATGGAGATTTATACATCATCTGGAAGCTGAATAAATAAGCTTTCCATTGATGTACAGTTTAATAGGACAATATTTGGCTGTGATACAACTATCTGAAAACAAAAACAAATTGTCCAAATGAAGTCCTTAGCAATGCATATTACTAATCAAAAATGATTTTTTAAACTATATTTCTGGTAGGAAATTGACAAAATATCTTAAAGCAACATGGTCTTTACTTAATATTCTAATGATTTTTGACATAAAAGAAAAATCGATAATTTTGACCCATACAATATATTTTTGGCTATCGCTACAAACATGCCTGTGTAACTTAAGACTGGTTTCGTGGTCCAGGTTCACATATGTATTATTCAACAAAGAATCCTGAAAAATCCTAATTACCATATTAAAATGATTTCTGAAAGATCATGTGACACCGTCTTCACTGAAAATTCAGATTTGCTATCACTTGAAGTAATTAGATTGTAAAATATATCAAACTAATACAGATATAATAAAGATATATATATATTTTAAGTTTTAATAATATTTTGTGATATTACTGCTTTTATTATATTATTATAACTTGGAAAAACCTTTTCAAAAACATTTACAAAATCCTACCAACCCCAAACTTTTCAACAGTTGTGTATATTGCACACAACAAGATTGTATTGTAATGGTTTGAATAAAAAATACTTTCCTCAAATTATACTTTCCTGCAAAACATTAAGGATGGGGAATAATACAACAAGTCAACTTTGCATTGTCTTGTAGATACAGTTACAGATTTTGCCTGCATTTTCAAAGCAGTCCAACTGAAGACAAAATACTTGCCGATAAAGTCCAGACTCATGTTATGTCCACACACTGACGTCATCTTCAACCTCACATTTTGGCCCACGAAGCTTCCTGTGTACTCATGGACTGAACACGCTCCATTCAGGCCTTTTCGCGTCGAACAGCTACCTGTAAGTGAAAGGCAAAAAAAAAGAGAAGTGTTCAAGTATTTCTTCGGTTTCAGGTCCCACTGATTTTCATAGCATGGAAATAAGTCTGATAAATAAGAAAATAAGTCACTGAGACCATCATTCTTCAAAATATTTTCTTTTGTGTTCAGCAGAAGAAAGAAATGCATACAAGTTTGTGATGACATGAGGGTTTTGTGACATTTTAACATTCGGCAAAACATTTTAACCTAAAAATCATGCAAACATAAGCATACACTTTTCTTATTGCATTGATTGCATTGCATTCAGACTTTATCCTTAGCTTCAAACATCATTCTTCACACCTAGAACCACATCTCTAATGTCTGCAAAAGCAACTAATGTGATCACGTAAGCTTGACTTCTGCAGTAAGCGCTCCGTCAGAAACTTTAATGGTCGACACTGACAAACCAGCAGACTCAAAGCAGTCTAATTAGTGCTGGCATTGAGCGATCCATAATAAAGTAAAATGAGAAAGCTAAGAGCAGATTATGCATTATTCTTTTTCTATTTCGTGCTCTACCAGAGTTAAACCTGAATGACGCCATCGGTCCTCATCAGGTAATGAGATGCTGTCCCAAGGCTGAAATCTGATGAAGGAGTTCATTGTGAATGAGATGATGATGATGATGATGTCCTCTCTGGCTCACGCTACAGATTTTTGGAGGTCTCCATTGAGATGGTGGTACATAAATATAGACCCAAAAGGAGGGGATAGACACACTTGGACTGGAAGCTTTACCCTCTACAGGCACGGCAAGCCTCCAGCCTCTCGCTGCACTCCTCACCTCCGTTTCTCCAGCATGCAACATCTACAGGTTAGTATCCAACACCATTCTCACATGAACTGCCTCACAATCAGCTAGGACCCAGAACTAGAGAACTGCAGCTACTTGGACTGAATCACTTTCTACTTCTGATACAGCCGAATACAGACAATAACTATCCTTCAAAACGTTTGGGGTTGGTAAGGTTTCCTTATGTTTTTGAAAGAAGTCTTCAATGCTTACCAAGGATGCATTTATTCAAAAAATGCATTAAAAACAGTAATACTGAGAAACATTATTACAATTGAAAATAACTGTTTTTTTATTTTAATATACATTCAATGTAATTTATTTCTGTGATGCAAAGCTAAAATTTCAGCATCACTACTCCAGTCTTCAGTATCACATGATCTTTCAGAAATCATTCTAATATACAGATTCGGAGTTCAAGAAAACATGTTGAAAACAACTGTGTGAAAACCATCATTTAATCTTTTGATGATGTTAAAATGTTCAAAAGTACTGCATTTATCTAATATAATTTTTTTTCTAACATGACAAATGTCTTTAATGTAATTTTTTATCAATTTAATGATTCCTTGCCGAAAGTATGAACTTCTTAAAAAAGAAAAAAAAAGGGAAAAAAAAGACCCTAAATTTTTTTAAAGCTAGTGTGCAAATAAATCTAAATAATACATAAATAATGCATATATATAAATTCACCAAAAAACATTGAGAAATTGAGAAACCATGAAAATTAAATTAACCAAAAGTGTCTTGGCTGATCGCTAAATTAAAACAGATGGGGATCCAAACCTGAAAGTAAGCCGACACTAGATAAAATCCGTTTTTAGTATTTATTAGAAATTTGTTTAAAAATAAATAAATAAATAAAAATGTCTGAGATGCAAACCTCAAATAACTATAACTGAGAGCCTAGGACAAATTTTTAGTAAATATAGACTAAGGCACACAATGAATCTATAACTATTCTTTAACTTGAATGATGCCAATGTACACTGCTGAAGAGTATCTGTGAATGTAGTTGTTATATTTTGGCATTAGCATTAAATTGGCCGCAATCCATAAAGGGGTCTACAACTAAAAGACTGAAGATGACATGAGCATGACATTATTACTTTGTACCCGTCATCCAAAGCACACCAATGATAATGATGGTTTGTTGCCTACTTCTCATTCTCTCGCTCAGATTCTAGGACTCCTGAGCATTTTTGTGCTGGTCTTGAACCCCAGCCAGTGCAGTCCGATCATGACCCAGTGTGTGGAGCACACCTACTGCTCCTCCACGCTGAAAGAGTACCACACACAGCTCATCAGCCTGCCCAGCAGAATCAACGAGCGCAGCGTCGCTGCATGGAGCTACGAGTGAGTACAGCTGATTTTTAAGGCTTGTTTTAAAATATGGATTTACAGACATTAATAGAAAAGACGTTTTGATGCCAATTAGGACAATTTCAGACCATCAAATTCTGAATATATATATATATAATTTTTTTTTTTTTTTTTGCACTAATAACAGTGAGAACATCGACCTGGACCGTGTGCCACAGGTCATCTATGAAGCAAACTGCCTGAACGGTCATTCCTGTAAGGGGGTCGACAGCTCTTTCAGTCTGGAGAGCATCCCCATTGCAATCAAAATGCCTTTTCTCCGAAAAAACCCAAGATGCCCAACTTATGCACTGGAATTTGAGGATGTGAACATCGCCTGTATATGTGCTACATCCAGACAGAATTAGCGCTGGGTCTAACAATCAAGCATTCTAACAATTCAACTATTATAATAGCGTCACTTAAATGTAATCTCAACCACAAAGAAGTCTACTGAATAACAATGCTTATCATCTTAAACAAACACCACCACAATGCATACTACAATATAGATGTCTTGAGTTGCTAAATGCTTGTAAATGTGATTAAATAAACTAGTTTTGTAACAAAATCCTCTTTCTCTCATTCAAGAAACAAATGTGTCTCCAATTAAAATGTATTAATTGAATTTACTGGTTAAAAGCGAGGTTGGCAAAAATCAAGCTCTGTGATTGTTGCCATCAAGGCCCCAGCGGATTTAATACAGATGTTTTTGTTATGTCCATCCATAACTTCTTTTTGGCTATCAGTCTGTAATAGTTAATGAAACAGATCAAGTCTGGCCCTTTTTGGACTTCCCTCAAATGTCACTGGTTTACCTGGAAAAACTGCAAGACGTTTGCCTTCTTAACATTATTAGCTAGACGCCGCATTCTCCTGCTGACTGGATGACTGGATGAGAGATGTCATGAGCTTCATTCATTTGGGAAAAAATGAGGTGTGCGTTAAAGTGCAACATTGGTATATTTTCTGAGATCTGAGATCCCTTCATTATTTTTCTTTCTGAATATGTCAGTAATACTTCTTCTTAGAGTGTGTCAATCTAAGCATTAAGATTTTAACATGACCGTGGCCTGAATCTGGTTAGGAGTGTGTGATTTCAAGTGTGGATACTTATGTATGTATATGCATATTCATTAAAGCTGTAAAGTTTTGTTTGTGGAGGTAATAATAATGCATACTTTTGATAAACGGTCGAAACGTCTAAACTGTAATGCTCTGATAGATATTCTATACTCGACAAATTAGGCTTGATGTTCTTTGTTTTATAATATGTATTGGTTTGTTTATGTTTTATTTAGTTATAATTTAATATGTTTTTCTTTTTTTCTCTTGTGGTGGGGAAAAACTATTTTGTCATGATTCTCCTGTAACTGTATTCGATTATTATTGTAAAAGTTCAATAAACAAGATTAAAAAAAAAAAAAAAGAAAAGAAACAAATGTTTCAGTCCTCATCGCTGCTGGGTTTACTTATCAGTCACAAACATCAACGCACCCTGACAATGAAATAGCAAAAGAAGATATCTTACTTCAAAATTAATAGCTAAAAATAAAAATAGAGTTATTAGACAAACAATCGACAGATGGACACACCTGCTGCAGGCACTTTTTCCGGCTTGTTCGTGTTTTTGTTTTTTTTTTCAAAATAAAAGCCCTGATTGTTCTAAGAAACATTTAACTAAATGTAAAATAGTGATTTAAAAAAGAAAGTAAAGGTAATTTTTTAAATAATAACAACAAATTAATAAGAAACAATATAAAATATACAAATAACAAAATAATATTAAATATATTGACAAGTTTGATGTTTATTCAAAAATCTATTATATTATATTATATTATATTATATTATATTGATTCGTTCTTGCATTCATTCATTCATTCATTAATTTAATAATGTATTTATCTATTTACATATACATATAAATATATCTATTATGAGTAGGCTTAAATGTATATAAATTAATATTATAAATACACAGAAAATGTGAAGATGTTTTGTTTTAAAATAATCAATTACTGGCAACTGTCTTTTTGTTAAAAGGTTTAGTCAAAAAATTATACTTCATGCAAGTTTATCACAAATACATAAGATAAATTACTCATACAATGGTAATTAAAAAAAAAAAATTAATTAAATATTAATAGCATCACAGAATCTCATCTCATTTCCAGTCTCCACATGACATGGTGCATACATTGCACCCCGAAGGCAGATTAAAATAAAACTTTCACAAAAAAAACTGCTAGCTGTCTGTCACAATTTCCCACTCGCATCACTCCATTTATCCACATCACTCCAGTGAATATTTGGCAACAAATTGTCCAAGAAATAAAAACTTTAACACAAGCTGTCACAAAAGGAAACCTTTTAAAATTAAGAAGAATCTAATTTATAAAATATTAAATACCAAATCCACATCACATAATCCATGTGCAGTAAAAATTCGATTTCGATTTGGTATTTTAGTCGTATTTAATAATACAATAATTAGAAAACACAAAATAAAAATGTAATTAAATAACAAAAATTGTAAAATTAAAATATTACTATAAAATCATAATTCTGGCATATTGATTAAAAAAACATGAATAAAAAAATACATGTATAAATTATAACAAATCAAATAAACCATTATAATAACCTAAATTATTGCCTTGATATATGATATATCAGTTTCATAGCTGTAAGATACGTAGTATACAATACACCAAGATGTCTGGCAGAAATTAAGGATAGATAAATGTTATTTTATTTTATTTTATTTTATTTTATTTTATTTTATTTTATTTTATTTTATTTTATTTTATTTTATTTTATTTTATTAGGCAGGCAGGCAGGCAGGCAGTATTGACGCATGCAATTACGTTCAATGGCCACTAGGTGCCGACGTAACATTACGAGAATCTCTTGATCCCTCTAACAGATTGTTGCAGCATCTGAGTTCAGCTCAGTGACAGCAACTGTTCATGTGAAATCCTGCCAATTAGAAAATACAGAACAGGACAGTTTGGTTTGTTCAGCCAGTTTGTTTAGTCCACTGTCCAATGCCGAATTGCTAAATTATAAGAATGAGTGGAAAAAAGAGGAAGATCGTTAATAAAAAAATAAAAAATAGGGGAAAGACAAGTCAGTGCACTGCATTGCATTGCTAAAAATCAGCATGTGTCTGTGACCCCACAGATGGCAGAGGGAGGGTGGAAGTGAGTTTGTCTCCTTCAGGAGTGATCAATTAAACCCATCCAACCCACAATGACTGCCTCCTCCAGTATTGACTCATTCGGACTGTCTCGCACACACACACACACACACACACACATACAGACACACACACAGATTACTGACACACATAAACCAAAGAAATTTAGATCCAGATTCTCTTCGTCATGGTTTTATTATGCAAAACCAGAACATATATGGTCATAGAGTACTTGGACCATCAATCCGCAAAGAGTTTTACATGTCCATGTGTGTGTGACACTGATACCATGAGATGAGTCATAGTTTCTATGACTGACCACTTTTCATCAGCACTCTTTGCCTTTTTCTGTCTCTTTCATCCTCTCTTACTCATAGATAGACACATAAACACATCTAAAGCAAGAAAAAAGCAGTGTATAAGACCAAGAGCACATGCACCACATTGAAGGAGGAGGACCATAAGGCAGTAGACAAAGAGAGAGACAAGTGAATGATTACAGGGCCTAGGGTGGATGAAATTACAGACATGGATGAACAAACTGCACTTATTTCTTTGCTTTTTTTTCTCTTTCTCTTTAACACTCATTCGCTTTTTCACATGAAATTAAAGAGGTTTTGATGGATTCCCTTTCAAATGTCTGATATAAACACCACAGTACTGTATATGTTGGATGAAAGTTTGAGGGAAGGAGGAATTGACTGGCAGGATGGGGGAAAAGATCTTAACCATTAAAAGTGTTGCCAGTAAAGATGGCTGACTCACTCACTTGATCTAATGTAACTGGCCGGAGATCTGAAGACTGTAACAGCCAAGATTTAACTTGTTGTCTTGTTTTTCTCCATGTCATTTTTCATCATTATCTTATTTTATTTATTTATTTAATCATTTATTTTTCAGGATCTTTTTCTACAAATGTGCAATAAAATAACTAAACTGTGTTTTCTTGCATGCTAAACTTCACAAATTCTTTGTCACCCTATAATGTGTCTTATTAGATTTCTAAGGCATCTGAATGATCAGTATGATCGAAACTTTGCTGAAAACCAATTGCACACAATCTATACCTGCTTTTTTAAATCTGATTGATAATTCAAACTTTTTTTGGTATTACCCTTTTAGTATCTTGAGCTCTTGGCACACTTTTTGTTGAGAAATCTTAAAAATAAGAGTAAATTATATTGTTAGTAATATTTCATGATGAATGCTTACTGGGCTGAAGCAATATAGGTTTGTTTGATTTTTTTTAATATAGAAAAATCATGTTAAAATCAATATCTAATATAATCCATCAGGCTTTTGAGGAGCGTTTAATTGTTCATCATAGCATTGCATTGCTTTACATGTTTTGCCCCCACAATATATATTACATTGCTTTGATCATAAAACTAAGCATTTTAATATCATTTTCTTTAAATATAACCAAGACATTTTATTTGGAGATATAAAGTGATACTGATATTTATGCATTTTTTACAGTTCTGTTATGAAGATCTCATTAATTTACTTACAAGCTAAGAATTTCATCTGCAACCACTTTTGCACCAAATTAGATATTTTTGGATCTCTACATAAATGGAAGGATTTTTTCCTCTTCAGGTGTGAGCTCCATATTCTTATTATATTGTACTATATGAGTCATGAAACCCTGATCTATTAAATATGATACAAGCAATAATACACATATGCATTTTCCTTCAAAATATTTTGTCATAGGTTCAATGAAATGTTTTGGTTTTAAAAAATTAGATTCCAACTAGTATTTCATATGTAAGACTTAATAGTGTTAATATCTGGGTTGTTTCTCTTAGACAGCAAATGAATCTAAACAGAGAGCAAACTGCAAATTATTTCTATGTTTCAACAATCTGGTCAACAATAGATGCAAAGGTTTATAATCAAAATCAAGGGAGCTTAATATGACACTTCTTGTTTAATACTTCCAAAACCATGTAATCTATTAATTACTTGTTATATAAATTTTTATTTCTACAAATTAATTTTAGGAGAAAAATATTGAAAGTTAAATAAAACACGAGGGATATCTCCATTGACTCTCCTAAACAATACAATTGTACTCTGGGTTTTTGCAATACATTTAAACATAAAGGACCTAGAATCTAAAATGATTTGCTTTTGAATCGTTCCAAACACAAAATCTATCAGCTGGTTTAACATCACAATACGCTTTATTTCCGATAGTTTAGTCTCAACTCAAATTCTACTTGACTAAACTGTACTCAAAGTGCTTTGAACGGATGCTGTTTGAAAGAAAACTTTTTAGATTAGTGATGATTAAATATGAACAGGTTTATTCCCAATACATATAAGAAATGATTTATTCACATACATTAAATTATAACATTTGAAGTCTTTGCTTTGGTGCATATATGTACAATTCAAATATTTAAGAGAAGACACATTCTTAAAAATAACAGACGCAAAAGGGTGTTTTCTCATTAGTGTCATGGAAGAACCATTTTTGGTTCCCCAGAGAACCTTTCAGTGAACAGTTCTTAAAAGTAACATTTTATCAATTTATAAAGAACCTTTTGTAGGATGAAAAGGTTCTTCATGGAATGACTTGGTGCACCTTTATTTTTAAGACATGGCTTTTGCTAACATGTTGTTGTCTTAATCATCTAATAATTTAAGCTCTGTTGTTCAGTTAATCAATATGGATACTGTTTCAGAGATCAGGTTAATAGTTCTACTCTTGATCATCGTCATCATCTTTTCCTCTCTTTTATCACTCTTCTTCTCCCCTCCTACTCTCCTCTTCACATGTCTGAGATATGCAGGGAGTGAAGCATTCTGTCCCTCTTCTGTGAGGAAGATGAGGAGTGTGAAAGGTGTGATGAAGAGGAAGGTGGGGAAAGCAATTCCTCTGAGAAAGAGGTTGAAGAGGAAAGCTGTATTTTTTTAACAAATCTGGAATTGTATTGCTTTTCGAAGCATAGATATTGAGCTAGGATACTGAATGTAAATATCAGTTTACACTCTAAGTTATCTATCTATCTATCTATCTATCTATCTATCTATATATATATATATATATATATATATATATATATATATATATATATATATATATATATATATATATATAATTACACATTACTATAATAATCTTCAAGAAAACGTCACATTTGTAAAAAGTGACAGCAAAGACGTTTCTAATGTTACAAAAGATTTATATTTCAAATAAATGCTACTTTCCGTTCATTAAAAAATCAGTGGTTTCCACAAAAATTATAATCAAGCCGCAAAACTGTTTGAAATATTGATAATAATAAAAAAATATTCCTTGAGCATCAAATCAGAATATTAGAATGATTTCTGAAAGAATCATGTGACACTGAAGACTGGAGGAATGATGCTGAAAATTCAGCTTTTCCACCAGAGGAATAATCACATTTTAAAACATAAAATATAAAACAGTTATTTTAACATAAATATGAACTTCTAACATGAACATTGCCAGATCATCTGATCAGTGAACAATATTATCATGCAGTGTAAATGACAAAAAATAATTAGCATTTAACATTTCCATAAATAAACAGAAAATCACATGAAGTTTTTGGGTTAAAGAGTGCCACTCTTTGTGTGTTTGTGTGTGTGTGTTATATATATATATATATATATATATATATATATATATATATATATATATATATATACACACATATATAAAAATGGGCACAAAAAAATTGGAAATGAGCACTGCATGTGTAGCTCACCATATCTTCCTGATTCTTCTGATTGTAGATATCAAAACCACCACAAATGTTGAAAAAGGAAAGGGAGCTTTAGCTGAAGCTTTAAAAAGAAAATTAAGATATGATTTACTTTCGATAGGCTTACAACCTTTTTAAGTGTTAACTATATTCATGTTTAATGTTTAAATGCCACCTTGTCCTCTTTCCCTGTCTGCTTCTCCTTCATCCTTCACTCGGTCTTGGTTGGGAACCTTGCATTCCTTTATTGTTTGAACAGGGTCCTCACATCAAGGCCATGCCTTCAGCTAGGGGCTGTTACCCTCTGACCTTTCCTGCATTAGGTATGTGCAGCAAGACCTCAAAGAGCTGGAATCCGTCTGAAGTCAAACCTGTGTGCTGACACACAAGGTACACACACACACACATCATGGAGGACCACCGAGGGGCTGGGAACATGTTGAAAACAACATGTTCAGGAACGCTGTTCATCACACACATGCAGAAAAACAAGGGACCTCCTCCATGTGCTGAACTCACCACCTCAAACAAAAACACTGTGATGGACGCTGGTTTTTGTTGCATTTTATGAAAATGAAATTGTTGTTGACCTTTTTCGATCAACATGCATGATCAGATTTTTTTTTTTTTACTATTTTCTCAACTGGAACAGGAGACCACAGTGGGACAGCCTCTGTCCGGCACCAATCCATCATGAGACACTTGAATAAAAGCAATGATTAATTCCTCACAGCTCATTGGTTTCTCTCTGCTATCACTGTGGTTTTGTAATCATCCTCTTGCACACATCATAAAGGGGTTTTTGGTATTTAGAAATGAAAAATATTCTGTTATCTTACTGTCATTTAGATCCTAAATTATTGTTTGATATTAAAAAAATGTAATTATGTATTTCTAAGGGAGAATCAGGCATGCTTTATTCACTTAAAAATGAAGATAGTTTTTTCCTTTACATGGAAAGCATCACTAATCTTTTCCCATATATATACTCCAGTTGTTTCTGCATTAAAATGTATTTTTAATGAACTGCAATATTCTTTAAACATTCTCAGGAAGGTTGTGTTTGGATTTAAAATAACACATCATAGGTTTTTCAGATCAGCAACATTTTTTTTAAACACCAGTAGATGGTTTTCTAAAGAACTAGAGAATTTAAATATGATTTGTGGAACTAAAAAACTGTTCTCCTCCTATATGTATTTTGTTTCTAATTGATTGTAACTTTTACTTTTGGCATTTAACCTAAACATGAAAAGGTTAAGAAAAAAAAATCACTGACATTTTTCACTGAGCAGAGTGAAAGTGTTCAAGTGTTCAAAGCTACTGTAATATTGCAAAGAAAGAAAATATTAATGATAATCAATACAAATTATGAAAGGAATATCAATTCTTGTAATTACTGAGATCTTAATCATTACAGAAATGGCCAAATTTTAACTAAAGTTCCTTTGTAACAAATAATTTGTTCTCATTTGGTCTCCTAACAATTAGTTTAACTTTTTGAAAGAATTATTTAAACAATTATCCAAGTCTATAAGGCTGTGAAATGTTTAAATTAATGTTGAACATTAAAATAATGTTGTTATGAAAACAAATGAATGTGAAACAATTATTAACATTTAACAAATAAAATATGTTTTTCTTCAATAAATAAAATAGAAAAATTGTTGTGGAAGGACACTTTATTAATTAATTTCTATTTTATTCGTTTAAACATCATTTTCAAAACACTTACATTTAGTAATTCGATCAAATAAAACTGTTGTCGCTTGCACAAACATTATTTTTCGTTTTTGTAACGATAGAACAAGCTAATTTAAATGGATTTGTTAAAACAGGCGGGTAGACAGACACTTAAACAACAGCCCGAAGATATTTGTCTAATTAAGAACTTAAACGTTTTATCGATGTTGCTGTTATTTGTACAATTTAAAGCGATTTTCCGTTAACAGCAGAGTTAGGCTATTTTTTAACTTCCCTCTACAAACTTCAAAAGCATACATTTCCCTGTTAGATCACACATCACCCGCCAAAACACCTGGATCAACTAATAAACAGTCACATATCAACGAAAAAATCAGTTGCTTTTAAACGTGATGTCGAAAAACTAAAGCGCTCTTGAGTTTCAGAGATGTGACAACAAATGAGCACTTTACATAGACACGCCTCTCCACACACACACACACACACACACACGCACGCACCAAGCGCGCGCGCACTGAGGAATGTCAGACATCTCTGTGACCTTTAATCGCTTTTAAAGATGAGCTCCAATAGTTTTAAATGAATGAACCGTCAGTTTTACGTCTCAATAGGGCTCATTCATAAATTTAGCTGTTAAAAGACAAAGAGTAGAAATAACTTCATAACGTGGATGTTTGTAAAATCCATAGGTGAAGTTAACAAAGGCAACAAACGTAAGCACATTCATAAAAATCATAATAACTTCAACTTTGAAGTAGAAATAGTAAATTAAATTATTGGTGTTATTTTTGTTTACAACAATATAATTAATAAAACAAACAAGCAAATGTTTTCCTTTCGATGTTAGCTACATTGTTTTTTGTGTAATATAATTTAAAATGTTATATCTATTGGTCATTATAGACAGTTTTAATGACTTGTAAACATGACAAAAAAGGTGGATGACTTATTGGTGTTAAATAGTTGTAAATTATATTTGACAGGAAATCTGAGGATCTGAGATCCTGTCAAATAAATTATAGAAACATTTTTAGGCAAGGTTATGTTTGAATTTATTAAGATGCATATAGATGAATTAAATTCAATAATAACAATAATTATCATATTTATTTTTTGCTCTTTAATGTGAAAGTTTGACGAGTTAAATTATAAAAAAATGTAATGCTTTAATACAAGTTATTTGCTTTTTGGCTTTAGATATTTTTTAATCTTAGAAATTAAATCAGTTTCAAAGTTTTAAAAAGAAAATAAATGAATCATTATTACTATAAAATAAAAAAGAAAACAGACCAAGCACAAGTAAACACCAAATAATCCATTAAATGCATTGATCCAACAATGACCAATCAGCTCTTCTGTGACGTCACCAAACGGCAGTCTTTTGTTCATTCTGCTGATTCTTGCTCTGCTAGGCAGGAACACTGATACCGAGGCTGAAGGCTGAATGGCAGGTATGTAGTGGGATCTGGGTGGTATGTATGGTGCGGAGCAGTGGCCTGGCGCCACATGGATATATGCACGAAACCTGAGACCCTGAGCAGTGGCTCTGAACTCTGACATCTGGGAATTCCGTGGATGTTGACCTTTGAGGGCCAGAGGTCACCTGGGGGTCCACCAGTTTCCTTTTTGAGAAGGGGAGAGCGAGCAAGACGGAGATCAAGGGGCAGGTGTGGGGGGGGGGGGGGGGAGGAAACCATAAGAGAGGTCATTGACTAGTCTGAAGAGAGGAAAGAGGAAGGTTGATGATGCCTGAGCCCACATCTGGCAATAATGGTGGATATCTTATTATTTACATTTCCATTCAAGAAAGCATTTCCGGCACCTTGGTGAAAAGAGAGATTGAGTGTCCTGTGAGACAAACATTGGGACTGTTCCCAGTCATTTATGAAGAGTTGATTCACAGTGTGTTTGTTCATTTTTTGACAGCAACAAACGTGAGGCAGATGGCAAAGATTTTTACAACGATTTAAAAAAATTAATTTTTAATGTAACATCAAGTAACAGTGATGATATATATATATATATATATATATATATATATATATATATATATATATATATATATATATATATATATATATATAGTGACCAATGTAATGCTTAATGTTAATGTTAGTTCATTTATTAACTGAAGTAACTAATGGGACTGAATTTCTGATAAAAGCATGTTTTTTTCTTTGACTTTTTCCCTCATTATTCTACTTTTCGATGCTGCTTAGAAATCATGCAATCCATGAATGTTAAAAAACAAGAACAAAAACAATTCATGCTTGAACAAATAAAAGTACATTTTTCCACACAGCTAAACAAAACAAGTAAACATTCCTCAAGATTTTTTAATGCCAAATTTGTATTTATCCATAGCTATAAATACTAAGAATATAAAAATTTCTGTTTCAAGTATTGGATGTCGTAATTGCATTTACATACAATGTTGTCAAAGCATTACACACAAAATTACTAATGATGAAAAATACAGTTTAACGAATACCAATAATTAAATCATATTAACAACAATAATGGATGGTCTTTGATTATATACAGTACACTGACGAGGCAGTATTTTTTTAATACTGAAAATAAAATAAAAAATTAAAGAGGAATGATGCATGAGAGTTTACAGAGGTAGTGATAGTGCATGACATGCTCCTGCATTAATGTGTCTGTGTTTGCATGTCACTCAACTCTAAAAAGCTCTCCAGTTCCTGCTATAACACTTTACAGTGTACAGAAGGCTCTATGCCACCCACCCAGCTGGAATGTCATGCATGCAATTAGGAGAGATTGTAGCAGGAGCTGGGGGGCTGGTACGGGATGGGATGGGGGCTGGGGCTACACTAAGGAGCTGGAGACTGCCTGAAGAGTCAGAGAGAGGGGGTGGAGAGAAAGGAAAAGGTGGAAGGGGCCTTCAGAAAAACAAGCGAGGTGAAGAGAGGCTTGAACACACCGGCTTCTCACAACCTCACAGTTCCTTCCCCTCACAGTCATCAATACCCATCAATAGCTATTGGCATCGAGTCAATAGCCCCCACACAGGAAAGATAGATAGAGAGAGAGAGAGAGGAGATAGAAGAGAGAGGGCAGCTACATGCTACATTAACAAACAGAAGGAAATGTATGAATCAATGAAAAAACAGATTAAAACTAAAATCAAGTGAATGTTTGAGTCATTTCACCAAAATAGAAACTACTAAACCTACTCCATTATATATTTAACACTTAAGATTAACAAGCAAAGAGGAATGCATTGCAAAAAAATTACATAGATGTAGACTACAGATTAAATTAAACATTAAATTAAATAAAAGCAAGTTTTTTAATTAAATACTTTTTCAATATCAATTATATTTCAGTGAGTTGGATAAGTCTCCCTTGCACAATGCTTTGCAAATATGTTTTAAATAGTGAGATGTTTTTGCACAGGCACACATTCATTTTGCACATAAAATGAGATCCAGCATAAACCCGAAACCTATTTTTATTTTTAATATTATAATTATTTAATCATTAAATAAAAACACAGTGATCTATAGGAGTTGGTTGACACATATTCACATTTCTGAAAACTGTACACATATCAGGACTTTTAACTGTTTGTTTTGAACTGTTCACTTCTTAATTCACAGATTCTGATTGTGAGATTTATTCTAATCACACTATTTATATTTCATGTAATCCCAGTTAAATTCACAGACTACCCCTCTAAAATACAACAAGAGTTTGATTTATTTGTTATGATTTACAAGATTTGTTCTAAAACATTTGTGCGGTTAATATTGTTTTCTTTATCATTAACAGCTAAACTGTTGTTCACATGAAACACAAACATACTGTACATACATCTAGAAAGATGCATCAAAATGTTTCATTGTTTTATTACAAACATTTTATTTGATGTCAAATATTTAGTTCTAGCAAAATCCTACAGCTTTAAAAATGTTTTTGAACATACAAATGTAAAGTGTATAACAACTTACACCACTGCAATTAAAAAAAGACAAATGCACCATGAGATTTGTGTTACAAATGTTTACAAATGTTAAATGAGTGTAAACAACTCTATGTAATTGGTTTTGAGCTTAACTAAGATAAGTACAGTAAATGTATATTTAAAATAATCTGTCTGTATAAAAATTATCTTGGATCGATGTATTTGTAACATTTTGATTATAAAACATTAATAACAAAGCCGTGTGAAAGAACAAAGTATGCGCAAATTAAGCTAACTTTTATCAAACACATATGAGAGTTTACTCCATTTGCTGTGATGTGGGCGTGACCAACAGGGTTTGGGACGCGTCACGTGGTAATTAAAGAGGCGGAGATTTTCTATCTTTCCCCTCATTCTCTAACCGATGTAACAAGGATTGGATGAATAAGAATATTTTATTCATCTTTAGGAATATACACAGAACCAACATAAACGTAAAGTTTTTTTTATGTTAAACTTGCAAATTTTTTTAAAAATATTAAAGCGAAATATTCATAGCAGAATAGATCAAATGCGTCAGTGATTTGTAGGCTATAATAAAATACTTAATTTTATTAAAATATCACAATTTATAAAAGAAAATCTATGGGCTTACGTTTTTCTTTACACGTTGTATTATTTCTCATTTAAACGTGCATAAATAATGTAATAAAACATTTAAAAATTACAATGCGTAAAAGTAGTTAGGCTAGTCGTGTAAACTCCTGATTGTGCGCATGTGTGTTTTGAAAGTTTGAGCGCGTGGCATTCCTCATTCCGCCTCGAGATCACACTGACACAAAGGGCAGCACGTGCATCATGAACAAAACAAGAACACAGGCTATATATTAACCATTGCATGCGAGCTCGGAGAAGAAAGTTAATGGTTCGTTGACAATTGTGAAGTGCATGTTATTTTGCTAATGGGTTCACGGCCAAAGGGTTGATGTTTCGTGATTTATGTTCCCAGCAAACAAACAACGTTCCTCTGACGTTAAGGGTAAATGTATTTTCAAAACCATTTCCTCACATTCTAAGGACATTCTTTTTTATTTGTAAGCCTTCGAAAAACACTCATCTTTTAATAAAGTGCATCATCCTTATCATGGCGTGTTCTGCTTCTTATTTGCTCTACAAACACAAACACACATTGCACTGAGAAGGTATAGCAGGATATAGGAACCTTTCATGTGAGTGTGTGTGTGTTATAGAAGGAGGGAGAGGAGGGTGTCCCTCTTGATACGTACGCTGCATACTGAATTCACGCTCTGCTTTGGATCAAACGCTCTCTGCCGATTAGCTACACAATCAGCTCCCTGCAGTAAACGGGGGAGAGTAAGACAGAGAGAGGCGGCTCTTTTCCGCCGGACAATGCCATTATTTAAGCTCCATTGGTCAGGAATGCCGGATTTTACAGACCGCTGCCCTCCTCTAGGCGTCAACCAAAGGGCCTCCACTGAGGGCCCCCCTTTCCTCTCTCTCTCCTCGGGTCACCATATCTGTCCCGGAGACCTATAGCTTTCTCACTGCATTCCACAGTTGCTTCTCTAGCTGGCATCTCTGGGAGGCTATAAAAACCAGCAGGGCCGTCAAATTCTTACAAAGCTCATTACAGAGAAAACTAGAATCTGTTTTCATTTTCAAACTATTGATATAAAGCTTAAAGAAATTATATTAAATATATAGGCTAATAATTACATATTTAATTTGACTGAAAAAACTAATAGGAAACATACAAATATAAGGCTCTTCAGTGAACACTAAAAAAAATGCAACATTTGAATTAACTAAGTCACAAACGTTAGGCAATTTAACATTACTGATCCAACCTATATACCAATTTATAACAACAAAACATTTGTATGAGTTAAATCAAGTAGAATTTATTATTAACAATTGGTAACACTTGCGTGTTACCACTTTACAGTGTACTAAAATATAAAAGATTTGTCATAAAAAATATCATTATGGGTTTATTCTAGTGCGAATAATATGCAACCTTTTTTTCCTGCTTTGAAGTGGAAAAGCGTTCCCAGTCAAAGAATCCTCAATAAAAGCCAATGGAATGTCTATAATAATTTGTACATTAATTAAGATTCACTGAGCCACATAGGATTATTCTGGATAAATTACGAATAGATATAATGAATAAAAAAATCAATTTTTGTGTTTTATTAGTTCTTCGAGTTTGTGCAGGATCTTGTTTTATTCTTACAGGATTCTCATTAATTATTATAGTTCTATTATGATAGTTCTAGTAATAGCTACAATTGGTTTTAAACGATGATTAAATTCCATTAGAATTATTTTAGGATTTTGACTAGTTAAAAGTATACAGTCAACAAAACGTTTCTAAAATGGACCTTTATAATTTTTCTTCCTGTGGCATGGAATTTAATAACAGTTTTCATGTAATCTGCTACTTTAAAACTACAAATTCATGTAGTGTTTCAATCTAGCATAAAAGGAAATTTGTGAATGGAGAGCAGAATTTGTGTGTTCATTGTTAAACTAAAACTATACGGTGACGTTTCGCTCCAAGTAGCCTATCGCGGGGTTCACAAGACAGTTAAATGCCTTTGACTTCAACCAATGGTTCTTCAAGCGGCAAAGACTAGCGCAGAAACGCGCCAATCGCGAAGACGCATGCAAATGAGGAATTTGCTTCAGCAAGAGCTGAATGTCAACTAGTCAAAGATGGAGTCTTGAGCAAGGAGGGCCATCGGCTTGCCATGGATAAATTACGGTTTTGATTTTTTAGACCAAGAGGGGAAAGAATGCGCGAGCGTGACGGGATGGCACTATGTTACGCGGGATGAATGCGAAGATATTTGAAGAAAATTGCGCTTCTTGTCTTGCAACCCTTCGGTCCAACTTTTTCTCTTTTTGTCGGTGTCTTCTGCTTTCAAGGATTGTCCCTCCCTTGGCCAGGTACCATTCATGAAATTTAGGGGTTCCTCTTTCTGTTCGCAAGTAGCATCCGGGTGATTTGATGGAAATGGCGGGAGCTCAGGGGCAAAAACGACAACGTTGAGTCGGCTTGGGTGGGGAGAACGACGAATGGGGTGCCATAGAAGCCCCTTAACATGGCTGTAGTTAGAAATGTGAAGCGCGCGCTGGTGAGGATATCAAGAGGGCATCGCGCTTGAGAAGTCTTGTCTGTCAGGCTGTCATTCAGTCCGAGGGAACAAGCTCCTTTCTTTCTTTTCTTTTGTCATAAGTGTTGATCTGTTGCAGCCACCTGGTTGGTTATTTAGTCCGAGGAATCCATGTAAAGCATCTAACTTCACCATATTCTCAAGAAGCCAATGATTAACTGGCAAAAGGGTGTTGGAAGCCTAGTCTGTATTTTCCACGTGTTTTTCTACACGGTCTAAATCAGTAACTGTAAGATAATAGATTTGGGAAATAAAAGATTTTGCGAGCTCAAGTGAAATAGAGAAGTAGCTAGAAACACGATGTGCCACTTTCTTTCTCTTTTTTTTTCTTTCGTCTTCTTCTTTTTTTTATATGCAGCTCCAGGTTTAAAGTCTATATAAACGAAACAAAAATGTGCCGTTTCTAATTGCAAGAGTGTTATTTTGTTGCAAATGCTTTGTTTGTGGATAAATTCCTGAGTGCATTGAAATTCAAGCTTTTTTGTATGTGCGTTTACACTGCCATTGTTGTTTCGAAAAATATTCAGGGTAGCAGCAATTTCTATAAATAATTTAATGTCCGTAATTAATGCGTAAAAATGCACTGGTCGATTGCACGAGGTTGTGCATAAATGTGTGTGTTTTTAGCTCCTCGTTAAAGTATGATTTGTACAGCTCGGTTTGATATTTACATTTCAGCCAAAATATAAAGGTTTGTTTTAGGAAAAATTAAAACCTTCCGTGTTTTTTCCCCACCAAGTGTCCAAAAGCACTGATAATGTATGCATTGAAAATAACAACCTTACGGAGCCTCCGCCCCCTCACCTTGTCCCCTAACCAGGGGGTTTCAAATTGCCACTTTGGCAAAGGGGACAAGAATAATACGTATTAAACGAAGGTTTCTCATAGCCTACTGTATCGCGGAATGTGCTCTTTGCCCTATTTTTTCCTCTTCCTTCGTATCACACTCAAAGCAGTGTGTTCGTCGCTATTTGCTGCTGAAATTGTATGAAAAACATGCTGCTAAATATAAATGTTCATTTTGAGATTGTGCCACGTCTTGCTTAGTTTTAATTACATGCGTGTTTTCTCCCTCAGCTTAAGCTTTAATAACAGACAGTATACCCCAGTTGGAAGGTTCTGAGATTTTTAATTTGGTATAATTATTTATGCCCTCCAGTATCTTTATTTTTCTTAAATGTACCCTTCACGTAGGATTTATAAATTACATCAACTCTTATAATTACATCGCGTTAAGTTGATTATGGTCATCACCATTTTGACCAGTACATGGTCTAATATTTACATTAAAATTCCTGTTATTTTGGGGGATTGCACTCTGTGTGGAGCACGTGTCATTTTGATTAATCAGTTCAAAATATAAACCATTATTTCACACCCTGTGTTCAGTTTCTTTACTGTTGTTGTCCAGGGCCCTTTTTCTGTTGTACTACTGTGCAGTCAGATGAGCAGTGCAATATTAAAAGGGCATTGGATGACAAAAAAAAAAAAAAGAGGAAAGAAAGAGAAAAAGTAATCTTTACCCTCCCCCTATAAGTTTTCAAGTTCTCCCACCCTCAGTTCACTATATAACTTGTGCATCCGTATAAATTTCATGATTGATATAACAGGTGTAATGAATTTATTCTATAAAGGCGTATTATGGCGTTGCTACTCAACTATAAAGAATTATAAGACGACAGATGCTGACGCGCTCCAGTAAAATAAAATAAAGCGTAATGAGTTTAAGTTACCTATTAAAGCAAAAGTATGGTTAGCGAAAACTTAGTCTACCTGTTTAGTCTTATATAGGCTATTGCTCTTTAATTAGCCTAAATTCACTTGCCTATATGCAACTATGACGGATGATTTCGCTCTGCTGGATTGAAGGCCTGTTCAAATGTGGCCCATGCATTGTGGCCTGTGCTAAAGTCAGTTGCTTTGACGATGTTGCACTACTGAACCATCTACTCAAGCAGTGCAATAGTATTGTCATTGCATACGGCTTTCGCCTACTCACCCACAAGAGCCTTTAAACATTGCTGTGGCGAGCGGTAGGCTAAATGGTTAAGGGCGTTCAACTACTATTTCAAATGGCGAAAATGGAGGTTCACACGAGTCTAGACCACCTAGATGTAGGGCCCAGATGTGTGCACGGTGTTGGATTCATTCCATGCACAACAGCATTGTTGTAGAGCACGCACCAGGCGTGTGAACCACAGATTTTTGACCTAAGGTATATCTGTGATACCAGGTTTTTCCACTTATTTGAAAATGCCTACAGACCACGCCTCCTTCGAAAGAACATTTTGTACGACGGAGGTCGTTTTCGTTTGCATTGAAAACCACGTGTTCGATTAAGTAACACTCCAACAATGCTTTGAAGTGAGTTTCTCAACCTTTTGCATATTTCGGGAACTTCTGTATGAGGCCTGCCCGCAGAGAGGTGCAGAAAAGCACGAGCGGACACAAGTAATCATCTAAACGCCATTTTGTATGTTTTTGTCCATTCCTAAATGTCACTATTATTATAGCTATTATTATTATTATATTATATATATTATAAAGTGTGATGGTCCTTTTGCTGTTTTTAAATATACACCCTCCGTATGTTTGTTGTCAATAGGAACGTGTTGAATTTTCCTTATTTTCTTTTATTATCAGAAACACACACACACACACACATACATATTAGGCTACTTATTTTGGGCTAAGATGCATTTATATTGCTTATGTAGGCTCAATAATTGTATCCTGCATTTTATTCTTTATGATTAAATTAGCCTATATAATTAAAATCTTTCTCGCAGGTAAAGTTTGTTTATTGTTTAATCGTTTTTCCTAATTCTTCTTAAATTGTAAATTTAAGCTATTCATTTTAAATTTAGTGCCAAAGCCATTTTTTTCTTACGCTTGAATATATAATGTATTAATCACTATTGTGGGAATTAAAGTGTTTGATGCAAAGTGCCACCAGTGCTTCCATCTCCGTGTAACTCTCCACTGAACAGAGCTGGTAGGTGTGTGACCATATATTTAGATTTTTATTTCTAATGAAGGAGCTCTTCCAGAAGGCAGAAGGAAGGGATGATTCTCTTGTTTGAGTCAGATCGGTGGGGGATGGGACTATTTGTAAGGAATGTAGGGGGCAGGTCCCTTTCCAAGATGGGAGGAGAGGGAGGGAATGTGAGGAGGGGAGGTCGCACGTATGACATTTACTCTGCAAGTCAAAATCTGCAAGGTTATGCAATTTGAACTTTTTGGTTGTCTCATCAAAGGAATGGACATCTGGCCAAACGAAGTGTAATCTATTGGTTGCTATTGTTGTACGTAGGCAGGTTGGTGTGTGTGTGAATACACTTTGCGCAATACACGCAGACTTTGCGAGTCAGTGTAGTGAAGCATAGTTTTGAATCAAATATTTTACACGCAATTAATACAAAATAGCCTACATCTTATATGACAAACGCGTTTTTAACTCAGGAATTATTTCAGTATTATCCTTATGATTGTTTTTGTGTGTGACTTAAATAGGCTAAATCTTGGTAGTGTAATTCCTGAAATTGTAAAAAAAATATATATAAATATTAATATATATTAAAAAGCTAAAATTGTTAGAGCGAGAGAAATGAAAAAATAAAATTGGCCTAAGTAGTCAGTAGTCAGTCATAATATTTTATTATTATTGCTTTAATATTTATAAGTAGGCTATACGCGTTCTAACAAACATTCCGGAATTATTTTGTTATCGTGTTTCAGGAAAAACAAAGAAGAACCATTGAAGACCATTAAGACTTTACTGTGTCGAGGTTTTAGGTAATAATAATAATTATTGTTTATGAAAACGCACGCTTTATTCAAAAGAAGTAGGTTAGGCCTTAAGTCCTAAGACAACTTTGTGATATTCATGACTTAAAAAAATAAAATCGTATTATTATTTGTTTTTAATTCATGTGGATTCACAGTAGCCTAAGGAATGTATTTAATAACTTTAAATTAAATAAAATAATTGTTTAAGCCACTGGACCTTTGCAAGTCTTTTGTAAAAAAATAAAATTAAAAATAAATAAAAGGAATGTTAACTTGGAACTCGGCACACGTGTTTTAAACTAGACCTATAAAAAGACTTCTCCTTTTCATCATCTCGAGCATTTGTTATTGACCCATGTATGTAGAGGCTCCACAGTGGAAGGTAAGCTTGAGACTCACAGGTCTGAACTGAGGAATGTTGCGCTATACCGCAACGCGCATGCGCAGCGCATTCATAGGGCACTATAGCATACTGAGGCCTACAGATTCTCTGTTCCCGTGATCTCGGTTCAGCTTTGGGCACATGAGGAGTGGTAAGTTTGCATTCATCTGCAGATTTGGTAGCGCGTTCTATATTCTTATGTAGAACCAATATAGATAAAATTGCCATACGCTAATTCATATTGAACTCGTATTTGCATAGGCCTACTACATTACTCAACAACGCGTAATGTTCTTCTACAAGACCACTATTGGTCAGTGTGCTCAGCTGATACACTACACCGGTCGTCTTATATCTTTTAGGGCGTCGTATTCTCGTCCTCTTGTCATGATTCAACATTTTCACTGTAAGTTCAATGCATGAAACCTGATTGGTAAAATGTTTAACGTGTTTTATTCACGAGGGGGACAAGTAAGATCATGCATGTGAATTCAATGTGAAATTCCCTAAGGAAGAAAAAAAAATCCTGTTGGAGCATGTCGTTAACTCCAAGGCAGAAGCTGGTATGCTTGGAATTGCAGAGCACCAAGACTGCTTTTGGACGCAGATAACCAAAGGGCCTACAATATGCTTTCCACTCAGTGCTTCTCATATTTGAATGCCTTAGTCAGTCCATTTGCGTGGTTTAGAAAGAATGCGTCTTTATTGATAGCATGCATGTATTGTTATTAGAAGATGATTGTTTTTAAGTAGCCCATTTAAAATGCCAGATGTGCTACAAATGATGTTTTTGAAAAAATGTCACATGGTTTATGATTCTAAATGTTCATGATGTTCCTTTACAAATGCGGATTAAATTATATGTTTGATTTAAAGATGTAATCATTCAAACTCAACCATGTAAAAACCTCAACAGTTTGCTCTATTGAACATAACAACATTTTATATTAAATGTTTTGTTTCGCAGGAAATCAACTAAACTGAATTCTGCTTAAAATTAATTTTGAAAACCGCATTTTGCCCTTCACTTTGGTTTGTTTGTAGGCTCTTCCTTGCTGAGAAGGGTCAGATGTCACAAAGAGGTTTGCATATCATGTGTTGTAGGATCCATTTTCAGTCTCACCATTCAGGGATTTAAACCCCTAGTTATTTTTGCACAGGCATGTTTTTTTTATTTTTTTTTTCTAATCATGATAAATGCATCTTGCAGGCAAGACCCTATCAATATTGCCTCTGCTTTTTTCACAGTTTATGGAGTAGTGCAATATTGCTTATAGGGTCTTGACTTTAAGGGTAATCTGCAATTTCAGGAACATTCAGGGATTTGATTGTCCTTTGTCATTTTTATTAAAATGTGCAATGGTGTTATTCTAAGAATTGAAAATCGGTGAATCTTTTTATGGAGAAAGAATGGGGTGGCTGCTTTAAACCATTTCATTTGAAATGCAATAAATAACACCTGTTTTACATTAAAACGAAATGGCCCACAAATATTTTGGTGTGGTTGTAGATATAGCTTGCTTTTAGCAGTGCAAACAGCTATTACATTTAAACCTTTCCTAATATGAATTATAAAATTAAGTCATGGGAACAAGCTGTCCTTTGCACAGTCGAACAATGACACATTTTAAACAGTAGTAATAGACCCAGGCTAGTTTATTCAGCAATTTATTCAGATACTCTTTTTGTTGACAACTGTAAATCAGCATTTCTGTCAACTCCATGGATATGGAGGGAAATATTTCTGCTTTTGATAATGCAAATTTTTCCTCAACATGCTCTCATATAGTCTTCCTCAACATCGTCTCAACTTTACAAGTCATTAGAGAAATAAATGGCTACAGCACTGTCATTTCAATAGACTTAAAATTTGAGCTCTGAAACAACAATTTTAACTTCCTTTGTTTCTTTATTGACCATAAACAGTTTTTACCTGAATTTGTGTTTGCAAATTGTGATTTTTGAAATGCTATTGACAGCTGAACATTTTAACCGAATATCCTTTATTATAATGTACAATATGTTGGTCAAGCAGTTCAACATTAAATCAATGTTAAGCAAGTTAATTCAACATCTCATAATTCATTTTGTATGAAAATCTAGCTGTCTAGATGTGGTTTCAAATAGTTGTAATTTTGTTCATATCATCATAATCCCATAATCAATAGCTTAACCTTGAGTTAATTGTATGTGGTATGTGGTAATATGGAAGCTGTATAGAGGTCTGAGAAATGGATCATGAAAGGCATAAGAAAACATTTCTTGTGATGGTCAGTGATTGACAGGTGTGTTTCTAAAGGCTGTTGAATGAGGGTTTTATTTTTTAGACCAACTGAAATGGCTGGAAAGCATTCGGCTATTTAGAAATGATAAAAATGTAGTGTAATATGATGTAGAACAACAACATACTGTTTGTGTGAGCATGTTCCTGGTCCCATTGTTTGTCTGTTGCCTGACACTCTTTCCCTGTTGCACTACTGTGGGAGCTGCAGCTAGCAGTGCAATAATGAAAGGGCATCAGTCCACCGAACCAGACCACCAAACACACACCTATCCCTTATTTACCCCAAACTACATGCTTCATGCTTCAACCAGAAGAGCCGCAGAGCACTAATCTGTCCATATACCTTCATTAAGTGGTGGTTTGTATTTACATTCTTTTATTTAGCAGATGCCTTTATCGACTTTCAAGAGACTTTGGATACAAATGAGGAATACAAGTGATTTTTGTTTTGGAAAATATTTCATTTGCTCTGTAGGCCTACTTAATCAGTCTTCAATAAAAGCAAAATGCAGTAAGCAAATCGTGTATTTTTTTATTATTATTATTATTATTGCTGTTAATTGCAGAAAAAAATGTATTTTGCCTGCTTTAGAAATTAAATGTAATTTTATTCTATATTTTTTTAAGTGTAGGAGTAAAATGTCATTGTATTTTCAGTAAGGATGCTGTCCATAAATTGTATTTTCATTAATAATTTAACTTTTATAGGTTATTGTAAGAGATTTTTATTAGATTTATAGAAGTCTCATGCAGTTGCTCTGGTTTCTTGGCCATATTTAAGATTATTTATTAGGTTTATAGGTTTGTTCTGATTTTGAATCTCCAAATGCTTGTTGAAAATAATTATCTATCTATCTATCTATCTTGAAGGTCCTTTCAGGCCGAAAACTATAACAATAACTAAATTATGCCCACACCTGAAGACAATAATGTCCTGTTTACTGTATATTCATGTTCCACTATCTCTTTAAAAGCACGCACTCTTTAAAATCGCATGGATTCTGATTGGTTGTCAATGTTTTATGCTTCATCAGCTGGAAAAACAAATGTTCTGAAAAGGATTCCAATGATATCATTCCTCTGGGCTATTATAGTATGGACTTTGCTATTCTTTAATACTTACAACTATTAAAACTAAATATTGTTATCTTTATAGTTATCGTCCTTGGTGTGAATGTTCCTTATTTTTTTTGCATTATTTAACTGCTATTGGGACCAATTTATGTCTTTCTGTGTTTCTTAAATTGCCATGGGGACAATTTTGCATTCAAGGTGACTTTCTGAAGGCATATTTCAGATCCAGTCGATCTGTTCACAGAAGGGTTCACACTATATTTCGAGGTCAGACACTTCTGTTTGCTGGTCACTCTCAACAATATTCGGCCCTCGATCGCCTTTATGCTGTAACCTTAATGCTTGTCTTCTCGAGTACGATGTTTTTTCATAGCTCTTCACTTGACCCTATGAGGACACGTGTTTTCATGACTACCCCATCTATGTGGATTCTCAGTTCAGCTATTAATTTGATTATGAATAGTGTAAAAGAGAGCTTTTAAGCTATTTACCCCATGTGACACTATAGGCTCGCTTAGTGCAGTATGTGTCTCACATATGGTGACAGACCTGATGGGTAATACTGACAACCAGTTATCAGATCTTTTTTTAATAGCCTATGTTGCGTAGCAATAATCAATGTTGACAAACAGCTGCAATAAATGTGTAGAATCGTCAAAGAAGGCACATTCGGTTCAGTTGTAGTTCATCTACATAGCCTTGCTTGGCACAAAAGGCCTATATGAAGAGAATAACACCAAGTGTCTTTGATACAGATGCAGCTCAGTTTAGATGAAAATACATTTTTGTACGATATTAAATGAGTCGCTATCAGATGATGTTCATAATTAGTACGCAAACCCTGTGTTATGTCGCCATCTTCTGGGAAGACAAAAAAAAACAAAAGTAGGTTTGACTTCAACCCACTGCCTCTGTGCGTTTTACCTCTCAAAGGAAGATAAAAATAGTTTATAAAACAGTTTATTAAAATTAAGTTTAAAATTAGTACACGTGTGTGAAACTTAAAATGAGCATTAGTATTAAAATTAAAATAACATTTGTTAAATATGTTTGACAACTCTTAATTTCATTTTAAATAGCGCTTAAGATAGGCTAGTTCATGTAAATTGAAGTTTAAATAAGCAATATGAAAATGTATTTAACACACAATAAAACTTCATATGTTTAATCTACAAGTTTAATTGTCTGCTAATTACTCTAATATGTTGAGCATCATGTATTAATGATCCATAATGTTATTATAAGTCGGTCTTACCAGTTGTTTTACATGATTTTTCGTTCATTGGTCTCTTCAATTATTTACTGGCTTCTGCTTCAACAGGTAAAGTGGGACATTGCTATTCATCTAATCGGTTTAATCATCATTATGTGCATTTTTCCAAATCATCCTAAAATAGAGAGGGAGGTTATAAAAGAGATCCTTTGGTTTTGACATCTTTCAGAGAGGCGAGTCAAATTACAGCTCTATAACAGTATCATATTTGATTTGATAGCAGTGCTGGGAAAGTCTAACTACAAAACATACGGAGGCAAAAAAGTATTTGAATATAGAAATTTCTAAACAGTAAAAGGATAGTCACGGTATCAGTCAAGGAAGTTTAATCAGTGCAGTTTGAAAATGTGGATAACTTCTTCAGTTAAAAAAAAAAGGATTCCGTGATTTACGTGTTCGATTAAGCATTTTAAGTTATTTTTAATAGGTCTATTGTTTTCCGTTGCTGTTTACATTGTGTCATATCTACGAGGCTAAAACCTTTAGAACAACTTATTAAGAGTATCCCTCTTTAACTGTTTTCATTCAGTGAATAGCTACTACAGTAAAACCATAATAAATGAATATGACATCTGATTCAAACTGCGTAAGCTTACAGAATCTTGCATTTTGTTGAAATTTAATGACAGGGTTATTGTAAAAATATTTTTGGCGGAAACTGTGCTTACAATGGTGAATTTTTGTAAAGATTTGACTAAAACCAACCTGCCAATTTATATTAAGAGTAAATATATAAATAATACAGCATTAGATCGTTAGTAAGCTGTTTACTTGTTTTATAAAAAAAAAAATAATTAACTACGTTTAACAAAATACATTCTTAAAAACTGCAGTTTTTATTTGATTATATCAATGTTCAGCGTTTCATTATTCCAATATAAAACGGTTAGTCATTTATTCTCACTGTGCATTATTACACATATTGTTTACAGTCCTAGACACATTACTGTCTATGCACATTTCACAGTGATTGTTCTTTCGTTTCAATATTCACGCACTATGTGCCAAACAGTAGCTGAATGCTGCCCCCGTTTGGATGCAATGTGTCATCTTTCATTTTCCAGAAAAGCGAGATGAGCAGAAATAATCACTGTGAGAGGTGAATGCATTTGTAATTTTAGAGTGATCTTTAAACTCTAGACAGTGTGGAGTATTTATTGACTTTGATTCATAAATCTGGGCATCACAACAAAGCGTCTGCTTGTTAGTCATTTTTTTTTTTTAATGACATGGTTCTTTAAAACATATTACTTGTTCTAACTGAAATTAAAATCTACCTACAGTATGTTTTCAAAAAACTTTATTTTTGATTTCACCAAATTATGTACATATTGGGTCATATACAGTATGAGGTGGAAAACAACTATTGGGAATTACAGTAAAAGAAAACTTCAACCAAAACAAACGGTCATTTCATATTTCCCCCCACTGAATTCAGAAAGATTACAGGATTTCACAGGTGCAGAAACACTATTTTATAGTACAATGCCATTTGTTCCAGTAGTAATCCAGTCTAAATATAAATAATACAAAATACTCAGTTTTGAAGCCCAAAATCCTGGTATGTCATGTAATTTTATTCCCTTATGTACAAACAAACACATTCCAATCATACGAAATCTTGTCAAACAAACCGTTTTGCCTTTTTGTCCATTTTGTGAGTGGCTTTCATCTCAAAAATTATTTGACCAATAAAACTTTATAGAAACTGAAGGTGTATATATAGAGAGGGTTTCACAGCATGTGTGAGTGGAGTTCTCAGTCGCTCTCACTACAATAATGAAGCGGCATCATCAGAGCTCATCATGACGCACTGGATCACTGCTGGGCTGAATAAAAACCCCCTCCATCACCTTCCAGTAGTTATGCTGATTGGGTGAAGGCATTCCATGGACCTCACGCTGGCCTCTGATTGGCTGACCGTACTGCTCTCCGGTTACACTGAGGAAAACATCGGTGCCGACATGTTTGAATCGCACCGCGTCATCACGTTCCCAGTATGTTGCACTGCACTGCACGCTCCATACGTCTAAATCATCTCCTTCTCCATTTTCACCAAACGCACTCACTTCCTGCAAACATAAAAGAAATCAGCATGATGATATCATTCAAATCCGGCCCGTTACAGTCAGCAGAACATGAAGGGTAAGACAGAAGAGGACCTACTTGGTGGTTAGACAGTGGGGAGCTGAAGTGATGTGAGTGTAGGTTGCGTCCGGTCTTCATGTGTGTAATCCGGATGGCCTGTCCGCATCGAATAGGCTCCCCTCGCTGACAAACTTTGTCTGGTTTCCCACGGATACGCCAGTAGCTGTTGGCATCATCGGCCGAATCCACACCGGTTACTGATTGCTGGCCACTTCCTGCAGGATATCATGCAAACAATGTTTAATTTCAGCATATATCATCTTCAACCTCATATTCATTTACTACTGTATTTATATAGTACTCTCAAATATTCAAAGAATATCATAATACCTTAATAGCCCATAGTACAATATATATATATATAATGATTTAATATTGTTATAATTAGTCATATTAATAGCATCATATCAAAAATCAATTATACAAACATTTTTTCCTAAACAACTGCTAAAACATCTGGATTCACTGAGTGAAATATCAATTTATCATCATCACTATTTTGGTCTACTTCTGTATAGACACATATAGATGATTAAACAAATATTTTAACTAAGCAATACCTTAAAAATCTGGATGACCAAGGTAAATATCACTAATCAATATTATGTTATTATTAGTCGTAGTGATTTCCATTATATATATATATATATATATATATATATATATATATATATATATATATATATATATTTCTTTTTTTTTCGGCTGGAATTATTTTGGTCAGTTTTTGTGTAGATATACAGATAATTGTACAAACATTTTTACCTAAAGAACTTGTCTGGTTCCACCAAGTTAAATATCATTTTGTTATTATCAATAAAAATGATAACAACAACAACAACAACTATTCAGGGTTATTTTGGTCAGTTTCTGTATAGATACACATACATAGATATTCACATACTTGAATTTCTATTGTTAGACACAGATACAGTTCATTTTACAAATATTAGTAATAAATGTTAATCATAAAATTCTAAAACATGCAAAAAATGAAAAGCAAACACACACACACACACACATAAATATATATATACATATATATATATATATAACAAAACCATGTAAGGAATTCACGCCACTCGAATGAATACCACAAGTATTACCATTTTACATTTTGTAGTGCACCTGTCATGATTCCTTGGATCGTTCAGGTAAACATAATACATCCTAACCAACAGAAATTAAGCCCCCAGGGATGAATGAGAGTCTATAATTGGCTAACGGACAGATAAATACTTCACTGTTTAGAAATATCACCAGTTGTTAGCTTCTTGGCTAATGGATGAATGTACCAGCTGCTACGACACAATGTTTTCAATATAAATCCATCAAAGACTACAATCGAAGATTAATCTGATTAATTAAACAACAGCATTCTCTGAGAGCTTCGCTGATCAAATTGCTATAGTTTATAGATTATAGTTAATGTCACGTCACTCTACCTGATCCGTATTTGACATCATGCGAGTGCAGTCTGACGCTGTGCCGAGTGTTCATCAGTTTGACCAGAGAGCCACACGTCACATAGCTGGAGTCCAGATCACGAGCGCCGCACTGGGCACACATCAAACACACTAAAACCAAATCCACAAAGACAGATATAATTCTTAATGGTCCCATTGTTTCAGCTCGCGTCTGTGTACATCACAGAAAGATGGATACGGAGAGCCCCATTCAAACGCGGACACACTTTCTAGCCAATCGCATCATGACAAGTCCGAATCCAAGGAAGTGATCCACGCGCATACACGGAAGGCAGTGATTGGACGAAGACGCTGTGACGTCACGACATATTAATGAACGTCACTAAATATATATATATATATATATATATATATATATATATATATATATATATATATATATATATATATGTGTGTGTGTGTGTGTGTGTGTGTGTGTGTGTGTGTGTGTGTTACGTTAATAAAAAAATATAAAAGAACATTAACAAACGAACACAAAATTATCAAACCACTGTTTTTTCTTTTTAATTAAAATTAATTGCATAACATTTCAGTATATTTACATGGCAACCTGCACAGTTCAACCTTAGGTTAAAATCGTCCTCATATTTAATTTATTTATTTACCTTATTTATTATGTTTATTTACCTTATTTATTAAGTCCGAATCCAAGGAAGTGATCCACGCGCATACACGGAAGGCAGTGATTGGACGAAGACGCTGTGACGTCACGACATATTAATGAACGTCACTAAATATATATATATATATATATATATATATATATATATATATATATATATATATATATATATATATATGTGTGTGTGTGTGTGTGTGTGTGTGTGTGTGTGTGTGTGTGTGTGTGTGTGTGTGTGTTACGTTAATAAAAAAATATAAAAGAACATTAACAAACGAACACAAAATTATCAAACCACTGTTTTTTCTTTTTAATTAAAATTAATTGCATAACATTTCAGTATATTTACATGGCAACCTGCACAGTTCAACCTTAGGTTAAAATCGTCCTCATATTTAATTTATTTATTTACCTTATTTATTATGTTTACCTTATTTAATTTATTTATTATTTTCACTTTATAATTTCCTTTTGATTAGCCAAGAAAGTGTAGTGCTAATTTAACACTTCTTTTGAAACTAACAAAGTAGAGGGAAATTGGACTTTAGCCTCTAAACGCCATAAATAGATACTGAGAAATAGTGACAACAAAGCTTGCCCAGGCCTCCACTATAACTTAATAAAGAATTAATGTTAACTTAGTGTTTCTCACTACTATTTGTAGCATTCTTTCATCGGGAGCAGCTTACACAGGATGATGCATTACTGTGTTTAACAAATGCTGATATATATATAGCAGAACAAGACATGCTTCTGGGGTTAAATAGTTTTAAAGGGAATGTATCAAATTTCTAAATGACATTAAATACCACTGTTTCCAGTAAACTGTGATGCTACAGTGTTATTCTAACACATAATGTAAGTGATGCCAGGCATATTATTGCTACTTCAGTGGCTGAAGTTGAAAAAACTTGAACATGTGCAAACAAAGATCATAAACATGATACTCTATGATGTTTTCCTTATTCCTAAACGAGGTTATGTGTCTTGGGAAAACATTCAGTAGCCTCAATAGACACGTAAGCAAAGTCACACCTGCTGCCAGAAGTCTGTGTACAAGGATAACATTCAGCTTAAATTCATAACATTGACAACAGCAAAATCATGGTTCTGGTGAGTATGCCTATAACCTTGTTTATTATTATTGTTTATTAATTATTATCTGATTAAAAAAATTCTATAAATGTTTATAACTTGTATCTATAACTTTTCTAAAACACCACACTGTAATCATTTCATTCAGTCTCTATTATTCCTAAAGTGTTTAGAAGCATATACTGTGTTTTTGCTTGCCAACATCTTTGAAAAAAAATCGAATTAATCATTTTATTAACAAATAAGAACACGATTCGATGGTATGCACTGATCATATGGTATAAATATCTATATTTTTTAAATAAATAAAAAAATCAAATATCCACTTAAAACATATATTTATAATTTAAAAATAGACTTTGACATAAATCAGGAAGAGAAACGTCTCATTTGTAAGTCGCTTTGTAATGTAAATGGAATGTAAGAAACTTTAAAATGGAATAGGCCTGTTTGTACATGTTTGTACATTCACATCCAGTAGAGGGCGCTACAACTCCGGAAAAGGAAATTGCAGTAATGTCATTGCCTTCAGTCATTCAATCCGCATAGTTGGTTACAATGTAATAAGAAACAATGTCAAAAACCTCGCTATAAAATGGGTAAGCGATTACTACATTATTACTGCTGACTAGGAGTATATCACAAAAAAGAATTAGTAAGACATCTTTGTGTTTCTTAATAATAGATCAAGCGGAGTAAATATATAACCGCTATGTTATCGAGCTGATTGTACAAAATATGTGATGGACAGAGAGTGGCAGCTGCTCATGTTTGGTTAACACTGACGAAGACTTTTAGATCTGTCTTATTAACGAGCCGGTGATTTCGCGGGAAGCGGCTCAGAATCGCGTTTCCTGTTGTGTGGATGACACTTTTCTGTCTGTCTTCATATTGATTTATTTTTTATTTTTAATATATAAATGAATTACAGCAAAGTTAGAAATGTTTATCTTAACAATTAGACGCAGTAATAAACAATTGACCTTTTTAATAAAATAGAGTTTAATAAATAGAGATGTTATGTTAGTAAATATATGTTAATAAAATATTTAAATAATCTATTTTCTAATTTTATTAATTTTGCATTAATAAAATCTAATAAAATGTATAACATGTAGTCTAATGATCCTTAAGTAATTATTAAGTCAAAACAGAATTAATTAAAATTCTGGTCAGCATAAAAATAAACATTATTAATAAATCAGCAATTATTTTTTAGGGAGGAAAGGAAGAGCTTCACAATTAGATCTACAGCCTAAAACAAAGATGAAAAAAGTGCCTTTTTAAAATAAGGTAAATCTTCATATAATGCCATAATTAGCATGAATTATTATTATTTATAATGATTCGTATTTTGTAGTGGAGTCTAAAGATCCTCATTATCTAAAAACAGAAAAAAATAAAAAAATAACCAGTATTAATCCAAAAAAAAAAGAAAAGAAAAAAGCTATGGGTCAACCTCTAATCTAGTATTTTTGTCTTTCATCAGCAGGGCGAGGAGAAGATGCCTCAACCCAAGGTGAAGCTGGTGGTGACAGGAGATGATTTTGGGTACTGCGAGAGAAGAAATCAAGGGATTGTGGACTGCTTTAAAGCTGGTGGGATCTCTAACGTCTCTCTTCTGGTCAATGCAGTCTCAGCGGAGCACGCGGCAGACCTGGCCAAAAGGTACCAGAGCTGATTTTCTAACTACTTTTAATTTCATGCACAAATTTGATATCAAAGCTTGAGTGTCTTACATTTAAACATACTGTTTCAACACCCTCCCGTATGAAATGTAAGCCTTTTGAAACCTATTGCCAAAGATAAGACAAGGCCTAACTCTTTGCTAAGAAAAATAATAATAATTTAGTTAAACATGATTTACTAAAATAACAATAAAAAATTGACATAATAATAATAAAAAAAGAAAATCCAGAAACACAAAATAAAATGACTTAATCACAGTAAATAAAAAAATCTGATTTAAATTAGTACTAAAATCTCTAATAGTATCTCAGTGATATTAAAATAACAGTGCTTCTCACACACAGGAATCACATCCCCATTGGGCTCCATGCGAATCTTTCAGAGGGTCTTCCAGTGTCTCGGGATCTAAAGGGCTCCACGCTCCTCAACAAGGATGGATTCTTCCATGGCAAGATGGGCTTCCGGGAAGTTTTGCAGTGTGGTCATCTCAAGATGTCAGAGGTACACAGGAACACACACTCATAAAGACCAACAGAAAGTCACACGGGAGTGAATTCAAACCATAAAGCGTGTTTACATCACACTGTATAGGACTGTATTCATGTTATATGTGACCCTGGACCACAAAACCAGCCATAAGGGTACATTTTTAGAAATTGAGATTTATACATCAGATGAAAACTGAATAAATAAATAATTTATGTATGGTTTATTAGGATCTGACAATATTTGGCAGGGATACTAATATTTGAAAATCTGGAATTTGAGGGAGCAAAAAAAAATCAAATACTGAGAAAATCACCTTTAAAGATGTCTAAATGAAGGTCTTAGCAATGCATATTACTAATCAAAAATTAAGTTTGAATATATTTACAGTAGAAAATGTACAAAATATCTTCATGGAACATGATCTTTACTTAATATCGTAATGATTTTGGCATTCAAATTTTGACCCATACAATGTATTGTTGGACATTGCTACAAATATGACTTAAGACTGTTTTTTTGTGCTCCAGGGCCACATATATAGTAGTGTCAAAGGTTGCTTAAAGTAGAACATGAAAGGATTTTATTATCTTGCTTATAAGAGGGGATATGACATTATGTACTGCATTATCTGCAGCTGGTAAAATACATACCATTGTATAAATCCTCTAAATTAGAAAGAGTGACAACCAGGTGAATGGTGTTATGCACATACTTTACTAAAATGAAAAGTGTAAAGGTGTTGTATCTGATTTTTTGTTACATTTTGTTTGAAGTTCACTGTTAGTCAAGAGTGTTTTCACTAAAAGCAGATTTTACGTAACCATTTTTACCTTTTTCTTCTTTCTTTTATTAGAATTAAAAATGTAAAGGGGTTGTATCATAATTGTTCTCTTTTTCTTTTAACACACTAATTTTAGTTGAGTGTTTACACCAAAAACAGATCCAATATACTTTTACATAACGATTTTCCACCATCTCTCGAACCCTTTTTTTTTTTTTTATAAGTTGTTTAATAAAGCTTAGTTTCACTATATGGTCTTCATGGACTGTGGAGGAAGTTTTCATTGTTTTTGTTTTAAATTAACCTCTTTTATTTGCAAAGATCAAGAAGTAGTTTTCATTATGTGACTTCTTTAAATACATTGTATGAAACCTTTTTAAAGTTGTAGACTTCAGAACTAAGCACAGCGAACAGGTTTGTCTGGTTCTGTCATGCTGTTTGCTTAAGTTGTGTTTTCTGTTTAAAAGGTGGAGGCAGAGCTCAGAGCCCAGGTAAATCGATTTTGTGAACTTATTGGCCACGAACCCTATCATATGGACGGCCACCAGCATGTGCACGTGCTGCCAGGTAACAGTGGGTTCTTTTGAACGCGCCTTTTCACCAAATAACCAACAACTCATGTGCACTACTGTTCAAAAGTTTTTTATTGGGAAATAATTTGTAAAAATGTTTTTGATATCACTCACTAACGAAGGCTGTGTTTATGTAACCAAACTACTGTTAATATTGTGAAATATTATTACAATTTAAAATGTTTTCAATTTGAATATATATATTAAAATGTAATTTATTCCTGTGATGCAAAGCAGAATCACATGATCCTGCAGAAATCTGTCTAATATGCTGATACATTACACTCACCCATATACTCAAGAAACATTTATTATAATAACAATGTTAGAAATTAGTTGTGCTGCTTAATATGCAACATTATATATGTCTTCGCTGTTACTTTTGATCAATTTAATCTATTCTTGCTGAATAAAAATAATAGTATCTTTCAAAAAAATATTCCTTTTTACCATGCATTTCAGAGGTGCGAGAGGTGTTCGCCCAGGTTCTCTCTGATTTTGGGATCACCTACACACGGGTGCCCATAGAACCCGGTCTTAAATTTTGCACCTTCCTCCCGCCACATCTGCGAGACTTCAATGCACAGGTTGAAAAAGATGCCCTTGAATCTATGGAGGTCTTTCATCGCTATGGAATTAGGTTTGTGAAGCAACATTTTAAATGATCAGCACCTGGTTGTCAAGTAGAACGTTTTTACAAAATGTTAAAATATTGACTTCATTTACAATGTCATGTGTACTCATTAGAGCAGGTTTAGTTACATTTGAATGGTCTATAAATATGAATTCTGTCCTTAAAATACATTAGGTGCAGTATGTACACAACATGCATTAAATGTATTTTCCATTTTTGCTTGATGAAATACTTGTTTTGTATGTCCTCTCAGATGGCCTGATGTATACCTGGGCCTGAGCACCATGGGTAAAAACATGTCTGTCCCCAACCTGAAACGTGCTTTGGGCTTCACGCTGGACACTTCACTAGATGATGCTGTGTCCTCCTCATTGATACAGTGCAATGATGCTGTGACTGACTCCTATCGTCCGGTTACAGCAGAGCTTATGGTGCATCCAGGATATCCGAGTCAGCCTCACCAGGGCGGATGTGGAGAAGGACCAGATGACTTCTCACAGTCTGCAGACCGACTACATGAGCTTAACACTTTGAGTGACCCTTTTGTTCTTAACTACTACAGACAACAGGGGATCCACCTCTGCGCCTTTAAAGACTTTTAAACCCTTAGGCCAGAGTATTTAAGGTTTGGCACACTGAATGTCTTCTGCTTTAAGGAAACAATATCTTAACCCATACCTCAATTAGTCATATAAGTGCTTGGCTTGGGTAAGGCAGAAAATCAGAATTCGAAAGCCCATATAAAATGTGTTTTGAAGCTGCTTCTTCAAGAAGAGCTTAAACAACTGAATTATACTTATTCTTCAACAGGAACACAAGATACGATTAGATTGACCTCTTTTTAAATTTCTCAACTAGACTTTTAATTTAAATTTTAATGCAGCTAGCCATTTCAACACAGAGAGCTGTATCCTTATACTAGGAAACTGCAATTTTATCTGGACTTGTTTCTAAAAATGTTGCCTCATTTGTGCAAGTTTCTCTAAAAAGCCATATATTAATATTGTACAGAACTGTAAAATCCAACAACAACGCCATATTTAAGACTTTATCGTACTGGATGTAGATTTGAACTCCACCGAACATGTAGCAATTACTTTATTTAAAAATCAAAGGTATTTTTGGGTACAATGTTTTTAATGAATGTATTTATTATTTTTTTATGAACCTGAAAAAAACAAAAACAAAAAAAACCTACTCTGGATTTCTTTCTGAAATGTAAAAATAACTTTGGAACAAGTATTACGATGGTTGAAGTGATTTAAGTTTAAAAAAATTATTAGATAATTATTATACGAGCACAGCAAATTTGCTGCACAATATTTTGTGTGTAAAATAGGCCTACTAGTAAACACTTGTAACGATATTCAAACCGAACCAAAAAACACGTAGGCCAAAAGTCGGCCTACACCAATCACAGTATGTACCACGATACTCTCTTGATATCCCACCCCCTGCGTATGTTTTGGCACATATTACCATAAGTAATGTTGTCCAATGACTTGTTCGCATTATTATTTTTTTTTAAGGGAATACCTTTTTGGTGAACTTTACAAAGCAACCAATTTTAAAAAGTCATGTGTTAATGCATTAATTAACATGGACCGAGAGCAATTATTACTATTATGAAGTTAAAAGTGAATCTAGTGTTCTTTAGCATTGCTGGTGTCATAACATGAGCTCTACCCCCACAGCAAACAGAACCGAACCATGGATCCAAAACCATGATATGAACCGCATTGGTATATCGTTACACCTCTAGTAAACACTAGAACATGCTTAAACCAACCAGTTGCATCATAGGAGTACATTTGTACACGGAGCACCCATCCTATTGAAACATTCATTCTGAACTAGGTCAAAATAGCCTTTATTTGGAGAGTTCACCGTTTTGTCACATATTAGGTTTGACCGGTTTATAACCTGTATGTTAAATTCAGGCTATTATGACATTTCAGAATAAGCTGCAATTGAAGCAACAGTTTGGGGTTTAAGTAGTAGTCCTCATAAATATATTACTAATGCTAATATATTAAGGTTTAAAAAATTAAAAAAATCACTAAATGTTCAAGCTCAGATTTGATTCCACACACAAATCCATAATGCGGTTTTAAAACAGGGAATTCCAGAAAAGCAACTGGATTGGTTGATTTTAATACGAAAACTCTAATCAAAAGTGAATTTAGCCAATGTTTGAGTATGCCTGGTCGTCCTTTTTTTTTTTTTATTGGTACAGTGTGGAGCATTTTTAAAGTCTGATACTGGATGAAAATAAGTTTTCAACAATAGATGTAAACACTGGGGCTTATTTGAGGCGTGTTTGCAAGAGACTTCACCCAAATCCATAAGCAAATATTACTGAAATATCTCGAACTAGAGAAAGCCCGCAGAACCTCTTTGCATCATAAAGAGTGGAGTAAAATACCACTTAAGATGCATTTTGAAAGTTTAAAATGATATACTTCATAAAGAAACTGTAGAGAATGTTCTAGAAAACTCACGGTCAACTACTGCGTTTATTCTGTGTCGGGAGAAAATGGGAATAATAATTCTCAGTAGCATACATCTCTGTAAATCTAGGGGCGGTTTCCATGATGAAACCCAAATAATCAACAATATACAAGAATTTCCTATGAAACATGTTAAAAGAGATGTTTAAAATTAGCCATCATGGAATTTACGTTCACTCACACAAAGAGCATTGCTTTCATTCTTCCCATTTTCATTTGTGAAACAAATATATTTTATACAAATATCTGCTCCTAAGCCACCTTTGTTACTGACTTTACAGTGGTTTTTGCCAATTCGAGGCTTGGTAAAGGGCTGAAAGTAGCCTGTCCTTTAGACATCCCGTGCAACCCAACAAGTGCAGTTAAAATAAAAAGGTTATATGAAATAATCTGTCACTGTCGTCGAAATCCTCCAGCTCTGTAACCTCAATTTCTCCTTAATATCTCCTTTTTGTTTTGTAGAAGTCAAAGAGCACAAATGTAAGAAGAGGGAACAACAACAACAACAACATAATATACATGATAAATAACAATCCATCTTTGTTTTAAATGAACTGTCACTTCCAAAAGTAATTTCTGAAAGTTTTGTGTAATAATGCAATGATTCATTTTCTCATTACAAAAGGGTTAAACAGCATTCGTCAATGAAACGCCCTGTACAATTTTTCCAACTTCTTTTTTCTTAGGTTAGCCTCTAACCAAATTTTGATGCTTTCAAACTTGAGAAAGAAAAATAAACAAGTTAGTAAGGGCCTCAAGCTAACACCAGAAACTCAGATCGGATGTCCTCGCGGCGTCCTGCTTCAAGACGGAGGCTGCAGCTGCGCTGTACTTCTCCAGCTCGACTAGAGTGACACGTGGAAAGGAGAGGAGAAGGAGGGAAAGCGGGCAGGAGGGAGGGAGGGAGGGATAGAGGATATGGTTTGGGAGTCGGGAGGAAGGTAGTAGAGCGAGGGGAAGAGGATCAGAGGAGTAGGAGGGGTCTGGGGCTACACACTTGTCTTGTATTGTTAGTCCACTGGCCGCTTTTCGCCGTGTTTCTTTGTAAACTCTTCTGCATTCTTAAAGAATTTTTTACGGTCTTTTGAGTATTCTTCTGCTAGGTCGGCCCTCAGAGGGTGTTCTGGCTGTGGGTCGTTCACCAGGGCAATGAGCGACTGAATTACTGTGAGAAGAAAGGGAAAAGAATGCACATTAACATTGGTTACAACAACAACAAAAAAAGTATTTATTAACTATTTTATATATACACATACATATACTGTTCTTAAAACAGTTGATGATTTATTTTTCTTATAGTTCTAAAACTCTTTTAAGCTTTAAACTCTATAGTTTAGTGAGAGAACTATATAGAGAACTATAATATAATATGGATTATTAGTTTATCCCCCTATTTTAATTTTAAAGTTTTAGTTATTGTGTGTTGTCTTTTTGTCAATTTAGTGGTTTTATTACATATTCTTTTTACATTTTTGTTTTCATTAATTTACTTTAATTTTAAATAAATTTTTATTTCAGTTATTTTAGTACATTAAGAGAAATGTTGCACTGGCAACTAGCGGAGTAAAAATATTATGTTTTATTTCAGTTAACATTTGTTTTATTTTAAGTAATAAAAATTGTGTTTTTACACACTGCAAAAAAGTGTTTTTACATTTTTAGTAAACTATAATAACCCTCGCCTTCATATTTATGAAAAATCTGAATAAAAAAAAAGGATCTATCCAGTGTTATTTTAGTATCAATTAGATACTATTGTAGTTTTTATTAGTAAGAAGTAAATGACCATCATCTTTATAAAACAAAAAACAAACAGAAAAAAAATGATTAATCAAAATAAACCTGAATAAAAAAAATGTAAGATGTTGCCTACTATATAAATAGATGCACAATAAATACAAACATCCTCACAAAGCATTTGTTCGTGATTTCATGGTGTGTTTCTGCACCAGGATCAACCGAGCTTTAGCAGGCTGACTCATGTGGCAGTTTCAGGCATACTGCAACAACTGCAGCGCATCTCACCTTGGTCAGTTTTGGTGGCTGGTTTCCAGTTCTCTGCACTAATGACAGGCAGGCAGACCTGTCCCTTCTCGTCAATGTTGGGGTGGTAGATCTTCGTTTTGAACGTGATCTTGGGTGGTTTGAAAGGGTATTCTGCAGGGAAAATGATCTCGATCCTGAACGCCCCTTTATCGTATGGAGGGTTGTCCTGTGGGAGAATAAGGTAAATGAGGTGAGCCCAGCTCAGTCTATAATGTACATGATTACAAAAATAAATAAATGATGAAATCAGGACAGAAGTCTGAATGCATGAGGTATAAGAACACATACAGCTGATGCATTGATATAGTGTAGGTCTAAATGCAGTCTAGCTTTAAAGTCCACAAGAAATCAGCTCAAAATTAAAATTCAAGCAATGTACAGAGGTGCCCAAATTGTTTACTACAAAGTGCTTGAATGAAAGCTGTCGACTGAAAGTAAATGTTGCACTTTATTCGACAGCAATGTTTTAAAACAACTATGGAAAAAAATCACCTGTTCTCTATATTTGCAAAATTGCTAATTAATTTTAAAATGTAGGAAAAAAATATATATCCTAAAGCTGTTAAAACATACCATTTCTTGTCATTATACTTTACACATATGCAAATCACATGTAAACAATTCATAAAAAGATGTATGAGCATTTACTAAACACCTACTGGAACAATGAGGCCTTGCCATGTCAATATGTTTGATTCATCAACTTGAATGTTACGGAAGTTTTTCATCCCAGATTTGCGGATTTCTTCAAGCTCCTGATAAAAAGGGTTAGAAACAAGGATGCATTAGACACTATTACTGGGTTCGCAACTTCTGCTAATCAAATAGAAACGTTGAGATATAGAGATATTATGCTAAGACAGTCTCTCCTAATCTCACAATGGTCATTAATTAGGCAACAAACAAAGCACAAACAAGTAACAGTTAACATCATAGGCCAAGACCTCCTATGTATGTTTATCATGGACAAGACATCGTTCCCAAATGTAACATGAGTCAGGTCTTGACCTAAGGAGTTGGAGAAATGATCCCTTGCTCAGCAGCTTACTGTAAATAACTGACCTGAAGTACAAGCGTGCGTGCATTAACAACAACAACAAACCACACCTTAAATATCTGAAGTGCAAGCAGCTTCATATTCAATAATTGCCCTATCATGTGCGGTTTACAATTAATATTTAGTCTCAAATAGGAACTATGCAACTAATTTGATTATTCTGTCAATTATTCATTTGATTAATCAGATTTAAAAAATTAAAGTTACTATATGAATTTTATAATCAAATTTGTTGACTACTTATTGCAATAAGTCAAATCAAACATCAGCAACTACATGTTCACTGTAGTATAGTAAAGGGGTGTTTTAGTGCCCTGTAAGAATAACCCATTTCCTTCAATCTCCACTGAGAGCTGTCTGACATTAACAGCCATTCTTATCAAACAAGGAAGTAAACTCCTTAAAATGAACACTGTGACATACAATATGTCCACTAACTGTACATAAACACCCTAAAATCTAAAATATACGACAGTTCAGAGAAGCTTAGCTACAAAAAGCATTGGTCAGACACATCTAACGTTAGGTGTCTAAACCCAGGTTATTCATGAGTTGTGAATGAAGAGACTTCGACAAGACGGAAGTTTAGAAAAACGAAAGCTTGTTGAAGACATACTTACGGTTTCGTTTTATTATTTTTTTTTATCAAGGGCGTAACTACAGCTAATCACCTGAAACTAACGAAACCGTTTAAGTAGTATTCTACTTATTTGTTTTATTTAAAGCTTAAAATGTAAAAATAAATGCGTATATTTCATAGATGTGGCTGGTTTGGTTCGTTGGGGTCATATCTAACGTCATTGCTGCGGGGATAAAACAACATTATTCGCTTAAAAACATCGATTAGTTATTGTAACAGTCGATTAATTTATAGTTTTTGTATTCCGATTTGTTTGAATCAACCGAATCCGCTGTGACGGAACTCGTCGTATTATACTCCTGTACGTTAAAGTAGATTTCTGTCATTTACTCTGTGTCAACGAATTATAAAACACTGCAGCCTACTGTAACGTGTCCTTTGACCATGTATCTCTCCGATCTGGACCCAAAAACCCTGTTCAAGCGTCCCGCGGCCTCCACCGGCGCTTTATCTCCTTCATGTTTGGAAACGCGAAGCTAGCCGAGTCATCGAGAGAGTGAGAACTGCTCGAACCAACGCCTATATAGCACTAGCGAACGATCAAATCGCCTTTTCTAGGAGCTAAACTTTATGTTTAAACCCCCATCGCGTCGTCGTGTGTGGTTTTTCTTTTTGCGATATAAAAAGTATACGGTTTGGACGTCTACCTTGTGTAGTCTCCTGCTCGCCGCCATCTTGAATCTTTCAACTACTACCAGAATGCACCGCGCGGCGCACATATGAGCTCGTCCGCGTTCTTAAAACTTCGGATGATCTGGGATCAGATTTAATATTCGCGCGCAACCGACGCAACAGGCGAGACGGGAGCGCGTACAATGATCTCAGGTCAGAGCCCTTGGGTACTTTCCATTACAAAACGAAACAAAAATGCCACTGTGAATGGAATTGATTCTCCCTTGATTAATCAAAACATAATTTAATTAGCCTTTATTTTTTAACGTTACGTATCTCGAAAATGTATTAACCTAAATTAACGACTAAATATAACGGTTTCAGTAAACCTCGGAATGTAGGTGTGCCCATAGCATGCAATAAACGTCCTTGGCAAAAAGTAAGTGAGTCTTCCGGTGTTCTGTCGATTTGTCCTACGCTGTCAGATTTTCCTACCTCCCACCAAAACAGTGGGTAGTACAATTCCACAACGAAAATTCTACTGTAAAGTTATGGTTTATTAATGTCTACACCTATCACAACCCTAATCATACCCTTACAGTACTGCAAATACAGTAATTATGTGTTATATTCGCGGTTGTAGCTAAAATGGATACAGTTACAGGAAACCAACAATAAATATTATTTTCTACCAATTAGATTGCGTTTTTATTAAAGTCTACAACTACCCCAGCCCTAAACCTACCCTTACAGTAATGCAGATACATTAAATATCGTTGTTTAGCATGAGACAAAGTACGCGATATTGATGTGCGCGTGCGCAGTAAACCCGCGTAGGAAAATCTGACAGGGTAGGATAAATTTTCAGGACACCTGTTTTCTGTTTCCGTACTAGTTATAATAACCACACGATGTCACTCCAGAGTAAGGAATAATGCTTACTGTTAAGTGGATATTTGATGCAGATATTTATGTAATTTAAGAGTAATCCATCATTAAGCATTTTTAAGTTAAATATAAGAGAACAATAGGGGCCTTTTTCACTGGAGGAACTGTTGGGTTATGGACTTTTATTTTTGTCAGAAGTGCCGGTTTGAAGTTAAAACTCCTTAATAATGAATCGGAAATGGGTCTCAGAGGGTCTCTGCTCAGAGGGAACATGATTGCTAACAAGCACATCGTATACTTTGGAAAGAAATCAACTGGTCTATTATCTCCAGATAGAATAACTAAAATGAATGCGCTTGCCATAACGCCTGTGGACCTCTTGAATGAAACATGAGCGCAATGGATTTCTATGTTAAGTCCTACTTAACTATGTAAAAAAAAGTCTTAAGTAATTGCATTAAATGTAAACTATAAAACATTTTCTTTTAATTTTAAATAGCATGCAGTTAGATGTATGAAAACATTACATTGAGTTTGCACTTAAGTATTTTTTTAAAAAAAGTACATTCTTTTCATACTAAAGTGCACTTCATTTTTTACAAGGTTACCGTCACTGTACTGTCCCTATCAAACAACAACTCAAACCAGCCTTAGATGGTTTATTGGTCTCCACACCTGGTGAGCGTTTCCCAAAAGCATTGTGTGGGCTGTTTGTGTGCTTTTGATATTGTTTATGCATTTGGGGTTTTGTCAGTTTGTTTATTTGTTTAATCTTTTCTCGTCACAGGAGCCCATACTACATCGCCATGCTTCCAGATATAAAGTGGACTTGCATGCTCCCGTGGTTTCCTGTAAACCACATGACTGAAACAACTTGTTCAGACTTGCTTCCCCTCCAGCAATTTCAGGTAAAGATGGGACGTTACAGATGGGAAGCACTAACTGTCTTGTTCCCACTTTTGCTGTATTTAGCTTTCAAAAATCTTCACTGGCTTTACTTAATACATTAATCCATGATTATGATGTCAAACTAATGCTTTACATTTCAAGGTGAGGCACTTTAGTAAAAGACTTTGACATGAATGACTCTGATAACAGGCATAAACACAAGTATGCAATTGCATAGAAAAAAACTGTCAAAATACATAATTGATGCATATGATCTAACCTAAATATTGATAACAATAGCTGTATTTTCCCTTTATTGCATGACCTGCTTCATGCAGTTTTGGACTTGTAACTAGGTCAATTATTGCTTATACAGCTTAAAATCTTAAAGATGAGCTTCAGAGCACCATTGTAGCAAAGTAGGTTAGAGCTTCTTCTTCTTGTTGTTGTTCTTCCGCTCTGGAAGTCTATGGCTGCCCATTGAACCACTTGTGGGAAAGTTATGAAATTTGGCACACTGATAGAGGACAGTCTCAACATTAACCACAACAAATTTGGTGTCTTCAATTCAAACTCCCTAGCGCCACCACTTGTCCAAATTTGCAGTCATGTTTATGCTAATAAATTTTGAACCATAAGGTCTAGAAGAAAAATCCTTTTCCCTCTGATTCCTAGGCTAATGCAGAGTTGAATGGACTCATTTGACTCTTTCGTCAAATTGGCTCAGATCATCTTCAGACCATGCTGGTAAAAAGTTATCAAAAGCTTTTTGATAGACCCATCAGTTCTCGAACACCGCACAAACAAATTTGACAAAAAGCTTGCCAAATCGGAGGTTATGTCTTTCCAATGTTTTGTTGTATTCAGACCAAACTTGGTGTGTGTTATGATAAACTTGACCTGACGTTACTTGCAGAGTTCTGCCTCAGTGCCACCTAGTGGTCTGGAGACTTGTCTATTTAGATTCAGAGCAGCATACTGAGTGAAAAAATATAATGTTTTTTTGTCAATTTGTTTTATATTTTATGAACGTATTGACATGTCACTTATAAACTCTGTATTTGTCTTCAGCACATTAAAAAACTCACTCAGAAATTGCTGGTAAAATTCACAAACAATCAGCAGAAACAGCAGTGTTTAAAAAAAATAAACTAGTTGTGTTATATAACTTTCTCAAAACAATGTTGCGACAGTTTTTAGCTTGTGGCTCCCTGGAACACTTAAAACTAGTTAAAAAAATATATTTTTATATATTTTGCCCGCTAAATTTGTTTCACTCAACACCCTCTCTCATTTCCTTTGTTTTAAAATAATTTAAAATAAACATTTCATGCCTGAAGTTCAAGGCTTTCTCAACAAAATCAATATAGGGGTTTTCTATTGAACCTTTGTGGTTTGTAAGTGGTCATTGTTGGCTTTATTACTCTGAGATTACTGGAAGGTTTGCCACTTCCTCCGACATTGTGCAACTGAGAAACCAAGGGTATTTTCCCCCAGTGAATGTACTTTTAAATTAATTGTTCTGCAGATAAAACTGCACATACATTTGTCCATTTTTGGGTTAATGCCTTAAGAATGTTTTGCCATGCGTTCAGGAAGATCACACGTTTTACCTGCTCTGAGATGGGTCACAGATCACACTTGGCTTCTGACAGCTGAAGTGGATCTTGTGAAATGTGTGATCGCATCATTGATTACTCTTGAAAAACTTAAAGATGAAGTAGGCAACAAAAGAAAAATATCCAAATGCAAATATCCTAAAACAAATTTAGTGGGCAAATATCAGAAGAGAAGAAATAGTAAAAGAAATATAGTGGCATCTACAGTTGCGGGTATACAGCTGTACAATGAGGAGATTTGCCCCAAAAACATTTCGCAGTTACTAGAGGCCTCTATGTCCAATGTTTTGTTGACTGAACCAGCCATGCCATTAATTATGAATTTATCAGTCTTTTGCATGCTGGACCAAGCTATATGCACTTTCATGACATCGGGTCAGCCTACAACAATTAATTTATTGGATATTTTACTAATTGGAATACAATGAATTCATGACAATGTTTTACATTCAAGCTACCCATAAAATTTAAAGTGAAAAGTACTTTAAAAGCATCTGGAAAGCAATAAAGTCATATTTAAAGCTGTTTTTAAAGCATTTGCTGCATGGATAAAAAAATAGGCTAATAAACAATTCCTCATATCAGACACAAATTGTGTTGCAGCAAGTCTTAAGCAGTCTGTGGCACTTCTCAGGTGTTATGAGAGCCAGGTTGCTCTGATAGTGGCCTTCAGCTTTTCTGCATTGTTGGGTCTGGCATATCGCATCTTCTTCTTCCCAGTACCCCATAGATTTTCTATGGGGTTAAGGTCAGGCGAGTTTGCTGGCCAATTAAGAACAGGGATACCATGGTCCTTAAACCAGGTACTGGAAGCTTTGGCACTGTGCGCAGGTGCCAAGTCCTGCTGGAAAATGAAATCTGCATCTCCATAACGTTGCTCAGCAGCAGGAAGCATGAAGTGCTCTAAAACTTCCTGGTATACAGCTGCGTTGACCTTGGACCTCAGAAAACACAGTAGACCAACACCAGCAGATGACATGGCACCACAAACAATCACTGACTGTGGAAACCTTGTAGTTTTTCTCATCTCTGTTGCTAATGAGACCGACTACAGTTCTCCATCTTCCTGTCATCCACATAATTAATGAAGAGGTTGGAGTTGTGTGACGGTGTGCAGTTGTGTGTCAGCAGATTGAAGAGGAGGGGACTCAGCAGCACACATCCTTGGGGGTCCTCAGTGTTCAGTGTGATGATGCTGCATGTGTGCTGAGTGGACGGCAATGGCGATGGTGTCATCTGTCGAGCGGTTGGAACGATATGCAAACTGGAAGGGAGGTGGGGGGCAGACTTGATATGATGCATGACTAGCCGTTCAAAGCATTTCATGAGAATAGGAGTAAGTGCAACTGGATGGTAGTCACTGAAGCTGGATGGACGGCTTCTTCGGGACTGGAATGATGGTGGAAGCTTTGAAGCATGTTGGGACAACAGCCTCATCTCCAGCTCTAAATGCAGCGTTCCGCATCTTCAGGAGACCTCCCTTGTCAACCACGGCTTCTGGTTGGCCCAGAAAGTGACGGTCTTTGTGACTGTTGCATCATCAGTACACTTGTTGATGTAGGCAGTGACGGTCTCTGAGTACTCTTGGAGGTCTGTAGTGTTACTGTATGTGGCAGCCTGCTTAAACATTCCAGTCAGTGGTGTCAAAACAGTCTCGAAGTGCCTCTGCCTACCCTTCCGGCCAAAATTGTATTTTGTTTGTTTGATTTGGCGACTTTAACAAGTGGTCTGTATGCAGGCATCAGCATGACAGCAATGTGGTCTGAGGCACCAAGGTGGTGGAGGGGAAGGGCCTTGTAAGCTTATCTCTGTGTGGTGTAAACAAAGTCCAGAGTGTTGTTTCCCCATGTTGGAAAGTTTATGTGTTGGTGTATTTTCAGGAATACACTCTTTAAGTCTGCATGGTTGAAATCCCCAAGCATCAGGGTGGGCTGTCTGCTGCTCACTATTTCATGAGAATCTGCTGCTGGCTGCTTGGCTTGGTCCTTACATAAAAAAAAAAAAAAAACAATTACATTTAACAAACAAAATATGCTCAGAGCAATTATCCAAATTAACTTTCTAAAAAAAACAAAACGTAATATAATCACTTTTCCATTACATGTAAAACTGAACTATTTTAGTGAAATGACATACAGCCAAGTATGGTGACCCATACCCAGAATTCGTTCTCTGCATTTAACCCATCCAAAGTACACACACATGGAGCAGTGGGCAGCCATTTATGCTGCAGCACCTGGGGAGCAGTTTGGGGTACAGTGCCTTGTGCACAGACCCACACTGCACCAGCGCACCAACTACGAGGAAGCCGAGGACCAAACCGCCTCACATCGACGCCATTTCACCACCCAACCCTTAATAAAATCCACCATTCGGGGAACTTACCTTCATCCTCGAGTTGTGTCCTTCTTCACCCCGCCACAGCATCATTCATCTGTGAGCATGCTCTTGATATATGTATTTTACCATTTTGTTGAGTTTGAAACATGTGACACATTCATTCTGCTATCACTGATAAATTGGTCCCCCATAAAAAGAAAAAAGAAAAAAGATAATTACCTACAGGCGTACCTGGTCATCTACACTATTTGGAAAAAGAGGCAGCTTTTCTGTGATGGATATGCTTTTAATTTTTTTATGTATTTTTAATGTTGAATAAATGTTATATAAATATATTAAATGTAGAACATATAAAAAAGTGTTTGTGGCTTGTCTGCCAGTGCACCCCAAGCATTAAAGTGAAACTCCACCTATGAGTACAATGCGCCAATATTTGCTCTATTGTGTTTCATGAATGAGGCCTTTTAACTGTTTTCTCATGCATGTGCTTTACATTAAGATATGATACCATTAGGGCAAAAACTGTAACCTTCCAGTGCAAATTACAGTTTACCTGTAAGATGCATGGTTTGCAATACCTATTATTTATAAGAGCAAAGAAAAATAGAGATGCAAATAAGTGATTGTAGTATAGTTATATGAAGTAAATTCCTCTGCAAAAAAAGAAAAAATTTAAAAATGTAAAATTTGGACCAAGTCAAAATTTTATTAATATTTAGCCTGTAATGGTGCATATTTTTAGTTAGATAGGTCAATGTAATTCCATTCAGTATTGATGGCTTCAAACAGATAGGAGTTAAAAAAAATATCTCCCAGTTAGTTGGAGTTTATGTGAGACCAAATATTCTTATTTGGTTCAAATCTGGACTCTGACCAGGCCAAAACACAAGCCTGATGGACTTGTTTTGAAGCCATGTCTTGGTTATCTTTGTAGCATTGGCAGGAGCATTTTCTTGTTGAAAAATAACATCCGATCGTTTTTTTTTTAGACAACAAATTTTCAATTGTGATAAGCCAGCTATTCTGCAGTATTCTTTTATGTTCCAAAGCATTATTTGACTATTGTGGTAGGTGCATTCAGATCTTCAAAGACACCGCTCTGCCTCTTCACCATGCAACTTTGTGTTTTATTGTGATGCATGTCTTTGATAGTTTGTTAAACAGAGATAGTGTGTTTTGCTTAATTCTTAATTGATCCCTTAACCTATGAATAAATCCATTAAAAGATTATATAGAAGTATAAGGAATTGAAAATCTTTTGATGCAGATGTGTTTTTATTTTTATTTTATTCTATTTCTTTATGTTTACTATAAAATCTCTAGCACTTTTTTTGTTCTTTCTAACATGAATATGATTGACATGAATAGACTATTGGCACGAATAGACTGTTGTTTTTGGAAAGCAACGGTAAATTAGAGCGGGAAAGGATAACATCGTGCCAAGTTATGCTTTTTAAAAAAAGAAACTGAGTTGTGCATAATTGGTTGGAGGGCTGTGCTTCTGAAAATCATCCAAATAATAATATCTTTACAATAGTTATGCTCTTTGTGTTGTTATGTGCTTCACGGAAAAGCACACACCCTTGAATCTGTGCCAAGCTTTCTGATACCAAAAGTCATTCAAACTATTCATTTTTAAGGTAATGACTTGTGTTGAAAAGGAAAGTTTGGAAAGGTCTAGAATAGATTATGCAAATTATTTCTGTCCCCGCTAAAGAGATTTTAGACAAATTCAGGGAAATTAATTTTGTCCATCAGTCAAATGGGTTTAAAAATGTTGAGCCCATTGAAAATCTGGGATTAAAAAATATAAAATGTGATTTAAAAATAAGCAGAATGTTTTGTCATATGAATCATTATAGATCAAATTATGACTAGCTAAATATACAGATAATTCTGTCTATATAGGAATATGCAAAAACTAAGAAATTGAAAAAAAAATTCAGTTCGCTCAAATTGCTAAACTGAAAATTAGAAATTTTCTGTAAAATGTGAAAAAAACTAGTAATCTAGTAGCAGAAATCATATAAAATAATTTTTATAGTTTCTTTAGAGAAAAACGAAAGTTGTGTGCATCAAACCGTTATGCAATTTAAGAAAGACGTAAATATTTCTCTGAGAGTTCAGCAGAATTTGTGTGTCCGGTCGTTTATGAGCTGCGATAAATTGATGATCAGGTCATGCAGCCCTGCAGACAATTATACGGGAATAAGTGGGGAGAAAAGCCAGTAAAGAATGTGGGAATGATAAATAGTTTTGAAACTGATGCATTTACAAGATAGGGGTGGAGCAAGTACGGTAAGTCTTAGTGTGAAAGTGAAAGCTTGCTCAGTTTTTGTGTATAAATACCTGCTCCTGATACCTGCATGTTACACCTGTGCACAATTGTCTGATGAGCTTGCAGCGATCAAACACAAAGACAAGAATGCAGACCACAGCAGTTACTCTCCTGGTCCTTACTGCAGTCCTCTGGGGCAACATAGAAGGTAAGAAAAAACTCATGGCATACATCTTGCAGCTTCTCAGAAGAATCCTGCAGAATTTCAAACTGAAACTTTTCCTCTGTTGAGAATTGGCTGCAGCTCAGATTGATTAAAGAAAGAAAGAGAAATGCTCTGCTTTCTCTTTGCTGGCTTGCTTTTCTCAAAGATTCAGTTATAATGTGGGAGCAAGTTCCCGTAAGTCAATAAATGCCCAGGAACAAGCCAAGTTTTGTTCTTGCATGGGGTCAAATGTGGATAGTAGAGGAGTTTCCTGTGAGAAGTGTTGCTTATGCTGTCCTTTCACTCTTAGCTTTTTCAGACACAGCTGTGGACTGCTGTCTGACTACCAAGGACACTCGCATTCCAATACAGATTGTTGCATCCTACTTTCACCAAACCACAGAGAGTGGCTGTCCCATTCCAGCTACTGTGTAAGTATCCAAGTATCCATGGTTCCATGAAAAAACTCTAACATCTATAAAATATAAACGGTTCTTTATACTGTTAAAAGGACCTTTAGATTAGTAAAATGCTCTTCCTATTTAAAAAAAGTATTCTTTTTAAGAACTGTTCACTGAAAGGTTCTTTATGGCAACCGCCATAATAAAATAATTTTGACTTCATTGATTCTGAAATAGGATTAAATTAATGCATCTTTCTGTCCCTATAGATTCATCACAAAAAAAGACAAGAAGCTGTGCTCTCCACCAGAGAAAAACTCCTGGATTTCCAAGATCATCACACACTTAGACAAGAAGAAAAATACTCCTCAGTAGGAACACAGGTATATATATATTAAAAAAAACTTCCCCACTTCAAGCTTTTAGTTCTGCTCTCATTTCTCATCTCATAGACATCTTCAAGGCCAAATCAGACAATAAGCAGAAGTTGTGTAGTTCTGCTTCCTTGAAACCTTTTTCTGGCTAATGATAACAAAAACTGAATCTAGTTTTGTTTTCCTGCTTGACAGATGGGAGGCGTACATGATGACACTCTGCACTGAGCAACACTGAACTAGACTGGAAATGAATACACTTAATCAGTAACTGTCACAGTGATTTTTAAAAGACATTTACAAAGTAATTTGTGAATCATGCAGATATAGGGAATGCATGATGGCCGAACTTTGTAAATGGTAAAAGCAGATATGCTATGTGTATATATTTGACTGTACTGTTTTACTGTAGCAATTATGAGTCTCACATTTGCATGAATTATCCTGTGAGCTGTGACTGTATTTTTAGCATACTTTGTGTGACTGTATTTTTTTAAGAATGTGAATAAATTTGCTTTGTTAAATCTCCCGTGCACTGAAATTATTTAATCTAAACTTTAGATTATAAAGCACACATGGATGCATGGATAAAAAGACATCTCTTATGCTCATCAAGGTTGCAATTATTTGGTCAATAAAATTTAGTACGAACATTAATTTTGTGTAACATGATTAGAATTTGAAATAACTGTTGTCTATATGAATATATATTTTAAAATGTAATTTATTCCTGTGATGCAAAGCTACAGTTTCAGTATCATTACTCCAGTCATCAGTGTGTCATGATCCTTCAGAAATCATTCTATAATGCTTAAAACACATTAATTATTAATATTGAAAACAGTTGTGCTGCTTAATATTTTTTAAGAGTTTTCTTTGATGAATAGAAAGCTTAAAGGAACAGCATTTATTTGAAATAAAAACTTTTTTAATGTCAATTCTGATGATTGCCATATAAAACTTTGATGCACAAGCTTGCTCTTGCCCTCAGATGTTTGTGATGTCAAATGCTTGAGATAAGGTGATGATGGTCATTGACAAGCGGCACATGTGCAAAAGGTGTTTGCAACCTGAAATTGCATGGGAATTTCCTGACTTCTTCAAATTCACAATGACAGTGCTGAATAGAAAGGCGTATTTAAAACAATAATACTTTTAGATTTGCTCTTCATTCCCTAAGAGCTACACATTTAAGCATGCAATCAAACAATATATCAAACCCATTAAGCCAGTCTATCATTAAAGACATCAGACAGAACTTATAAACTTCTGCTTCTATATTAAAACCCAACATAATTTACTGTTTGCTTTCCAATCACACACACACACACAGTTGAATTCCCAGCTATGTATTGAGAAGAATCATGAAATCGATCTAACAGTTTGTCAGGTTTATCTGAACTGCTTCTTCATTCATAGCGAAACATCTGCCAGTCTGGTGGCCTTTGATCGAGAAAGTATGTGAGAGTTTCTATGTGGGTTTAAGCGGAGAAGAGAAAAAGAGCAAGGAACAGATACAAAGAATACTTTGTGCTGTAAATGTGTCCCTCCTTTTGTCCAGGCCACAACCTCTCTTTCAGCCTTTGCAGCCTTTGACTTTGTTTGTTTTTTTACAGGACAGGGGAGGGACTTTTACTTGTGTAAAAATGAAACTTAAGATTGTCCTATAAAGCAGGGTAGTGATGAAGCAGTGAGAGGACAGGGCTAGAGAAGTGACAGATATCTTCCAGCTGCTTCAGCAGGACAAACGCGACACTTGTTCCACCATTTCATCTCCAGTTGCCATGGCCTCAGCCCTTATCTCTGCCATGAGTCTGATCCTCGTTGCATTGGCATTCATTCTCTGCAGCAGTCCGGCAGGTAAGTCATGTTTTCTTCCTTCATCTTCATCTTTATCTGCTTCATGAATCCATGGAGGATGGGATTTATTTGTTCATTTATTTGTTCAGTTATTTCACTTATATGACAGAAGGTCATGGTTAGTAATCAGAGAAAAGAAAATCCCATCCATTTTTCAGAATGTTAAAATGCAAATATTATAAATATATTTATACATCATATTTTTTAAGCAAATTAATGTCATTTAATATAACAACTAATGATATACAATTAAATATAAATATTGACACTTGATTTACACTTGACTGTGTTTTTCTAACAAACTGAGACGTCTCTAGGGACAGACACAGGTGGTGCTAAACTCTTGTTTTCTTGTACTTCCTTCTCTTGTCTCTCATCATTTTTTAATTTCTCTTTTGTCTCAATCTCTCTCAGAGGCTCAAGCTGACTTAGCATTGGACTGTTGCCTGACGGTTAGCCATAAAACCATCCCTAGACAAGTCCTCCTCTCTTACCGGAAGCAGCTGAGAGTTGACGGCTGCTCCCGAGATGCTGTTGTGTAAGTATATTTTTCAAATGAAACGATTGGACTGAGACATGTGTGGGAGCCTCGGAGTGAATGAAACCATTTATGAGCACATTTTTAAACAAAGCAGATGTGAAAGGGCGCATTTAATGGGAAATGTCATTGTGCTTAACATACAATGCTAGGATTGTCTACTTTTTTGTCAAATAATGTGCAAAAATCTACTCTCTTTCAGATTCACCACCAGGAAAGGACTGAAACTTTGTGCCCCAACTGCAGAGAAGGAGCCATGGGTTAAAGAGACAATTAAATTTCTGGACACTAGGTTCAAGAAGTGCAAAGAAAACAAATTTAATGTATGTAATTCACCGTAGTTTTGTTTCCTCAGTCATGATTTTTATGTGATGACATAAGGCTGGTTGCACAACAAGTACATCACTGTTATTGCAGGAGCCGTGCTGCAGGTCACTTTCTCTTTTCTGGTTTTCATCTGACTCATGACAGTGTTTATATATAGTAAATCACAATTTGGATGTTAAGGTCTTACTCATGCAAAACCACAAACTATTAATGTGTAAAACCACAAGCCAAAACATCCTCCTATGGCAAGCTTAAACAGACCACCAACACTGAGGACTGAGTCAGACCGTGCTGCATGTTGCATTATACATGAAGCATGTGCAGAAAACTGTATTTTAAAAATAATTATGTATTTAAATAAAAGAAGAATTATATCAGTTGAACTCAAGTCAAGTAAAAGTGTAACATCTCTTTATAAGCAGGCTTTAACTAACGGTTTTCTCTGTGTTCTTTTATTTCAGGAGAAACGCTGTCATGGCCTGAAGAATTGAGTGAACACATACACATAAATATATGCATTAAATGGCAGCTGATGTAACTCTCTTCTAACAGTTTCTGTAATACATTTAGGTTCTTCCTCTTTCAGTATTTTCATTGTTGTTTGATCTTCCCATATTTGCTGTTGTGTGAACATATTATTCCTTTTGTGTGTGTGTGTGTGTGTATTCTATTCTGATATAATCTTTGTGGTGGTGGTGTTTTTTTATGTGAATAAATCTGATGAAAAAAAAACATAAATGTTGGTGGGATTGCATTCTTCAAAGTCCTGAATTGTGAATTCCAATCATTAAACCTAACCTAAATTACAAATTTTGGCTTTTGGAAGCCCATGAAGACATGATTTAGTGTCTGCATTAAGGTTTTGCTTCTCCTTTAGAGATTCTGTCTGATTTTATTTCCTCAAAGCCACAGCTGCGAGGTCACACAGAGTGGCACTAATGAGCTGATCAATTCAGTTTAGTGCCAGCACCAAAAAGAGGACGCCACACATTAGCACACGGTTATCGTCCTCTCACATCATTTTTAGTTTATATGCATAATTATTATGCTCTTAAATGACAGAATTATCTGTAATGTTGGTAAGTGAGATTTGAGCGAGAAAACAGTCCGTGAGCATCACAAAACACAATCTGGATAACTGCTAGCAAGCATCTTGTTGACATGGAGAAACTCAGCTTGGCTGTACAAGCACATATACATTAACGATCTGAATTTAGCATGTATTAATAACTTAATAAGTATTTATATAAACACTCATGGTCTAGATGCAACAATAATGCACATCTGCAGTCAGTATTGGATAGTTATATGAATGTATGATTATTTCAGTGTTTCAGCCTGTGTTTATTCTGGCATCAGGTTAGAGAATATCATCCTTTCTGGTTGGAAACGTGTCTGGCTTAGTGCTGTTTCATCGTCAAATGCAACAGGTAGGTAATTTCTAAAAACATCTTGATGCTATAATAACTGCATTTAAACTGCTATCTAGTGTGCTGCCTTCCTAGACAGCATTTCTGGGCATCAAAGTTGTGTTTACATACTCAGAAGTGCTGTTTTGGTGTCATGTTCAGAAATAATTTATTGTGCGTTATTCAAGTCTTTTGAGACCCTTTTTCTTTTTCTCATTAATCATAATTATTCCAGTTCAGAACTTTTGCCCATGCTTTGCATTAGTTTAGCACTGTGTAATTATGTAGATTTACAGTTTTTAAGTTAGCAGACACTTTTCGAAACTGTATAAAAGTGTAATATGTGAATGTTGGAATGTTTGGACTTGACATTGTGAACTTCTTCAGGTAGCATCATCCCGTCATCACGCTGTATGCACAGTGGAATCTTTCATATGAATTACTTATGCAGCAGTAACGGCAGGTTTGTGTAAATCTCTGTCTTCATTCTTATTAGAAGTTAGTTCGAATCAGCAACATTAAAATGTGAGCAACATGGAAAGAAGTAAACAAGCAGTAAACAAGCATCTACACAATAAACAGTTACTCTGTAAAGCCCCGGTTGAAATGACAGGAAAATAAAATCTGTGTTAATAACCTTTATTCCATACAACCTGTGTGTAATAAAGCAGGGTGTGATCACCTATGCATCACATTTTTGTGCATGACTGAAATTCCCTTACTGCTTTGCCTTATCAGGATATTGCTCTGTACATAGACTTATATGAGCTCTAAAGCACTTGCAGGGCTTTAGTGGTCTTTTATGGGTTAACTTAGTAAAATGAGAAACTACTTTCCTTTCTATTTCACCTCAGCACAGGTGTTTGTATTTTTGTTTTACTCGAGTTTGCAAAAGAGTTGCTTTAGATTGCTTTAGACCATGCAGACAGACAGTAATCAAAAGAAATCAGTACCACAGGTCCTTTTTTCTGGGGATTTCCACTGATGTGATATGACACTTTCTTGTAAGCTGCTGTGGAAAGAAAGTGTCTTCTAAGAACATACATTACTTTTCCAAAATGTAGGGTCAGTAAGGTCAAAGATGCATTAAGTTGATCAAAACGGATAGTAAAGACAATTATAATGTTATATATGGTTTCTGTTTTAATCAAATTCTGTTCTTTTGAATTATCCATTTATCAAAGTGTCCTGAAAAAAGTTGCACAGTTTACACAATTGATAATTATAAAACATGAGCAGAAAATCAGCATATGAAGGATCATGTGACACAGAAGACATTTTTAAATGGTTGTATTACATTGTAATAGTATTTTACAATATTACTGTGTTTTTGATCAAACAAATGCAGCTTTGGTCAGCAGAAGAGGCTTCTTTTAAAAACATTTAAAAAATCGTATCAGCTTCAAACTTTCTTACAGGATACACTTAAACAGACCAGTAGTATGAATTCATTTAATATCTTGTCATGCAAGATATTTAATGAGACATTTTTATTATAACATCCACAAGACAGGATAATAATATTGTTCATAATACTTTTTACATTTAGCAAAATTGTAATATTGTAATTTTTGCATCAGCTCATAGCATGGAATGGATCTGTTTTTTGTTTTTTTTAAACCTGTATGTTAACATCTATTGTTTACGAAAACTAGATTTCATCATAATTCATCCGGTTAACTTCTTCAGTAACATGATGGGAATATCCCTGACATTCAAGTTAGACAACCTGCAGTGACATACCACTAGAATAGAGGCGTTTTGAATTGTGATTATAAGGGGAATCGCCTACAGTAGAATCCTGACCAGAAGGAGTGGCTCAACTGTAGAATTTTACCACTTGGAGTGTTTCTCATCACACTAAATGATGTGCGGTGGTGTTTTGTTTTTCCTGAGGCCTTCCAAAACACAGTCCAAGTCCTCAGGAATGCCACATCTAGACCTAAAAATGAATTAAGCCCCAAATTAATTTCACACTTAATTTCTGTCCTGACACCAAACATTTAAACGGCTGTATGTGTTCTAAGAAGACACTCCCTTACTGCAGCCGCTTACCAGAAAGTCCCATCTGACCAGAAATAGCACATATGGTACTGTTTACTTTTGATTACTGTCTGTCTGAATGCTCAAAAGAACAGCATTTATTTGAAATATAATTCTTTTGCAACATTATAAATGTCTTTACTGTCACTTTTGATCAATTTAATGCATCCTTGCTGAATAAAGGAAACCAGGCAATACACTTGCCTTACTGGAATGTTGCACTGAATGCCATTATATTCTCTCTTTTGAATACCAATATATCAAAGTGGCATCCTGGTGTGACAGTGTCTTAATCGCCGTCTGCAGCTGTGTGAGAATGAAGCATCTGTCCCTGCCTGCTGCTTGAAACCACTGTCTCCGGAGACTCTCTTGGTGTCTGCATGTGTGGAGGAAACTCCCAAAGCCTCAATCATTATACAGACCCAGATTTATGCCAAGATTGTCCTCAACAAACCCCTGTCCGGTTAATGTCTCTTTATATGCTACTGAATTCCTATGGCTCTGTGGTAGAGCAATGTGCTAGCAGCGCGGAAGGTCATGGCTTCAATTCAGGGAGCACACATACTGATAAAAAAATTTATAGCCTGAATGCACTGTAAGTCGCTTTGGATAAAAGCGTATGTTAAATGCATAAATGTAAAATGAAATGTACCATGAAATACAGTAGTTAATGAGTATTTATTCCTTTCACTCAAACCTTCACATTTACATTTATTCATTTAGCAGAAGTTACTTAGAAATGAGGAACATCACAAGAGTATTGCTTTAGCCAGTGCAAGGTCATGGGTTCAGTTTCCAGAGAATGCATGAACTGGTCATGAATATTCCTTGAATGCAATGTAATTCGCTTTGATACCGTAATTTATAGCATAGCGATAGTATAGCACTATACTATTTCATAGTGTAGTCATTTATAAATTAAATACCTTAATGCTTTTAGACAATATATAATAATGTGTGTGTGGGTGTGTGTGTGTGTGCACGTGTGTTTGTCATTCCCAGCCAAGTTTTTGCGCCTCTCGGCCGCTGCACGTGTGATGTTTCCCCAGGCGAGTGTGACATACGGTGCAGTCGTGACTAGGTAATAATTAAAGCATACACAGCTGAACAGCTGTTTGAAATATATCAATCCTTTTCATTGGCATTCTGATGTTCAGTCTTTGCTAAGCCCCAGTGGTCAGTTAACAAATAAGCTAATCGTCAGTCCTACTTAAGTAAATTGTAACAGAAAAAAATTACTTGCAATTAGGGCTGCAACAATCGATTATTTTTATAATCCATTAATCTAACAATGATTAGAATGATTGATTTGATTGATTGCTGACTAATCAGAAGACATTTATCGATTATTTAGCTTTTGAAATTAGTTAAAGTATTGAGATATTACATTTATCTGACGCTTTCATCCAAAGTGACTTACAATTGCTACATATGTCAGAGGTCGCACGCCTCTGGAGCAACTAGGGGTTAAGTGTCTTGCTCAGGGTGTCTCACAGTGGATTCGAACCTGGGTCTCTCACAAAAAAAAGGCATGTGTTTTATCCACTAAATTAATCACTTCAGCCTTTGTAAGTCATGTTATGTAATTACATTTATACGATTAATTTATACAAATAAATATATTTGGCACACAAAATGAGATGGCAGAGAAACTCTCTTATTCATCATTTAATTAGCTATATGAAAAAGTAGCTGAATGACAGCGCTCTGCCTAAAATCTTTATGGATAAGAACCAAATAAAGGCTAAATGATAAGACGTTTTATTTTTATTAACAATCTCTGATATAATCTCTCACAGTCCTGACCTAGATCAGACCTTTGATCTCTGCAAACCAAACTATAACTTTAATGAAATATTTTTTCCCCACTAATGAAAAGATTTTATTATTTGCTATCTCCACGCTGGAGAGTTGCTTTATAACAGAAAATCAAGTTGTAATTCAATCTGAAAGCAACACAACTCTTGTTTTTCATGTTTAATACTGTACAGCTGCTGGATTCAAGACTATCTGTTGCATGAAGTACGATAGCTATATAAATAAACGTGACGTGACTGGACTTTACTGAACTACTGAGCTACAGAGCTCATGCAAACATCCAGATCGCTTTAATCAGATACGCTTTAAACTGCTGCTTTCCCATAGCTGTCAGTTTTTGATGTTTTTATTTTGTTATTGAGAGGAAAGCCTACATATTCATCCAAACGCAGCTCAGAAGCCTCGGGTTTGCCAATATTTGTAGACAATTTTTTATTATACGTTTTATTATAATTTCAGGCCTACTTGCAATGTCTCAATTCATTCCAGTCCCCATCAGAATAATATCCAATTTGTTTTTACCATTTTACATGCACATTTTACAGAAAAATAATGTTATTCATGGGAATCTCTGATTCATTTCTATGGGATGTTTGTGAAGCTTGTCTGAGCGGGAAACATTAACAAAGGGGATGCAAGGTTAAGGTTATTTATTAGTGTAAATTTTCTCTTTTCAGGACTGTACTCAAGAAGTTCTGGGGCTGTTTGTGACTCCTGGACCTTTCGGTGGAAGTTTCAGTCCTGTTCCAGAGTATCATTGCTCAGCTCATTCCTCTGAAAAAGACCCTGATTGGTTCTCCTTCCTCTGTGTCACCTCTACTTCGAACAACAACCCCTTTCTGGGACTCTTCTACAATGGCGGGACAGTGTAAGGAGAGGAAGTGGTTATGTCCTCTAAGTTTCAGTTTTGATTATGTCTAACTTCACGTATTATTAGACTTACAGTACTCTAAACTGTTCAGAAGTTTGTGGTTGGTAAGAAGGAAGTCCCTGCTCACCAAGGCTGTATTTATTTGATCAAAATGAATTAATATTGTGAAATGTTATTATAAATTAAAATAACAATGTTCTATTTTCCATTAAAAAATTTGTGATGCAAAGTTAAATTTCCAGCATCATTATCAGCATCCAGTCTTCAGTGTCACAAGATCCTTAATACTGCTTTATGCTGATTTAGTACTCAAGAAACATTTCTTGTAATTCATCAGGATTCTCTGATGAAAACACAGTTCTAAAGAACAGAATCCATTTGAAATAGAAACCTATAAGTGTCTTTAATGTTGATTGATTTAATTCACCCTTATTGCATAAAAGTAGCCTACTTAGTGACCCTGAACCTTTAACCAGTAGTGAAATATTTAGTGATTTTTCTAAAATTGCATGTATTTTTGCAGCTCTCCAAAGCCCATTCCATCATTGCAAACTCTGCAGATGACAGCTCCTGTAACTCCCATTAACTACCGCCAGGGGGACCCAAAATTCACCAAAGATGACTAACACTTCACCATCCCACAGGTTAGAGACAGTAACATTGTTAGTGCATGTATAAGTTTATATGAGTGTGCACATTCATGCATGTGGTATGAATATTAATCCCATTTCTGTTGTGAGCAGAACTCTGGACTGGTCAGTGTGTGGAAAATGCTCCAGTGGCATTTTTGGAAAACTCTCAGTGCATGGGGAGGCTACCGTACCCACTTGAGAGTGGATGTTAAAGATGGATGGGGAGGTAGATATTTAGTATCACAGTTTTCTTTCTTTCTTTCCTTCCTTTCGTTAACACAACCAAACGTAAGACAATCAACCAAATATTGCAACATCATGCATTATATTTAGTGATATACAATAGATACTATTGAATCAGACATACCAACAGTGCTAACTTTTCAATATAAAAATTTAAGGTTCAAATTTATTAACAAAGCTTTTTAAAAAAACTGTCTGTTTGCCTCTTTAAGGAGAATCAGTTTTGTATCTCCCAATTGTAAGTCGCTTTGTATAATAGCATCTGCAAAATGACTAAATGTAAATGTAAATATGTGTGCATACTTTTATACTTTACATTAAATAAATGTAATTTAATATTAATATTAAATATTTAATGTTGCAATAGAAGACATTTTAAATTGTAGAAATATTTCACAAAATGTCTGATCTCGATATGTCTAGATGCATATCCAGTTTTGATACTTTGAGAACATTTTAACTTTTGAGAACATAGAAACAACATGGAGGACAGAGTGTGGCATGGTAAACCCATGTTTAAACCCAGAGCTAATGCAAAATTTCCCTGTGAGCTCTTCTGTGACCTTTACTGACAATCCTCTTATTACACAACCCCCTGGATCCAGGTGGGTCCTAAACGCACACATATAACTGAGTTTACTGTATAGATGTAGTTGCATTTAATTTCTAAATTTATTTTTACATTTGAATAAATTCCTCTTGATCAAAATACAATAAAAGTCTTGAATTTCTTATGGTTACTAATATAATGAAACATAAATAGCCTTGAAAACAACAAGGCACCTCCAGTCTCCCGCAGTGTGACATGTTAGACCTCATCTACAACATTGTAAACAACAGTTTTGTAATACTTGTGTGTGCAGTTGTTATGACTTAATATTTGGGGACAACATAAAATATTGGTGATTTTAAAATGTAATTATTCACACCGGAGAATTCTTTAGGTGAGCTGCAGGTAGGTGGTTTAAAAATGTAAATTAACTTTTGTTGGTCACATTTATTATGTACAGACAGAGAACTTTTGTATTTGTTTTAATTAAATATTGAATGCAAAATAAAAATGCATATATTTCATTTGTATTTTTGTTTCTTATACTCCCATACAGTATATGTAACAAACTATCACATATGATAATAATAATAATAGTAACTAATAATAATAGCAACAACATCAGTATTATTATTATTGAAATTATATTATTATTGTTTTATATGTAAAACAATATTTATTTTCATACACTATGATATTTCTTCCACTTAAATATTTGTAACGATCCATCAATAATTATCACATCATTAACATACTTGAATATGCTTCTACTACTACCACTAGTGATAACAGTAATATGTTGCTGATGTGATTTGATTGGCTGTTCCTGCAGCGCCCCCTCGCGGTAGAGACGTAGCGCAACTGGTGGGAGGGACGTGAAACATCACTGAGCGCTCGCAGTCTCTCTCAGTCTCTGACTCCAGCTGGTTTTTTTAGACAGCTATTTCTGGTGCACTCGTGGCGACATGAGCGGAAGAGTCGGAGATCTGAGCGTGAAACAAGCCGACGCTTTGGCACAGGTGAATTATTTCCTTTCTGTTCCTCTAAAGAGTAGGTTGTATATTTAATTGCTCCGGGATTTTGGAATGTAATATTTTCCCGACCAGAGAGGCCAAACACACACCGCAGATAAAAACAGCCGAATCACGGTCGTTTAAAATTCAGAATGGATATACTCTTCTAAGAGTATAGAAGTGTTAGTTAATCGCTCTTTTGCTGAGTTGTGTAAATGACTTAAGTAGTGAAGCTTGCAGTGGTGCAAGCACGTGAATAGATGCAATGTTTCATGCATGTGTGTGCAACTTCTTACCCTAACATTGCATAATCTGTTTTCTTAAGTTTCGAGAAAATGTTAAGGATATTCTACCCCAGTGTCCATCCCAGAGTGACCACTTTCTGCTCCGATGGCTGAGAGGTGAGTTACTTCACTCACATTCATGATGCACAGTGGACAATTTGTATGTTAAATATGAATTTCCTAATTATAGATTATAATCTTGTGGAAATTACATTATTAATCTGTAATGACAAATATTAAATACAATTTTCTAAACTGATACCACATAAAGAATAGTATTTTATAAAATGATAAAAGATATACTTTTATAGAATGATCATACTTCTAGAATAGAAACAATTTTTTTTCTTCAGTAAATGACCGTATTGTAATAAAGTTTAATCTTATAGCCTACAAAAAATAATCTAAATAGAGTCAAATATTATGGATCGATTCGGCCTATAACATTTTATCTCATAGAACAGAATCTTTTGAAAGGATACAGTCTATAGAATAGAATCATAGTTTTTTTTGCAAAACACAATTCAGATGAGATTCTAGAATGAGATTTCATGTTCAGACAGGGTAAATTAGTGTAATCGGATCAATTTCACGGGAAGGACGAGCTCAGAAAGTCCTGGGACTCACAATACATGATAGATTAGGCCTTCAAGCATTGGTCTGGTTAGAACGGTTCTAAATTAGTTTGTTCGTTCACTTATTTTAAATTTTATGGCCGTTTTATTCATGAATAGAAAGCACACTCTGAAAAAGAAAAGGTTTGTAGATTTAGCTGGAGCATTGAGTATGTAAAATTTTTAAGTTCCTGTAAGTTTATCTGTATTTAAAGTTTTTAAGTTCCTGTAAGTTTATCTGTAACATGCTTCTATTTAAAGTTTTTAAGTTCCTCTAAGTTTATCTTCTGTTGGAAGCTGTTTCAGATAAAGCATCTGCTAAATGCATAAGTGTAAATGTTCTCGAAACTTTTAGCTGACCCTTCAGAGTGGCATTTGGACACGTCGTTCTTGGGTTTTGACAAAAGGCTGTTTTGTGTTTCTGAGCAGGGCTGAATGCAGCCAGTCTTCTGCAGGGATTTCTTGGCACCAGACAGATAGCAGTCCAGATTTAATGCAGGATTACTGATGTAATCGATTAATTATATTCAGATAAACAATGACACCATCTAGCATGCCTGATGGAAAAACATTTTGCACCCTCAGATTCCAGATTTTCAAATAGTTGTATCTCAGAAATTGACCCTTATGACTGGTTTTGTGGTCCAGGGTCACATATGTACTTCTGCATACCTGTATCGTCATCTTTTGTGCTGCGTTAGAGACTGTTGTCATGGCACATTTGTTAATAAAGGCTGTAGTGTCTTGCAAGTGTTGATATGAAAAACGCTCATTCGTGAAATCCATCATTGAGGTCTGCAGTGATGTGATACGAGTTCACTGCTGTATAGCATTGAGTCCACAGGTACTGTTGTTCATGAGCTTACAGAGATGCATACACTACTGTTCAAAAGTTTAGGATCAGTAAGATTGTTTTGTAAGAAATTATTACTTTGCATAAATTGATCAAAAGTGATGGTAAAGAAATGTATAATGTTACAAAACATTTCTATTTCTAAGTAAATACTGTTCTTTTGAACCTTCTCTTCATCACCATTTCCACAAAAATATTAAGCAGCACAACTGTTTTCAGGATTGATTTATAATAACATTCGTGACACTTAAGACTGGAGTAATGGCTGCAGAAAAAAATCAGCTTTGCATCATAGAAATAAATAAAATTTTAAATATATTCCAATAGAAAACAATCAAACATCACCACCTGAAGTTGACTGCTGCTTTAAATGAATGAATTAACTTGAATGGCAATGTATGTAACTTTGTAACGGCTGTAGAGGTTTGGCTGATGCTAAATAAGTCAAATATCACTTCTGTTTTTGCTTAAACTAATAGGAATGTGAACAAAGCCTTAATCTCAAGATGCACAGCTCATCCTGCACTATTTGTGCAACAAACATGAATGAGCAGTATCTATTAATTTTTCCAAGCGATAGCGATTAGACTTGTTGTCCTAATTTTAGACAATAAACTGGTTTCTCTTTGTCTTTGCTGCTGCTGATAAAAAACGAACTAAATTACTAACTAACTAAATAAATCTATTTAGTTTGATTAATGTTGTATTTAAGAAGAGAAGGCACTGTATCCACCATTAAAATTCTTCATAAGAAAACGATTGACATCCATTCCACAAAACACTGAGCGCTTTTGTCAGTTGTGTCACATAATCTTCTTTATGTGTATTAAATACTTATGTATGACTTCATGTCTGATTAATTCTGGGTCAGCCGTGTCTTTAGGCCAGTCAGGTACAAACAAGTGTGAGTAGATGATAATAAAACTAATCCACTGACTGTGGAAATTAAATTGGGTTGGGTTGAATTTGCAGTTATTATATTTTTTGGTAATACTTGTTTGAGAATAGGCTTTCCCCTCCAAAATAAATGTCTACCTGCGGATATGTTGAAGGTCAGCCGCACACTGTGGCTTACCCAGTCTTACCCAAACTTTCCTTCTTCTCAACTGAACAGTTAATCTGTTACCAAATAGTAACTTTTAGTGGCACATGGCTTCCAGTTATGTGCAGGTTATCTTGAGCTAGTTAAGTAACCTAAAAGCTTGTCTTGTGGAGTAAGGATACTGAGTAAAGTCATGCGAACTGCTTGTTTGCTCTTTATGTGAGTGTGCCAGTTTATTAATGGATTTTGTCTGTGTGCAAGATTTGTGGTTAAGGATTAGTGCTGGAAACTGAAGGTTTGTAAGTTCAAACCCTGCAACACACTTAAGCTTCCAGTAATAGATTAGTTATAATGGATGAAAAACAGTAACGTTTAGTACATTATATTTTCTCTTCATTTTTATACTAATCTTCATTGCAACTTGTTTTTCTTGCTTTACAGCTAGAAATTTCAATCTACAGAAAGCCGAGGCCATGCTGCGCAAGGTATCACATATTGTTTTTCTTTTTTTTTATTTTCTTTTTTTACACTAATGTTCAAAGTTTGAGATCAGTAAGATATAAAACAATATATATATATATATATATATATATATTTATATATACACACAGTATATTAACTATTTTAATATTTATTTTAATATTTCTTCTAATATGCCAAGCTGATTTTTTTTAGTATTAGTTCAAAATAATTGTGCTGCTAAATGAAGTGTGAAAGTGATTTTTTTTTTCAGGATTTTTTTTATGAATCAAAAATAAATCTCTGGATTCATGAGCCTGTCCTCCAACAAAAAAACGACCATATAGGTCATTTGTGCAAGCACCTTATTACGACCTATGTTTACGTTTTAAAGTTAAGCAGCCTCTAGCGGGCATAAAAATAATGACAGTATCGCATTGTGTCTGTCGTCATGAAATGACGTATAACGTCATTACCAATCAAAACGCACGTTTATTTAAATGCAATGTGTGGACTTTTCACACTGATCTCACAGTAATTTGTACATATTTTACTAGGTGGCTTATTCGTTCAAATGACCACACCTAACCCCACCCCTAAACCTAACCCTCACAGAAATCATGCTAAATTATGATTTATTGAGCATATATATTTTACATGCACATCCGTTCTCTGAGATTGAACCCATGATAGCATGATTGCATATCAAGGTATAACGCAATAATCTACCAACTGAGCTACACAAAACTTAATCACAGTGCAATTAAAAGAGTACAAATGACCTTTTGCTGATAGGGGTGCAATGCTGATGGGTCGTATTTCAGGGATTTGGACAAACGACCTATACGAGCGTATTGTTTGGAGGACGGGTTGGGATTCATACAGTGCGATGAATTTGGGTGTGACTGACCTTCATGATACCTGGCTTTATGTCAGTGTTTGGTGTACACTCCCCAGAGGCTTCAAACAACTAGTTGAATAACACTTTGTAATATGATCTCACTAATATAAGGCCCTGTTGAATTTCAAAGGGAGAATCGCTGATTTAGTTCATCACTCATAGCATCAGTTTATTGTTGTGTGATAAAAAAACAACCATATATTTTAAGAAAGTCTCTTATTCTCAAGAAGGATGCATTTATTTGATCACAAATACAGTAAAGAACAATATTGTGAAATAGTATTACAGTTTAAAATAATTGTTTTAAAATTAAACTTATTCCTGTGAAGGCAAAGCAGAATTACCAGTCTTCAGTGTCACCAGATCCTTAAGAAATTATTCTAATATACTGATTTGCTGCTGAAACATTTTATTATTATTATTAGTGTTGAAAACAGTAATATTGATTATTATTTTGTGGAAACCATGATACACTAACATTCTAAAGTTTGAGGTAAGATTATTATTATTATTATTAATAATAATATTCATCATGTTTAGCAAAGACACATTAGCACATTAACCAAAATTAATGACTGTAAAAAGTGCTTTAGAATATTTTATTTCAAATAAATGCCATTACTTTACATTTGGTATTCATGAAACTGTCCTGGAAAACATGGTTTTTAACAGTGATAATAATAAAAAAAAATTTTGAGCAGCAAATCATCATTTTAAAATGATTTCTGAAGGATCATGTGACACTGAAGACTGAAATGATGCTGAAAATAAAATGGCATTTTTTTTTTTTACTGTATTTTAGGTCAAATAAATTCAACCTTGGTGTGCATAAGAGACTTCATTCTTTTTAGTTTTTATTATTGCAAACTTGGCAATATGTTTTTACTTGGCTTACAATTATATTATTAATCCATAGTAATAATAAGAGAAGTATTCATTTTCTGTTCAGTTCATCTTTGAACAGAACGTGGTAAAGATAGCAGTTCTGCAGTGAAGTGTGCTTTTCAGGTTTTAATTCAGAGCGATGAGTCACGTCACTGTCTAATCACAGCTAATGGGCGATAACACCCTGATCATTCTGTGCTATTGGGTGTTCAGAGTGCTGTTTGCTTTCCCATTGTGTGAGTGATGCTTGTGTAGTTCACGTTTTTTTTTATTAAAGACATTTTCTTGCCATCTTGTATATCTGAACTCTGTTAAAGTATTGATTGAACCTCAGCTCAAAGCACAGCAGTATCTAATACACAGAGACTCATGGTGAAAAATAATGTTCAGGCAGAACTGATAACACTGTTAAACTTTGCTGTGGTGAAGGTTTTAGTTTTTGAGCAAAAACACTGGCATGTTTTTAATCCCGTGTTGTTTTTCCTGCACAGCACGTGGAATTTCGGAAACACTTGAAAGTTGACACCATCACTACAGATTGGCAGGTGCCAGAGGTATGACACACTCATTTAATGATTACATATCTAACATATCTCAACTTTTTAATATTTAGCAGTTACACTACTCTTCAAAGTAGTTTGAATAAGTAAAAATAAATTATTTTTGAAAGAAGATTTTTATGGTCACCAGTCAAAAACAGTAATATGTTGTGAAATAGTATTGAAATATTTATGTATTATTATATATTAATTACTTAAGATATAATAATAATAATAATAATAATAAATAGAAATTAATTATCTATTTTCTGTTTTAAAATAGTTTAATTTGTATTTTTTTTGCTGTAATTGCAAAGCTTAATTTAATTAGTCTTTTGTTTCTAGTAATGAACAGGTTGTTGTCCCTTTAAGACTTCTATGCATATGACCTCTTTTATGATTGGCTGACCTACTCTTGCTCATTATAAACATGGCCATTTCTTAATGAAACTTTTTTTTGTTAGTTTTAGTAAATTTTTGGAAAAAAATAGGAAAGGATTTTGCAATGCTGATGTTGAATACATCATGCTCTCCTGTTTTCTATGATGTGTCCCAGTTTAATTCTATGATTTATTCTTGTGCTTAGGTGATAGCCAGGTATCTGTCTGGTGGCATGTGTGGCCATGACCGTGAAGGGAGCCCCATCTGGTATGACGTCATCGGACCTATGGACCCTAAGGGTCTGATGCATTCAGTATCCAAGCAGGACTTAGTCAAGTCTAAAGTCAGAGACTGTGAGATCCTGCAGAAAGAGTGTGACTTACAGAGCGAACGGGTAAGTGTGCATCTGTGAAAAACAGTGAGGAATAGTTTTGGGAGTGAATGTAAAGTTTCTTGGGGGAAAACAATACTTTTGTGAACAATTTTGAACGTAAAAGCATTGAAATATAATTGTTGCTCCCATTTGTTTTTTGTTGTTGTTTTTTTTTTGTATCACCATGTCCCTATAGACATTAATTACATATCATGTGACTATTAACAAACATCAGAGAACAGTAAATATGTGAACCTATTGTAAAATTATTGAAACATTAGCCTAAATTCTCAGGGTGTACAGCAAATAAACATTTTACTTCTAAAGACTCCGGGGTGTTGTTACAATCAAAACAAATTGGGGCAAAAATCTGGGCAAAAGTTGCATTGTTTATTCCAGACTCAAAATGAACCCTCACTAAAGAACTGAGGTTATGATGAATCATATCATGGCTTAATGTGTGTATTTAATAGTTTATGTCTGTCTGCTTTCTCTTTCCTCCCTCTCAGTTGGGTAGGAACATTGAGGCAATTACTATGATCTACGACTGTGAAGGTCTGGGAATGAAGCACTTATATAAGCCTGCTATAGAGACTTATGGAGAGGTGAGGTTTTTTATGTGTTTCTTGATTTTTAATATATTGTTGGTTCTTTCAGTTGCATTACACTCATTTATGTCTTTAATGTTCTTTCACAGGTTCTCACTATGTTTGAAGATAACTATCCAGAGGGACTCAAGAGGTTATTTGTCATTAAAGGTCAGTAGTAACTTCAAAACTTTGTCAGTTATTAATATGGTGTATTTGCACACTTAGGAGTTATTTAGTAAGCAACATATATACCGCTTTTGAAATCAGAATCTCAACACTGTTTCTGTTGCAGCACCCAAACTGTTTCCTGTGGCTTACAATCTGGTGAAACATTTTTTGAGTGTGGACACTCGCCGTAAGGTCATCGTACTGGGATGTAAGTGAACACGCATATCTTAATGCGCTAATGTCTTTTCAGGGTTCTTACACAGTATGGAAAAGTGTAGAATTAGATTTTAGTAATATCTAGGTCTGGATAAATATGAAAAAAAGAAAACAGAGTTTGAAAAATATTTGTGTTCCCAAACTGTTGCCCCATATAAAAGTTGGGAATTTCTAAAAATGAATAAAGTTTACACAGTTGGTTATGTGAGAGTAAACAGTTGAGAGAAAAACGGGTGCGTGCCTGTATATTAGATGTGTGTCTTAAAGTGACAATAGACTAATTGTATTAAACATGCTGCTGCTGGTCATTAAAGGGATAGTTCACGCAAAAATGAATATTCTGTCATTATTTACTCACTCTCATGTCGTCCCAAACCTGCATTAATTTCCTTTTTGTGCTGAGCACAAAAAATATATATTTTGAAGAATGTGGTAAGCCAAATCATTGCTGGTCTCCACTGACTTTCCTAGTAGGGAAAAAAATACTACGGAAGTCACTGGGTATCAGCAACTCTTTGGTTACCCACATTCTTCAAAATAACTTATGTGTTTAACAGAAAAAAGAAACTAACTTGCGAGAAAGTACATGACAGAAATTGCACTTTTGGCTGAACAATATTTCATAAATGGCTTTAAAATTCAACTGTTTTTATGAATTTTATATTCTGACTATATATGCTATTATGTTGCCAAATAATTGCTGTAATGATGCATGCATTAGGGTTGGGAGATATGGCAAAAATATCATAACACGATTTGTTTCAGGAAAATCACAGTTTATGATTTCATCACGATTCTTTGTCATATTATTTTTAGAATTTTGCAAGTTTTCTGAGAGGTACAGCCAAACTAGTTTCCAGTTGTATTCATCACACGTTTTCAGAGAAATTCCCATATAACTTGCAGTTTTCAGATCGTTCAGCTAAATCTAAATGCATTTTGGTGGAAAATTTTGCTAATATCTTTAGCTGACAGATTAGCTGGGGTGTTTCCTAAAGCAATATTGTGTGTTTTTCATCTTAATCATTTTAATTTCAACTCATCATTTGGTGTGTATAAACAAAAAAACACACGTGTTTACAGTAAATTACTAGTAACAGCTACTTCTGTTAAAAAATCACTTGCTAATTCTCCATTTGAATTATTTGCTGTAAGTGTGTTTCCCTGTTTTTGGGTTTAAATGATGAGAGTCGAAATACAGAAGTGCATATTTTTTAGATATTTGTTAGTGCCCAGAGCACAGCTGCCATCCAGATGTTTGACATAAGTCATGTTTTCACACAAATGCATTTTATCATTAAGCTTCTGTGTCTGTCTCCTCAGCAAACTGGAAGGAGGTTTTACAGAAATACATCGACCCTGAAGAGCTCCCAGCGCACTATGGAGGCAAACTGACCGACCCTGACGGTGACCCCAGATGTAGAACCAGGGTGAGAAAGAAACAAAGAGCTCGAATCATGCTAAGTGATGTTGACTTGTTAACGAGGTCATGTTAGCTGTAACTAAACCTAGATTTCTTCTTTCAGTTTAAGTGGAATGACGCTGCGAAAACCACATGAGAATTAGTCAGCAGTTTCCGTTTCATGAACCTTGAGGTCTAACCCATGTGCAAAACCGACTTTCTTGATTGACATAGAACATCCATCTCATACTTTACTCTGAAATCAGCGGTGAAGTAATACAGGATTCTTGATTTTAGAAATGTGAAATATTTTTAGTTTGATTGTTGATTGAACTGTTCTTACATCTGTGCTGAATTGCACTTAACATCGGAAATGAGCTAAAATTGGTAAAATACTAAGAGTTTTGAAGAGAATGCATTTGGAATTAAGATACATGTTTCATATCCAGTTATGTTTATATTTTCAAGTAGTTTTTGATTTAAGCATAAATCTATAGATAGCAACATTAAGTAAGGTTTATTCTTGATACCATAAAAAAGGAGGAAGAAAAACTATAGATATTAACTGATTCTCTCTACGGTTTTACATTTCATGTACATTTATTTTTGTTTTCTATGGAAGCACCATTTCTGGCACCCAATACAAAAAAAAGAAAAAAAAAAAGAAAATTTTTATCTCACATCTGTCAACCTCAAGTTAACTTCTTGCAATTCTGACTTTTTCCCAGAAGTGTTTATGCCTCTCAATTCTGTATTATATCTTGCAGTTCTGAGTTTACATCTCGCAATTCTAACGTTCCTCTCAGAATTTCAATAAAAAGTATAAATGTTAAGATGTAAACTCATAATTTCAATTAAAAATATTTAAATTGTGAGATTAAAAGTCACAGTTACATTTTGTTATCTTGTGATGGAAACAAGCTTCCGTAGTTTTCAGTATGTTTAGATCTTTATCTAAATATTTCTATTTAAAAAAATTGCAGGGTCCAAAATTAACTATCGCCAACCATCAGCATGTGAGTTAAAAATGAGATTTTTTTAAATTGCTAAATAATTCATGGTTTAATCCACAATGTAAAAGAGATACAGTTGGAATAGTAATTCCAGTTACCAAGTAATGCTAAATCCAGTTTCATAGCCAAGGTGTTTTTTTTTTTGTTTTTTGACTGTTTGTATGTTGTTTGTTTCCTGCTCATCTAGTGTCATAGAAAAGTGCTTAACAATTTCAACTCTGAATTTGTTTATTTGCCTATTTAGTTCAAACCTAAGGGAGCTTCTTGTCCTTGCATCAGTAAACCCACATCATTTAGCAATAGAAACATATTCAGCCTGTTGCCTCACAACCTCCTTCTAGATGTATTTTTAGTGTCTAATGGTGTCTCAAATCAACAGAGGGATGGAATAGCTGTCAAATGGTTGTTTATATATATCGGTTTATGATTGCAAAACATTATATATTTCTTTATGACACACTTGATACCATGTGGTGTAGTCTGGACAAGAGCTGTTGGATTGTTTCACTGGTTATTGCATAAGCTGATTATTCGGTTGATCGGCTGGCAAGGTTGCAGCTTTGGAGCGCATGACATGACTAATCTTCCCCTCCAATCTGTCAAAGCATTGTGGATATGATTCTGTTTGTGATAAATCCTAAATGTGAAGAGCAAAGGGCTGTTATGACACTGACACATGAAAAGCACCCTGTCAAACGGACATCCAGTGCTTATTTAACCCTATGGTACTGCTTACTTAGAGCACATTTGTGCTTCTTGGTAGTCAAAACAAATAATAATTATACTTTTTAATGAAATTATGTACACTATTTAATTTCAGTGCTATTTATCCTGTAATATTTCATTTATTTGTATGTAAATAATGCAGCATTTATTTCATTTAGAATTTAGTTTAATTTAATTTAAGTGTGACTATTAAAGAATTTGCTGAAAATGTACTCACCCTCTGACTGTCCAAGATTTAGTTGAGTTTGGTTCTTCACTGGAACAAATTCTGGAGAAATGTAGCATTGCATTACTTGCTCACCAACAGATCCTCTGCAGTGAATGGGTGCCGTCAGAATGACAGTCCAAAAAGCTGATAAAAACATCACAATAATCCACACTCCTGTCCATCAATTAACATCTTCTGAAGTGATAAAAAATCAGCATTTTTGTAATCAACAAATTCATAATTAATAATAGCTAATACTGTATATACACCTATAATATTGTAATATTGCGTAAGGTTGAGTAAATTTTCAACAAATTTTCATTTTTTAAACTATTCTTTTAAGACCATTTGGCCATTTCTAATAATTTCCATGATTCGTTTTTTGTGTATTTATATAGCAAGTGTCTCAAAATTCAATCTAAAATCATCAAAGACCACCACCGGGTTAAATTTCTGTTTCCAAAAATAAATCTGTGCTAGTGGAGATGTAGGATTTAAAATACAAATCACATTCGAAGTTCTCAACTGAGGCATTTTTGTGTATCTATGTAGATACACAGATAAAGCTGCTGCCCCCTTCAGGACTGGAAGTGCTAAAAAAAAAAAAAAAAAAAAAAACCTCGGAAGACTTTGTAAACTCTCAAAGTAGACTGATATTTAGTTATTTAGTTACAAATATTATATACAAATATTCATTGGAGTCTTTGTTGGACTGTGATATCGCACAAAGCCAAATAAATGTTTGTCTAGACTAGAGAGCTGAACTGAAGATTGTTTATTTTGTCTTAAAGAGAGTTAGAGTGCTTGTTTTTCCACTGCTATGACAAATGGACGGCAATTTCATTGCCTATTACAACTGTAATTAACCTTAATGAAAACCAGAGCACTTCCTTCATGGGAAAATCGCTAAAGGGAGACAGATCAAGTACACAAGAAGGAGCTGTTTGGATGAATGAGCACAGATGGAGTCATTACATGTTTGAATGACATGTTACACAAATCACAGGCTTCCATTGGAATGTCTTTACACAAGACTGTTTTATTGAGAGAGTAAAGCAATTGTGGCTGAATCCCAATGCACATGATTCTACTACACCTTCCAAAGATATGTGCTTTTGAGTATGTAAAAAGATGCTATATGCCAGTTTTGGGACATATACTGATAAAATTGTCTTTATTCAACATTTCAATGTTTTGCATGTAAATAATAGCATCTCAATATATTCCTGTACTCTAAAATCAACTTTAAAAAAGACATTCAGTACTCTTTTTATTTTCATTATGTGACATTTCTGAATGAATTCGAATATTCAACAATAACAAAAATAAGAAAAGACTAGATTTTATCCATCTTCATTTGTATTACACTAGTAAGTTTTTTTTTTTAATGTTCACCAAGTCGGCATTTATTAAGTCTACAAAAGTACAGGAAAATTTGTATTGGAATATAATTTAAAATCAAATGTATTCCTTTGATGTCAAAGCTGAATTTTCAGCAGCAATTACTCATGTCACATGATCCTTCAGAAATTTGATGTCCCAGACACATTTCTTATTATTATAACAGTGTGGGGCGGGGCCGAGAGGCGTGGGAACGAGGAGTGAGGCCAGGTGTAGTGATTGAAGATGAGCTACACCTGCGCCCCACCGCCGGTTTTGAGTCCCACGTAGGAGATGGAAGGATATAAAACTGGAGTGACGACCGTGATGGACGAGAGAGGACCAGGCCTGGGACATTATTTTATGTTTGGTTTTTATTTATGCGCACCAGTCGTCCGTGAGGGGCTGGTGCGCCGTTTTGTATTTACTTTTGAATATTAAAATGAGTTTTGATTGTGCGCCGGTCCCCGCCTCCTTCTTCCCGATGAATATGGAGATTTGCATATCGTTACAGTGGTGCCGAAGCCCGGGAGAAGGAGGGACGTGCTGCTGAAGATCCCTCGCCGCTGTGGTGAATCCGCGGTGCCCTCGAGCTGGCGAGGTATGTGCCGCCAGGGACGCTCGAGGCGGTGGGCTGGAGCGAGTTGCCGGGGACGGGCGAGCTCGCTGCTGGCCGCCCACGATATGGAGGGGCGGCTGCCGTCCGTGAGGGAGCGGAGGAGTCGGCGCCGTTTGCCAGGGGGCCGGAGCCTGCCGCCTCCGTGAAGGAATCCGGAGGGGCAGGGAACGGGGGACTCCTGCCGGCTGCCCAAAACCGGAGGAGCCGTCGCCGTCCATCGGGCGGCGGAGGAGTGTCGCGCCGTCCGCCGAGGGCCGTCCAGTGCCACCGCCAGGCACCGCGGAGGAGATCACCCAGCTGGTGGAGGGCCGAGCAGCAGTGCGTCTGGGAACCGGATTTTTTTTTTTTTTCCTCTCTCCCCTCTCTCGTCCTTGTCGCTCCTCCTTCCATCTCCTTTTCTCTCGTCTGTCCTACCCCCAGGTTCCTGCAGGTCCCCGTGAGCGGTCCCCCCCGGAGGGAAGGGGGGGGGGGGGGAGTAGAGCGCAGTCTCGAGGGTACCCCCCGGCCTGCGAGGGGCGATGGGGGTATGTGGGGCGGGGCCGAGAGGCGTGGGAACGAGGAGTGAGGCCAGGTGTAGTGATTGAAGATGAGCTACACCTGCGCCCCACCGCCGGTTTTGAGTCCCACGTAGGAGATGGAAGGATATAAAACTGGAGTGACGACCGTGATGGACGAGAGAGGACCAGGCCTGGGACATTATTTTATGTTTGCTTTTTATTTATGCGCACCAGTCGTCCGTGAGGGGCTGGTGCGCCGTTTTGTATTTACTTTTGAATATTAAAATGAGTTTTGATTGTGCGCCGGTCCCCGCCTCCTTCTTCCCGATGAATATGGAGATTTGCATATCGTTACAAACAGTTAAAAACAGTTGAAGTGCTTTATAGCTTTGTGGAAACTGTGATATTTTTCAGGATTTGGTGCTGTTTTATAAATTGTAACATGATACATTTCTTTATTTTAAATGTAAAAAATTTAATGAATCATTGTTGAACTAAAGTATAAATTCCTTAAAAAAAATGATTTGACCCCAAACTATCGAACATTATATTATATTGGGATTTAATACATTGAGTTACTGAATATGAAGTATTGTCTTTATTTCGAGTGTCTAAATGTGTTTCTGTGTATGAAAATAATAGTGCATCATTTTTAATGATACACTTTTTCTCAACCAACATCTTTATATTTGAGTCTGTGACTCCAGACAACGTGACCTTAACTCTTTATAAAGTGTCTGATGTTTATGCTGTCAAGTTTGTTTTCTTACTGGATTCAGAGACGATATATTCTTATTTCTGTATTTTACTGGATTTTGAGCTCATGAAAATAAATAAAACACAAACACATCTGCAGTCTGTAATACTGCAACATTTTTCTCTTTATTAAGCTTCATGTAGGATAATGAATCTCAAACAGTGCATGTAAAGGCAGTTTGTGTTCCTTATTAAAAGCCACTTTGATTTGGGCTGCTTTCCTGTCTGTTTTTTCCTGTTTCCTTATTTTCCACAAAATGCTTTACTAATGTTTAAATGTCAGGCTTTTATCTTTCGCACTCATGATGCTTCTGTAAGTTTCATCCTCTTTTGTGATTTATTTATTTTAGAATTTTCTGATTTATTATTACCAACTCTTCTCAGCCAACTACATGTTAAACAAAGGTTTCTGTATTTATTTATTTTTTCAGATTACGCTCGGATCAGAGATTCCCAAGACTTACTATGTTCGAGACTCCATTAAAGTGGACTATGATCAGTGTGTGACTATTGGCCGTGGCTCATCTCATCAGGTGGAATATGAGCTACTTGCACCAAACTGTGCACTAAGGTGATCTAATACTAATACTACACAGAAGCACTCTCTGATACTGATAACAGACACTGATCAGGATTTGGATGTGAGAGTGTGAGCTTGTGAGCTTTTCTGTACTCTATTCAATGGTCTCCTCATCAGATGGCAGTTCACCTGTGATGGTGCGGACATAGGTTTCGGTGTCTATATGAAGAAGAAGATTGGAGAGTGGATTAAGACTAGCGAAATGAAGGAAGTTGTGCCAAATCAGCGTTACAATGCACACCTGGTACCCGAGGACGGATCCCTCACATGTCCAGAACCAGGAGTGTGTAAGTACAGCCTTACAGGCTTCATTTTATATCACTAATTCAAATGAAAATTAAATGTGCATGTGCATTTACTGTATTTTGTTTTATCCAGATGTACTGCGATTTGACAACACATACAGCGTCTTCCAGTCCAAAACGGTCAGCTTCACAGTGGAGGTCCTCCTGCCCAGTCAAGTCAACCAATCAGAACGTTAGATATTATAGCAACAAGCAAGCGGACAACTAGGTTATGAAACAGTTTAGGAATGACAATATCTTACAAAGTTTATCTGCTGTGGTAAATGAAGGAAAATATTATAATAATAGTGCTCTCAAAAATGAAAGTATGTAATTGAACTGACCAATCAATTCATTAAAATGGTAGGATAAAATTACACTTCAGTGATTGACGTGCAATAAGAGACTGTATCGTCCACTGACATATCTGGATCCTGACTCTGATGCCAGTGTGATTCTTTAAATTTGTTTCTCTGAGATGAATATATTATCAAGTTCATTTATCATATATATTAATGAAGTGCCATTCATTTATCCGTGGCTTAAGTGTAACAACTGTGCTGCAGTTTACTAGACTGAAACTGTCTTGGTATGTACTATTTGAGCTTGCCCTCTTTATGATTGTCTTAACTCATGTTGTTCAACTTATTTTCTCTTTTTTAGTTTAGTTTTTTTTTTTTTTTTGGTAATGAGTTCAGATGATGAGGCTGCACACATTTCCCTCAGAACGTGGTAAGAGGTTAAATTATTAAATACTTTTATGTTATTGACGCACACAACCGTTTGAAATACTTTGTTTACAAAGATCATTTGACTTGATACAGAATATGATATTGACATCATGGGTGGTTTGCCTTTTTTATCCTACTTTTTATTATAATTATTATTATTTAACTAATTGATGACTTAGTAAGGAGATTTTATACCTCAGGTCCTTGTGTTTACAGTAACAGTGCTCATATTTAATTCCAGCTGTATGTCAGTGTCTTTCTAGGATGACCACATTGTATTTTTTCTCATTCCCATGTCTCTTTTTGATTTTGTAATATTGATGTAATTTATGAGTGATATTATATTGATTTGAATTGATTTACTAATTAAATATATATATTAGCAAAAACTATCTCAGATTATTTTTTCTTGTCTTTCTGAACTACATTAATGTCTACTTGTAAACGAATGTCTAACAACCAGTTACCATGCACAGAATAAATCTTATGTAATAAAATGATTTGGAATGTGGAGGATGTGTGATAGTATGGAAGCATATGGGTAGCATTATTCAATTTGGGATGTAATATGCAAAATGACAATGCAATATGTAAAATGGCAATGCATTTCTGTTTTTACATTTACATTTTCCAATACATTTGTGCAACGTTTGGTCCAAAATGAAAATGAAAATTAAATTACATAATTTTCATTTGCCATTTCCTACACCAGTTTTAATATGTAAAATGAATATTAATTTTAACGCTTTATAAGTTGCAAAATTAAAATTAAAATGTATTACAGAAATGATTAGATATGTCTAACATGTTCAAGCAAAAACTGTGGCAAAATGATCATTTAAATGCTATTTTTCTTAAATGCATTAACACTCACAGTCAAGACACTTAGGATTGCATTTTCATTCAATGTCCCGCAATGAATGTAGCAAAATTCAATGTGCACATTGAAAATGCATTTAGAGCCGATCACATCTCCGCCCCCTCCCGCCCTGTCAATCACTGCGTGAACAAGGCGGGGCTTACAGAAGGTCAGAGACTCAAATCTCAAGAAGAGGATACAAGTGAGAAAACATGTACAAGACAGATGGTCCGTGTACGTTTTGATCATTTTGGTTTATGGCTTCAATATTTCATTCACACTTGTGGGCGGAGCTGAAACGCTGCTTTCATCTGATTGGTCGAATCGCTCCGCCTTCAGCTCGGTCTTTTTATTCTTTCAGGCAGAATAAAAGAGTCAGTGCGAGTGAAGCACTGAAATGTCTGAAACCACCACTCACTGTTAATTAGCATAATATTTGAATCAGATGTAGCTGGGCACATACTTTGTGCTGTCGAGACCTGCAAATTATTTCTAGGTTGTAGTATATGAATATTGTCCCACTGATAAATACAGTGCAAATAGTTCTCTCTCTTTGGATAAAAGTGAAGTGGAAATAAAAATCAATAATAGACTGAACAGTTCCATGTCTGTAACATTTACCACTCTCATCTTTTAAGTCATAAGGCACTAGGTATGTGTGTGTGTGACATTAATAAATAATTGTAAAAATGAATATAGTTAAATTTAAAATAAATAAATTTTTCTAAATAAAAATAGTAAAATTGGGTCTATGCTGCTCAGTGCTCATGCTGCTCAGTGCTCCTGTAGCCTACCTCAGAGCGCCCTAGACGGTAATGCGACTTATAGTCCAGAGCAATTTATATATGTTTTTTTCCTCGTCATGACGTATTTTTGGACTGATGCAACTTATACCGAAAAATACAGTTAACATTATTATTATTATTTATTATGAGAGTAATTGACACAGACTAGAACTTAAATGTTTCACCCAATTCAGCTCAGATCTTCAGACTCGTCCGACTCGTGTTGCTTGTATAACTGGCCAGACTTACCTTCCCAAAAAATCCTATTTAATTTTATTTCATAAATTTAACTATATTTATCTATATTTAACTATATTCTGTTATCCAAGGAGACATAACTATTTGCACTGTATTTATTAGTGGGACAAATTAATATTCATACAATAATTTAATGGGGTCCCTTGCAGGTCTCAGCAGCACAAATTATGTGCCCAGCTACATCTGATTCAAATATTATGCTAATTAACAGTGAGTGGTGGTTTCAGACATTACAGTGCTTCACTCGCACTGACTCTTATTCTGCCTGAAAGAATAAAAAGACCAAGCTGAAAGCGGAGAGATTCGACCAATCAGATGAAAGCGGCGTTTCAGCTCCGCCCACAAGTGTGAATGAAATATTGAAACCATAAACCGAAATGATCAAAACGTACACGGGCCAACTATCTTGTCCAATTTCTCTCACTTGAGTTTCTTGACCTTCTGTAAGCCCCGCCTTGTTCACGCAGTGATTGACAGGGCGGGAGGGGGCGGAGATGTGATCGGCTCGAAATGCATTTTCAATGTGCACATTGAATTTTGCTACATTCATTGCGGGACATTGAATTGAAAATGCAATCATAAGTGTCTTGACTGTGAGTGTTAATGCATTTAAGAAAAATAGCATTTAAATGATCATTTTGCCACAGTTTTTGCTTGAACATGTTAGACATATCTAATCATTTCTGTAATACATTTTAATTTTGCAACTTATAAAGCGTTAAAATTAATATTCATTTTACATATTAAAACTGGTGTAGGAAATGGCAAATGAAAATTATGTAATTTAATTTTCATTTTCATTTTGCACCAAACGTTGCACAAATGTATTGGAAAATGTAAATGTAAATACAGAAATGCATTGCCATTTTACATATTGCATTGTCATTTTGCATATTACATTCCAAATTGAATAATGCTACCCATATGCTTCCATAGTGTGATATAGCTGTAGTAGCGTTCATTTGTAGCCTGTCTGATGGCGCCACCTGTTGATGGAAGCATGTAGCGCCATTATTATGAAGCCAGTTTTACATCTCTGTCAAAGATATCGAAAAGTTGTTTTTGCATATTTTTGCATATTTGCATAGCTAAAAAAAGCATTATATTTCCAAAGCATAAATAAACATATAGATTGTAATTAGATTTAACAATATTAGTTTTGAAAGTTTTTTTTTAAAATCATAATACACCCTTCGTGAGCATAAGATACCTATTTTTCTTTTGAAATCTGTACGGCTTTAATATGTCTATAATATTAATGTAAAAATAATTGCGTGTAATACAAAAAAAAAAAAAAAAAAAAAAATATATATATATATATATATATATATATATATATATATATATATATATATATATATATATATATATATATATATATAATATATATATATGTGTAAATCTGATGAAAGCTTCCAGAATGTTTTATTACAAATTAAAATAACAATTATATAATATATATATATATATATATATATATATATATATATATATATATATATATATATATTCTTGCGATAGAAAAGCTGAAATGGCTCCACCTTAACTGTTGAGAAATACTGTTCTTCCTTAATTTAGCAAGCAAACTCGTTCTTCCTCATTAGGTGACGGTCTGCACGCTGATTGGAGTTCCACATGCGATATGTTAATGGAGGGCGGGGCCTTGGGAAATGAGTAGGTGACGTCAACTCTCATTCCGCAGAGAGCGAAACAAACATGGCGACGGAATGGAGTGGGAAAGGGTGCACGCTGACTTTAATGCTGTTCTTTTGGAGTAAAATCTGCGCGAATAGAGCGGAATCCCTGGGGAGCGACAGCCGGATCCTCGGCATGCGGCTGGAGTGGAGCGACAAGCCCGCCACGACCGCCGACAATGGGATCATACAGGTAACAGAGGGGAGCAAAATCAAGCTCCGGTTCTACGGACTGCAAATCAGTAATGACACCAAGCAGCAGATTAAGTTCGTAGAGCAGGGCGAGGACAGCAGCTCTGAGTTCAACAGGACTTGTGCTGATTTCACCAAAGACATCTCCATCGAGACTGAGATGGAGGTCAGCAACCAGGGCACATCTGGGGTGCTGGAGTTCACTATTAAACCACTTAGGAAAAGTGAGTCCCAGAAGGATTACGGGATGTGCATCAGACGCAGCCAGGATGGGAGGTGGTACCGCCTGGGAGAACATGATGGAAAGTTGCGTGTGGTGGAGGAGAAGAAGTCTCTGCTTCCCATTTGGTTCCAGGTGATCTTGATCTCCTGCCTTCTGGTACTCTCAGGTATGTTCAGTGGTCTAAACCTGGGACTCATGGCTTTGGACCCCATGGAGCTGCGAATCGTCCAGAGCTGTGGCACGGAGAAGGAGAAGAAGTACGCACGAAAGATTGAACCCATCCGGAAGAAAGGAAACTATCTGTTATGCTCGCTTCTTCTCGGGAACGTGCTGGTCAACACCACGCTGACCATCCTGCTGGATGATCTTATCGGCTCTGGTTTGGGTGCTGTGGTGGCATCAACCATCGGCATCGTCATCTTCGGTGAGATCGTTCCTCAGGCGCTCTGCTCTCGCCACGGCTTGGCGGTGGGCGCCAACACCATCCACCTCACCAAGTTCTTCATGCTTCTGACCTTTCCACTGTCGTTCCCCATCAGCAAACTGCTGGATTGCATTCTTGGCCAGGAGATCGGCACCGTGTACAACCGGGAGAAGCTGGTGGGTATGCTTAAGGTGACCGCGCCATACAACGATCTGGTGAAAGAGGAGATGAACATGATCCAGGGTGCTCTGGAATTGAGGACTAAGACGGTGGAGGACATCATGACTCCACTCAGCAACTGTTTTATGATCAACAGCGATGCTGTGCTGGACTTCAACACTATGTCAGAAATCATGGAGAGCGGATACACGCGCATTCCGGTTTACGAGGACGAACAGACCAATATAGTGGACATCCTCTTTGTGAAAGACCTGGCGTTTGTGGATCCGGATGACTGCACTACGCTGAAGACCATCACTAAATTCTACAACCATCCGGTCCACTTTGTGTTTCACGACACTAAGTTGGATTCCATGCTGGAGGAGTTTAAGAAAGGTTAGTCACTTTTTTTTTTCTTCCTGGGGCATTTCTCATTGTCACTGTCGGTGATGTTCATCTGGTTTAGCGAGGAATGGTACAGCCGGAAGGAGGTGTGTCAGCAGTGATGTCACTTTTACAGGGTTTGTGGAGAAGTCTATTGTTAAATAGTTCCATTTCTGTCAGGTTGGAAAACACACATCCTAACATCCCTATGGGCATTTCTCTCCTCCACTGATTGTCAAGGTCAGCTGTTGGGAGTCTGTCTTCTCTTATTTCCTAAAGCCCATGAAGTCGACATGAAATCACTATTGACCTCGTGTGCTTTCCTAAAACACATTTGTGGTCCGACTGTGAACAGTCATCAGAGCATGTTATTTCAGTACAAAACAAAAAATAATTGTTTTCAATCTTTCCAACTGTAATGATTCTCTGAATTTTTATTCCACCCCTTAAAAACCTGTTATAGTGTTATTTATATCCTATAATAAATTTGTATTCATATTTTGAATTTGATTAGATTTTTTTAATATTTCTAATATTTTTAGTTTAATTTTTGGGGGGTAATTTTATGTATTTTTTAACATTACTATTAATTATTTTTATTTATTTGTATCTCTGCTTTATTTTAATTAACCAAACTGAATTCATTTAGGTTAATTAATACATTTCACTAATTGCTTCAGTTAATGATAATAACCCTGATATAAAGAGCTTATCATGATCCAGTCAATTATGTAATCAAGTCCCGCCCCATTTTTTTTTCTTCCATTGAATATGCTGTTTCACCTAAACATTGACACAGTAGAGAAGTAAAATGATATGTTAATGCCATTTCATGTTGTGACAGCAAGTCCTTAATTCAGTAAATCCTCAGTTTATTAAATTGATCTTAGTTGATTAACCATGGGTAAAAATTGTACCATGTTTTTACTACAGGCCCTCTGGAAAATCTGTTTAAGCAGGCATTTGTAATTTATTTCTAAAGCCTTGTATAAATACTGTGCTGAAACTTAACATTGCAGAGCTATTTGACTAATCACATGTGTTTGTTGTCATCACAATATCCATGACACTAATGATGGGACAAAACCTGCTATCTAATCACTGCTTGCACAAGTTTACTGTCAGCAGGCTTTGACTTGGGGTTGAGCTACATTTCCAGAACTCGAAATGTTCTATTGCTGACATTTTAAGGAAGTGTGTATATTCTTCTATATCTGGCATTAATTTAAACAGCCAAACCAGTCAAAATTGTATATTAATTAACCCACAATCCTTAAGTCTGATTGACTGCCTGCCATGTAGTCTAGTATAAAATCCTCAAGTTTGGGATTTATACTGTGCTCACATTCCCACCGTATTAGTTTTTAGTTTTGAATAAACTGAAGTGGCATTATAGCTCATTTGCTATAAGTGATAGTCACACAATATGTTGTGCTCATGTGACTGGTACATGACCGTACCAAAGGACATTAGCACTAATAACATGATCAATTCATAATGTTGAAGCTGGATAAAATGTTTGGTTTTACTGTTGATCTTTTTAAACCTGGTTCCATGATGCATTGAATATCTCTGAAATGTTTATGGTTATCTGAAAGGTTCTATAAAGACTATGACTCAGTTGATATCATGACTTGCACCTTAAAGGGATAGTTCACCTAAAAAAAAGAAAAGAAAAGAGAATTCTGTTATTATATACTCTCCTCAAGTTGTTCAAAGATATGTTAAAGAATGTCTGTAACCAACCAATCAAGTCAATGGATAGCAGCAACTGTGGCATGAGGGTGAATCAATGATGACATTTCCATTTTAACTGGAGAGCAAAGAGACAGTCAAGACCTAAGATGTATGCATTCATACTGTCCTTTGGACTTGGACAGGTAATACATTACTTAGCAGTCAGTAGTGACTACTGGTTGAAAACTATTTAGCCACATTTGATTTAGAATCATTAGGCTGAATGAGTTTGTTGGATAATATATGAAGAAATCATGAACTGAAACATTTGTTTCTTTAGTTGCATAATTGGTTTCAGCTGTCTTTTAAATGTAGGAAGTTTTATTGAATTAACTTTTGGAGGTCTGTGTCACCTTTATGCACATTCAGAATTCAGTGTATTGCATTGTACATACAGTATATTGCCTACTATTTTTAATAACATGCAAACCTACTCAGTATGTGACTAAACACATTTTAAATTTTTATTTTGCATTTAATAATTAATAATAATAGTGGTCACACTTTACATTAAGATCTGATAATATTAGCTCACAAATTAGCTAACATGAACTAACAATGAACAACAGACACTGAAAAAATTGGCAGGATGAAGTATGTTTGCATTGCCGTGTTGTCTGGTTTGGTTTTAAATCAAAACCGCCGTTGCTGTGCTATCTGTTTAAGTTCATGAGTTGGTCTGTTTTGAAGCACTTCCTCTTCTATGCAGAAGGCTTTTCTTACTTCACTTCCCATGCATGATACAAACCCAAACCATTATATTTCTTTCCTCATCCACTTGTCCTTTTCTACTTAAACATGCTGATACTCAAAGATGGCATTCACTGTGGCCCAGTTTTGGGATAGGCTTCTATCACGTGGTACTGTGGCAACTGGTTTTGGTTATGTGTTGGATGAAGGAGTACGGGTCAATAACCACCATAAATGGCTTATTCTCAATGGCTTAATGACTGGGTTTCCCCTGGCAGATTTTGGCCCCATATCCACCTTATTTTTTAACAAAACAGCAGGTGTGTTTTTTTGTAATTGGGGTGTGCTAGAAAGAGTGCTGAGTTGTGATATGAGAGACGTAAAAGTCACACCGGCCTCAAATACCTGGATGAGCGGTGTGTTTTTAGCCATCATTAATAAACGATGGTTGTTATTTGTAAAAAACACACCTCGGATTGTTGAGACCGACCAATCAGAAAAGAATCAAGAATCCCAGGGACCTGTGTAATAAGCTGCTTTTTATTGGTGTCATTTCCTCGTTATTTTATTTGGGATTCAACGATACAATTTTCGATCCAATCCGATACCAGCGCAGTTTATTTTAAATCAATGTAGAATTTCTATACTTCTCTGTGTTGACCTGATCATCACTCTTTTGTGGGTTAAACACAATCAACTACATATAAACAACTTAATTTTAATGAAAAATAACAAATTAAAAAATATATAATCATAATCTGTGCTAAATACTATTATAAATTTGGTTAGTGGATAATTCAGCAGCAAAATGTACTCTAAAAAAATCATGGGTGCACAATAATTTTATTAAAATTAAGTGAATAAGTCTAAAATCTGGTAAAATGTTAACCATTGCTCTTTGTATCGTTATAAAATACATTCATGAAAAAACAAGTATATAAATTTTATATAGAATTCTAAAAGTGTTTATTTTAAATGTATAACACAATTATAAAGGCAGCAACGTTATGGATAGGACAATAAGAAAGGCGATTAATAATTTTTTATTGCGCAGGAAAAGTATTATAATACTAAAGGCGACCATACAGAGTGACACAGAGTGCTTCTGCGCATCACATGCTCAGAATGTTGAGTTTGAAACTGGAGACGCGAACCATTTCAAACAATTCAGGTAATTTGGTGAACTGGTTCAACCGGTTTACTAAGAAGAGCCGGTTAAATCAAATGATTCGTTCGTGAACTGGACATCGCTAGTACAAATGGAAGAGATATTGATATATGAGTTTATGAGAACTTAATGACTTCAATACTAATGTGTACATCACATTGAACTATGGAACAGCTTCAGAACACTTGAAATGTAGTGCACGAAAACGTTTTGATGCTTTATAATGTTTTGGTGCCTTTCTTGGGGCTCAACAATAACACAGAATAGTACACGCACAATATCGGATTTGGATCGGTCTCGTCTGACCGATACCCGGTCCGCAGAAAATGTCAGTATCGGAGCCAATACCAATCCTGAGTATCCGATCAATGCATCCCTAATTTTATTTCAGTTGATTAGCCATAACCCATAATCTTAAACGCACTAATTTGTAGTTCAACTAGTAGTTCAACCATTTATTGCATTTTTTATTCTTCTAGTTATTTTACCTATAGTGCAGTCCGATAATGAATAAGGAGTTCAAGGAAAACGGCTAATTTCTGCATCGCAAAATATGAGGAATAAGGGCAAGTGCAATCAAAAAACATTAAGAGAAAAGAAAAGACATTTCTGTCAAACCTGTGCTTTATTTGGTTGTTTTGTAGTCTGGGTTTAGTTGTGCTAAGTGGATTTGGCGAGCTCTCTGATGGTATTGTAATGTCATAAGCCTCTCCGTATTCTAATAGGATCACAATCTCTGTGTTTCTCTGTTCATGCTTACAGTGTCGACTCACAAATATTTCTCTCTTCCTGTTTTTTACTTCCTGTCATGGCATTTGTTTATCATGCTGACCAAGCATTTTGTTGTGTGCTTGTGCATGTGTTAGAGCCCAAGAAGAAGGAAAGGCTCTGCTGATGAAGGTGGTTTGAATGGTTTTAGATCTAGCACTTTCCATTTACACTTAACTACACAAATATGGGATATTTTTCTCACCGGATTTGATAAAAAAAAAAAAAAGTTAAGTATAGTTTCTTGTGAACATGAGAATTTTGTTGTCAAAAGATAAATAATATGGTATTTTATATTGTATCTATAAAAATATTTTAAATCAGTTGGTTTAAACAATAGTAAACACTGTTGTTAAGAGATATTTGAGTTTTTCTTGGAATATATCTGGATAACCATGCAACAAAGAAACACCGGCCATGTATTTTATAAAAACAAAAAAAGATTTCAAATCAAGTGGTTATAGTAGTTATAGGTTATAGTTAAGTGTATTAACTGAAATAAAAAAAAAGTATTTTCAGATTTTTAAATCTATTTAAAAAAAAAGATACATCACTATATTTAATTGATCTAAATATGTATTTCCACTTAATCGTCCTGAATCATATTTGCTGTATTAAATCCAATAATTATTTCTTAATAATTTTGGGGTGCTGACCCCAAAAATAGTGCTTGATTTGCTATACCACAAATAATGTTATGAAGAGTTTGTAAGGTGAGGAAGTGTTGTATAATTAATTAATTAATAACACAAATAAATGATTCCTGTCTTGTTCTGATCAAGGTTACAAGTATTTGTTCAGTTCTTAGCTGATTTTCACATATATGATGATTCAAAACGCATGGTTTATTTTGCCTAATCATGATTTCAAGGTTAGAATTATGGCCCGTGACAGAAAAAAAAAATGAATACAAACATGGCCCAGATCTGTTTTACTACAGTACATCTAGACCAGTGGTTTTCAACCTGTGGTCCGCGGCCCACTATTGCAGGTGGGCCGCCAATTATTTTCTGTTCATTTCCAGTCCATTCTAGGGCTGTGCGAATAAAATAAATTGTCATAAAATCACGATTTGAGTGTGCGCGATTTCTAAATCGCTTTATAGCACGATTTTCCTCTGCCCTGACATCCCGTAGTATGCTATCCTATCCAATCAGAATGCATTGCGCCTAGCGCGAGAACAGAAAGGGCATATGCCTAACTCCAGGTTCACACAATGTCTTTATCTCCACCCCAACTCCTCACTTCTAATCTATTTATCCCAAATTAGGGATAGGGGGAGTTCTTTGGGTTCGGGCTATGCTCCGGGCCCGGACCCCTCCCCCAGGACAGCACACCAAAATATGACTACTATTCGCCTTCAGATTAGATGTAAGGGTTAACTCGTGAAATGAGAATAGAGAGAATTGTGAGTGCACAGGACGCATGTTAAAGTGAGAGGAAACACGTTTTAAGTGCGCACACTCTCTCAGCGCAAAGCAGCGTGTATCTGAGCAAGTACGTCTGGTTTTGTGACAGAGCAAAGGAAATACGTGTGCGAACAGAGAGATTCTGCTTTCGAGCTTGTATTTATGCACTCTCGCTGCTGACACATACTGTATACAAACTGAAAACACCTGAGGCACCGCAACAATTAATGAGCTCAATGCATGAACAATGCATGGCAAAAAAAGAAAAGCTCTAATTGGTTTTCTTTTGGAAATATGTTTCAAATTAATCCTGAATGCATTTATGACTGTAAAAGCATATCGGTGTGTGTCACAATCGCAAAATTGATCAAAGAAATCGCAATAGTTTTTATTTAGTTGTTGTTGTTGTTTTGTCCATATCGCACAGACCTAGTTCATACAATAAATACAGTTAACAATCTAGCTTCTGAGTACTAAGTTATTAACCCAAAAATAGCGGGGTCAGTTAATTATTTTGAAGTGGGCCACGCAAACATATGTGTGTGGTTGTGTGGGCCGCGAGTTGAAAAAGGTTGGGAACCACTGATGTAGACTATGACAGAACATGGTGAATGTTTCTTTGTGTAAAATAAGTTTTCATTAAATCAGTATCAACCTTATTTATTTGCTCTTTCTCTCAAAATGCTTTCCTTATCAGATGACATCCCTTAATGTCATCAAGGAGCCAAATAGCTTGACCAAATTTTAGCAAAGTCCTCATTTGGTCTCCATTACTAGTGTAAGGGGCAAATTATGTTGACTTTAAGGTATTTGTACATGGTTCTGAAGTTGTCGTAATGAGGATAAAAGTTGCAGTAACTATTTATAATTTTTTAGTTAAAAACAAATGTAAACATGTAGAGATTTAACAGTGGCACATACTTGCACGTCCACAATGCTGGCTGCATTCAGATGTTTGATTTGCATAGTCCTGCAGTTATGTAATTGTGATGAGTTTCAGAAACTGACCTTCAGTGAAACTTCAGATGACAAACCACATATTTAACTAAAGACGGCGTGTGCAATTACAGATGCAATTGCTTCTTTTACTCATCTCCTGAGTAAAGAAGCATTGGCGTCTTTAACTGCATATGACTCAGATTAGCCAAATGTGTCATTGTGACGAGATCAGTAGTAATGCCCTGTTTTTTCAGAAAGCAATCTCTCTGTGAGTTCACTTGCTAAAAACATTTCATAATGTTGCATAATAAATCTGATTAGATGACATCATTTGTTGGGATTTGTCTCCTGATGTTGAATGTCTCCTCGTGAATATTAAGTGTTTTGAACAATAGTCAGGCGTTACATACGTCAATAAAGGTGTGACGGGCTCAATCAGAAGTGACTCGACAGTTTTAAATCCTCAACAATCACATTTATATGTTTGACAAGCAAGACCCTGCCCATGTAAACGCCAATGTTCTGATCTTGTAGTTAACGTTGTGTGAAGTCGATTAATTTGTAATTTCACTCACCAGAATTGTTTACTCTAGAAACCTTTTCTTTAAAATGCTGCTGTTTTTGAGAATGTAGCTTCAAGTGATATATTAACTGATATATTAACCAAATTCTGAGAAATGATCCAAATTCAAAACAAGTTTGTCTGACGTCTACTGAATCAGATGACACACCTGTATTGTGACGCATATAATTGTTTTGAAAATGTTATTTACTCCTTTGACTCAAAGCAGAATGTTCAGCATCATTACTCCAGTCTTCAGTGTCACATGATCCTACAGAAATCAATCTAATGTATGCTGCTTGGCTCCTCAAGAAACATTATTCTTATTATTATCAACGTTGAAAAGCATTAATATTTTTCAGTATTCTTTGATGAGTAGTAAGAACCCGCATTTATTTGAGGGTTTGTAATCGAGCGTGGTGGAGCGCAGAGCACAGAGTGTGTCAGTGAGTGAGCCGGTTCAGTGATGCAGAGAGACGGGGCATTGTTTTAGCCGCAGGGATTGATGACTCCACAACACACAACTGTCTAGTGAAATACAGAAGGTACAGAGGGTATATGCATAGTTCGTATTTTTATGAGAAATTAAATAGGATTGGAAGTGAAGTATTTTATGTGTCTTTTTCTGGCTTTGATAAACCTGTGTGTGGCACTCACGTTCACAAGCCTTTTTAAGGTCAAGTCGACTCTGGGTTGATCAGTTGCCCATAGACAGCATAAACAAAGTGCAGTAAAATTAAAATTTACTTATCCAAAATGTAGATTTGTAGATTTGTAGTTTTTTTTTTTTTTTTTTTTTTTATCTGAACAGTTTTGAAGTAATTTAGCATAACTTTCAGCAATGGGTCCTCTGCAGTGAATGGGTGCTTCCAGAATAAGAAGAGCTGATAAAAACAGCTGATAAAAACATCACAATAATCCACACCACTCCAGTCCATCAGTCAACATCTTGTGAAAGCAAAAAACTGTGTATTTAAATTAAACCAATCCATCAATAAGACCCGATGCTTCATCCAATGCAAAAGTGGTCCCATCTGCATCAGGAGATTCTGATGGGACCCATTCACTGCAGAGGATTTAAGATGTTTTCAGTTTACAGTGGAAATATGGGAGGCAGTGGCTAAAAATATTTTATTTTCTGTTACGCTTGTGTGGTGTAGTTTTGGCAGTAGATACATGAAATAGTTTCTCATGTTGTCATCATGATATTTGGCTCAAGTGTTCCTCTGCAGCATAATGCAGGCCCGCTGGGACATCTGCTGTCAGAGATCTGTTTTCCAAAAATGTCCAGAACTAACTGTATGCTTTTCTCAAGCAAAGACACTCGTTTAGTCTGTTTAGTCTGCATGAACCGCACAGGCTTTATTAGCTACATCCTGTCACATTACAAACACGGGGATGAGAGATAAGCAGGCAAGTTTTAACTCTTCATTCTCTGTCCACAAAGTTAAAATTACCATAATATTACCATGTTTTGTTTAGATGTGGTCCATTGTTTTTTGGACTTTTACCATATTATTCATGGAAGTAGGCTACACTTTCTTTGTTCTTGTTATGTTTGACTCTTTTAAAAAACATTATTTTGAAAATATAACATGATGTGAAATACAACATTGAAATACAAAACTGAAATACAAACTGACTTGAATCGTCAGATTTTTTTATTGATTTTCAGTCGGCATGGGGTGCATTGTTACATCTCTAATGTGTAGAGTGTATATATATATATATATATATAATGTATGTGTGTGTGTGTGTGTGTGTGTGTATATATATATATACATATATACATATATATATATATATATATATATATATATATATATATATATATACATATATACATACATATATATATACATATATACATATATATATATGAAGAGTTCAGATGCAAAAGCCTCTAAATGCCATCTGAAATTTTCATCTAAAATTAAGATTTTTAACCAGCTCCTATTCTTAGGTTGAGAAATTTTACTCTAATGGCAATATGCAGATCCTTTTCCAGGCTATTAAAGTGAAATAACTGAACATAAATATAGAAATTTGATAAAAATCCTAATTTTAGATGAAAATTTCAGATGGCATTTAGAGGCTTTTGCATCTGAACTCTTCATATATATATATATATATACATATATACATATATATATATACATATATACATATATATATATACATATATACATATATATATATACATATATACATATATATATATATACATATATACATATATACATATATATATACATATATACATATATACATATATACATATACATATATAAATACATATATACATATACATATATAAATACATATATACATATACATATATATATATATACATATATATATGTGTGTGTGTTAAGGGCTGCACGATTCTGGATAAATTGAGAATCACGATTTTTTGATCTCATATAGAGATCACGATTCTCCTACGATTCTTTATTATTATTATTACTATTAACATTATCATAAGTATATAAATTAATTATTTTATTTTGCAAGGATTCTTTAAATTGATCAAGTGTGACAAAGACATTTTTAACAAAATATTTCTATTACACACAATTATTGTTCTTCTGAACTTTCTATCAAAGAAACCTGAAAAAAATCTACTCCTCTGTTTTCAACATAATAATAATAATAATAATAATAAATAATAATAATAATGTTTTTTTTGAATGGCAAAACAGCATATTAGAATGATTTCTGAAGATCATGTGACACTGAAGACTGGAGTAATGATGCTGAAAATACAGCTGCACACCACAGAAATAAATTACATTTTAAAATACATTCAAGTGAAAGCAGTTATTTTAAATGGTAAAAATATTTCAAAACTTTACTGTTTTTGCTGTACTTTGGATCAGATAAATATAGTTTGGTGAGCAGAAGAGACTTTAAAAAAACATTACACATTAAAACCCCAGTTTTTTTAATATTAGAATGATGAAAAAGTTGTTTAGATCACTGATTCAACGACTCACTCATAAACCTACTACACTTGTTTCATTTCTGGATGAATCAGCGTTTTTGAACGATTCTCTTGAATGAAAAATTAATTCATTGACAAATAAATTAAGACACTTGTCGCCACCTATTGGTGAAACAATGCAATCGACACAAACGTTATTTAAAGCGCAGTACTTTCAAAAGGGGATTTGTTATATTTTGATCGCTGCCATATAGACATCAATGTTTATATTTAAACTATAAACTTTATCCCAGTATTTCTGTGATAATATAAATGACTGTAAGACAGATATAATACTGTGTAGTTGAAAAGACTGTTTGTGAAGATGTTTCTTAACCAAACATGGTAAGAGCTCTCTCTGTGTCAGCGGCAGTGCGCGCACGGATTTGAATGATCCGGTAAGACTTTGTCAAAGGTTTAACAGACTCGGGGAATCGTCGTCTTTTAGAAATGAGATCGAGAGGGTGTCTGAATCGAGATCGCGATCTTTTAACGATTAATCGTGCAGCTCTAGTGTGTGTGTGTGTATATATATATATATATATATATAAACTGACTATATATATACACTCTACACATTTGAGATGTAACAAAGAACCCCATGTCGACTGAAAATCAATAAAAAAATCTGAAGATTCAAGTCAGTTTAGATGTTGAAAGAATTGATACATTTATATGAATGTATCTCTGAGGAGAAATGCCTGTCTTCAGAAAAATGTAGATTATATTTTCTTTTCATCTTAACTCTGTATATAATGCATATTTATAAGCGCAGCTCCCAATAATAAAAGACATCCTTTGATTTATAATTGAATTCATGTCTTAAATCTTATTTTGTAAAAAAAATTTGTGCGGAAATCATAGCGTGAAATCAGTGAAGTTGAATGAATTGTTATATCCACACGCTAAGAATAAGTTTTTTTTTTTATTGTTCACCAAGGCAGCATTTGTTTGATCCAGAAATACAGTAAAACCTATTCTGATGCAATATTAGAATTTAAAACTGTTCAAAAGAAAGTTCAAAAGAATGACATTCATTCGAAATGTAAGTCTTTTATAACATTATAAATGTCTTTACTATCACTTTTGAACAATTGAATACCATACATTTTTATGGTAGTGCATCTTAAAATACCTCACAAATATCATGCCGCATTAATTTTAGTATCATGACACATTGCAGTGAAATCTAGTGATTGTTTGACCGTCCTAACAATTGCAGTCAAAACGTCTGTGGTAGAAAATAGGAAGTGGTTTTGGACAAGACATTTATGTTGAAATATTTTGTACTGTTGTGGATATTTATGTCAGTGCAGCAGTGTGTTATGTCTACACGTAACCACTGGATTTAGGCTTTTTGTTTTGATGAGCAAACGCTTTAGGATTTCCTGGGTCTTTGTGTGTTACATGGCCACAACAGACCTTCCTATAAACTGTGTTAACCCTTAGCTTCTACCATTTGTCCTTAACACTGTTTATAAAGAAACAAGATAACTACAGTACTGTTCTGTCTTTTACTATCTCTAAATTGAGCAAAAACGTTCACTGTGTATGTAAGCACTTAGAATTTTCTTTTGGAAATGTACTTTGGTCACTTCAAGTAAATACCTTGATATATGGATGTAGATGCTCATCATTCAGTACAATGATATTCATCATCGTGCCATCATTTTGCCATCATTTTTTAAGGTTTGAGGACTGTATGTATTTCTCTCTTAGTTGCTTAATTTCTGTTATTAAACATTAGCTTTGAACTCACTGTTTGTAGTTGCAATCTCTGATTTAAAATGTAAAATGCATTATAAATGCAAACTCAAATAATTATGCTTTAGCAAGTGAGTTGTACAATTAAATGTATATTTATCATTTTATTTTCTGACTTCTGTGCTTTTGTATAACTAAAATGTGTAATTTCTGCAACATTAGTGTCACCAAATGGAATTGCAAAGACAATGAGTATTTTCAAATTGGTTTTCCAAACACTGCCATTGGTCAGGCAAACTTTTAACCTGCCCTAAAACTCATGCCTTTGGCAGAGCATTGTTTTGTGCCACAAAACCATAGTTTTTAGACTTCTCGGGAAAATCTGAAATATTATGTGAAATATTGTAATGTATAGTATTAGATATAAAAAATATTGATATTATTAATTTATATTAATGATAAGATATATTGTGTAATATAATTTATTATTATTAGGGCTACACAATCAAATTTCTAATCGCGATTACAATTATGGATGCCACAACTACATAATCGTTCAAAGTGGCAATTAATCATTCATAGTCCACTTATGTTATTCTGCGTGCTTAAGATGTGGTGGTTGTTTTTCTACGTTATCTTAAGGTATTTTCCAAATGTTTTAATTTTAGTTTTAGTATAACATTATAATACCATTCGTATTTTAAAGGGGTGCTCCGATCACGATCGGCCGATCGTTAATGCGCATCTCGTCAGTAAAGCTGGTTCTCTAATCAGCGGTAAATTCCATCAGGTGCGTGATTTCACATAGAGCAGCTGTTACTACACAGAGCCATTGTTAACTGAGAAGATGCGCAAATCCACGTTCATTTTAAGCGTTTATTTGCACATCTTCTCAGTTAACAACGGCTATGTGTAGTAACAGCTGCTCTATGTGAAATCATGCACCTGAGGGAATTTACTGCTGATTAGAGAACCAGCTTTACTGATGAGATGCACCTTGATGATCGGACGATCGTGATCGGAGCACCCCTAATATTGTAACTTTTTTATAATTTAAAGAAGAAACCAATCAGATTTATAGTTCACATTAGAGGCTTAAAGGGTTAGTTCAACAAAATATTAAAAGTGTGTCATTAATGACTCACCCTCATGTTGTTCCAAACCCGTAAGACCTCCGTTTATCTTCGGAACACAGTTTAATATATTTTAGATTTAGTCCGAGAGCTCTCAGTCCCTCCATTGAAACTGTGTGTACGGTATACTGTCCAAGTCCAGAAAGGTGAGAAAAACATCATCAAAGTAGTCCATGTGACATCAGAGGGTCAGTTAGAATTTGTTGAGGCATTGTAAATACATTTTGGTCCAAAAATAACAAAAAATACGACTTTATTCAGCATTGTCTTCTCTTCCGGGTCTTTTGTGAGTGCGACTGCTGTAACTGTTGACGTACAACGCTGGTGACGTGTTATCTGTTTTCTGGCGCGCCAGAAAACACGTCAGCAGCGTTGTATGTCAACCGTCACTGCAGTCGTGCTCACAACAGAATGGACAGTATACCGTACGCACAGTTTCAATGGAGGGACAGAAAGCTCTTGGACTAAATCTAAAATATCTTAAACTGTGTTCCGAAGATGAACGGAGGTCTTGCGGGTTTGAAACGACATGAGGGTGAGTTATTAATGACATAATTTTAATATTTGGGTGAACTAGCTGGTGTTTTCAGCTTGTTTATTTTCATATAAAAATATGGTATGCATCAAACAATGGTATAAACATAATTCAATGTAAATTGTGATAATCATAATTAATAATCACAATTACAATTTCAAGGGAATAATCGGCAATTCCGATTTTTTTTCGTAAACGTGCAGCCCTAATTATTGCATGAATTCGTGAAATATACAGTTAAATATAATATTATCTTTATAATTCTTTACCATTATTGCTTGATTCTTATTTATGAATATATTTTCTGTTTTATGAATATATTTTCTGTTTAATACTAAAGAGTTTTGAGGAGTGTTATTAGATTGCACAATAAATAACAATTATATTACATTATGAAATATACAGTTATCTTATATTAGAATATAATGTTATTTTTATGCAAAGCTCTACCAAACCTTATTCATGAGTGCATTTTCTGCTTTAATACTAAAGGTCTTTGAGGAATGTTATTTGACTGCATTATTGTCTGTATTATTATTATTAACAGCTGTTGACTGAAAGAGTAACACAAATACTCTTTTATGAATGAGTATTGTTATTTATTTGAATGACTGCAGTTTTTGTTCAGTCATAACTGATTTGACTGATTGGAAGTTTACTGTATTGATCTGATTAATCGTTATCTTCTCCTGCAGGTAAATCACACTTGGCGATAGTTCAGAAAGTTAATAATGAGGGAGAGGGAGATCCGTTCTATGAGGTGCTGGGATTGGTCACTCTGGAAGATGTCATCGAGGAGATCATCAAATCAGAAATCCTGGACGAGTCGGACCTCTACAGTGAGTGGAATGTGTTTTTGTGTTGTTCGTGTGTCTTGTAATGCCTGTCATCTTTTAAATAAATCCCCAAAGCAATCATACAGCAGCAAATTCCCCAGAATGCACACTTTTTACTTCCTCTTGCTGGCCTGCATCATAAATCTTTTCACATATGGTTGCACGCATACATGCTGCTTGCGAAATCACAGACACATGCACTGAGCATTTATGGAGAACAGCACTGTCATCATGGAATTAAAACTTTGATGTAAAATCCTCTGTGTTTTGCTCCCGTTCTGCACAACGCAATTTCTTATGAATGAGATTTTTGTGCATTTCTTTGCAGCTGATAACCGTACCAGAAAGAAAGTGGCACACAATAAAAACAAGCGAGACTTCTCTGCCTTCAAACAAGAGAGTGAGTCTAAAGTCAAGATCTCTCCTCAGCTGATGCTTGCCGCTCACCGCTTCCTTGCAACAGGTAAACAATCAGTCAGACTCACTGTATCTGTACGTGTCCACTGAACAGAAAATATCCTCTAAATTGTGGTCAAAATGCCAAAAGTGTCCTTAAAAATCTGCTTCAGATATGTAATTAAAAAAAAAAGTAATCAATGCAAATTATCTTTATGAAGACCAATGTCCTGCCTATCAGCTTCATACACTTACATTTACCTGATCCCAGTCTAGAGACACATTGAAAGCATGCAAACTGTATTTAATACATGGAGAACAAAATTTTAGATTTTAGAATAAAAATCTGACACATTTTTTAACCAGTTTTATTTTTACCCTTTTATTTGCATAAACTTCAGGTTTTCTTAATCTTTTGATGCCATCACCACTTTAAAATAAGGTTCAGCTTTAGTCAATGCATTATGCTTCATGAACCAACAATGAACATCATTTTTAAAGCATTTATTACATCAGGTTAATGCTTAATTAATTAAATATGCTAATGCTATTTGTTAATTTGTGTTCAGAATACATAAACTCACATTAATTATACAACTTGAATTGTTAAAAATGCGTAAGTATATGTAGAAATTAACTTTAACTCAGGATATTAAACATCTTATGTTTTTTATGTTCAGCCTGTTTTTAATGCCATGAAAATAGCCTTGAATGCTGGCATTGATCAAACAAACTATTATCATTTACTAATATAACAGATTAAACAAACTTACATATTAATTTTTATTGTAAGTGCTACCGGTTTGTCAAAGAGAAGGATATGCATTTCAAATGTGCTTTAATTTTAACGTCTGTCTGTTTCTGTCTCTGTCTCTGTCTTCACAGAGGTTAATTTGTTCAGTCCGTCTCAGATCTCAGAGAAAATTCTTCTGCGTATCCTTAAACACCCCGATGTGATCCAGGAGATCAAATTCAATGAGAGTGATAAGAAATCGGCGCACCACTACCTCTACCTGCGTGGCAAACCCGTGGACTTCTTCATCCTCATACTGCAGGTAACAGCACAAACTGATGCCAATTACCTGATCTTTAGCAGGGTTAGGGCTTGGATGGTTTTTAAAGCCAATTAGCCAGACAAGGTGTTTTAAGCAGTTTAAGCCAACAGGCTTTAGCTCTCAGCATGAGCGTGTGCTTGGCATTAACTTCTGTTGACGCATGCTAAAACTGAGGAGTATAAATGAGACTTCCTGTCTCACATCATGGCTATATGGTGTTGTTTTGGAACATCTAAATGTCTGTAATCTCTCCAGTCCATATGTTGTGCATTATGGTATAATTTCAGAGGACCATGTAAGTTACTTTGAGATATAAACTACCTTTCAGAAGTTTTGGATTGTTAAAGGGATATTCACCCAAAAACGAAAAAAATGTGTTGATCTGCTCAGCCCCAGGGCTTCAAAGATGTAGGTGACTTTTTTTTCTTTAGCAGAACACAAACTAAGATTTTTAAGTCAAACCGTTTATGTCTGTCAGTCTTATAATGCAAGTGGATGGGAATCAAGGGAAAAACAAAAAAGATGTATACACAAAAACAAAACCAAATTAAACCCTGTGGCTCGTGACGATACATATTGATGTGTAAAGACACAAAAGGATCGCTCTGTGCAAGAAACAGAATAGTATTTGTTTTTTTTACCTCTGATCCACGAAATGTCTGAACTGTCAGAACTCTTATAAGCGTCCTCAGCAGCAGATGCAGGAGGCGTCTTCTTCTTCTTGCTTTACAATGGACAGCAGACTTAAAAGTGCATTACTGCCTACCTATCCTTCAAGTGGATTCTTGATACTCCTAGTTGAGATTGTAGATATTGTGTCAATGGTCCATTTGAGAGATAGGTGGCAGGAATGCACTTATAAGTCTGTGATTCCCATGCACTTCCATTATAAGACTGATAGACTGCAATGGTTTGAGTTAAAAAAAAACTTGGTTTGTGTTCTACTGAAGAAACAAAGTCACCAACATCTTGGATGCCCTGGGGTAAGCATATAAACATCAAATTTACATTTTTGGGTGAACTATTCCTTTAAGATAATTTTGGAAAGACTTCTCTTTATGCTTACTAGTTTGGTCAAATATACAGTAAATAATTTTGAAAAATTATTATAATTTGAAATTATTTTCTTTTTGAATATATTTTAAAATGTAATTTATTCCTGTCACAGAAAGCTGAATTTTCAGCATCATTACTCCTGTCTTGAGTGTTACTCAGTCCTTCAGAAATCAATGTGGAAAACAGTTGTAATGCTTAATATTTTTGTGGAAAGAAAAATCAGGATTCTTTGATGAATAGGAAGAAAAACTTTATTAGATGAGAAAAGACGAGAAAAAAGAACCACTGTTGTCTGACTTCTGCAGCAGTGGAGCTGGTGTGCAGGTCTGTGCAGGTCTGAAACCGGTCTGTGGTTTGTCCCAACAAGATAACAGAAGATAAAAGATAAAAGTTGAAGATTCAAGAAACTTACCAGTAAAAGTTGCATCAGAAAGAATTCAAAACATAGAGAAACTGCAGTAAAATATGTCTACTTCTCTCTCAAGAAACGCATCCCCAAAATATATCTGAAATGCAATAAATAATTTGAAAAAAAAAGGGCCAAAATTCATTGTAACTGTTGCACAACTCTAGTTAATTAGCAATAAAAAGCATGTGATGAAAGTTTTTGCCAGTAAACAGGTTTAATGAAATGTCTGCACATGCTTTCCCATCCATTAGCTTGGTTATTTAAACCATTTGTTTAAAATATGCCACCATGTTAAATCATTATCACCTGGATGAAGCTCATCTCATATTTTGGGGGCTTTTAGCATGCAGAAATCCATATGATTTTTTAAGAGTAGTTATTTAGTTGTACTTTTTCCCACAGTGGTACCATCATCCATCACTTATTCCTTCATTCATTCTCTCCGTCTCACTCTTGGGTTTGTTGTTGTTATTATTGGCTTCTAAACAATCATTAGACCATTCAGCCCATGCTGGTTAAACATCACATGCCCACCTCAGCCTTTCAGTGATTCAGTGAATTACAGACCCCACACATTCTTTCCTCTACAATGGGTGTTTAGAGCCATGATAATCCTAAAAATAAAAACGGGGGAAACCACATAATAGGAAAAAGAAATCTGGGTTTCTGCAGATTTTATGAAGGTAGATTTATCATCATTTACTGACGATCAAGTTGTTCCAAACATGTATGGATTTTTTTCTTCTGTTAAATGCAAAGAAGATGTTTTGAAGAATGTATGTAACCAGACAGTTGCTGGTAGTCTTTGATCTACCTAGTGTGGGAAAAAAACTGTGGAGATCAATGGCTAACTGCAGCTTATGTTACCAATGTTTACCAAGTATCTTCTTTTGCATTCAACAGAAGAAAAAGAAATTCATTATGGGTGACCCTTTTAAGATCAATTGAAGAAAATTTAGATAATTAATTAAAGGGAACACAATACATCAGTATGTTCGTTAAATGAAACCATACACAAAGTATACATTGAGTTGTATAAGCAACAAATTTGAAAAATACAATAAGTTATTTTTGTATAATTGATGTTCAATTTTATTTTTTTATTTTTTCATTATCTGTTTCCATTTAATGTTAATTTTGTTATTTTTTTTAAATGGGTATGTATAGTTTTTATACATTTTTATTTCAGTTGAAGTTTTAAGTTAAGTTAAAGTCATGTTAAGCTAAATTTAAATGAGAAATATTGGCAACTAGCTGAAATATATATATATATATTTTTTATGTTTTCATTTTATTTCAATTAACACTTTTTTTAAGCTCCAGTTTTCAGTTTCTAAGAAAACAAATCTTAATATCTTCTTTTTGCCTCTGAAGTAAATATCTCTTGATTTAAGGATGTTTAAAATGGGACAAAAATAAGAAGATACGTATTTTTGGAGCGCAAGCAACACGTAATGCCATGACTTTATGAATGTAAGATTTTCTGCTCAAATTTCAGACCTTTTTAATGCCATCATTTCTGGAAAGGGTGATTAAGACTATTTAAGACCCGCATAAATAATACATATAGACACATCTTAAACTTGTGTAGTTTGTGGCTCGTAATAATTCACAACACTGATCTTTGTTCCTTGAACTGTCATGGATTTAACTTGTCAAGTTCAAGCGCTCCGGTTAAAATGTCTGAAGTCAGTACAACGGTGTAGATTATTCACAGTGAGAAGGAGATTCATTAATAGGTTATGAAGTGCACACTAACAGCAGTTTGAGACTGTTAAATATGTCGTGCAGCTGTTGGTGCGGCTTTTGTTATTTATTATTTAAAGCGTCTCAATGGTAGGTTTGAGGGAGCAGGATGTGCTGTATTTATTATGATTATTATTTAATGCATTGAGTGCACTTGCAAGTAGACTTCCCAACATGGAGACCTTTCTTTCCCGGCACCGGTTGAAGACGGCCTCAAGCTGAGAGTGGCCGAGTGACCTTCATCAAAGATTAATGCTGCTTTCTCTGAGGTGTCAGGCTTTGTGCTAAAGATCCATAGCACTCTCTTCGGCTGCACTCCTGTGTATATGTGCTAAAATGACTAGTGTCTTCAAATATTTTGAGTTGACTTTAAAATTGGGTTTTAGATATTCATGATAAACATAGCTCTTTAGATTGTGTTTCAAAAAATCTACACAAATAGCTTTTTTTTTTTCTTCCTTTTTTTTTTTTTTTTTTTATAGAAGAAACTCATTTGGTGGAGTGACCAGCATAATTGTACAGGACATCTTCAAGAGCGACTAATCATTTGGACAAACCACTGTCTAACTGATTTGGAAATATGTAGTTTTGCACATCCCTATTTAACTCTGTTTTGTGAAGGAGGGAATTATAACTGTGCACAAAGAGAAGCTGTGATTGTCTCTCCTGTACACAAATACTTGAAGTTTGCTTTTCTTCACTGCACATGAGCACTGTTGTTAGTTACTCAAACAAAGACCTGTTAAACATACTCGTAGCAATTTTACAGTGTGTGTTTGGCCACCCACATTATGTGTTTGTGAATGATTGACAGTGCTGAAGCTGAGGAGAGGTTACTGAGTGATGCAACTTCCCGAGGCCTTCTGCACGTACACACACATATAAACAAAAATGATCTCTTCTCAACACCTCCATTATTTACACAACCCATCTGCTGGCTTTGCATTATCAGTGTGTCATACCATGAATGTATGAGACAAATTGCCATGACACTTTGTGTTTGGGATATCCAGGAAGCTCTTTTTTCTTTTTTGTTATTTATTGTTCATAAAAGTATTTCTTTAACTATATACAGTACAGACCAAAAGTTTGGATTACTCTCTTTAATGTTTTTGAAAGAAGTTTCTTCTGCTCATCAAGCCTGCATTTATTTGATCCAAAATACAGAAAAAACAGTAATACTGTGAAATATTATTACAACTTAAAATAATAGTTTTCTATTTGAATATACTTTAAAAAAAAAAATAATAATTATTCCTGTGATGCAAAGCTGAATTTTCAGCATCATTACTCCAGCCTTCAGTGTCACATGTAACATCCAGTCTATCACATGATCATTTAGAAATCATTGTAATATTCTGATTTATTATGAGTGTCGGAAACATTTCTGCTGTCTAATATATTTGATGAATAAAAGGTTAAAAAGAACTGCATTTATTAAAAAAAAAAAAAAAAATCTAATAATATATATTCTAGTAATATATTTTCTTTACTATCACTTTTTATCAATTTAACACATCCTTGCTGAATAAAAGTATTTTATTTAAAGGGGGGGTGAAATGCTATTTCATGCATACTGAGTTTTTTACACTGTTAAAGAGTTGGATTCCCATGCTAAACATGGACAAAGTTTCAAAAATTAAGTTGTACGTTTGAAGGAGTATTTCTGTTCCAAAAATACTCCTTCCGGTTTGTCACAAGTTTCGGAAAGTTTTTTTCGAGTATGGCTCTGTGTGACGTTAGATGGAGCGGAATTTCCTTATATGGGTCCTAAGGGCACTTCTGCCGGAAGAGCGCGCGCTCCCGTACAGCAGAGCACTGAGAGCACAGACATTCACTGATCAGAACGAGAGCGTCGCGAAATGTCACAAAAGAAGTGTATTTTTGGTTGCCAGGGCAAGACACAGACTGCACAGATTACCAAAAAAAAAAAAAAGGCATTAAGGGACCAGTGGACGGAGTTTATTTTTACAGAGCATCAACGGAGTTGTGCAAGTGTTTGTGTTTGTTCCCTGCATTTCGAAGATGCTTGTTTTACAAACAAGGCCCAGTTTGACGCTTGCGTATCGTTTATTTCTTAAGGATGATGCAATCCCAACGAAAAAGGGTCACGATCGAGTGTTGGAACCGCAGGCGGTGAGTAAAACTGCTTCAAATATCTCTGCCTCCTTGTTAGTGCGTCCGCCTCCCATGCCGGAGACCCGGGTTCGAGCCCCGCTCGGAGCGAGTCGTTACTGCTGCTGCTCTGGTTCAGTTTCAGCCTCGGGATCTGATTCTGGATCATAAATAAACGGCTGAATCTGACTGTTAGCCATGGTTTGTTTTGGTTGGTTTTTTCCTCACGGTGTCACAGCTTCCAAACGCTCTCAACGCAAAAGCCTACTCGCGCTCGTTATTCTTTAGCTCCGCCCACACGTCACGCCTCTAGTCGGTCGTGTTTTTCCGGGAAAAATCGGTACAGACAATCTTTCTCTTATGAATATAATAAAACTAAAGACTTTTTGGAGTTATGAAGGATGCAGTACTACTCTATAGGTACTCAAGATTAACAGGATATTGAGTGAAAACGAGCATTTCACCCCCCCTTTAAAAAGAAGAAAGAAAAAAATTACTGCCCAAAATTACTGACCAGTGTAAATTGTTATTACAAAATATTTATATTTTAAAAACATTGTTTTTTTTTTTTTTTACTTTTTATTCATCAAAGTATCCTTAAAAAGTATCACATGTTCTGAAAAAATATTAAGCAGCAGAACTGTTTCCAACTTTGATAATGAATCATCATATTAGAATAATTTCTAAAGGATCATGTGATAATGATCCTAAAAATTAAGCTTTGCATCACAGAAATAAATGATAATTTAAAGTATAATAAATGTAAAAACAATTATTTTAAATTGTAATAATATATAACAATATTAATTTTTTTCTGTATTTTTGATCAAATAAATGCGGGCTTGATGAGCAGAAGAAACTTCTTTCAAAAACATAAAAAATAGTAATGTTTCCAAACTATATATATATATATATATATATATATATATATATATATATATATATATATATATATATATATATATATATATATATATATATAGAATAGAGAAGTCAATGTTTCATCATCATAATAATAATTATGCAGTAATTGACTTTGCCATCATTTATTCAAACTCAAACCCTATTTTCATGAAAAACGAAAAGGGAGGTGTTTTGAGCGTTCTAGCTGATTACTTCTATACAGTGAAAGCATACAGTGGCAAAGAAGTGTCAGTTGTCTATGTATGCAAGATTGTTTGTTGTTGACATCTTAAGGTGGGGAAGGCTGTCTTAAGTGTGTTTATGATTGATAAATGTGAACTTTTCCCTTTGCCAGCACACACATACACACTCTGCCCACCTCACAGCCATGGATTTGTGTATTAAGTGGCACAAGGATGATCAGGATGGGCTATTAAAAGACCTTTCTTCTTTGTGTTTCTTATGTTTGTGTGTGTGTCTGTGCATGCTTTTTGTCCTGGAGGTCTTTCTCGTTAAGGTCAGTTCATATATTTGTAAAACGTGGTTGATCTGATCTTTCCAGAAAAACCGGATTCATGCAGCCGTTGCAGTCCCCTCCCTGCAAACAGTCTCACTCCATTGATTCTTGCAAAGGCAAATGTCTGTGTGTGTGTGTGTGTGTGTGTATCAACAATGTGATCATGCTGCATTGTGCACCTCATTGTGTGGACATCAGTCACTCTGTGGTATTCGGCCCCCTTATGTGTGTGTGTGTGAGCATCATTATTGTCTCCGTGGATTTACTGTGCTACAGTTCTCACATTCCTCTTGACCAGAGCTCACATTTACACACTCCTATCGCTGTAATTCACTCAGAGCCTTCTCAGTTTATTTGACTGCAAGTCTTTACCTTTGTTCATTTATGTGTCTGTTCACCTTCCAGAAAAAAATTACTCTCATTTTCCTTGTGTCTGGGAAACTAGTCGTGTGGAATGTTCACCATTCAGATTGGCAAAGGCTTATGGCCCTGTCTTCAATTGATTTAAAGGATTAGTTCCCCCCGAAAATTCGAATTTGGCATCATTTATTTAAACTTAAACCCTGTTTTAATGAAAAACAAAAAGGGAGATGTTTTGATTAACAGTTTAGCTGATTATTTCTATACAGTGAAAGCATACAGTGGCAAAGAAGTGTCAGTTGTCAATCAAAGTCAAAATTCTAACTGAATAGTAAACTAACTATTGACTGTTTCTTACATTAAGCCATCATGGGGCTAAATTTAATTTATTTTTTAAATAATTTTTAGAGTTTGTCAGCCAGTTTGGTAGAATTTCTTTAAAATATTAGTAAAAATATGAGTAAATCATGACAGTTTTCTTACTGATCAGATTTTAATGTAAAATATATTCTGTGTATGTTTTTTTAAATACAAATTAACACTTTTTTTTTTTTTTAATTCAGTTAATTTTTTTTTAAGTTATTTTGAGCATAAGAGACTGCTTTCAGAAAAAAAGAAAAGAAAAAGCAATTCCGAACGTAATTTTGTTTGTTAAAAGCCACCCAGATTAATCTTGCTTCTTTGTACACAGGGCCGTGTGGAGGTGGAGGCTGGGAATGAGAATATGAAGTTTGAGACCGGACCTTTCTCTTTCTATGGAGTCAAGGCTCTCAGCGCTTCAACCCCAGGTGAGACAAACACACAGAGAATACAACATACATCACAAATAACAAATACATGCAAACAAATACTCATCTCATCCTGCTTGATTAAAAAACTTCAAAATGGGATTCTATATGAAAGTCTAATACACATGCACATACAGTATATACCTCTATATACTACTACATATTGTGTTGCCATCCCCTTCACAGCTCTGGGTTCATATATTAAGTGACTAAGATCAAGATAGTCTATTTAAAGTTCATATCCTACACTCTCCTTTCAGATTTGTGTATGTGGATGAGCAGTAGGTGGTCTTGTTTGTATGTCTGTGCATGCATTATGGTAAATACCACATTATTAAAGGGTTCAACAGCAGAAGAGAAAACGCTTTAAAGCACTAATCACTCATAATTATAATTATCTCACGTGGGTTATTAGGACTTTTCCAGACCACCCATCTAACCTCATCGGGCTTTGGAAAAGCAGTAGATCATTGCCCTCTAGTGCCACATCTAGAGGATGCCATTATTCTTTTTTTTTTCTCCCATTATTGGAAATGATCATAATTTGCTCAGCCTCATGTATTTCCAAACTTGTATGACTTTTCAGTGTTGTACAGACAAGACTGCAGGCAGAATGTGGATGCTGCTCTTTGTTATGGAGTATAAATAAAAAGTATTTGTGGAAAATAAACATCATAAAAGTATTGTTTACTACTCTTGCAATATTGCAAGTGTTTTGAAGCCATATGATAGCTTTGTGTGAGGAATAGACACACTGTGCAAATTTTATTTATAACAGTCCATGACCCGCATTCTCTCACTATAATGTTAGCTAGCAAACAAAAGCAATATGTAGCATTAGTTTTGTTAAATGAAGACAAGGGGTTTAAACATCCTGCCCCTTAATAAATAAACTCAATAAGTTTTTCTTCTTGTACGGTCCACCTGACTCATTCAGAAATTTTTCACTGAGGTGTTTGAAGTTGTCGTGCTAATTGCATTATCAGGTTCAGCGCTCCTATTGGTTCTTGGTTTGAAGGTCTTGGTAGCAGTCACACTACAGGAAAGTGTTGAAATTATCTGAATTATTGATTGCTACGGCCATTAATCGGCTGTCAGTGAACATGTCAAATCAGTGATCAAAGACAACAGATTTTAGCCTAGGATTATAGGAATCTTTTAGGATTTCCAAAATTCTGGTCTCAGATGACCAAACCGCACAGTGTGAGCCTGGCTTTATTCTCACACAAACAATCCACAAAAGAAGGAAAGTCATGTCTGTTTGGAAAACATCACCAAATTAAAAAAATTTTGGGTCCGTTATCCCTTTATTTATAAAAGATGTCATGCTCCGTTTTATGTTTGTCTATCTGTGCTCATGTATGTACACAACCGTTCAAAGATTTGAGGTTGGTAAGATTTATATTTTTTATATTCATAATATCTCCTCTGCTCACAAAGGCTGCATTTGTATGATTAAAAATAGTTAAAACTATAATATTGTGATTTATTAATATTATTTCAAGTCACTGTTTTCTATTTGAATATACTTTCAAGTGTAATTTATTCCTGTGATGCAAAGCTGAATTTTCAGCACCATTACTCCAGTGTCACACGATCCTTCAGAAATCAATCTAATGCTGATGCAATATATATATATATATATATATATATAATTATTATTATTATGTTGAAAACAGTTGTGCTGCTTAATATTTTTGTAGAAACCACAACACTTTTTCAGGATTCTTTCATGAATATAAAGTTTAAAAGAACAGCATTTGTCTGAAATAGCAATATATTGTAGGTGTTTTACCATCATGATCGGGCAACATAATGCATCCTTGCTGTATAAAAATATATCATTTCTACTGCCTACTGACACTAAACATTTGAACAGTAGTGTATGTCTTGTGTTTTTCCTGTACCTGTACTTCCCTCTTCCCTCATCCATGTCTTACCCTTCCCATCAATCTCTGTCTTTCTCTCTCGCTCTCAGTGAGAGTGTCTCGTCCTCGTCACCTGTCTCTTAAGAGATGCTCTCTCTTCTCTCGTTTCCCAGGTAACTGCCGGCATGTCTGGGTTCTCTAACCACTCACTGGGAAGGGTCGGACTGATTAACAGCAATAGTTTTCACAGAAATAACCCTTAAGTGCTAATTAGGGAGCAGCCTTTTGCTTCTTCTCTTACACTAAAGTAGATTAGATATTTGTACACAAATGTCAATAACGTAACAAATTTTAGAATATTTTAACTGACCTAGAGTTGAAAAAATTCCTCTTATCCACCTGCTATTCTCCAGAGTCTAAACGATTAAACACGCTTTAAGAAATATTTAACAAAAATGTAAACTTTTTTTCTTTAATCTTTCAGAAAAGCTGCTCTTATGTAAAAGTAGACGCTGTCAAGCCACAAAAAGCGCCATAAAAGTAGTCCTTATGATGAACATGTACAAGCACTAAATAGATGTAGGAACTGGTGCATTTTCAGTAGATATTGGATTCAATCACGTAAAGTTATCATATAGCTTCAGAAGATAATGTAATGCACATGAAATATAGATTGCTGTAATGGGTGATTTTGCTTTCTGGGGCTTGACATTGTTCTAAACGAGCTGCTGTACTGAGAATGTGCCAGTAGGTGGCGAGATCTGAGCGGCGCATGTGTGTGTGACATCCAGCACTTCTGTCTCTCTCTGTCCTTATCCTTCTGTAGCTGATTCTTCACTTCTGAATCTATGTACAGTCTTACATTTATACTGTGTAGTGTTGTGTGTGAATATATAGCCTCTAAACACACTTACATCACAAAAACCTGACTTTATACACATGAACACTTGTTGAACGGTTTGGGGTTGGTAAATTTTTATGTTCTGAAATAAGTCTCTTACTCTTCAAGGCTTTATTTATTTGAAAAAATGCCATTATAACAGTAACAGGAATAAATAAGCTTTCCATTGATGTATTGTTAGGATATGACCAATATTTGGCAGAGATACAACTATTTGAAAATATAGAATCTGAAATAAATCTAAATATTGAAAAAAATCGCCCTTTAAAGTTGTCCAAACCTTTTTTATTTGCAGGATCTAAATTAGTAAATTTTAAAAAAAATGCATCCCAATAATTTCAGCACATAAAAACACTCTGGATTACAGGTGCATCTAAAAAAATTTGAATATCATGGAAAAGTTCTTTTATTTTTTGTAATTTAATTAAAAAAAGCAAACTTTCGTATTTTCTAGATTCATTGCACACAAATAAAATATTTAACAAGTTTTTTCTTAATTCTGATGGTTACAACTTACAGCTTAGGAAAATTAAAAAAAATCAGTATCTCAAAATGTTTTAATATTTTCTCAAAGATCAATCAAAAAAAGATTTACAAAACAGAAATGTTCAAGATCTCCAAAGCAGGTTTAATTATGCACTCAATACCTGGTTGGGGCTCCTTTTGTATGAATTACTGCTTCAATGCGGCGTGGCATGGAGGCGATCAGCCTGTGGCACTGCTCAGGTGTTATGAGAGACAGCAGCCTTCAGCTCCTCTGTATTCAGGTCAGGTGAGTTGGCTGGCCAATCAAGCACAGTAATATCATGGTCATCAAACCACTTGGAAGTGGTTTTGGCACTGTGGGCAGGTGCTAAAGTCCTGCTGGAAAGCAAAATCAGCATCTCCATAAAGCTTGTCAGCAGATGGAAGCATAAAGTGCTCCCAAATCTTCTGCATCGACTTTGGACTTGATAAAACACAATGGAGCAACACCAGCAGACGTCATGGCACCCACATCATCACTGACTTCAGAAACTTCCTTGATTTCCAAATGAAATGCTAAATTTACTTTCATCTGAAAAGAGGACTGTGGACCACTGAGCAACAGTGCAGTTATTTTTCTCCTTTTTTCTGGTTCAGGAGTGGCTTAGTTCTAGTAATGTGACAGCTGTAGCCCTTTTCCTGAAGATGTCTGAGTGTGGTTACTCTTGATGCACTGACTCCGGCTTCAGTCCACTCCTTGTGAAGCTCTCCTGAGTTCTTGAATCGGCTTTTCCTGACAATCTTCCCAAGGCTGTGGTCTTCCCTGTTGCTTGTGCACCTTTTCCTTCCAATTTTTCCTTCCAGTCAACTTTCTATGAATATATTTTGATACAGCACTCTGTGAACAACCCGCCCTTTCAGCAATGACCTTCTGTGGCATACCCTACTTGTGAAGGGGTGTTTATGATTGTCTTCTGGACAACTGTCAAGTCAGTAGTCTTTCCAGTATTTGTGGTTGCATGTTCTAAACTAGCCCAATTGGTACCCAGTATTTATAATCAAAATTAATCAAACTAATCAAGCTTAAAAATGAATGTTCTGGAATATTCTAATTTTTTGAGATACTGAATTTTTTATTTTCCTAATATGGAAGTAGTAAACATCAGAATAAAAAAAAAAAAAACTCTTGAAATATTTCATTTGTGTGCATTGAATCTAGATTATTACAAAAAAACCTCTATGTCTGGATTATAAAATTGCCAGAAATTAAATATTTTTTTTGGTCGAGACACTAAATTTAATGTCTCTGTCACTTTTTATATTTTATATATATTTATATATATTTTATTATTCTTATTATTCTTATTATTAATAAACAATTCTAAAGACCTCAACTGTAGGTAAAATAGAAAAAAATATAAACTAGGGAAATAGGAAAAAAAAAAGATTGTATTAATACCATATGAATCTTTTAGGATATAATTGTTTTTTCAGATGCATTAACCCATACAATATACATTCACTTACCAGCCTCAGCACGCTAGCTCACTTGGTTGCATTATTTTATTTGAATGGCAACCTGCTCATCATATTGCAAAGTACTATTTATTTATTTCTACAATACCATTTATTTATTTTATTTAAAAAAACGGGTTTAAAATAGCTGTTTTTGTTTTTTAATAAATTGTAAAATATAATTTATTCCTGTGTTGAAAAATCTAAATTTATTTTAGTGCCATGTGACTTTTCAATAATAATGCATCCTTGCTAAAAGTATTAATTTCTTAAAGAAAACAAATGGCATTTTGCACAGTGGCTCCTGAAGACATTGTATTCATTGTGTATCCTGCAGATATACGTGTCATCATGTACTCACCCTCCTCTCCCACACCTTTTCCCTGTTTTTTTTTTTCTCTTTTTTTCAGAGTTCCTCTCACCGTCTCACATTTGCGGGCTCAACCGATCAGCGTCTCTGAGCTACACGGATCGCCCTGAACCTCAGTCCGTCAGCGGCAGCAACACGCAGCTCAGCAGTGCTGCCTTGCCACAGTACACGCCAGACTTCAACGTCCGAGCTCTGGAGGACCTACAGTTTGTGAAGGTAAAGGTATATTTAAGTGATGCACTGAAATATTCGGCCGAAAATGAATTTCGACTTTGGTCAAAATGGTATTGGAGGGCTGAAATCATTGACTGAATTAAGTTTAATTATCGTTTCTCCAATGGTGCGTTTTGACTGTCTGCGTCTATTTTGTGCACACAAAATGTCAGCTGTGTGGACACCAATGGGTTGATTTCTCATTTTTGATCGATTTTCATTTTGATGAACCAAGTTCTTTTAATCTATGCTGAATTTCAGCTGATTCGTTTGCGGTGCACTTAGTATTGTAAACAATGTGTTATGTAAAAGTTACATTAACGGAACGTTTCACCCATGAATGAAAAATTGCTGAAACTTTTCTCAGCCTCAGACCATCCAAGAAGTAGATGAGTCTGTTTCTTTATCAGAACAGATTTGGAGAAATTTAGTATTACATCACTTGCTCACCAGTGGAGTGAATGGGTGCCGTCCAGAATGAGAGTTCAATTTTAAACCATTGCTTCTGGCTAAAATACAAGTCCTCTGTCCAAGCACTGTTTACAAGCAAAAACAGTTTTAAACGAATATGTCAATGGATTTTAATGTGAGAGGACAACAGGGGATGTACTTTTCTCTGGAGAAATCCTTTGTATAGATTATGGACAGTTCAGAGTTAAAACTCCTGAATGATGGATTTGTTTCTTACAAACACACAACTTTTCCCTTTAAAAGATGTTAATTGATGGTCTGGAGTTGTGTGGGTTATTTGTGGATTATTGTGATGTTTTATCAGCTGTTTGGACTCCCATTATGATGGCAACCATTCACTGCAGGGGATCCATTGGTGAGCAAGTGACAATGCTGACCTTCTCCAGGTGTTAGTTTTTTACATACTGGTAAATAAAAAAAATTATAGCCTGAATGCACTGTAAGTCGCTTTGGATAAAAGTGTCTGCTGAATGCTTAAATGTGTTCCCACGAAGAATGAAACTCATCTATATCTTGGATGACCTAAGGGTGAGAACATGTTAAGCAACTTTTCATTATTGTGTAAACTATTTCTATAAACTCGACCAAACTTCACATGTTGAAAGAAACATCCTGTAAGAGACGTGTTTCTGTAAGTGTTCCAACTACAGAAAGACATCAATTAAACACACATGCTATTTCTTCCACTTCAGTCGGTTGGGCAACGCACCACCAAAGTGCGAAAGTGAGGGATTTTTTATACACATTCAGCCACAGCTGTCACTGTATTAGACTGTTTGTTCTGCCTCTGGATATATATAGTCCAATCAGTGTTAAGTCACATTATGTGGAGAACCACCCCTTTTTAGGCATTTTCACTATGGTTCTCATAGGCAATACAAATATTTTATTTTATAAAACTGCAAGCACTGCAATGTAATCTGTATGAGATCAGTGAGGGCTAGCACTAACATGTTTTCGTAATCATATATAACTTTAACCCTTGTATGGTGTTTTGATCTGTGGGACCTGTTTTCATTTTTTATGAAAGGAAAAATTAATTCAGCCTCATTCGCCTTGGCTCATATTCTGTGAAGAACACATATCAGAACACATTTTCAATGACAACACCCCCTACGCATGTATATTACATAAAGTATGTTCCGGTTCACTGGACCCAGGCTAATAAAAGTGAAGAAATTGTCACTCTGTCCCCTCCTCCTGCCTGGGCCTGCTATTAGTGTGTGTGTGTGTGTGTGTGTGTGTGTGTGTGTGTGTGTGTTTGTGTGAGAGTGAGAGAGAGTGTGAGTGTGAGTTATGTGTTTCTACCCTTGCCGTTTCTGCACAAGGTTGTAGCACTTTAATTCATAAATGTAATCTAACAAAGGTAAAGGGTATATATGCTGATTATTGCTTGTAATTGATGAAGTAAACATCTATTTAGTATTTCAAAACAAAATATTTAATTGCATTGAATTAAAAACCCAAAAATGCAGTAGGTCCACCAGACCTATGAACACTGGCTGAATAACAAAAATATGAACACCACGCAAGGGTTAACTCGTGCAGCCATTGATGGGAACAAACATACCTCTATTATTAAATCAGGTCATATGGTATTAAATTAAAATTAAAGTGTCCTAATTTTGTTCTGGAGTCCCCTACAACAGGTTTTAATGATTCTAAGGCCAGAAAACATTGTAATGTTCTCAGAATATACATTTAATATAAGAATAATTTTTCAATGATTTCAACATGATTTGTTCAAAGCCGTTCTTAGTTTAAGGTCCGTAAACTCTACCCTTCCATAAACCTACTCTGCTCTGATTGGTCAGCTGGCCAAGTCTGTTGTAATTGGTCTTTCTGTATACAATGCGTGTCAGAAACTAAATGGCCATTACCATAATTAAGTTTTGCTCTGGAGGGTAACTTGTAAACCATAAGGTTACAAAAATGGCATCAATATTACCTTATCAATTCGAGCCTGTATCCAAGAGTGATACCAATGCAGTCACTCAAGCTCCATCGCAAGCACAAATAGATCAGGCCATTTCTCAGTGGTAAGTTTAAACTCATATGTGTATGTGGTAATTTACATGTGGTGACAGCAGTTTTATTGCATTCATTATTTACTTTATTTGAGGTGCACATGTGGAAACGGTGTTCGAATGCCCCCAGTGAGGCTGAAAACACAGCATCTTTTCGACATGATGTAAACACTTACTATTGGTAGTGTTTGTGGGAAGGTCAGAGTTTTCGTATTTCGTGGGCAGGCGGGGATTGTGTAAATGTGTTACCTTGTGACGTATATAGGTGACATGCAAAAGATTTGAAAATGTCGACTCATTAAGGCGGATCAGCGTTGACTCTTTCTTTTGAGAGGCAATATCTTTATTTATTATGCACTTTTTTGATTAACAACTTTGCAGACGGTTTACATTAAAGGATAGCGGTGTTACAAAACCTACTGTGCTGAATAAAGCAAACAAATAACTCACCAGTAAAGTTAAGATGGTAAAGACGATTACAGCAATCATACATCAGAAGAGTCCGTGATTATTGCTATACAAACAAACCGAGTGTGTGTGTGTGTGTGCTCTGATAGCTTTTTGCACAAGCACATTTCAGTATGGTCACATGTCTGGCAAGTGTTTTATAATGGACTCGCTGAAGAAGCACGTTATTATAGGAGTTTGCAACAGTCAGGGGTGTTTATGCAGACACTCAAACACAGACACGAACATTCACTCTGACAGAGGAACTGACAGCAGCGTTATTAACATCAAGTGAAAAAAATCAATAATAAATAGTATAATAAATATGTATATATTTATTTTTAAATTAGTCTCTAATTTAAATGTATTAAATTAGTCTTATTTATTTTGGTTTTTCTGTCACAATTCGAATATAGCTGTACATGTCAAAACGGGAAGTGTCACCGGATGTATCACTGAACATGGTTGTCCGTCAGATGTGATGTCACGTAATGTTAATACATATAATATAACTACTATATGATAGGCGAAAAACAGTATGTGAGGCGAGTAGTTTGTCTTAATTCATAGTACTCGAAAACTATAAATGTCCCCGGATGACCTACTGCTTCCCACTCAGATTCTTAAGTCTGTATTCGATTGAAACTTTAAAGTCCAGTGAGGCCACGGGAGTTGATTTATGAATTTCAGTGAAGTGATGCAACTGACATGATGATGACTGTAGTAGATCAGATTTTAATTAGCATGTTTCTCAATATGCGTTCTTGTTTGACTTGTGTTCTTGTGGACCTCATAGATTTTTCTGTAGTAATTCGCTTTATGTAAATTATTAGAAATTTGAATACTGCTGCTGTCAGTTCCTCTGTCAGAGTGAATGTTCGTGTCTGTGTTTGAGTGTCTGCATAAACACCCCTGACTGTTGCAAACTCCTATAATAACGTGCTTCTTCAGCGAGTCCATTATAAAACACTTGCCAGACATGTGACCATACTGAAATGTGCTTGTGCAAAAAGCTATCAGAGCACACACACACACACACACACACACGCTCTGTTTGTTTGTATATCAATAATCACGGACTCGTGCTCATCTGATGTATGATTGCTGTAATCGTCTTTACCATCTTAACTTTACTGGTGAGTTATTTGTTTGCTTTATTCAGCACAGTAGGTTTTGTAACACTGCTATCCTTTAATGTAAACCGTGTGCAAAGTTGTTAATCATAAAAGTGCATAATAAATAAAGATATTGCCTCTCAAAAGAAAGAGTCAACTCTGACCCGCCTTAACGAGTCGACATTTTCAAATCTTTTGCCTGTCACCTATATACGTCACAAGGTAACACATTTACACAATCCCCGCCTGCCCACGAAATACGAACACTCTGACCTTCCCACAAACACTACCAATAGTAAGTGTTTACGTCATGTCGAGAAGATGCTGTGTTTTCAGCCTCACTGGGGGCATTCGAACACCGTACTCCATACTTCACTTGCGATTTGATATGATACCTCTTTATTCACTGCTACAAACTGATGGTGGTCATATAAGTATGATTAGAACCATGCTAATGCACTTCCATTAATGCTAACAAAACTTCTAGTCTGTGTAAAAGAATGTTGTGGTCAATTGAATGCAGTGCTAAGATCCAATAACACTTATAGAGAGATACAACCGCGGTCAGGGAATAAGAGCAGGTCATTTTGTAACTCCAAGGAAAGCAGTCTCAGTACTATGATACAGTCTAAATCCTGACTGGAAATCCTCACAGATAGCATTTTTCTCGAAGAAGAAATAAAACTTGATATTGTAGATTTAAAATTTACTGTTGATTATTAAAGAAATGTAATTGATTATTTAACCTCTTTTTCATCAATATTAAAACTTTTTTTTATTTCAGTGCATCACAAATAGGATTTATTCTCACATCCATCAAAAATATAGAAGAGCTCACCAAAGAAGGTTTCCATCTTTCTTTTTCCAGATCACACGCTCTCAGTATCAAAACGGTCTGATGGCGTCTCGGCTGGACAGCTCGCCGCAGTCTCCAGACAGCGGACACGGCCGTGTGGATAACAGCATATCATCAGCTCCCCATCCGTCTTCAGAAAACATCATCTCGCTTGCAGACGCCACTGATGAGACGACCTCGCTCCTCAATGAACAGAACAGCCAACCTGCGCGCCAGGCCAACCACAGCACACATAACGACAGTGCCATTTGACATACTCACACATGATTTACCCATATCTCACACTCCCATTGGACATTAAGCACTTTTCCCAGAACTTTTAATCAGACCCCTTTTAGCACCAACTATTACAGCTCCCAGTATAAAAGTGCTGGTGTATGAAAAGCAACCATTTGCTGAGACATCCAAGGAAAACATTGTGTAACACATTGTGCAAGATGAAGACCGAGAAACCAAAGGGTATCTGGACTGAGAAAGTAATCTGTTTCAGACAGACACCTAGTGGTGTTTTATAGACTGCGTGAATAGAGACATTTATATATTCAAAGATGTTTATTTTGTCATTTTTCTATTGAGGTTGATCACAGAAATGCGAAGGAGGGAAACTGCGGATGCCTTTTTATTTTGTGTTAGTCCATAGCTAATTCATCATTGTACCAAATTGTATTTGTGTCTGTGTGAGTGATTGAAGATTAGAATGAGTTTGTGATAGAGATATACATGCCGGTGAGTGTGTTTGTACATATGACAACGCATGAGTCCAATTTGGTCGTTGCAGCCCAAGCAACAACTCAGGGAGACGCTGAGCTTCACATACTAACTGCATGTTCAGTAATTCCCCGTTCATTTACGTGAACCCATGCGACAAGTGGTCAAAAAAAGGTGAAGCATGCTTTCGTCAAATGCTCCAAATACTAAGATACACATGGCATCCACTTGTCATTTTTGTCACATAGTTCTGCTGGTTGTCTGTGGCAGTGTTCATGTGTGATTTAGTGTTTGTGTATGTGTAGAATTGTCCTTTTCAAATGAATGCATTGACTTTTTTTTACTCCAAAGAGAACAAGCATTTGTCGTTGTAGTGCAACTGTAAACAGAGTCACTTTTCTGCACAATGTTTGTGATTAGAGCTCTTGAACTGTATCTGTTGCTCCCATTGGACCAGAGGTAATCTAACCAAAATAATTTAACTCTTTAAAGCTGTATTTATTTAGCATAAAATTGAGGTTGTATATTTTTTTTTAATGATTTTATTTCTTTGTTTTTGTGACTTCTTAAAATTGTTGTGTTTTCTAAACAGGTTGACATGGTACAGACTACAATTTGTAGAAGCCTAAAACTAGGAAATGGCGGGTTCAGGAAGTGACTTCAATGTTTTTTGCCTTTTTCCCCCCACTGTGCACATCTTTTGCTTTTATACCAAATATGTTTAAACTGATAAGGACAATCAAAGTGAAAAGTGTCTCATTTACACATCGATACTAAGATATCATCACATGCATAGTCAAATGGACACACAAAAGCCTCTTTTATTCTGTAGCATCTCTTGAATATTATAAAATGGGGAGCAAGAACTGCACTGTGTATCTCAATTTTTTTGGCTGTTGACAGCTGTTCAGTTTTTTAGAAGACACTCCCTGTTCATTCAGTGTTCATCGAATTATATCTTGTCCTTCTCAAATTGGTCAAGAAATACATTGTGAAATTACGCTTTTTTTTTCTTTAGTGGAAACTGCAGTTTTTGTTTTAGGGGTAACAACTTAATTCTTTTTATACTGTATTTTTCCAAGTTATTTTGTGCTTTGGGAGAGGTATTCCTTAAGTTGATCTGAGTTTGGCTATTAAATTATTTATTTAATCAGTGTAATATGTTCCATATTCTTGTAATCATTGCCGGTGATGTATTTTGTAATAACCCTCAGATTGTGTAGGTGTATAAATGGACTAAAAGTAATCTCTACTTAATATGAAAAATTTCCTGTGCAAATAAATTGGGTGCATATTAGAGAATGTAATTGTAATTTAAAACATTAGCAGATCTACTGGCTAATATTTATGTTCACAGGAAATATTTTAGTTGCATTTATTTATATCTGAAATATCATACAGTAATATTAATGTATTCAAAAATTAAAGAAACCTTATATTGTGAGGCCCAAAACAATACAATGCTACAGTACATCCCTGCTTTTATTCCAATTTTATTAAAATAATAATAATAATTTTTAAATATAGTCATAATATCTATTTCATTCTATTCTAATCTTCATAAAACATATATTTAAATATTTTGTAAAATGGTTAATGTCATACATTGTCACTGCATGTCTACATGTTCTTTTCTAACTTTATCCTTTTATTATTATTATTATTATGTCATAATATATTGACCTCAAATTCAAATACATAAAGCCACGTGACAGTTATAACAAACAAAAGTCATTTATAACGAATCATCAAATCATAGGAAGCATCAAAACTGACTAACCAATAGTTGGGCTTTAAAGTTTTGAACGAACCAATGGGAATTGAGCGTATCCCTGCGAAATTCAAGCGACGGTTGTGTGGAGAATATGGGTGGTGTGTTAACAACAGCATTATGTGCTAATAGACTCGTATCGGTGTTATAAGCAAATGCTATATTTATCTTGATAAAATATTTATGTGGATCATCTCATAAAGCGATGGAAACCGTCACGGACGAAGACGTATCTAAACTCTCTAAGATAGGTACGTTAACGTTAAAGCGCTCCCTTATAAGTGTACACCAGGCTAGTCCCATGTAACGTACGTTATCGTGTAACTTGCGCTGTTAACGTCAATATTTAACGTTACTGTTTCTATTGATAATATGTGTTTATTTTTATACAGTCGATTATATTATGCTGTGTCATGTTTTTATTTTTGTAAATCGTCTATCAATTTTGTTCAAAACACTGCAATACGACACCGATGTGTATATTATGCGTGACTGTGAAAGAAGTATGTTTTTGCTTCAAAAATTAATTATATTAAGTTAATGGTGGTGTCAACTCGTATTTCCCTCATGAAAACAGCTTTATAATGGTAACGTTACCTTACAATCTGTCGAAAATATTACAGGTGCTGAAATAATGTCCCGTCGTGCCTTATTGCTAATGTTAAACGCTTATAACGTTATTTAAAACATGTGCTAGTTAGATGGAGTATGCACGACAGTCAAATGTTAAGTAACTTTACTACGAAACCTTTTCGGGACGGTTTAAAAGAATTCAAATGGCTCATAGAGACTGTCTTCGTTCACTTCACTTCATTCAAATGGCAACGGTTCTGTTATTCGGGTCACTTGTTTCATTTTGCAACAATGACCATATGACTGTTCTGCATATTGCACTGCTATTAAAAACACACACACACACACACACCTTAATTTTATATATATATATGTATGTATATATACAGTGGGGATCAAAAGTTTGGGCACCCCTTGCAGAATCTGTGAAAATATGAGTAATTTTCAAAAAATAAGAGAGATCATACTAAATGCATGTTATTTTTTATTTAGTACTGTCCTGAGTAAGATATTGTACATAAAATATTTTAACATTTATTCCACAAGACAAAAACAATGCTGAAATTATTAAAATAACCCCACTCAAAAGTTTGGGAACCCTTGGTTCTTAGTACTGTGTTCTGTTACCTGATGATCCTCGGCTGTCTTTCTGTTTTGTGATGGTTGTGCATGAGTCCCTTGTTTGTTCTGAACAGTTAAACTGAGCAGCGTTCTTCAGAAAAATCTTTATGGTCCTGCAGATTCTTCAGTTTTCCAACATCTTTACATATTTGAACCCTTTCCAGCAGTGACTTTATGATTTTGAGATGCACCTTATCACACTGAGAACATTTGAGGGACTCAAACACAACTATTTAAAAAGATTCAAACATTCACTGATGCTCCAGAAGGAAACAAGATGCATTAAGAGCTGGGGGGTGAAAACTTTTGGAATTTGAAGATCAGGGTAAATTGTACTTCATTTGTGTACCGGGAAACATACAAGTATCTTCTGTTGCTTACGAAGGGCAGAACTAAATGGAAAAAAATTATATTTCAACAAAATAAGACAAATTTGGCCATCTTCATTGTGTTCAAAAGTTTTCACCCCCAGCTCTTCATGCATCTTGTTTCCTTCTGGAGCATCAGTGAATGTTTGAATCTTTTTAAATAGTTGTGTTTGAGTCCCTCAAATGTCCTCAGTCTGAAAAAATGCTTTTCAAAATCATAAAGTCACTGCTGGAAAGGGTTCAAATATGTAAGGATGTTGGAAAACTGAAGAATCTGCAGGACCATAAAGATTTTTCTGAAGAACGCTGCTCAGTTTAACTGTTCAGAACAAACAAGGGACTCATGCACAACCATCACAAAACAGAAAGACAGCCGAGGATCATCAGGTAACAGAACACAGTACTAAGAACCAAGGGTTCCCAAACTTTTGAGTGGGGTTGTTTTAATAATTTCAGCATTTTTTTTTGTCTTATGGAATAAATGTTAAAATATTTTATGTACAATATCTTACTCAGGACAGTACTAAATAAAAAATAACATGCATTTAGTATGATCTCTCTTATTATTTGAAAATTACTCATATTTTCACAGATTCTGCAAGGGGTGCCCAAACTTTCGATCCCCACTGTATATATGTGTGTGTGTGTGTGTGTGTGTGTGTGTGTGTGTGTGTGTGTGTGTGTGTGTGTGTGTGTGTGTGTGTGAAGAAAGTTACTGACCAAAATATACATACGTGAAGCACACATTTCTAACATTTATTATTACATGCATGCAATGTTTTTTCAATGCTTTTTTCTCTTTCATTTACAGAGCAACGCAAAGTGAAATTGGCAGAATATCTTGCTGCAAAAGGAAGACTGAAAATACCTAATCCAAAGTAGGTGGTCTTGAGGGGTTCTTTCTGTTTGTAAGATTTGTTGAAATTACTTTTACCATAAAATAAAACACTTTCAGTATTACTACCATTGTGTGTTTATGTTTTGAATCAACTGTTTTGTTTTTTCACTCAAGACCATATCTCAAGGAGAAGCCTGTTACAAAGAAATATGCTGAAAAGAATCAAACGTTTAAAATTGTAAGTTAAATAAATTTCTTTACATTTTGCATTATTCTAAGTGTTGAAAGTGCACAAGGTTGAAATTATGTCTCTCTCTTTTTTCTCTCTTAGACAGGTGATGGAAAGGAAAATTGTGGTATCAATGGGGAAAACATTCAAGTAAAGAGAGTGAAGACATTGGCAGAGGTTGATAAAAACACATCCTCGAAAAAAGGACTTCACATAAATTCACTAGCCAAAGCCCAAACACAGACTTCCAGTAAATTGCAGAATCCTTGCCGGGAAGGCATTCGTGTTTTGAAGACACAGAGCAATAGAACAGTCTGTCTTCAAAATCCAAGGAAACCCCACAAAGATGAGAAAAACTCCAGGTCATTCAATGCCGCTAAGAGGAATAATTCACAAAGCATTCAGAATGCCCAACCCAAAGCTCAGCCAGCTTCCCATGCTGCAAATAAAGCACAAATGTCAAGAAATGTCAATTCACAGTCTGGACGTGGCATCGCAGCCCAAAGCCGCACAGATCAGTTTCATGCCAAGACAGATATTCAGTCAATGAAGCCTTTGGCTAAGAAATTAACAGAAACATACATCAAAACAAACTCAGTTGCTACTTTGAAGAATCGAAGAACAATGAATACAATCGAGACAAAAATGCAGGCAAACAGTGTTTCTAAAACCCAACTGCAGTTCTCACGCAACTGCAGTTCTCAGAGCAATAAGCCAGTAAACCAGAAATCAAATTCAGTGATAAACAGGTCAGATGTGAAACAGAGGAAAGATATTCCGTCCATTGTTTCGAAAGTAGATGCCATAAAAATTAAGTCAAATAGTTCTGTCACAAACAGAGTAACAAGAGCAAGTGCCTCCACATCTAAACCCGCAAATAGAGAAGGATCAGTGATCATCAAAAATAAACAGTCTGCTGCTGTTAAACATACTAATCTCACTGCTCCTACCAAAGCACTCGGTCGAAGCACCAAAAGTTGTGTAGAATCCCGAGAGCTTCATCAGCCCACTCGGACGTCCAGCCAGGCCAAGCCTGCGGTACAGTTGCAGACTCCTAAATCCAGATTCTGTCCCAATACTCATGGTGTCCGAACAGCTCCAGTAGATGGAATGAAGAAGCCCACTGCAGCACAAGAGGAGAGACTGTGAGTAGACTACTGTATAAAGCAGGGTTTCTCAGACTCCCACCCTGATTAATCTCACATGTATGCAACTTTCTTGTATTCCTGAAATCCTTGATTGGCTTTTTCGGGGGTGTTTTGGGTTAGAGCTAAACTGTAATTGACAGTGAACCTCGAGAGCCTTGAGAAACCTTAAACTAAAGATTTGATGCTTTTGGAAACTACATGTTTTGTAGTGCTTTAAAGCTGTGGTTCACAGCTGGTAAAATCTGGTATCAAGATACAGATCTTACACCAAACAACAGTTGAACAAAATAATTTTTTGGTGGCAGTTAAGATTGAATTAAAAACCTTTTCGGGACGGTTTAAAAGAATTCAAATGGCTCATAGAGACTGTCTTCGTTCACTTCACTTCATTCAAATGGCAACGGTTCTGTTATTCGGGTCACTTGTTTCATTTTGCAACAATGACCATATGACTGTTCTGCATATTGCACTGCTATTAAAAACACACACACACACACACACCTTAATTTTATATATATATATGTATGTATATATACAGTGGGGATCAAAAGTTTGGGCACCCCTTGCAGAATCTGTGAAAATATGAGTAATTTTCAAAAAATAAGAGAGATCATACTAAATGCATGTTATTTTTTATTTAGTACTGTCCTGAGTAAGATATTGTACATAAAATATTTTAACATTTATTCCACAAGACAAAAACAATGCTGAAATTATTAAAATAACCCCACTCAAAAGTTTGGGAACCCTTGGTTCTTAGTACTGTGTTCTGTTACCTGATGATCCTCGGCTGTCTTTCTGTTTTGTGATGGTTGTGCATGAGTCCCTTGTTTGTTCTGAACAGTTAAACTGAGCAGCGTTCTTCAGAAAAATCTTTATGGTCCTGCAGATTCTTCAGTTTTCCAACATCTTTACATATTTGAACCCTTTCCAGCAGTGACTTTATGATTTTGAGATGCACCTTATCACACTGAGAACATTTGAGGGACTCAAACACAACTATTTAAAAAGATTCAAACATTCACTGATGCTCCAGAAGGAAACAAGATGCATTAAGAGCTGGGGGGTGAAAACTTTTGGAATTTGAAGATCAGGGTAAATTGTACTTCATTTGTGTACCGGGAAACATACAAGTATCTTCTGTTGCTTACGAAGGGCAGAACTAAATGGAAAAAAATTATATTTCAACAAAATAAGACAAATTTGGCCATCTTCATTGTGTTCAAAAGTTTTCACCCCCAGCTCTTCATGCATCTTGTTTCCTTCTGGAGCATCAGTGAATGTTTGAATCTTTTTAAATAGTTGTGTTTGAGTCCCTCAAATGTCCTCAGTCTGAAAAAATGCTTTTCAAAATCATAAAGTCACTGCTGGAAAGGGTTCAAATATGTAAGGATGTTGGAAAACTGAAGAATCTGCAGGACCATAAAGATTTTTCTGAAGAACGCTGCTCAGTTTAACTGTTCAGAACAAACAAGGGACTCATGCACAACCATCACAAAACAGAAAGACAGCCGAGGATCATCAGGTAACAGAACATATTGAATTAGGATTTTGTTCATATTGATTATGTTTTAATTTAAACAGTTGATTTGTAAAATTGTTTATAATTAATAACTTAAAATGTAAAAAAATATTTGCTGAAAATTTACTTAACCTCATGCTAATGTAGATGAGTTTGTTTAATAGAACAGATTTGGAGAATGTTAGCATTACAACTCATGCTCACCATCTGCAAACTGAATGGGTGCCGTCAGAATGACAGTGCAAACAGTTGATAAAACATCATAATAACCCACAAGTAAATACAATGATTAAATGAACAGAATAAAATTTTTTGAGTGAATTATCCCTTTAGGTAAATAAGTATAGGATGGGCCAAACAGTAACAGAAATGATGTGTGTGCAGGCGTAAGCTCCAAGAGTGGCGGGAGTCGAGGGGCATCACATATAAACGTCCTCCCATGCCTGTCCATCTGGTGAGGAGGAAGACGGTCTCTGCTATTCCGCAGCCATACTGGACTTCTATGGAGAATGAAGATGAGGTTCATGACATTGTCTTTGCTGTGGACCGATCACTAGATGACTGCATTAAATTATTACAGCAGGTATTATTATTATTTGATGTGTTTTCATTTTATTTCTATTTTTTTAAATGTGTAATTAAATGAATGTGCGTAAAAAGGGTTAATGCGATAACATAGGTTCTTCCATGGAAATCTGAGTTTCTGTTCGTGCCAGTTAGCAGACTGAAATCAGACTGAGAAATAATCAAGCTCCACATAGCTGATGAAAATCAAATATATTCACAGCTTGTCTCAATGTTTCCCAATTTTGCTTGTGGTCATAAAAATTCTTAGTCATTTCCTTGGTCAAGACATGAAACTGTTTTGTTGAGTTTGTCATGTATTGTGTGTGGTCATAGGTGTGTGTGGTCTCCAATAGACCATAAAGTTTACCATTCTTTTCTACCAGTCTCATGACTCTTTGAGTTTATGATTTATGGGTATCCAAATGGTTGTTTGACTTCCATGGTATTGAAAAAATAAAAAAAAAGTTCAATAGCTGAAAGAAGTTTATACACATTTGGAACAAGTTTAAGGGGAATAAATGATGACCATTTTCATTTTTGGGTGAGCAAACCCTTTTAAATATGAGCTATAAATCACTGTGGCGAGTGGGGCGGGGCCGAGAGGCGTGGGACTCAAGACCGGCGGTGGGGCGCAGGTGTAGCTCATCTCCAATCACTACACCTGGCCTCACTCCTCGTTCCCACGCCTCTCGGCCCCGCCCCACTCGCCACATACCCCCATCGCCCCTCGCAGGCCGGGGGGTACCCTCGAGACTGCGCTCTACTCCCCCCCCCCCCCCCTCCCTCCGGGGGGGACCGCTCACGGGGACCTGCAGGAACCTGGGGGTAGGACAGACGAGGCGAGAGAAAAGGAGATGGAAGGAGGAGCGACAAGGACGAGAGAGGGGAGAGAGGAAAAAAAAAAAAAATTCCGGTTCCCAGACGCACTGCTGCTCGGCCCTCCACCGGCTGGGTGATCACCTCCGCGGTGCCCGGCGGTGGCACTGGACGGCCCTCGGCGGACGGCACGACACTCCTCCGCCGCCCGGTGGACGGCGACGGCTCCTCCGATTTTGGGAAGCGGCAGGAGTCCCCCGTTCCCTGCCCCTCCGGATTCAGTCACGGAGGCGGCAGGCTCCGGCCCCCTGGCGAACGGCGCCGACTCCTCCGCTCCCTCACGGACGGCAGCCGCCCCTCCATATCGTGGGCGGTCGGTAGCGAGCTCGCCCGTCCCCGGCAACTCGCTCCAGCCCACCGCCTCGAGCGTCCCTGGCGGCACATACCTCGCCTGCTCGAGGGCACCGCGGATTCACCACAGCGGCGAGGGATCTTCAGCAGCGCGTCCCTCCTTCTCCCGGGCTTCGGCACCACTGTAACATACAATCTTTGTAATCATCGGGAAGAAGGAGGCGGGAACCGGCGCACAATCAAAACCACTTTAATATTCAAAATAAACAAAACAGCGCGTCAGCCCCTCACGGCGACTGACGCGCACAAATAAAAGCCAAAACATAAAATAATGTCCCAGGCCTGGTCCTCTCTCGTCCTTCACGGTCGTCACTCCAGTTTTATATCCTTCCATCTCCTACGTGGGACTCAAGACCGGCGGTGGGGCGCAGGTGTAGCTCATCTCCAATCACTACACCTGGCCTCACTCCTCGTTCCCACGCCTCTCGGCCCCGCCCCACTCGCCACAATCACGTTGCAGTTTACCCCTGTATTTATAATACAATGTTCTCGGCAACCGGGTATATTGCAGAACATTTTTAATGAATACAAATATCAGTCAGTTTCAGCGTTCCAGACCTCAACCAAGTAGTCGCATTTTGCGACCATTTTCCTGCTGGTGCGAAGGAAATTTCTTTTTAGATGTCGCACTGGTGCAACTGCTACCTTTTTATATAACTATATTTAAAATTAATGCACAAGCGATTTCTTTAATGGTGCATCCAGTCAGTCTCTGTTTTTATGAGAAACGTCAGATGGCAAACCAAACTGAAAACATAACGAAATTGTGCTACACGTCTGAACTGCACTGCGCTTGGAGTGTAGAGCCTTGTTTATACTCGCCACGTCAGCATGAGCGTGAAGGTGTGCGCAATGATGCAAATATTGAGGAGGCCATAGAAGGTTTTCAAGCCAGAGTAAAGTAAAAGACCAGTTTCTGAGAACTGATTCAATGATGTTTGTGCTTTTATGTGACAGGGTTTCCCAGTTGAACAGGTCAGAGATGTGCTGTCTCGAGTGCCAATGGCACAGAAGTTTGCTAAATACTGGATTTGTCAGGCCAGACTAATGGAAAGAGAAGGAAACCTGGAGGTGCTGCCAATGTTTCAGGAGGCCATCCGTGTAGTGAGAGAGGTCAGTATCTCTCACACATAAATATCTTTTTAAATAGTTTTTACTATTATTATTGATGTTGTTGTTTTTACTATTATTATTAAATAGTTTTTCACAGAATGTAAGCAATTTCCAATTCCACAAGATTATACAATTACAGGAAATTACAGACTCTGGTGCATGTGTAAAAAGAAATCCAAATGTCACAAAGCTTATGAGCAACCAATATGTTTCTTAACAGCCGGTGGATGAACTACGATCTGTGGTTTTTGAGATCCTTAAAAAGAGACAAATTCAAGGTAAAGTGGGGGGATGGGTAATCCAGGCTTTTTTTCTTCTTCTTTTTTTTTCATTGCCGGTAAAAAGTTGGATGGACTCATTCAAATTTCTTATGTTTTTGAAAGACGACTCTTATCAATGCTGCGTTTATTTGATCGAAATAGTGTGTACTAAAATATTACTACAATTGAAATAAAAAAATGTATATGTGTCCAAGTACTTTATACAAAAAGGGAGGTAAATACAGATGGTTTTCTGAGTCTGAAAGAACTTGGCAGTCCAGCAAAAAGCCCAAACCTAAATCCCACTGAATATTTTCAGCAACAATTGCAACATCAGTGTAAGACTATGCTGGATATTTCAGATTAATGATAAATAAATAATATTTAGAATTCTTTATTTTCTTTTTTTACAGTAAAACTTTTGATGCAACTTCTCATTCTTTGCTTTTATGCTCATGGCTGCTTTTTTTGTATAGAAAATTACCCTCCCCAAGCTGAATGCCATGAAGATTTGTTTTTATTGAACAGAGAACTAAAATCTCTCATAGATATTCTTTCTTCACGAGTTCAAGCAATAAGTCTGTTGTAGGTAGCTTTGGATAAAAGCTAAATGCATAAATGTAAAAGAATAATAAAAACAAATCTTGCAATGTTTTTTTTAAATCATTCAGGTTTGTCTCCAATGCCAAAAGAGTCAGACGCAGTAGAGACTAGAGTGCATGATGAACTGGAAGACATCATGTGCACCCCAAAACCTGTTGGTGCCGTCATATGTGGAAGGAGGGGAGACTCGTCTGTTGTCAAATATAAAATTACAGCAACACCAGGGTATGACACTTGCACACACTTACACAATCCAACTTGAAACACAATCTGCTCTGAGGCACAAATGTTCTTTGGAATAAGTATTATAGGACTTTTACAGATGGAAAATCCATATGTGTGATTGTGCTTATATCAGGGCTGTCACTAGATTAAGATTTTTAATCTAATTGATCACACCCTTTTTCTATGATTAATCACACACTTAATGAAATTAAGCGTGGACTATTTATCTTGTTTCAAATGTTAATTTTGTCATCATTTGCTATATCCAGAAATGAAAGATTTTTTCATGATAAATTTCGATGCCTCGCTTGTAATGTGGCTGAAGCAAACACTCAATGTATTATAGGTGTACTAATAATTAGATGATAACTGCCATCATCTTCAGTCGAGTTACAGTATATTCCTCAAAAAGTTAGCCTGTTGAATATGAATTAAATACAACTTAACAAAATACAAGTCACCTCAATGGCAAAATGTATCCAAATGACCTACATTTGAAATTAACATTTTTCAGCTGCCAGGATAATTTTCAGTTATTTTTGCTGTAATAAATGGTGTATCATCCTATAACCAGTCCCTCCAGAAAAATGCAGATTATTTTTGTGATTGTTGCAGGCAAAAATCCTTGAATTTGCGGCAGGTTTTCTTAAAAAATACAATGGAATATGCGGGATATTTTTGCAATCTTATGCGATGAAATTGCGGGAACTTGCAAAAACTGCGTTTGATGAAAAAGAGAAAAAAAGGTGACCCCCAATACCCTGTTCTCACTAGGCTACTACCTTACTGTATTGAGTCATTTCTTATGACTTCCTATGATAAGCAAGCATACTAAATCACTTAATATTTAAGTTCTCATTCTGTTTTATTTCAGACCTTAATTAACACATGGCTCAAACTTACAAAACATTGAGTCAAACAAGTTCTCTAGCTTTACAAAAGGAATATTCAACAACTTCTGTAAAAATGAAAAAAATAAAATATACACACTGTAATAATAAAATCTCCATATTCATCCGGAAGAAGGAAGCGGGAAACGGCGGACAATCCAATAACATTTTAATAATTCAAAATAAACACAAAACAGCGCACCAGCCCCTCACGGACGACTGGTGCGCATAAATAAAAAGCAAAACATAAAATATGTCCCAGCCCTGGTCCTCTCTCATCCTTCACGGTCGTCGCTCCAGTTTTATATCCTTCCATCTCCTACGTGGGACTCAAGACAGGTGGTGGGTCGCAGGTGTAGCTCATCTCCAATCACTACACCTGGCCTCACTCCCACGTCTCTCGGCCCCGCCCCACTCGTCACACACACAAATATACAAATGGTGTTTTACAGGAATTGCAAAGTGCAATCTCTTACTGCTACGTAAATTATTTTACATACTACTAATATACTTACAACTGTAAGGTTTTGGTAATATTCTGTAACAAAAAAGTACAATCTTACAACTGTAGAGGTGCATCAACTTCTGAATGAAACTACTACAGTCCACTGTGAAAATGAAAAATAACTGCGTAGCTAACACTGGCCTATCATTCGCCATCCTCATCCCTCTGTCAAAATAATTTGCCCCCACTGTCATGTAACACACCGGGTAACTGCTTCGCGTGGTCTTTCGCGCTTATTTTTGTTGGCAGATAAGAATGATTTGCATCCTTCACCCTGGTTTCACCGCGGGCTTCACAGATGATGTTCACGTCGCGCAATTGTCACTTCATAAGGTTCCCATTGGAAAATAATGGTGATTTATTCGTGTGAAGTAAACGCAACATTTTTCAACTTTCTGCTAAGATATATGTGACTTTTTTGCAACGAAAATTATTATTATTATGAAATCATGCTGCCTCCGCATATTTTGCTTCCTGAAATCGGCAATTTATGCGGCGAAAGTGCGTCGTGTTTGAAAAAATGCGACCCCCGCATAAATATGCGGCCCTTGGCTGATTGTGCATTAAATCACGCGGTCGCATAATCGCGTTTTCTGGAGGGACTGTATAACAATTTTTTCCTTCTTCTATGTTTTAAGGGGTAAAAGGAGTCAGCAGGGAGCAGAACCAGGACAAGTAGACGGTCATGAAATCCGTTTCTTTACTCCAGTGCGGCGTTCGGTGCGGATCGAGAAAACCGCTCTGCGCTATCTGACTGCTTTGCAGGAACATGACCCCTGTGTGACCTCTCTTTGTGACCTCGCAGGTGAGAGTAAGGAAGAGGTCAAAGAGGAATCGCGACCCCAAAGCTCTCCTGTGTATGTGTACCGAGAGAATGAAGCACTGAGAGACCATGTTCACATTAAACTCGTCTATCCAGAGGAGGATGAAACTTGATTATGTTTATTATCATTCAGTGACCTTAATTTCCCACATAGAAACAATGAATCTTTTTTATCAATTTAATTCTCTTCACTATTTCTCAGTAAAATGTATTTTGTACAATTTTAGTCAATCTTATATACCAATAAAAACATCTCTTGCTAGAGGTTTTGCTTTGGCTCTCACAGTTAGATGCTACCTAATTGGTTCATAGCTTCATTGCTATGAAGAATCTAAACATTAAGTACTGCTACATGTACAAATAAGATGATAGCATTGTCTTAATGTGGTGTAAAATTCTGAAGCTGTCCATACTGAAAAATATACAATAGAAATGTCAGTAAGTCAAACTTCAGTTGTAATTTATGGGTCCGTCTCGATCTGTTGTGCTTTTCTGAGCAATAGCATTCATGTAAGAAACTGTATTTTGCATGCTAATTAAACTATATTTGAGTAACTGATGCTATTATTTTGTTCCATTGAAATCTCTAGATGTCAGGAAACATCTCAAAGGTCATTTCCCACTGATGTAATATGACTTTATCTACATCTTCATTGTTTTTTAAATCTTGAAATGAAGATGCATGTTACTGATTAGCAAATAATGTGAAGTTTTTAGGTTAGTGAAAATTTCAAGTTCATGTACTACTGTATATTAGCTTTTTTGGTGCACTGAAGGATGTTGGCAAAGCTTGCACTTCAGGAAGGGGAGGGATACAATTTTCCCAGCCTAATAGTGGATTTGAATAGGAGTAGAATGTCTCAGTTGTTTCTGGTAGACTATTGTGTGTGGTCTCAAAACATATGGTCCAGTAAACTGATGATTCAAAGGGATACTTTAACCAGACAAGAAAATAATTTACGCACTCCCATGACTTTCTTTTTTAGAACGGAGAAGAAGATTTAGGTTTTTTGCCTTCTACTGTAAAGACAAAAACAGTGAAACACTATTCAAAACATCATTGTTTTTATTTTTTCATTAACTGTGGAATATTACAATAAAATAACTGTAATCAGTTTTATAATGTTTTACTGTTTTACAAAAAAAAAAAAGGTAAAAACTTAATTAGAAACTAATAAACACTTTAGTCAAAAGCTTCTTGGTACAACAGCTTTTCTGAAAAACCATTAGGGACTGCAGGTGGAAAGAAATGATTATTATAAAGTATTTTTTGGTTCTTATCAGAGAAGGATTTTGTGCACTTGTACACTTTCCTTATTAAATAAACTACAAATAAGATGTAAATATATGATAAACTAAACCAGTTGCATAATCACATTAAATTACCAGTTTAACTTAACTTCAGGGTCTTATGGTGGGGCAAGTTAAAATGCTTGCTCACTTTGCCCCACAGCTACCATTTTTAAATAAACCAGCTAGTCTACCAATACCAATCTAAATGATTTGCATGGTTTTATAGGTTGCTAAATCTCCTTAGCTTTGATGTAGCAGCCATTATATCTGATCTGTTTTTAAGTGATTGCTTTCCACTCCTCTCATGTGAAATGGGTCAACTTACCCACAAGCTCATCTTACCCCAATCTCCCCTAAAGTTGTCGTTAAAATGAATGTAGTGTCACAGACATGCTCTGGCAGATTAGACTAGGTAACATAAAGCTGAGGTGATTTCCTGGAGCAGTTCTCAATGTGCTGAGAAGCTGATTATGACCGGTCCAGATACATGCTGTACAAGATGTGGCAAGTCTGAAAACGAAAAAGTGCTTATTAGATTTCAGTCAGTACAAAGGGTTCCTACGGGGGTTTGGAAAAGTATGGAATTTAAGTATTGCAGGTCTGGGAAAGTATGAAAAATATTTGTGCTTCCTGACTTTTGCCCCAATCAGCCCATTTCACAGTGTGGTTTTTAGCCTCCACAAAGTGCACGTTAAAGACACATAAGGCCTACGGCATACTGCTCTAACGAAAGCCAAATTTTGATCACCTTTTTTATTTTTTTGTGTTTTTCATAGACCATTGAGGTTGGCAAATTTGATGCCATCAGTCTATTTCGTGTCATGCTTTCTCCGCCGCCTCAGAGGATGTGTTCAATTGGACATTAGGCCTTTATATTAGAAATACTACCATAAGAAAAGCCTAATTTTGAGCAAGTAGATCTGTTAATTCATATGCATCCATTCTCTTATTTTATTAGTAAGATAGCAATGATGTACAAAGTAAATAGATTATATAAAACTAGAAATGGTAATAAGCATGCAGTAAATTCCTATGTACGTGAAGAGTTTATCGAAGGACACAAAAAAAAGTTTGTTGTGTGCATGTAAAGGCTGTTTGTTGTTTTATTTTATTTTTTATTTTAGGGGATCTGTATGTTATCACTTAGAGAAAAACCTTGAAAAAATCAAAATATTTACAGATCACTTTACTAGTGGGGTGAAAGGTGACAATTATAGGGGTCCATGCATTCATGTTTAAAGGTTCAAACACGAGGCGGAAAAACTCAATGAGAGTTCAGCGCACACAGAGACAAACACTGACAGCTGAGAAAGAAATGGAATGTGTATAAATATATTGTATTGTCTCTTAAAACGACAGTGCCTAATTTACTAGCTGCTGTCAATGTCCTTAATGCTAATCCAAGAAATAAAATGGGAGGAAATAACGCACTGCTCTTTTTTTATCTATATTTATTTGACACCCAGCAAAGACTATGCAATGCTATTTACATTTTATTATTCAGTTTCTGCACCTGGACACCTACAGACTTGAAAAAAATTGGCTTAAGTTGTTTATTCGTGCTATTTACACAATTTCAAACAGGGCCCATGGGTATAACCTGCACCGGTGCCCCTCAAACTCCAGCTACGGCCCTGCTGAAAATAATGCTCTATAAACCATTTGTTAAATATAGTATGAAAATCTATTAAGTCGTTTGGAAATTTAGTTTGGAAAAGTATTTAATTTTGAAATGGAAAATGTGTAAGAATCATGTGTACAATATGACAGAAATTTGTCCCTTGACAAATGACAATTTTTGCAGTTCCCAGCAGCTGGGTATCTAGTGCAACAATACATGTTTTGCCAAATACTATTTGGTCCAGATCATAACTCCCAAGAGTATTTCCCTTTTAAACAGGTTACATAACATCAAAATATTGCTTATCTTTAATGGGACTTTAAAAGCTCTTGTTTTTGTGACATATCAGGACTCAACTCTGTATAATAACATGGGTATGACAGAGGTATTATCGTATTTTCCGCACTATAAGGCGCAACTTCAATGAATGGCCTATTTTAGAACTGTTTTCATATATAGGGCGCACCGGATTATAAGACGCATATAATAGATGGAGCTGTGCTAAAGGGAATGTAAACAAAACAGTCAGATAAAGACGCCTTGAGCACATTGATCCATATATTTAAGGAGCTCTGGATTATAAGGCGCACTGTCGTTTTTTGAGAAAATTAAAGGCTTTTAATTGCGCCTTATAGTGCAGAAAATACGGTTAAAGGAGAGGGTGACTTATCAGGACATAACCCATGTCCCCATTTTTCAAAACGCTTATAAATCATACAGAATGAGTTTTTTTGAGAAAGTAAAAATGCACAAAGTTTCCTGTGAGGGTTAGGGTTGGTGTAGGGCCATAGAATATACAGTTTCTACAGTATAAAAACCATTATGCTTATGGGATGTCCCCACTTTTCACAAAAACAAACTTGTGTGTGTATACATATATATAAAAATATTCTGTAATTCAATACAAAATTAAACTTAAGCAACAGCATTGGTGGAATAATAATAATAATTTAAAAAACAATAAAGCTCACATTAATAAAGCACACATGGTTAAACTGATCTAGTGATCTAGTTGTGCAGCAACTGCAACTTCCAAAGAGTACCTTTCTGTATCAGACAACTGCTTCAATGAACCTGACAAACGTGGATGACAATAGTTGACAGTTGGCAACTAATAAACCACAAAGTTTTATTTCACAATGTTTAATGCATGTGCTCCACTCCATGCGTGTTAACATTCTTTCAGTGGGCAAAATTGTGCATGCTAAATCTTGTCGGGAGCATAATCACATTAAAGTACCAGTTTATACTTAAGAGATTTAACTTAACTTCAGGGTCTTATAGTGGGGTAAGTTAAAATGCTGGCTCACTTTGCCCCACAGCTGCCATTTTTAAATAAACCAGCTAGTCTACCAATACCAATCTAAATGATTTGCATGGTTTTATAGGTTGCTTAATCTCCTTAGCTTTGATATAGCAGCCATTATATCTGATCTGTTTTTAAGTGGTTGCTTTCCACTCCTCTCATGTGAAATGGGTCAATTTACCCACAAGCTCATCTTACCCCAATCTTCCCTAAAGAAGTCGTTAAAATGAATGTAGTGTCGCAGACATGCTCTGGCAGATTAGACTAGGTAACATAAAGCTGAGGTGGAACTGGATTTCCTGGAGCAGTTCTCAATGTGCTGAGAAGCTGATTATGACAGGTCCAGATACATGCTGTACAAGATGTGGCAAGTCTGAAAATGAGAAAGTGCTTATTAGATTTCAGTCAGTACAAAGGGTTCCTACGGGGGTTTGGAAAAGTATGGAATTTAAGTATTGCAGGTCTGGGAAAGTATGAAAAATATTTGTGCTTCCAGACTTTTGCCCCAATCAGCCCATTTCACAGTGTGGTTTTTAGCCTCCACAAAGTACACGTTAAAGACACATAAGGCCTACGGCATACTGCACTAACGAAAGCCAAATTTTGATCACCTTTTTTATTTTTTTGTGTTTTTCATAGACACTTGAGCTTGGCAAATTTGATGCCATCAGTCTATTTCGTGTCATGCTTTCTCCGCCGCCTCAGAGGATGTGTTCAATTGGACATTAGGCCTTTATATTAGAAATACTACCATAAGAAAAGCCTAATTTTGAGCAAGTAGATCTGTTAATTCATATGCATCCATTCTCTTATTTTATTAGTCAGATGGCAATGATGTACAAAGTAAATAGATTATATAAAACTAGAAATGGTAATAAGCATGCTGTAAATTCCTATGTACGTGAAGAGTTTATCGAAGGACACAAAAAAAAGTTTGTTGTGTGCATGTAAAGGCTGTTTGTTGTTTTATTTTATTTTTTATTTTAGGGGATCTGTATGTTATCACGTAGAGAAAAACCTTGAAAAAATCAAAATATTTACAGATCACTTTACTAGTGGGGTGAAAGGTGACAATTATAGGGGTCCATGCATTCATGTTTAAAGGTTCAAACACGAGGCGGAAAAACTCAATGAGAGTTCAGCGCACACAGAGACAAACACTGACAGCTGAGAAAGAAATGGAATGTGTATAAATATATTGTATTGTCTCTTAAAACGACAGTGCCTAATTTACTAGCTGCTGTCAATGTCCTTAATGCTAATCCAAGAAATTAAATGGGAGGAAATAACGCACTGCTCTTTTTTTATCTATATTTATTTGACACCCAGCAAAGACTATGCAATGCTATTTACATTTTATTATTCAGTTTCTGCACCTGGACACCTACAGACTTGAAAAAAATTGGTTTAAGTTGTTTATTCGTGCTATTTACACAATTTCAAACAGGGCCCATGGGTATAACCTGCACCGGTGTCCCTCAAACTCCAGCTACGGCCCTGCTGAAAATAATGCTCTATAAACCATTTGTTAAATATAGTATGAAAATCTATTAAGTCGTTTGGAAATTTAGTTTGGAAAAGTATTTAATTTTGAAATGGAAAATGTGTAAGAATCATGTGTACAATATGACAGAAATTTGTCCCTTGACAAATGACAATTTTTGCAGTTCCCAGCAGCTGGGTATCTAGTGCAGCAATACATGTTTTGCCAAATACTATTTGGTCCAGATCATAACTCCCAAGAGTATTTCCCTTTTAAACAGGTTACATAACATCAAAATATTGCTTATCTTTAATGGGACTTTAAAAGCTCTTGTTTTTGTGACATATCAGGACTCAACTCTGTATAATAACATGGGTATGACAGAGGTATTACCGTATTTTCCGCACTATAAGGCGCAACTTCAATGAATGGCCTATTTTAGAACTGTTTTCATATATAGGGCGCACCGGATTATAAGACGCATATAATAGATGGAGCTGTGCTAAAGGGAATGTAAACAAAACAGTCAGATAAAGACGCCTTGAGCACATTGATCCATATATTTAAGGAGCTCTGGATTATAAGGCGCACTGTCGTTTTTTGAGAAAATTAAAGGCTTTTAATTGCGCCTTATAGTGCGGAAAATACGGTTAAAGGAGAGGGTGACTTATGAGGACATAACCCATGTCCCCATTTTTCAAAACGCTTATAAATCATACAGAATGAGTTTTTTTGAGAAAGTAAAAATGCACAAAGTTTCCTGTGAGGGTTAGGGTTGGTGTAGGGCCATAGAATATACAGTTTATACAGTATAAAAACCATTATGCTTATGGGAAGTCCCCACTTTTCACAAAAACAAACTTGTGTGTGTGTGTGTGTATACATATATATAAAAATATTCTGTAATTCAATACAAAATTAAACTTAAGCAACAGCATTGGTGGAATAATAATAATAATTTAAAAAACAATAAAGCTCACATTAATAAAGCACACATGGTTAAACTGATCTAGTGATCTAGTTGTGCAGCAATTGCAACTTCCAAAGAGTACCTTTCTGTATCAGACAACTGCTTCAATGAACCTGACAAACGTGGATGACAATAGTTGACAGTTGGCAACTAATAAACCACAAAGTTTTATTTCACAATGTTTAATGCATGTGCTCCACTCCATGCGTGTTAACATTCTTTCAGTGGGCAAAATTTTGCATGCTCAATCTTGTCCAGTAGAGAAATGTATCACCTGTCAAATATTCATTCCATATTTCAGTGCTTTCATTTTTCAGTAATGTCCAGGTTAAAATTTCCACTGGCATTGTCAACATCGTTAAAGGTCCTATGACATGAAAATTTCACTTTCTGAGGTTTTTTTAACATTAATATGAGTTCCCCTAGCCTGTATATGGTCCCCAAGTTTCTAGAAATTTGAATCGGTGTAAATTGAGATTTTTCTATCTTTCTCTGCCTTTGAGAAAAAATGAAAGCTCAAACGGGCTGATCTTGAATCTCCTCGTTGTGACGTTGTAACGAGAATTGTTACCTCCCCTTTCTCTGCTTTGCCGCCCAAATATTTACATATAATTCAGTCGCAATGTCAGCACAGGCGTTTCAAACAGACTTTTATGATATGGATTCGACAGCACCGGCACAAACAGTGAGTAACAGTGTTCATTAATGCCTGATCTGTGATCAGTGATTTCTGATGGGCAGCTAATGGGTTGACGTTGTTTCTCTTAGTAGCATGAAACAAATCTGTTATTTAAATTGTGATTTAACTACAGAGAGCGATCAAAGAACGCTCGCTTTTTTCCCGGAGCTGTTACACATCGCGAGTATATCTGCACACTTGCCCAAACTGCCGTTACAATGAATGACGCTGTTATGCTGCACAACGGAGCTCTTACTGTATTCATGTGTTTGCTGTTAGCTGTGATGAAAGCATTTTGTGAGAGAAAACGTTTTGCAATAATGACGAGATCACTGCATCCACGCGATAAACAGTGTCACGGTAGGAAATCCATTGTTTCCTCCGTGTCATGTTTTGTGTTTGTATTTGTACTCCCGTAGTCTCCATGTGCTCGTTTGGGTTATTGTTGTCACCTGTGCGTTGATTGTCTCGCTCCAGCTGATCCTCATCTCCACTCAGCTACATATACTCACTCATCTCTCTGTCTGTTGTCAGATCCTCATTCATGTCTCCGCTTCCTAGTTGGATTACCGTCTCCGTGTTCGTGTGCTGGATTGTATTCGTGTTGTCGTCTCCGTGTCAGTGTTCCGGTCTGTTCCTGGTTTCATCCATTGACCGTCTTCACCTTCACCATCGACTTCACCATCCAGCTCTTCTCACGCCACCGTAGACCTTCCTTTCCATTTGCCTACATCCTGGACTCTGATATCAATAAACTTCTTCTGATTGCCTGCAATTGCTTCCTCCTCTTTTACGAACCGTCACCGTAGGATCTGACCATCATGGAAGCAGCAGGCGATCGCTCCCCATCTCATCTGGAGGAATTTCTGCAGAGAGCCGTTGGTCGTATGGATCGCCAAGACAAGGCGATAGATGAGATGGGTCGAGCTTTCCAAGCAATGGTGACGAAGGTGTCCGAGCTCGCTCTCCAGGCTCAACATCAACAACAACCGCCACCCGCTGCGCCTCCCACGCCACCCACACCGCCGATCGTCTCCGGGGGGATTTCCCAGTCCGAACCACGCCTCCCCATCCCTGAGAAATATGCGGGTGAGCCAGAGTTTTGTCGATCATTTCTGTCTCATTGTTCTCTGCACTTCGCCCTGCAGCCCCGCACGTTTTACACCGAGGAAATGAAGGTGGCATTCGTCTTGTCACTACTGACGGGGAGGGCTGCCCTCTGGGGGACGGCGGTGTGGGAGAACCAAGACAGCTGCTGTGCCTCGTTCCACGCCCTTTCGGAGGAGATGAGACGGGTCTTCGACCGCTCCGTCGCCGGGAGGGAGGCGGCTAGACTTCTCACGGACCTACATCAGGAAGACAGGTCCGTAGCCGATTATTCTATTGAGTTCCGCACCCTGGCGGCGGAGTGTAAGTGGAACGAAGAGGCGCAGTGGGATCACTTCCTGCATGGGTTGGCTGACCGCATCCAACAGGAGATCCGCGCCGTTGAGCTCCCTACTTCTCTCAATGGCCTGATTGACCTCACCATCAAAGTAGACAACCAACTCGACCAAGCCGCCAGACGGAGGGAGAGAGCAGTTCTCGCGACCAGACCGGAGGCTCAGCGTCAGCGCTCAGAGGTTGCGGTCAGCCCACCTGGAGATCTTGAACCCATGCAGGTGGGGCGAGCTCGGCTCTCCCGGGAGGAGAGGATCAGGCGGAGATCCCTGGGACTGTGTTTATACTGTGGCAGCCAAGAACATCACATCCAGCGCTGTCCGGTAAAAGACCAAGCCCGATAGTAAAACGGAGGCTACTATCGGGTGGGATCTCTGCCAGGAAGACCTCATCTACATCGACACTCCTTCCGGTGAGTCTACGGTGGTCCACCCACGCACTCGATCATCACGCTTTGTTGGATTCTGGGGCTGAGGGTAGTTTCATGGACTTTAAGTTTGCTAGTAAGCTCAACATTCCTCTCACCTCCCTCAAACACCCCATTGCACCTTTTGCACTCAACGGACACAGACTGCCAGTCATCACACAGACCACTTTACCTGTTTCTCTCATCACATCTGGCAACCATACGGAGGAGATTTCATTCTTCATCACGGACTCACCTCAATCTCCCATCGTTCTCGGTCACACCTGGCTCCAGAAACACAACCCCAGGATCGATTGGCGCCTCGGATCTGTGGTTAGCTGGAGCGAGGAGTGTCATTTGTCTTGTCTTTTGTCTGCTGGTGTTAATGTTTCTGAGTCTGTGTTTCAGGGGGAAGCAGTGGATTTGGCTAACGTGCCCGCAGAGTACCACGACCTGAAGGAGGTGTTCAGTAAGTCTCGTGCTGATTCTCTTCCTCCTCATCGTCCCTATGACTGTGCGATAGAGTTATTGCCAGGTACTTCTCCGCCTAAGGGCAAGTTATATTCTTTGTCTATTCCAGAGACGGCGGCCATGGAGAAATATATATCCAGTTCTCTAGCAACGGGGTTCATCCGCCCTTCTTCTTCTCCAGCGGGGGCGGGGTTCTTTTTTGTGGGAAGAAAGGGCGGATCCTTGTGACCTTGAAATGACTAACGAGGGCTGAACAACATAACGGTAAAGAATACCTATCCTTTGCCGCTTATGTCTTCAGCTTTTGAGAGGTTGCAGGGAGCGTCCGTTTTCACTAAATTGGACTTACGTAATGCTTATCATTTGGTCCGCATCAGGGAGGGGGATGAGTGGAAGACAGAGGCCATTTTGAGTACTGCGTGATGCCTTTCGGGCTAACGAACTCGCCGGCAGTCTTCCAAGCACTCGTTAATGACGTGTTGCGAGACATGGTCGATCTGTTCATATATGTTTACCTGGATGACATATTGATTTTTTCTTCGTCTCTCCAGGAACACATGCAACACGTACGACGAGTGCTTCTGCGGTTGCTAGAGAATGGATTGTTTGTCAAGGCGGAGAAATGCGTTTTTCATGCACAGTCTGTTTCTTTTCTAGGACACATCATTTCGACTGAGGGTGTTCGCATGGATCCTGAGAAAGTTAAGGCTGTGGTAAATTGGCCATCCCCAGAGTCTCGCAAGGCCCTGCAGAGATTTCTGGGGTACCGGCGTTTCATTCGCAATTTCAGCCAACTAGCCGCTCCTCTGACCGCCTTGACCTCCCCTAGTTTGACGTTCAGGTGGTCAGACGCAGCCGAGGTTGCGTTTGCCAAACTGAGAAGCTGCTTTGTTTCAGCTCCCATTCTCGTCACTCCTGATCGCTCACGTCAATTCATAGTGGAGGTCGACGCGTCAGAGGTGGGGGTAGGAGCAGTGTTGTCCCAACGCGCATCCTCAGACGGAAAGGTGCATCCTTGCGCGTATTATTCTCACCGTTTATCTCCTGCGGAAGTTAATTATGACATTGGCAATCGAGAGTTTTGGCAAATTAGAAAAGAATGTGATAATTAGATATAGGAGTGAACAATTGTTATGTGAATAGTGGAGACTCCTATGACATTTATGATTTTACATTCTTGACAGTCTTACAAATCATAATGGAAAGTATGGTCGAGACCTTTCTAGTTGTTATAGAGCAATGCAAAACATTTGCCTTATTCAAGTCACTTTTATTTTTATAATGCTTTATACAATAGAGATCTTTCAAAGCAGCTTCACAGTATTAAACAGGAAAGTAACAAATGCAAACTTCAAAATACAAATTCTGCTCTAAAATAGCTGTAACAAGACAATAGTGTCTTTATTCAGCTCCAGTAAGTTCAATGTTGGTTTAGTTCAGTAACTGTTTGGAGTTCATTCATTATGAATCCAGTTCAGTTTAGCTGTTAAGCAGATCATCCGAAAACAATACTGACATTGTTCAGCTAGAGTTACAGCAGGTTGAAACATGAAGGCAGAGCTACTGTTTGGACAGCAGTAGGCAACTGGCTTACTGATGGCCATAAATAAAATTGATTTTTGTTCTAACTGGTCCAACTGGCATGAAATGCTGCTAGCTGTCCGTAGAGATCTGTGCCCAGAACTCATCTAGTTGTTGGGTTTATTGCTGAGGATCCTGTCCTTCACTGACTGTGAATAGCTGTGTTGTAGCCGTTCCTGGGTGCAGGTCCAACATCTGATCTTATTTCTACTATTTATTCCCTTTTTACTTTGTTGTTTTTTGCCAGAGTTTCTCTAGAGGATTTGCAGATGCTTTCACACATTTCACAAGATCCACTTCAGCTGTCACAAGCGGGGCTGAATATAAAGGCTTGTGTACTTGCTTAAACTGAATACTGCATTACACGCCAAACTCAAGGCCATTGATTCAAATTGCCTGTCCAACCCAGCCAGAAATGAAATCCACCACATTTATATATATATAGCCTATTTGTTAACTTCCTAAAGCAGGGCAATAAGGAAAAGAGAGTCCTCTCCAGTTGAGAATCATTCACATCTTGCGAGGATATGGCGCTTAAATAATTAATTCAGCTCAACTTACTTATATCCACTAAAACAAAACAAGATAATACAAATAAAATGATCAAATGTGAATTCTTTCATTTTTACATTTTATTCATAGCTAGGGTGACCATTTTTTCCAAAAAGAGGACAGTGTGGGGGTTATCACTAAACAGGGTTTCATTTTTGTGTGTGTGTTTATTTACTTGTTTTTATAATAAATAAAAACAAAACAAGTAGATTGAATAGACAAGGAAAAGGGAATGCTAGTCGTAGAGGGTCAGTTCTTATAATAAATGAAAAGGAAAGAAGTAGAAAGAAAGAATGTCTCAGTTACATATGGTAACCCTCGTTTCCTGAAGGAGTGAACAGAGACATCTCGCCAGATGACAGACGAATTGGTATATCTCTTCGATTGACCAATCTACTTTGAGTGTAAACAAAACAAGCCAATGCACATTGGCATGCAATTATTGCACCCAGCTGCAGCTGATCACAGTATGAGCATAAAAAGGCAGCAGGTGCAATGCCTACCAGGTTTCTGCTGAGGAGCCAAGCCGGTGACCGGGCCACTCAGCAGTGGTACAGCTCTCTGTTCCCTCCTTACGGGGACCAACAATTACCATGCGTAACCGAAACATTCCCTTTCAGTCACTCACTCTTTTGACGTCACGCCGGATGACAAACGAATTGGGATTACTACCAAAGTGCCATGGATGCTGTCCCTACCAGTGCCCTGTGCAAGACTTCTGCATTTGGTGTAGGCCGGACCTCGCAACAAGAAATTCCATTCACCAATGTCACAGCACTACCCACTCAGTGAAATTGGATAACACTGGGAAAACTTACCTGTTCCCATTGGAATAGGGACACTGCAGAAGCTCCAACCTTCCTGAAGGAGCAGGAGCAAATGAATCAGTTTAGGTGCATTTGGAAAATTGGAGGTGATTGTAACCTTCTTGTAATTGACAGAAGTCTGTTGCAATGATGCAACACTCCTACTTGAGTGAGCTCGCAACCTGAATGGGCAGGGCACACCCGGTGCCTGATAAGCCAGGGTGATGGCATCCACAATCCAGTGGGCCATCCTCTGCTTAGAGACGGCATTCCCCTTCTACCGGCCTCTGTAACCGACAAAGAGCTTGTCTGAGGTCCTAAATCTTTGTGTCCGGTCTACGTAGCAACTCTTCTGGGAACAGTGCTTGCAGGTTCACCACCAGATCTCTGAGGGGAGTAATAGAAAAACCTGGGCACATAGCCAGGACGGGGCCTCAGGATTACCTGAGAGTCAGCCAGCCTAAACTCTAGGCATGAATCATCGACTGAAATGGGTGCATGTCCCCTACCCTCTTGATGGAGGCCAATGCAAGCAGGAGCAGAGTTTTCAATGAGAGAAACTCTAGCTTGACTGAGTATTTCACAATGCCTTGGCCTTTGGTTTATCGCCTTTTTAAATTAGATACTGAATCTGAGATTTTCACTGTTGTCTTTTGGATCCTAGTGCATATAAACCTTTGTTTTCAGCCCTTGTTTAATGTCACACTCACATTGTTTTCCTGGTTCCAGTCACTGGGCTGTCCTCCGATAGCACCACTGAGATTACTCTGAGAACGCCTGCACAGACAAGAAAGAGAGTGACAAAAAGAGGATGAGATGTGGGCAAATAATGGAATAAACGTTTCAGGAGCTGCTAATGCATCATGGAGTCAACCAGTGAACAAAAGCCTCTTACTGGGACCAGATCATGTTTTTGCTCCCACCCATTCCTACATAATTTAGGTACCATTTTCTTGTATTTGGTTTCTCTTGTCCTATTGCATTTGCAATAAATAGATAGCAAGCATTATCCTATACTTATTCACAATGGTAATGAATAAATAGTGAATGCTTGAATATACTGTATTCACACAAAACGTATAATAAATATCAAACAAACGCACTTGGGCATGGTTAAAGGATTAGTTCACTTTCAAATTAAAATTTCATGATAATTTACTTACCCCAATGTCATCCACGATGTTTACGTTTTTCTTTCTTCAGTCGAAAATAAATTTATTCTCCTTAAGCCGTGGTCACACTAGACCAGGGGTGTCAAACTCAATTCCTGCAGTTTCGATTCAACTCTAATTAAACACACCTGATCCAACTACTGTATTTTTCAGACTATAAGTCGTACCTGAGTATAAGTCGCATCAGTCCAAAAATACGTCATGATGAGGAAAAAAACATATATAAGTCGCACTGGACTATAAATCGCATTTATTTAGAACCAAGAACCAAGAGTAAACATTACCGTCTACAGCCACGAGAGGCGCTCTTTGTTTTCAGTGTAGACTATAGGAGCACTGAGCAGCATAGAGCGCCCTCTGGCGGCTGGAGACGGTAATGTTTTCTATTGGTTCATTTCTTTTGGTTCATTTCTCTCGGTTCATGTCAAATTAATTTCGATAAATAAGTCGCACCTGAGACCTGACTATAAGTCGCAGGACCAGCCAAACTATGAAAAAAAGTGCGATTTATAGTCCGGAAAATACAGTAATTAAATCTTTAAGGCCTATTTGAAAGCTACATGGAATGTGTGTTGAAGCAGGGTTGGAACAAAACTCTGCAAGGCTCAGGCCATTTAGGAAATGAGTTTGACACACATGCAATAGACTTTTAAACAGGAGCAGATGGTATGTTCAAACAGTATAAAGTGTAATTTTACTGGGCCTGCGTCTTGAAATAATCATTTCTGAACAGTAAACATTGATTGTCATTCTTTATTCACCTGCTTGTCATAGTTTCTCATTAAAATTAATTAAAGTAAATAGTGTAGATTGCATCACTATAACCGATAAAAAAAATTTATTTACATTAAAAAAACTTTTTTTTTTTGCATACATTTATTATGTAGATCAAACAAGAACAACTTCATTTTTATGTCTGTTGAAAGGGTGTTTACACAAAGTAAATTTAATTTTAATATTTCTTTAGTCATTTTGTGTGTGTGTGTGTGTGATCTACATAACTTTAAGATTTCTAAATGTGTATTTTTGTATTGAATTCAACTTAATTTTTTTTATTTCCATGTTCCAAATTTCAAGTGGGATCTACTTTGTTTTTCCAAATTTGTTAGTTTATTTAAAAGTAACATGTACTCAAATTTTCTAATTAGCAACTGAGTATTTAGGCCTACTATTTAACCACTGGTACTTGTCAAAGGAATGTTAGTAGAATGTACTCATCACAAATATGGTGCATACATTCCTGTTATAAAATGTTAGTAATATTATAACCAGAATGTACACATCACTATGGTTAAAATATAACTAACCTTAATTTCACAACTTTATTTTTACCTTGTTCAGTCCATGTGTTCCTCTTCTTTGCATGGGGTTTCCAGACCAGACCAAGATGAAGGGAATTAGGGTAATTATTTTATATTGAGTAAATGAAACAACGTTATTGTTTGTTGTGTGTGTGTGTGTACCAAAGAAGATTGGGATAACTTTGATACATTTTGTAAAGTAAAAAAAGCAGATTGATCTAAACTGATAAATAAAGGATTGGAGGATAAAATAACAGCTGAGTTGTTTCATTTTAAATGAATAATACAAACTGAGATTAAAAGTCAGAAATTTACTTAAGTCAGAAATTAAAATTTACTATGGTAAAATAAGCGTTCTGTGATATCGTCAAAATAATTTTTAATGATGGCGCACTTTTTTCTCTTTATAGTGTTGATATGGTAATTAGTAAATACTGTACATTTTGTTATTCTAGAATGTGTGGAAATATTTAAATCACATGTGTTACAACTAATCCCGCATTACTTTGCGCTCCCTTACGTCAGTACATTAGATAAATGTAAATGTCCTGTATGCATGCATGCTGAATGGTTCATAAAGGATGCTCCAAGTGAGACATGCTGCATTTTAAGGACCCTGGATGAGTTTACCACTTCCTGTAACTCTTTTTTCCTTAACATTGTTCCCGCAAACCTGCAGATATGGGGACAGATCAGCCTGTAGCCTATTAACGATTCCGGTAAGGGGGGCGTCTTCCGTCAAACGTGTGCACTTTGGATTTGCATCCCTGCTAGCCTATATAAATACTCACGACATCACAGTGATCTGAAGACGCTCAAACTCTCAGGCAATCGGTAAAGAGCTGCGAGGACGGGAAATTAAATGAATCCGAAAACCAGGTAGGCTATAGGCTTATATTCGTGCATTTTTATCATTTGTAAATTTCATTTATAAAGGGTGCTGTAAAACTGATACAAGAAGCAGGTTTTCTTAAATAGACTTTAAATTAAAACTTGAGTAAAATCATTACAGTCACCCCTCAGCCTTTATGACTGACTATTGAACTTTGATATGTTGATAACACGTGCTATAACTTCGACGACACTTTGTTCATTCTTGAAGTGAACTACTATATATTTATTTATTTATTTTTGTTCTACTGCATCAGGCTGTGCATGTTACGTATGCAAATATCAGTAACTTGATGCAAGAAGTAGCCTAATTGGTAGTCAGTCCAGAGAGATAAACATAGGTGTAGTGGACTCCTGCTGCTGCATTCTGAATAATTTGTAAAGGTTTGATTGCACATTGTTGATGTACAAACAGGAGCATTGCAATAGTTCAGCGCAGAAATGACAAGGGTAAAGATGAGAAGTTGCGCAGCACTGTAGTGTATGTGCTAGGGTGACCACCTGCTAAGCCCAAGGGGGGACAAAGGGTTTGTTTCTGAGGGACAATGTGGGACACTTCCTTGCGCTGTGGTGCTCCCACCCTATGGGCAGACTCGCTGATAGTGGTTTACCCATTTCTAGCACATCCCACCTTACATGGTATAAATGTAATTGCTGATGTATGCTCATGACAGAATTGACAGATGCACTTCCACTTACGATTTACTTTAGTTATTTTATTTATTTTTCATTACAATTTATTCACTTTAAATTATAATATAAAAATTATAGGATTAAAATGAATTGTAGTTGCTCAACACCACAGGAACAGTTTAAAAAAAAGAGTCTAAACTCACAACTCCAGAGGTTCACGGAACGCCTGGGGCTCGAGCGACCAACTTTTATTTGAGCAAGCATTGATTATGCGTGACACAGTCTCAATTTGTGGGACGCATGAATTGGGCTTCAAACGCTGTGCGCGCACGCGCTACGCGGGACGTGTGGTCACCCTAGTATGTGGAGAAGTGGAACGGTCCCAGGACTGATCCCTGGGTGAATGATCCTCTACATACCGAACATTTGAATCATCTTTCGCTATCTGCAGTGCTTCACTGACCGAGAGGAAGGCAGTGTGAGTTGAGTGGCCGCTTTCAAATCATGATTGGTTCTTACGGTGACCATATGTGCTGTTCATACGGGACACATCACAGCCAGGATTTTAATAATGCCTAAAACATCCAGAGCAGTTTGACCAATAACATGCAGGTATTGTACATAATCGACCAATCGTGGGGCTGCGTGTGAGAAGGTAAGACGTAGAGGGAACGATCAAAGCGATGCGAATATGTGCACGTGTTTGATCGTTCGATTGACTTGAAGCGTCGCTGCGCACAAATCCAAAAAACAAAAACAAAGTGCGTCACAATGCTTCAAGTCAAACGAACGACCAGACACGTGAAAGCGAATCGAAAGCATAAGGAGCCATCTGTTCTGCTCTTTATAGCTCTCGTGAATGTTACACAACGATCAACCTGCACAGTGCAAATAGACAAAACCTGGATATTTTACGCAATATTAAAATCCTGACTAGGACGTGTCCCGTATGAACGGCGCATATGGTCACCCTATTGGTTCTTTAGTGTAGGTTTTATAAAGCAGTGCCCTCCTGCTTGAATGCTGAGGGTAAGAGAGAGATGCGCTTAAATATTCTCTCGCAAAATGTTTTATTTCCAATTTTGTAATTTTCCCTTTTTGTTCCTCACCTTTTACAGTCTATATTACCTGTTTGTCTGTTGATATGTTTTTATCTATTAGTGTCCAAAAAGAAGCTTCCCAAAAAATGGAAATCTCTTCCATTGATTCAGCGTTCCTTGCTACCAGTGGCCAAAGGTATGTGTGCATTGAAGGCAGGCCCAGTCGCAGGACCAGTCAATCGCATGAGCTGGTCACAAAATTTCTACAGGAAGGTGACCTTGGAAGCGCAGCTAAAGGTCTGAACCTGTGTTGTTGCACTGAATGCGTCATATGTTTCTTTGGTTGTCCAGAACTGTCATCAGTAACTCTTAAAGGGATAGTTCACCCAAAAATCTAAATTATGTCATTAATAACTCACCCTCATGTCGTTCTAAACCAGTAAGACCTCCATCCATCTTCGGAGCACAGTTTGAGATATTTTAGATTTAGTCAGAGAGCTCTCAGTCCCTCCATTGAAACTGTGTTCACGTTACAGTACTGTCCATGTCCAGAAAGGTAAGAAAAACATCATCAAAGTAGTCCATGTGACATCAGAGGGTCAGTTAGAATTTTTTGAGGCATCGAAAATACATTTTGGTCCAAAAATAGCAAAAACTATGACTTTATTCAGCATTGGCTTCTCTTCCATGTCTGTTAAGAGAGTCCAAACAAAGCTGTAACAAACTCTTGAAATGCCTCACAGAAAGTACATTTTCAGTGAGCTGTTTCCTTTTTTAGGTGAACTATTCCTTTAATGAAAGTGTTGCATAGTGACTTAATGTAATGTTAGTAATATGATTCATTTTCTTCTTCTTCAGTCAAAGTGTATCATGTTTTGAATGGCACCAGAAAATGCATGGCTTTTTGCTTTGAGGTGAATAAAAAGTCAGTCTTCCCTGTTATTACTCACGGTAAAGAGGTCAAATTCAAGGTAATGTCTAAGACACTGAATTGCAAATAAATCATTTATTGTTAGACGTGGTGTCAAATACATTCTTGTGCTTTTATTTTATCATTTCTGATTTTATTTAATGGCTCTCATGTATTCAGGTTTTACCCAGAGAAGAGCCGATCACGGCAGGAATCTTTGACCAAACGTTCTTATTTCAATGGGGAGACATTCATGGAGACTGGAGGAGTTTGAAATCAGTGGCTGAACCAAGCAAGTACCTGATTGATGGAAAAAATGGCAAAGAAAAGAACAAAGTGATCATCACAACTGAGCGGAGTCCGGTTTTTAAAGTTGAGAAATGAGAAGAGGTATTTTTGCAAAAATGTGTGTGAGTGGAATGTTTATATTAAACTGAAGTGATGTTCTGCATTCTAGCAGGTTTAACACTATACATTGTAAAAACTAAATAGCAAGGGACTCATCCATCCATTGATTTTCTAAAACAGCAGATACTGGGTTGCAGAGTTTTTATAGATCAGGCAAATTCCAAGAGAACAGGACAACTTCATGCAGAAAGACCCCCTGACAAAGATGGGATTTAACATTTAAACTTCACATTTGTAAAGAGCGCTGTCATAAAAGGGCTATATCCTATATAGTTTCCGATACCCAAAAAGGCTTTCAAAGTTCATAACTTATACCATAAAGATATAATTAACGACGGTCTCATTGACTGTTCTTTAAAAACACTTCTAAGGATAGTCATGAAATGGTGAGTATTAGTACGCAGTATCCAGTGTTTCATTTACTTGCTTTTTATGCTGATCAACCCTGCAAGGCCTGACATTAAATAATAGCCTGAAAAAAAGCACCTCAGTTTTATTTATGTTAAATAATGAATTAAAATATCCCATTTGGTGCAATTGCTGATGGATCATATTTGAAACTTGCATTTAACTTGATTTTTCATGTACCTGTATGAATAATCAAGTAAACCAAAGTTGCTTTCATTTAAGGTGCACTAAGTGATTTTTGCCAAACAAAAGCAGCAGAACAAACATGCCCAACAGGACTTCGCCCCCTATTCTGATAACTCCTCCCCACACATACGTACACAACACTGATAGCGACGACTGCAGATATTCAAGCAAAAGCCAACACAGAATAGTTGTGTGAAAGAGCAAAATCAATGTAACTCACATATCAAAAAAAAAAAAAAAACAGCCTCAACATCCCCTTCCTTTCTACTCCTTGAGTTCTCTCCACCGCTCCAAAATGTGTTGATTTGACTGATTGTAACCCTTCCTTTTAATGTTTAGTTCGCCCCTTACTGCTGATTGGCAGTTAGTGTGTTTTGGGAATCATTTATTGGTCTTTGAAATTTGAGTATCAAATTAGATACAATTTATGAGATTTAAGAAGAAAATGACATTCAAATAAAACTAATCTTTCTCATTTTCATAATTTTTAGGAAAACCAAGAAATATCAATAAAGAGCTTCAATTCGTTTCACAAGTTTTCACCAACAAAAGTGCTCTCTTTTTTTTTTTTTTGCAGGGTCCTTTTCTGTTGATGGATGTTGAGAAAATGTGAGAGCAAGTGGAGTGATTCTTTTCTGGTTCTTTTTGAGGCATGCCATTTTATCCATTTATTGGATTCATTTAATTGCCCTTTTGTCATAACCTAGTAAGTATTACTGACATGCAGTTTTAGGTTCAAAATCATTTGCATTATTACTATACAAACGCAACTGACACTGTTTAGTTTGTCACAATGAAAGTATTTTTAGTTAATAATTACATGGCTTATCAAAATGTTTAAATAAGCCATAGACATTACTCAGGAACCTAACCCTTTAGTGTCATATCCTGTGAATCACATGCTTTCTTTAACTTTTAACTATGTTAAAAACTATTTTTGTTGCTTAATGTTATTGTGGAAACTGAGATATACTACCATTTAAAAGCTTGGGCTAAGTAACGAAGAAATTTCACAATTTATGTGACATTGATATACTTACTACATAAGATACTTCTTAAAAATGTGTATGTGTAGCCTATATATACAGTATTGTTCAAAATAATAGCAGTACAATGTGACTAACCAGAATAATCAAGGTTTTTCGTATATTTTTTTTATTGCTACGTGGCAAACAAGTTACCAGTAGGTTCAGTAGATTCTCAGAAAACAAATGAGATCCAGCATTCATGATATGCACGCTCTTAAGGCTGTGCAATTGGGCAATTAGTTGAATTAGTTGAAAGGGGTGTGTTCAAAAAAATAGCAGTGTGGCATTCAATCACTGAGGTCATCAATTTTGTGAAGAAACAGGTGTGAATCAGGTGGCCCCTATTTAAGGATGAAGCCAACACTTGTTGAACATGCATTTGAAAGCTGAGGAAAATGGGTCGTTCAAGACATTGTTCAGAAGAACAGCGTACTTTGATTAAAAAGTTGATTAGAGAGGGGAAAACCTATAAAGAGGTGCAAAAAATGATAGGCTGTTCAGCTAAAATGATCTCCAATGCCTTAAAATGGAGAGCAAAACCAGAGAGACGTGGAAGAAAACGGAAGACAACCATCAAAATGGATAGAAGAATAACCAGAATGGCAAAGGCTCAGCCAATGATCACCTCCAGGATGATCAAAGACAGTCTGGAGTTACCTGTAAGTACTGTGACAGTTAGAAGACGTCTGTGTGAAGCTAATCTATTTTCAAGAATCCCCCGCAAAGTCCCTCTGTTAAAAAAAAGGCATGTGCAGAAGAGGTTACAATTTGCCAAAGAACACATCAACTGGCCTAAAGAGAAATGGAGGAACATTTTGTGGACTGATGAGAGTAAAATTGTTCTTTTTGGGTCCAAGGGCCACAGGCAGTTTGTGAGACGACCCCCAAACTCTGAATTCAAGCCACAGTACACAGTGAAGACAGTGAAGCATGGAGGTGCAAGCATCATGATATGGGCATGTTTCTCCTACTATGGTGTTGGGCCTATTTATCGCATACCAGGGATCATGGATCAGTTTGCATATGTTAAAATACTTGAAGAGGTCATGTTGCCCTATGCCGAAGAGGACATGCCCTTGAAATGGTTGTTTCAACAAGACAATGACCCAAAACACACTAGTAAACGGGCAAAGTCTTGGTTCCAAACCAACAAAATTAATGTTATGGAGTGGCCAGCCCAATCTCCAGACCTTAATCCAATTGAGAACTTGTGGGGTGATATCAAAAATGCTGTTTCTGAAGCAAAACCAAGAAATGTGAATGAATTGTGGAATGTTGTTAAAGAATCATGGAGTGGAATAACAGCTGAGAGGTGCCACAAGTTGGTTGACTCCATGCCACACAGATGTCAAGCAGTTTTAAAAAACTGTGGTCATACAACTAAATATTAGTTTAGTGATTCACAGGATTGCTAAATCCCAGAAAAAAAAAATGTTTGTACAAAATAGTTTTGAGTTTGTACAGTCAAAGGTAGACACTGCTATTTTTTTGAACACACCCCTTTCAACTAATTCAACTAATTGCCCAATTGCACAGCCTTAAGAGCGTGCATATCATGAATGCTTGGTCTTGTTTGTTTTCTGACAATCTACTGAACCTACTGGTAACTTGTTTGCCACGTAGCAATAAAAAATATACTAAAAACCTTGATTATTCTGGTTAGTCACATTGTACTGCTATTATTTTGAACAATACTGTACATATATATGTGTGTGTGTGTGTGTTTATATTTATATGTACTATTCTGTGCCAGTATCAGTAGTGAGAGCACGTTGTTCATGCTGCAAATTTCAACAACAAGAAGTGCTTACCAGATGGAGAGGGACACCACTGCTATACACTAGTTCCCAAAACTGGTCCTGGAGGCACCCCAACACTTTACGTTTGATCAAACACACCTCATCAGCTCATTATAGAGACTCCAAAATCTGAAATTGGTGTGTCAGAGAAAGGAGACATGCAAAATATGCAGTGTTGATGTGCCTCCAGGACCAGGGTAGGGAACCACTGGTGTATAGCAGTGGTGTCCAATCCTGCTCTTAGAGGGCCACTGTCCTGCAGCGTTTAGCTTAAACCCAATTAAACACACCTGAACCAGCTAAACAAGGTCTTTATAGGCACACTAGAAATCAGACAGGTGTGTTTATGGGATTGGGGCTATCTTCTGAAGGCCAGTGGCGCTCCAGGAAAGAATTTGGACACCCCTGGTGTGTAGTATGTTATGTGGGACACAGAGAAGAGTCAGTTAAGCGCGACCTCTGCTGGTGAAGCTGTGGAACTGCAGACTGACAACATGCGGATGTATAACGTCATCTGAGGCAGATTTTGCTGAACACAGATCAGCATTTGAGGACGACTTTTATCAGTAAAGTGCTTTGCACTAGAGTTTGTATAGCGTATGCTACGTCTATTATGCATTGTTTTTTCTAGTAGTGATCTGCCAATGTATATTCATGTATTTGTTAACCATATTATGTAAAAGCGACATGCATGCATTTCTTTTTGAGAAAATGTATGCACATCTAACTTCTGTATTATACATTATACATTGACTAAATAATATAGCCCTATCTACATAAACATATTTTCTGGTTTATTTGGCTTGTTGTGAATTAATGATGTAGAGAAATTCTGCCCTTACGCAAAACTGAAAATATCTGACAAATATGGCTTTTTAAAAAATTATATTTAATTCATTCTTTATTTGTTTGTGTGTGTGGTGGGGTGGGGGTGGTGTCTGTGCAGGAAGGAAAGAAAGAGCACAAATAACCGCATTTTAGCTTGTTTCACTATAAGCATGAGAACAACATACATGGCAACATGAAAGCTAAATATAGCTGTGGAAAGCCTGCAGTACACAGAAGAGCTTTTCTGTCATGAGTCACGTCCCTCTGATGCCCTGCTGCTCACGCTCCTCATCATCACACTCTTCCTCTTTCTACAGAGTGATATTGATGGAGTACTTGCCTCCTGTCAATTTGTAGGTACTCATTACGATAGACACTTTTAACTTATGACCTATGGCATCTTCAAAAATGTTTTATATTGGCAAATCAGTGAACACGGTAACAAGGTATTTGGTATTTGTTATTTACCAAAATGTCCTTGAAACATGGCCCTGCAGTACTGTGAGTATTGTTAGCTCTTGTATGTTTGCGAATAGAATAGAATAGAATATATATATATAGATATATATATATATTGTTTTGTGTGTGTGTGTGGTTTCCAATAATCCCCGGCAACTAAAACATTAAAGAAATTAATTGAAATTAAATAAACATAAAAAACAAAGTAACAAAAGAAAACAAAACCAACAAACAAAAAAAAAAAAAAACTAAAGGAAAACAAAATATAAAAATATATAATATAAAAAATGTAATTCAAAATATTAACTAAAACTAATATATCAAAGTTACACACATATTTACCCACAAGAGAACAAAGTAAATAATTAAGATTAACCAATAAACACAATATAAATATACCAATGAATCAATACAATAATAAACATCTAGATGAAGCAGAAAACGTATATTTCTATTTGTTAAGTTGCTTTAGAAGAATGGTTCTAAAGCAAACGCTGAAATGTAATATTATTTCTTATATCAATAAATCCAATAATTCACAACACAAAACGTAATGTCCAAATGAGAAAATTTCTGTGGTATTATTCAATAGTGAAACTGAGATGTAGTTAATGGGAAGTGGAACTATGGTTAACTGCTCTGTCTGGCACAGAAGCTCTGCAAGGTGAATGGAGATCTCTCAGGATTAGTGGATTGAGAGTGACTGTTCAGTATGAAGCACTCGGCACGCTCTGAATGAACAGAACTGAATGTCCTGTTAAGGACAAATCATAAAAAGCCCATCACCTTCAACTTAACCTTTCCAAGACAGAACTGCTTGCAATTTCACTATCCAGTTAGATGCATCATCCACAACTCCTTCAAAAACAGCCAGAAGCCTTGGAGTTATGATTGATGATCAGCTGAATTTCTCAGACCAAATTGCTAAAAACTGCCCAGTCCTACAGATTTGCTTTATTTAACATCAGAAAGGCCCTTTCTTCCAGAACATGCTTCACAACTCATTGTTCAAGCTCTTGTCCAGACTGGACAATTGCAATGCTCTCTTGGCAGGTCTTCCAGCCAGTTATATCAAACCTTCACAAGTAATCCAGAATGCGGCTGCAAGATTAGTCTTTAACAAGCCGAAAAGAGCGCATGTCACACCTCTTTTCATCAGTCTTCTTGTTTTGTTTTTATTTATTATAACAAAATTATATGTATTGGTCTAAAAAAAAAAGTCTGCTAAATGACTAAGAGCAAATGTCTGGTTGACAGTTTTTTGCATCTTATCCTCATCTCAGCAGGATGGCAGAGAATATGAAATAATCTCCTGAATCAGGGACGCTCTGCTAGGCATGCCACTGCATACCCTTGAACTGTCATCAGTGAAGCTTAGCGTGTGTTCGTGTGTGTGTGTTTGTGTGTGTGAGTCTTACCATGACTGATTATGAAATCATGTCAGATGAGGATCATGGGGTTTATCTCAGCACCGATGCAGTAGGACGTTATAGGACATGAGAATGAGGAGGGATAGCTGTTCTTCATTACAGTAAAGTGAGACGCTGTATCACTTTACAGATTTAGCTGTAAGTTGCTACAATGGTGGTAACAGATATCCTACTATTCCAACATTTCTTCTTCCCTAAAAAGCTTTTTGTAAGTGATTTACCCTCTACATCACACATTGTGGTTGCAAGAACTTTACTGTAAAATTATAGTAGCAGCATGTTATTTTTTTATTTAAATTCACAGGGGGAAAAATTTATGTTTTAACACGACACTAAAATAATGCAGCATAAAGAAATAGTTTACCCAAAAGTGAAAATCTACTCACTCACAAGGGATCCGATATTCCTTTATTATATTGCTTTTTTTTCAAGGAAAATAAGTGATCTCGACTAACTCTTTTCGCTTCACAAGACATTAATTGATGGAATGTAGTAGTATGGATTACTTGTGGATTATTGTGATGTTTTTATCAGCTTGACTTTATCTCGACTTTATCAGTCGCAGACAAGAATGCATTCTTATTTGAAGCCAAAATAATCACATATCACTTTGAAAAAACTGATTATAGATTCCCAAGTACATACCATTCCTCATCTTACACAACCTGAGAGTGTAGCAAGAATCAATCTGACTTGCTTACCAGATTCAGTCTATTCCCACAGGCCTTGAAATCCACAGAGGCAGCATTTCTGTAACTTGAACTCTGGTTTTCGTCATGCCACTTACTCTTTTGTTACCCATTGACTTCCATGAACAAAATACATTTTAACTGAAACTGTATGGCTTTCTTCAAAATTAATTATTTTGTTGTTCCACAGAAGAAGGAAAGTTTTGCTTTTGGGGCTGAACTATTCATTGAAATAAAAAAAGTTGCTCATTTTATCGTCATCAGCCTGAATTTCCTCAACAACCACATAATTTGAAGTATTCATGTCCAGTGCAGGCTGTTTGTTTAAATCCCCGTGTGCTGTATTAGTGATGTTTGCCTTAGCCAACACCACTAATAAAAGGCCACTTCAGTGTTGTCACCAGCTGTGCCATCCTAAGCAAAAACCTCTCTGCAGAAATTGCTTACAACATCCTTGAGGCCAAACTGGATCTGTGACGTGGAACTAGAGTTTGCAAGATTCTGCTTCACACAGATAAGAAAGCTCTGTGAAGGAGCAGCCCTATTAAAACCAGACCTTAGTATGCATGAATTCAGGTTTGGCTTTTCATTTTGGCTTTCTGAGCACCTTATCATCAATGCATTCAGCACTAGAAATTATAATGTGAAACAGCAAGACCACTGTAGCTCAGCCAAGCAGGATTATTATGGTTAATGAAAACCATAAAACATTTTTATTTAATTGACCTTGATGTACTAAAAGTACTAAAATAAAATTTATGAAATCTATGTAGACACACACACATTATATATATATCATACATTAAAAATGACAAAAACACAAAACAAAATTAGTAATATTTAAACTAAAATTGAAAAAGAAAAATTAAAAAAAAGTTTATTAAAAAAAAACTATAATAGTATCTCAACCACACTAAAATAAGATGCTGCCAAGATGCATGACTTCTAAGAAATACTGCAGGTTATGGACTAAACAAAAGAAGAAGCATTGTTTCCAGAATCCTGGATGATTATGATTTACTGACAGCAGTTGCATTTGAGCATTTCACTAGCAGCTGGAGTAAACGGGAAAAGCTGATTGAAAACATTATTTTTTTGCAGATCTGTTTGGTGATGCTTATGGTGCAGTAGAAACACAGCTGTCAAGAATTGTAACAGAGTCAAACAAACTCATGTTCTCAGTAAAGAAATTCTATTTATTGTTCAAAGGAAGTCTGTGGAGAATTACAGCAGTACACAAGACTGAACAGCTGCCTTTATCACATAACACAGTACAGACAAGAATGAGGTCAAAACTTATATGAATAGTGAAATTAGTAAAAAAAATCACTATGGCTTCCCAGGTGGTGTGTATGGCTAATTCTTGTGGTTACAGAAGGCCTGAAAATTAAAACGGTCAGGAAAGGGATTTCACTCCTTTTTCTCTGATCAGATCATAAAATGTATAACACCCACTCAATATCAGTAAGAGAAGGATAACAGAGGGAAGAGTTGCTAACAGGCACACACATTTTGACAGATCTGGGAGAAGAGGAGAAAACAGGTCGCAGTAAGACTTAGAAATGTGACAACTTAATATACAGAGGAACAGACTGTTGAGAAAAAAAAAAAAAGATTAGTGTTATATTTTAATTTGGGTTGCTGAAAAATGGAATACAAACTAAATTGAGAACCTTTTCAAGTCTAGTTTGTATATTTCACAATTCGGTCATTAATTTTATATGTTCTTCAAACCATAAAGACTATAGGAAATATATGGAAAACCAGTACGAAATATTTCCCTATATATAATTGCATCCGAGTTTTATTTGTTTAAATAGCCTGTTCAGGAAGCATTTATAATTGATTCTATATTGATGTCTATATATAAATATATTTCTGTATATATATAATTTTTTTCTGCATATTGTTTTTAAAAATAAATCTATTTAAACCCAGTTGGGTGTTGTTCTACATTTGATTTCCTTTCCAGTTATGTCACCAAAGCTCTCCATGTGTTAAATTCGAAAACTACTAAATTTGTCCCAGTTGGATGTTTGCCTATCAGGCAAACCAGTATCATTCCCTTTAAGGGAAGAGCCAAATCAAACCCAGTATCGATGGTAAATTTAGTGGTATCAGCACCAATGCACTTCCCAATTTAGGACATACAATCAAGAGTAATTTGCACTCAAGATGCAAGAGGAAAACAAAATAAACTCACTGGCCCGTGTGAAACTCTGTCTTCACAGTGGGCCGGCGGAGCACAGTTTTAAAGCACCATTTTAACTGTTTGTACATTGTTGCTTGAACTGTATTGTGTGTCCACAAGTTGAACTCTTTAACAACCTCCAATTTTTACACTGTTTGATCTGAGTCTTTTATATATATATATATATATATATATATATATATATATATATATATATATATATATATATATATATATATATATATATATATATGTATATATACACACGAATTAGCAGAGAAAACGTCCTGAATGAGCTAGTTATGAGATTCACACCACATCATTCAGATGATGCTGGTTTGCTCTCCATCATATGGAACAACACCAAAAACACTTATAGTAGACATATTCATCGAATCTTGATACACTAACACTAAACATCCCTGTCGACTCGTTTGTGAACTCAGTAACTCAAGTCTCTGGGTGAAAGGGTGTTTTTTTTTTCTTTGTAAAGGGGAGAACTTTCAAAATGACAAGACCTATAGAGCAGCCAGCAGAAATATCCATTTATCTAGCCAAACATCTATACTGCTTTAAAAACAGGATTCTCTTACATATACATGACAGTGTTTATCAGTCAGACCTCTTTATTCGCCGTGGAGCGTTAATGTTCTTCGTTTCATGCACGGTAATTCTTTCCCCTCCTGCGCGCGCGGTTCTCGCTCTGTGCGGTTCAGTCGTCCTCCAAGTCGTCGCCCTCCGACTCTTCTCCAGCTCTCCGTTCGTACGCTTTATCTCTGTGCCGCTCCTGGATCTCCTTCATCTCCTCGGCGTAGCGGCAGAACGCTCCGCCGAACTTGCTCCAGGCTTTGAAGGGTATCGTGATAGAGTTTCTGTAACTGGGCTTCACCTCGCTCACCCGCAGAAACACCCCGTACTTGTTGGAGCCCACGTCGAAGAAGAACCGCTTGGAGTCCACCGAGATTGACGTGCCCTCAGGGAGCTCCCCGTAGCCTCCCGCGCCGCCGCCGCCGCCGCCGCCGACCAGCTCCTCGTCGTCCCCGCCGTAGTCGTCGATCAGTTTAGCCAGAGCGTCGCGGAACTCGATGAGACCCTGAGCTGGAAGGGCGATGGTTTGCCCGGATTGCATGCCGCCCCCGGGCACACCTCCTCCGACGCCAAAGCCACCAGGCCCGCGGTTGACGGTCTGACGGATCCGGAGGAACCTCCCCCGCTGGTTCTCTTTCAGATCGAGGTAGTATTTGCGGTTTTCCCTCACTAGGAACTCGCTCTTCAAGGCCCGTCTAGGCCCGCCGTCCTCGCCGCTGGAGGACTGAGCGATCTGCTCCGGGGTGCTGGGTCCGAGCTGTGCGTAGTGCTCGATGAAGTCCCCCAGGTAGTCCCGAAACTCCGCCGCGACAGACATGGAAAGTGTCAAGCGACTTTTGGAGCCCCCAGCGCCGACCTCGGCGATCTTGATGAACCTGCCCTTCGAGTTTTGCTTCACGTCCAGATAGAAGCGCTTGTTTTGGATGTCAAGCCGTTTGGACGCCAGCTCCTGGGTCTCTTGATCCCTCTGGAAAGGCTGGAATCCGCTTCCTCCTCCGCCGCTGCTTCCACCGCGCTCACTCCCGCTATCCCCATCCGCCATCTTCACCATCACCCAGAGCTGCGTTTTTTTTCCCCCACCCGTATTCCATCAGGTCCCGCCTTCGAAGGCATCAGAACGTCGTATGATTGGCCCATAGCTCTTGAACGTCATCTCCTTAGGAACATCTTGGATTCGGCGTTTGACGTGTCAATCATAAATTCGCTTCTCCAATTGGATCGCAATATGTCCGTTATGCGGGTAAACACCGAGTACTCGTTCTCTTTGGTTCACTGGGACTGTCTGTCAATGGATAAAACCCACCCTGTTGTTTTGACAGAACCATTTGCGATTGGTGTACAGTGGTGTCGATAACGTGTTAACACAAGCATTTTATTGCAGATAACACTTGGCCATTCCAACGGTACATAGAGAATACACCTATTACAGTTTTATATCCATTTAAATATGCATAGCCTATCAAAACTTCTAAATAAATTTGTCACAGAAAGTTAAAAGGAGAATATTTTCTCTTTTACAAAATTTTAATAGGCATACTTTTAATTTATAAATAAATAGAGAACAGTTTAATGAGTGTAAAAAAAAAATTATACAGTTGCCCCAAGATATTTTTACAATGTATTTTAGTTTCTGAATAATACCGTTGTCTAGAGTCTTCTAGATTAATATAATTTAAAATTGGATTATTATTTTCTTAATAATTATCATTAAACAAATTATTAAAGGGGATAATTTAATGCGATTTCAATTTTTCCTTTCTCTTTGGAGTGTTACAAGCTGTTCGTGAATAGATAAGATCCCTAAAGTTGCAAAGACTAAAGTCTCAAATGCAAAGAGATCCGAGTGGGGGACCTATGACGTCACTCTGTAGGTGAATCATATCTTCCAGAAGAAGTGTATTATATTTTATTTTGAGATATTGGTAAAATTGCAATACATTGTTTAAAGCTATGTATATTATTATTGTGAAATGCTTCAGTAAGTCATAGCCCCGGGGCACAGTGAGGTCTTAATGTGATCTTGGACTCTTGGATGATGGAACCAGAAGTGCTAAAATTCTAACTCGCCTCTGTTTTGTTTTGTTTTTTTGTTTGCCTAGAAAATGACATCATAGCTCCACCACTTTATTCAGAAAGATGAGCTTTGTAAAAAAAAAAACTATGTGTTTCAGAAAGGCAGGGCATAGAGGAGAAACAATAATGTACAATATTTGGAAAATAATATATTTTTTTAACCTTAAACCGCATAAACACATTTCATTACACCAAATACTCTAAACAATGTTCTTTTAGCAACATATGACCCCTTTAAGTCTTCAGAGACTCGCGAAAAAAATAATTGCGAAAAGGGTATACAAATTCAGAAATGTTTACCTTCATGTTTATACATAGCCAGAAAAAAAAGATACACTGGCAACGTAATGCAAAGTAAATATTTTACAGATAATATTAAAAAATTTGTAGCACTTTACACTAACTAGCACTAGTATATGGCAGTATGAAGATAATTATTTATTTACTGTACAACATGTTTTCTAAGAGCTGGCAAAATCTCTCTGGACCCCTCTTTGAACTGTTGCTGTCTGGCCAGAGCACTGAGCACCGGACATTGGAAAAGTTTCTTTCCTCAGGCCATCTACCTCATGAACAGTTAAATGTTCTCTCCACTGCTCAATAAAACATGCAATACCCAACCCTATACTCATATTTATTATACGTATGTTATTGATTTAATTTATCTTTCATCTATCCACATTCCCTTGCATAATTTGTCTATATCACATCTGTACAAACATTATATCCTTATATCTTAGTTTACTGTCTCTTTTGTTTTTGTGACCCTGGACCCAAACCAGTTAATTCACTGGGGTATATTTGTAGCAATAGCCAAAATAACAGTGTATGGGTTAAAAATTATAGATTTTTCTTTTAAGCCAAAAATCATTAGGATATTAAGTAAAGATCATGTTCCATGAAGATATTTTGTAAATTTCCTACTATAAATATATAAAAACTTAATTTTTGATTAGTAATATGCATTGCTAAGAATTCATTTGGACAACTTCAAAGGTGATTTTCTCAGTATTTAGATTTTTTTGCACCTTCAGATTCCAGATTTTCAAATAGTTTTCAAATTTTCAAATAGCATATCGGTCAAATATGGTCTGATCCTAATAAACCATACATCAACGGAAAGCTTATTTATTCAGCTATATAAATTTCAATTTCGAAAAATTGATACTTACTTACACATTTATTTTTACTCACTTATTTTTATTTGGTTATTTGCGTCTTGTCACTTCTCAACCTGACTGTGTCCTGGAAGCTTCTGTGTGTACTTGACAATAAAGCTCTTTCTGATTCTGATATATATAAATTTTTACGCTAACTAGCACTTGCCTTTTTACACATTGTATAAATGTTTTTATGCACAGAAAATATACAACAACGTATATGTTTTTTCATAAGTAAGGGTGTCATATAAGAGGGTCCTTTGCATAATTTTTTTTCAAAGTCCGACTTGGTGCAAATACATTAGTGCATCTAGTATTATTCCTCGCCGATTTATTATTATCCAAAAATGTTTTAACACTTGATTTTGAGCTCTTGTCGTTTTTGTCAGGTCACTTGGGACTTTTAAACAAAAAGGTTAAGTGCTTTCTGTGAAATTTCAGGCAGTGTCACTGTCAAGTCCCGCCTACGTGTTATCTATCCGCACAACGATGGGGGATGGTAGACGCAGCTACATGACGATTTCTCATTGGCCTTCTCAAAATTCGAACCAACAACAGACGTTTTGATTGGCTGCTTCCACCGCTCGGTGTGCCTCTAGTGTTTGCAGCCGAACGGGGTTTATTGTTCCTCCGAGTCAAGAGGCGAAATAGATTGTAGATAGACCTCCCCGGATCCCATTCAAAGTAATACTTCGCTGAAATGGTATGTAATTCTTCAGTACTGGTCTGTATAAGTGTTTTCTGTAACGAGAAATATCCCTCCTTTTTGTTTTAGAGCTTAGTTGTCGTCTTTTTTTTTTTAAGATTCTGCGCTAGCTCTCAGCTAACGCTGGTTGGATTTTGCTCTTGCTAGCTCGCGGGAGTACGTTAGCTCGTGCTTATAGCCGTTGTGTAGTCACTATTTATTTAATCACGACGTATATGGTCTAGGTTTAAATAACTAACGTATTGAGCCTGGCTATCGTATTAATTTGAACGGTTTTGTTGATATAACGGTCGCAGCTGTTGTGAAATTTCTCCGAGCAGGATGGCTAAGCTAAACTATCTATCAGCGGCAGCGTGGAGCTCGCTCGCGATCAGTTCATATAAACTTTATTTACAGTAACTATATAGTTCTTCAGAGACCAGCGATTCCTGAGAATTGCGTTATACATTATTTGCGCGCGTGCGTGCGTGTGTAGGTTAATGTCAGAAACACTGATAAGCTGATCAGTTTTAGCGTGACAGACAGTCATATGAGCGGGAGATTTACCTGCTTTAACATGCTCTTATTCGACTAATTGGCGTTCATTGCAGTGGCAGATGGCACTGCTTAAAGATTTTAGGTAAACTTTAATTCATTTCGAAAGAAAAGCAGGATTGCGTTCCTAATGGATGTTTTAACCATACCTTCTGGGCGGGAAATGGTGCATATTGCCAAGATAAGTGGAGTATTTTCTCCAAACCCGGAATTTTGTTGTTGTTGCACGTTATGTTAAGAGCTGAAGTATTCTGGGTTGTTACTCGCATAAGAGTAATACATTAATAATAAATGTTTTGATTACTTGCACAATAGTTGACACACTTAACTATAACAGTTAATATTTTTAAATGTAAAAGGAAGGGAAATGATTATTTATTTTGTAAATATACTATTTATTATTAAAGTATTTATTATTCTGCAACATTAAATTTGCTATTAAATTTTTAGTTTTTGTCAGTAAAATGGTTACATATATTCTGCGAATGTTATTTTTACATAATTTAAGAAAAAATTATTCAATTAAATTTTTTTTATGAACTGTTACATTTTACATATGAAATTAAATATGTAATACTTCATTTCTGTATTTATTTTTATTTTCGTTTTTATTTTTCAATATGCTTTAAATATACTGAAGGAAATTCAAATGGTGACATACTGTTACTGATTATTCTGATTGCTTTGTGCACTGAAATGCTTGAATGTGTTTGTATCTGAGTCCATCTATTGTTTTTTAGGCAGGAGGAAAGGCAGGTAAAGACAGTGGCAAGGCCAAGGCAAAAGCAGTGTCTCGCTCCCAAAGGGCTGGACTTCAGGTAAGCCTCTTTTTTGGTGTGTGTGTGCTGTTTTTTTTTTTTTTTTGTTTGAATATCCATTTGTTAGATGTCCTTCAGTCAGATGGGTGTAGTTGAGGAATTTTTTAAGTCGCAATTGTCAAAGAAAATGTCAGATACTACTTTCTAAGGCAATGCATATCTGAAATTTGTAGTTCCCAGTGGGTCGTATCCACAGACACTTGAAGACCCGCACTACAAGCCATGGTCGTGTGGGAGCAACAGCAGCCGTCTACAGTGCAGCCATCCTTGAATATCTCACAGCTGAAGTAAGATTCTGTGCCAGTCACCTTCAAAACTGCAAAAGAAAATTAGTGTAGCATGCTACTAATCGTTTAATTCTTGTTGTAGGTTTTGGAGTTGGCAGGAAATGCTTCAAAAGATCTGAAGGTGAAGCGTATTACTCCTCGCCATCTACAGCTGGCCATTCGTGGAGATGAGGAGTTGGACTCCCTCATCAAGGCAACCATTGCTGGTGGTGGTATGTTGGAGTTTAATTTCTTCATGTGCTGATTGCAAACATGCTGCCCTCTTGACAAATGAGGATGTTAAGCACTTGTATGTTTGCTGACTTCTTGCAGGTGTGATTCCTCACATCCACAAGTCCCTGATTGGTAAGAAGGGTCAGCAGAAGACTGTGTAATTGCCGTCGGGGTCGCTATGCTGACATGGACTCAAGGATTTGCGTTTGGGATGTGTGACCAGATCGGCTTGTTCATCCATTCTCTCTTCTTTTTTTTTTAAGTTAATATTAATGTTATACTAGCTAACCACAAGTGATTTGTAGAGTTTTGTGTTAATGTTATACTGCCAAAACTAGAATGAATGGCAAATAAGCCCCGCCCCCATCAACCCAAATGTCAGGTATTTCAGAGAGAGACAAACAGGAAGTGTCTGATCTTTCCTGCTGTGACTGTGGAATTGTTTGTTGAATTGGCCAGAGCTATGGAGCTGTTTTATACTGAAAAACGGAAATGATAAAAACCTTTTATACAAAAAAAAAATTTTGTTTGTTCTTTTGTGTGTTGTCTTCCTCTGCACATAACAAAAATATGAAAGACAATTACATTTAAACCTATAGAGAGAGAGATAAACTTAAATCTACTTTTTAACATAGAAGCGCACCTTTACATGTTCAATTCTTTTTTCTTTGAATAAATACAGTGCTCATTTAATTTAAGTACGTTTCTTTTTCCACACTTGTATGTCTAAGAAATTTAAGATTAATATTAGTTTACTGAAGAGTGTTGGTTAGTGTGATTAGTGTAGCCTGTATGCACTGTAACTCACTTTGGATAAAAGCGTCTTCTAAATGCATTAATGTAAATGTGTGCATTTTATAATTGCACACGGACTGTCGTCTGGGCCGTTTTAAACCGTCGTCAAAAAAAAAAAGGATCACAGTGTGATTATGGTTAAAAGTCTGAATGTTAAACCAGCGGATCATCCGACCACGTAATAAACCATTCCAATATTTTTTTGTGATATTTTAAAAAAATGTCACGAAGTGTGGACGTTAGGTGGCGATCAAAAACCACATAGTCGTCGCGAATCACTTTGAATTCTCTAAATCTCATATTTGCGTGTGGGGGGATATATCTGTGAGTCTAAAATAAATACATAATTAACTTCACCGTGCATTTAACAAGACATTTCGATAACAGCACTCGTGTGTGCAGTTGACCGAAACAGATCTGTTGTTTAAAGCATTTTTCACTCGGAAATACACAAATCCCCCAAGTGTTTTATTCTGGATTTTCTGCATAACCTTTAGTATGTTTACACACAGTCAGACATGTTCTAGAGAGCTGACCGATGCACAAGCACCGATTTATAGCTCATCCAATGTCATTTGTCCACATTAACCCTTTAGGTACCAAATTAATCTAAATGAAGTCTGTGTAGCATCACAAAACTAAAAAAATCATACAGATGCAGAATGATGGTTTTAAATGTCCCATACAGCTGCAGCAAGGTTAATGGTGTTAATCTGACCATGCAGCGCGTGCTTGTGTGTGTGTTAGACCTCACTGTTCTGCTGCGTCACGTGTCATATTGAACAGATTTAACCTGGCTGGGAATTAAAACAAGATCTCCCACACGACTGCAGGCTTTGGGTTATGGGACATCTGCAATGCAGAAGCCTATATATAGCAGAGAGATGGAGGAGAGCAATGGAGGGAGGGGGCTGAGGACAAGATACAGTATTATCAATGGAAAAGTTCCCAGTCCCACAAATATTATTCAGTACTGCAGGTTTTCAGTGCTAGAGTAATTGCACTGGTAAATCACCAATTTCCAGTAAAAATATCACCATGGAGATATATTTTTGTAGTTGTTATAATGCATAATGAGTTTCAAATTGGTGATTAAACCATGTATTAATATGAAAATTGTGCATATATATATATATATATATATATATATAATTAATAATAAATGTCCTTATCGTGTGCCCTTGTGTTTATTGCTTAGTTTCCGCTGTTACTTCAGCAATGAATAAATTTCTCATTATTATTTAGTGAAATGAAGTGACATGACATTCAGCCAAGTATGGTGACCCATATTCAGAATTTGTGCTCTGCATTTAACCCATCCAAAGTGCACACACACAGCAGTGAACACACACACAGACACTGTGAACACACACTCGGTGCAGTGGACAGCCATTTATGCTGCGATGCCCTGGGAGCATGGTTTCAGTGCCAGGGTTAAGAGTCAAACTATCCACTAGGCCACAACTTCCCTTTATTGATTTATTATTTTCCTCTACATTTGAATGTGTAATCATAACCGTTAATGTTCACTGAGATTATTTCTGGCACATAATCATTACTGAGATGAAGCTGTCTTTAAATAATTTAGCTGCATGAAATATTTCAGGACTTCTTTTAGCAGGAAATGGATATGCTTAGTCAGAGTACTCTACATTTGAGTCGGTGGTTGACCATCTGCAAAATATGTTCACCATACAATGCACGATGCGGTAAAATATTTTTAAGTAATGACCACTAAACTTTATTTATGTGTTGTGCCAGTTACTTCTTGCATTAAGAAATCATTTAAACAAAAATCAATAATTCCATGTATTTACATTTTTATTGCAGAAAAAAGCCATAAGAAGTCAGAAAATGTGCAGTCAGCTTGTAATTGTGACTGACAAAATAATGACAATGATATCCCTTATTTACAGGTCTGTTCAAAATTTTGGGGTCAGTAAGATATTTTAATGTGTTTGAATGTGTCTCTTATGCTCATCAAGATTCAATTTATATTATTACATTTATAAAATGTTGTGAAATATATTTTTGATAAATAGTTAAAGTCACAAGAACATAATTTATTTGAAATAGAAATCTAACATTACGAACATTTTTACAGTCACTTTTGATCAATTTAACATCCTTGCAAAGTGAAAGTTATAATAGATAAAGATAATAATAATAATAATAATAGTAAAAATCTTACTATATTGTATGCTATTTTTTTTATAAAGTATTTAATGTACATGAATGTGTTACTGTAAGTAGAACTACCCAACTACAGCGCACTAAACATTCAATGCAAATCATTCAAAGGTTATGATAATCCTGTATGACTCTCTCAGAGGTAAATGAGAGGAATCTCATAGGGAATAGACAAATAATAAGAATCACCCACTGTCACAGATTTTGATGTGATTGTGTGTGTCGATGTAAAATTATGCATCTATGCTAGATGCATAATTTATAAGCTATATCTAGTTCCTAAGGTAATAATATACACCTCAGTCTAAATCAGGGGTGGGGAACATTGATCCTGGAGGGCCTGTGTCCCTGCTGAGTTTAGCTCCAACCCTGATAAAAAAACCTACCTGTATTCTGAAGACCTTGATTAGCTTGTTCAGGTGCGTTTGATTAGGGTTGGAGCTAAACTCTGCAGGGACACAGGCCACCCAGGATCAGTGTTCCCCACCCCTGGTCTAAATCCTACAAAAACAAATTCTAAAGCCTTTCATGTTATCTGCACTACATCTAACTATCCATTCCTACTAAATACAAATGTATAAACAGAATAAACCATGGTACTGAATGATTAGCCTACCATATTTATGATCCAGTTAATCAAATCTTTGAAGAAAATGGTACTATAAATATCCATAAAAGCATGACATTGCCATAGTTTTTTATAGAATTCATTTAGTTGTTCATGTTCATTCATCTCCTTCAGTCAGTTAAATGATCCATTCATGTCTGAGCCTAAGTCTTACTGATTTGTAATCTTAAAGCAACACTGTAGTTTTTCGACCTTCACTTCCGGAGACAGCAAGTGAAGCAGAATTTGGATTCGGACGTGCCTGGATGCCTTTCTGCATTGGAATGCTGCTTCTGAAGGCAGCACTTTAGAGCTTTTGGACGCAGCCTCTGGGTGGAGTTACCCAAAAGCTAAATATTCACCTTTTTCTGGCTATAAAAATTAGCACGGCCATTTGTAAATTCTATTGGTCTAGCTTCTGGTCTCATCTGCGTCCACCTACTTTTAGCTGTACAGAATCATGATGTACTGTATACTGTGACATTATTTACGACTAACAGACAATTGCACTTATCAACAACATAGCGAAACGGAGCACAAGTTAAATGGTGTTGCCTTAAACTTCTGAAAATATTATTGATTGGCAAGACGAGTATAACTATGAAAATCTCATTCAGCTCATTCTAAAGCTTTCACTTTTACTACATTTACAGTTGCTTGAGCATAATCAAATTCCCTTTGGTAATATCCAGTCATTTGAAAAGGAATCATGCAAAAAAAAAGATCCCCTCAAAGATTTGCAATGCTGACCAATGAAATCTACTTTATTAAGTGACCAAAGTGACCTGCATTGCAAAACATCATTGGCCCTGTCCCAGTTTGCACACTTCACATGCACTTGTCTGTTAAGTCCACCAAGATCGTAGGGCACTATCAGAGTTTCCTATCCCTGCCATAGGCCCTCTGTTCCATTCAGAAGGGCTCACCCCTATGCCCTAACTCCCTCAGAGGAGTTAACCCACCGGAGCGAGAGCTTCAAAGGGATTCAGAGGGTTATGGAAGGTTGCTTGAGGTTTCTATGTGCCCTCGATGTATACTTCTGCCGAGCCTGCACTGAGACAAGGCAGACTTCAGTCAAAGTGGCATTATGTACGGTGGCCGAGAGAGCTCAACAGCACTGACCACAATGGAAATGTTTCAAGAAGACTTCAAAAAGTGTCAGACCCGGCTTGGATTTGCTTATTGTGCAGTGGCTACTGGTCAGTGGAGTTGTTGGTGAATTGAAAGGTGAGGGGGGTTTTTTTCATGGTGTTTTTTTTAAACACCATGATTCCTTTATCTTTTGGATATTATTAGCCTAAATAAGCTGAATAATTACATGATTAAATGTAAAACGTTACTTAAGATGGCTAACTTTTTATATCCTCAGCTAAATATAATTTCAAGGTTAATGAAAATAAATTTGCAATGCTTCATTAATTGTTTCTTAATTTGCATGTGTTGTGGTGATTTGCAGCGTGTTTCGCTGCATGTGTTGTGATGATTTGCAGTGCGTTTCGTTATATGCATGTGTTGTGATGATTTTGCAGCGCTTTTCATTATATGCATGCTTCATTTGCTGATGTTTTTTCAACTTGCATGTGTTTTCTTAAGTTGCAGAGTGTTGAGTTGTCTCGGCCACCGTAATTATGTCATGAAAGTGGACTCTGAGGAGGACCGTGAGGTTTAGGGTGTGTTTTGAGACATTTGCCCAAACTGCAAACTTTTTCCTGGCTTTGTTGTCATTTTTAGCAGCCATTGTGCAGCAAAATTCATTCTTTTCTAATACAGCAGCTGCTTACATGTTTAAGAGACAAGCTGTGCAAAGATGTCCCTGCTTTTCCTCTACATCTTGCTCACTGTTGTACCTGCCAGTGACTAGAAACCAACTTTACTACAATTTTTTCTTGCATGCCCAGTGTGCATGAATTGTCATGTGACATGTTTTCGGTAGTATAGTGTGGACAGAGATCTTTTCTGATACGCACTTTCTCCACTTAACAGTTTATAGTTTGACTTGACTCATTTTTTTTTATTTTTATAAACAACAAAAGCTATCTCTACATTGAAGACAACTGACCTGCTTCTTTAAAAAAAAAAAGTAATAGCATTTATATTTGTTTGCTTACCTCCCACAATTGCCAAGTGACAATTATTTGACTGTAGTTTCTGGATAGTGTGTGTATAGGTGCGTTCGTTTGATATAACACATCGATCGGAGACAAAGAGGCAGTGTATGGTACATTTAGTTGATAAATGGTTTTATTTGGCTTTAGGGGAACATCACTGTATCAGTTAGCAGCCATACAGTTAAAGTGTCTTCACTCCCGGACCATCTCTGAAACAGTGCTGAGATGCAGAAAACATGAGGACTCTTTTAAGCAGTTTAGATTCATGATTAAGGCATTTACGTACATTTTTACACACATCAAGCAAATCTATCCCACCCCCTCATATTGTCAAGCTCCAAGTGAATCAGGCCATGCAAACTGAACCTCCTCTTGACTGATTCATTTCATGAATGATCTGTACTTTTTCACATTTGTTTCTATCACATTTTTGGAAATCTTGCTTTTCCTTCCTTTTAGTCTTTTAAATTTGCTGCAAAAATTAGGTCAAATCTCGCAATAAATTTGCTTTAATATCACCATTTCCACAGTTCACCAATTTCCTCCAAGCTTTGATAAAACATTTCTACAATTCTGGTAAACACAGAACTATATTCTGTGGCCAGACATTAAACTTTGTATATGCACAAAGGTTTATGTAAGAAGAAATATTTAAGGGTTAATATCCCTTCACATTGGCTGTTGGTGTGACTGTCTATGACCCCTCTGCCCTCTCTATTGCCTGCCTTTCACCTGCAGGGAGAGAAGAGAGCTGGATCCATCACCACCAGCTGCAGCGCTGCAGACAAACACGGCTGTTTACAGTGCTTCTTGAAGCAGGAAAGCTCTTGTGTATACACACACACACACACACACAACAACAACAACAACAAACTTATAATAATGTACACAGACTCATGCTTTTTTTCAGTTGGGGTCCAGAGCATGCCCAGATCATATTTAAGCCAAAACAAATTTGTGCCTAAAGAAAATGTTACTGTATTTTGGTATAAAAATGTCAAGACCTTCCTTGGCCCGGACATATAACGAAATTCAAACACAAAGCAGAAACACAAAAATAAACGGGCTAAACACAGGAAACTTTTACACATTTTAGAAGGAAACCATGCCACGGATTAGAAAGAAAATTTTGGAAAGAGACACTGGGAAAGAGAGAATAAGAAATATACGTAAAGAGATCAGGATGGAGAGGAAGATTTACTTCAGAAACAGAGATCCGCTCCAGCAAGAATGAATCGATCAAGAGGAGGTCATTTTTGAACACAGGAAGGAATAGAGGGATATTTAGCAGCAATCGTCTCTAAAGCGTCAGAATCTATATTACAGAAGGATTTTCCCAGGCTACAGAAGCACAAAGCACTCTTCTCTCCCAAATCTAAAAGCTGAAACCCTCCCCAAGAAACCCATAAATATTTAATCTTTTATCTCATCTACCTCGTTGATCTCCATGCCGCGTCGTTCGCCGTGCTGTGACCAGTGCAATTAAGCAAACCATAAATGGATGGACGGATGCATTCATTAATGTTCAAAAATGCTTTGCATGAGAATGTGAATGAAACATTCTTTCCCCTATGAGTGAACTTATTTAAATGAACTTTCAATCATGTGGGTATAGATGCCCTTAAATTGCTGGAAAATTGCTGTGCTAGGCTCGTGACATACATTCAGGACTCAAGTGAAATCTATATATAATGGATTTGCTTTTGCTCTATGAATAATTACCTCTTCCAAGTCCAAACTCATTTATTTTTTTAAATCAAATAGCACCGAGAGGTTGGAACCTGCAAACTTGGTCCGTTTTGCACCGATTGCCTGTGCATTTGGATCACCTTTCCTTGTGCTGTCATGCACTACTGGCAATAATGGCACATGAACACCAAGTGTGACTAGGGTCTTTACAGTCTTGATGTGAAAAAGTAACATTTTGCCATCATTTACACTCCCTAATGTCATTTTGATACCATATTATTGCCTTTACATTAGTGAAACACAAAGACTGGCTTAAACGTAAAGTTCTTATGTTCCGTACAACAGAAGTGCATGATGGTTTTTACTGCCAACCCCCACCCAAAACAAAACAAGAAAAGTGGTCCATATGAAGTATAGCAATGTGATCTCACTTGCATTTGCGTTGAATAATAAAAAAAAAAAACAATTGCACTTTTTTCCTGCTAGGTCTTGACCCAAAAATGAAAATTCGGCAATCATTTAATCACCATTTAATCAGTCTTTATAACCTTTTCTGGATCTTTTAAGTTTAAGTTACCTGGACTGACCAAAGTCTAATGGTTTTAGAATGACAGACTAAATGATGACAAGATTTTCATTTCCAGGTGAACAATCAGTTTACATTTTAATAGCAAGTGAGATATGAAGTTTATTTTTCAGATGTTACGCCACACAGATACAACTTCAGATGACTTGCACAAATTGCACAAACAATAATTATGATACTTGAATGAGCTCGGAAGTTTACTCATCATGCACTTCTGTTGTATTAAAAAACACAAACTCCAACTTTCTGCCAAATATCTCTTTTTGAAAGACAGTAAATGATGCCAAAATTACCATTTTTGGCTGAACTACTTCATATACTATCTGCACAGATGCTGTTTAATCTCTTGAGTGCTATACAGAAAACTAGCCAGCCTTCCATTTACTGACTCGTTGCTTTTCCTGCAGAGATCCTGATACATCAGTAGATGAAATCAGCCATAACTAGTGAAATGAAAGTGTAGATGGGTGGATGACTTTAGTGTGGTGGTGGTGGTGTTGTGTGTTGATGTGAATTTGGCAGAGGGCCAAAGAGGTAAGGAGGACACGGAGTGTGAGTGAGTGAAGTATAGCAGTATAGCAGATCGGAGATAGTACGCAGCTTTACTTGCTCTTGACCTCAGCAGCCTTTTCACCCTTTTCACTCTTGCTGTCTGCCTTATTGCTATCGCTCTTCTTCTCCTTTTCCTTCTCTTTCTCCTTTTCCTTTTCCTTTTCTTTCTCCTTCTCCTTCTCATTCTCTTTCTGTTCCTTTGGGATTTTCTTTTCCTCCTTTTCCTTCTTCTCATCTACTTTTTCCTTTTCCTTCTCATCCTCCTGTTCTTCCTCCTCCTCTTCCTCCTCGCCTCCTTCTTCCTGTTCTTCTCCTTCCTCGGCCTCCTCTCCTTCCTCTCCTCCCTCCTCCTCTCCTTCTTCTTCTTCCTTCTCCTCCTCCTCCTCTTCTTGCTCTTCCTCTTCCTCTGTTTCAGGCTTGGCTTCGACCTTTCTGTAGGTGCTTAGAGCATAAGTGCGGCTCGATGGATAAGAGTAGGCAGACTGCATTATGGATCCGCCCACTGAGCTCAGACGGCATTCCTCACCTTCCAGCAACTTCCTGTTGGGAACGACCATATATGGATAAATATGGAACACTGATAAAAGACTCTAAAAGATGATTACATCAAATGCAAATAGTTTTGAGTCTGACCGGTAGGCTGCGATCTCAATGTCCAGTGCCATCTTGACATTCAGCAGGTCCTGGTATTCGCGCAGGTGGCGGGACATCTCACCTTTTGTGCTCCTCAGAGCAGATTCCAGCTGTTGAATAGTGTCCTACAGAGCAAACAAGACTTTTATGTCTCCAAAAGCACAATTCTGATAGGACATCTAATGCATTTCTTTTGAAAACCATTAGAAAATGTATATTATTACATATATGTTTATAATAATAAAATTAAGAATAGGAGCAAATGTACTAGTGGCCACTAATGTATGTATGCACTCACCTGTAGCTCGCCGATCTCGTTGTTGTGGCGGTCCTCCATGTCCGCCAGCTGTCTCTCTAAGGCCTCGTTATGGGCCCTCAGGGCCTCGATCTCCAGCGTGCGGGCCTGCAGCTGTCGGCGGTACTCAAACAGCTCATCCTTGGTCTGCTTCAGAGCGTCGTTGTTGCGCACCGCTTGCTCAGTTACAGTGGTGAACTTGGAGTGGTACCATTCCTCCGCCTGCTGCTGGTTCCGGGCAGAGAGAGACTCGTACTGGGCACGAATGTCCTTCAGGGCCACAGCAAGGTCAGGCTTACTGACGTCCATCTCAACAGACACCTGAGCATGAAAAACAGTCAACAAACTAATTGTTAAAATGTATCATTATAATGTCAGATTTAGGATTAATCTAACATTAAAATATAAATCTAATGCTAATAATCTAATAACTCTAATATACAGCCTGATCTTATAAATATTGATAGGTTGTTGACAGCCAAAATAGGATTTACACTACCATCCCAAAATGTGAGATTTTTTCAATATTTAATTTATACTTTACTTAATACTTTTGCAAAGGATGAATTAAATGAATCAAAAGTGACATTTATAATGTTTCAAAAATGTTCTATTTCAAAGAAATACTGTTCTTAAAAGAATACTTGAAAATGTATCACAGTTTCCACAAATATATTAAGACGCACAACTGTCTTCAACATTGATAATAATGAAGAAATGTTTCTTGAGCATATCAGAATGATTTCTGAAGGATCATGGGACACTAAAGACTTAAATAAATTACATTTGACAATATTTTAAAAAAGAAAACAGTTCTCCTGAAACTTTTCAATGGTGTTGAATACCATAAATAGTCTTTAGTTCATAACATTGACTAGTATTGATCTGGTTTGGAAACAGCAATTTAATTGCTGATTCATTATTAATTTCTAATGAATAATTACTTCCCTTAACAACTCGATTACATTTGAGCTAAAGGGAAAGTAAATTACAGCTATACATAAAGTATAAATATGAGACATTCTGTAAAGCTGCTCAAATGTGTCAGTGATCATTTGAATATACTGATACATAAACAGGTTTCCAGTGAATGTAATCAATAAACCAATGTCCATCAGGTAGTGAAGTTGCACTGGCAGTGGAAAAGCAGTAGAGCTGATATATGCTGTGCTAATGTTGGCCATGGCACATTTAATCAGTCGTTGAGTGTAATGTGTGGTAATGAAGTTTTGAGCCCTTGGGGCTGCGGGCTGGAGTGCAGACTCAGGGGTTTTAATGCACAATGAAAGATGAAGCTGCCTGAACACTTTCACGGGATGCAACAGCAATTCATCAACCACACGCAGAGAAAAACAATCAATGCATGGTGAGCATCAGCTTACATCAGTTACATTCAAATTTTTTATTTTCAGATAGAACACTGAAAAGAAGTTTATTACTTTTATCCAAGACATTTTTAAATGAAACTCAGCTGGAAATGTTATCTACTGTAGTATAGAAATAGTCTCAGAAGTAGCTGAGGGAATCTAAAGTGAGGCAGTCCCTCTCAAGGACGCTGCAGTGCGGGGTCCTGCTGCTCTCTGCAGCCACACCTAAAATCCTGCGCTACTGCATCCTCATCTGCCATTGGCAAGAGGTAAGGAAGTTTAAACATCCCATCATCGACAACCTTCTTTTAACTCTTAATACATTTCTCCCTCTCTAAGTACTTGTTCTTGTCTTGGTCTGATTCTCTAGATGTTAAAGTTGCATGAGAGAAGGGACTGGCATTATTAATGCACGTTCTGATGGTGCAGTGCAGGGTCGGATTCTCATTGTCGGAGCTGCAGTGCTGTAAATTCTCCCAGACACACACCGCCCTCAATGACACTGCACAGTCATGATACGCAAACCCACACTATGAGTTATTAATAAACATAGCATTTCACTGCATTTTTTAAATACAAAGTTTTTACATGCTTTTCATAATCATATCTTTTCAAATAAGTTTTATCATACATAGTAAAAAGTTGCTAGCTTATAAAGTTATTTCTACCTTATATGACCTTTAAATGACTTTAACTGATGTAAAACAGTGTAGTCAGGTTGATTCACTCATATTAAATATAAAACTATAATATAAATATAATAATTTAAATAGAAACATAATAATATTTAAAATAATAATCATGTTTAAATAAAAGGACATTTTTGTTTCCTGACAAAACATTTGCCAATATATACCATGTAAGCAATTACCAAACCATCTAAAACATGAAATATCTGTCTTAACCACAACTTGTTAGATTTACAGGAAGTTGATAAAAGTTTAATTCCCATAGATCTGCATCTTTATGCCACTGCATAAATTACACTGTCATGAATGACACTGCAAGACAGTAATATGAGATATTAATGACCATGGTACATCAAAACATATTTCTATGCTTTCCATAATTCTTCTCAAATTACTGAATTTTTGCAGATAGTATCTGAAGCATATTTTAGAATAATTGACAAAGATTTTTATATAGTGATTTCAGTTACATCTAAAGCATATGTATCATTTGGCTTTGCATGATTTTAATAATTTTATTTCTATGCTTCTTTTCTATGCAATCTTTTTATTTTATTATATGTTAACTATAAAGTGTTTAGGTTTCTCATACCTGGCTGGCCTGAAGCGACGCCTGTAACTCCTGCATCTCCTCCTCGTGCACTTTCCTGAGGAACGCGATCTCATCCAGCAGGGACTCAACTTTCTTCTCGAGCTCCAGGCGGGACAGGGTGGCGTCGTCCACGTCCTTGCGGTATCCCTTCAGGCTGTTCTCGGCCTCTTCCCGCAGTCGGGTCTCCTCGTCCAGCTTCTCCTTGACGCGCTCCAAAGCCTCGTTCATCTGCACGCAGTCCAGGTGCATCTGGCTCTTCTCGTGGGTCAGATCCTCGACGCGCGCGCGCATCTCGCGGATCTCCTGCTCGTAGAGGTCGTGCAGGCGCGACGGCTCGTTGTGGCGCTGGCGCAGCAGCGCGACCTCCGCCTCCAGAACTTTGTTGTGTTGCTCGAGGTTGTGCACCTTCTCGATGAACGTCACGAAGCGGTCGTTCAGGCCCTGCAGCTGCTCCTTCTCGTTGGTGCGGATGATCTTCAGCTCGTTGGTGATTGCGGTGGTCTGCGTCAGGTCCACGTTGTCCTGCATGGACTGGAAGCCGCCGCCGCGGCTGGATGCGAGTTTGGTCCGGTAACTAGAGGAGGTAATCATGGGGGATGGAGAGCCGTAGGTGCGGTGCTGCTGCTGGGGTCCAGAGCGGTAACTCACCGTCACCCGGGACGGGCTGCTGCCCACGGGGACGCGCCGTGGCGCATCTCCAAAAATCTTCCTGTAGGAGCTGCTCGTGTACATGTCGCCGGAATAACTCATGCTGAAATGGTCGAGATCACAGACCGAGTGAGTGAAGTATGTGGATGTGAGAAGACAGAGAAAGACAGAAAGAGAGAGAGAGAGTGCCAGTCGGGATGGCACACCGGCATCTTTTATAGGCTGAGACCGCGAGCATCATCTGACGCAGGGGCGGTGGTACAGGGGGAAACCTGCAACCCTGAGCAAAAAGACAGAGTCCCAGGAGAGAGCTCAGTCATTCACTGTCTTTGCTGTCGTGGCCCCTCCTGCTTTTTCATGCGATGGAGATAAAAGTGAGGATAAATAAAATAAATATAAATATAAGACAAAAGAAGTACGAACGAAAAGCTACATTTGAGGGACCAAAATGGAGCCTAAAAGTGCCTGAGCTGAAGGCTGTAAGTGGTTCAAAACCTGTTTTGAGAACCTTGAAATTGAAGTCCCCACAATAGGGAAGATGAGGCACCTATTTCCAGAAGATTCCGGGAAACCAAAATATTCCATCGAATATCTTTTGCAGTGTAGGTTATTATTGATCATAATGGGATATTTATTATATTCTTTATCATGAATATAGAGATAGTTAATCTCAGATATAAAGACAGACACACATAAGAGAGACATGACAGACAGATAGATTGATAGATAGATGGATAGATAGATGGATAGATGGATAGATAGATAGATAGATAAAAATAATATAGAAATTATATAGATAAAATGGAAAAAGTAAGGCTGCAGTAACATCAAGCACAAATGTGAAGGAATCAAACTGATTTTGTGAGTGTATGCATGTTATTTCATCGACTGATGTGTGTGAGCAGGTGCTGCATGTCGGTGGGACTGAAGCATGTTGCAGTGAGAGGGAGTGTCTGACTCTGTGTCTGTTGTAATGCGGGTGGCAGCCTGTGCCTCTGCAGTGTCTGAATACTGAATGAGACACAGAGGTCTCACCCTGATGACCCTCCTTGATGCAGAATCCTCTGCAGATTCAAAATCAGCTGACTTTCTGCATTCTCCTCAAACATACAGTGCATCTATAAAAAAGAAAAAAAAGAAAAAAAAAAGGTTACCGAAGACATGCTATGGTGCATGTCACAAAATACATATGAGTGCTGCAAAAGTGTGTGTTCTTCATGAAGCTGCATCCCATTGCACTTTTTCCTGATGAGTCATCAGTATTGGCTGTCGGGGAGCGGTGTGGGGGTGTTCTGAGTGCAGGACTGTCATACACCACGGACCTGGGCTGAGACTAAGGGCAGGAGCCACACCTCAGGACGGGCTTTAGCATCATCACACAGAAACCCCTGGAGACGTGCTGCAGGCCCATGTTTCACTCCACTAGAGAGAGAAAGAAAGAGACATAAAGACCTGAGAACAAGCATTTTCTCAGTTTGAGGTCGATAGGCTCAAGAGCACTGCAGTGAAATCAGCCAAACATGGAATTTGCAATGGACCATTACAATTTCGGACATTTTTTGAATATACATTTTATATTATTCTTAATATAAAAATTGTGTTACTGTAATGAAAAAAAATGTTGATAAAGATCAATAGATGGATAGATAGATATGGATAAAATAAAAAATATATTCTTTCAATACATTAAAATATTCTTATATATATATATATATATATATATATATATATATATATATATATATATATATATATATATATATATATATATATATATATATATATACTGCAATATTGTAAACGTCATTTATTACCAATCATGCCAATAAAGCTTATAAGATAGAGACAGAGATGGATAGATTAATATAAAGAAAGAATAAATATATAAAATCAAAAGAAAGTAGTAAATTTTTTAGATAATTTTTGATGATATATAAATAGATAGATAAAAATATAAATAGATAAAGTAAAAAATAAAGTATGTTTTTGTACCATTGATTTTTTTGTGTCATTATTTAAATGGAGATCAAGCACAAATTCTTAATATGGATTATTATGTTGCCAAAAATGATGCTGACGGATGGATGGACAGTTTTTGTTCCAACAATCAAACTGTCAGTATTTCTGTAAATCAGCCACTAGAGGGCGTGATATACTCATGAATTCAGACTCCGCTCTTCAGCTCTGCTCTGCAGCTACAGTAGAATGAGCAAATTAATGCTGCTCATTTCATTATTCTGCAAATGTCAACGATACATATTTTATTCTATTCATAGTACTGTGGCATTATGATGAAATATATTGTTACAGGAGATTATTTACTTTGTTACAGTGAATTTATTGACACATCCCCATGAATATCAAATATGTATGTATATTTCTAGAACCGCCTGTTGTTTGGTATCTATGTGAAACCCCATCCCACTATGTATACGCACAGAGACAAACATAACTCACCCCGAAACGTTTTAACTGGTTAAAGAGTCAACTACACCACTAATGTATTCACAGAAGCTGTCTCTCTCTTTACACACACACACACACGCGCGCGCGCGCACTTGCGCACATGACCATCACTCTCAAGCCCTCCTTACTGTGTTGAGACTAAAATAGAACTTTGTGTTCAGGGAGGGAATTCCTTGTGCAAATTCACTTAAAGTTTAAAATAGAGGACAAATACAAACACCCTTTATAAATAGACTACTGTAGAACAGGCTTTGAAGAAAATCAAGAAAGTGATTGCAGTCAAACACTATATACTCTATATACACACAGAAGCACCCATTCTTGAAACTGAAAGTTAAACCCTAGCTCTAATTACAGTATTGCAAATAAATAAATATACATATAGATAGATAGATAGATAGATAGATAGATAGATAGATAGATAGATAGATAGATAGATAGATAGATAGATAGATAGATCTAAGTGTAATGGTATTTTAGGCAGGATTTGTTGCCTTAACATAAAGAAGCTAATATCAAACCATGCATTTTAACTGTTCCTGATTTAAACTAAATGCAATTTTATTTTATGGTTTTTCCTTATATGACCTGTTTTCATGGGTTTTACACATATAAGTAGCTTATAGATGATTGCTCAGATGTGTCAGTGTGCTTCAAAGGCAATAAGACTGTGTTCACTCATGTTGTCAGTGTGCTGTGTGTTTGGATTCATGTGCGGCGGAGGGTGGATCTCTCTTTTGTTGCCAGTCCTCTCCTCTCGCTCTCGCTCCCCCTCAGTTCTGCTCCCATGAGATCACAGCCCACATCCAGCCTCTCTGCTCTCCATCTGTTAGCTCACAGCCCCGTGGCAGCTCCACCATGTTGTTTCCTGTATGACTGTGGAGGAAGGAGGCGCTCTGCCCACTCACACTGACCGGACAACAGTTCACCATCATCTGCCACTCGCTTTGATTGTGATGGGGAGAGCGTTGCTCGTCTCATTGAACATGAATGTCCTCAGGTGGTGTGAGATCACACACACATCTAGAGGATGTGATGTCGCACCTGAGCACATTCATGCTCAGTCATGAACTACTGATGAATATTACTTTCATTTTACAGCACTGATTATTAATCTAGGCTAATGCAGTGAAACAGGTTAAAATATAATATATAGGATATATAAAATGCCGACATGTACAATAAAATTAATGATACATTTAAGACAATTAAAATAAAATCATAATAAATTATATTATGTATTATATTATATATTTGTAACAATTGTATCTAAAATATATATATATGAAGAGTTCAGATGCAAAAGCCTCTAAGTGCCATCTGAAATTTTCTACTAAAATTAGTATTTTTATCAGGCTCCTATATTTTTGTTCAGTTTTTTCACTTTAATTGCCTGGAAAAGGAACAGCACATTGCCATTAAAGTAAAATGACTCAACCTAAGTAAGGAGCTTGATAAAAATCAAAATTTTTGATGAAAATTTCAGATGGCACTTAGAGGCTTTTGCATCTGAACTCTTCATATATATATATATATATATATATATATATATATATATATATATATATATATATATATATATATATATATATATACACAGCAGCGTGTATGTATTCCCTCATATTCCGTTGTGTGTTTTAGGGCACATGTGATAAACAGGGCAGAGATGAATGCTGCTGTATATGTGGAGACATGAAGGTTGCTGCAGCTGGCTGCTGGATAAGCTGCCGGATTTGTCTAATCTGACAGTTGAGGGTGGAGAGAGGGGTCAAACAGACTCTAACCCACACACACACACACACACACAAGCACAAACAAACACTAACGCTCAAACCGTCCCACAGACAGTAGCAATAATGCTCAGTTCCTGTCAGAAATATTGACCCACAAATTGCTACTAATCCTCCGAGTTACCTTTGCACTGTAGTCTCTCTACTAGACTACATTAATGCACTGCTAAACAATATTCCGAATATCTATTTTCTTGTTTTGCAGGAAACCATCCACAAAACAAGATCGACCCAGTAAGCTAACACTTCTGTCTTGCATTGACATTTAATCATTTAGCAAATATTTTATGCAAAGCATCTAGTCTTGTGTCATGTTTAAGGTATAAAGCTAAGGTATATATGGACTAAATTTAGAAATATATAGAAAAAAATTAAAATCTAAAAATCTAAATACTCTTTTATACAGCATATACTCACCAAACATTCTCTTAAAAGTAGTTTTACCTCATGCAATTTGACTTCTCAGGCAAGTTAATTTTGCTTAAAATATACAGTATAGAGATACATAATTTTACTGGATTTTTTTTTAAATTATTAATAATGCAATTACAAAATATTGAAGAAATATTTTTAAATGGAATATGTTTCACAATAAAAAATATTTAACTTTAAATTTAATATGCTAGTGGTGGCGTCTTTGTTATTATTTGTAGCAATTTCTGAAATAGTTTCTACAACAAATTTGTTTAGACATAGTTCAACACTGTGGCTGAATGAACAGCAAATCAGAATCAAATGGAGAAGAAAAAAAAAAGACCTCTTCTACCTAATTCCCCTATAAAGCAACTTCCATGTAAGTTATACAATTTTTCTTGGAACCATAGATGCCAATAAAGAACCTTGAATTTGGAGTGTACTTCTATTTTCACTTTGCTCAGAAAATACTAAGTATGCTTATAGAGGGGAGAGAAACAGATCCTTTATAATGACCATAAAGCATTACAGCTTTGCAGTCGTAATCCAAGTAGGCTGTCGAAACCCTGATAGCACTCATATCTCTTCTTCTTAGTCTGGTCTATCGCTTCCGCTTTTGTACTCTAAAAACGACACCTACCCTTCCCCCTTCATACTTCCATCCTCCGTTCTGCTCTCTGATCTAGTCATTGAAAGACAGCGGAGATAATATCTGCCTATTTTCACGGCTTCAACTGCATATTAAAAGATCTGTGGGGCCAGAGAGCAAAATGACCACTCATTCACATAACTGGCACGTCTTAGACCGTCTCAGTCCAATTGTCAAATCATTAAGAGACCTCATGAAATCACAATTAGATTTGTGGCTTTTAGTTCATGAATTCTAGCTTTGCTGTCATCGATATAATATTAGACTTTTTTGGTCCAAAAAAGCATGTATATACATTTAAAATGTACAATATTTCGCATTTGTGATAGTGGACTAAAATTATTGATGATGCATATTGTATTCTACATTGTTCTTCTGACAACATCCCGGCCCTTATATTATAATGACCACCTGCCACCAGCAACTAACAAAGTGCAAGAAATTCAGGATTTGTTGGTGCTTTGCATGATTTTCCCTTCCAGAGCAAGTCAAGCACAAACCCCGCCCAGCAGGCGATTTCATTGGTCAGCTCGGTCACGCAGCCACCTGTCAAGAGAAGGTCAGAAATCCTATGGATGGATCTGATCACAGCAAACATGGATGTTTTCTATCATGATGTGCTACTAATGCTTTCCTAAGCTTATAAGCTTATAAGGTTAAGACTTCATTATTTGATTTAGCATTGTTCAGGTATTCAGCACTGTGACTGACACCAACAATGAAATCATTAGAAACGGCTATAGGTTTGAAATAATGCATGACACTGGTTACACTAACTTCTAACTTTGCAAACCACAGGAAATGGCTAAATTGTGTTGATCAAAAGCTTAGTTTCTTCTTTATTTCTTTTGTCCATGGAAGTAGTCGTCATATTCCTGCCAGGCTGTAATACTATAATACAGCTGTAATACTAAAATAAATCCTACAGTTTCTGTACCAGTAAGTTCTTAAATGCCAAATATAACACCTCTAACTAAAAAGCAGTATTTCTTTTTTTTTTTAGTAGTAACATACTAATTGCAGAAGTTATTGAATAGTAGTCGTTTCAGCATTTTTGTGGATGGCCCTTAAAAGGAGAGTAACACAAAATGTAAAATAAAAAGGCTCCATGTTGTTCTGAATCTGCACGCATAGTTTTTTTTCTGTTAAACACAAAGTATTTAATCCATGCAATAAAAGCCTATGGAGTCCAATATTTTTGTGTTCTGAAGAAGTAATAAATACAATTTTGGAATGATGAAAGTAAATGTTAAAAGTAAAAATAATATTTTTGGTGAACTATACATTTCATAGAAGACTTAAAAGATGAACAGTCTGCAAATTCTATCAAAAGAGCACACAGAATAATTGAACTCAGCTGAACAATATTACCACTATTTTCTCCAGTAAACCTGCTTTATAGTTGAAACTGAAGGTGCAATTATAACCAAAGGTATTGTTTCCTAATTAGAGAATATTGTAAGATGAACACTGTTTTTTTTTCCATTTATTTTTTTCTTGAATCAGTCTGTATTGCAGAAAGTGCTATTTAAATGTGATAATTGCATACAACCCCCACACCTTTTAACTATTGTATAGCAAGGCAGTCAGATGAAATTTACAGTTCGGATGATCGGCTCATAAAAAGTTCACAGAAAAGTGCCCATTAAACAAAAAAGATGGCAGGATCCATGTCACGTACTTCTAGATCTGCATGCGTCAACACATTGATGGAGATAAATTTTTGCCACTGAATCAAACAAAACCAAAAAAAATGTATCTATCTAAATATATATCTTTTTTTTTTTTGAACAGAAACAAACACACTGTTGACATTTTCAGTTTTTTATTTTAAGTTCATTCCTTTTAACCACATATTTAGCAGTCAACATCAAAGTAGCCCAATTCTTAAAAAGTAACAGCATAGAAATGTCCATTTCTGATTGGATGTAAAACAGACAAAAACCTCTTTCGTTTAGCTTACAAGAGGCAGTACATCTTCAAGGACGAGTGTGTGTGTACGTGTGTGTGTTTATGTATATTTGGAAAGGTGTGAAACACCTGAGACGCAGTCACGATCAGTGGGAATGACTGGCGATGGGTTCATTTCAGCAGACCACGTTTGCAGTCAGTTTCTGATTAAACATCTATTGTTTCCATACATTTGTGTGTCTTAAGGCTTTAGCCGTTTCGTACTCTACGTACAGTACATAACCCATATATACAAATCAAAAGTAGTACATCTACCCCCCCGCGGTGACATCATTAACTGTGACAAGCGCAGCGCCGGGACAAAAAGGGTTCGTGTTATAGCGGGAATTCACATCTGTGTGAGTGACAGCACCGTAGAGTCTTTCACGTAGCATTCGTAAGTGCAACACGTTAGCTATGTCCCGCCACTGGTGTCCACAGAAGACGGCGTATGAGAGGAGTAAAGCAGACTCGGAGAGTCGAGGGGAAAAAAGGTCAAACTGCACAGAAAGTCGAGCTTACATCGGTGAGAGCGGGTCGTGAGAAGCTTCAAGACACCAACTGTTAACAAGACACAATCTTGAGAAGGAAGTTCACTTTTTGTTTGCACTTTTTTTAAACACTTGTAATGAAGATAAACAAGACAAAAAAAGCATATCAATACAAAAGGCATATAGCCCTAAACCCCCTGCCCTCCCCCTCCAAAGAGGAAGAAAAAAAAGAAAAATCAAACCCTTTCTCTCTGTCTGTGGACAGTGACGTCACAAACAAGCAAACATGAATATATTTATATATATAGTACAAACCACCCCCTCCCTTTTCCAAAATACACCGTGCTCTAATGCTCTCATGGCTACAACTCACACAAAAATTATACTTATTTTTTATTAATAAATTTTTTGGGGTCTTTTATTTGAAAATTCAAAACTACCAGCATTCTAGCAGCATTCCATGTGTTAAGAATGAACAATTCAGTTTGTTTTTGGTGCATCTAAAAAGTTCTAAAAAATTAAAAATTCTACATTTTAAGATTTTAGTTTGTGATGCAACAGTAGATTTCAGTACATTCAAACATACAGATCCTTCACTAGGTTCTAGAAAGAACCCCCTTTCCTCACTAGTGTTCTAGAAAAACGCTTCTCCCTAGTCTGATCAGGCACAACAATAACAGGCTACTCTCATTACCCACTTTACACAATCGCAGTGCCACCAACACACCAACAAATACGTCCCAATCATATTTTTTTGTATAATTTATCATACATTTTATGCTTTTTTTTTAGTCAACACGTTTTCATTTTTGTGCAGGAAAAAATATAGAATGAACGTTTTTGAGTCCGATTTTAAGATGTGTAAAATAAGATATATATTTATACGTATGTTTATATAGTGCAAATCAACTACACATTGAAACTAACGAGGAGGAGAACCAAAGCAACCACTACTTAAATATATTCTCATATATATTTGTATAGTCTGTTTTAACATATAATGTGATCAAATATAAATACTTTATTCATATACGTACATATAGGGTAGATATCTCTCTTTTTCTGTCAACTATATACATATGACTACATTTAGCTGAAATGGTGAACAGCTGGGCAGCAGGAGTGAAACTGCAATGCAGTGCTGCAGCCACCAACGAACACACACACACACACACACTCTCTTACAATGAGCCTGATGGCGCAGGAGCAGAGGTCTGTCGCTCATACAATAGGTAATCTGAAGCCTCAGACCTTCGTGTCAGCGTCTGCAGTCCATGCAGTGACACAAACCTCTGCTCTACCATGGAATGTGCTTCTAGAATCGCCCTTGGGGCTGAACAGTCGAGAGAAAGGAAAACAGACAAACATGGAGAAAATGCATCGCACACACACCAAATACGCCACTGTCCTTAGAGAGAGAGGAAGAGATACCTGAGATCCAGAAGTCACAATCCTTCCCACCCTGTTTCATAAACCCAACCCACAAAACCCCTTGAAGAATCTCATGCTGCAAACGCTTCAGTCGTTTCGCCCCACGGATGTAGTATTAGTAAAATTCAAAGCGGCAGAAAAAAAAAAACAGGGCAACTAATAGAGATGTTCTCTTGCTTGGGATGTCAGGAATCCACCTGTGAGTCCAGTTGAGGGGTGTATTGCTACCGCACTGATGATTTCGCACAGCATGAGTATTATGAGTGCTTGCTGGGTAAAAAAAAAAAAGGAAACAACAACACGTCAGTAATCTCTGCCCACGCGGGAGTGTCGGGCGTGCGGGTATTAGACAGTGCAGGTACATATTTTTTAAGACTAGCTAACACACTATGCCTGATACATCACTAAAGTAGCTGCAGTCCCTTCGGAGAGACGTTATAGAAAACGAAACAACATGACAGCACATCTTTTGACACAAAGTGATCTTTGCCCATATGGTAGAAGTAGCCCTTTTTGCTCTGTTCTAGCTTCCCAAATCCGTCCTCGGTTATTACGCAGGAAGAGGCAAAACTGGCTTGGGACGAGTGTAAAAAGGCCACTCCTACGGACGTCGTCATCTAAGTGCAAAACACCATGCTCTGGTAAGGTTAGCTAACTGGTCAGGTGACCCAGCCCTGTGTCTGGATGGTACAGTTTTGATTGAAGGAACATAAAGGGCTGCGTAAGACAGCCTGGGTGCGATTGTCCCAGAGTGCGAGAGTGACTAGGCAGTGGGTGTGGTATGGTACACATTCTTCATCTGGCTGTGAGGTCTTTAAGGTTCTTATGAGGGTCTTTCGGGAATGGGAATGTCCCAAATGGAGTGCCTCTCTCCAGGATGGTGGGATGGGAGTGAAGGCAAATGGGAATGGGAAGATCTGAGGGGATTGGTGAAGAAGGTCAGCCTTGAGAGGGCGGAGCCTTGGTTGGCCTTTTCTCCAAGTTAGTGCTGCATATATGAGGTCTGGTTGGTGGACGGCACATCCAAAGTCCAATACTTTCTTCGTGCTTCCTCCTCTTGACTGGATTTGTCAGAGCAAGAGAAAGACCGAATCGGTCACAAAGGAGACAACACCATTGAAGTATTAGAGGAGGACCTTGCTGAAGGTGATTGGAGGTACAGGTTGAAGTGGTGGGAGATGAGTGGCTGAGGAACCCGGGGTGATCTGTGCTCTTATAGACTGCAGCCCAGCGCTGGGCTCTTCTCCTGAGGGTTGGCGAGGCGACGGAGACTGGCACTGGAATAGCCTTCATCGCTGCAGCTACTGCGCAAGCTTCCCTGCTCGTCCGAGTCACTTACGCTGCTGGTGCTCCATTCCAGATCTCCCAACAGATAGTCTGTTCCTTCCACATCGACATCCACCTCTTCTGTAAAGCAAACCACAAGGAAAACAATGTTAGGGTTATTTGGTGGATATTTCCTCTTTATCATTCCGATGTCTGTAGAGCATCAAAGTGAAAACTAAAAACTATGATTAATTGTGATTAGATATTTTATTTAACAGCCCTAATATGATGGTATATTGTGAATGCAAAGTAAATCACATTGGGGGAAAACGTATCTGCCAAACAGCTAAAGTAGGGCAGCAACAACACAGACGGCATGGATAATCATTGATAATGAAAGTTATTTACAGATTTCATTATCAATTGTAGTCATGTCATTATATAATAATGGAAAAATACCATTTACAAACCTGAACATTTTTATTTTAACATTTCATATGATTTTATTGTTTTATAAAAGTTTGTATATTATGTTCATAGGAATGTTTGGCAGATATTCCCTCTTTATCCTTCCTTTGTCTGCAGTGTATCTCAAAACTGAAAAATTATGAAAAACGATAAAAAATTATTAATTAGATTACTCAACAGATTTAATTATCAGTAAGTAAGTCTATGCACCGTGCACAGGAAAGTGCTATCAGTGACATCACCATACTACAGTGGAAAAATACATTTATGTGGAAAACAAAAGGTGTTGAAATCCTAGTAGAGGATCATTTTATATTAACGGTTTCTAATATAATATAGTTCTATTATATTATTCCCACTTTAATATCAAACAATAATAAACGTATATATTATTAACACTTGAATAATAGACAACCATTTAAAAAATAATAATAATTTAGTGATTAGATGATTCTTTTTTATAAAATACAGAAAATGTAATTCTTTGAGTTAATCAAGAAATGATCAATTATCACAATAATTGTTATGTAGCTCTAGACTAGATGTAAAGGTAAACCACGGAAACTACAAAGGTTTGACGGATGATGTTAACACAGATGTCTGACAGTGTGTATACACTGCAAGCAAGTGGTGCGACATGACAAACAAGACTGATCACGTTCGAATCAATAAAGCCATCAACAGTCAGCTTTCTTGATTATAAAGAGAGAAAGCTACTTTTGTTCTGATGTGTCATTCCGCTTGCCTATATTAAACATCATCCGTCAAACTGTCCTGGATGATCCTTGTCTTTTGTTACACACGCAGAGTACAGTCACCCAGCTTTTTTTTTTTAAAATAATCTATTCACATGCACATAATTTATAATTGTGTGGAAACAGCATGGTGCGAGCTGTAATTTCATTTAAAAACTTATTTTCAGTCGATTTTTATTAAGGTTACACCATTTTCATGTGCATTTTGAAGAGTGCTACGTTTAGTCAATCTGGCCCATTATCTCCATGGCAACATTCCAATTTAGGTGTTAGCATTCCTCATGGTGCTGCATGCTACAGTCTGTCTACGTGCCATCTGTTTGCAGGACAGGCCACAGCATATACAAAATAAACTCCTCAAGACAATTATTTGTCTCAGTTCTGGGAAAAAGCATGCAGACTTCCTGTATGATCATCAAACCTCCACTGTGTGTGTACAAGTGAACCTGAATCATGGCAGTGTACAGTTCTGTAAATGACAATCGGTTCTTGGTAGAAGCATTTACATTAAAAAAAAAAAAAAACCATTAGAAGCAAGGGCTTCTTGGTATTTTAAAGGAGTTCTAAGAAGCCTCACAAATGGATCTTACATATTTGACCTTGTTGTGTTCAAGTTTAAAAATGCATGTATACCAATGTGATATAAATGCATAAAAACAAGTCCAGAGAAGAGTTTTGTGTCATTTTAAGTTACAGTTACATTTAGTCATTTATCCAAAGCGACTTACAAATGAGGACAATGGAAACGATCAAATTCAACAAGAGAGCATTAATATGCAAGTTAGCTTAAAGCAGAACAAGTTAGTTGGTTAACTATTTAAATGATTAAAATAAAGGACTATCACGTTTCTGTTTAATGTGTTTATTAAATGAGCAGTACAGGTTTCGAAATGTTGCAAAAGCAAACAGTTTAGTTCCCCTGTTTGTTCTCTTGCTTTAAGTTCACATCCATCCACATTTGTTTAACTTCCTGTCTAGTGATCTGTCGCAAATATTCCCATCAGCATTTGTGTTTGCTTTGTTATCTAAACTAATATTTCACATTTAACTTGTACTTACTTTCATTTACATTGTTTAGCAGTGCATTTCCTGAATAAGCACTGGGCTGCTTCTTACGAACTGCACTATACTCTTATGTGATGAACTTCTTCTCATGTATTTTCAGAACATTTTCAATATTTTTAATTTGTTCTTTTTATTGTTACATTTATTAGTTTAGGTTTGGTTCTTTTTTATTTCTTATGCATGCTGTGATGATTATTTATTTTTGAATTACCATTGCGTATGAAACTCGCCTTGCATAATATTTCTGATTATGGCAAGTTATGATTTGCAATTGCTACTTTTTTAATCAAGTTCAGGTAATCCCCATCTTCTAGATAGAATATGGTAGTGTTATCTACATCTAGAAGTATTTTAAAGGCTGTTTTCACACTTGAATTTAATCTATGGTCCAAACTAGAAATTCACAAATCAAATTAACATGCTAATCTGGGATTAAAATGTTTACCAGCCCAAATTGCTAACCATTAGGCTACTAAAACCCATTAATTAATGTATGTATCTGGCTCCATGACAAATATGTTTTTGTCAGGAGAGAAATGTGGGAACTGTCTTCAGTCTGAAACACACATTACCTGTTTTACTTCCATGGAGCACACATGCTAAACCGTGTGTTATCTGTTACTTTTAGATGTTTCTAAGACTTTTATATAACACGTATATACCTTGGTCGGAGTCCGATTTGTCTGAAGAGACGGTGGAGCCCATGCTGTCCATGCGTGTGCGCTCCACACCCAGCTGCTCCAGGCGTCTGCGCAGGTGCCTTTGCTCTCTTTGCAGCTGGTCTATAGTGTGCTGGGCCTTTCTCTCGCTGTCCTCCAACCTCTGCAAAGACACAGGCATGTTCACAGTCTTATTAGAAAATGCATAAGTGCTTCTTCTACAATCTGAACCAATCTACAATCTTTTTGATCAGAAGGGGTAAACACATTTATAATGCTACAATACATTTCAAAATTATGTTGTTAATTTGAACTCTGTTTAAAAATCTTGAAAAAAAAATCATGGTTTTCATAAAACATTAAGCAACACAACAAGATTACATTTTAAAATATATTGCAACAAAAGTTATTTTACTTTTAAATAATATTTCACAATACTACTGTTGTTACTTTTTTTTTTATTAAATAAATCCAGTCTTGGTGAGGATAAGAAATTTCATTTAAAAAAACAAAAAGATTTAACCCAAAACTTTTGAGCAGTACTGTATGCATCCAGTTCCTTAAAAAATTCTTTATGAACCATAAAAATTGTTTATTGTGATTATCATTATTTATTTTTGATTTAAGCACTGGGGGTTTAGGCTGACAGGAGTTTTTAAGCACTTCTGTGCCGTGCCTAACACAACACAACTTAACTGTGGTAAAAAAAAAAAAAAAAATCACAGAAACTGCCTCGTGTGACTTACTGCTTTAATATCAGATCACAGCATTTTGGTCTTCTGAGAATCCTCTAATGTTTTCATGCCACCAAACAATATTACCCTCCAATGGGCTGTTGGCACATACCTTGATGTGTTCCTTAGCCCTCATAAGTAGGCTGAGGGTTGTGTGCCTGTTTGAGTCTGGTCCTAAGGGCACGAGGGATTTCAAGCGTTCCAAACACAGTCGTAAATGTGCCCTCCTGAGTTGGTGACATGAGGAAAAGAAAGCCAGAGTGTGAGTCATAAAACAATTCACCTTCAACACCACTTTCAATAAGCAGTAGAAACAACATGAATCATAAAAACAAGGAGAATTCCGACTACGATCTGCAAAATTAAAGGGGTCATATGATGCGATTTCTAGTTTTCCTTTCTCTTTGGAGTGTTACAAGCTCTTCGTGAATAGATACGATCCCTAAAGTTGTAAAGTCTAAAGGCTCAAACTCTAATAGATATTCTATTTAAAAGTTAACACTCGTCCGCGTCCTCCTAAAACGCCTTGTTTAAACACGCCCCACGTCTACGTCACTGTGTGGGAAGATTTGCATAACACCGCTTAAATGTTCACACAAATAAGGCGTGACTTTGATTCTTGCTGCCGCCAGGTTGTAGAGATGTTGTGTGTTGCATTGTAAAAGCGAAGCTTGGTTTGGTCTTCCAAAAGAGGACACAACTAGAAATCAGTGGTTAAGTTGTATTAACAACACTGTTCTAGAACAGTCCAACCCAAATATTCAGATGTGTGCAACGCATTTTACGGAGGACTGTCTCCTGAACCTGGGAGAGTTGCCTTCCGTTCTGACTCACAGCCTGTATGTATGTTTTCATATTTAAAAAATTTGCCATTGATGATTCAAAAGTGAGTTTTTCGCACTGTAGGGTAGCGCTTGTTGTTTGTCATTTCCCCAGTCACAAATGCAGACATGGTATTATGTTTATGCAGCATGATGCAACGCAACACGTAAAAAGACAGTATTAAGTCATTATAATCAGTAATTATGTCCTCACTGGATGCAACAAATGCCTCGTTGATAATGTTTTGAATGTTTTTGTCTCGTCGCTCCAGGAAACATCATCACAGTAAGGTAACGGGCGCAAAAATTTCGTCACATGATTAAGGTATTCATCCAATCACAACGCACAGGTTAGCTGGCCAATCAGAGCAGACCTCGCTTTTCAGAAAGAAGATTTTTGGTAACTTTTTTAGCAACGTCATATGACCCCTTTAACAGTTTCAGTTTGTTCCTCACATAAAGGTGTACTAAGAATCCAAAAGACTTATAGTACATGAGTCATATCCAGTAGTTAATCATACTTTCAATGTGCTCGTGTGACATTTTTGAAGCTTTAAAGCTCTTTATAATTGCAATGTGGAAAACAAGCTAATTCTTCAAATATGATCCTTTTCTATTACACAGAAGAAAAACTCATGAGATTTGGACCTAAAATGATTTTTGGATAAACAATTTTTTAATAATATGAAATGCGAAGCATGCCAATTAAAACAAAGCCCATGACTGTAGTAAAAAAAACTGTAAAATACATCAAGACATTATCATTCTGACATTAACATCTAATGGTATGAATCGAACAAATAAACTTTATTCAAATAAGGATCATTAAGTTGATCCTCCAAACGCTGCTCTAGCTTCCTCTGCTTCTTGTGCGTGCCAGCGGGATTCACAGCTGCTGGGGTGTGGTGATGATAGGTGCCAGCAGCCACATGACCTGTTACGCAACCTGACAGAAACTGCAGACTGCTTTGCTTTGCTGCTGTATTTGTACGGAGGCGTGGGTCACAACCCAACTATTTTACTGCTGCTTCTCAGCGGCTGCGTATGAACGTCTGTGTGTTAGCAATGCGTGTTCTGCCAACAGATAAGTGTGTACGTGTTGGCTGTGGGCAGCTCTTTGTAAGCCACTATAGTTTAAGCATTTATTAATTTATATATAGAGAATATAACAAGAGGATGTTAAATGAAAGGAGTCATTTTGCTACATGCAAATGTTGGGCAGATCATGCAAACTGGGAGATCGTAAACACAGAACTGCTGTGAAGACTAAACTAAAATACTATTCCAACCTTATAGAAAGAAGATTCATAACTTACAAATAACAATAACTCCAGATGTATTAGAATACACACTAAAACAGCTAGAATGAACAAAAATAATGTTTTTGATAATAATATAATGGTAATGTAATAAAAAATAATGATTTTAATAATATTTCAAATAATGTACTAACTATATATTTTAATTTACTAGAAATTATTATTATCTTAAAAAGAAACAATTAGAAAAATTAATGTTAAAAACAGATTTATACTTCTTGGGTTTTATATACACAGGCATTATACACACACACTAGGAAATAAAGAAATGCACAATTGCATTAAAATAACATTGAGGCCAATTGTGTTTTTTTCATGTGAATGTTGCTGCTGCAGTTCAAGGCTAGTTTAAAGCAAATCATTAAAGTGAATGAGCAAACACAGGGTAATAGAGAGCAATACCTCACTGCTAAAGAACAGGTTTTGTGTACATCTGCATCTCCAGTGAGACACGTACACACAAACATTCACTGCAGAACACACCCAGACAAAGGGTAATGTTTGCACCGCTGCTCGTCGCTTTCATATAAAGTCCGAAGGTCAGGAATACTATTACATAACTTCAGAATCCGCCACCAAAGTGGTGACATAACCTAAGTGGCCTTGTGTTTGTTAAGCAAATACAGACTGCGTGTGTTGTCCAACATTTCCACAAAATGAGTGCTGCTGTCACAGGGTCACAGTGTGCTCAGATTTGTTTCACTTTCTCATCCGCTTTCTCTCCTCATGCACTTTTGTTCAAAAGTTTAGATTCGGTAAGATTTCTTTCATTAAGCAAGGATGCATTAAATTGATTAAAAGGGAATATTTAAAATGTTAAAGATTTCTATTACAAATAAAAAAACTTGCTTAAGATTTACTCATCTTCAAGCCATCCAAAATGAAGATGTCATTAAATTCAGCATTACTGTATATCATTAGCTCACCAATGGAAGCTTTGCAGTGAATGGGTGCCGTCAGAATGAGAGTCCAATCAGCCGATAAAAACAATAATAATCCACAAGTGACTCACATGATTCCAGTTGATCATGTGTAGCGAAAAGCATCATTAACTAGTGCTTTAACTTTAAACCATTACTTTGGGTCAAAATACCAGTTCTTAATCAATAATTACGGTTCCCCCAGTGAAAAAGTTCATCCCCTGTCGTCCTCACACATCAAAATCCAGCAACATATTTGTTTAGAACTGTTTTGGCTTATGAAATGTTCTTGGTCTATGTATATTTCATTCTCCTCATTCCAACAGGATGAATTTTCACTGGAGAAAGCTAAATTATGAATAGAAGATGCATATTTTAGCTGGAAGCACTGGTTTAAAGTTAAAATGTCTTGATGGATTTGTTTCTTACAAACACAGAGCTTTTTGCTTCACAAGATGTTAACTGATGGACTGGAGTGGTGTGGATTGCTTTTTTGCTTGACTAGATTATTGTGATTTTTTTTTTACTAGCTGTTTGGAGTCTAATTCTGGTTAATCAAATAAATCCAACCTTGGTGAGCAAAGAGACGACTTTTCAAAACATTAAAAAAAATGACACTGACCCCAAACTTTAGAATGGTATTGTATATGGAAAAGCTTATTCCCAGTCAGGAGTCACAACATGCCATGTCTCTCTACAAAAAAAAAAACACCCCAGTTCTGTAGGACACTGTTGATCCATGATCCTTTAAACAGGTCACCCTCTCTTTATTTGAGCCATATGACTATTAGCATAAATCACCATCCTTTGACATCTGACCTCTAAGTAATTGTCTTAACCCCACTGGAGAACTGTACACGCCATGAGTATGTGTGTGTGTGTGTGTGTGTGTGGTGACCTGGAGCTCAGGTTACACATCTTAAACCTCTCTCAAGACAAACAGGCCAAGGGTATGAAAAAAAAGTCCAACTTGAGAACAAACATCGCCTTACAGGCACACCTATCCTCGTAACCTGTAGTTCTGATTGAGATGGTGTGTATCTGCTATTGACAGAACGATGGTTGGCAACTATATAAAAAAAACAGCCTTTCGCTGGGTGAGTGTGTATGACATGTGGCCCATAACTAGTGCAGGGTGAAAATGCATGGCATGTGAGACATTGAGGTCACTGGGACAGTTTCAACTGATACAGGTGTGTCACCGTTTACATGACACTGATTCACCCCAAAAGATGGATTTCTGAGGGGAATTTCAGGTGAGATTTTAACTTCCACAACAGCTGTTTTACTTAAATGTCACAGCGCTAAACTCTGAGCCAGGTGCAAACAAAACCGCCCTACTTTTTTGTAGAAAAAAAACAAAGAAAAAACTCCAATCATACAATAACATTTTGGTCATATGTCACACAACGCATGCTCTCTTATCATTTTAGCTTATTCGGTTACTTTTCCTGTTGTTTTATGTTTTTGTCGTGGTATTGATTCAGTAGTAGTAGTATTGAGATATTTTAGTCAGGTATCATATCAAATCAAAATTTTGGCATTGAAACAACATCATCCCTAAACAAACAGCTCCTCTAACAAATAGATTTACAGTAAGGAAGGAATCAAAGTAATATTTAGGGAAATTATATATCATACTATTTCATTAAAATTATTCTGTCAAAAGTCTGGGGTTGGTTACATTTTATGGAAGTGTTTATTTATTTATTTTTTTAAGAGGTCACTTATCAAGTCTGCATTATTTGCCCAAAAAATATAGTAAAAACTGTAATATTGTTAAATATTATTACAATATCCTTTCTAAATTAAAGAATGTAATTATTTTAAAAATAAAGATATGATCCCAAACTTTTTTGGTAGTGTAGATCTGCTAACCAATAATTCAGCTTGAAAGTTGAACAATGATGTAACTGATTGTTAAAACATAACCAGTCCACAAATATGCATAGCTAGTTACTCCTTGCTTGTAGAGACCATATTTCAACAAAACATACAGTTCAGTTTATTTACAACATCATAAACTGTCTTTGATGCAATGACTAATGACAAGTGGCAACTAAATTCACACCTAAATTATATAAATATAAAATGTACAAAAAAAAAAAGATCTACCAGGTAAAGGAGAAAGACTAGTAATGGGATCAAGAATGAGCCAGATTCATACTCGCATTGTCCACACAAGCACTACCTTCTAGGCCATAGTACTACACTTGTTATATTTTTTGATCCAAAGAGGTTCACGACCACATGAATCATTACTACACAGCTGTTCTGGTCTCACATCAGACATGTTGCCCGTTTATTCAAATCTGCATCACAAATGCACTCCCACTCAAGTAGCTTTATGAATATCAGCCCTGGACTCCATTTTGAAACAAAAGCAGCGACACGGGGAGTCTCGCTTTCCTTCTATGGCTGGATTTTTTCGAAAACAGTAGATGAAAGCCACTCTTTAGAAATGAACAGCGGATCAGTTGTCCGGAGCACTGTGACCTCAGAGCTTTGCACATGTTTGGTCTGATGTATACAGAATGAGACACACTTTGCCAAGCACGAATGGGAGTGGAGCGCGACTTAAGCTGAGTGCATTGTTAGGAGTTTAAAAGTCGAAGTCCAGACACCCTGGTTTTGCTCAGTGTTAAGCCTGACAGCATGTATTATTCAGCGCCTTCGGCAAGCTGAGCTCAGTGTGCGTGTTACCCAAACCATTGAGCGCTGATGACAGAGACATTAAGCCTGGTTCATTAGCGAGATCTTTCCCGTTCGAAATTTCAGGTCACCCATTTATTGAAGGTTTACCTCTAGGTCAAAGCTGAATGGATACATCATCCGACGGACTGAGCTTAATACTCATCTCTAAGCATTATCTGGGGGCTAGTGGACACACATGAAAAGAAAAGGCTCCAAAAAGACTCAAACTAACCATTTGGTCACATTCCCTGGTTGTTTAGCTTTCAATTACAGAAGTTTAATCTTAATCTAATCAGTAAGGTTGTAATGAGGTATAATCCTGCAAGCTTACAGATAAGAACTAATGACTGTGACGATGCCATGAAGGTTATATGGACATACCTGTTCTTCTCCATCTCGTTGTGTGTAGACCTGCAGAGACAGAAAGGCAGAGATGTTAGGAATCATTGTGCTGCTGCTATTTTTATCTACACTAACATTTATGCATTTGGCAGATGCTTTTATCCAAAGCAATATGTATTAGATTGGGAATTCCTTGGGAATCAAATCCATGGTCTCCGATTTACTGTTTAAGTTAGAGGAATGCACACTGAAGGTGAAGTCATTAATGACATTATTTATTTACCCTCATGCCACTCCCAACATGTATGCATTTCTTTCTTCTACTGCACACAGAAGACAGATATTCTGAGAAATGCTGACTTTCGGATCCCATTGACTTCCATAGTATTTTTGTATATACTATAGAAAGCAGTAGGTCCTGAACGCTAGAGAATTTTCATCTTTGGGTGGACTGCACCTTTAATGATGTTGCATCAGTATTATCCTAACCCTATTGCTTTAATTTAAGTTTAAATATTAAACTTCAGCGAGTTGACTCATGCTACAGACATGAATGATTCCTCAAATCATGCAGTTTATTAAGGAGAGGTGTTTTTAATTATTTTCTAAGTGATCAGGCTTGTGATTTTTACTTGGTGGATAATAAAACAGATGCGAGAGGATCTTTTGATGTGGACCATGCTGAAATACCCTGGCAGACACCCACAGCTAGGGCTGTGCAATTAATCGAAAAAACGATTCGATTTCGATTATGAAAATACAATAATCAAGATAAAACTATTATTGCGCCCCATTCCGCCCCATTTTGCAGTGCTGCGATTTCGTTCATGGATAAAAGCCCAATTTCCCATGCAAATCAGTAAAATCATGTAATGTGACATTTGCAAAATGGGACGTGCTTGATTTATTGAAGTATATTTATTCATGTTTTTAAAAGCGTGAAAGAGAACTCAATGTGCTCCTCAGGAGGAGATATAGCCTAAAACTGAAATGAGACATTAAATAGTATAGTGAATAAATGAAATAATCATACTTCTTGAAACTTGCATAAAAAAATATTTGTATATTTTTATTCTGTTGTATTTGTCTTTGTTTTTATTACTGACAGTTTAATTATTTTCAATAATTTTGAAGAATTTTTTTTTGTTTGTTTGAAATTCCGCTGGCCTCTGCAATGTAGATGTCATAGCAACCTTATTTAGAGGAATCAGATATCTGATATTTATCACTATATTTTAAATAAATCACTCGTATAAAGTTTTGGTCATATGGCTCCATCATAATTGTGAAAAATAATCGTGATTACAATATTGACCAAAATAATCGTGATTATGATTTTTGCCATATTTGAGCAGCCATACCCACAACACCCTAGCATCATAGTTTACATTTACTATGGACAATTTTTAAAATCTAGTCTTTACATTCAGTCTTTATTTTAAAAAGGAAGTAAGAGTGGAAATGAAAATAGCCCAGGAACCACATAAGCAACATGCTAAGAATGCACTCAGAACACCTTAGCAACTAAATACCAATACATTTCATATTTATCTAGTTTCATTTGGTTGTCTTAAAACTGGTCAGAAATCAATAGATTAATTGCAACCATTTAATTCTACTGACACCACTAGTTTTAAACCAACAAACTAAAAAAAAACCTTTTTCAATTAGTTTAAAAATATGAAAACAATTTTAAAGTAATAATTTAATATTAAAAATACAATATTTAAGTATATAGCTATATAATCAAAACACATATTTAAGTGTCATTGTCAAATACCAAAAAGCTAATATTTTACAATTTACAATTTCTTAACATTATTTAAATAAATGACCATTCAGAAGCCAATTTCTAAATTTTGGAGAAAAATTCATACCATACTTAATATTTTATATACACACACACACACACACTTTTAAAGTTTTTAAACACAAGAAATAACTCCTCTTGCAAGGGGATCATTATTTCTGGACACTCTTGGCATCTAAACATTTCAAACCCCCTGAACTAATCAACCGGCTACAGCTCCAACATGACCTCCTTGTTCTGGATTGAAATGCACACAGAGACTGTCCTGTGCTCACTGCTGATTTGAATGTTCAATACAAAGGTGAACTGGTGTCCCTGTGTGTGTGTGTGTGGTGAAAAGGATGTACAAGAACAAACTCCAAAATGGCAGAGGGATTTTAAGTGTCCATGGGCTTGTTTAGTGGATGCAGGAGTTCCCAAAATGCTAATTGCTGATTGCAAATGTACCCTGTCTTCTCTGTGTGTCTCTCTCTCGCTACGTTCACAAAATATATAGAGGCCCTTGGCCCTGCTTAGCAACAGTAACTAGAAACACAAGCCTGAGACACAAGACGGCAGTGGGGGGTAGAGTCCTCACACACCATGTGAATGAAGGCTCACTTCAGAGAGGCCATTTCAAGATCAACAGAGGAGTGAAAGAAAAAGCAGAGGAGGGCAAGAGAAAAGCTGAGGGAAAACAAGACCTCAGAAGAAAGAGTCCAATGTCTTGCTTTTACTGCCTTCAAGTCATGACACAATTATCATATTCAGCACACAAGAACACCATTAATAACCAACGGGAGGATGTTTTCTGTTGAAAATGTGAATACTGACTGGAGAATTTGGATTGCTAACCATTTATTAGTCGTAGCCTAATGGTTAGAGAGTCGGACTCGTAACCTAAAGGTTGCGGGTTCGAGGCTCATACCATGAATTTGAGCAATGCACCGAACCCCCACTGCTCTAGGTGTGTGCGCACTTTGGATGGGATAAATGCAGAGCACTAACTCCGAGTATGGGTCACCATACTTAGCTGCGGGTCACTATACTTGGCCACGTCACATCAAACTAGCCCGAAAATATAAGGTGGCAATATTCTGACTACAATAGTGAAAAGTAAAATCCAAGAAACGTGAAGACAGTATATAAGGTGGATTTGCACAAGTCTACACATACACACCCACCCACTCCCCCCCAAAAAAAGAGATTAGATGATGATCACTAGAGCATGGGTCAGAATGAAGAACAGAGCAAATGGAAGACACTGTAAAGAGTACTGGGACTTGAAAGGGAAGCTTGGAAGCATCGTGTCATCTTCCTCACATTCATCCATCCTTCAAACTGACCTCATGACCCCTTCTGCAGTAACCCTCACTCTAAAAATACCCCTCTTCTCAAGTCAGCATCTCAAAATCCCCATACCCCTTTAAAGGAGTAGTTCACTTACAGAGTAAAGTAAAAAAAATACTGATTATTTACTCACCCCTATGTAACCGAAGATGTTTATGTCTTTCTGTCTTCAGTCGCAAAGAAATTAAGGTTTTTGAGGAAAACATTCCAGGATTTTTCACAATAATGGACTTCAGTGCTGGCCAATTGGGATGAAGGTCAAATTACAGTTTCAATGCATCTTTAAAGGGATCTACACAATCCCACATCTATATACTTAACATCTATATACTTTTTAACCACATATGTACATCTTGCAGTAGCTCCAACATGCAGGTCTGCAAAATTACACATTACTTAATTACTCTGGAAAGGTCACTCGTGGTTAGCTCTTTGTTTGTGTACTCCTGTGTATGACATGGGATGAGTAAATTATCAGTACATTTTTTTCTGGAAGTGAACTAATCCTTTAAACTTGCCTTTTACACAAGAAAACTTCACAACACCTCATTAAAGCTATCTTTTATGACCTTTAGTTTCATTTGACAGAGCTGTGAAGGATAGACATACAGTCCATACAAGAGGTTGTACTTTCATTATATCACATTTTCATATCTAAGGATAAAAATGTTCTTTGGAAAGACATATTTTAATATTTTATCAGCTGAACATTTGAAACAATGGTACAATACAACATAGGGATGTTCATGTTAACCAGTTAACCGTTAACTGACCGTTAAGACTGTTTAATACAATGTTAAACAGTTTAAAAAGTCATTATTTATTTTCAGTAATTTATCAAAATATTTTAAACGTTTTGCTGCATTGTTAAAATAGGCTACACTACGCGTATAAATGAATTGTGCTTTTTAGAGAGAGAGAGAAAAAAAACATAAGTCGCGTTAGCCTATTAATAAGTCGCATTTAATTATTTCACTCAGAAATAGGCTTAATGCCATCGTGAAATGTTTACAATATTATAATAAACACTGTAAAAATAGCTATGCTGTTTAGCTCTATGCTCTTTATTTCATAACAAATCCTTTCAATTAACAGTAGCCTATTTTTAAAGAACAATAATAAAAACAGCCTATAAGAAGTTATAGCAACATAAACGACAAGCCAAAACAAATTCATTTAGGTTAAAACGAAACTGAAACCAACGCTGGGTCTCTCATTCTACACAAAATCAAACGTTTTGCAATGTATTTGAATGTCAAATTATTATTTATAATAGACTACTTCACTTGCATTCCAAAATCCAAGTAAAACAAAATGTAAACATGCATTAAACTGCATGCAAATAAAATTTAAATGAACAGCATTAAAGGGAAAATATAGGATTAAAAGCCAATTCTAAACATTAATAAAGAAAATACAATGGTATATACATAATACTGAAATAATACTGCATTTATCCTGTCTACGGCCCATTATTGCTATAAATATATTTTGAGACTAGTTGTTGAACTTATAAACAAGCTTTCTAACATTAGCATGCCATGCAAAGAGATCAGCTGATCTGCTTGGCTGGCATGGCGCTCAGGAGGTGGATTTTGGGGGTCGGCGCGGGGGATCGACGGATACCAGTGACATAACAGCTCGTATCACTGTGTAACTCAAAGTCGACTCCTCTCGTTGCTACTGCACTTGCCAGACCACCTGTTCCAACACATAAAAGGGCAAAGCAGTTTCCTACAAAACATATCTGGTCTGATTGGCTGCATATATATCCAATCCACCCTGTGATGTCTCAAAGGCGTAACATGTTTCCCACACCATTAGAACTGCAAAGTGAATACAGAACGGGCTTAAAAGATGGCCCCAGTGCAAACATTCATACAGGAACAAGCGGACAACCCACGGCTGCTGCTATGTGCATTAGCCCACATACGGTCTGAATATAAGCGAGAGGTAGGAGGAGCTGTCATATATGTAATGGGGTGTTGGAGCTGCGCTGGTAGCCTGGATGGAAAAGAGAAGAGGGGGAGGGGGAGAGGAAGGCACCAGCCCACCGCTCTCACACGTACACAAATCAGGGACACACTGCCACCCTTCCCCCATGATCCATCAGGAAACGCAACCACGGAAAGCTGGAAGGAAAGGCAGGTTTACGAGGGAGATCTACTAGATAGGAGATCCACCTGACCTACATATAATAACGGGTCTTAGAGAACACACATTCGAACATGTACATAAATGGCATTCCTTAGATGCTTTTTAGAAGCTCAAATGGACTGAAAGCTCAAGCAACTGAATCACTTTCCTTTCTCCAAGCAGTTTGAATAAACGGGAAAGCCATCTAATGAGTCATTTGGAGAGATGTGAGGAGCTTATTCAGTGTAGAAATGCCGATTGCATTCTAGAGCAAAAAGGTTTCATGCATGATGCATTAACACCAGTGCTGGTGTAGTGAATGTAGGTTACTGGAATATCCTGAGGCTGTGCGGATGCTTTCTGATGTGCGATTCTTCATGTATTTGGTGCACCAAAACTTCTTGCAGGACTGGTTTGATCTTTTTTAGGTATGCTCATGATTATGATCAAGATAGCAAGATTTGTTTAATACCAGGCCATTTTGCACCCACTTACTTTCCACCACCTGCTCTTTTTTAAAATAAGTGTTCGACCCTGCATTGCATATGCAAACAAAATACTGCAACATTTACAGGAAATAAGGCATCCTGCCCTATCTATAGTAGCTGCTGATTAATGCAAACTAAACACAATGAGTTAATGGAGGGGAAACACATCATGGTACCATATTTTGTTTAAACTCCTTTGCCAAAGATATGAAAGTGGAACATGATAATAGCTTGGATACTATTAATTTCAGAAAACTACAACTGGTGAATATGCAATAGTCCCTTCAGCGAAAACCTTCAATGATAAGTATACTGATGTAAAAAAAACAGGCGACAGATATTTCTAACTGGTCGTAAGATTTTATTTTATTTGGTGAATAATTTCATTGTGGAAGGATGCATTAAAATGATTAAAAGTAGCAGTAAAGGCATTTATGTTTTCGATTTCTAATAAATGCTGTTCTTTTCAACTTTCTATTCATCAATGAAAAAAATATCATGGTTTCCATAAAAATATTAAGCAGCATGACAATGTTTTCAACATTTAAAATAATAAGAAATGTTTCTTAAGCAGTACATTAGAATATCAGAATAATTTCTAAAGGATCGTGTGACACTGAAGACTGAAGTAATGATGTTAAAAAATGTCTTTACAGGAATAAATTTTAAAAGAAAATTAAACATTTAGTAAATTTCAGATCATTTTACAGATTTTGAGTAACGTATGGGATAATTTTTTCGGATCAGCAAAAAAAAAAAAAAAAAAAAATTGAATGCTTACTCCTAGTACTTCTATACAACAGAAAAAACTACCCACTTAACTAATAAAGTCAGTAATAAAACCAGAACAATTACACAAATTACAAACATAGATGAATACAACTTCACACGTATGGATCATCTACAGCCTTCTACACACTGAACGATTTTAGCAATCCTATAAGATCGCTGCAAATCACACTGTGCGCCATGGATCTGATAAACTTGGGTACGTCATGTATGCAGACTGTATGCAGACAACACCTATTGACTTGTAGGCTACAATGCGCGTAACTATAGAAGAATAAAACCCCTCAGCATGCAATAGTGGTAAACAAAAAGAGCATGATGAATCACACTTGGGCAGTTGTAATTTTTATGCGTGCTGAAAAAAGCGCAAGTGGTGAAAGAGGAAGTGATAAGAGCTTGAGCTATGCAGTTTTATGTTTTGTGTGTCGCGTTGATTTCATGTCGCATTTTTATTGGCTGGTCAGTAAACATGGGTTATAGCAGCAAACGCACTTTGCAATGATCATGCTGAATTTCTTTCACTGTCAGAAAATTATTGTATGCTATCTTTGGTCGCAAGACCGTGACAGCGGCCTTCTTTGAATCTCTCTCACTGTACGACATAAGACCACCAATTAGGAACCACGATCACAGAAACCCCCACGACTATTTCATGATGCCAATCTTTACTTCTGAAACAGAAGAAAATCGTGCAGTGTTTCTCAGACTTCAGATTCGTTGCATCCCTAGTTATTTTGAATCGCAATACTATTTCACCATATTACAGTTTTTACTATATTTTCACTGGGAAAGTTCTTTACTGTATCGTTTTACTGAAAAACTATTTAACTAGCATTCGACGTCTGGGTAGAGTTCATTTTGGAACATGTTATTAACCCTACGGTCTTTGTCTAAGCATTATTCTATGACCTTGTATAATAAACAAAGATTCTGCTAGTAGAGTTGATGGCAACACATGTTGGACGATCACTCTGTAATTTCATGTCTAGAGACCTGTTACATTAAAAAGACAGCTCCCACAACTTCTTTATCAACTAAACCAACATTTAAACAACAACTTCCACTGAACACACCATAAGGCTGTATATAAATAGCTACAAACCCAGTGCAACCCTTGTTAGGCCTTAATATCCAGTTACAAGCTACACAAACATCCAGACACAGATTAGCGTTGGGGACTTTTTCAGCACGCTGGGTCACACAATAACTAGATTTTTATCCAAGTTCATACTCCCAAAATGGTTCCTCTCCATGATTCAGAAGCAGCAGCTTTTATGACCCTATGCCGACCTGTTTAAGAGGGGCCAAATGGCTGTGAATCAGTATCATATGCAGAGTATGACAGCAATGTCAGCTACAGCTAAAATATCTCCCCTTAGTGCAAGAATAAACTATCTGTCTAAAAATTCCTCCTTACCTTTATCAGACCAGTCAGATTTAGAGTAACACCATATTCTGAACAGGCACATCAATGGCCAATCAGATCATATTTGATGTTTAATATTCACTTATATGCAACATTATTATGGATCAATGATATTTTACTGTGGACGGGACTAATGAAAGCAACACCACAGAAATAGAGTCTGGTTCCAGCAGTTTAAAAAAATCCAATTCATTGTACAGGGGAATTGATTTTGAACAATAATTTTGTGAAACGTGCATGGATGAGGTGTTCAAAATAATATCTATAGTATGCATTTAGAAAAAAATACTTCAAAATATTAATTGGGACCATGTCTGTTGGTCTGTCTTTTGATGACTCCTCCATAATAATGTGATAAACTAACAATCATTTGAATGGTTTCACTTCTAATAAGAACATAAAAATAGACAAATTAACAATCAGCTCTACTTTAAAAAATAATTTAAGGCAAACGATTTAACCCACTGACAGTTCCAGGCGTACTAATCGGATGATGCGTATGAAAGCTGAGGTGTTGAGTAGTGAGTGAGTAAATTGTGAGTGTGGAACGTGGGTGGTGAGAGTCACAGGGAAAGAAGCGATCAGCGTGTGAGTGTACGTCTCTCTCCATGTTGAATGTGGGATGGCGTGTCCTGACTGCTTCTGCATGGGGATGAATCAGTGGGTGTGTTTGTGTCACGCACACACATGGTGCAGATATGCGCAGGTCTGCTAATTCAGAAATCACTCACGGGACACATGGTCCCTTTGAAGTGATGTGTGAATCACGGATGATGTTCCTGGTTAGAGGGCATATTGGGATTCGGAGGGTAGAAAAACACATGGACCATTCACACCGTACACAGAGTGCACACTAATAGACCTGCCATGATGCTACTGCAGTCACTAATCTGCTATTGTATATTGGTTGGTTTTTCATGGCAAGTAACAAGATCCTATAAAAAAAAAAGTCTGTAAAAGAGCAATTTATTCTTGAAAAATATATATATATATTAGGGATGCACCGAATGTTTGGCAATCGAAATTATTATTATTATTATAAGCCGAGAATTGCAACAATAGTTCTTTAGTGTTGGGCCGAATACGCAAAAAGACAGAATAAATTGTACCAAACAATGGCGTGATGTGATCAAATAGAGGCACCCACTAATGCAACAAACATTTCGGCCGTGTGGAATCATTTAAAACTGTCAGAGAAAGATGCAAAAATCATTACAAGCACCGACACAGAGAGACTGTTTAGCACTGCATCGCATGTCTTCAATGAAAAGTGGATGGGGTGGTTGTTGCTGGTTAGTTTATGATGACTGAAATCGCGAAATCCCCTTAAACAGTTAAATAAACTGCAGAATGTTGTATTTTCTAATGCACAAAGGAATTGCGTGTATTCAAACAGTGCTGCATGACCTCACAGCGCCAGGGTTCAAAGTCCAAAGAGCAAGGAAAATCTGCACTGAAATTGTGTTATTCATCAATTGCTTAGTAGCATTTTTATGAATTTTTACAAGGTATGTGACAATGCAACACGTGCAAGAAACGTCTTCCCAAAAGACAAGAAGACTGCAAAAATGCTACAGTAAAAAAACAGTTAACTGGTTAACAGTAAGTTACAAGCTACACAAACATCAGTGAATAACTATAGTCACATGAAATTTTACAGTAATATACTGTTAAAATAAAAATTTTGAAGTGAAAAAGAAAGTGTCACTGTATAATTTACAGGGAAAACTGAATTCCCTACATGACACTTCACATTTTATGTTTTTTTCACTTAAATAATGGTTTCTTCTTGGGTTTTCTTCTTCTCGGTTGTGTGCATTAGAGTTTTATTTGACATGTTATTAAATTCATGTTAAATGCATTATTTCAGTATTGTGGGGTATCCTTTGCTTTTGTGAATGACACTGTGTGCACCTTTATATATTAGTATTGCCCTCTCCAGCATGTGGTAAAGCTGTTTGTGATGAGCTTTGAATAATTTTGTGACTTTGTCATCACCACCTGTTAATGCTGGTTATCAGTGTATTACAATGGTTTAAACCAGATATTAGTAATTCACTAGTTTGGTATATTAACATTACATCAGTTAATGAAATACGCCTTTTTTTAAATTGTGAATTTAAGTCTGTAAAACCTAAAAGGTTGCTACCCTATTTTTTATGGTGAAGTACTGGCAACCACAGCTGCTGATATTTTACCGTATATGTCAACGTTTTTTTATTTTCTTTTTACAGTGTAGGTGGAAGTACCTATTGCTCAAATTTTTCTTGCTCATTAATTTTTTTGTTTCAAGACATTGTAGATTTGTTAGTTGGTTGGTGTTTTCATGACAAGTAACAAGTTAAAATACTATAAAAGAGCAATTTCTTCAAAAATATCTTTGAACAAGTTTCTATACAACTTGGTGTTAGTACCTGCTACTGAAATTTTTCTTGGTTTTGGATTTTCATTTCAAGCCATCATAGATTGTTTGGCATTTTTGTGGCAAGGAACAAGTTAAAATGCTATAAAAGATTTTTTACATTTGCTTTGGATAAAAACATTAAAATTGATTCAGGATTGACCAGGCAAAACATTTCTGAGTCTGAGTTATCGTAGAAACCTGGTGAAAGTACCTGCTGCTGCAATTTTTCTTGTTTTTGATTTTTCTTTTCAAGCCATCCCTCTCTTTGTTGCTGGTGAAGGGTAACATGGAGGCATAGCCGTGCTCCGCTTCTGCAAATTAAAACAGAGACATTTAGAAGCTCATTAGACCACAAGCACATTGGCTACCTAAAAAAAAAAAAAAAAAAAAAAAAAAAAAATCAAAGCCATTGATTACAAATATTGACCTTTTTTTTTACCTGGGAGAAAAGCGGTTAAAATTACGTTAAAATTAACCAATTTCTTGCCAGATGTCTTGCTTTTGGGTCAATGATGTCATCTGAACTAGAGTAAACCCAATAGCCAGCCGAACCACAACAGATAGATGGGAGGGGGGATGCACCAGGAAATCCTCCACTTTATACCAACGGCAGTACTTGATAAATGCATTTCAGTTCCACATTTGCACACAGACATGTCATCAAGAATCATTAAAACAATTTATATGCTATATAAGCTTGGGTTTTATCCCTAGAGAGCGTTAACAACACATTAGTGTCCCCTGTAAAAGACAAGTGTATGGTGACTGGCCAGCACACAGTCTCAGACATCTGAAGTGGCCACTTCTCCATGTCTTGATCTTCCCCAAATGTCATAACAACGGGGGAAAACAAAACAAAAAACAAAAAAACGTCTGCATATCATTCATTCACCTCTAATAAATAGGTCGAAGCCCCTATTCTTTACTTTACAGCAGACAAGCACCCTAGCAACAGTGTCAGGATTAATTTGCATGCCAGAATACAATTTTATATTGACTACAAATGTAAATATCGTAAACCGACACTTTACCTCTTTCTCTTCGATCAAGATATTCAGCTGCTTCGATCAACATCTGCAGTTTCTCAATGGCCGTCATTTTAGGCAATAAACACCGATAAAAAAAACGACAATCCGGGTCAGAAATAAACGAGGAAAAAAAACTAGCAGCCTTTCGTTCAATCACGCTTCTTCCTCTTCCAGCGTTTCGACTAAGAAAAATCCAGTCAGGCGAATTTACAATATATATTTATATAGATATATATATATTTGGATAAGACAGCGAAGGAAATGTTTAGATATGGGGTTTGTTGATATTTCAGAAAATCAGAAACGTGTAAAAAAATGGTAGTGAGGGCTCTCAAAAATATGGAGTAAAAAAATCTAACAAATAAACACGCTGGTTTCCAAATATCTGGATGATAAAAACCGAATAAAAATGTCCCTCAGCTGCCAAAAAAAAACAAAAACAACTAAATTAACAAGTCCTGTTCATTTTAGAGATATTGGAGATCAAATGTTAAAACTGGGAGGACAACACGACACGAACCAACGAAAACCTTCCAGGTTTGCAAAATCTGGCAACTCTTCCTGAAAGCATGTAAGTGGTGACACTCAGGAAGGTCTAAAGACTTTTATAGATGAGCTGTCAAACAGATAAGAGCTTTAGTTCTGCACTTGGTCAATTTTAGGCTCTGATACTGACAGCAAACGCTGTTAACTAGAGACCACCGTTGAGTCTTAAAAAAAAAGAGAAAAAATACTGGATTGACAGCTCAGTCAGATCGATCTGATGACGGTATAGCTCACCAAATTGTAAAAAAGGTATATTTAAGCAGCTGGTGATATATTTTTTGCTAATAATTTTAAGCTTTGGTGCTGCTGTGCTGGTTAAAACAAAACAAAACAGCATTCAATCCCAATTCCTTCTTGTTTAATAAAAAAGCGTCAATTTTGATATGCCTGTCCAGCGAGGTTCTAGGCAATATTGTGATGTGTAATAAAAAAGGGAAAAATCTTGACTGGTCGTTGAAAAAAATGCGTTGAAAATAGAATACACGGCCTCCCAAAGTCCAAACAATCGCTGGTTTCGATATTTTAAGCGTGACAAACGATCTGGCTACTTATTAAACAGCTCTATCTGCACATGCTAAGCTGTGGTTGTGTGCAACTAAGGAAAATTAATCAAAAATAGGAGAAAAACACGCAGCTAGCGAAACCATAACGTCGTTGAGCCAGGCAGATGAGATGTTTGCTAGCTGCTGTCATGTTACTGTACGCCTCTCAGATGGCTCAGGAGACCCTGCAATTCTATTGGACAAGACGATACAGGAAGCGGGATTCTCATTGGATGGGTTAACTGTCAATCTAACAGACAGCATCTAGAACGCACCAATGGCTGATCTGCATTCTAAAGCGAGAAACGTAGGGCTACTGTAATGCGATTCCGCAAGATAATGGTGCAACTAAGCAGCACTGTAGCGCCATTTTGGAGCGAGGGTAGAACCTGCGCCGTTGTATTTTGGCATTTGCTCCTGAGCCAAAATGGATCATTATGCAAATCATGTGTTGTTGTTATGCTATGATTGGCTGTTCTGCCGCAGCACTGTCGCCTGTGATTGGGCTCCTTTAAAAGGTTCCGGAACTCAACAGACACACCTCCCTTGAACATGCTGATGGTTAAAATGACTTAACATGATTTATATGTTTTAAACCGATTACAGTGGAATTATTTTCTAATTCTCTTTTATTTCTTTCTCTGGATGTTTTGAAACAAACTAAGCACCATTAAAAATATGTGATTGAGTTGTCATTTCAAAAACAAAAATACTAAAATTGCACAATGACACTGATCAAGACAAAAAGATATTCATTTTGAGATCATTTTAGTACTGCAAAGTTTTCACTAAATAAGATACACAAGGCAATCAATCTGCAACATCAAATCCTTTTAATATTTGCTCCTAAAAACTAAATTGACACTTACATTACAGCCATTAACCGAAAAACAAAAAGAATGGAAAACCTGCTGAAACACATTTACATAAACTCAGGGGAAGAAGAGAGAACATTGGTTTAATCACAAAGACATCAAAGTCGTTAAAACATGGTTACTGACGACTCCATCAGGCAATGAAATCCAAAGGTCTGTTGAAACCACCTTTCCTGTTCATGTATTGCCTGCAAGAGAAATATGATTACATCATTGATCTCCTTCCTGCACCAAAACATTACATCACTGCCCACCAATGAGAACGGTTGTCATTTAGCTGTGCAGTACCTGCAGGGGTGATTGGCCAAATACGTAACTGTTGCTGGGATATTAACTTTTCTCATAACACTTGCCATTTGCATATGCACGCACATATTTAGATACATACATGTATAAATAAGGAATTAAATTGTAAAATAAAGCCAGGAATTACAAGTCACAGAGCTGATATCAAGTTGAGGATCTTGAAGTTGGGCAGATGACCAGTATTCATTTCAGAAAAAAAATATTGTAAATACACAAACCTGTATTTTCTCTTTTGCGACACGTTAAATGCAAACGCAGCATCAGATCCCTCCTTCTTCTTGCCCTGTTGAATAAAAATGACAATAATTGACACCATACATTATTCTCATATTACGTAAACATTACAGTTTATTAAGAAAATAGGGAATAATTTTATAACACACAATATTTAAGATTTTATCTTTAACTTTAGCATACTGTCTAGCTGTGCCATCTTGTGGTTATTTTGAGAATTGGTTTTGCGACTTGAAAAAGCTGCAACAATACACTGCTTTAATTTGTCAAGTATAAAGAAATCAAATACTATACATATTATTGTAAAGAAACTGCATCTACTTCTTATTTGGTTGTTCTTGTAGAATGAACCATATCATGGTTTAGCAGTAAAGAAAGGGTTCTCACCTTTGTACTGTCAAAGGCTCCAAAGCCCATCAGTTTCATCATCTCTATTTCCTCCTCAGTCTTTCCTTGCATGTCCTCAGCTGCATGAGCAATAAGATGAGAAAGCACATCAGACAGGGGTACATTCAGGGTTTCTTCTCAGCACCATGATATCAGACAGAAAATCATTCACATCCCATTTTACTTCTGTAGTTTGAAACTTTTGAGGAGTACTTTTGACTGTGATGTGTAGACTGAAGGTCAAGATCAACTTTATGAGCATGTTGAAGTAGTATCTATAATAAATGAACAATTATGACTTTTTCTTTGGAATAACATTAACTGATGAATCATGCACAATTGACCTAGGTAAAAAAAAAAAAACATTTTTCATATGTGACTGATAACATTAACTTTATTAATATGTAAATACAGTGAATACTGGTAAACATATGAACATTGCCTATAAATGATTTTCTCACCTTCCTAACAACATTTTATGTATGACTTTGCTTTGACAGTTTGATTCTAAGTGGGAAAATCTTTAGAATCAGAGAATGGCTAATGCAGATCTCAAAATGAGACTTTATGGAGTGCTGCAAGAATGACACTTCTGTAGGCCAAAACCTAGAAATGAGTTGGCATTTTTGCACATCCTGTTCAATCCCCCTGAATCACTGGGTTATTTTGAAAAGGTTTTAGTTAAATGCCTGAAATAAGGTCTGTGGTTAACAAGCTCAAGCATTTGTCACAGTTTACTCTACATTACTAACCTTGTGCGTGTGTGTGTGTGTGTGTTTTAAAATCACAGCTGCAAAAGGGGTTAAGACATGCTTTTTTGGGTCATTAAATAATGGTGAAATAACCAGTAAACAGACCTCGACAACGAGTCAATCTTTCGCTCATTATCTGGCTTGGCTCAGTGTTCATCTTCAGCTCTCTCTTCACAGCAGTTCAGTCAGTGTACTGTTCGAGTAAATGAATTACTCCGGGATATTAGCTCAGAGGGAGTGTCAGCCACATTAAAAAAAGTTAACAGCTTAAGTCATCTGTGGATTAATGCGTATTGGAGACGCGAACTGTTTCAAACGTTTCAGTTCGATTTGGTGAACTGGTTCAAGAAGATCCGGTTACATCGAATGATTAGTTCGCGAACCGGATATCCAGACTGCTTTGTTTTGAACTCTCTCACAATAGACACGGAAGAGAAGCCAATTCTGAATAAATTCGTAGTTTTTGCTATTTTTGGACCAAAATGTATTTTTGATGCTTCAAAAAATTCTAACTGACCCTCTGATGTCACATGGACTACTTTGATGATGTTTTTCTTACCTTTCTGGACATGGACAGTATACCGTACACACAGCTTCAATGGAGGGACTGAGAGCTCTCGGACTAAATCTAAAATAACTTAAACTGTTTTCCGAAGATAAACGGAGGTCTCACGGGTTTGGAACGACATGAAGTTGAGTTATTAATAACATAAATTTGATTATGATTTGATATGTAACTCTCCTCTCGTCATTTTTGTGTCTGACAGAGAAACTCCTACAAATGCATATGCAATAAGGTCACTTGCAAAAAATAAAGCTTCACGCCTTTCATTGCAGTCTAACTATAAATCCTGACAATATTTTCTTAATGACAAAAGAGGACTTGTTAGTAGATCTAAACCCTTATTGACTGATCATATTCTGATGCAAACTTCCTGTCTGTTCTAAAAAACTCATCATCACTACAGAACTCTATTGTAGGATAAAAAGGGTTAACAGAGTGACAATCTCCACCTGATATCTGATGGACCTTTGCTGGTTTGTCCTTAACTTCCTTCCGGTCATCGTCCCGTCTGTCCTTCTGCCGCAGTGGAGATAGGGAGGAGGAACGGTGTCGCCGTGGAGACCTGCATAAACAAGACAGGCACACAGCTGGAGGGAGGGTTATCGAAAACTAAACATCTGTGTGTTATCTAACCCGATTCACAGGCTTATGTTCTTCACTTATCAGCTGTGTGTACATGTTGTGAACAGCGAGTGTCTGATGCCACAAGCGCACCTGGATCTGCGTCTGTGGGGGGAGCGTGAGTGTGACCTTCGCCGGTCTCTGTCCCGGGACCTCTCGCGCTCCCTGCGCCTCCTCTCACGATCTCGCGAGGACGAGCGTGAACGCCGTCTCTCTGGAATGACAAATCAAAATCATTACAAACAAAAGTCTGAAACAAAATAAATATTTGAATTTGCCAGCTGCCTGAAAAGTCCCTTGTTTACTTAATTTGGTATACCATTCTTTAATATTAATTATTTTTCATAGGTACAGTTGTAGGTTAAGGTCCTTTTACAAGAAAGTTTTCCTTGACTCTAAAGTCATAAGTATACACAGATTACAACATTAACAAATCAACAAAACATCATAAAACACACAAGAAAAACTTAAAGCATCTTACTATTTTTAAAATACTAATAAATGCTGGTACAAATAAGGGCTTCCTAGGGCTGCACAATTCATGGAATGCTTGTCATGCATGTTTTGTCAGTAAAGTCAGTTCTGTGATTAGCAGTAAATCTCTATCACCTGAACTGCGGCTCTGTGTAGTTAACGCTGCTCCATCTGAAAGCATTTGAAAATACCACATTTAATAACATGTTTTTACTCCAAACTTACTTCATAACGCCAGTCGAGTGTTTGAAATAAATCCTTCTGTGAGTTGTGGCTTCTTAAACAGAATAATGAAGGCACACAATATTTAGGTTTGATGACAAAGCAACCCCTCACATTCTGCCTCAACAATGTGTTTCAAACTGCGTGGTACTTTTAATCTATGTTTCATTTAAAATATCATCTCCTGGTCACCTGGTGGGACTATGTTTTTACCTGAGTCCAAACCCCTACATCAGTGGTTCCCAACCTTTTTCAGCTCGCGGCCCACACAACCACCCACATATGTTTGCGCGGCCCACTTCAAAAAATTAACTGACCCCGCGTTTGTTGGGTTAATAACTAAGTACTCAGAAGCTAGATTGTTAACTGTATTTATTGAATGAACTAGGGCCGTGTGATAAGGACAAAAAAAATTATAATCGTGATTTCTTTGATCAATTTTGCGATTGTGACACACACCGATATGCTTTTACAGTCATACATGCATTCAGGATTAATTTGAAACATTTCCAAAAGAAAACCAATTAGAGCTTCATCAAAAAATTGTTACGTCTCTAGAACAGACATAAGTCAAAATTATCACTATAGTAAAGATGTAACAAAACATATTGACTTATGGCAAAAAATAAAAAAAATACCATGTACTTTTTATCTTTTTTGCCATGCATTGTGCATAGAGCTCATTAATTGTAGCGGTGCCTCAGGTGTTTCAGTGTGTATACAGTATGTGTATGCGGTCAGCAGCGAGAGCGCATAAATAACGTGAAAGCACATTAAAATATTGTACGAGCACGAATCTCTTTGTTCGCACGCAGATTTCCTTTGCGCTACCACAAAACCAGACGTACTTGCTCAGATACAAGCTGCTCTGCGTGGAGAGAGTGTGCACACTTAAAACGTGTCTCCTCTCACTTAAAATGCTTCCTGTGCACTCACAACTCTCTCTATGCTCATATGTTAGATATTAAGTATTTTCGCACATTTTTATTTCTAGCCTTTTACTGCGTGCAGTGTGAACGCTCTGATCCATTAACATGGGCTCGGAAAAAAGGTACATCACAGACAGTGTGTGAACCTGGAGTTAGGCATATGCCCAGTTTGTTCTGTTCTCACGCTAGCCACGGTGCATTCTGATTGGATCGGATAGCATACTACGGGAGGTCAGCACGCTCAAATCGTGATTTTATGACGATATCTATTAATCGCACAGCCCTAGAATGGACTGGAAATTAATAGAAAATAATTCAGGCTGGCACCGCTCAGCAAAACAGGAAAACCAGATCCAGGCAGAGCTCAGCAGCGTGTAGATAGTCATCGGAGCAAGCAGTCAGGAGGAAACACAGCCATTTATGCATGTTTGAATCCTGTAGTATATGCAGCAAAAATAATTAAGATAAACTGGTGTTTTTTTTTCATAAACCAATCAGCGAGCTCAAATAGTGGAAGCATGGTAACAGTTGAATATTTCTTTTTTGTTATTTAATTATATATATGAAATAATGTTATGTTATGGCTTTTTTACATATATTAACAATATTATTTCTTTTAAAAGTAATTGGCGGCCCACCTGCAATACCACCGTGAGTTGAAAACCACTGCCCTACATCATTGGACACTTCAGGATTTCCAGCCCTGAGGTGTTTTCAGGATAGGGCTGCTCAGATCACGATCGGCCAATCGTTAATGCACATCTCGTCAGTAAAGCTGGTTTTCTAATCAGCGGTAAATTCCCTCAGGTGCGTGATTTCACATAGAGCAGCTGTTACTACACAGAGCCGTTGTTAACTGAGAAGATGCGCAAATCCACGTTCATTTTCAGCGTTTATTTGCGCATCTTCTCAGTTAACAACGGCTCCGTGTAGTAACAGCTGCTCTATTAGAGAACCGGCTTTACTGACAAGATGCGCATTAACGATTGGCAGATAGTGATCGGCGCAGCCCTAATTCTGGATTCCCAGACATAAAAAAAATGTGGACAAACCATTCGCTCTTATTCAATGTCGAGTGCTGATAGCGCGCATGCACAGATGAGACCTGAATTTATTTAAGCTTGGTCATTCTAAACATTCAAGAGCTCGCTCCTGCACTGTGAAGATTTGTGCGTTTGCTCATCTGAAAATATAAGCAAATATAAGCGCTCTCTGAAGTATTGAATTTTAAATGGAAAAATTCACACAAAAATGATGTCAAAATGCCCGTTTTGATAAGAATCCTACAGCAGACATAGCCGGCTGAACGCAGGCCTACTGTATCAGTGCATTCTCTTAAAGTGACAGTCTTTATATTAATCGAACAGCAACAAAGAAATCACTCACTGCTCTTGATTAAAAAGCTTTTGTAACTTTAATAAAAAAAACAATCTAACCTGTAACGGTCTAAATTAACAGGCTAAGAACACTTGATATGACCATAGGCCTGGGAAAATACAACATGGATATGACAAAGTGAACAAGCATAGTATTATTTTGATCTTTTATGCACTTTTTCGTGTAACCTTTAGTTAAATACAGCAAATCTGTGCACATAATTTAAAAGTGGTTTTGGATCTATGAATGATCAAAAATTTATCCTTGCTGTCTGTTCATTTAGTTTACTTTTTTATCTAAAGTATCCTGCAACACATAAGCCATGTTGATTAGAACATTTTGTGTGCAATTTCCTTGAATCAAGATTATCTAAACTTACAAACATGTAACTGCTTGTTGAAAATACTTTAACCAGTTATCAATATCAACTCAGCTGAAGTACACAGATTGCATGTATATTTGTTGCACCAATCATTCATTGTTTGTATGAAAAAAATGTTTTATTTAAATGGATGACTAAATATGAATGTATATTTGCATTTTTAGTGTAAATGGTTTAAGGTTGAGTGGTCACTCATTGTCCAAATTGCACAAAATAACTTAAATTGCACAGAAAAAAAACATGAATGTCTGTTTGTGAATGACAATGAATATACATACAAGTACAAAACAAATATGAATTAACAATTAATAGTGATTTGTATTGTTGTTTTCTCTTGTTTTCTAAAAAATGTTTATGAATATGAATGAAGTGTTATTAATTATACTTGTTTTCAGTGAGGTACCATGTATCTGATGCCTATTCCAGCTAAAACAGTACATTTTCCATTCAAGATTTCATTTGAAAGAACAAAATTAAACCTTCTATTCAAATGTCATGCTAAAATTAGGAAGTTACAAGCAAAAATGTGTGAATTGTGTCACATTTCGGTCACATGACTTCAATTGTAATTAATGTATAATATTTTTTTATATTCCCCCTTATTATAAATATCTAACTTTCATAATCCTCAACTGATCTTAAGAATCCAGTAAATGTCTTTAATATGTTTCAATAAACCGGTGACGACAGCACAGAGTAGCGTTCTAACAGAACTTTAAAATGCATCTATTATGATAAAACATCACTATATTGCGAAATATTAATTCTTATAATCAGTAACGTGTTTGAAATCATAACATTTTTATTATATTAATTTTACTCTCTTCAATAACGTGTGAGATAATATTTTTTAAATAAAACTTTTAAACGATATTCATTTTAATTTGATAAATGTTTTTGAGATTCTTATCCCCCACCCCCCCATTTAAAAAAATAAAAATGTAATGTTAATTTTAGTGTGATAATATTTCACAACATATTTAGGTGATTAATATTTTCTGAGAATTTGTCCCTTTCACCACTTGTGAAACAACCATTTAATAACAACAGTTGTGTTTTATAATTTAGCAATGATTAACTTAGAGGTAACTTAAACAAACAATCAATATTAAAGATGTAACTTAACGTTAGCTCGGCAGCTAGTGCAATGCTAGTTTAATACTTCCATTTGAAAAATAATAACAATAATAAAAAGTGTATCCGTATTACACTGGACTGAAGAAAATTTCAAATCGTAGAAAGAGTTTGAAAAGCCAGATTAGATTTGTGTGATGAATGTGCGTCAGCTGTGATGCTAACAGCAGTCTCCAGTCACACGTTACAAAACAAAGATTTAAAACAATAATTGAAATCAAACCTCGTCGTGGTGGTGTTCGGCTCCTGCTTCTTCCCATAACTGGATCAATATGAACCGGACTGTTGTTTTCTTTTTAGACAGCGAGTTCACAAACTGCTAGTTAACTAGAAAATTCTAGACTCAAACGTCCGATGCTCGACATCTACTGTGCGCCTCAAATAGCAGCCCGGAACAACAAACTCTTCAAGCGTTCCGCGACAATTAGTTCCTACCGTTCCAAACATTTCGTTCCGCTTGAATGTCAAAATAAAATCAAAATTAATAATTACACATCGGTGTCGAGTTAAATGCTTCTGAGATATTTTAACAGCAAATATGAACTGCTTGCAACATATTTGTACTCGAACACAGCAACGTTTTTTCAATTAGAAAAAATCGGTGGAAAAAGTCATTTTTATTTTCAATCACAAGGAAGCTATTGCTTTGAAATCCACCCCAAAGAAACAGACTACAACAATCTTACATGGATGTGATCTTTAATGAATGGTGCATCCGATCCTAGCATTTTACATTCTAATATTGACATGGAATTCAGTTTACAAACCAGCTAATATACACACAAAAACATTTAAATAACAGTGAATGATCATAAAAATAATTACAACTGCAAAGAAGTCTCCAGCATACATAAAAAAAAACAAAAAAACAAGTCATGCATTTAAATTTGGATTTTCTTTGCAGCTACAAGCCACGATCTTGCTTATTTTGGCCTTTTGACATGTATTATTTGCAAGCCATTGCAAACATGATTTCCAGTGAATGGTGCATTTTCAATTAGTTTATCCCTGCTATTCATAACAAAATGAGATGTAGATGTTTGTGGTAGTTAAAAAAAATATTTTAGAACAGTTATGCCAGATATAATTATATAAACATGATAATGAGTAACAATCAGAATCGATAGACATGAACAATCAATGCTTACTCAATGCCACATTCTTTTTTCTATACATCTACTAAGTGCAATTCATTTTAAATCAAGGGGAAGTGTCACATTTTAATGTGCATCAGTGAAGCATTGTGAAATTTGCATCTGCGTGGACAGAGTGTGCCGAAAACATGTTTCAAGTCACAAAACCATAATCAAAAACTCGTATGGCATCATGTAGAGGTCAGTACATGGATACACAGTGAGTCTGACTGGATGTGAAGATGTAGGTGTGGATGCATGTGAAAGTATTAGTAAAGAACACTTGGAGAACGCGTCTGTGAGAGTTCAAGATTCTGCTTTCTCTTTTTGTTTCTTGCTTTTCTTTAGAAAACAAGGGGCTTTGAACTTCTTTTTTTTCTTCGATGGCGATTTGGAAGGTGAGCCCTCTGGGGTGTTGCCTGCAGGCTTGTTAGTCGGGGCAGTGAGTGGGACCGGTGTGGTTTCTGAAGTGTCAGTAGTGGACAGGGCCTTCATTTGTTTTTCTAGCTCCTCCTGCTGTTTCTTTTCATCGCCTTTATCGTTCTGCACAGCATCTGTGATTTTTCCATCTGTATGTAAATGCGATTTAAATAAAAACAGAAAAGAAATAGTACCATAGAAACAATGAAAGAAGAAAAGAAAAAAAGCAGTTAAGCATTTGTCAAGATGCTTAGGGATGGAACAGAAGCAGCTGCTATGACATTACAGTTCATGCTCATTCAAGTTGTGTGCAATGTCTCGGTTTCTATATACTCACTAGTGAGACAAGAGCTCAGTACCAAACGATTGTCCTACAAATTATAATACAGGGACAGACAGAGAAGCACAAAGGTGTGAAGACAGATGGAGGCCACAGTACAGAGTTGAAAATATGTCACATAAAAACAAAAACATGAAAACACTGACACAGACTTGAATACAGACATCCCATGTTACTGAATAATACCCCCCACCCTTAAATGAATAGTTCTCCCAAAAATGAAAATTTGCTCAGAATTTGCTCACCAAATGGATCCTCTGCAGTGAATGGGTGCCGTCAGAATGAGAGTCCATCTGAATAATCCACAAGTAATCCGTACAAATCCAGTGTCAATAAGATATTTTTAACTTCAAAATGATGGCTAAAATGCCAAGTTAAAGTTAAAAATGTCTTGATGTTTTTTTTTCTTTCTTGCAAACATGCAGCTTTTCACTACACAAGACAACAGCTAATGGACTGGAGTGGTTACTTATGTTTTTATCAGTGGTTTGGACTATCATTCTGACGGCACCCATTCACTGCAGAGGATCCATTGGTGAGCAAGTGAGGTAATGCTAAATTTCACCAAATCATGTCATTTTAATATATGCTTTTGAAATGACATGACAGTCCAGTGATTTTTGGGTGACCTTTTCCATTAATGGCTAGATTTACTGATACCAGATTATAAAAGCAATCAGCATTGATATACTTGAGCCCATATTATGGATAAAAAAAAACAAAAACAAAAAAACAATCAATCACTATTTTTTTAATGTTTCATTTCGTAACAGGGGTTGTCAACCAGAAGTTGATGATGCAAAGCACAGATCAGCTGATGGGACCATACAAGTGTTTCTGCAATGTCTTGTTCACATGCACCACCGGGTCTCACCTGATGGTGGGGTCTTTTTGGGGGAGGTAGTTGGGGAAGTCCCCGAGTCATTCACCACCTCCTCCACACCTTTTACACAACATCAGGGTGGGGGGAATAAGAAGAAGAGAGGAAACAGAAATATAGGGAAATAAGGTGGAGGTGTATAGTGAGTAATAACCATTGTTGGGGAGTAATTTATAAAAAATAAAAAAATAGCAGCGCTATATTTAGCAGAGGGACAGTAGCTCAGCTGATTTCAGTAAGTTTTTAATGTTTTAATCATTTTAAAAGTTTTAAAATTGCTTGTTTTATTTTTGTTATTTTTTTTTCTTCATGATTATTTTACTTTCTTTTATGTAAAGCACTTTGAATTACCATTGTGTACGAAATGTGCTATATAAATAAACTTGCCTTGCCTAAGTGTTCACAAAAGTCCCTTCATGTCATTTAAATACAGTAATAATACATATTTAGGTAAATGCTGTTGTTTATCACAGTGTTTAATACACAAATTGAGATAATTATTGTTTTTTTACCAGAAAAATACTGGCAGAAAATAACATACAATAGGATTCAAAAGTTTGGAGTCAGCTAGATTTATTTTTTGCTTTCATTAAGACTTTTACTCAACGATGGTACATTAAATTGATCAAAAGTAAAGGTAATGACATTTATGATGTTGAAAGTTTTTCTGAACTTTGTTTTGTCGGTGAACCCTGATTTTAAAGTGTACCCAGGTTTCCACAAAAACATTAAGCAGGACGACTGTTTTCAACATTGCTAATAATAAGAAATGTTTCTTGAGCAACAAATCAGCATATTACAATTAGTTTTAATTATAATAAGATTTCTGAAGGACGATGTGAAGACTGGAGTAATGATTCTGAAAATTCAGCTTTGTCATCACAGAAATAAATAATGTTTAAAAATATATTAAAATAGAAAATAGTTATTTTAAATTGGAATAATATTTCACAATATTACTGATTTTACTATATTTTTTATTATCAAATAAATGCTTAAGAAATTTTTTTTAATCTTACTGACCCCAAACATTTGAAAAGAAATGTAGCCTGTACTTACTGTTGTACCCTGCCTATCCATCTTAACTATGGTTTAACTACTTTAAATCATTACAGTCTGTAGCTTGGCGATTAACTTCCCCAACAATGTTAGTAACTGTAAAGGGGTTTTGGGATTTTAGTGTGTGTAGGAAGGTTGTCAGGCTCAAAAATACACAGTCACAGTGGAGAAAAATCAGTGCTCTGGTGCTGAATCATGAAGAAATGATGTCAGGACACAAAACCTCAAGCTAGTGATTTCTGGAAAGATATTGAAAATCAATTCAACTTTAATTTATTTTCAAGGCACACGTAAAAGGATTAAATACATGCATTCTGTATTTTCTGAATTAAAATATATTTTTTTCCAAATGTTCATTTTTAAGAGTAGATTATAAAAATCTGGTATTCAGTAGCAAAGTGACATCAAATCAATATTTGTCTGGAAGACAGTGGGTGTTTAGTCCATTGGGAAAATCAATAAAACATCAATACTTAGGCTAGAAATCAGTGGGTTACAAAAAGAGAATGAGGGACTAAACTACATCTGGTCATCTCGTACCGTCCTGCTGGCCGTGTTGTTTGCGCTGCACCTCCTTGCGGTACTCCTCCAGCTCCTGATCCGTCAGCTCATTGAAGGGGTTTGGAGTCTCTGGTTCCAGTGTGGCTGGAGGCTCCACAGCCTCTGGAGACTGGAAGCCCAACGATCATGTTCACATAATCAACTCGTGCTCAAAAGCAAAATCATTTAGAAATGGATTTGATAAATGAAATGTGCTCACAACAAATAAGTATAGGGTATGCTTATTTTATTAATTAAAACTGACTTGAATATTATGTAATTTCTAAGTTCATATTGTAAAAATATTTTTCTTCATTAGTAGCCTACAAAAAAGTTAAATAATCTACACACATTCACAAAATAAAGTAAAAATTAAAATAAAAATTCAGCAAATTTGTTAGATTTATGCTTAAACTAGAAAAAGTATTTGCTAATGGGATAAGAAAAATCTGATAAATGATAAATGTATCTTATTTTAAAGAAGTTTTTTATAATTATTTTGTCATAATGTAGACATGTGTATATATGAACTAAATGAAATTCTGTTATCTTACCGGTGGACTGTTGTCTGTGATGACACTGGCTAACACCTGAGACCGAGGTCCAGCTGTCTTCATGTCCTGACGATTCTGCTCTCTTATCTGAAATACAAACAGCACAGTGTTCATAGAAGAGAATCATAACTAATGTGATGCATAACTGTGTTTTACTCTTTGGCTTTTATTTTGCCAAGCTTGACATTTTTCATACTTTACAGACACAATGTTCAAAGAAGAGACCCCTAACTGATGCAAAGAATAAATGTGTTGTATGGTTTGACTTTGTGTGTTCGCACAAGCTTGACCATTTCACAGAAGAAGAAAAAAACACGAAACAAAACACCCTCTTTTAAAGGGGGGAGTGAAATGCTATTTCATGCATACTGAGTTTTTTACACTGTTAAAGAGTTGGATTCCCATGCTAAACATGGACAAAGTTTCAAAAATTAAGTTGTACGATTGAAGGAGTATTTCTGTTCCACAAATACTCCTTCCGGTTTGTCACAAGTTTTGGAAAGTTTTTTTCGAGTAGGGCTCTGTGTGACGTAGATGGAGCGGAATTTCCTTATATGGGTCCTAGGTCACGTCTGCCGGAAGAGCGCGTGCTCCCGTATAGCAGAGCACTGAGAGGCTGAGCACAGACATTCACTGATCAGAGCAAGAGCGTCGCGAAATGTCACAAAAGAAGTGTGTTTTTGGTTGCGAGGGCAAGACAACCCTGGACAGATTACCAAAAAAAAAAAAAAAAACAGCATTAAGGGACCAGTGGATGGAGTTTATTTTTACAGAGCTTCAACGAAGTTGTGCAAGTGTTTGTGTTTGTTCCTTGCATTTCGAAGATGCTTGTTTTACAAACATGGCCCAGTTTGACGACGGATTTGCGTATCGTTTATTTCTTAAGGATGATGCAATCCCAAACAAAAAAGGGTCACGATCGTGTGTTGGAACCACAGGCGGTGAGTAAAACTGCTTCAAATATCTCTGCCTCCTTGTTAGTGCGTCCGCCTCCCATGCCAGAGACCCGGGTTCGAGCCCCGCTCAGAGCGAGTCGTTGCTGCTGCTGCTCTCGTTCAGTTTCAGCCTCGGGATCTGATTCTGGATCATAAATAAACGGCTGAATCTGACTGTTAGCCATGGTTTGTTTTGGATGTTTTTTCTCCTCACGGTAATGTCACAGCTTCCAAACGCTCTCAACGCAAAAGCCTACTGGCGCTCTTGATTCTTTAGCTCTGCCCACACGCCTCCAGGCGCTCGTGTTTTTCCGGGGAAAATCGGTACAGACTATCTTTCTCTTATGAATATATTAAAACTAAAGACTTTTTGGAGTTATGAAGGATGCAGTACTACTCTATAGGTACTCAAGATTAACAGGATATTGAGTGAAAATGAGCATTTCACCCCCCCTCTAAAGCATTTGCTAATTTTTGCATTAGTGCAGGTTGACTCCTTCAGTGATACTGCCGCTCAATGTTTGGCTTTCTTTTGAGCATAAAATTAATGATGTGGCTTCGTAGGGACATCAGCTGACCACCTGATGAGATATCTGGGAGTGTCTGCAGCAAGCCTTCGGAAGGTTCTCAAAGATCTGGCTGAGGAAGTCGAGAAAAGCAGCTTTTGGGGCAGCACCTTGCACAGAAGCATGCTGCAGGGGGTGACAGGGCGATGTCCCCGTTACTGCAAATGACCCTGTCAGGGTGCAAATGTAATTTATGCATATTCAAGCATATAATTTAAATATTACTTATCAAAGAGGCAGTTAGTGTTCAGTTTTTTCTTTTGGTTTTCTCTCTCTCTCTCTCTACATCTTTTGAGCTTTCTCCTTTCCGTGGGACTATTCCCTCCTCCCTTCACTGTCATCTTGGTCCTGATGGTGAAACTGAAAGACATGTTGGAACACTTCTGCCACTACAAACACTGTCTCTCACTGTTGGTAAGACTGTCATTCTGTGCAATAGTAATTGAAATCTGCTCTCAGTTCTGTTGGTAGTCTGAACAGACATGCAGCAACAACTAACGGTAGCAACTGATTATGATAAAACGTCTTTTTCTCTGGAAAGGTTTGGGCCCCTGAAAAAAAGATATCATGGTTTCCACAAAAATATTAAGCAGCACAACTGTTCTCAACACTGATAATAATAATCAATGTTTCTTGAGCAAATCAGCATGTTAGAATGATTTCTTAAGGATCATATATGACACTGGAGTAATGATGCTGGAAATTCAGCTTTGCCATCATAGGAATAAAAGAAAATGTAAAAATATATACAAATTGAAAATAGTTTTAATATCATAATAATATTTCATGTTTCACTGTATTTTTAATCAGCATCTGTAGTGTATTTGCTCAAATTTCATGTGTTGTTGCAAAAAAAAAAAAATTACATCTTTTTACATCAATAAAATCTGCAGTTTCAATACAGATGTTAAATCCCAACGTCAGAGAAGCTTACTGTACCTTATTTCTAGTCTCAAGCACCTCCTTTGGGTTGGTGAACAGAGGGACAAACTGGTTTGGATTCTCAATCTTAATAGCCTTTCCACTGCCCTGTGTGTTTTCCTCTGTCTTCTGCCACTAAAAGAGAAAAAATCAATACAGAAGGAATTCAGCTGCTTGATTGAAAGCATGTCAATCATTCCAGGAAGACACTCTGCTGTTAAAAAGCAGACAATTAAGGGGAAATCTGATAGGGAAATATCAAACAGATCCAGAAAATAACCAGCAGAGGGCATTGCAAGCACTGCAGTGATCTTTAAGACAATAAAAGATCTCCCCTGCATTGCAGAGAAGGAGTAAGGGAGGTGGGTGGAACATGGTAGAGACAGCGAAACAGTAGCGCTCTCACAGCGATGTAACAAAATACGCCATTATTCTACCAATAATATCCTATGATTCACAGTAAGTCTATTTTTTCAACTGCAACACACTCACAGGCTTAGTCATTCAAAAATACAACACTGAAATGATACTGGCAACTTCTGTCTCACATTTTCAGAAGAAAATGTGACTAATGCTTTCGCAAAACTCACCACCACATTGTTGGGAAACTGTTATCGGTTTTTCTTTTTGGGTGGTTGCTAAGAATAGCTCACCCAAAAATTGAAATTAGCCAAAAATGTAATCAAACTGATTTACATCTTGGATGGCTTGAAGGGGATTCTTCATTGAAACAGATCTGGAGACATTAAGAAGCATGACTTGCTAATAAGATCTCATTATTAACATTTTCATAATCTAAAACGCTCCTGACGAGCTTGATGCGCCTTGCATGGCTGACATCGCCATCGGTGTGTGAATGGGTGAATGTGAGGCAAATTGTAAAGTGTTTTGTATGGCCATGTGGTCTGTTGAAAGCGCTATATAAATGCAGTCCATTTACCATTTAATTACGAAATTATAGGAATCCTACCCCTAACTCCTCTTGTAGTACAATATCATCCATACTCAAGTTCCATAAATTCTCTCTCACCGTGGTCCGATGTCCCGGACTGGCCTGGTCCTGGCTGACTTTTTGATAGAGATTTGGGGTGTTCAGCCATCTAGTCTTCTGCTGTTGTCTCTGGGCATGGGGATGGAGTCGGGGATGAGGCTGAACCCCGTCCTCGTGAAAGGAAAATGACGTGACGGTGGCAGGAACCTCCACCTCTCTCCTGGTTCTGGAGCGCTCCAGCAGCACTGGGAAGCGGTAGGCGTATCCTGTACGGTAACCCTATAATGAATGATGACCAAATGTTCAAATGTCAAGTCTAATAGTAATAAACTCACAATGAGGTAAACAGCTCTGGTCTAGATTGGCTACATTTTTAGACTAACCAGATTGTCCAGCGTCCTCATCAATGCTTCAAACTCATGTTCTCCCAGCCTGCTCTTGTGCATGGGGCCGAAGGTGGATCCGGCCCAACCCACAGTGCCTGTGGCGACTGGCCTGTGAATGTTGCGGTCCAGCATGATTAGGTTTTGTTCCCCTCCAGCGCTGCACAGTGCTGCCACCTGCCAGGACAGTACAACACTGCAGCATGAACAATTTGCATTCTGCCAACAAATCAACTTTTCACCCTCAGCACTTTTTTCACTTTTCAGACTCCCTTCTCTCATGGTTCACATGACTTTTGACCAATGGATTGTCATGACTTTTCCATGACCTCTTCAGTCATTCATGGAATGATTAAAATTTTTGAATCAGATTGCTGAAGCAGATTTACCATGTGCAATTTGGTCAAATTAGTAGATTCAAACCATTATAGTTATTAGTATACAGATATCAGCAATAAGACATTGCAATGCTTTACATTGGTATTTTCACTCTACACAATCACACTATAAGCAGCCGATTAAATAGCAAAGCAAACTATAAAAATGTATAAAAAGTTTGTGGTCAGTAAGATCATTTTTAAGGAAATTAATACTTTTATTCAGCAAGGGCACATTAAATGGATAAAACATGGCAGTAAAGACTTTTATAATGTTAAAAAAGATTTCTATTTCAAATTAAAACTGTTATTTTAAACAAATAATCGTGAAATAAATGTATCATGGTTTCCACATAAATATTAAGCAGCACTGGCAATAATAAGAATCATATTAATATTTTTCTGAAGGATCATGTGACACTAAGACTGCAGTAATGATGCTGAAAATGTACCTATGCATCACAGGAATAAATTACATTTTAAGAATATATTAAAGTAGAAAAAAGTTATTTTAAATTGTAATAATATTTCACTGTTTTTAACCTGTATTTTTCCAATCAAATACATTAAAATCTAAACAACCTCTACACTTTGAAAGGTAGTGTATATTTATTAAAAACATTTATATTATAATATACATAGTTATACTAATATTTATACAACAAATACGACTTTCAATGGTTCTATTTTGTGTTTCTGTTGACTGAGTATTGTCTCTCTTCACTCTCACTAACTCTGTCCTACTTTCCAACTAGTCTACTCTCCCATGTTTTGCCCTCACAGCAAGGGCTGTCATTTTTTCTTACCTGTATTTGACAGGCGGTCTGGATGTGGTACATTGTGTAAAAGGCCTCCTCCACTGAATCTCCCAGGGCCACGATTCCATGGTTCCTCAATACCAGCACCTGTAGAAGAATGCTTCATCAACCCATTATCCACCTTGAGAGCCTCACATCATCACGTTCTGAGGGAGCAGGATATTTACTACCTATAATCTGTGTCTGTAATCTAGGATCTAACCTTGCATGTAGGGCCGAGGCTCTTCTGGAGTTCCACTCTGTCCTCTTCTGCCTCCATCACTCCATTATAGTCATAATAAGCTACCTCGCCCACCAGCAAAGCCTCATGGGATAGCGGTAGAAGGCCACATTTCATGGCTGATACCTACACGAAAGATTAATAGTGGTGAGCTCACAAATTATGATTAATGGCAGTATGTATTAATGGCAGCCAAAGTGCTAGCTAAAGCATTTTAAAGAGGTCATCGGATGCCCATTTTCCACAGGTTGATATGATTCTTTAGGGTCTTAATGAAAAGTCTGTAACACATTTTTGTTAAAATGTCTAAATGGTAGCATAAAAAACACCGCTCTTTTAGAGCAAGCCGTTTTGCAACATTTTCCTTTAAATGTTAATGAGCTATGCTGACTCCGCCCCTCTCTTGCGAGGCGCTCTCTGAGGGACTTTTTGCTTTAGCAGCATTCATCATGAAACTTGCTAATTAGAATATTATTAGGAAAGGCGATTTGCAAATATTCATAAAAAAAAACAACCTTTAACTGGTTAGTGAAGCTAGAAAATAGACGCATTTATGTAAATTAGGTTACATTCCTTTCAAAAATAAACGTAATCCACTTCATCTTCAGCGGCTCAGATGTCGGGAGTAAATGAACACCTCAATCTCTTAGGAGACATTCTTGTCTACATCTGCTCAACAATGGAGTACTGATCAGCTCAGGGCAGGTCTAAGGAAAGACGACAGTACAATCTATGCTGAAACGCCAACGTCACTCAAACTATCGTGGGAGGGGCCTGTCTGGGTGATGTCACAAAGACAGGCATCTGAGGTCGGTTTGATTTGAGAAAGGGGTAAACGTTTTAATAGATTAAAAAAATAACACTAGGTGGGTCTTTATCATTATATGGTGAATGTGTACACACACTGCCAACACACATTTCAGTTCAAACAACTTGTAAGAGTGCATGTAGCATCGGATGACCCCTTTAAAACTTGAACATTTGACAGCTCTCAGGTCTGTAGGTAATTTGAGTTTCTAAATAATATAATAATAATAATAATTATTATTATTATTTTTAATACTATAATAATACATATTTTTGCCATCAGTGGAAGACTGGATCTCAGAATAAACAAGTACATAAAAAATAGTAATAAAATAAAATAAATATTAGTAATGAATGTATATATTTATAATTTATTGGTCACAAACCAGGGATAAATACAAAATGAATAAATAAAAATAAACAAACATAAATACAAGTAGTTTGCATGTTTCACAAACATGGGGTACAATAAAATAAAATATAAAATAATTTACTTTTATGCGTTTTGCGATGCTGGGGGAGAAGATGAGTAAGGTAAGATAAACTACTCTTCATTTATCTGCTTCACAAACCTGGGTTATAAACAATGGATGGATGGATAAATGACATTTAAATTAAATAATTTAAAGTTGAAAATTTAACTTAATATTATTACTAAACTTATTTGTTTAGATGTTTTTGTCAAACATGTGCCGTACCGCAGCTATGGCTGGAGTGTGGAGGTGCAGCAGGCAGCGGACGTCCGGTCGAGCTGAATAGATGGCAGAGTGCAAGCTGAATGCAGACAGATCCACTCCCAGAGTAGTGCTGCCTTTCTCTACCACCTCCCCGAGAATATTCACCTTCACCTGGACATCACAGAGAGTACATGCTTTAATCAAGCTTTCACTTGAAAAATTTGATCCAACTGCATCATTTACTACTTTTCCATCATGTTTTAATATATACATTTGATAAAAAATGTAAATAATAATTCCAATAATTTCTATTTAATACAAAAAGTATAATAAATTTTTTTTAATTATTGCATTTTCTCTTTAACTGTAAACTGCATTGTTTCTTGTTACAAAATTACCATTTCTGACGCAGTTTGTACAAATGCATGAAGACGAGAAATATTTTCATGAGTAACAACTTCTAGTGCCTCATTTTTGCAACAATGTACAAAATATGTCCAGAACATGCTGAATCTTTCCATTTTATCAGCAAATACGACACACAGTCACACCTTTCTTTTTCTAGTGACCTTCATTTGAATGCTTTAGGCCAGTGAATGACTGTCATAGAGAGCCATGTTGCAAGACATGAGAGGACAGACAGAGACAGAGTCTCACCAGACTGGAGGCAGTCACCTCCCCGTAGGCCAGACCATCCGGCAGCACGAGGAAATGTTCCTGCTCTTTACTAACACGCATCTGCAGAAAGAAAGAGACGCTTTTATCTAAAGCAACTCACAGTATGCTTACAGGAACTATCTCCCTAAAGCAACCTGTGGTTAAACGGTTAGTACACCCATTCAAATCTGCCATCTCTTACTCATTCTCATATTCTGTCAAACCTGTGCAGATTTAGATAAGATTTTAAGAGATATTGACTTCTATTTCTGTCAGTGTTTCACACAAAGCTATATTTGGACTATAGCGTAAAGTCCTTACTTTTATGTTGCTGTCATTGTTGTTTTAGTCACATTTGAATAATAAACTTGTAAGGAAGAAAACACTTAATTTCTCTGTTTATGTTCCACAGAGGAAAATAATCCCTTTATATTTGAGGGAACTATCCCTTTAAGAGTTCAGATTTTTATACTTCTGGTGAAAATCAAACCAGCAACCTTATTTAGCAGACTTGATAAAAAATAAAAATAAAAACACTTCCTATTAGGATTTAAAAATACTCAAATTCGTGTGGACTTAGCATAGGAAATATGAATAAGTATGCTAAAGTACATGCAAAAAAAAAAAAAAAAAAAAAAAAAATTCAGCTTAATGTGCCTCAGAAGTGATCCTATTTTTTTTTTTCATCATAAGCTTGAGTTACATAACAGGTTAAGAAGACACATACACTACCACTCAAAAGTTTGGATTAAAATATGTATATATATTTCGAAATAAATAAATAATTGTATTCCGCAAAGACTAAATTGATCAAAAGTGACATTTAAAAACATTTAAAAATGTAAAAAAAAATATATATTTTAAATAAATACTGTTCTTTTAAATTTTCTATTCATCAAAAAATCCTGAAAATTAAATGTATCATGGTTTATTTAAACATACTAAGCAGTACACCTGTTTTTAACATTGATGATAATAATATTAGTAATACTTCTAATAGTAATATAATGATGCTGAAAATACAGCTTTGCATCACAGGACTAAATTACAGTTTAAAATATAGAAAAATAGAAAACATTTCAAATTGTAACAATACGGTCTATACTGTATTTTTGATATAACTGCAAATAAATGCTGCATTGGTGAGCATGACTTCTTTCAAAAACATGTATTTTCAACCTTCATTCTTCATTCTGTTAAATCAGTCAGGCTGACAGATAAAAGTTGTCTGATCAGTAGTGAACATGGAGCACTTTTCAGGATTCTTGACACACTGACAGAAGGTTTAAAGGGTTGTGTTTCCTTACTGTGAGGCACGTGCTGGCCAGCTGGGCCCAGCCGTACAGATCCACCAGACGGTGAACACTAGCCAGCTTGCAGCGCATAAGTCTCTCCCCCTTCACCATGGAGCCGGGCTCCCATCCGTGCAGATCGTTAATGGGGCTCACCATGGTAACGGCTGTGCAGGGAATGTGCACCAAGACAAACAGCACAAGTGTGTGTCAGTGAAAGTGACAAGTAATGAAGGACTTTGCATAAAAAGAGCAGCACTACTGCAGTTTAAGTGGTGTGACATACATCAGGTTATTTAACCTCAAAAAACATTTTCATGAAAGACAGAAAAACAGCTCAATTTTGAAAAGCACAAGTGAATTTACTTTATAAATTAAAGGGTTAGTTCATCCCAAAATGAAAATTATGTCATTAATAATGACTCACCCTCATATCATTCCACACCTGTAAGACCTCCGTTCATCTTCAGAACACAATTTAAGATATTTTTGATAAAATTGGAGAGCTATCTCCAAAGACAGAAACGGTACTGAACCCAGGTCCAGAAACTTAGTAAATACATCCGTAAAACAGTCCATGTGACGAGAATACTTTTTTGTGCAATAACATAATTTACTCAACCATTCTTCTCCCCTGAGTTACGTCTTTTGCCATTTTAGAGATTATTACAATACAGTTAGAGAAGTATTACATACTTTTCCCTACGTGTAAACAACGCATATTACACAGATTATGTATTACGTATAAAAAAGTATTCTCGTAGCATCTCAAAACTGATGTTGAGCCACTGATGTCACATGGACTGTTTTACCGATGTATTTACTATGTTTCTGGACCTGGGAACATTTCAGTTGTGTTGCTGTCTATGGAGGGTTACATAGTGCTCTGATTTCATCAAAAATATCTTCATTTGTGTTCTGAAGATGAACGAAGGTTTTACGGGTTTGGAACGACATGAGGGTGTGTAAGTAATGACATCATTTTCATTTTGGGGTGAACGAACCCTTTAAATTTATTATGTTTGAAACTAAAACTCTTATGTAAAAGTGTCTGAACTGAACAGTAATGATATATGAATGAATGTTGTATAAAAGTAAAACTCCATGGAAGCTTGCTTTTGTCACATGATTAAAAAAATAAGTAATTGCGACTTTTTAATCTCACATTTCTTAACCCCCACTCTGCAATTCTGAGATGATATCTCACAACTCTGACTTTTTCTTGCAATTCAGAATTGTAAGATATAAAACTCAGAATTAAGAATTTAATTCTTAATTCTGAGAAGTCTGAATAGTGAGATATAAACCTGCAAACACACACACACCCAAAAAAACAAAAAAAACACAAAAAAAAGTGTTATTAAATTAACTTTTATTTTTCGTGACAGAAAAAAAATTGCAGGACATTAACTCAGAATTTCTAGATGTAAAGTCACAATGCAAGATTTGTGAGATAAAATAATAAAAATACTTTTATGATTTTATTGATTTTGACAAAAAAAAGTTTCCAAAAAACTCTCATTGGGCAAATACTATATAGAGAATAATCCACATGATTTTACAAGTGAATGAGATCACTAAGCAGAGAAGGATGTGCAGTATTTATATCAATACATCAGGCTTTATCTATGAAATACAAGCAGAACAACCTTCTGAGTAAATCATTTGTAAATCATAACTAGGCAAATGACTGCATGTGTTACGTACTGGATTGAGTGATGGGCAGCGAGGCTGGAGATCCGTGAGTTGCCATGAAGTCTGCGATCTGTCTGAGAGCCCACATATTGGAGGAACTTCCTTCTTTCTTCATCTGCTCCTGAATCAGCACATCCAGCTCCTCTCTAAAGGACTAAAACATACAAATAAGATTCAGTACTCAGCTACACAATGCACTAGTACACAAATAAAGCAAAAGGCACATGCACATGGATGTGTTATTTAACAACCATCCATGTGCCTTTTGCTTTATTTGTAGCAGCATTTTAGGTGTAAATTTGTCATCTTCAGTGTCACATGATGCTTCAGAAATCAATCTAATTTGTTGATTTCGTGCTCATTTTAAAAGTTGAAAACAGTTGAGCTGCTTAATATTTTTGTGGAAACTGGGATAGATATATTTTTAATGAACATCATTTATTTGATTTTACCGTGAGTTTTGATAATTTGTTTTAAATCAATTTAACACACCCTTGCTGAATAAAACTATTGATTTCTTAAAAACTTGTAATGAATACTGTAACCAAATTAGCATTTCCTTAAAAACCAAAAACAGTATTAAAGTTTCACAAGTTTAACTTTGAGGCTTTTGATATGTACATGAAACACCGCCATACAGTCGATCCATCTGTTTTCAGTGATTATCAACAAATACCATGACAGTTTTTAGTAAATGTAGCTATAAACTGCTAAATGTATATGCAATAATAACTGAAGGAAACACTAAAGTTTAATCTTCTAAAAAAGTTCTTAAACAGACAAAAGTTTCCAAAAAACTGTCAATAGACTGAAATATACTTCAGAAATTCTGAATGGAATTTTTGAATAATTTGCGTTAACCAGTTCAGACTGAATTATTTGCAGATGTTTATTATTGAAGAACAGGAGCTTATAAGAAAGTTTGTAATTAACACCAACTACAATGTTTGAGCAATATAAATTCAGTTTGACCTTGTAAGTACTGAAATAATTATACAAGAATAAAAAATGTTGTATAAGTTTTAAATAAAGCAATAAATGATGCCAATCAGCCACATATTTAACAATCGAATGCAGCACACATAAACACAGTATAACAGACATAAAACCCAGATAAAACAATACTTCTGTGAACATACGACACAAAAAAGCTGGAAGAATTTTCGAGTTACAGGATCCAGTACAGTCCACAACAGAGAAAGAAAAACAATTGACCTCTTCAGTTCTGTCCTTAATTCAACACGTTCCCTCCATACTGAGTGTTTTTATTCTTTGCACCAACACCTAAAACTCCCTGCACTCTTAATGTTTTCTCCTCCCCGCTCTCTCTCTATCTTTCTCTCTACAGCTGCAGCTGTCCGTGGTGATTCAGGGCAGATTATATCTGAGCTGTGGAGATAATCATATCTTTGGGAACCTAATGAGGGGGAAGGGGAAAGAGGACATAGGGATTGGAGGCAGGACATTAAAGGGTGGACAGAACAGGCGAATACAAGGAGGCAAACCAATGTGGGTCCTCTGCGGATGGGAGATCTGTTTAAGTGAGGTTTTGAAAGCTTATAGCAGCCACTTGAATGCTGGTTTACTTCTTACGCCCTACTTATATCATTCCTATTATAGCACAAAAGCAGGATACTGGAAGTATAAACCCAATTCATTTTCTCTGTAGAGTAAATGTATTGATGGTGGTAATATATAAAACATTCAAAACATAAATAGCAGGAGCTCGGATACATATTTTAAAATATAACAGCAAATATATAATATTTATCATTATTATTATTATTAATAATATTAATTGCAACTCTTCCTATACTCTTAAACTGCTTATGTATTATCTTTAAATTCAAACAAAGCTAATTTATCTATCTAGCACAATTTATGAAAAATAAGTGATGAATCCAAAATTACCCCTACAGTCTTAACATGATCATCAAGCTTTGAGGAAAGTGAACCTACTGTAGCTGACCAGCAAAGGTAGGTGACAGAGGAACCTACAATCAGTCTTGCTCTCATTTAATTGAAGATGTTAGAGAGCCAGAGCTTAATGTCACTAAAGCATTAATGCACTTTGTCCAAAGAGCATGATTCATTTAACCACACAGGAAAATAAAACTGAAGATCATTGGCATAACAATGGTAAGACTAAAAAATGGTGCCCAAAGGAAGCATATACAAAAATAACAACAGCGGCCCCAAAATCGATCCCTGTGGAACTCCACATAGTAAAGGAGCAGATATAGAAGTAAAGTCACCTAACTACATTGCAACTGTCCTGTCCTTTAATTATAATGCAAACCACTTAACGAACCCAACACTCCAAGCGATTAAGAAGAATCTTATGGTAAGTTGTATCAAAAGCAGCAATTTGATATAAAAAAAAAACTAAAACAACATGTGATCCTGAATCCTACGATAATAGGATATCATTAGTAACTTTAAGTAGAGCACAAAGGGAATGTGAAGGTGCAATTGCACTTCTGACCTTCTCAATTTAGTAAAAAAAAAACACTAAAATCTCTTCATTACTTTCGGTTGATTCACATTATCGGAATACCCTTGAGATGAATTTCATTTTCACATCCTTTACTGTTTAACTATCAGAAGGCAGTAATTTATTTGACATCTCAAATTAAATTTTAAATGTTTTATCTCTCTTAAAATTGCATTCTGCTCTCCTACACTCTTGTCTGAGAGAACAGGTGATACTGCTTAACCAAGGTTGAAAGACTCCTTTACTTTTTTAAATTAAAGCACAAGTACACACTTATTACAAGCTTCAACCAGCAATCCAATATCATCCCCACCTGTGACAGTGTCATTAAAACGTGATGAATAGATTTCCAAAAAAGAATTAGCAGTTGAAGACTTAATAGTCCTAGCATAATATGAATTCTGAGAAGAGGTTAGGTGGACAAAAGAACAAACAGCATCAGATACCAGTGAATAATGATCGGAGATGCCCATATCTGAAACCTCTAAATTAGATACAGAAAAACCATATGACAACACAAGATCTAATGTGTGACCTCTCTTATGAGTAAGACCAGAACATGTTGTATTAAATTAAAAGACTGAGAGAAAAGAAATTCATTAACCAGTGGCTTTGATGGGCTACATATATGCACATTATAATCCCAAATGTTTTTCACAGTGAGACACTAGTCCAGACAGAAAACTTAGAAAAATGGTGGATGAACTCATTATTGAGTTTGGGAGGTCTATTAATGAAGGCGCAAAGAATCAGTCTTCCAACAATTGTACGCCAAAGCTACAAAGTAAGACAATTTATATTAGTTCTGTCTTTTCTTGTGGAGCATTGGCCATATATTTTTGTACACTATGATTAATACCATTAACACCCACATCATGTAAACCATTCAAACTGTCCAAATGACCCGAATTACTTATAAAGACTGTTTTATATTTGTCACATGTGCTGCTCTGCAAATCAAGGCGCACAATGATGGATATCGCTATAAAGAGTTATTTGAATGATCATAGGAGAATAAGGGCACATCCAACACAAATCTTCAAACATTAGAACTTAGGCCCCGTCCACACGGAGACGGAGCTTACCCCAATCCGATCTTTTTTTTCCTCGTCTCAAGAAATATCCGCGTCCACACGAAACCGCATAATGATGTAGTATACATGCCAGACCAGTATGTGGCGCTGTAATTCTGCCTCAGAGATAGACTAAAAACCGAGAAGAAGACTTGGACTATGCTCATAAACCTTGCGCGTGGTACACAAACGAACATGGAACAATACATTTATTAATCTGTGTTAATGTTAGTTAATAAAAAGACAATCGTTCAGTGTTTGTTCATGTTTTTGTTGCTGTTACGTGACGTAGAGGTGTCGGACTAGGGGGGAGATGTGGGCTGATGACGTCAATGTTTCAGAAAATATACGGATTAGCCGTCCAGACGAAAACGCAAAGACGGCGTTTTTAAATTTATCCACTCTGGGTCTCGGTTTCCAAAAATAGCGGTTTCACCTTATGAAAACGCCGGATCCGTGTGGACGAAACGCCTATCCGATAAAAAATTTGTGCGTATTCACAGAAACACGTCTCCGTGTGTAAGGGGCCTTAACATCCATCAGAATTTAACATCAATAGCGAACAAAAAGGAACCAAAAAGACAGGGGTTTTAAAACACAAGGAAAGTAATGAGGGGAATGGAAACAGGTGGGGATTAATTAATTAACAAAACGAGGAATGGAACTTGACCAAATAGGGATAACACAAGTCCATGACTGTGGCAATATTAAACTGAAGTTACGGTGATTCAACTGAGTAGTTTATTTCTCTCTCTCTTTTTTTGGGGGGGATTTTCACATATTAGATGTTTGATAGATAATAATAATAGTATTAGTCATCTTTTTTATAATAATAATCTACTAAAATACTCAATTGTATTTATATATTATCATTGAAATATTAGTAAAAATATATCTCATCAAATGGAAAATGTTTATTTTTATTATTAACTGCAAATTACATAATCAAAATAATGTTATCTTTTTTATTGAGTACTTCATTTTTTTGTTCAGATTTTCATTCTCTTTACTCAGAATTTTATTTAATTATTTTTTGCTTTTTTGAACCCCTATGGAAAACACTAATGGGGGAAAAAATCTTATGGAATCAAAGCCACTGAAAACGTAGATGATCAGCGTTGCACTCATCTAGCCCACAAGGATATAAACACAAATCTGAGTCAATTCTCAAAGGCAAATATATGAGCTTCACTTATCAGCTCACACTTTATTACTCACAGGGCTTTGCAGAAGACTGGAAATTCGTTTCTTGAGGCCGCTGGATGGCGTTGACTGCTGGGGAGACTGGATCATTTCTCCCTCCAGACACTCCCCATCTACAGGACTGTGCTGGACCGGAGTCCCTTTAGGGGTGGGAGTTCTACTCATCTTCTTTTTCCCAGTGTGGGAAATAGGAGGAGGAGGATAGAAAGAAAACAGATAAAAAGAAAAAAGATAGGCAAAGCAGGAGCAAGCAAGATGGCTGGAAGGGAGCAAACAAAAAAAAAGAAATACAATATGTAAATTATTCAGTTATATTAATTAAAGATCCTTATGCACATCATGCAAGAGTTTTATTTTACACATATGTGCATGAGGACATACAGTATAGGCATGTTTGCATATTAATAATAGACACACGTGCAAATGCACACAGACAGGCCTGCAAATACAAGATAAGTATTTCTTCACACCACACCCAAAGTCACGTGGAAGCTGCAATAACTGTCATATATCCAAACAACAAGCATGTAGTGGCTACTTCTTTATGTGCAATAGCAAATGTGATAGATTAGTTTGCTTGAGGAGGCTCGATTTAAGATATTACACATAGAAAAGCCTTTTGTATCAAGACTAACATTGACTAGAGTTATATTATTACTGTTCCAGGATGTATAACAGATGGTTGATGGCACATAATCTAAGACCATACACCTGAATATCTTTTATTTCTAGAAATCCTACTTACATTCACATACAGAACTTAAATGTTCCTTCAGCATGGAGGAAAAAAAATGAGGGCAGTGAACTAGAAACATCACCTGAACTGAAAAATCTAGTTTGTCTGAATTTATGAGTTTAAAAGGTGATGCAATTTTCTTTTGTGTTAAACAATTTATCTTATCCAGGTTTTATCTGTGAGGCAATTAGAAGTAAGATGCTCATATGGGTTCAATTCTCAAAAGTGTAGACTTCAGTTGTGTGGTGCTTTCAAAACAAAGCTCTGTTTGCTTGAACAGCCCATTGGCTTCAGTGACTCAGCAGTAGTCTGAATTTGGAACGTAAATACAGTATGATTGAAAACAATTATTAGTGTTGTTGAGGCTATTACAATCAGCCTTACACCTCAGATTTTCATCTGATGAATAATAAAGCAGGCAAAAAAAAAAAAAAAAAAAATATTTTAGACTCTTTTACAAATAGAAAGTTTCAAATAGAAAAACTAATTTTTTAATCATCTTTTATTTTATTGTCAGTTTTCGTTTTTTTCTTTGGAACAAGATTAATTAGCATGTGAACTACAGCACTGACATACCAAAGTGTCTGAGTTAAAACACTTGCAGTCACAGTATCTTTGTGTTTGGTGGTCTGACAGGGCTCAGGTGCTCTGGGACCCCCACTAAAAGGTCCTCTCTCTGGGGAGACTCTATAATGAGTGGGGCCCCTTTGGATCCAGACACTAAACTGGCTCAGCCCTGTGCTGTCCCTGGATTGGTTTCAAGCTCGGCTTTCCACTCTAGTGGATCCAAATTAATCATGTCCCTCTGCGAGAACAGTGATCTATCCTTAGTCTGCATTCTTATCGTGAACCTACACTTCAATCTGAAAAATGCTCAAAAACTTATACAGCTCTGGGTTCTGCTACAGCAGGATTTTGAGGTCAAGCTGAGAAGGGATGAAAGACAGGTACATCAGCCTGTTGCACATTGATCAGTCTGAAACAGTTTTTCTGAGCGGATAAGGGCTTTCACCCCCACTGAGAGACCTTAATGCTTGTAGGAAGTGGGGAGAAAGCAAGATGTATATGAGAGAGATGTATAATGGTTAAAGTGATGTTGGATTGATTTGAGATGAATCTTATAATCAAGTTAATGTGTTGTCCTGGGTGCATTAACTTCTGCATAATGTACTGAGCATGCAGTGACCCACACACACAAAAAATAAAATAAAATGCATGTGTGATTTTAAACCAAATCTTGAAGTGGAAAATAATGCATTTTCATCAAAGAATAAAAACACAATTTCTGTGCAAGTTGTTTGAAATTTTAATCCCATGTTTGGAGTTTTAATCCCAGTTCCATACTAAATCTACACACACACACACAACAAAATATCAGTTTCAGAATCATTCTGAGGGTTCACTGACTTTTTAAATTTATCTTTAACATGGTTAAAATCTGTATAGAAAAGAGTCTAAAATCTAAAAGGCATCTTCACAACGCCAAATTAAGGCTGCTCAGTACTTGCACAAATTTCAGTGTAAAGATGCAAGCAATGCCACAAAAGATAAACTTAATTATGCCTGCTCAGACCGTATAGTATTGTAATTGCTTTATAAAGGCATTGTGTTAGCTATGGGCAGCATAAGACTGTGTATAGCCACTGCAGAGGCACTTCTGTCACATAACCCCAACTCCCTCAATAACAACCCATTCACCCACCCACCCCTTTCAAATAATTCCATCACCCCTGCAAGAACCTCATGGAGAGAAAGAAAGGAGAAAAAAAAAGCAAATTTAATGAATACATTATGATAATATCCATTAAGTCTTGTTGCACATAAATGAAGTGTGCCGTTTTTCTTAAATCTCTAAGGCTCATTTTCCAGCGGGAAAGACTCATGTGTCACGCCCACCTCTTCCACAGCAAAACACCACCCTCTGAACTGCTCGGAGGGGGTAGATCTAACAGCTGCTGACAAAGGCAGCATTTAACATAGAATGATACCAACAAAGCATAATAGAGTCAGTTATATGTCCATTCATTGATTAAGTATTATTAAACGCGTCGTGTCGGTCCTTTTGCGCGAGGTTCTTGCTCGGTAGGGCCTGCACGCGGCTGCCTAGCAACAACACGAGCCTGCATCAGCACCACCAGCAGCGCGGGGCTCAGCCTCCGGCCATCGGTACAAGAGCCCGCTCTGGAAGAACTCAAGGATGTTGAAGGGGCCATGTCGGGATGCAAAGCATAAACCCAAAACACCACAAACGATATAATCGTGGACATGGTACTCCAATATGAGGGAATTTTTTTTTAATAATAATAAAAAATAAGAAAGTCTACATGAGAGCCAATATCATGGCGTCTGAAAGTTGAAGAATCATGCCTTCGTACATCAAGGCTCTAGGGCCTCGGATTAATAAAATACAGTACGTTTTAATAACATTAGTGCATGAAAATGTAGTGTCCATTTAATCTAATCTACTAACGCAATCCGGAGGCATTTTGAGTTTTTAAAACCTCTCTACTCTTTCCGATCATGGTGTAACGAATTTTGGATTATATTCGTGTACTCCCTCAATATCATTGCAATCCGGCATCACATAAACCGTACCGTCAACATGAATGTGATAGATGCGTGGAGTCCAAATGTCCTTCATGTACCGATTAAATCTTTGGAAATCTAAGATTTTGACTGAAAGAGTTATGGAAAATGAAATGAGGCAAGAGATGCTTACCTTACAACATCTTCTCCTCTTTGTCCTTTACGCACACGGACGCTTTGGATCTGCAATGCAATGAGTCAAAACAGCAGCATGAACGTATAAATCGATAGTTGGGCTTGTTTTCCAGTATGAATGGTAGCGTTTGGGGTCTGTTTCCCTAGACCTACGCATCCCCTCTTTTTTTGACATTTATTGCAGGATGGACCAGCCTACGACCACGCCTGCCAGATTCATGACCTCCCCACTGTCTACATCCACATACTGCGAGGTTTGTCACGAAAGCCTTGAGTATGTTCGACTATATTGTAAAAATACTGGGACACGTATGCAAAACGAGAGAGTCGGAAGGGTTTTCCACCTTGGAGCAGGGAATAGCGTGTTTTGTCGGAGCACAGATTATTTATTCTGAACGCCTTTTTCTGCTGATTGATGCAGCTGCAGATTAAAGAAGCGTCCACTGGCGCCACATGCTGGCGGTTTTATGATTTTACAACGAGCAATAGGTAGAAAAAAAAAAAAGTCCCATGCTTTTTCTAAAAAAATATAAATCAATACACCGTTGCTGGTCATATACTTACAATATCATAAAAAGTTGATTTCACTAATTCCATTCAAAAAGTGAAACTTTTATATTATGTTCATTCATTACACAATGTTTATTTCTTTTAATTTTGATGTTTATAGCTGACAACTTAAGGAAAATCCCAAATTCAGGATATCAGAAAATTAGAATATTGTGAAAAGGTTCAATATTGAAGACACCTGGTGCCACTCTAATCAGCTAATTAACTCAAAACACCTGCAAAGGCCTTTAAATGGTATCTCAGTCTAGTTCTGTAGGCTACACAATCACGGGGAAGACTGCTGACTTCACAGTTGCCCAGAAGACGACCATGGACACTATGCACAAGGAGGGCAAGACACAAAAGGTAAATGCATTACTCTGTGTCCAAGCACATTAGTAGAGAGGCGAAGGGAAGTAAAAGAAGTGGTTGAAAAGAGAGAGAAAAAAAGGGGTCCAAGCAATAGGGATAACCACACCCTGGAGAGGATTGTGAAACAAAACCCATTAAAAAATGTGGGGGAGATTCACAAAGAGTGGACTGCAGCTGGAGTCAGTGCTTCAAGAACCACTATGCACAGACGTACCCAAGACATGGGTTTCAGCTGTCGCATTCCTTGTGTCAAGCCACTCTTGAACAGGAAATTTTGCATTTCCTTTGGATATCAGGCCACTGTGTTTTCTAAAGTCCAAGGTCAACGCAGCTGTATACCAGAAGTTTTAGAGCACTTCATGCTTCCTGCTGCGGCCCAATGTTATTTAGATGCAGATTTCATTCTCCAACAGGACTTGACACCTGCACACAGTGCCAAAGCTACCAGTACCTGGTTTAAGGACCATGGTATCCCGGTTCTTAATTGTCCAACATACTCGCCTGACCTTAACCCCATAGAAAATCTATGGGGTATTTTGAAGAGGAAGATGCGATATGCCAGACCCAACAATGCAAAAGAGCTGAAGGTAACTATCAGAGCAACCTGGGCTCTTATAACACCAGAACAGTGCCACAGACTGATTGACTCCATGCCACACTACATAGCTGCAGTAATTCAGGTAAAAGGAGCCCCAACTAAGTATTGAGTGCCGTACGTGCTCATACTTTTCATGTTCATACTTTTTAGTTGGCCAAGATTTCTAAAAATCCTTTCTTTGTATTGGTCTCAAGTTATATTCTTAATTATTTTCTGAGATACTGAATTTGAGATTTTCCTTAGTTGCAAGTAATAATCATCAAAATTATAAGAAATAAACAGTCTGTGTGCAATTAGTGACTATAATATACAAGTTTCACTTTTTGAATGGAATTAGTGAAAAATCAGCTTCGATGATATTCAAATTACACACACTAAAAAGTACTGCCTGTAATCACGCCATAGACTAAGCATACAATTAAACAAGTGTTTTTTTTAAGACGATGAATATAGTATTTTTCACTGAAAAAAAAAAAAAAAAAAAAAGTCTAAATGGTCAAGTAAAATTATTAACATTTTACATTTTGTAGAAAAGTTTAGTCTTTCAGATTTCTGAATTTAGATTATGAATTCATGATTTCAGACAACCACTAAAGATCAAAGACAAAGGCTTTTGAACAACATCTTATAAACATCCTTATGTCATGCTTTTTACCTTCACTGCATTTATAAAAAAAAAAAAAAAAAAAAGTTGTAAACACTTTGTAGGAGAAGAACAAGAAAATGCCTTTTCACATTAAATTTATTTTGAACTTTGTTTCAATGTAATTATTTTATATTTACTAGCAGTTTGAGTGAACTCGTTTCCGGTGTTCATGTTGAAAACACTCATTCTGTAAAAACTGAAAACATTAAGATGACGTTATAATTTATTCATATTGGTGAACAAAGAAAATAACACAAACGTTATATGCATTTTCTTCCATATTTATAGGAGTTTGCACTGAGAAAATAAATCATGAAATCTCAATATCAAGATCAACCATCAATCTCATCTTGGTTGTCATTTTAGTAATATTACTAATATTGCAGACAAAGGGCACAAAGCATAAAGTGAAGATTCAAACAGAAAAAAAAAAAAAAGGATTGGTCAGTGGTACGAGGCACCAGAAGGTGTCAAGCTAAGACACCGAAGACGAGAGTGCGCTTGCTACCACAGTTTGTTCCGAGCCAACCTGAACAATGTACATTGGTACGACACACTGCACCGTCATGTTGTTGAGATCAATGTCATCATCCGCTCCTGTTGCCATAGTGACCAGTGGGGCGGCCACACTCACACCCTCAGACAGAAAGGGATTTGACGTCGACTCCAGGACCTGAGAATGAGATGGAGACGACTGCAACAATGATAGCATGCAGAGAGATTTCAGAGGAAACCTGAAGGATTTGTCTTGGGAAAAATTAACCCTAAACAGCTTGCAGTATAATGGTACATTTTACGATGACTTTAATTAATTAGCATAAAAACAGGTTTGCGCACAATCTACTACATGCCTTTTGTCATCTGTTTGACAGTTTATACTGGTCAAGCAGCATGCCCGTCTTTTTGCAAGATTTTACAGATAATACTTAAATGGAAGAAAAATATATATATTTTTTGGTTTAATAACATATACTTAACTACTAGACTAAAACAGCTTAAGTTTACATAAAATAAATAAATAAAAAACCCACACGATCATGTTGAATTGGGAGTTAAGTGATATCAGGCTTTCGAAGATTCTCTAAATTCTGTATTGCATTATACATTTTGCCCTCCACAAAAATACAGAGCTTTTGTGATGTTGGGAGATTTAAATGTATAAGCATTTTATGATAAACATGTTATAAAGATTGATTACTGGCTTACATCACATGCTACCAGAATTTAAACATTGATAAATATCAAAATCCACAGCGGCACCGAACTGCATATTTTTGCTCTGTTTGGGCCTCTCCGTGAAATAAAGCAATTGAAGAAAAAAAAAAAAAAAAAAAACCCCAAACCCATTTCGGAAAATTTACATTCAGATTGTAATATTCCAGTTAAAACCTTAGTTTTCTATGCGTTTTGACCAAATAAAACGCAGCTTGGTTAGGAATTAGACACTTATCTTTTTTTTATTTTTATTCTCAGCAGCCCCCAAACTTTAGAACAATGGTGTTTTTATATTTTATATTAGAATGCAATTACTACTCTATCTTAAAACACATTTTTTAGACTTCTAGAATTGGGTTAGGGTTAGTTACAGAGAACTCACATCCTCCATGTTCCAGAGATCAGAACAGTCAGTTTCCAAGCTGGAGTAGTTGATTCCAGTCTCCATCAAAACATCTGCATTCCCATTACTCTGCAAAACAAATAAAAAATGGCTGCACAATATGTACATTTGAATGTTCCGGTAATATCTTGTAGTACAAAAGGGAATGAAGTGTAATCCAGGACTGAATGAGTGACACTGCTATGCCCTTAACCCACAGTGGAAGAGGTGTGATTGAGCACTGCTGACAGAAGCCGGATGTACTCAGTCGCAGCCTTCAGCATGTCCACTTTACTAGGCTTTCGGTCTCGTGGCATCACTGGCACAATACGCCGAAGGTATGAAAACATGCTGTTCAGGCTCCTCACCTGAGTGGAGCAGCACAAGACACAATTTACTGGCAAGATCACAGAACACATGACTCGGCTAAAAAAAAAAAAAAAAAAAAAAGAACCTGAAAACAGAGTGGAAGAACAAACCAGTGTATTTTATTGTAGAGCAAGTGGAACATGACCAGTATTTTGACCAGAATAAAATTACACAGCCTCAATTACTTAGTTCCTGGAAAAGGTCTTCATTTTATATAAATTAACTGAAAACACTGAAATGCCCTAGAGCACAGAAACACCGTGAACTACCATGGACTAAAAGTGAATGTGCCACAATGGATTTTGATTTCTCTACTCATTACCACTTACCGTAGTTACTTAGTCAAACCAGATATGCATTTATGAAGGAAAATTTTGTATATTTTTAACATGGGACCAAATGTATAAGGATTAAAAAAAATGTAAAAAAAAAAAAAGTTTAAAAGGGAATTCTGATTGGTTGGCATGAATTTCGGCTGGGGCTTTCAGTGATTAAAGCTGCAAGGCTTTAAAAGGCTCAAACTTTCATAAGCAAGCTCTTGAGTGGAAGCTGAGATTTAAACAATTTCTCTCCTCATAATTTGGACTAAATCAATACATATCATTTCCGAAATTTATTTTTCCCTGTTTGATATGGGCATTGTTCGTTTCAGACATACTAAATGGAGGTTTATATAATTTTTACTGAACAATATGGTATAAATTTGTCAAAACAGGACTAAATTAAGGTTCCGAATGCTACCCCATTTAATTTGTTGTTTTTGATGAAATCTTAAAAGTTACACTAACTTCAGCTTAAATACTTCTACATTTTATAAATGGTGTTAATATAATCGGAAGCTAAATGTACGTGTTCATTTGAGAAACACATTACTAACAATAATTTTGTTATTAAAGCCAAAGCAAAATGGTCCCTATCTTACCCCAACATTATATTCACATTTAATCCATTTTATTAATCGTTCAAAACAATTCTGGCTTCAAATATCTTATTTTTTGTGTTCCAACAGCTCTGTAGTACCCCATTTCATTGGTATAAGGTTATTTTCCATTCTGATATTTCTGACAGACTTGGAGGTTTTTTTTTTTTTTTACACAAAGCTAGATGCCTTAAAATATTTGCTTTTATTATTGTTGTTGCTTAAAAAAAAACCTCCTCTAATAAAAAGAGTTCTGAAGACATCACGTATTAAAAGAACAGTTTAAGTAAATGGATTTTCATAATTTTTCCCCCATCTCTGTATCCCCCATGTGTTCTTTGTTCTGTATTATTTAATCTTTTTTCTAATTAATTATATTTGTGCATAGAAAAGTTAATAAAAGGCTAAATGGAGGAAGATGACACCGTCCCTGGCCCTGAGAATTTGAAGAGAAAATCCTTAGGTGCAAGGGATTTTTACAACATTTTTTTCTGTAAAAATCTTATAAAATCCATTAACACGCATAGTAATGCTGACGTTAAAGATTAAACGGAGTCTGTATGTTTAGCAACAAAGCTTATGGGTTTTCAACTCCGTGGAAAAGAAAAAAAGGGAGAGCTTTTCCTCGAACACCAGGCACTTTGATGTGCCAGCCAGGGAGTCTTTTCTGTGTGTTATTTTATACTTTTTTTTGTTTTGTTAAAATGAAAGAATTTCTGGAACCATTTCCCCACAAATTCCAAGTCCTCACTTATGGTGTCATTTCCATCCCTGAAGTTTTTAAATCGAAAGTTAGTGTACTTGAAGTTTTTTTTTTTTTTTACCATGTAGACAGTGACAGAGAAACATGGGCTACTTAAGATGAAGAGGAAAAAGAATCATTAAAAAGGTAGCTAAATAATCTCTTTGTCAGTTTTTATCATCGTCAAGCTGCACTGGCAAAGTTATCCAGGGAACGTGTGGGGAGATTTTATTACAAAACAAGCGTTTCAAATGATGTTTCCATCACAGAACGCCTTCAGAATGTAAAACAGCGCATTAACTGACAGTGGATCTACAGAAGAATGATCAAAACCCAAAAGCAGCAGGGCTTAACTCGCCAAAAGAGGGCGGCAAAGTACAAACGTGGAGAACCTTACAAACACTCACCCGTAATCTCTCCTTTGCGTTTGCAAGCTGTCGTCTCTTAACAGCTTTATCTCGGTCCTCCGTATCGATATACTGGCCGTCATCCAAACGGATAAATTTACCGATACTCACGTGAACAGGAAGCGAAGGTTCAGAGCTCTCGCGCAATAAAATATCGCCCATAAGCTCGCGCTCCGGGACCTTCATGAGACCCACTAAGGCCCTGAATTTTCTGCCAGTCAAGTCAGCTGACATTCTTGTTATTTACTTATTTACTTTTTATTCCTAAATGCTAAAGGAAACAATCGCTCAGCATGACACATAATCTTATACAGCACAGTCAAAGCAAGATATATGTGGAGATAAAGCTTTGTAATTGATCATATTGTAATATCTATTGGCCTAGAAGCTGGCCAACCGACTGATTAAAAAATCTATTTCAAACTAGTGCCACCTGTGCGACAACTCCACCTGTCCTGTGATGATTAGGTGCAATATCAGTATCCACCGCTAGATGGCAGGTAATATCTATGCTTGCATCTCTTAAAGAAAATACATTTACCGTACTGAATCTCTCTTTTGATGAATTTGGAAAAGACTTGTGATTGTGGTGTGATTAAATGTGAATCTCTTATTCTGCGAGCCGTAATGTTAATATTATTTGGATATTTTTTTTAATGGGACAGCAGGGCAAGTTTCCTCATGAAGAAGTAAAAAAAATATCTTATGAGTCAGTCAAGCAGAAATGCATATTTCTGTTGAGTACTCATAATTATACTTAATTATGTGCTTTACTTCAGAGAGGAGATTAATAAATACAAAATACTTCTAGCAAAGTTCATTCAAAATAACTGTGTATGTTAATGCAGATGCCTGAAAAATTAAAACATTAATCCAATGTAAATTCAAACATCCTGTTCAGCTTCATTACCTTCTGGTTAGTCATAAAACCACACCCAGGTTTAACACAACTGAAAAGATAACATGATGCATCACCAGACTGTCCATCAAGCAGCTGATCTGAAGGAGTGCTGTGATAGTGAATGAAGTATTGCCCAATTCAGTTATCAGTCTTAAAGGAATAGTTCACCCAAAAATGAAAATGGGCAGAGAATTTACTCACCCCAGGCCTCAGAGATTTTTTTCTTCATCAGAACAGGTTTGGATAATTGATAAAGCACTGATTAAAACATCAAAATTATGCACTTGTGAAGTGAAAAGTAACATGTTTGAATAAAAAGCTAATGCATCTTTAAAACCTTTGGTTCCAGCTAAAATATGAGTCCTCTATCCATATTGCTTTCTCCATTGAAAAGGTTGTCTTGCCAGAATCAGGAGAGAAATATGCATATATCATGCAATGTTTAAAACAGCTCTAAACAAATATGTCAGTGAATTTTGATCTGAGAGAACATATATACTATACATACATACATACATACATACACACATACACACACACACACATATATATATATATATATATATATATATATATATATATATACACTAGTGGTATGCTCAGAATCTGCCTCACCAAAATGTATAATTGAAAACCATTACTTCAGAGTTAATCTTTTTTTTCCCTCAAAATTTAATTAATTTCTCTCCAGTTTGTATTATGAAAACACTCCTCAAAGTAGATTTTCATGACATTGTGACCACCGTTTATTTTTTCTTTTAGAAAATCAATTACATTTTTATTTTCAGCAAGTAAACCAACATTCCTTTGGAGAAACATTTTTTATTATGTTTTATTATTAAGCTTCAGAACAAAAAATATATATATATTTCCAAACAGTTCTATTTATTCACATATTTGTTTAGCAGTCGGATAAATCATTCTGTATTGCAGTGAAGAAGAAATGACTAACAAATGATAAATAAAATAAAAATACATAAATAACTGTCTGGATCAACAAAAAGCCAACACTGATATGATTATAGCACAAAACTGAAAACAATTCAAAAAGTGGGCCCATGTATTACAATTGTTCATAAAAGAGGTTGTAGGTGTCCTGATATTCGCAAACAATAGAGTCACATTTGTAGGCTTGGAATCTGATCAGCTGCTGTCTTACATTAATGCACCAGTGGGATGTCAGGAACTCAATCCATGCTAATCTGATGGGACCAGCTCTCTCCAAAGACATTCTGTGAATTTATAATCATACTAATTCACCGGCAATGAGTGATGTTGTGGGTATTTCAAAATTGTGCCTCAATGACAAGTGGAAACTTCCTAACACTAGTCGGTCACTTACAGACACATATTTCTTTGTACAGCATCCCTGCTGCTTTAGTGAACCTCCCAAATGCGTGGGTGGACAAATACAAGATTTGAAATCAAGACACAATGAAAAAGGTCTCAGTGAAAAATAAAGAAGTCATGATGAAACTATTGCTGGTAATGCTATTATTTTGCAATACGGAAGGAGAATAAAGGAGACGTGCCTATAGTTGCACATCTACATTGGGTCATGTTATAATATATATATATATATATATATATATATATATATATATATATATAGTTACATAGATTAGTTGATAAAGCCCCCCATGTTATAAGAAATTAATTAATTATAAATTCTTCACATAAAACTCTAAAAAAAAAAAGTAATTTTCTTATGTTTAAATAAATATGAATTGATTTCATGCTTAAAACAAAAAGAAGAATGACTGCACCTCTAAAGACCCCTCTGACAAGCTCCTGAAGTTCACAGATGACACCACACTTATCGGCCTCATTCAGGACGGTGTTGAGTCTGCTTTCAGACAAGAGGTTGAGCAGCTGGCTGTCTGGTGCAGTCTAAACAACCTGGAGCTGGACACGCTCAAAACAGTGGAGATGATCGTGGACTTCAGGAGAAACCCCCTGCACCCCCCCCCCCCACACTCACCATCATGAACAGAACTGTGACTGCAGTGGAGTCATTCAGATTCCTGGGAACCACCATTTCTCAGGACCTGAAGGGGGACAATCACATTGAGTCCATTGTTAAAAAGGCCCAACAAAGGTTGTACTTTCTTAACAAGCTGAGGAAATTCAACCTGCCACAGGTGCTGCTGAAACAGTTCTACTCAGTCGTCATCGAGTCAATAACTGTCTGGTTTGGTTCAGCTACAAAATCAGACATAAGAAGTCTTCTTATGTCTGATTTTGTAGCTGAACGTTTAGAGAATGTTTCGGACTGCTTAGAGGATTATTGGTGCTGAAGGGTGGCTATTTTTAACAACTGCCACCCTTCAAGAACCATATATATATAAATATATATCATATATATCAAGAGTGAGGAAAAGAGCTCAGAAAATCCCTCACATCCAAGTTATCCCCTTTCTGAACTTTGCCATCTGGCGGGACGCTCAGAGCCGCAAATACCAGGACTCTTCTATTCATATTCTATCAAACATAAGACAACTGTACATACAATTTTTTCTATTCTTGTCTATTGATATTTACATATGTGTGTATTTTTATTCTCATCTTATTTTTATTGTCTTTGTTGTCTCTGTGTGCTGGAAGATTGTGACATTAGAACAAATTCCTTGCACAAGCACAATTGGCAATAAAGCTTTTTCTGATTCTGAAATGAGAGACTGCATTAAGAGAGACTATATTAATTCATATATATATATATATATATATAGGTAGGCTGAAAGTCTGAGTGGCAGGGTCCCAAAATCTGTTTCACACACCTTCTTCGTGGCCAATCAACGGAAAGGATCTCAGTGACGCAAGGATCCTCAAATGACTAGTTTGTGAAGTGGGTGGAATTAAGAGTGACATCATTTCGCATCATCATCGCACCGGATAGCGTAAGTCCAAGAAAGAGTTTGAGAAACTTGAAGAACATGAGCAGGAGCCCAAAGTGACTTACAATCAGTTTAGAACACATCCAACTCACTTAAGAAGTTTAAGAGACCCAAGTTGACAGAAGACGATGATCGCCTCTCATTTACTGGCATACTACTTCACTGAGCTTCACCATGATCACGTCCAGAAAGTAAGTAAAGTTAGTAACGTTACAACAGCCGGCTCGCGCTAAAAGCCGGCTTATCGACATCTCTCAAGGTAGGCTGTAGTCACTTAATCAGGCCGATGGATAAGTGGATATCATTATCGGGCAAATACGATGTCCGTCTGTTTGTTGTTATTGTAGGTCATTCACATCCTTTAACATCTAACGATACACGTGTATGTGACAGCGAGGTCGGTGTTACGTCACTTAACACCAGATAACAGCATAATCCTGCTGATACCAGGTACCGGGGTCCGATATTTAATAATAATTAAATAAACAATTCAGTGGTTTTGGTTTCATGTTTCAAATTCCCCAATATCGCGTCTTTCCCGTGCCGCATGAATTCCGTGCGTCAGCCGCAAACCGCCGGTTTCCGCATTTTTGAAGCTCGAAGACTTACGAGTCGTTATAACATCATAGCCTATAGTTTTGGAGTTGATAGACGCTATGATAACCTTGGATGGTATTCGTGCCTGTTTATGTTTAAAGTATATATCATAATTGTCTAGTTGACAGTGTGAAATTCTGGTCTATATACATTCAGTTATAAACATAAATTATTTTGGATGAACTAGCTGGACGAGTTTTCGTGGAGCTTCCTGCCACGACGTACCTTAAACTGCGCGAGTGTTGCACGGTGACGGAACCTGAGCCACGAGCGCCCTGCTAGTCACGTGATCCACTCCTCGCGCTTCAGTTTATTCCAGTTTATAAAAAAAGCGCGCAGTGTCGTCTTTCTTCTGTGACCCCGGACACGCACGTAGACAATTTAGCGGCGACATTTGACTTCTGTTTTTTTTTTTTTTTTTTTTTTGCTGTGATGTCATGCTTCAGACCATCAGATGACATCTCTGGAATTGCCCAAAATTAGGATGTTTTACCAAAATATTTGTGGATCTCCATATGGACTCCTACAAATGCCATCTTTTTATTCTTCTGGGACCCAGACAAAGACCTTGTCATCTTCACTGTAGAGGACATACTTAGTTATATGACTGATTTGACAGAATGATCAAATTAAGCACTCTTTAGGAAAATATGATGTTTTGTAATTATCAATTAAATGGCAATTTTTCCAATTATTTTGTCGTACATAAACATCTAATAAAAAAAGATATGTGGTTTCAAATCAGAGTATGACTTTTTGTTACAGAACGGGGCATCATTTTCATTCATGTCTTATGTAGATGACACCAAGATGAACATTGTATTAATAAGGCATTTAGGGAGACATAAGTCAATCAGGAAATAAATTATAGATCAATATTTTGATGAAATATGAGATATTCTTATGAAAATGTTGCCAAGTTATTACTCCTATTGTTACACTCCTTTTTCATTATGGTTTGCCCCAAGATCACATTAATATGCAAATTAGATTCTCAATTCTCACATTCTCCAAGATTTTCAGTTCTATGGAATTTTGTCATTCTAACATTCTTCACATTTTCTCGTGGTGGAGCACAATCAGTGCTTTTAGGCATCCCAGATTACACCATGTCCAAAAATATCAAGATTTTCTAATTCCAGTAACTATTTTTCCATCCACTTATTTTCATGAAAATGTTGTTTTAATAATCCTGAAATGCCTGAGCCAAAGTCCATCATCAAAATGATTTGGTATAATTACCTTCCAGAACCTGGCTATTGATAATTTCTTAAAACATGACCACAGCACTATTTGGTAAAAGTCATGTAATATCATATGTTTAAGTGCTTTATGATTCTTAGGTAAGAGTAGAGTCCTGACCTTTAAGCAATTTTGAAAATTTTGGTTTATTTTTTAGGTTAATGGTTTATACAAGCAATTACGCGTTTTGATTACTCTGCTGTTTTGTTGCAACATCTTGTCTGTCTGTACGTAAAGGTAGTAAACATTCCTCTGCGATTCAGATTCCTCTTTGATTATTCCTTGCAAACACTGACCCTTCTTCATGCCCTGACAGCAAATCAAACGAGTTCCTTTCTCTTAAGGGTCCTCTTTTCTTCTGCATTGTTATTGTGTCACTGCATTTTTAAACCGCATTGAATTGCTGTATGGCCTAGCATGCATTGGGGTCGAAAGCAGGTGAAACGTGATGCTGGTGTTGAAATTGGCTTGCAATTGGAAAAGTATAGAGCTCAGCACTAAATAGAGTTGGCCTCAGGGCACAACAATGATTGAAGTAAATACTTTTTCAGCATTATTGTAGACCTATATTTGAACAAAGTTGTTAACTACTTTTAAAAAGCTTTAAAAAGGGTGCGTTCCACCAGAGGAACTCTCATTATAACCAAACAATCATTGTAGTTGAGTAGATTTGAATGGAATAAGTAAAATAAAGAAAACTAATAGTACTAATATTATTATTTTATTAAATTAAAATGATCAAGGCACAATTTTCTCTAAATGAGCACAGAGATGTAAAGAGCTGTGAACATTTTGTGATGAAGGCAGTGAATCATTGAATCAGTTTTAAATGGATTTAGTCTAAAGCAGATCAAATTAAATGAAGTGATGCTGTTTTTGCTCCTGAAGTTTAAACCAGACGTTATTAAAATATTGCTGTCTTAACGCGATAATTATATACTTGTTTATTGTAGCACTGCGTACTGTGACATACAGTCTAGGCCTTGCTGTTCGGTCATTGAAACTGATATTTATTGGGCCATTTGAGAGGACCTTGAATTCAAGGTGACCAGCCTGGACTTACACCAGTTTGACTCCCTGTGTATGTATGTGTATATATATATATATATATATATATATTAATTAATATATTAATTTAGGCTATTTAAAGTATATTTCCTTTTGCTGATGTAGTTACCATGTACTTCTAATGTTAATCAAAGTATCTTACTATATTATGGCTTTTTTTTTTGCATTGAATCATAATTCATAAATTGTGTTAATTATATATCACTTTCCACATAAATCGACGTAATTGTGTTGTTTCTTCAATATTTTTGATAATAAAAACAAGCTTCTAGCCCTGTTAAATCCTATACATCAGTTAACATAGGTTGATTTGTTTACCATGTGATCCCTGTTCCTTATGTTGGGCAGCTGTGTGGTGCTTTTGTCCCCCTGTGGTGTCAAATGTCATATTCTAGAAACAGCTTTTGAAGTTTCCCTTCTCCCTGTACTGCTTAGTATTTACCAAGACAAACCATTTGTCCTGCTGAGAGGGAATAGTGTGACTGTAAATGCTGTCTGCATACTATTTGTAGGTCCCTATCAGCTGTATGAATTGGGCCTCAGTATATGTGCTATTTAACTGAGAATCAAACCATTACTGAGCTAAAATTGCAGGCAGAGCTAGTTTAGCTGTCATTCATTAAACATACTACCGCAGATAGAGAGAGCTGCATTTTCTTTACAATCTGGATGTTACCTAAAGAGGCTCTTTCCTCATCTAATGTACTGTAACAGCAATCAGTAGCTTCTCTTTAAGTCACTATCTGACCTTTGAGTGAAAGCTAGTATGGTACATTCCAGCTTCCCTTTCTTTTGAAAGATTCTGATGGTTTCAGATTACTGGCCTTCAAAAAAGCAGTTCTTTGCAGTTCTTTGTTATTGGCAGAGCCAGACATTGTGATTACATTTTGAACAAAACATAACTTTGTGTCCCAATGTTGTTTTTTATGCTGATGTATTTTAGTCTATCTTTGTCCTTTTGCTAGTGCTACCATTATCAAGTTTTTTTCACATTTTGTGACTACTGCTATGTTTAGAATAGTACTGCTTAATGCCTGTACTAACACACACACACACACACACACACACACACACACACTGTATACTCTATAAAGAACATTATTTAAAACTATTTAACAAACATTTCAGACTATATCTGCACTGTTATGGTCCCATTATATTGCAAATATAAGTAATTTGATTATTCTGGGTTTAGAAATAAATAATTTAAAACAAAAAAGATAAAAAAACATGATCTTAAAAACTGATGGAAAAAGTCCTGTCAGTATGCTTAAACTTAAAATATTTAATCAGTTAGATACTTTGTTTTGTGTGTGTGCTCTGAAAATTTTTTTAAATTATATAAATTATTTATATTTTGTGAGAAGCCTGGGTTTTTTAATGCTTGCAAAAAAATGAAGAGTTAATGTCACGTTGCGAAATTAATGAGTATAGAAGTGTAATGATATTACATTCCATATATATTTGTATGATAATGTGTAGTAATGGTGTATGTCAAACTAAACCAGATAATACATTTTGTGTTCCTTAGTAGTAAACAATTTATTTAATTATAAGTTAAATTTAACAGTAAACTTGAGAATAGATGAAAACCAGAAAATGTGCATCAGTTTCTCACCCTTCATTTGTTTTTGTTTTTAAGGTGGATAAGTTCCTGTATCACATGCGACTGTCAAATGATAACCTGATGGATGTCTCCAAGCGGTTCAGGAGGGAGATGGATAAAGGACTAGGCAGAGACACTAACCCCACCGCAGCTGTCAAGATGCTCCCCACCTTTGTCCGCTCAACACCTGATGGCACAGGTGATGAGAATGAGATTTTGACACATGCTATTTTGATGTTTTCATCAGCCATATAAGACATTTGGGCTTTCCTTTTACAGTCCCAACAGGTATCTAGACACTTCAGCCACACTTAGAAATGTACCATGTATTCAGGTAAAATAGGCCACTTTTAGCCCAATTTTCAAAAAGTGGCCCCATTGTGCTGAATTCATTGAATTCCAGAGAATTTGAAATGAAAAGATTCTCAAGCCACACCTGTAAACAAATAATTCAAGAGCTTTCCTCTGAACTAATGTCAGTTTGCCTTTGTCATCCAACCAACTGTTCTCCAGTTCTCACAAGTGTGCACTATTTTACACTCGCTGGGCGATATATGAAAAAAAAATATTTCTCGATATTGTCAAATTTTTTACCCTATTTGATATGTATTTCAATATGTTTGCATCTGCATTTAAATAATAATAATAAAAAAAAAGATTTACAAAGATTTTAGCCAAGAACAAAAGACCATCTACTGTCTTTGGTTTAATAGAAAACTATGTTCCCACTGCCACAAAGAACACTCTCAGATATATATATATATATATATATATATATATATATATATATTAGTGCTGTCAATCGATTAAAAAAAATTAACTAATTAATCGCACAATTTTTTAAAATTAATCGCGATTAATCGCGATTAATCGCAATTAAAAGACTGAAACTTTTTGGATATGTAAATGTAAAATGTAAATAATTAATGTAAACTCAAGACAAAGAAACTATTTAAATTCAAAATATGATTGTTTATTGGAATTTTTGTTTAACTTGTAACACAGATTTTCTCATGTAAACAACATACCTGCAATAAACCATCAATATCCTCCAAATTAACTGTTGGCTTGAAAGCCATATTTATTACAGAAATAAAAACACAGGCATGTAAGTATCATTTGAATTTCAAAACAATCAATGCCAATAAAAAACAAAAATGATTTCCATGTTGAATTCTAAGTGGACTGCAAAAAAATTCCAAAGTATAGTCATTGCCAGTGCTTTAAGTGGGCCGGTATGCACCCTACTCAGTACGGCCACTTCCAAATATAGCTCTTGAGCGTACCGCCACCTCTCTGTGCGCCCAGAACGTGCTTGTAGCGTACCGGTACGCTCATTTGGACATCTGTTTTAATAGAGGTTTTAATCTTTTACCAGCACTGCCGATATTCAGAGCGCCCTTCACAATGCAAGCTTCCTAATTCATCCCACCCAGAGCAGAAACTACATTACCCATTCACCCTTAAGTTATACAAGTGAATAGCGCATGTGTCGCTTTTCCCACTGTTAAGTGTCAACAACTCAACGTGGCCGGAGAAGGTGTGTGAAACTCGTTGTGAGTTATACTAAAGCAAAATCTTGAGTATTTATTGTCTGATAAACATTAAAAACTGTCTGCGGAGGTTGAGTCGTCCTGCAGCCCCCGCTGGCTGCTCATTGGCTGCAGCATCTTTTTTCTAAGTTCTAAAAAAATACCGTAGACGGCAAGGCACAAATTTAGATATTCATTTATCTAATTAATCTAAAGCCTATGCACAAAGACAATATGATCTTTTTGTCCCCTTTTTGTTTTAAAGCTTGATGAAGAGAGAGAGCGCAAGTTGCTGCAGCTGAGGAGGACAGTGATGCACGCGTACAGGAGTGATTGACAGTTCGCGGCACTGTGTACAAAAAATACTCCGCTACACAATTATTTCGTTATTTTCCTTTAAGCTTATTAACGTTAGCGTTACAGAAAGGTCTGATTTACGCACTGTTACAGTCATTGTTTTTTTTTTGTTTTTTTTAAACAATGACATTTGAGTTCATGATTTTAATGTTGCTGTTTCTTGTGGCAGACTAAATGAAGAGTAATGTTTCTTGTGGCAGACTGAAGAGTTTTATACTGAAACTTTCCGTCTAAAAGTCCTTCCTTGGTCTTATCCATATTTCTTTGCACGTTGAACACACATAGGCCACAACTGGAAATAAAAAAAACTGCAACCGCGTTAATTGCGTTATTTTTTTTTAACGCGTTAAATATTTCAAATTAATCGAATGCGTTAACGCGCTAATTTTGACAGCACTAATATATATATATATATATATATATATATATATATATATATATATATATATATATATATATATATTAATATTAAAGATTAATACACTCTCTCTGTCTATATTATGAAATAAACTGATTAAACTGACTTGAACGCACCCAACGTCATAGTTACAACTTGTCAACTCGTAAGTACGAACTTCCCAGGAGGACTTGAACCAGTACCGCTGCTCCCTATACGCAGAGTACGCAGTCTGCACCAACTCCCAGAGGGGGCACCATCCCAGTTGCTCCAAAAAAAAAACAAGCATAACGTTGGCTTGACGATGTTCGAGAGTCTCAAATTTAGGGACCGTCTCTAAAGTTACATGCGATATTGGTACACAGTTTTCTAACATCAGTAGCATTTGAGGAGAATGACTTACAGTCATAAAAGCCAACTGTAATTGTTCATCTAGGTGTCAGCTATAATGCAAAATTGAATCGAATGTTTGATATTTATTAAAATAAACTGAAAATCATATGCAAATTATGCTACTTTTTCACATGGACCCAAATGCAAATTTGAAGCTCAATAGCATTTGAGGAGAAAGACTTGCAGTCATAAAACAATTGCAATGTCTTCATTTAGGTGTCAGCTACAATGCACACTTAATACATTTTTAATATATATTAAAATAAATTATAAATCATTAAGGTAAATACAAGGCCCGTTTATCACTTTCAGGCACATTCCTGTGAAAGTTTTTTTTTCAGTTTCCCTTATTACCCATGGTTTTAACAATAACACCACAAATCATTGTTCTTGTAGCCATGGTAACTGCAAATTAACCATGGTTTTGTTACTTCAAATAATAATTTACAAAGAAGTATTAATATACTGCCATATTTTTTTGTTGTTGTTGATATAAAATCAGACCTAAGCCATCAATAGCCTTTCAAATGACTTAAAATGTATTATATAAAAAAAGAACGAGGCAATAATGATTGATTAATAATAACACTGTTAAAATACATTATGTTGGCAAAATAAACAATTTATGTACATGTTATTACAAATGCCTGCAAAGGGAGCCATGTGATTGCTGCTGTTACTCTTACAGGACAATCAAATCCTTGTTTAGGCTACTGACCAAACATTTAATTCAAATATTCACTTAATCTTTCATTTTTGGCCACCTTTTTCTATAGATGACACAGCCTTTATAATTTCTTCAACAAAAAACTTGTATCACAACCTTTACAAAAATTAATTTACTTTTTTATTATTACTATTTTCACCCCTATAGTTGGTGTTTTTTTTCCCTCATCATATTTGAGGAAGGGGGGCACAACAATACAGTCCTGTATGGCACCCATTTGGCCAGCAGCGGCCCTGACTTGAACACAGCATATGTAACAGCGAAGCTCTGATTCGCGGGATTCGATCTCTTGGTATCTGGCAACCGCACTCATGAGAGTTTGCGTAGTAGAGGAGTGTAGAGCTGCCCGCAATAACATGTTCCGTTTTTTATGGGACGTTTGGAGCGTTTTTTTGGGAAAGTATGCTTGAATTGTAAATATTTTCGATATTTACAATATTTAAAAATTTTACATCTTATCGCTTATATTCAGTATATCACCCAGCCCTATTGTACACTACCATTCAAACCTTGTGTTGAACTATGTGTTGTTGTTTTTTGTCTGTGTGTGTGTTTTTGAAAGAATTCTCTTAAGTATTGTTTGGAAATGTTATGCCAGATATTGTGATTTCTATTGTAATGTAAGAGTTGCTTAAATATCCAATTACTTCTGGCCTTTGTATGTGAACAAAAGTGTATTCAAAATACTTTAAGTTCTTACTCAAAGGATGAAATACTCCAAGGCACTCGTACAAAGGTAAAAATACCTTTAATTAACTGAGCTAAATCATTAAAAAAGTTAAAAGTGTAGATCTATGGGTTTTGTGTAGCCAAAATGCATAGATCTACACTTTCATCTTTTATATTTTTTTTTTATGATTTAACCTGGCTAATTAAAGGCTTTTTTTCTTTATCCGAGAGCCTAGGAGTATTTCATCCTTGCAGTTTGATAATTTACCTGTAATCATCCAGAGCACCAGTGGTTACGTCAAGAGACCAGTGCAGCATTCTCAGCTTTTATTACTTTAAGTTCCTAATATAACTGAGAAAAAACAATAAGCGCATATGTGTAATATTGTGAATGGCAAAGCGTTCATATCCTGCGGGAATCTGGTTCCCTGCAGGTCAAGTCATGAGTGGAGGTATATTTTGTCAGCATCTTATAGAGCACATATTGTTCTGTGCTAGAAGTGTTGTGTTCCTGTTTGTTGTGAGATGAAGAAATGATTGATCCAGCTCTCCAGGTGTGGTATTAACACTGGTCACTGTTCATGTGTTTGAGTGTGTGTTTGTCACTCAAAGTGACCGACATCAACCCGATTCCTTCACTGTGCACGCGGGATGACACAATGTCTCAAGCAGGGTGTGAAAAGAATAACTGTACACGGGTTCCTGGAAAGCATGCCTGCTCACAGAAATGTAGTCAAGTGGATGTGAGCCACAAAACGGTGATAGGAAGGGTTGCCAAGGGAACGATGCTGATCTGTGAGACCAAGGTGGATACATGTTCAAATGGATGTCTTCCATCACCACTTACTCAAGGTCTTTATTCTCACATCGTGAATATTGAGATGTTCCTGTTTGTTTAACTTCTGCTGAGATACTTTTATTGTGGCTGTAGATTTACGCAACTTCCTTCTCACAAGCGATTTAGTTTACAGCGTTTTGGTTTTTATTGTGTCATTTTAAAGGGAGATCTCAGGGTTGTGCGCAGGAAGCCTGATGTTGCACTGCCATTGCACAGTATAAAAAAGCCGGTGCTAACAGACATCTGTCCTCACCTTGTTAGTTGAACAAGTGTTTTCTGAAAGACCTTTAAAAGTGGAAAGTCAGGTGTGTCAGGCATATAAACTCATGCTAGGACTAGTTCTAAAGAGGTCATATCATGAGAAAGCAAAATTTCCACTGATCTTTGGAAATTCACTACAAGGTTACAGAAATCTGAGCTTCCTTCCTAGTCTGAAAATGCTTTTTTTTTAAAATAAAGCTGCAAATACTCATTTTGAAACCGATTATTAGTACATGAACACAGAGATCATATGAAAATTGTTCAGAAACGTGGCCTAGTGTCCAGTCACAAGGAGGGAACTGCATTTTCAGTTCCACATTAAATATTGTGATATAAGGAAGTCAAAGTGTTGAGAAACGAGTTATAACACAATGTACAGGCGTTGTCTTCCATCTTGGATTATGGTGTGCTTGTTTTGACTAAGGCTGCACAATATTGGAAAAAGGGACATTGGGATATTTTGTTTCTCTGCAATGTATATTGCTATATGAAACAAATACAGAAATTTTCACCAAATTACTTGGTTTATTTGGAAAGAATGAGTAACAGATAGTGGGGTGATTTTTGATGAGAAGTGCCTCTGCATAGAAAAATAAATGAATTTAAAAAAGAAAAAATGTACACTGCCAAAAATTATACTAGCCCTGCCATAATAAAATATATTTTTCACCCTTTTCAATACTTTGGCAAAAACTATTAACTAAACTAATATATACTTCTGACTAGGGCTGCACGATTATGACAATATTCATAATTGTAAATAATTCCCTTGAAATTGTAATTGCGGTTATAAATCATTGGATGATGTTGATACCATTGTTTGAAGCAACTCTAGCTGTTTTTTATATGAAAATAAACACGCTGAAAACACTCTTACTGAAAAACTTTGTGCTTTTCTGTAATATTAAGCCTCAAATGTCAACTATACAACGGATTGGTTTCTTCTTTAAATTATAAAAAAGTAAAAATATGAATGGTATTATATTGTTATACTAAAACTAAAATGAACATAATGGGAAAATCCCTTAAAATAACATGTAGAAAGAAAAAAACGCATCTTTAGCACACCGAATAACATAATTGCCACTTTGAATGATTACGTAATTATGGCATCCATATTTTTTGTGTGTTTGTCCATTCAAGCTCAAGTAGATGTGAAAGAGAATTTGCTGTCCGCGCGGACCATCAGTCAGAGATTTGACTCTATGGTGCACGCTTTGAGGGTGTTTGTTGTAAAACATTAATTTAGTAAAATTGAGGTTACTGTCAGAACATTACTACTTTGCTCTTGTGACGCTTTCTTTAATTTCAAAATCTGTTATTTTAATATAAATGTACACTTTTATTTGTTTATAGAAACGGGCGACTTCCTTGCCCTGGACTTGGGAGGAACAAATTTTCGAGTTCTGCTTGTCAAAGTGTCCAGTAATGGAGGACAAAAGGTGGAGATGGAAAATCAGATCTACGCCATTCCAGAGAACATAATGAGGGGCAGTGGGTCAGAGGTGAGGAGTGAGTGTGTTTATATATATATATACAGTATATATATATATATCCAAAAATAAAAATTTGTCCATCAAATACTCACCTTGGTGTTGTTCCAAACCTGTTTGGCTGACTTTTGAGAATTAATATTTTTTTGTCTTTTTAATTATGCATCATAGATAGATTTGTCTTGTAGCCTGGATTCATCATTATTATAATTATAAATTGCCATTTTTGTTTTTATGAATATTCTCCAGTTGTTTACATAATCTAAGAGTGAAGATATTGAAATTGAATTTATTAAAGGGTTTAAGATTTCTATCATATTTAATTTCCATTGCAGTATAAGATATTGAAAGCTTTTGCCCACACTTGCAGCGCAGACATCATCTGTCTGCATGAAATTACTAATTTAGACAGAGCCCAAATTAATGAACACATTGTGCGTCTTGTTGTCATTTTAATTTTATCCTAGATGTATAAAACATACATGTTTTTGTTTTATATCTTCATATTCAAATCGGTTTCATTTCAATCATGAGACATAAACATGCTAAAGTGATGCAAAGAATATCTAATTTCTCTGATAAATGGAGGTCATTGGTGTATTATTAATTTATCAAACAATATAAAGCAATCTGAGATGCTACAATAAACTGTTAAGCATAATAATAAAAGAAATGGTCCTTAATCTAAGTTATAACCAAATAAATGGACTGTCATGCATAAAAGTGTGTCTTAGGTGGCTGGGAACTGAAACGTGCCTGGTTTAAAAGCAAACCAATGTTTTCTCACATACTTCATCCTTAGTCTCTGTGCTATTCTGGCATTGAACAGTCCTTTAGCCCTCTGCAATAAAGACTGTCTTGACTTCAATCATTGCAATTTGACCATAAGACTCCTTTATAAGTGTGCATGACCTGGAGATTGAAGGTATAGTTGGAACCCAGCTGGCAGAAGATGATGAGTTGCACCTGGTTCCTCACAGCCCATGGCATTATGGCTTTATAATTTCAACGTGTAATACCTATTGTGAGGAGACCGCACCACATGTTGATTGACAGTCCCTGTTGGATTTTTTCACTTTGCTTGTTTCCATTTTATTATAACCTGAAGAGGTGTTCATGAAGAAAAAAAAAAGAAAAAAAAATAGTCATACCTGATGTAATCTGTGCTTATGATTCTGTAGCCTATGAAATATTTCATACTTGTGAGAGGAAAATAAAGCCTTTGGCCAACTTGCACATGATATATTTGGTTATTCTGTTTAAAGTTATAGATCAGACCATATACTTTTTGGCATGGGACACGTTTGTATGTAATGAATCCTTTAAATCTAAATTAAGAAGTCTTAAAATGAATCGTGTCATTTGATTTCTTTTCTTTTCCAGCTCTTCGATCACATAGCTGAATGCTTGGCCAGTTTCCTCGAAAAATTGGGCATCAAAGACAAGAAGCTCCCTCTTGGCTTTACCTTTTCATTTCCTTGCCAGCAGACCAAACTAGATGAGGTGAGATGTGAATGATTCAAGGGAAACAAACACTAAACTTAGCAGCTCTTTTGTCAGAATGTCATGTTTCCATGGTTGCCCTTATCTCTCGACAGAGTTTTCTGGTGTCCTGGACCAAAGGTTTTAAGGCGAGTGGAGTGGAGGGCAGAGATGTTGTGGGCCTATTGAGAAAAGCCATCAAGAAGAGAGGGGTGAGTGTAATGAGTCACTGTGTTCTGTTTTACATTCACAAGCTATTTGTTGTCTTTCTTGTCCTAACAATGTGTGAAACGACTAAGGCAAAAGCTTCTTTATATATTTATGTATGTAATAAACACTGTATTTACACTACTGTTCAAAAGTTTGGTGTCAGTGAGATTTAGTTATTTTTTCTGAAACAAAGTATTGCTTTTTTTAATACCAGGTGTAAATAGGGTCAGTAATGGAGTGAGCATGCACAACATTTCCAGAAGAGAACAGAGAGAAAATAATTATTTGATTATTCAGAATTGAAGTGTGATTTTTCCATAAAGGCTAGAAAATGTACATCAATCTGTGATGTCTGGCGTAAATTGACCACTTAGTCCTCACGTCAAGATAATAAATGCATGGGACTTCTTACTTGTGATTCAAGTATCATCGTTTTGTTCATTTCTTAAGATACTTCTGAGAACAAAGACTTGATGTTGTGTGTCACAGTGGTAAAAGTTGTCTGTTAGCAGTTCTATTCATCTTGATGTCACTTACAGTACTTGGCAAATGCAGGAAGCAAACGATTTGAATTCTGCTCTTGACTGCATAAAGATTTTTTGAGCCAACGTTCATGTGATTAATTTATGCTATAGCCACGGGCCTATTCTGTGCTCAAGCACATACATAAAGCTTGCCTAAAGCACTGCCAAAAGTAATGATTGTTGGGAAATACAGCAAGGAGATATTTTAAAGGGTGTCATATGATGTTGCTAAAAAGATCGTGTTGTGTATTTGGTGGAATGCAATGTGTTTATGCAGTTTAAGGTAAAAAAAAAAAAAAAAAACGCATTATTTTCCACATACTGTACACTATTGTTGCTCCTCTATGCCCAGCCCTTTGAAAAGTGTTGATTTTTACAAAGCTCATCATCTTGAAAAGCCAGGTGTGCTCTGATTGGCCAGCTATCCAGTGTGTTGTGATTGGCCGAATACCTCAAGCGAAATGTTACGCCCCTTACCAGACTGTGATGCTGTGTGTTCTGGCACGACGAGACAAAGACAATGAAACCCATCACAAATGAGGCGTTTGTTGCATCCAGTGGGGACATAATTACAATCCGATTCCAATTCTGGGAGTCAGGATCCGATTCTAAAATTAAATTTTTTTTTCCTAATTAATTTTAGGCTATTTGAAAGTTTACAGACAGTCCTATTTATGGGATTTTCTTTTTTCCTCTATTTTTTCCATGTATTACTGATGAAATCACAGACGGTGGTAGTTTAACAGGCTGGATTCACACTAATGCACATTACTATTTCGATATATCAGACGTTTTGTCCTGTTTTGAAAACACAATCGGACTGTGTTTACATCAGTTTGAATAAAAGTGTTTGGAGATGCAACTGCATCTAACCTCAGCTGTGATCGAACTTCAGGACATCAAACAAAAAGCACACATGAAAGTCTGTCAGCATGTGAGTTTCATGGATCTTATATGTACTGCATTCCAAATGGAATAAATTAAATATCTAAAGCAATGTACATGTCTCACAGCGCATATCGTGTGCAATGAAGACCGCTGCGATTGTCTCTAGTGCACACACGTGCCATATGTGGGGAAAAACCATGCTTTGAATCGATTCTGAAATGTTGAGAATCTTTGAAAGGGGAATCATGGTGCATCAGAGAATCCATTTTTTCCCACCCCTACTGTTAGGCATGGACTACATGTTGGTTCATTCACAGAGACTGAGAGATCAGAAAACGTATCCTGTTTTTTACCCACTTATTTTTACAAAGTCAAAACTGTTCTAAAATTTAGTTGACTATTTGGGTCACAGCCCTACATAACTCGTTCTTTATTTGACCTTTCGTAAGTGTTTCAGCTTGGAAAAAAATGGAAAACAAGTACCAGCATTTTCTTTTTTGATCTCTACAGGACTTTGACATTGACATTGTGGCTGTGATCAATGACACCGTTGGCACCATGATGACCTGTGGGTATGACGACCATAACTGTGAGATCGGCCTCATTGTCGGTGAGTCACTGTCTTAAATTTGCACTTGTATGCTAGCTGAGATCAGTGGGAAATACCAGCTAGGGTGGCAGTGATATTGTCAGACGTGCTTGCTGTGAATGAAAGGTGCTTTTTTCAAACATAGACCTTTTATTCTGTCATTTGTTTTGGTAATAGGTTGTGGAAATATTAGAGCAAACATTTCAGGCATTTTATTGCCTCTTTAGGCCTATTATTATGGCCTAACAAAATGATTTTGGTGGCATTTTCGTAATGCTAATTCTCAAATGAATTAATTATTTTGATTCATGTTCCCCAATAGTGTGTCAAATACGTGTAATTATAGAGGCTAGAGCAGATGTTCCTGAGCCTTTCACACAACTTGATTTGCTGTGCACAGTCTCAGTTATTACACTCTCCTATTTGTACTTGCTTTCTCACATTAGATGGCAAATATAAAAGTCTAAATTTATAGCTGTACGTGGAAATACAGCCAAAGTTCTTTTAGAGCAAAAACAGCTAGAGTGAAGCTTTTTTTTTTTTAAAGCTATTAATTTATAATGCCTTCTATTTCAAATAAATTCTGTTATTTTTATCTTTTGTATTCATTGAATAATCAAACGGTGTCATGAGTTTGCTTGTGCTAGTGCAGTACTTTCCAGTATTTCTCAAGTATTTTCCTACTTGAGCTGTTTGGCTGTAAATAGTCTTGTATATGTATAAAATAAAATACAAACAGACCTCGCTCAAAATCACAGACTTTTGAGGATAAACTTAAAGTGAATGAGCACATTTCACTAATTATATGAAATTAATTGTTTCATAGATCGTTTATTTTAGGAGATTTCACATAAAAAAAATCATGCCTTAAAAACTACTCAAAAATATTGTGTAATATTTTTAACTTAATTTTTAAAGTAAATAGCTCATTCCATTTTTTGCAGTTCAATGAACATGAAAGAGCATTTTGTGTAATTGTTCGATCAGTGTTTCAACTGTGGAAAAACATAAATAAAACAGCTTGTAAGCAGAGTGACACGTAGCATTTCATTAACAGCTCATTAGTTTGCTATAAATTAAGTCTAGGGAAGAGCATTTTGTGAAATATTATATACTATATACTCATTATATATTACTTTGCATGTTAGTAATGACTTAATTATTTAATGTATGTTTAAATAAATCTGTTATGAAACAAGTCGACAGCCACTGCATATATTTCAACAACAAAAAGAAACATTATAATTTAGAAGTTAATTAAAAAAATAACTTTTGCATTGTGCAATTTACATGTTTGCATACAATTATTATTATTTTTTAAGTATTGATTATTATATTTAAAAATAAATAGTAATTAAATTTAAGGTTGGTTATTTGTTAAGTGTAACCTTTTAGTAATGTAAAAGGTAGGGATGCACCGATACCGATATCGGCCCCGATACTGCGCTCCTGTACTCGTACGCATATTCGTAAAAATGGCCCGTTACCAAAAGCCTACACTACACAGTGTGTGAACATAGCTGTGTTCAGAAAAAAAAGAACTCTGACAACAGAACAACAGAGAGTTGAATGAAGTTATTAGAGATTAAGGATGTCTATGGAGAACATGTAAGTAATTAATATAATGTTAAACTTTCAATGTTCATGCCTTTGTAGCAGAAGTAAACGAGCTGATAAGCAGAGCGTGCTGAGTGGATTGAGCGTGCGGCTGCGCAGATGCATGAGCTTGTTGAGTGAATATCTCACACAGACATCTCTGGAAAGTTTGTAGTTCGGTCGGATATGTCAAAAGCAAGCAAAACAGTGTACAGGTTACTAAAGTTATTTGACATTAAGGAGAGCGAGAGAGGGAGTCAGAGAGCACACACTTCTGTTACATGATCTTGATTGTTTAGTGCATGCATTTGGATTAAAACTAAATCATACATATAAAACAAACAAAAATTATAAGGGCATTCCCTATTAACAACATTTATTTTAAACGTCAAGCAAACATGATTACAGCAAAAGTGAAACTGGCAGACTGTGTGAAACACGCTAGGATGGACGTGTCTTCTTCACCAATGCAAACGTGTCTGCGTACAGTACATGTGACGCAAGTTACATCACCAAAATAGTACGGGCGTACTCGTGTAATGTATAAGGAGTGGTTCCCTGCATTACAGTATTGAGCTAATGCAATAGAGTTGCTCTAATGCGCCGTTTAAATGAAAAGTGAAAGTAACAAAAGCTTATACAATACATTTTAACAGGTATAATTAAGTGTGGAAATAACTGAAGGAAATATCTGTTTTTTAACTGAAGCCGACCAACGTGACTTTTCTTCTTCTTCTTCTTTCTCTCTGTAAAAAAAAGGGAAAAAAAGACAAATGATGTGAAAATACAGGTATCAGTATCAGAGAATACCAAAAAATGAAAACATCGGTATCGGAAACATTCTGAAAAAAGTGGTATCGGTCCATCCCTAGTAAAAGGGCTTCCTATAGTTTAGAGCAGAAGCTGAGGTAATTTTTGCTCCTAAGAAAAGGTTAATTATAATTTAATTTATTTAAAGAAAGAGCAATTTGTTCAGTAATTCCCCCCCCCACCCCACTGTACGAAAAACAATAAAGAACCATGGTGTATAAACTGAGGAATGTACAGAACCGTCATTTTTGTGTACTTTTTAAACAGTTTTAATGCCAAATTTAAGTGTATAATGTGTAAATAAAATGTTTTTTTTAATTAATATTGAGTAAATAATAGGAACTTAAAATAACAAGTCTGTACTTAATCATGATTACTATCATACAAATGGAGAAAATCCTGTATAGCTGGAGGTAGCTGTTTTTTTTTAATCATTATTATTATTTTGAACACCGTTTTGAGAGACTACAGCAGGCTTAGTAGCTGGGGTAATACAACAAGCTTACCTATTTCCCACTGAGACAGACCACTGTTGAGTGTACAATTGAAATATAATTCAACATCGTGAAGATATAATGAATTAAATTCCCCTGTCTGCACTTTTAAACACAATCTTTAGGATTTTCATGAATCTGTTAAATATGTGCTTTTCATAGTGCTTAGAAAACCAACAGGCTGTAGTTTTAAAGAGGACTTGCATGGCAGAATTTTTGCATTTGCATTCAGTCATTGCATTCAAACTGCATCGTATAGAATGCAATAAAAATATACCTCCCTGACATTGCATGCCTTTAAGAGTCATCTCATCATTATGTCAATCATTATTATATTCTTAAATATCTTAAATATTGTGTTTTAGCCTCCTACACAGATACGTTTTCACAATCACAAATCATGAATCGGCTCCACTGCTCAAGTCTTTGTAAGAGTAATAGAAAAAAAAGCCATGTTGCATCAGCAGGCTTAGGTTCAGAATAGACCCACCCAACATCCATCATACCTTTAACATTTTCTTGAACTTCCCAGTTTGTTATCTCCTTTAGTAGTTCAAATACGCAAAGCAAAGACAACCGATAGCAGCCATTCTTATCATGGGACGTGATGGTGATGGAATACTTGCAATACTTCACTTGGCTAGACATTTCAATAACTCTGGTTTCTTCCCATTGGATAAGAGACTATCAGATGATGTTTGTTTAAAGTATAGTTCAGTGAAAATAGCATATACACTGATTATAGATAAGTTATTTCTTATCTTTAAAAATACAGTTAAAGGAAATTTAACTCCAAAAAGAAAATTGTCACTAAATATTCTCCCTCATGTTGTTTCTTGCTGGCTTTAGTATCTACTTTGTCATTCCTTAACGTGCTCCTAATCTTGTCTCAACATGCATCGTGCCTTTGTCATTGCAGGACAGATTTAGCATGTTGACATGCTTCATTCATAAAAAAATGTTACACTCCCCTTTCTTTCATTGCTCATGTGCATTGGCTGCTGCAGAGACTGAGTAAACTTTTTATTCATAATAAGTCACAAAGAGGTCCTTTACCCCCAAAGATTTGACATTGCACTGTAGAGATATCAGAGGCCCTGCATGAATATTTGATATGGTAACACAAGCCTATATATCAGATTTCTTAGTGCTACATCAAAGCAGAAAATGAATTTGGACAAATATCAGGAAAGGAGGGAGGTACTGACTCCCACAGTCATGGAAAATTCCTACATTTTGAATTTCCAAGCCTCTTGAAAGTTGAAATGTTTGCGTTTAGATCATTAAAATAGGGCCTTCTGTTTCATGCTATGACATTTGAATTTATATATATATATATATATATATATATATATATATATATATATATATATATATATATATATATATATATATATATCTGTAAAACATTTTTAATGTGGCTGGAGTTATGGGTAAACAAATCGTGGTATGTTTTACAGGAACGGGCACCAATGCGTGTTACATGGAGGAGATGCGGCACTTGGAGCTGGTGGACGGTGATGAAGGTCGTATGTGTGTGAACATGGAGTGGGGTGCGTTCGGTGATGATGGCTCCCTGGATGACATCCGCACTGAATTCGACCGGGAGATTGACGCTGGGTCCCTGAACCCTGGCAAACAGCTGTGAGTGACAGTCCTGCACCTGACAGTTAGTGCCACTCCCGACAGTTCTTTTGTTAACACAAAAAGTCATTGAAGCCCTTTTGCCTAGAGGGCAGTTGTGTCAGCCGGTTGTACTACTAGGCAATTATGGAAGAAGTTACAAGGTTGTCACCATGGTAACAAAAAGTACAAAGTCCTTGAACAATTCACACACTAGTCTGAACAATTTTGGGAAAACGTATGTTCCTGCAATAGGTAGAAAGAGTAATGAAAATATCATTAACTGTGCATTAGCCTGCTTTTCTGATCATAGCTCATGGGTCCCGAGAGTTTTAAAGCTGCAGTTCCTGACCCTAGTCATATTGACTCCACAGGCGCTTTCATTTTGTGGGTAAGAAGCAGCACTTTGAAAGCTTTGAAAATGCAGAAGTGTAATCAAATGCTATGATGCCTTGAGTGCTTGTTGCTGAGCTTTCGAAATGCCCTCAGTGGTGGACTATGGCAATTGATTGCCTTATTGGATTTGCACATGCACAAACTAATAATAATTCAGGATTGATAAAGTAGCTTTGAAACCTCTAGCTTTTCCCCCAGAGATCCTGGTTTCAAAAGATCAATGGGAATATGCTGTGTTTTACAGTTGTAAATCAGTGTTATTATTCTCTCGCATACCCTGCTCCTTGAGATGATGAATGTTTAGACTGTGTCCAGATCGAGTACTGCAAACATTTCCCTGTTCCCATAAATAAGAACTCTTAACACCAATGTAGAAAAAGATAGACAGATTTTATTTGTGTTGTACATTAAAGTACAATATGACCTCGTCAATTACTTACTGTGTCTTTATCCAGTTTATTTATAGCAGGATATATAATGGAGCAGGGTTAAGTTTTTTTTTTTTTTTTTCATTTTCCTTCATAACTGATATGCTACTAAAAATCGACCTAGTTTCTTGTGCAAGTATCGTTTTATAATACCATTTTAAAAGTTTGAGGTTGGTAAGATTAAAAAAAAGGTTTTTGCATTTTTTTGCATTTATTACTGTATTATTTAAAAATACAAAATCATTTTAAAATGTAATTTATTACAGTGATCAGGTTTCAGCACCATTACTTTGTGAATAAGTTTGTGAAAAACACGATAGTTAGTTCAAAATTCTTTGAAGTATAGAAAGTTCAGAATTAATTTGAAATAGAAAATACATATTTACAATGTTTATGTCATTTTTGATCAATTTAATGTATCCTTGCTCTCTAAAAGCATTAATTTCATTAAAATAAACCAATAATAAATAAATAACAAATAATAAATTGCTTCCACTGTCCTTATTGGTAAGTCGCTTTGGCTAAAAGCGACTACTAAATGAAGAAATGTAAATGTAAATAAAAATAACACATTTTACTGACCCCAACCTTTGAAGATTGGTGTATGTGCGAACAGTATCATTAAAATATTTACAATGACAAAGATATTTATTACATTTAATTTAACAGAAGTATATACTAATTACATAATTCCTTTATACGATTATATAATTCCTTTAATATTTTGTAATATTGCTAAAGAGTTTTTCAGGTTACATAGTACTATCTTTAGCTGTCTTAAGTAAAACAACACCCATAATAAACATCTGGAAACCTAAAACACATAAACAAGAAGATATCAATCCAAGTAGCATTTAATTTTAGGGAAAGACAATGCTCTTTAAAAAAAAATATGTTTTGTTTTAAATGAATGAAATCCATTTTCTTTACTATGTTGATTAAGAATCATTATCAACCAGTTACATTCAAGAAGAAATGTTCATTGCATTTTTTTTAATAATTGTTTTTCATATTCTTTGTCACACTTGCTGCCAGCCTTATGGCCGAGATAAATTCTCATTGCGAGTGACCCCAGTCTGCTCTATATTAATTACTTTCAAGGTCCCTGGATAATAATCATCATTTGTGTGAACATACCACCTCCTCCTTTTTTCACAAATATTACCCACACCCCTGATTACAGGGATAGTCCTCTGAAGCCACCTGAGGTTAAGTATCTCCCTCAAGTTACTAATGATGATTGGGGATCGCTCCAGTTCACTGCTTTCTCCAGCGTGGGATCAATAACCTCTAGGCGACCGTTACCCCATACGTCACACTGTGTCATGACAGACATGTTCATCATGTTCATCGGTCTGACTCTACATGCTGCATGTTTTGATTTTGTGCAGGTTTGAGAAGATGATTAGTGGGATGTACATAGGGGAGCTGGTCAGACTCATCCTGGTGAAGATGGCCAAAGACGGTCTGCTGTTCCAGGGACACACCACTCCAGATCTGCTCACCACTGGCCACTTCCAGACTTCCTTTGTCTCTGCCATGGAAAATATAAAGTCAGTACCTTTTTGTGCTTGTGTGTTTCTTGCCACACTAAAATGGCTGCAGAAGTAAGCTAAATCTGATAAAGTTAATGAATAAAATAGCTAAATCCTATTTTTAAAGGAATGGGTCACACAAAACTGATTTGGATTTGATTTGGAGAATTACATCATTACATCACTTGCTCAAAATGAAATTGAATCAGATTATTATATTTTTTTGCCATGCCACTCATTATTATTTTAGTAGTAATGGTTTATTGCTTTTAAGCGTAATGTTTGGGTTTAGCATTAAGGTTGAACTAAGTTTTAAAAATGAGAAAAAAAATGATTAGTGACACTGCCCCAGAACTCCGTAATATGGAGTTAGTACTGTAACTTTTTAGTGCCTTAAAATGACTCGCTTGCCTTTCTGCCTCATTAAAAGAGCCCTCATCACGATGACTGATAGCTGGAAGTCAGTGCAGACCTGTTTCACTTCATCAATTAACTACCCCCATATTTAGTTCTGTCTCCAGCAAACCCAGCAGTTGAGACATCCGTGGGAGAACACCTGTGGTCTCGACAGAAATGACATGCTTCTCAAAAATACTGGCATGGGCTTATCTTAATGTCAAACCCGCTGTCGGTTCACAGACTGAGCACATTTGTGTTATGAAAGAGAGTTAAACTTTTCTTGTTTCTTTAACATTATGAAACCTGTTCAGATATCAGACTTTTTGGAGTTGGAAGTCAGCACTTTTGCATGTTAATTGAAATCTAAAACTATTTTTGTTAATTATAGATTATGAAAATCTAATTGAATCCGAGGCTGATGTTATAATGTCAGCTTGCTTGCACGTTCTTGGCATTTCACTAAATATCACTTAATTAAAACTGTTTTTAAATTTTTGTTACTAAGAACATGATGTATGTGTCTATATGCAGGTGCATCTCAGTAAATTATAATGTTGTGGAAAAGTACATTTATTTCAGTAATTCAACTCAAATTGTGAAACTCATGTATTAAATAAATTCAGTGCACACAGACTGAAGTAGTTTAAGTCTTTGGTTCTTTTTATTATGATGATTTAGGCTCACATTTAACAAAAACCTCAACAAATTAGAATACTTCATAAGACCAATAAAAAACTAATTTTAGTTGACCTTCTGTAAAAGTATGTTTATTTACTGTACATGTACTCAATACTTGGTAGGGGCTCCTTTTGCTTTAATTACTGCCTCAATTAAGCGTGGCATGGAGGTGATCAGTTTGTGGCACTGCTGAGGTGGGATGGAAGCCCAGGTTTCTTTGACAGTGGCCTTCAGCACATCTGCATTGTTTGGTCTCTTGTTTCTCATTTTCCTCTTGACAATAGCCCATAGATTCTCTCTGGTGAGTTTGCTGGCCAGTCAAGCACACCAACACCATGGCCATTTAACCAACTTTTGGTGCTTTTGGCAGTGTGGGCAGGTTCCAAATCATGCTGAAAAATGAAATCAGCATCTTCAAAAAGCTGTTTAGCAGAAGGAAGCATGAAGTGCTCCAAAATTGTTTGGTAAACGGGTGCAGTGACTTTGGTTTTCAAAAAACACAATGGACCAACACCAGTAGATGACATTGCACCCCAAATCATCACAGACTGTGGAAACTTAACACTGCACTTCAAGCAACTTGGGCTATGAGCTTCTCCACCCTTCTGCTGCGTTTAATTCCTCCTGGAAAGTTCGTACTTACGAGTTGACAGGTTGTAATAACGACGTCGGGTGCGTTCAAGTCAGTTTATTCAGCACAAAATGGTGGTGTACCTTCTTTTAATAAATTACAAGAAAATACAACAGGGTTTTTTTTAACTCTGCATATAGAAAGTGAAGAGCAAAGAATTTGTATAATGTGTTATGCATTTTAACTTTTTAAAAATAATTTATGAAGCAACTTTAATCTGTATCGCATATAAACATATTAGTTATTATATTGCAATCCTGTCAATTTCAACTAAAAAATTACCATCAACAACAGACGTTGCATCCACTGATTCTGTCATGTTTCTCATTGATGCCCCCAATTTGGAAACTCTGAGCTTAAAGAAAATTCAGAGTTTCCCACTCGTTATTACGACTTTGTGGTGGCATTCATGTGGGTTTAACTCGTAAATACGATGTATCTGACATGACTTGAATGCACCATTCCTCCAGATGCTAGAACCTTGGTTTCCCAATGAAACAAAAAACTTGCTCCCATCTGAAAAGAGGACCACTGGGCAACAGTCCAGTTCCCCTTCTCTTTAGCCCAGGTAAGACGCCTCTGACGTTGTCTGTGGTTCAGCAAATCTCTTGACACATCTGTGTGTGGTGGCTCTTGATGCCTTGACCCCAGCTTCAGTCCATTCCTTGTGAAGTTCACTCAAATTCTTAAATCGACTTCCCCATGATTGTGTAACCCAGGGAACCAAACTGAGAGACCATTTTGAAGCTCAGGAAACCTTTGCAGACATTTTGTGTGGATTTAGCTGATTGGCATATCACCATATTCTAATTTGTTGAGATAGTGAATTGGTGGGTTTTTGTTAAATGTGAGCCAAAATCATCACAAATAAAAGAACCAAAGACTACTTCAATCTGTGACTGTGATGAATTTAATTACTACACAAGTTTCACAAATAAATGAACATTTCACAACATTCTAATTTATTGAGATGCCCCTGTATATCTACTTTGTGATCCAAAAGTCTGAGACCACAAGTGGAAATATTTTTTACTTATTACAGATAAGATCAGCATAACAATTTGATTGGAAATTTCAGAGTTTTAATGTCTCAGAATTTCATTTGTTGTTCTTTCCATTGAACATGAATAGTACACAGAAACACACTTCAGAAGGTTTTCCTATAAAACGTAAGACTGATTTCATTCCTGTAAGATTAGATCCAAGAATAGCAGATTTTTGGATCCGTTCAAAAGTTTAGGGTCGGTAATATTGTTTTTGGAGTGGTTTTGAAAGTTTCTTGCTTACCAAGGATGCATTTATTTGATCGCAATTAAAATTAAAACAGTAATACAGTGAAAATATTTATAACTTAATATATGAATATAAGTAATAACAAAACTGCTATTAGAAATAGTTTAGAAATAATTTTTAAATGCTGATTTGGTGACAAGGAAATTAATTTAGAAAACTGTTGTTAACGATTTATGAAAGTTAACTATTTTCCAACAGCTAAAGACGTGATGTTGTTCAAGCCTCTGCCCTTAAGTTGATATTCATGCAAACCTCCAAATTAATAAAAAATGACTTTCTCTTCTTCAGGAAAAATGAGGGTCTGGTGAGTGCAGAGAAGGTGTTGAGAGAACTCGGACTGGACCCGTCCCCTGAAGACTGCATGGCCGTGCAGCGTGTGTGTGTGATTGTGTCTACACGTGCGGCCCATCTCTGTGCTGCCACGCTTGCGGCTGTCCTACGGCAGATTCGAGATAACAAAGCCGTAGAGAAATTTCGCACCACTGTTGGCGTGGATGGATCGGTCTACAAAAACCACCCACAGTGAGTCCAGTGTCCAGTACCAATGTCTGCTTTTGTATTTACATGATTAAATTCATGTATGGTAAATATTACATACCACTGATTTTTTGTTGTTTGTTTCTTCTCAGTTTTTCAGATTATTCTAACTAATTACTATATGGTTGAAAATGCATTTAAGGAATGCTCTTGAAACACAAAATTCAACTTGCTCACCAATGCTGTTATTAAACTTTAGTTTTTACCACTTGTTTAACAGTTAAACTTAATCCAGTAGAGAGAAGCATGTGAGCAGAAATGAAACTGAGAAAGATCAAAACAGCTCACTTTTGGTAGGGTTCACCACCAAGGGTTTCTCTGTTTCGTTGTAAGAGATTGACAAGAAAATCGAGTGGTCGCAGCTCGAGAAGTGACACCCTGTAAATGTGTATTTGTATTTTTGTGGATAGTTGAGGAAGTATTTTTGTGCAGCTTTAGAAGTAATCTGTGAAACATGATATACAGTACACTAAAAAACTGATTGTTCCGTCTGCTCTTTTGCATCTTATTTAACTGTTTGACAATGCTAGAAAAATGTTTGTTTACAAATTGACCAAGAATAATTACTGTGGCAAAATTTTAGATGAGAGTGAATGAGGGTGATGGCTTATCAGTTTGTTCATAAACCTGCTGCCGAAAGCCCATCTCCCCATCTCCCCAATAAACGATTCTTCCGGGATGTTGTCAGAGAATTTGGAAAGGCCATAAACGCAGCAGGGAGTTGAATTGCAAGGTCTTTTAACAACCACCTGCTGAGATGCGCTTCATGCATCGATTGCCTCTGATTCCTCCATGACTATGGAAATTGATGACTGAAAAATGGCTGAAAAATTAGCTAGTGGTCATCTAATGGGTGCTACACAACAATAACAACAATAATAATAGTTCCCTTTTTTTGCGCTTTTTTTCTTCTTTTAGTAGGTAAAAAAAAAAGGAAATTAATGTCATGCATGTTGTCTTTTTTTTCTCAAAATGTATATTTATTTAGATTTCTATAATTTAAATAAATGATGTATGTATGTGTATACACACATGCATATATGGTAAATTTGTAAGTTATAAATTATAATTTATATATAAACAATTATTTATGTGTGAAATAATATTTCATAAATATTTAGTAATACAAATATACTTTTAAATGATATATCGCAGAATTGTACTCTGCATATAACATTTTATTTTTAATTTTGCATGTATTTTGTTTTACTTGAGACTTCAACAGCTTTATCGGAGATGTTTATTTAATAATACATTCGACAGTAACTTTTCCTCTGTGCTGTACAGACAGCTTGTTTGCATGGCTTATGTTTTATGAAATTAAAGCTGTCTGCAAGCATCGACTTTAATTAGTTGGTTTATTTTAATCCAGCATGACTTCCTCTCCCGGGGTAATATCCCATGCATTCATAAGAAAGGATCACATTCTGGAAATTTCCTGAAGTGTGGATTGCACTCTCAGAGATGAGTGTACTTCTCTCTCAAGATGCACCTGTGTTGATTGGCTGTGTGCAAGTGCTAGCTCATGCCAGTCATGTGCACAGACATCATTGAGTGAGCTTCTTTTAGGTTGTGACACATTTCTGTGGCACCTGTATCTAGAGGCAAAGATTATTTTCTTTAAAAGCTCTTGAGTTTGTTGTGAAACGTCAGAAATATGAATGATTTCAAGGGACACATATTTTTTCTTTAAAAGGACAGTCAGCAATAACAACAGACTGAAATGAAATAAATACTCTGTAAAGATTTTACCCCCTTTATGTATATCTACAACAGACCGTGTAAACAACTTCAATGATTGCAATGGAAGCAGTCTAGTTTGTCACATTATGCTGCAGCATGTACTTCTGTTGCATGTAAAATTTGCAGCTGAAATGGTTTTTGAAATGGAATTTTTTTGCTTATATATATTCAAGTTTCATGTGCTTCTACTAATTTAAATGAGTTATTGAATCATATGTCTAAAAATAATCTAAAAATAATAATTTACATTAAGAAAATGCATGTAATCATGATAAAAACGTTTTGTGCTTTTTTTAAATAAAAAATATATATATTTACATTTTATGCATTTTATTCAATTATTGTTATAACTTATAACACTTTTAAAATAACCATGCAATTTTATTTTATATAAAACATGTATTTATTAAATTGTATTATAATTTAGTTGGCTTTTAACAGAACTGTTTTATTTTTTTTACTTGAAATGTAAATTGAAATGATTACAATTCATTATTTTATTTTATGTAATGGAATGGAATGTAAGACCAAGGCTTACTTTTATACAAAAATGTAATACGTCATTACCATCCCACATTTTTTCAAAAAACACTTGAGGGCCATGATCAGAACTTCATTCCAGGATTTGATAAATGTTTTTTTGAGTTTGTCATTTGTTTAACTGAACAATCACCGACCAACAATTGCAAATCACTGCCCAGAGCAGTAATTCTCAGATCTTTAAATGTAACATTCAACCTCCTATTTTATTATAAGCCAATGTTATTTATTTCCTGTGCCCCTTCCTTTCCTTCTTTTGTGCATCATTCACCTTTCCTTACTTGTTCTTACTTTTCATCTTGGCCCTTTTCTCTCTCACCCACACACTTGTTTGTTCTCTGGCTTTTTTTCTGAAGGTTTGCCCGCCGACTGAATAAGATGGTGCGGTTATTGGTGCCTGACTGTGACGTGCGTTTCTTGCGCTCTGAGGATGGCAGTGGTAAGGGGGCTGCCATGGTTACAGCTGTGGCATACCGGTTGGCAAAGCAGCATGCAGCGCGTCAGCGTATCCTGAACACCCTGCGTCTCAATCGGGATCAACTCCTGGAGGTGAAGAAAAGGATGGAGGAGGAGATGAACCGAGGCTTGGCTAAAAAAACACATGACATGGCAACTGTCAAAATGCTGCCCACCTTTGTACGCTCCACACCGGATGGAACAGGTTAGAGTGAGAAACACAGTTTTAACTTATTTTAGTTAACCCAAAAAGAAAGTTCTATCATCTTTTATTCACCCCTTTATGTTCCAAATCTATGGAGTCCCTTAAGGGTCATGGTTGTGGAAAAATACAGGTTGGGAGGATTTAAAAAATATCTATGTATTTTGTGTTCTCTAGCAAAACTTTTGCATTCCCCCGAGTGAACACAAATTATTTCAGGGGAATGCAAATTTTTTGCGACAGAATGCAATGTATTTTTCGCACCACCATATGACTTTAGGGGCACCAGTTCATAATGAGCATGAAAGCACCATAATAGTGCTCCAAATGACTCATGCACTATATTCCTGAAGTCATATATGATATGATATAGGTATACTGAATCATATAATATTATATAACTATGAAGAACAGACTGGAAAGTAATGCAAGCCATTCAGGATCCATCCAGGTTTTTTTTTTTTTTTCTTCTTTTTGTCTTTTTTTATATTTGAATTCTGGACATGCATCTGGACTATGTACAAGCTGTGGTGGAATTTTTTTTTTTTTTGTAATCTTTTGAAACCCATTGACAGTTATTGCCACTATGATTCTTTCGCAGCTGTGAAAAGTTATGCTTATGTGCTTCATGGAAAAAAAAAACAGAAAAAGCTTTTAAGATCAGATCACAAATGGGGATGTATTGCATGCAAAATAAAATGTCATTTCATCTTGCCCAAAAAAATCAAGGAAGATCTGGAGGGAAAGTGTTTGAATATAAATTGCAGTGCATAATACATCTTATTTTGATTCAAGCTTGCTTAGAATGACGACAATTTCTGAGAATGTTTTCCATGCTTTTTTTGGTGGTTTTTTTGTGGGCAGAGAAAAATCGTATAAAGCAGGGAGTAAATACAGAAAAGATTTTATTTTAAATTAAAAGTGTTTCTTTACTTTTTTTTAATTCTAAAACTTTATTAGTTCGTTTACATACAAATTGTGACTTTTGAAACCCCTTGATACAGCTAAAACGCAGTTGAGATGGAGAAATGAAAGAATTGTGACTAATCTAAATATACTATAGGACCAAAGCTTTATTGACCAATGTAAGGCAAAAAAAAAAAGATAAACTGGAGTGAATGTAATACCTTCGATGTTGTGATATACAAATAAATGACCCCTCCGTTTCTACTCCATACCACCTCTGCAACTAGATCGTTCCAAAACAGTCCAGAAAGTTGATTGGTGTGTGGGTGTGTGTCTAAATGAGAGGGCGTGTGTGTGAGATCGAAAGTTGTTTCGGTCTCTGAATCTATTGTGAATGTCCTACAGAGCGTGGCGACTTCTTGGCCCTGGATCTGGGCGGTACAAACTTCAGGGTGCTCTTGGTGCGCGTTCGAAGTGGGAAAAGACGGAGCGTGGAGATGCATAATAAGATCTACACCATCCCCCAAGACATTACCAAGGGCACCGGCGAGGAGGTACACCCTCTTATCATACTCCACCTCATTAACACCCATTCAAGATGCAAATTGGGTACAGGGTGGATTCCTTTCATTTGCATGATGATGACGTTGATTTTCTTTTTTCTTTTTTTTTTTTCAAACTGAGCTGCGAAATTGAAAGAGGACCTAATATATGATGATCTTGTGTGTCTTGGATTACAGGATAATCACACTTGACATACTATGTGACCTCCTAAGTAAAGTTATGAACCCTTTTCACAAGACTGTGATGATGCGTTTAACTGTCATCAGCATCGAAAATCCATGAAAGTTTTACATATTTGTTTTTTTTAATTTTATTTTAATGTATGCACATTTATAAAACAAATCTTTGTATTATATCACCTTTATATCAAATTACAAAAAAACAGTTAACACTAATGCAAGGTGTTTCTAAAGCATAGTTTATGGGAGGGATTGTAAATGTGAGCAAATGGGAATGAAATAAGATATTTAATTACTCTCCCATTCAATGCTCTTTATGTGGTCACCACACATCTCTCAAACATACATATATAGTGGTGAACTGTAGGATTGAATTGCACCTCCAGACACTTGTTGTAGCATAACCTGTTCTCTTGTACACACTTGGTTTCCAGTGCTAATGCTCATTTTAATAAGCACATATGCTAGATAATGCACTTTGTGTATAAACAATCCTTTATCTTCACCTTTGTGTCTGTGTGTATCTGTGTTTGTGTGTGAATGGTCCTCTGCAGTTATTTGATCACATCGTGCACTGTATTGCTGACTTCCTGGAATATATGGGTATGAAGGGGGCATCACTGCCTCTGGGTTTTACCTTCTCGTTTCCTTGCCATCAGACCCGACTGGACCAGGTAAGTCCACACACACACACACACACATCTCTGCTTATTCAGCTGTCTAAATCAGGACAAACTGTTGACTTGTTTTTGGTGATTTAGCACTGTAAATTGTGCTTTCACAAATATGGTACTAAATGGGATTTAAACCTTTAAAAATATTGACAAAATAACTCAATTATAAAATTTTTTTCAAAGGTTTAATTGAGATGCAACTTTTTTTATTTTCTTACCAATAATATACTATGTGTCATAGTTCACATATACTGTATATATATATATATATATATATATATATATATATATATATATATATATATATATATATATATATATATATATATATATATATATATATATATATATATTATGTATGTGTGTGTGTGTGTGTGTGTGTGTATATGTATGCATGTATAAAAATATTATAAATATATATATATATATATATATATATATATATATATATATGTGTGTATATGTATATGTGTGTGTGTATATATGTTCACAGATTTATTATTCATTTCTTACTTTGAATTTAATATGAAGATTATTAACAGACTGACAAATTTTGACATATGTGTGATTGTAGTCAGAAATATAGGATTGCAGAAAGTAATCAAGATCTCTGATGTGAGAAGTCAAAATCATTATTTTAAGGGTAGTTTCCATGCTATAATCATTTTATGTAATAGAGTAGTTTTCTCTCTAAAGAACATGAGGTTCATACCTTTTTTGCTTGAAAAAAATAAAATGAAATGAGACATTAGTTTGTACCTATTATTAGAAAGTGGCACAGATATCATGTACTCTTTTATAAATCATTTTTCTTCAAGATGATGTCCTCAAAACTGCCTTGTCAGGTTTAGCTAATGTCTGGGGGAATTTCTGAAAAAAACCTCTCTCAAACATAGAAACAATGAAATATTTATCTACAGTGGTGTCCTGTGTCCACTATATCCCCATCTCTCTTTCTCACAGGGTGTCTTGATAAAGTGGACAAAGGGCTTCAAGGCCTCAGGGTGTGAGGGAGAGGATGTGGCCACGCTGCTGAAAGATGCCATCCATCGCAGTGAGGTCAGCACTACCGCCCACTAAAGTGCTGCAAAAGCAATTTCTGCACTTATTAGCCACAATTACTCAGTCTTTTATGGCAAGATGTAATTAGTAGATGTTCAGTCAGATGAATCGTGTCCTGAAATGCAGTCATGGTTCATTTCCTTAGCCTTGTTGGTAATATCTCTCTCTCTCTCTGTCTGCTTTTGTTTCCTCAAAGGAATTTGATTTGGATGTGGTAGCTGTTGTGAATGACACTGTGGGCACGATGATGACATGTGGGTACGAAGATCCACAATGTGAAGTTGGGCTCATTGTTGGTGAGTGTGATTTCTTGGCCTCTGCACATTTGATTTAGTTTGTTTGGATTCGTTTGTGTAGATGAATTTCAGGGTTCATCATATTAAAGGGGGGGGGGGGTGAAATGCTATTTTATGCATACTGAGTTTTTTATACTGTTAAAGAGTTGGATTCCCATGCTAAACATGGACAATGTTCCAAAAATACTCCTTCCGGTTTGTCACAAGTTTCGGAAAGTTTTTTTCGAGTATGGCTCTGTGTGACGTTAGATGGAGCGGAAAATCCTTTTATGGGTCTTGAGGGCACTTCTCCCGGAAGAGCGCGCGCTCCCGTATAGCACAGCACTGAGAGCACAGACATTCACTGATCAGAGCAAGAGAGCGAAATGTTACAAAAGAAGTGTGTTTTTGGATGTGAGGGCAAGACAACCCTGCACAGATTACCAAAAAAAAAACATCAAGGGACCAGTGGACGGAGTTTATTTTTACAGAGCATCAACGGAGTTGTACAAGTGTTTTTGTTTGTTCCCTGCATTTCGAAGATGCTTGTTTTACAAACAAAGCCCAGTTTGACGCCGGATTTGCACATCGTTTATTTCTTAAGGATGATGCAATCCCAACGAAAAAGGGTCACGATCGTGTGTTGGAACCGCAGGCGGTGAGTAAAACTGCTTCAAATATCTCTGTGTTGTTAACTTAGCTATCGGCACGTAAGCGCATCAAGTAAACCTTGTACACCTTTAAAGAAAAAAAAAAGACGACATAAAGTGGAACTTGGTCATTTTCCAAAACCGCTAAGCAAATATATACAGTTTCAATACATACTACATAGAGACGTCCTGCTGTATTCATTCCTGCTGCTGCTCTCGTTCAGTTTCAGCCTCTGGATCTGATTCTGGATCGTAAATAAACGGCTGAATCTGACTGTTAGCCATGGTTTGTTTTGGATGATGTTTTTTTTTCCTCACGGTAATGTCACAGCTTCCAAACGCTCTCAACGCAAAAGCCTACTCGCGCTCGTGATTCTTTAGCTCCGCCCACACGTCACCCCTCCAGCAGCTCGTGTTTTTCTGGAAAAAATCTGCACAGACTATCTTTCTCTTATGAATATAATAAAACTAAAGACTTTTTGGAATTATGAAGGATGCAGTACTACTCTATAGGTACTCAAGATTAACAGGATATTGAGTGAAAATGAGCATTTCACCCCCCCCCCCCCCTTTAAGTGATTGTCTAGTTGCCTCAATATGTATTTGAATTTCTTCATTTAAATATACATGTCATTGAACTGCAGTTTCACATGCATTTTGGGAATGGAATATATGTTACGTTCATCTTATTTACTTTATTGACTTTATTATTTTGCAAGATTTCCATCACCATTTTGACTACCACAAATATTTTATTTCAATTGTGTTTTTGTAATATCATTTAAAGCATAACACATTCATTTTGATTTAGATAGACTCATGCAATTTGTCAAATTAAATGCCTCTTTCTTTGATATTTTATAAGTTTAGTGTTGATATCTTAGATCATTTTGGGGACATTGTAAATGTGTTTGTGTACAGCATCTCATATCATTCCGGATATTAATGTGTGAGAGAGTGCATTTGTATTTGTGAACTGCAAGCTTCAGTGTGTTTCTCTCTTCATTCTGTAGGCACAGGGACTAACGCATGCTACATGGAGGAGATGTCAAACGTTGAGCTGGTGGATGGAGATGAGGGTCGTATGTGTGTGAACATGGAGTGGGGAGCGTTTGGGGACCGCGGGGAGCTGGATGACTTGTGCACAGAGTTTGATCGAGCTGTTGATGACCAATCCACTTACCCTGGGAAACAGCGGTGAGAGTTCAGATCTTGATACCTCATGCCATGTTAAGTTCCTGTTAGAGAAATGTTTGCATTTCTTATGGGGTTTCAGGTTTGAGACCGAGGATGGTGCAGGTACAGGTACAGGATCAACCCAGATGTCAGGTTTTTGCACTGGCTTCCAGTCACGCATGAAATAGATTTTTTAAGTGCTATTACTTATTTATAGATGACTCAATAAAAATACATTATGGATATGCTTGCAGAATTTAAACCTAATGCACCTCTTAGATCATTCGATTCAGGTCAGCTTAGTGCAAGGCCTAGGGTACTTTTCAAACATGATGAAACTGCGTTTACTGCTAAACTGCCTGCAGCTGGAACCTACTTCAAGGGGCTCCCAGATTTGTCCCAAAAGCAGTCCATACTGTCCAAATGAAAACCATTTTTACTCTTTAAATCAAAATGAATTAAATTGAATAAAAAATGTAATTAAAATGAACAATACCATAAAATGTAGCCTTTTTTATTCTTATGATACCTTTTTGCCTTTTTTGGAGCTTTATAAATAACAGTGGGGAGGAAAATGACCAGCAAATGTTTCTGTTTGCATTCTAATGAAAAAAGAAAATCATGCCACTTAATGGTCATGTATTAATTTAGGTCACATGTCCCATGAGTGCATTATTTAGTTTCCTTATTGTCCTTTAATTTACAGTTGCAGGAAAAGTATAGATTGAAAACCATGGATTGACCAAAAATGGATCTCATCTTCATCAGTCACTGCTTAAATTGTATTCATTGAACAGACCACGTAGTGAATAACTGTACAATGTGAAAAAAAAAAACTGTCAACAATTATTCATGCTCCATTCAATAACCAGTTTGCCATCTTTCACCAGTAGTCAATAACAGCCAACATTAACCTCCACCAGATGTTTCCTGTAAGAGCAGATCATATCTACACAGCAGTCAGGAGGAATTTAGTTCTGTTCCTCTTCACAAAACTTGAGTTCAGCAGGAATCTTGGGATGCGTGATCTGATTGTAGTTTTGAGATCATGCCAAAGCATCTCAGTCAGGTTGAGGTCAGGACTCTGGAGTGACTGGACCATGCCAGAAGGTGTATTTTCTTCTGTTGAAGCCATTCTGTTGTTGATTTACTCATGAGCTTTGGTTTGTTGTCCTGTTGCATCATTCAGCTTCTGCTGAGATTCATTTGGCAGACAGATGGGCTTACATTCACCTGCCAAAAGTCCTTATAAACTCCGAATCTTTACTATTGACGATATCAAGCTGTCAGGCCCTAAGGCAGCAAACAGCCACAAACCATGATGACCTTTCCTCCATGCATTGTGTTAGGGATGTGATTTGATCTGAAGTTTGCTATTACTTTTTCTGCACACACGCAGCATTGTTGCTAGTAGCGATGTGGAACGTCCAGGTGAACATCACAAATTTTTGGACAGCAGGAGCGTCCTTGTTAGGTGTTCATATATACAGTATATATAATTGTATTTATTTATTTATCGATCACTGAAAATCAGGGCCCGTATTCACAAAACATCTTAAGGCTAAAAGTAACTCCTAACTCACCAATTTAGGAGAAAATCTTAAAAATAGTGGGCTTGTCAGACCTAAATTTAGGACGCCTAAATTAGATTTTGGGGTTTTAGCGCTAAAACTAGCTCCTAAATCTGTGAAACATTAGGAGTAGTAAAGAGGACTCTTAATCTTAAAATGGCTGTTGCCAGCAATCTACCTCGGAATATAGACATTTGATGATAATGAGCTTTTTAAAAGGTTTCAGCTTTGGTTTAGATGTTATCCCAACCCCAAATGTTTGATTATATGCTTACTATATAGCTGTTATTGCGTCCATACATCCATATGCTCACCTAACATTCATCGACCTCAAATATGGCTCATCATCTGAGATATGTATGTAGTAGCAGCTTCACATGGCAGCTCAATCTAATATTAGCCTAGAATAGCAACGAAATGTTGCACTTTTGTAAAATAATGAAAGCATACATGATGCGCTTTCTGCCGTCTCGGACTCTATGAACTTGAGCTTCGAAACTCCATGGATGCTTGCCTTATTACAGGCATGAAAAATATATCTATAGAGAGTGGCACTTTTAAATGATCCAATTCAAACAGAAAACAAATATTCTCACATTATGTAATCCGTATGAAACATGCAGGTGCTACGGAGATGAGTCACTGTCACAGACTTCATCTCTTACAGCACTAGTGTAACAATAAATTATGACATTACAATAAGTTAAAACATGAATGCAGTGTACTTGCTGTTTTTCCTTAACAAATTCATAATTATATTTGCCGGTGCACTGTGGCAAGCCTTTTTTGCGTGCGCTTGAGCTCTTATTAGGCGATGTAGACAATTAATGGATCATTATTATGATTTATATGGTTTATTAATAAAAGTGTGACTAATAGTCGTCTAATGCTTTTTTGACTTCTTTCTAGTTGACCAGAAAAATCTTTAGTCGAGGGCAGCCCTTATGCATATTGACTAATTGTTTATGAGAAGCATACATATAAGAGGCTGACAATTAGCTAAACATATCTTATACTTCTTTAATTAAAGACACTTAGCCAGCATTTTTTAAATCTTTATTTGAATGTGGCAATTAACATTTTTATTTTAAAACCTATATTTGAATATGGCAACATAATATAATCTCTGACAGAGACTATCAGCCAATCACTATGTGCTTAGTTAACTAGTATGCTGACATCATCCATAGCAACGAGGTCAGCCCTGCCCTTACTCTGAGCTTAAGGGGCCGTTCAAATATCGCGTCTTTTGCGCGCTCAAATGCGTTATTTCCAATGTAGGCCCCTAAGGCTTCTGTCTATTCCTAAGTAAAAGTTTGTCTCAGCAGTCTCAATATTAACCATATAGCGAATATGCTTTGTCTTTGTCTCAAACTCTCTAGCGCCACCAATAGGCCAGATTCGCACTTCTGCTAATAACCTTTGAACCGTAAAGAAGGATAATTTGTTCATACCTAGTTGAATGCACACCGAAATTAAATTTTCTACGGGTAAAGATTTTTCACAATTGAGAATTTTGCAAAACAAAATTAACTTTTTCAAATTCGTTCTTCGACCTTTTCACCAAAATTGGCTCAATCACTTTTAGAGCATTCTGTCAAAAAGAGCTTTATAATAGACCAAACTGTTTGTGTAAACTGTGTTAACAAATTTGACAACGTTTGTGCAAACGCACAACGCTTTAGTTAATTCTGACTAAACTTGCTATTTGTTATAACAAGCATGGCCTGAGGGCACATGAGTAGTTTCGCCACCTACTGGTCAAAAGATAGAAAACAATGACATTTCTGCTTATAACTTCTGTCCAGTTTAGCCATAAATAACTCATTAGATTAGTTCCGGCATTCCGAACGATGCCTAATTTTTCTATGCCTTTTTGGGCATCTACTATTTTGAGTTTTGTAGTAAAATGCTGTATCAATAAAAATGTCTTAAACAGGGGTTTCCAGCTCTGCTCCTGGACAGCTACCATACTGCAGAGTTCAGCTTATACCCTAATCAAACACATCTGATCCAGCTAATCAAGCCCTGCATCCCAATGTTCATAAAATCCATCCTAAATAGTATGTGAGATTCTGGAAGTCTGTCCCAGAGAATAGTATGTCGAAAAGAGTATGCCAAAAGTTCCCGAATTGTCTCAGTAGTGTGTACTTTTTATTTATGCATTACTGAGGGACGATGAATAATTTCTTTACTTCTTTCTGTCACTTTTCAGGTATGAGAAGATGATCAGCGGGATGTATCTTGGTGAGATCGTCAGAAATGTCCTCTTGGACTTCACTGACAAAGGTCTGCTTTTCCGCGGCAAAGCTTCAGAAAGACTGAAAAAGCGCGGCATCTTTGAAACCAAGTTCCTGTCGCAGATTGAGAGGTGTGTGTGTGTGTGTGTGTGAGAAGAATCCAACACCAGACATTTGCATCTGGAAACATTGGTATCTAAGCCTCAGGGGCCTTCTGGTTTTCTTCAGATAATATTTAAATTCTAAGCACACTGATTATGTCCAATATTATTCGATAAGCCTAAGGCATCTTGGCACATATAAAAAGATTTGTGTTATTTTCTTTTGTTCAATCATAAGAAATTATTCCAACCAATTACCACCCATAAACTTTAGCTTGATTTGGCATGTTTTTGCATACCTTTTTGGCATGTATATTCCATGTTATATGTCCTTTGGAGAAGAAATGCAGCTGTATTGTTTTTTTGTTTACTTTAATTTAGTTAAACTTGTAGGAGGATATATGCTATACAGATTGTTCTGTGACTGTTGATCATTAGTCAACATAATCAATCGGGCTCTTTCTTGCAGCGATCGTTTGGCACTGAGGCAAGTTCGTTCCATCCTGCAGCACCTGGGTTTGACCAGCAGTACGTGTGACGACAGTATCCTTGTGAAGGAAGTTTGCAGTGTAGTGTCCAAACGGGCAGCCCAGTTGTGCGGAGCTGGTCTGTCGGCCGTGGTGGACAAGATACGAGTGAACCGTGGCCTTGAGAAACTCCGCATCACCGTAGGAGTGGACGGCACGCTCTACAAACTCCACCCACAGTGAGTTTCCAGAAGGATGCTGGGCTAAGAATAGAAACTATAGGTTGACATTCTGCATGTAGCATGTGGGCTTTTGTGAGGGGAGGGAAAAAACGAGCTTATGTCAGGGAAAAAAAATTGTTCCACAATAGCCTGACATGACAGCTTCAAATTATCTGTACCCTGTGATGCTTTGTTGATGTAGCAGAGGTGTTAAAGCTGAGCAATAAATCATATGCCCCTAGATAGCTTATAGTATTTATGAGGTCTCGATCTTCCATCTTTCACCTCAGTCACCCTAAAAACTGATTAATTCGTAAAAATCAATGATCCTTTTACATCGGCTGAAAACAGCTGATTGTATATAGCAATATTTCTCACAGAGTACCACAAGTAGTGCACAATTATAGGTTCTGTTTAGCTAGTGCGCGTACATCTGGTGTGAGTCAGACAGCAAGACAAGATGGCAAAGAGTTGTTTTTTGCAACTTATTACACTTAACTCATTATTTTTTATTTATTTTAATTTTTTTTATACGTCAAGCAGTTCTCTGCTATATGCATCAAACTAAAACTTTGACCTTTTGAAACATTTCGATTTAAGAAGCCTATTATGAAAATTATAAAATATAAAAGCATCCCTAAAATACAGGCATCCAAGATGAAAGTCACTTTCATGTTTTTTTTTTTGTTTTTTTTGACATATGTTATCTTGAGGTTTCTCTGTACTTATGGCCAGCTTACTAAAGCCAGTTTATACTAGCCAGTGTGAACCCTGCTCATGATGCTTAAGTTGGTGGAATAACATTTATCCATACACAGCCTTAAGTCAGATTTTTATCTGCCAGTTTAATGGAAGCGTCAGTGACTGTGTACTATAAAGCTTTTGATCAAACTACCATTAAAAATTTGCCTAAACCTCCCTGAAGGAACAAATCAGCTTTTAAACAATTGTTTTCAAATGCCCCCCTCCTAACTTATTTAGAGTCACATTTGAAAGGAGTAATTTTTTGATAAAAAAAATGACAAATGTTTTGTGCTGAGAAAACGGTATTGAATATTGTAGCAAAAATTAGATGTGAAAATTTCACATTCAAAGGCTTGTAGTGGGATTTTTTTTTTCGATGATCATTTTAACAGAAAACAAAAAACACTTCTATTTTCATTTAGGCTTTGAAGTAAACTGAGTTTGTGATGAGATTTGATTTTTCACTTAAGCAAAAGGAAACCAAGCTAAGCATATTCCCTGATTTGGGTGGTTCAGTTTTATTCACACTTTTAGTCTGTGGAAAAAAGAACAGCTTTATTTTCTGCCTCAACTTTTTCAATAGAAAGTAAGTCAGCATGAAAAAGAAAACTGCTTGTCAGGCTTTTAGATAGAGTTCTGTGTTTTTATTATTACCTGAAAATAAAGCTATCAAAAATCTTTGTCTTTTTTTTTATAAAGAATAATAAATCTGAAATGTAATAAAACTGGGGAAAATACTTAGCTCATACTATGCTTTACTCAATCAGAAGTCCTGTTGTTCATCCATGCTGGCTCTCTTTTGTTTCGTCAGCTTTTCTACCATTATGCGGGAGACCTTAAGAGACCTGGCACCCAACTGTGAGGTTGATCTCGTCCAATCAGAAGATGGCAGTGGAAAAGGTGCTGCCCTCATCACGGCTGTGGCTTGTCGATTAAGAGATGCTGGAAAGAAATGACTGAACAAAATACTATAAAGGGAAAAAGATAATAAGAGAGAAATTACATGATGAGCTTCCTTTTTTGCCATAATGTCACCTTAATGAAAAAACACTCCTGTCTGTGAATGAATGTATCTTATTTATTTTTGTTCCATTTTATGGTTTTGGTCATTAATTGCATGGACTTGGCATATGCTGGTGAGGGATTGTTCATAAAAAAAAGGGGGGAAAATCAAGCAGAAGAAAAACTAACTATTATATATATTTACATTGTTAATGATTTGAATTACTGTACTGTCTGAGATTTTATTCATCTGTTGAGCTGTGAAGTTGGTGTGTAAACAGAATTTTTATTTTGGGGTGAACTCTTCTTTTTAAAGGAATAGCTCTCACAAAAATGTTAATCAGCTAAAAAAAAAATAATAATAATAATAATTACCCTCATGGCCATCCAAGCTGAAGATGAGTTTTTTCGGTCATCAGAACAGACTTGCAGAAATTTAGCATTGCACCACTTGCTCACCAATGGATCGTCTGCACTGAATGGGTGCCATCAGAATGGATTACCTATGTATTATTGTGATTATTTATTTTTAATCAGCTGTTTGGACTCTCATCCTGACGGCACCCATTCACTGCAGAGGATCCATTGGTGAGCAAGTGATACAATGTTATATTCCTCCAAATCTCTTCAGATGAAGAAACAAACTCATCTACAGTATGTCATGGCAAGAGGATGAGTATACTTTATCAAGTTTTATTTCATTTTTTTTTTTTTTTTTTTTTTCTTGAAATACCTTGAACGGTGATTCTTAAGCGAGGAAGGTCTTCTGCTTAATCTTAATTAGTGTCTGTGCTGCTGTTCCTGTAACTAAAGGACAGTCCTGCTGCTATTGGACCGAGTCGAACAGGTCCTGTGCTGGTCTGAAGAAAGCTGTCAGGCGAAAGCATTTTTAGGGCTAACTTGATGGTTTGAGGAAAACTGGCTTTAAGTGCTGGACTGTAAGTAACAGAATATAGTCCTGTATAATATCTACTTATGTAATACAAACACATGGATATATTGTGCACAGACAAGTAAATGTTGCTCTCCATGTTCAAATGCACAAAATTAATGGCACTGGCACTTTTTAGTTTGGAAATTGCAGGTGAAATTATCACCGTTAGATGTCAAGACTGAGACTCCCACTGTGAAAATGAACGTGTCAGATTGTGTCTTTTCTTGCAGCCCCGGTGAGATATTTATTATTGATGAATGCTCCCTTTGCTGATCAGATTCAGGCTTCGCAGTTTATCATGTTGTGGATAATGTCAGGGTTTCTTCAACAGCTGTAAGGTGCAATTTTCTTTGAGCAATTATTGAGTGAGTGTCATTTTGTCTGACTTTCAATAAGGTGTCTTCTGCAAAGGTGTCCCTTTAGTCTAGTAATCACATAAGATCAAATTGGTAATTTTATTTGTATGTGATTTTGCTTATTTATCTACTTGATTAAACTGCTTGTTGAAGGTTGGATTAATTTTAATTTTACAGTGTAACATTTGCAAATTGCTTTTCATATTTCCCTTTGACATCGGCATTCCTGTTTTATTCACACTAGATTGGTTCCAGACAATAAAGATTGACATCACTGATATAAGTGCATTCCCAGTCGCCAAAATTGATGGAGCATACAAGAAAATGTCAGGTCATCTATTTTTGTATGTAATTTCATTCTGCACACAAAAGCAGCGCAGAAATATCCCTCCGGCTAAGTTTTTTTTTTTTCCTGCATGAACACTGCAGGCTCTGGCATCAGGAAATGTACACATGCATAATACATTATATGCCTTTATGTTGGTTAGTGGTTGTAGTTGGTTATGCATTAAGCTTTAAACTATTTAATGCATCATTGCTGAATAAAAATATTAATTTCTTTCTTTCAAAAAATTTGTTTTTACTGATCCCAAACATTTTAAAGGTAATATATAAATATGTGGTTGTACAGTATGGCTAGAATTAACTTTTTAACTATTGTATTCAGACAGATGTTAATACTTCCTTAAGGCATACAGTAGTTAGTTCACTTGGAAATTTAAATTGGGTCATTATTTAATCACTGTCCGACTAACAAAATAAGAGTTGCGAAGCTCTTTTCCATATAACAAGGAAGAAAAATGTAAGAAAAAAGTGCAAATAATGTTACAGCTATGTGAAGAATACCCAGATGTACTGGAAGTAAGAGGAACACTCCCATTGAGTTAGAAGTAGAAATATTTTAATTCTGTGCTGAATTAGCCTTACTAGTCACCAATATGCTTCTATATAGTGCTCGGTGATTGCACAATATCCTTACATCTTAAAAGGCTTTGGTTGTAGCGTCTTATAAACACACATTCATAACCAGACAATGAAATATTCATAAAGCTTTTCTCATTTAGTTTTTTATTTTTAGGAATTTTGCATGCTGTATTTCAGTTTCTGCATGCTTGTGCTTTAATGAAAGATTGCCAGTCATTTATATTGAGTTGTGTGAACTTATGAATGACTAACAGGTTTCCTGTTCAGTATTCCTGTCCGTTCTGTGCCTGTGAGCAGTCTGCTTATTCTAGTAGGGCTCCATGGACAATAACTCATGAATTTTTCAGGTCAGAACAGGTCTGCTCTGCTGCAGGTTTCAATCATTCTTTAAGGACCTGCACATACAGTAAATACCCCCTTTTGCAGCAGAACTTTTTCCCACATATTCAGTGTATGCATGTTGAAGGCTGCCATAGACAAGCAAAGAGGTGCTGCCTTTGGCAAATGTACAGTAGAGATGACCTTTAACATGCATGGTGGTAAAATACAAGCTTTTTTTTTTTAAGCAAGACCCCTGGAAACAACTCAAGCATGTTATGTAACACAGAGACAGGATGTAATCGCAAGGCGTGTTTGACAGACAGCACAAAAATCAGATATGCACGACGAATCACAGGGAAACACAGGTGGGTGGACACAAGGCTGATGGAACGGTGACACAGGGACTTCGGTGGACAACAGATGATGGTGCTCGGTCCCGTGATGATCCCTTGAATCCCGGTGAGTGTGTAATCCAGTGCTGGGTGAAGATCCAGGAACAAACGACGATACAGGAAGACTCAGGCAGGAACTAGGGACACAGGAACAGGTACGGAGCACACCGGGGAGAAACAACAATCTGACAACATGAAACACAAGTTACTGAACTTATATAGGAGACAAACAATTGAAACCAGCTGGCGCTGCTGATCATCGCTGATCAGTGACCACGCCCACAGACACACACAATTTGGGAGCAAGCTTATTAGAGACGGAGCGGAGAGGAATCCACACTTTTTGACCAACGACGTATACGGGAGGCTTTGACCGGTGGCGATCGGCCTTGGCCTTGGTGCGCGCCCCCACTTTGAGAGGAGTCTCACGAGCTCTAGTCCAAGTGTGGTGACACCTCTGGACGAAGGTCTGAGCGGAGGGGACCACGACTTTGGATTCCGTACTGGCAAAAACTGGTCCCTGGTAACCTAAACTACACTCAAACGGAGTAAGGCCCGTTGCTGACACTGGTAACGAGTTGTGTGCATACTCCACCATAAAAAGTTGTTTGCTCCAAGAGGAAGGATTCTTGGAAACCAAACGTCGCAATACTCTCTCCAGATCTTGGTTGGCCCTCTCTGATTGACCATTGCTTTGGGGATGAAACACCGAAGAGAGACTAACCGTCGCCCCCAATAATCTACAAAACTCTTGCCAAAATTTGGACACAAATTGGGGACCCCTGTCGGAGACCACGTCCATTGGGAGGCCATGTAAACGAAACACGTGATCTATGACAGCAACCGCTGTCTCCTTGGCTGAAGGTAATTTTTATGCAAGGCGATAAAATGAGCCGCCTTTTAGAACCGGTCCACGACCGTCAAAACGAAAGTCTTGCCCTGGGAGGGCGGTAACAAAATCTAGCGTGATGTTGGACCAGGGTCGCGAAGGGACTGACAGCGGTTGTAGTAACCCATCAGGGGGTCGGTTGGACGTCTTACCAGTGGCACAAACAGAGCAAGCCAAAACAAAACTACGGATATCAAGAGCCATTAACGACCACCAGAATCGTTGCTTAACCAAAAAACTGGTACGATTAACTCCTGGATGACAAGCTGTACTGGAGCAATGACCCCACTGAATGACTTCAGACCGATACTCCTCAGGCACAAATAACTGGTTCGGTGGGCAATCGGGCGGAGGCGTTACCCCTTCTAAGGCCTTCATGACCTTCGATTCGACCTCCAATCTGGAACAGAAAGTTAATATAACTTGCCCTTAGGCGGAGACTCACCTGGTACTAAGTCTATGGCACAGTCATTGGGACAATGTGGAGGAAGAGAAGCAGCACGAGACTTACTGAACACTTCTCTCAGGTCCTGGTACCCTTCGGGCACATTAGATAAATTCACCACCTCCTTCTGGAACACAGACACAGGTACAGACGAACACGCAGACACTAGACATGACTCATGACAATTATTAGTCCACATAGAGATGGAATTGTGCCCCCAATCGACTCTGGGATTGTGTAGTGTGAACCAAGGATGTCCCAGTACGATGGGTGCCAGAGGTGAGTTCATGAGGAGGAATGTCATTGTCTCAGTGTGGTTGCCAGACGTGATGAGAGTGATGGGTTCTGTAGCATGTGTAATGTTATGAAGCTGTTGTCCATTGAGAGCATTGACAGAAATTTTGTGCGTGAGGGGGGTGATAGGAATGTGGAGGTGGTGAACCAGTTCTACATCAATAAAATTACCTTCTGCCCCTGAATCCAATAAGGCCCGGGTGTCATGAGTGTTGGTTGCCCACCTTAGTCTTACCGGAAGGAGAGTAGATGATGATGATGAGGTCTTCCCGGTGGAGATCCCACCCGATAGTAGCCTCATAGTTACTACCGGGCTTGATCTTTTAACGGGCATGAGTGGCCCGCCCCCCCGCAGTAAAGGCACAGTCTTTGGGATCTCCGCCGTTCCCTCTCCTCCCGGGAAAGCCAAGCTCTACCCACCTGCATGGGCTCCGGATTGTAAGAGGAACTGACCGTATCCATGAATTCTGGACGTCTGGTCTGCATGCCGCAAACTGGATGGTCTTGTTGGAAACGGCCCATTTTGCTCAGGCGAGCATCCACTCAAAGTGCTAATTCTATAAGTCCATTGAGACTAGTGGGAAGGTCCACCATATAAATCTCCCTCGAGATACAGTCAGCAAACCCATGTAGGAATCTGTACCACCGGGACATGGGTCTTGATTTTACCACACCACCGTTCCCCAGAGAGCCGCCCTGCCGGAGTGTAGCGTCAGCACAAACGCCACCTTGGATCGCTCTTGGTTGAACGTCTTAGGCTGTAATGCAAAGTGCATAGAACATCAGGTCAGAAAAGCTCTGCAAAATTCTGGTTCACCTGAATAACCTTCTGGTGTCAGCAGTCTAGGTTCTCGCCGCGGCTGCAGCTCTGGAAGGGGGAAGGAATCGGTGGTGTGGGTGGCGCAGTGGAGACTTGTAGCTGTTGTATCTGCTGGGTGAGCTCAGACACCTGCGTCACAAGCACTTGGACCGCCCTCCCTGTGAGTGAGATGTTCTCCTCCTGGGTGTCCATTCTAGCGATGCTTCGAGCCACAAACTCGTCCCACTTGGAAGCGCCTGCTACATCCATGATGGGTCAGATCGTTCCGTTACGGAACACAGAGACAGGATGTAATCGCAAGGCGTGTTTATTCACAAACAGCACAAAGTCAGATATGCGTGACGAATCACAGGGAAACACAGGTGGGAAGACACAAGGCTGATGGAACGGTGACACAGGGACTTCGGTGGACAACAGACGATGGTGCTCGGTCCCGTGATGATCCCTTGAATCCCGGTGCGTGTTTAATCCTCGTGACGGTGCTCGGTAATCCAGTGCTGGGTGAAGATCCAGGAACAAACGACAATACAGGAAGACTCAGGCAGGAACTAGGGTCACAGGAACAGGTATGGGAGCACACCAGGGAGAAACAACGATCTGACAACATGAAACACAAGTTACTGAACTTATATAGGAGACAAACAATTGAAACCAGCTGGCGCTGCTGATCATCGCTGATCAGTGATCACGCCCACAGGCACACACACAACAGCACGCTAGACGAGAGAGAGAGTGAATTCATGAACCGTGACAATGCAGGATACCCAAATGCCATTTAAATGTACATATAGAGTTGCTGTTTTTTAATAAACCTTTTTCAGTTTAGTATTTCATAATAGGGTTTCTTGAGGACTTGATTTTTTTTTTCATTTCAATCTTAAAATAAAATCGATCATAAAAAAATTATAATTGTGATAATCTAAATAAAAAATGAAACGATCTTAAGGCAATAAAAACAAACAATTTCTATTTTAAAGTTAGTTTAGTTACTAAGGAGGCAGAGCTTGATGTAAATTAAGGCGTGTTTTAAGAAAAGAGAAAAGTCAAGCTAAAGGTCACTTTGAAAAGAATATTTTTATTTTGCATCGGTTTATCAAATTATATATAAATAAAAATAGATCTTTTCAACCCCAAACCGCATTGTAAATGTAAATCCTTGGAAAAGCTAATTTCACTTGCACTGATTAGCAAAAGCAAACTGTGGAAGCTTTTGACACTTTCAGAATGATCACATTCAGCATGTACAATCACAACAGCTGAGTATTTATTTTATGTCACAAGTTCACAACTGATCAACATACAGTAACTAAAGGGCTGAAATGACATCCTTGTCTAATAAGGGTTGATATGGCTTTAAGTGTTAGAAATGAAGAACTAGGTAGCATGATCAGGCTTTTATATGAATTAATCACTTTAGAAAGAAAAAACAAAACAAAAAGATGTCATTACTGTACTTGCATTACATATCTTTTCAACTTCACTCTTTTAAATCGTATTCTGTCCATGCAAAAAGAAGGTGATGGTTTTCATTTAGATTTGAAGAAATGCATTAACCATGTCAGCATAAATAACAGGCTGTAAATTGACTTTTAAAGAAATGTCAGGTGCCTGTTTTTAAAATGGCAAATGATAAAAAAAAGAACTCCTATCTAGCTTCATCTAATGTTGTAGAACTGTCCTGTAATACAGACTCGGTGCTGTACAAGTGGAACAGGAAGTGATAGAGGATTATCTAAGACCTCTCAGAATGTACAGTACTTACATTTTTTGATTGGCTGCATAGCAGAAGGTCAAGCTTGCATTAAGGTGCAGGCTATAAATGAGACTTCTGACGTAACCGGTGGTTCCCTGAACCCCTGTGACCAGTTATCCAGCAGTCATTTGACGCAAGAAAGAATACAACAGAACCAGCTGAAGTTACTGAACAGAGAAGACCGGAGGATCACATGGTCCACTGTAATGTACTAAACAGATTTTTTAATAGCACTGTAAATGTGTTTGTCATGTGATATCTCTCAAATTTGACCTGTGCTTCTGAAAAATAGAGCTTTCAGCTTACTTCTGTGAACTGGAATATTAAAACTAAATGATTATTTAATTATTTTCTAAAATGTCAGAAACATATTCAAGTTTCAACAGCTGATTTCAAAAGAGGCCCAATATTACCACTGCATGTGTTAAAGACTTACTTTTGTATGCTTTTTTTCAATCAAACTTGATATATATATATATATATATATATATATATATATATATATATATATATATATATATATAGATATACTTTTTTTTCCAAGTTTAACTATTTCATTTAATTCAACATTTTTCACTTTATTTTATTTAATACCGGTGTTTCAAGTTCCTCTGTTTAAGGTGTTTCACAGTTATTGAGAAATGTAGGGTAGACGGAGGGCATTGATTTTTTTCTTCTATTTAATTGGCTTTCAAAGAGTATAAGCAAACAGTAATAGTACATTTACAATGACCTAAGATGTAATTTTCTGTAACAGTCCAATTAGATGTCATTACTTGCATAACTAACAATTGAATAACAGTTCTGAATGCATGTAATCTTGTTTTGTGTTCCACATGCAGAGGAGAGAAAAGCTTTCAGGTTTGGAATGAAATAAGTTTGAGTAAATGATAGGAAATCATGGTGATTTTTGCTTGAACTGCACAATTAAGTCTTTCTGTTGGATATATTTAGAAAATGTAAACAGATACAGTGATTTGAATATACTAGATACTTATATATACTCTATTGTTAAAAATTCTTTAGGCGGGTTAATAGTTTATTCAGTGACAGTAAAGATATTTGTAATATTAGAAACAATTTCTATTTAAAATAAATGCTTCTAATTCTTATAATCCATGTCTTCCACCAAAATATTAAGTAGCGCAACTATTTTTGTTTTCAACATGTTTCTTGAGCACCAATTCGCTTTGCCAGTTATTTTGAATTGTTATATTCCACAATATTGTTTATACTGTATTTTGATCAAGTAAATGCAGCCTTTGTGAGCATAAGAGACTCCTTTCAAAAATATAAAAGAAAGAAAAGAAATCCGAGTAAGGTAGGTAACTGAATCCTTGGGGAAAACACATTTCCTCTCTATTGAACAGCATTATCTGCTGAAGCTTTTGACACTTTCAACATGACCCTGTACTCAATGTGTGCAATGACAGTACGCTGAGTCTTTTATTTATTTTGTCACAGTTTATGCTAACTAAAGGACTGCAAGGAGAGTTTGGTCTCTGTCCTTGAACTGACCATCTGGTTTTTATGGGTTTCAGTGTTATAAATAAAGAATAAAGGTTTTTCTTTTTCTAGACAAAGTAGCTGAGTGAATAAATGAATAGCATTATAATGTAGATCAGCGGTGTGAGAGAGACAGCCGTGAACTAATTATGGCCCGTGATGAAGTTCAATCCAGCTCACAGGATCACTGAAATGAGAAAAAGTCTAATATACAAATAAATCAATAATAATAAATAAGTACAAATAAAAAAAGCATGCAAATCTATAAAACTGAGTCGTTTTAACTAATTGCTGTTCCAGAAAGTCAGTGTCCAGTTAGTGTGTTTGTAGCTGATTGTGCACATCTGAAATCTGGCCAAACCATTGTGGATCTTATGTTGAAATCAGGATGAACTCCTGAGATAGAACCTTGGATTTCCTTGACTGCTCTAAGCCAATGCATCCATTAAAATATCTATTTGTTGTGCTCCAGCTACTTGCATTTTAAATACCCTGATGAGCATATGTGACTGTGAACGATTTAGATCAAGTATAAATATTCCTTAGTACATAAATACTGACATTTCAGAACCGAATGTCTTGTTGCTATAGAAACAATGTTTTTGTCAAGATTAAAGTTTATAGAACTTTAAAACATTGTCAGATGTGTTTGCTAATTAGTGATGTTTGCTATAGTAATTAATATTGCTCATGCTTTGGGTTATGGATTTCAGCAAAGTAGGCCTATTATGTTACAGTGTTTGTGCTAATGATTTGAATCGTGTGACTTGTTTATAGATGTGAGCTATTATTTTTGTAAATAAATCTAACTTTCAATTTCACAGATAAATGAGGGACTCGGCGCCTTTTGCTGGCTATTTAGGAACGTTTAACCATAATCAAATTAGTTTTTAACACTATAAAGAGTAAAAAGCTATTTATTTATGCAAGAAAACTGTCAACAGACAGTTATTAGAAAAATAATGCACAACCAAGATAGTCAGACTTGTATCTCAAAGGTCACAGGTAAGTCTCAGCATCAAGGTTATTCTTACCTTTTGGGTTATTAATGGTCTGTTCAAAACGTTTAATTTTATTGAAGGGTGAGTGGAATAATGTCATCTCATTGTATCAAGTTAAAAAAAAAAAAATTATTGTTGCATTCTCAGAGCAAGCTTTGCACTGATTGTTTACAGCTTAATGGAAGATAAACCCACAATTTGTGCAAAGCATCATTGGGTGTAGGAATAAGGTGGATAGATCAGTGGCTTCAGCCTGTGCATTATGTATGATTTATGTATTGTTGTTTGTCTTAACACATTAATTCAAGCAAGCACAATTTATAAACATTATGTTTGTCCATGCTAACGAATCATAGCTGTTAGAAATATGCATCAACGATTTCATCACCATGTGTGAGTGTCCTACTGTGACAGTCTCAGCTTTATCAGCCTTACAACTAGAGGTGCTTGTCGTATACTCCCTCTTGAGAATAAAGTTGCACAAATCTGTATTTTGTATTTTAAAATGTGTGATTTCTTTTTTTTCTTTTTTTTTTTTATGAAGTCAATGAAATTTGGTGCCTGGTGTTGGCAAGATAAGCACTCTTGTTGATACCAGGTGTGCAGTTATTATAATTTTTTTTTTAAGTTTCTCTCAGTCACACACAGGAGGAAGGACACCTGTGCAAGTCTGGCCGGGGCTACTATCCGCTGGGAGATTAAAAACAGACTCCGGGAGGTAAGGTAGAATAATGACACCTGCAACTGAGGCGTAATGAGGGGACGCAGGTGAAAATGAGCGAGTTTCTATCCTTTTCAATCCGTGGGCAGTATCCAGTGGAGGTCTGACATATGATGATTATTTCACTGAATACTCAATTAGGATTGAACGCTGGAAAGCTGGGGCCTGGAGTGCAGGATTAAGAGAAGAAGTAGAGTTTTATCTCAAAGCAACAAACGCTCTGGCATGAATCGACTGAATTGAATTATACCATATAATAATTCTAAATGGTTGAAGAGAAGAAACCTCTGAGAATGCACAAACAAGGCTCATGATGAAAACAAAGCTGCGCTTTTGTTTAAATGTTTAGCGGCATACGAACAGGCCTCTCGCCTTCAGAATAGGCCAATCAGTCATACTGAACATGTCTGCTGTGTTTATTTTAGAGTTTCTTTTCCCAGAATGTGCCATAATTTGCATCAGTTGAGGATCTCTTAAATGGAGGGACCGCAATCCACTTGCTTTTTCTGTATTAGTTGTCATAAAATAAGATGGCAGATGACAGCTTTTGAAAAGAGGGTCTGCATACTATTTTGCATAGTTTGTCAGGAGCAGAAATATCTCTGCGTTCATTGCAGTCTTGTCACCTATATGCTTAGAGCTCACTTAGAGCTTTCAAATGCTTGTTTCTTCTGGACGAAGCAATATTATGGATAGAGAGCTCACATTTAAGCTTGAAGTTAAAAACTAATTAAATATGGATTTGTTTGGTTCATACACAGCTTTTTGCTTTACATGATGTTAATTGGTGGTTTGGGTTCGTATAGATTACTTGTCACTGCAGAGAATCCATTCGTGAACAAGTGATAGAATGCTACATTTCTAGAAACTCCTTTACATCTGGCCTGGCCTGAGGATAAATGTTCAACAAATGGTCATTTTTGGATGAACTGTTCCTTTAAATAAACATCATGTTTATAAAAAATAATAGTTCTTTATTGGGGCCTGAAAAAAATAAATGTTTTCTAAGATAATTATGAAATGTGGTTTGTCATTTCTGAATGTGCCATGTGACTTATTTTGGGTGACAGACAATTGATTAAATAAGCTAAAGATATTTTATCAGTCTCAGTGCTATCTGCTATTATTTAATCCCTTTAAAAATAAATTTTAATGCTGTGCTAAAGCACAAGAATAATTATTGTATAAATAATTTGTATGTATATTTGCATTCTACAATGATAGCGAGAAGTGAAAAGTAAGAATACTTTATTGTAGCTTGAGCATAATTACAGTTAAGAATGGTCAACAAACCTTTCCTCACAATTAGACATCGAGCCGATGTCATCACCCCTGCAATCTCTATTCATTATCTAAAGTATTGCATGCTGACAACTCTTGTGTCATCTAACTAATGATTCACATTGCTGGAGGCGCTGGGTAAACAAGTCCTAAGCACTGCGCTTGTCCTCATCCTAGTGGCCAATAATAATCGCATTAAGTCTTCCATGAACACCATGTCTGAAAACAAGATTCCTGGTGTTCTCTTTTTGCTGATAAACAGTTCATTTTGATTTGATGATACTTTGAAGATGCCCAATAGATTCCTTCTTTTAACTGTTATTATTGTCCACAAGTAATCCACATGACGCCAGTCCATCAGTTAAAATCTTGTCAACTGAAAATCTGTGTGTTTGTAAGACAAAAATCCATCATTAAGGCATTTTTAACTTTAAACCGTTGCTTCTGGCCAAAATATCGGAGTTCATAATCCATAATAATGCTTTGTTTTTGCATGTAAACTGTGCTTTATTTCTATCCTAAATCAGATTAGCCAACTTTTACACTGGTGCAAGTGTATGGTTTAGCTAGAAATTAAAAGTGTATTTTCAATTTACAAGATGGAATGGAATGTGCATTATTTGTGGATAATTATTATGTTTTATCAGCTGTTTGGACTCTCATTCTGACGGCACCCATTCACTGCAGAGGATACATTGGTGAGCAACCGATCTAATGCTTAATTTCTCCAAATCTGTTCTGATGAAGAAACAAAATCATCTGCTTTTTGGATGGCCTGATGGTGAGTACATTACAATAATTTTTATTTCCTTTAATTAACTGCCTTGCAACCATTTAGAAAAATTAAAAGTGCATACCAATTAATGCATACCAGGTGCATACCAGTTGGGGAAGTTGGGGCCTAATGGTTAGAGAGATGGACTCGTAACCCAAAGGTTGTGGGTTTGAGTCTCGTACGAGCAGGGATTGAAGGTGGGGGGAGTGAATGTACAGTGCTCTCTCCCACGAGTCCCACCTTCAATACTCTGTGTGTGTTCACCGCTGTATGTGTACACTTTGGATGGTTTAAATGATGAGCACTAATTCAAAGTACAGTGTGGGTCACCATACCAGGCCACATGTCATGTCCCTTTCCTTTTCAAATCCCTAGCAACCCCTCTATAGCTGTTTATTTATTAAATGTATTTATTAGTTTATTTATTGAACACTTCAGCAATGCAACTCCCTTCCAACACCATAGCAACCACTCAGAACATGCTATCACCTGCCTAGATATGTATAGACCAAAATACACCAGCAACTACATATAATACCATAGCAACCACCCTAGAGTACATTACAGTAGGTCTTTATTATGTATAAACGTCAATGGTTTTAAAACTTTCAAGTAAAGCATTGCCAATCCAATATGCAGAGTTCGTCCTGACAGAGATTCCTTTTTCTATTTTTAAAAATGTAATCATAATTTGTTCTCTAGGGTATATTAAGCTGTCATAGAGGAGGCTTTTTTCTGTTTGTTATGGAGGTTTACAATATCTCAGTTTGTTTGACAAAAGCATTATTAAATCTTATTTGAGTTCAAATAAATTGCATTTTTAAGTTTGTACCTCTTTCAAGGACAATAAGAGATTGCTTTATGCTCTCTGTGAAGCCAGTTGTATTGCCATTGTGAGCATATTTTATCACATAACCCAGGAGACCGGTGATTTATGTCCTCATTTATATTCTTTGTCTGTAGAAAAAATGAGAAGCTTCAAACAACACACTGGAGAATGAATATGAGAACCTTTTTAACTCTCCAAAAATATGCTAGCCAGCCACATTGTGAGTGATTATAAATGGGTTTGCGTAATATTTTTTTCAGCAACAAGTGACAATGTGAAATCACACTTTCAGAACCCAAAATTGCTTCTTCACCTTCACATCTGAGGTTCAAAGACCTTTTCACATAGCTCTGTATAACAACTGCAAGTGCGTATGCCAGAGGAATCGTGACCCCCAGTATTTTCTGTTTTGTGTTATGCTTCAGATTCAGAGGACCAGTGAACAACTCAAAGGACCTCAGCCACACCAAATGCATTCATCTCCTACCAGTATTCTTGCAGACTCAGTTTGTGGTCAGGACAGAAATTTTGAGGAAAGGTAAATATTGTGCACAAAGCTTCTTTCATCTCTGCAATCCAAGGTTGGGTCGGGCAGAAGATATTTTATTAAGTGAACCAGCACACTTCCTATAGCGAATTTCCAAGACAGTGAATGAAGGCCAGCTGGGATTGAATTCATAGAAACATGTATTACTAAACCTTCAGGGAGAGGAGATAGTCCTCATATTTTGGGAGCCTCTTTTGTTGGTATAAATAAAAGTTTATTTGTTATGAGTTTTCTTTTCTTTTCTTTTTTTTTTTAAGGTTGACTTGAAAAGTTTAGAAAAAGTATGATTAAAAAAAAGATTTTAAAAGAAATTTGCAAGACTGCATTTTGATTTGAAAAACAGTAAAAAAAAAAAAAAAGGTAATATTGTTAAATATTATTGCATTTTTATAAGAACTTTCTGTTAGCTGTTCAGCATCATTCCTCTAGGCTTCAGTGTCACATGATCCTTCAGAAATCATTCTAATATGCTGATTTGCTGCTCAAGAAGCAACTATTTAACATTTTGTCATTATTTACTCATCTTCATGTCATTCTAAAAATGTTTGGCTTTCTTTCTGTGGAATACATATTATTAAAAAAATGCCTCAGGTGTTCATATACTCTCGGGAAAAAAGGCACAACAGCTGTCACTGGGGTGGTACTTTTGTACCTTGTTTACCCAAAATTGTGCATTAATACCATTAGGTTCATATTAGTACCTAAAGTGTACATATTAGCCACCCGGATATCTGTATCCAAATCAGATGGTCACTGTAGTCACCCGGACCAAATCTGTATCCAGACCAGATGGTGGATCAGCACCTAGTTAGCGGAGAACATAACAAGATGAGCCCACGGGGACTGAAATCCTCATCTTCAAAACAGCCAGAGGCACGAATCCAAAACAAAGACCAAGGGAACCAGATGTGTCCTTCGCACAGAACCTATGGCCAACTTCGACTCCTTCACCATGTGATGTATTCAGTCTTTAAGTGGAATGAACTGAATGGATGTTCTGAGTGATGCCAGTCCACAATCAGATTTTTGATGCAGCCTGGAATTAAGCCACAGCACGTTGGTTTCATCTGGACAGATGATAACTGTCTTCCTTACTGTCACCAATTGAGTTAAGGTTCCTTGCCACATTCTTAGTAGGGGACACTTAATTTTTGGCAATATTGTCAACTTGACTGCATAAACACTACTGGAAGAGAACTGACGTGAGTTGGGCAATGTCATCATCACTGACAATGTCAGTGTTATCATCTAACTGAAAAATGTATTGTTTACTATTGTCTTCTTTTTAGAGCTACTTTACGGCAGAATTTTACGGAGCCCCGCACAAGACATGCAGGGGAATTTTTTTTTTTTTAAATTGTGCACACAATTAACTTATTCATTCCCTCATTTTAGGTAAATTGTGCGCACAAAAAAATGTGTTCTACTGCCTGTCCGCATTCTCAAAAAACAAATGCATGTTATGTTATATTATGGACAGAGACACTTTAATTGAGTTTTATTTTGAGTCGGGAATGAGCTAAAGAAAGCCTTCTTCATTGTATGGAATAATTTTAAATGAGAGGCATCTACATCGATTGATAATAATGTGAACAGGAAGGAGAACAAATTATTTGATTGTTATTTTTATTTAATAACTGTCAATTCTCTCTACATTCTCTACACTCTACATCAGCAAAATCTTTCAAATGGCTACAATATATTCAGAACTCAGCAGCACATGTTCTCATTCACACAGCCTCACGGCAGCACATCAGTGATGTCCTCTGTAACTTGCACTGGCTTCCAGTTCAATCACGTATTGAGTTTAAAATGCTTGTTTTGACTTATAAAGCTGCTGTGTATGAATTGGCTCCTTCTTATGTGAATTAGTTGCCTTCTCTTCCTCTGCTCTTCTGATTATCTTCTTCTTTATCAGCCTCACTGATTAAAAACTGTGGGACAGAGAGCCTTCTCTCGTGCTGCTCCGAGGTTATGGAACAAGTTTCCTTTGAATGTTCGAAGGAAGTGCTCCTACACTAAGTACATTTAAAAAACTGTTGAAAACCTCCTCTTAAAAATTAATGGGTAAGCTGTTGATTAGGGTTTTGATTTTTATTTATTTTGCTGTTTTAAATTGTTTTATTATTTTATTTAATTTTTTTACATTGTTGTATCACTTTGGGTGCGAGTAAAGTGCATTATAAATAAAATGTATTATTATTATTATTAGTATTATTTCGGAGCCCCTGTCCCGCTTATGACATTAAGCAGAAAGAAAAAAAGTAAATCGTGCGTGAGACTAAACTAATTAGTTTCCTCAGTTTACCAAGTCAGGTGAACAAATAATAATTTGTGCACTCATTTTAAAGGGGTCCTATTATGCTCTTTTACATAGTCTTGATTTAATTTTGGCAGTATACTAGAATATGGACTCACGCTTGGTGGTTCGAAAAACGCATTATTTTTCACAAAATTTACATTATTAGAATACCCTTCTCCCCAGGCTGGCACAAACTGCTCGAATAGTTCTGGGTTTGATGAAGGCCTACCTTCCGAAAAATGAAATGTGATGTGATTGGTTAGCTGTAACATGACATTGTGATTGGAGAACATCTTAGAAAGTGTTTCAGTACTGCCCCGCCCCTTGCCAAAGCAGCACCTTCTGTATACTCTGGTATGGTTGAGGATGGCTTTTTATGCGTTTTGCCTCTTCGTTTACGTGACCACAGTGTTTTTGGAACTGAAAATGCATATTTTTGAAAATGGGTTTCAAAGCGCAAGTTATTAGGAAATGGCACCGTTCTTTGAAAATCTTTAAAATCTGTGACGTCATGCACATCCATAGTTTGTGTTAGGTGTAAAGACATGCGCAGTACGGCTTGTCAATTTTAAAGGTAATTGCGAACAAACATACACAACAATGGCAGAGTACATGGTACGGTTGTTGCTGCTCAAGAGTTTGCTAACATCAGCAAATTGTGGATTTACATCACTAATATTACAACCAACAGCAGAGGCACATCATATATAAAATATAATCATCACTTCCCTACAGGTACTGTTTACTAACAAGGTGACAGTACCAACTACTGACCTGGTACATGTAATACAGCGTTTTTGGCAGTTTTTGTGGATATGTGTAAACACAAAACGTTTTCAAATACGTGAAACTTTTTTGTATACGTGAAACTTTAAAAAAATTGCAAGACTACATTACTGTCATGTAAATATTTGTGGTGGCATATATATATAGGCACTGTTTGTATGGTAGAGATTGAGGTTTCCCTGGTAATGGCTGTACACGAAGCAGCGCACCACTCACAAACACTGCTTTACCAGACATTACATGCAAGATGAAATGAAAATTACATCCAATTTTCTGAGGAAAGTCAGTTTCCTTCAGAAATACAGTGATACAAAAACACCCAAACTCAATGTATGGGAAAAACACTGCAGACTCATAATTGAAATGTAAATTCTGTAGATCACGTCATTGTCCAGTGTTGTACTGTCAGCAATTTATTATATGAATAAATGTTCATAATTCACTTGCAAAAACTGGATGCTACAGCAACACTTCACTATTGTCTTGTCTGATGTACCAAGCGTTCTGACCATGACCTCGCTCCTCCCCACCCCCCAACCATTTGAATTTCCGTAGGCTGGAACTATTTTAATGATGTTCTAACAACACTGTAGTCCAAATGAGCTTTCGTTGTAGTTTTTTTAAACAAAATATCTCCCTTTGGAGTGGACTTGAGATTTATAACTTTTATGCCCAAACATATACAGTACACACTGACTATAATTAAAAAAGTGAAAAAGCATAATAGGACCCCTTTATGTATGTGCACGTGAGGGAACAAATTATTATATTGAGCGGACAATTTACTTAAAATGATTGAATTAGTAAATTGTGTGCACATTGTGTGATGGGAATGAATTAGTAATCATGTTTACTATTTACTTTTTATCTGCATGTCATATGCGGTGCTCTGTAGGAATTTAAATGACATGAGGTAACATTTGTCACATTCTGCTTGTTACAAAAGCATTCTTCCATCTTAGAAACATTGCCAAGCTACAAAATATGTTACCTGTTTCTGATGCAGAAAAGCTAGTTCATGCATTGATGACCTCTAGACTGGACTATTGTAATGCACTTCTTGGTGGTTATCCTGCATCTTCAATAAACAAGCTACAGGTAGTCCAAAATGCAGTGGCTAGAGTTCTTACCAGGTCAAGAAAATATGATCATATCACCCCAATATTACAGTCTATGCACTGGCTACCTATTAAGTTCCGTATCAGTTACAAATTATCATTACTTACCTATAAGGCCCTAAATAGTTGCTCATGCATACCTAACTAGCCTTCTACCATGCTACAATCCATCACGCTCCCTAAGGTCACAAAACGCTGGACTTTTGGTAGTTCCTAGGATAGCAAAGTCCACTAAAGAAGGTCATGCTTTTTCACATTTGGCTCCCAGTCTCTGGAATAGCCTTCATGATAATGTTAGGGGTTCAGACAGACCCACCCTGTTTAAATCTAGATTAAAAACACATCTCTTTCGCCAAGCATTCAAATAATGCATCTCATAATTTGTGACTGCAGTTGTAGCTGATCAAATGTATCATTATCATGTATTATTATTCTTTAGCTTGTGTTAAACTAATTTTACTTTGTTGGAACAGCAGCTTTGCTAATTATGTCTCTATTTGTTTCTCCATGGTAACTAGGATTTACACAAGCTCCAGTCTGGATCCAGAACAGCTGAAAAGAGATGATACCAACCCCTCAGAGGACCTCAGATGATGCTTACCCTGAAACAACATACAGAATTAACAAATATTGCTACTTAATATGCAATCACATAATAATTGCTGTTAATAGTGTTCATCGTCTGGTTGACAATGTCTTGTATTCATTTTTCAAAAAAAATTTCATGTCATATGCACATAAATTGACAGCTACTTAAAAGCTACTACTAAATATTGTAGAAACTTTATTTTCTGTAAAGTTGCTTTGCAATGGTTTAACGCTATACAAATAAACTTGAATTTAATTGAATTGAATAAGGACGAGTAAATAATGACAACATTTTTATTTTGGGGGGAATGGTTTCTTGAAATGTAAATGAAATTACATTGTATGGTACACTTAAGTTTACATGCATCATTATGTGACTGCAATGGACGAACCATTTACTTGATTTCTGATCCACTCTGGTGGAGCAGTCTACTGCCATGGGCCCGGTCCCCCAAAACATTCTTATCGCTAAGTAATTCTTAACCTATTCCTTAACCTCTCTCTTAACGTTATGGCATGATTCCCGACACGCTCGTATGCTAAGTATATCTTCTGTAAGTCACTTTTGTAAGGTTGGTAAGACTTTTGTAAGAATTTTGTAAGGTTGGTCTGGACCATTCGTACACTTTATTTAATACTTTGTAGAAAAGCCTGTAATGTTGGTGATTACAGCTTCTAGATGCCTCTTGTATGGAGAGACCAGTCATCTGCATTGCTCAGGAGTGATTCTTGCCCATTCTTCAACACAAATGGTCTTTAAATCTTGAAGGTTCCTTGGGCCTCTTTCATGAACTTTGATCTTCAGTTCTCTCCATAGATTTTCTATGGGATTTAGGCCAGGTGATTGACTGGCCCTAAGATTGTGTTTGGGATCATTGTCTTGCTGAAATGTCCACCCTCTTTTCATTTTCAGCTTTCTGGTAGATGGCAGAGGATTTTTATCCAGAATGTCTCGGTACATTTCAGTAACATTCAGCATTCTGGAAATGCACCTATAACCATTCCCAACAGCAGTCTTTAGAAATCAGCGCAGCGCAGTACAAGTAAAACTATGGTATGCTGACAATATTGTGGCTCAACAATGATTTTATGTTATGGACATTTTAAGACTAATAATAAAATATGTTTGCAATGGATACATGCGTATTTATAAAGTTGACTTTATGTGATATCAGAACTAATATGGTCGTGATTAGCCTAGGCTATTTCGTAATGTCATTAAAGCAGATTGGCAATCACTTTTGATGATTAAAATCTGGCAAACAATTTGGCTCTAAATGACTAAGATCTACAAATGGGTAAACATGGTGGTGTCCGGTAAGCGATGAACTATGGCAGCAATCCAACATGTCCTTGTATTGAATCAAAGACGGTGCCAGCTTCTCAGACCTGCGCTTGCCATTTTGCGTTAAGACCTGAAATCCAGCTGCTTGCAGCGCTAAGTTTTTTTTGCTACAGAGAGTTTCTTTGAGGTTGTGGAAGAGTACTACAGTCTAAGCAAGACCTCTGTTTGGAGGTTCGACCACACTTCTCTATAATATATATCCAAAGAGTCTTGGGCCTGCTGGATGGCACACTCTTCCCTATCGCCAATCCATCTCTGATTGATCAGGCGTACATATCGTGAAAGGGATACGCGGCCATGCAGTTTATAGTTGACCATAGAGGTGTGATCTCCGACCTGGTGGCAAGGTCCAGCAAAACTTCAAGTTCCTCTGACGAGAAGCTTGGTGCCCATTTTTACATTGCTTTCCAATCATATTCTGTGTCCAACTCTCTCTCTCTCTCTGTTCATTGTAGATAGGTTGCTTTTTATTGAAAACATTACCAATGGCAATCAATACCGCATTAAACAGAAGTAACTGCAGCTGCTTACCTGGTTCGTCTACCCATCACAACAAATCGTGTGAACATATTACTGACAATTTGATAATTTAATTAATAGTCTATATTTTACTGATAACTTAAACTATGTTAAAATAAATGTTACTGGAATAAATTGAGGAATGTTTCATTTGCATAGAACGCGTTTTCTTTCTTAACGCTGTAATGCACCTTCGCGTGAAGTGGAAAATCGATTCCTGAGCAATCGATGCCAACTAAATCAGCACCTTCAATTGAGACAGTGCCTTTGTAACATCGAACGTAAGAGGCAGCGTGGTAAGGAGCTTCCTGAGGGACACTTCGGGGAACACACTTAGGAACATAAACGACTTTGGTAAGATATATCTTTCGAGTCTTCTTAGTGTGCTAAGAGTGAGCAATATCGGGAACCACTGTGGACATGGACGTTTGAGACAGTGGGCTGGAGTGAGTTGCTGGAGGGGCAGACAAACTCGCTGACGGCCACCTGGGATGTGGAGGGAAGGCTGTCATCCATAAGAAAGCAAAGGGGTCGCCGCCAGTAGGCTGAGGCCAAAGCCTGCTGCCATCCACCATGATGGGGAGGAGCTAGGAAACGGGGGAATCCTGGCGGCTGCCAAAACCCAGAGGAGCCGTCGCCATCCACCAGATCATTCACCATTCTTCAACTCTCAAAACCGAGAAAAAGATGCTCAGAATGCTCCTGGCCTTTAAATAATTGTGGTTCTTCCAATTGAAAAAAAAAATGTGCTAGTCTTGGGAAAAAAATGCTGTGGCGGACACGGGGCTCCCTGATCTATGAGCTCTATATGCTTTATGATACATTATTGTTCACAATGTGATATTGTTAAGGGTGATAGGTTTTCATGAGCTGACTTTAATTAATGTATACCTGCTGAAGCAATCTGTTAAAGTGCAAGTAAGAGTTCATTCTTCCTTTTTCAAAGGGTGATTGAGCCATCTCCAGGAGTGAGAAATGCAGCTATGTAGATTAATCATTAGGAGAGGTTAATGACTAGGAAAGATGAGCTTTGGTAACCTTCTCTTTCAGCATAACTGGGTTTGGTATGTAAACGATCTTAGCTCTCCTTTCACTCAATGCAAGTTTTCTTTTTGATAATTACTCGCTCTATTTATGCAATGTGCTTATTAACATTTTCTGATGAATGCCTTTCTGAATTAAATAAAAGCTCATCGGCTTGTGTAATCTGAGGAATGGGTAAAAACACGGTTTCTTGGTGTGACTTGCACATTACTGTCTTTTGTTGACAGACAGCAAGGACCATAGTGTGCACTGTTCATGTAAAAATTGAGGTTATATGAAAATAAAGTGTAACCGACAGTTTCAATTTTGCACTATATGCTGTGGGGAATGAAACTTCCTAGCTATGTGGATTGACTATATGAAAGTGTAAAAACGTATATAGATTTAATTGACACTGTCAGCTTTGGCTTTCTCACTGGGTGTACAATCCCCTACGCAGAAAAACCTTTTGTTAGGTAATCTATAAAAAATAAAACAAAAAGTCCTGTGTTGGAGTAGTGCTGGAAGTTTGCAGGTAGGTAGATGTACAGGAACAGGATTGGGCACCAAACGTTTGTGACTGTAGAGAAGTACACAATGATGTGGTGAACTGAAATATTCTTTAATTACAACTTAAACAACTTACAGGAGAACGTACAAACACAAATTCTGATCAATTCAGGACAAAGACCAGGGGCCCGTTTTCAAAAATTTGATTGAACCAACTCAGTTAAAACTTGAACTCTTGAGTTGACTTACTCTGGGATGGGAAACTCAGTTTTCAGGGTTCAAAACAGCTGAATTGTATAAGTTTTGTATAATGTGTAAAAGCCATGATCAATGACGCTCTGGTATTACAATTTACCATGGCAACAGCTCTCCCCAAAAATACATTTGCATACTTAAGACTCATGTTATGTCCTATAAGTGTCTAGAGACCAGGACATAATATTAAATGGCTGAAGAACATTTGTCTGGCCCCCGCCACAGCACCTCAACACAACAACTGGACTGTGCAGGGCAGGACACAGATCATGCTCTGGAGAAGGATTCTCTATGGATGAGAGTTGTGATCTGCTTTTATGCTGCTTCCCTCCTGGTTAGTAAGCAGGTGCAGCTTAGGGGGCAATCAGGCTACCTGCCAGAGTGGAAAGTGTAGACATACACATAACAACAGAAGGAAACACACCGTATCCTAAAGTCATTACAAAACTATACATCTTTGGCACGTAACACTAAATACAATTATATCAGGCAGAACTGTATGTTATTAAGCTAATAGGCAATTCATTTTCATGGTATCTCACTTGCAAAAAATATATATATTAAATAATAATATATTAAATAATATTATTTTTCACATGACCTAACAATAGGTTAAGAAAAATATGGCAGTATTTACACTAAGTGGAATTAACATCATATTTACAGTAGGCTAAACACAAATAGCACTGCTATTTACAGTTAGTGAATATAGGGATATTCTATTTACCACGTAAAGGAGCAGTTCTTTGCAATAAGTGTAAATAATTGGATGCTATTTATTATTTATACTGGCAGATACATACAGTACTATACCTCAGTATTATTGTACATTAACCGAATGCAATAACAGATTGTAAATGATTATATTTATTAAAATGATAAATACTTTTATCAATATAAAACACTTGTTAGGCACTTTTCTTCCAATTTGCAATGTGCAGATTTCCTCTCAGACCTTATTGTTACAGTTGATAAGGCACTAATCATGGGAGATTTTAATATTCACGTTGATAATACAAATGATACATTAGGACTTGCGTTTACTGACCTAATAAACACTTTTGGAGTCAAGCAAAATGTCACCGGGCCCACTCATCGTTTTAATCATACACTAGATTTAATTATACCTCATGGAATCGATCTTACTGCTATAGATATTGTACCTCAAAGTGATGATATTACAGACCATTTCCTTGTATCGCGCATGCTACGTATAACTGATATTAACTATATGTCTCAGCGTTACCGTCTGGGCAGAACTCTTGTTCCAGCCACCAAAGACAGATTCACAAATAACCTGCCTGATCTATCTCAACTGCTATTTGTACCCAAAAATACACATGAATTAGATGAAATGACTGACAACATGGGCACTATTTTCTCTAATACATTAGAAGCTGTTGCCCCCATCAAATTGAAAAAGGTTAGAGAAAAACGTACTGTGCCATGGTATAACAGTAATACTCACTCTCTCAAGAAAGTAACTCGTAGACTTGAATGCAAATGAAGAAAAACTAACTTGGAAGTTTTTAGAATTGCATGGAAAAATATGTCCAGCTATAGACAGGCTCTAAAAACTGCTAGGGCAGAGCATATACACAAACTCATTGAAAATAACCAAAACAATCCAAGGTTTTTATTTAGCACAGTGGCTAAATTAACAAATTAACAGACGCCACCTGATTAAAATATTCCAACAACGTTAAATAGTAATGACTTTTTGAATTTCTTCACTGATAAAATAGATAACATTAGAAATACAATAGCGAATGTAGATTCTACAGCGTCTAACACTTCAGTTTCATCCATCGCACCCAAAGATAAACAATAGTGCTTTACAACCATAGGACATGAAGAGCTAAATAAACTTATCACTGTATCTAAACCAACAACATATTAGATCCTGTACCCACTAAATTACTGAAAGAGCTGTTACCTGTAGCCGAAGAACCGCTTCTCAATATCATTAACTCGTCGTTTTTTTTAGGTCACCTCCCAAAACCATTCAAGCCGGCGGTTATCAAGCCTCTTATTAAGAAACCAAAACTAGATCCTAGTGTACTGGCAAATTATAAGCCTATTTCAAATCTTCCATTTATGTCTAAAATTTTTGAAAAAGTTGTGTCTGCTCAACTGATCACCTTCCTGCACAAAAATGATCTGTATGAAGAATTTCAGTCAGGTTTCAGGCCCCACCATATCACAGAAACTGCACTTGTTAAAATTACAAATGACCTGCTCCTTGCGTCAGATCAAGGCTGCATCTAATTTCTAGTCTTACTTGATCTTAGTGCTGCGTTCGACACCATAGATCATAAAATACTCATAGATAGATTACAAAACTATACAGGTATTCAAGAGCAGGCTCTAAGATGGTTTAGATCCTACCTGTCCGATCGCTACCATTTTGTTTACTTAAATGGGGTGTCATCTCATTTATCATCAGTAAAATATGGAGTGCCACAAGGATCCTTCCTAGGTCCCCTTCTATTTTCAATATACATGTTGCCCCTTGGTAATATTATTAGAACATACGGAATTAGCTTCCACTGTTATGCTGATGATACTCAGCTATATATCTCAACGAGACCAGATGAAACTTCTGAATTATCTAAGCTAAGTGTGTAAAAAATTTATAATTGGATGACAAATAATTTTCTCAAATTAAATTCGGATAAGACAGAGATATTAATTATTGGACCAAAAAACACTACACAGAATCTTGTAGATTACAATCTGCAACTAGACAGATGCACTGTTATTTCCTCTACAGTCAGAAATCTGGGTGTTATATTGAACATCATATTTCCCATGTTACAAAAACTGCATTCTCCATCTTAGAAACATTGCCAAGTTACGAAACGTTATCTGTTTCTGATGCAGAAAGCTAGTTCATGCATTTATGACCTCTAGACTGGACTATTGTAATGCACTTCTAGGTGGTTGTCCTGCATCGTCAATAAATAAGCTACAGGTAGTCCAAAATTCAGCAGCTAGAGTCCTTACGAGGTCAAGAAAATATGATCATATTACCCCAATTTTACTGTCTCTGCACTGGCTACCTATTAAGTTCCGTATCAGTTACAAATTATCATTACTTACCAATAAGGCCCTAAATGGTTTAGCTCCTGCGTACTTAACTAGCTTATACCACGCTACAACCCATCACGCTCCCTAAGGTCACAAAACGCTGGACTTTTGGTAGTTCCTAGGATAGCAAAGTCCACAAAAGGAGGTAGAGCTTTTTCACATTTGGCTCCCAAACTCTGGAATAGCCTTCCTGATAATTTTCGGGGTTCAGACACTCTCTCTGTTTAAATATAGATTAAACACGCATCTCTTTCGCTAAGGATTCAAATAATGTATCTCTTAAATTGTGAGTGTAGTTGCATCTGATCAAATGTGCATTATTATTCATTAGCTTGGGTTAAACTAATTTTACTTTGTTGGATCAGCAGCTATGCTAATGATGTCTCTATTTTGTTTCTATGATTTGAGATATATAGTTAAGTATCATCAGCATAACAGTGGAAACTAATCCCATATTTTCTAATAATATTACCAAGGGGCAACATGTATATTGAAAATAGCAGAGGACCTAGGAGAGATCCTTGTGGCACTCCATATTTTACTGGTGATAAATGAGATGACTCCCCATTTAAATAAACAAAATGGTAGCGATCGGACAGGTAGGATCTAAACCATCTTAGAGCCTGCCCTTGAATATCTGTATAGTTTTGTAATCTATCTATGAGTATTTTATGATCTATGGTGTCGAAAGCAGCACTAAGATCAAGTAAAACTAGCAATGAGATACAGCCTTGATCTGACGCAAGCAGCAAGTCATTGGTCATTTTAACAAGTTAATTTTCTGTGAAATTCAGAGCCAATGAGTGTTATATAGAGCCAATAAGTGTTTGATATCTCTGTCATAAAACTTGTTGTAAAACCTTCTAACAGCAAATTTTGTAATTATAGCTACAGAGGAAGGAGATACATATTAACGATGAATGCGGTTTGAATTTGGATCTGTTCCTCACACCAAGCATCACATAGATACAGGATTTAAATAAAAATAAAATACTTTCATGATTGTTTTATTTAATGGTTGTGCATGACAGCATAGTAATAAAAATGATGTGCCCCATAGTAAACCAAGTAAATATTACATGGTTATGGTTAAATTATCTCTCTTAAATTTGATCACTTTAGTAATGGTTGATTTTTCTTCAGATTTATGTGCAATATTTGCAAAAGAAAAAAAGCCGAATGTGATCATTTATTTGTCTGATGTTTATCTTGGGTTTAAAAAGCAATTTTTACTGGAATGATGACAAAAACAGCAGGTGAAAAACTAGCAGTCACGAATCGAATTTATGAGGGTTGGTGTACAGCAGATTCAGAGTTACATTTTTCATCACAGGTCGAATGCAGTATGTTCCGCATCTCAACATGAAATTCAGGGAACTGAGGGTTGAGTGAGATTTAAACATCAATGATGCACTTATCCATTTCTTGATTCTCTATATTCATTGATTCATCAGGCTCAAAAACAGAGTGACTTGCCTCCATAATACAAGAAACACTTGATCACTTTTCATCATTAGATCATGGGCACTTATCAAGATCTCTGTCTATGATGAGGCTGGACCTTCAGGGCTTTTATGTGTACAGCACACTCTGTATCCATGGTTGACAATTTAAGAAAGGTACACGTTGATCATTTGGCTTATCCTGACAGCATTACGACAATCCCTTCATTTCCAACATGTGCTTAGAAGCATGCATGCCTTTGTCTGACAGATAAGTCTTGTGGACTCCAGGGGATTTTCAAGATTTTCAAGGAAGTTCAAGAGTGGCAAGAACAGAAAACTATCTCATAGCACTGTATTGAAATTAATGGATGCACTTTATTTTAAGGTGTCCTTGTGTCCTTGTTACAGTGTAATCATACATTGAAGTACTTAGTAATTAATGAAATACATACTTGCTGTATGGTCAGGGTTTGGCTAAGGTTTACTTGCATCAGTATGCATAATTAATTGTTATTATAATAGTAAGTACAAATAACTTGTGTAACAAGGACACCTTAAAATAAAGTGTTAACAAATTAATAAAAAAAGGTTAAGCTTTTTTGTTAATTCATTTAGATAATAGTCATACAACAAAGCACTTAAAACCAATTCCTATGTTGATGATTGTGGATCAGTTTACACTGAAGGTGAATCTGACAGGCTAATCAAATAACTATTAGACTGTGTATTTGTGAGCTTTTAGATGAGAAAATATCTGTTACACACAACACACACTGAAAGACTAAAGGTTTACCAAATTTGCATGCGAAACAACCTGAAGCATAAAATGCAGATGATTGACATTTGTTACCACATACGGGTTTTTTTTTATTCTGAAAACTAATATTCATTGTTTATCTTTCCCTGAGGCCACAGCCAAGTGCATCACTCTGAGAAATTTTAAATGAATAATAATAATAGCAACATTCTGTTCAATTGATGTAGGCATTATGTTTTTTGTGACATTAAATTAAATTGGCACTTTCACAACAAATAACACAACTTTTCAAATTCAAAGTCTTTATGACATTTTCATTCCTGTCACATGAAGCCCCAAAAATAATGCTCATTTTCTGCTAGTTTGTAATTCCTTCGTGGGATATGGCTTACCTGTTTAACTTACCAGTCACTTATTAAGGACATTTAAAAAGAGACATCTTGAGAATCTTATTCTTTTTTTCTTTCTCTTTTTGCAGTAGTGTGAGATGAGACACTGATAAAATCGCAAAACCAAGAGGTGGAGATTAGAATGAAGATGCATGGAGAAACAGATGGAGATGGGGAAGTGATGTGAAAATGTGTAGAAACAGGAGTACAGATGTAGAGAGAGCTCACTAATTGCCTGAGACAGACTTTCATTGATTCTTTAATAGTGTGTGTGTGTGTTTTGCATGTGACACCCATGAGTAAATGCACAAGATTATCCTTAATCAATACATCTATGGTCAATATCCTCTTTAATCAACGCCAATCATTTTTAAAGTGTATTACTTTCTTTCTTCAGTGGAAGTCGACAAAATTATATATATATATATATATATATATATATATATATATATATATATATATATATATATATATATATATATATATATATATATATATATATATATATATATATATAATCCATAAAATAAAAGTCAGTGGGCTCCAGGGTGCAATTTGTGGGGGATTGGATTAATTCTAAAAGATTATTTTGTTAATATATCTTCATTACCTAGATATACATTTATACAAAAAGTAGTTCAAACATGTAATAGAACAGAAATTCTTTATTTATTAAAACAAAGTGCTTATTCGTTAACAAAATATCAGTCTTCATCTTTATGGCAGATTATACAATTTACTGTACCATAAAATCTTGAAGATACACTACAATCTTCATATTTACAGTAACAGACTGTCACCTTAAAAATGGTGCTCACAAGCCTTAGCTACAGCAAATGCTGTCACAATGTCCTCCATATCCTTTGTATGTTCCGTTCAACTCAAATTAGTGCCAGCTGCTGACAGTCTTTATCTTGGTTCATTGTTGACCTGAGGTGTGTTTTAATCAGCTTTACTACTTTTATTAGTTGACAAAGTACTTTGAATTTACTTAATTTTAATGTGTACATCGGTCTCGCATGATCAGAATGTGTTCTGAAGGACTTATTGCTTGCCAAACCAAACATATTTCATTCACGTTAAGACTACTTAAAATAATCATTGATTCAAGATATTATTTGTAGTTCCTGATTGTCTTTACAGAAATGCATTGTGTACTGTTAAAGTGATGAGTTAGCAAAAAAGAAAAATGTAAGGGCAAAATTAGCTATATAGATAAAAAAAAAAAAAAAAAAAATTTCTACCAGCCTGTAAAGGTTTTTTTTTTTTGCTGTAAAGTTAGGCATTTTAACATGGGTGTCTGTGGGATTGACTCCCTTTTGGAGCCAGTCTTGCCTGTCGATGAATTGCAGTTTTAGTCACTTCCTTGTTGGTTTCAAGATAGACCATAGACTGTATAAAAATAGGTCAAAATTCAGTTAGATTGATTTCAGTTTTGATTCAGTTAAAGGTGTCATATGATGCGATTAAATTTTTTCCTTTCTCTTTGGAGTGTTACAAGCTCATGGTGCAAAAAAAGAAGATCTGTAAAGTTGCAAATCCAAAGAGATATTCTTTATCAAAGTCAAGACTCTGCCACGCCCACCTAAAACGCCTCGTTTAAACACACCCCCACATGTCTATGTCAAATTTGTAATGCCGCCCAAATGTTCATGCAAAGAAAGAAGGTGAGGTTTCAGTAACCGCAGTTATTGTGGAAGCAGCCATGTAAGGGAGATGCTGTGTGTTTCTAGGCAAAAGCACTTTATTTGGCCTCCAGAAAGTGGATGCATTTGGAATCTTTAAGGTTACTTACAACAGAACAGCAACGCATTTTATGGACGACCATTTCTTGAACCTTAAAGAGGAGGTAATTCTGACTTTGCTACGACAATCTGGCGCTTCTGAATCAGCTGCTGTAAGTATGTTATTAGTTTAAGTATTTGCTATTGACTGATCAAATGCTGAGTTTTCACATTGTGTGTGCGTGTGTGTGTGTGTGTGAGAGAGAGAGAGAGAGACACAGAGAGAGAGACACAGAGAGAGGGTCACACAGAGTCAGCTGTCTTAAATGTCCGTGGCTTGTGTACTGCAAACACACACAGGCTTCATCACTGTGTCTGTCACGCAACTCTGTTCCCCCCTTTTGAGCTTGAACTGATGGTAAAACTAAGGACATTATTAACCGTCTTTTTTTTTCAAACACTACCTGAAAAAGGACACAACAAAAGCAGTGCTTAAAGTTATCTCTAGCTGGAGAAGCTGCTAAAGGCAACACAGACTTGTTGCTGCTGTAGTTTTGTTATACTTTTGAATTTACTCTGCATCACTTCACATCACTGTTTTGACATCGGCTTGTCAGATTGTTCATTGCTACAGTTATCTTATCACCGTCAATCGCAGATCAATTTTTTACACTCGCTTTTGTCATACCTGGAACAGTATACGTGGACCATTTGGTTAAATAACGGTCCTTTAACTTTTCTTCAAACTGTGAATGAAGAGATGCCTGTGATTGGTTACAATACTCAATGCTGCAAAACACATTGTAAATACAAAACTTTTGGTTTTGTAATTCGAAGCCAAAGTACGCACACAAAAACACACGGGTGAGTTTGAAAGCAGGTGACTTTGAGTGGGTACAGAATTGAAATGTAAAAAGACCCCAGCACGTCTTCCCCATCCACCTATTCTATTGCATCCTATATTAATACCTACTAACCACTACATAATATGCTGCTTCTAAGTGCAACCCTAGCTAACCTGTTACTCAGTAACCATAAGTAACTGGACTATTACCAGTAACTCATCTCCTAACTCTAAGGTTGTGGGTTTGAGTCTTGGGCTGGCAATACCACCACTGACGTGCCCTTGAGCAAGGCACTGAACCCCCAACTGCTCCCCGGGCGCTGCAACATAAATGGCTGCCCACTGCTCCGGGTGTGTGTTCATGGTGTGTGTGTGAGTTCACTGCTGTGTGTGTGCACTTTGGATGGGTTAAATGCAGACCACAAATTCTGAGTATGGGTCACCATACTTGGCTGTATATCACGTCACTTTCACTTCACTTTTACAAAAACATTTATTTGTCATATCCTTATCTCCATAATTACCACTGTCATGTTTCCTCTTTTCCCCCTCTTCTTGCTTTTTTTCATGCTGCACATTCTGCGTAACACGCGAGAAGGGGCCCCCTAGGACGGGATGCAAATATAATGTTTTGTTATATTAATAATGACATTTCCACATGTTCAAATGGTCAGCTGTCGGGGGACCCCTGCCTGCTTTTCATGCCCTATTGCTATGCCTCTAGGATGAGACCGTCTGGGTTTTGTTATCCTGGTTCACGAGCCTCAATCAATGCAGGGCTTTTCAGAAAGTCAGCACGCACCATTAGTCTGTTTCAGAGTGACAGTATGAGATTAATACATACTGTTTTTGCTGAAAACTCACTCTACTGTGACAATGCAGATATTTTATATAGTAAACTGGTGCATAAATGTATTATGAGATAAAATGCAGAAGTTTACTGTCACCTTGGAAATTATGATCATGCAATATTGACTAATGGATCGGCAGAGAATTGTCTTTCTGTGAAATTATGGTTCTATTATATTTTAAGAAATATGAGGTAAACACAATGTGCATCAAAAAGTTTGCCCAAAAGTTTGTAAATTGTGTAGCATTAGCACTGATAAAAAAAAAATTATGGAAGCAAATGCAATTGATTAAGGTTTGTGTCTCATTATTCTATTCGAAATATCATCCCCAATTTATTTTGCATTTCTGGCAGAAATAAGGACTATCAGTGTCATTGTAACCTATTATTATCATAAACAGTGGTCAAAGTTATTTAATCTGAAGTTCAGATCAGAATATTTATTGTAGAAATGTTTCTGTAACAGCCGCCAAAAATCTATATATTTATAGCTCCACTGTACTTTGTGATATCTTTTCAAAGGGAAAATATATATATATATATATATATATATATATTTTTTTTTTTAAACATCCGGTTTGTTCACAAATCGCACCCTGATGGGCTCCATAACAACTTTGAGCTCCACTGACTGTAAGGGAAAAACACTCCTTAAATAAATTGTTTTATTTTTCACAGCAGAAAAAAAGGTCATACAGGCTTGGAACGACACAAGGTTGAATAAATGATGACAGCATTTTAATTTTGGGGTGAACAATCCCTTTAAATATCTAAATCTGTTTGTTCTCCGAATATGGGTGATACCTCCATCTTGTTGCCTTTTGAGAAGAAATGTGCTGTTGCTGTTCTTATCTAGTTTAACTTGTACTGTTGTACCAGAGAACAGGAAGGTCAAAGCCGAGGCAATGGTAGAGACACGTTGTACTCAAACATTCATCCATGTAAGCTCTTGTGTCTCAAGTACATGCACTGTCAAGCAACATTTGAGCACTCTCAGAAAGATACTTTACATTATCATTTTGTGCTGAACATAGATGAATATGTTTGCAGTGGATGTATACATGCTTTCTTAATTCTTAAGCTGTTTATTGATTTTATTAACAATGCACACCATGCAAAAGAGTTAGCAAAGATGGAATGTTTTCCATTTAAATTGTATGCATTTTTTATCACTTCAATTTTTTTTTTTTTTTTTTACTGTATTCTGAGAAGATTATTTATTTATTTTTGTGAAGGAAGACATTTGTGTCATGAAGGTTATTTATACTTCATACAAAAAAGCACTGATGTGTGCTTTAGGCTAGTACAAGTGTTCTGACTGCAGTCATTCAACTGTAGCTCTGTGTCCGGAAGCAGACGTAATTTGAGTAAATTTATAAAAAATAATGTTCCCTGTAGTTCTCAAAATCTCATTTTTGTAGTGTATTTCAAACTTCCCACATTGTGATTGGTCACATGACCGAAAATTGCCAAACCTGTTTCAATGAATGATGTGTGAGATTTCTGGACAACTTTTTGAGGCTTTTATAAAGGACTTTATTTTGTTTGTTTTAAGGTAATAATCAACATTTAAATAAAATAAAATAAAAATTCACTCAGAAATTGCTAATAAATTTCACAAACAATTACAAAGAAATTTCAAGTAAATAAATGTTACATTTTTGAGGTAGAAAAACTGAAATAGTATTTTCTGTAAAACATACTCCAATAATCTTTTGTTTTATTTAAAAGTTCAAAAATACTTTAAGTGCTATGAAACACCAGCTTGGTTAGCCTACTGTATATTCTGCCTAACAACTAATTTAGTGTTTCATAGAAAATACTGTATAATATAATACAGGTTTGAAACAACATGAGGTTGAGTAAATGATGGCAGATTTCCCATTTTTGTGTGAAATATTCCTTGGTCTTTGGAGCTTTTCAAAGCAACAGGCCAGAACAGCATAAATGTCAAACAAACCCCCTCTATATTTTCCCTATAACCAAAATGTCATGCAAGAAGCAAAATATTAAATGACGGAGAGCTGCGGTGGAAGACAAACAACCTCAGACAAATCACAAATAACTCAAGAGGCTTTCTGAGTATATGATTCAATAGTAGAGCATCCTTTCGTCATTAGCCAATCAGTCTGCGTTTGATTTGAGCAATCATCTTAACGGGCAGATTTGTGTTGTTTCTGCAGGAGACTATTTTGCTATCAATTCCATTGTGATTGAAGCTGCTGTACTCTATAATCTGGAAGCGTCAGGGTGCCGTACAGGTACAACAGAGGTGATGAGGTGAGGGTCCAACAGATGAATCACTGCCAGGAGTGAGTGTCTCAGTTATTGTAGGGGGGCTCACGTGTTCACTTCTGTCCTTTCACTTATCCTTTTCTTTAACCTTCTAGCTCAGTCATTTGTCCCTCTCGCTCTCTCTCTCTCTCTGCCTCGTCCTCTCTCTCTGTTTCATGCTTTCTTTCTGGCAGTAATTGTTGCACGTCTTCATCATTCTGCTATGATGTCTGGCCAATATATGTCATATTGCATATATGTTTCGTTGCAGTATGTTCATTATTTTGCTATTTTTATTTACATTGGGTTCCAAAATTCTGAGACTACTAGTGAAAATGATTTATTTTACATGTTAATTTTAATAAACAGAGAAATATTTATTCATTTGTTTTTATTACACATGATCTTTTCAACATAAAATGATTTAAAGGTTGATTAGTGACTGAATAAAAAAATATTTCTTAATTTTATGTCATCCGAAATGTTTCTTAAATTTCAATCCTATGCTTTTGAACTTGCGTCAACCTTTTATTGTACTTTTCATATGCATAGAAGGAATGTCAATGTATTGATTTTTGTATAAGTTTAATTTATTTATTCATTTTGGTTGCTAACAGAAATGAATTCTTATGTTGATGGATGGCCCTCCTCCATTGGGATTGGTATTATTGTATTGCATAACCTCTGATTCACGATAACATAATATTTAGAATAGCGTGCTCAGAAACAAACTCAGCTGACTCACATTTATTTATAAAATCTACTTTACTGTTCCTGATGTTCTCCAGGGGAAAAAAAGCAAAAGGAGATGATATTTCTAAAGCAAAGCTTCTTGACTTTCTAGTTTCTAGGTTCCCTTTTCTGGGGTAACAAACTATGAGTTTCCAACAAAACCCATTTTTTGGAATACACCCCTGCAAATTAAGAAAAAATGTCATCCGTTTGATAACGCACGTGTTGTCAAAAAGATGCTTTCTTAATTTGCAGGTTTTTTGTTTTATTATTATTATTATTTGCATGGGCTTTTGTTTATTTGTTTGTTTTTTAATATGAGTTGAGCTCTCTCGGTCACCATAAGTTTTTCTTGGAGAAATCAGTTTCATTCATTTTTATTTCCATTGACGTGAATTAAAAAAACTTAAAGGAAGGAAAAATTTGGCTAATTGGAATGATCCAGTACCTGCTTTGGTGAGATTTAAATTCATGATTCAAAGGAAACATGCATTTATAAAATAGACTGAGTGACACTGAAATTGAATGAAAATTTAGTCATCATACTATGGAAGTAAATTGCTGGCAACTGCTTGATTACCAACATCCTTCAAAATATCTTCTATTGTGTTCAGCAGAAGAAACTCATTGACGTTTGGAACAACTTGAGAGTAAATGACAGAATTTTCATTTTTGGGTGAATAAAAAAAGCCATGCTGCACCCTGTAATTTAATTAATTTTTCCTCTTTCTTTTACAGATGTATCTTGTCTTGTACGTTATGATCCAAGTAAGACCTGTGAGAACTGTGTGACATTTCAATGCCTGTCGATGTCGGTGAACATGTAACACTATAAGGAATATCATTTTTTTTCATTTCCTAGTTTGAGAAAAAAAAAAACCTTGAAAACACCAATTACTGAAACCAAGCTGCTCATTTTAAAACTTGCAATTTTGCAACAGATGACATTAACGTGGCCACCTACATGTAAATCTCCACACCTACAGTGTTCAAAAGATCGGCCAACCCAGGTACAGAGAAGTAACAGAAAAGAAGCAGGCTGGATATTAAACATAACAAATGTAAGTTAGTTAGTGTGGCACATTTTGTGTGAATTGACTTTGTACTGATGGAATCCTAACTTCTTTTTTCCAGAACCACCTAAACTGATTCTGTAAATCTGTTTTTTTTTTTTTACTAATCTTCCTCTATTGTAATCTCTGCACTAACTTCAACTTCCAGAGTTTGGATAAAAGCTTTGGTAAATGTAGATGTTTTATGAACCTCTCCCAATTTAATTCCTTTTTTTTTTGCATAAAGCCTGTTATTGAAGAAGGGTCAATGCCAGTAATTTCGGACCAGCCAGCAAACCTTCCTGCCTGAGTGTAAGCACAGCAAATTGCTGTTACTCTATTTGATGTACAGAGTGCATTCACATAGCAGCAGGAGAAAAAAAAGACCATTTGATTCTTGGAATTTAATTCTCATCGAGTGGGTGAGAAATTATCATATCTTAGACAACAAAAATATAGATTTATGCTTTATTTTACACTGGACAAAACTATAAATATAACACTTGTTTTTGCCCTCATTTTTCATGAGCTGAACTCAAAGAACCAATACTTTTTCTATGTTCACAAAAGGCCTGTTTTTCTCAAATATTGTTCAAAAATCTGTCTAAATCTGTGTTAGTGAGCACTTCTCCTTTGCTGAGATGATCCATCCACCTCACAGGTGTGGCATATATCAAGAGGCTGATTAGACAGCGTGATTATTGCACAGGTGTGCCTTAGGAAATAAACCTGTGCAATAAGCATGTGGTTTAATCAGCATCAGCAATGCACTTTTAGCAATAATTGATTTAGATTTTTAGAGCCCTTAACATACCCCTAAGTGAATATGCATTTTTGTCATTTTATCAATAAGCTATTTAGATTTTTAAACCTTTATACCTCCAAACCTTAACCTACCCATTTTATAGCTCATCTAAAAGGATAGTCAGTTTGTCAGTCAGCACGGGTTTAGACTCGCTGCTCGGGGTCGTCTTGATTTGGAAGGTTTGGATTACGGCATACGAATAAAATCGTTTCACTTTTGACTGTAATTAAGTTGTGTTTTTTTTGTGTGTGTGTATTTTATAGTTCTTGTGTATCAAAGCATGAATAGAAGCCTCGTTGCAAAGTTTGTTATAAAGTTTATAAAAGAAAAATCATCTAATTCAGGGCCACATTTTACTTTCAGACCACTAACTTTCTAAAATAAAATAAATAATAATAATAATAAAAAACTACAAAAAGCCACAGTATACGGGTTGTCCATGGTGATTAAAAATTTTTTTTTTCAAATCTGTCATCACCATTCTTGCTCACAGCTTCAGTTCCTGAAACAGTTTGACTAATAATAGTTCATTTAGTATGATTGGAGAAATGAATAGACTTGCTGTAGACTGAAAGGAGAGTCAGGTAGAAGTGCTTGATTTATCAGCATGTGGCATTTGAAGCCCTCTGAATGTGTGAGTGTGAATGCTGAAAACAGGCCTGAATAATTTAAATGGGCTCTGACATATACGTATATGTTTGAAAAGAAATAGCAAAAAAATTCAGCTTCTTTCATGTTTTTCTTCACATTTGCTATGGTGAATGCAGACTAAGATGCAAGACATTTTTAATAATTTTTTTCATTATATAAAGTTAATTAATTCCAAATGTTTATGAGACAAAATTCTCTTTTTTATTTTCAAAGTAAGCCAAGAGGCAAAGCAACAAAAAACAATGTAAGCTTACAAATACCAACTGAACGCTTTTCATGACACATTGTACAATGTAGCAATTTTAATAGGAGAAAATAAATCAAAAGAAACATACTTGGCTCTTACACGAAGACTTGATGCTGAACTGTGTCATAGTGTGACATTGTCAGGTTGTGGGTTACTATGCTTTAATTAAGCATTTGCAGACACAGAACTAAATTCGTCAGTTGATTGATGTGAGTCGAACAGCAGCATTTATGGCATTTATTACTGACCTTGTGACACCTTTTCAAACACTTTTAGTCTGCAAGAAGGCATTTCTTCCACCAAAAATGAATGATATAATAAAACACAAATCATATCACACATTTTAGTGCTGCACAGCTGAAAATGGGCTCAGTCAAACCTCACAAAGAAAACTGATTGCATATCCACTAGACATGTTTATAAGCTTTACTGCACAACATCAGGCAAATTAGCCACAAGCTAATAAATTATGTAGTAATAATTAACATCAAGGACATTTGCTGAATTCCACTTTTTTACATCTGCATTTAATGGCGAGTACTTTTGCTTTGAGCAAATGATGCTTCCTCGGTCATGTTCACATGGGGGAAAGATATAGAATGCTGGCTTATTTCTTTCTGAATACTGAACGATTATATTACTTATGTTGCCTACGGTTTTTTGACACAGCTAAATTGGAATATTAGGCATTATTTCACAATAAACATTTGACAAAGTAGCATATACTTCATTAGCACATGACCTTATCACTACAACATGTTAATAGCATCCAGCATGGTTGAGCAAAAACATTTAATTTCAATTTATTCGAATTTTGCAATTGCTTTTTTAATTTAATTGAATTCAATTTATAGTTCACCCTAAACTGAAAATTTGCTGAACATTTACTCACCATCAGGCCACCCAAGATGTTTTGTTTCTTCGTCAGAACAGATTTGGAGCAATTTAGTAAAAATCACTTTGCTCACCAATGGATCCTCTGCAGTGAATGGGTGCCATCAGAATGAGAGTCCAAACAGCTGATAAAAACATCACAATAATCCACAAGTAATTCACACAGCTCCATGTCCATCAATTAATATTTTGTAAAGTGAAAAGCTAAAAATGAAAAGACATTTTAACTTTTAGCCGTTCCTTTTGGCCAAAGTACAAATACGACACTAGTATAATAATGCTCATTAATAACGCATTGTCCTCTCACATCAAAATCCACCAACATATTTGTTTTCTGTTGTAATATTTTAGCTGGAAGCAATCACGTTAATTGTTGGACTGGATTCTGGATTACTTGTGGATTATTGTGATGTTTTTATCAGCTGTTTGGATTCTCATTCTGACGGCACCCATTCACTGCAAGAGGATCCCTTGGAGAACAAGTGATATACTGCTTAAAATCAGTTCTCTCCAAATCTTTTCTAAAGAAAACAAATATTTTGTCTACATCTAGGATGACTTGAGGCCATCGAATTCAGGAAGTGAAGAAGAATTTAAATTGCAGTTTATTTCTTAATTTTCTTAATCCATTTATCAGACTGGAAATAAAGAAGGTAATTTTTTGTGCTTTGTTTGGTCATCCTGCCATGATGGATACTGAAGTTTCACATACTGTGCAGAGTATTCATACCGCAGAAATAGAAAATAGTATTCTGTATGCTATCAAAAATAGCCCATGACCCTGAGGTATGATGAGAAAAGAATATATTATGACATGGCTTTGGTCACAGCACCCAACCCCATTTTGATTTTCAAATCCATTTTTATATTAAGGTCAAATGGTGTGCAGTGTTATTTGCTATTACTAAAATAATATCATCTTTGATAAATTATCTTTTATCCATTTGTTCGTACCATAAGTTGGATAAGACATAAAAGTCGATTTTCTTGATTTTTTAAGGAATGTTTGTCAGCTCTGTAACAAACCAAAATGAATTTTTCAGTTAAGTGGAGATACATACATTCACAGTGTAATGATATTTCAAAGGACACAACTCGTCAATGTCAATCATTGATAAATGACTCAATTTACACAAAGAGAAAAACACCAAACAGAAGAAACAGACAAATCTTAACTGAGCATAATTATCACACTTCTACACTAATATACTTCTACACACAGGGTGACTAATCTAGTGAAAGAACAGCAGTAGATGAGGACACCACTCAGTGTAAGTTTGTTAGTGTATCTCTAATAGTCACTTACTCCATTTACTAAATACTGTATTATTGATTCTTAGTGGAACTTAAAGCACATAACTACAGTGTATGTTGTTAAGAGGCTCATATTTTATAATTACATAAAATTGATGCAAATTCTTACTGATTATTACAGGGACTTTTTGCTGGGTTTTTATTATCTGTGCACTGTCAGAGTGTGTCGACGTTAAGTCTTCTTGTTTTATTCTGTTTGTCTTGGTATATTGTACTGAGTGACTTGTCATGGTAAATCTATATTAAGTAGTCCAAATTATAAAGAATTACTATTCAGAGACTGAGATTTAGACAAATGGTGATGTGTAAAAATTAAATTATGTGATGCAATTTTATGTGATTTCTTTAAATACAGTTCAAAAGCATAGAGATGACAAGAGTGGTCAAAACTCACTGAGGAAATTTAATGCAACCACAAAAACAAATTTGATAATATATAAATAATAAATGTAATTTCACAGGCTCAGTTTTTTTTTTTTTTTTTTTTTGCCATGATCAAGTCTTTTTATAATTGGTCTTTATTTCTTAAACACTTTTATTGTAATAGTGAACTATATACTGTAAATGTGCATCTTTTTGAAATAATTGCTTTTTAAAATTGTAAGTAGTGTATTTTTCCGGGAAACACACACTGGACAGACCGGTAAGTTTTACTAAATCAAAACACCTTATAAATGGAGCTGAATGAAATGACAGGCAGCAGAGCAGCGGATATAGGGACGAGGAGAGTATCAATGAGGTAAGTAGCCTATTCTTCAGGAGAGTTACAATCCAAACAGATGCAGTGTTAGCCATCGACGAGACCAAACAAGCCTGTGTGTGTGGAGCTGGTTTTATGGAGAGTTGATGAGGATGGCAGACAGGTGTGGTGATCGTGATGTGTTTGAAGATGAAAAGAGATTATTTTGTGCAGAGATGACAGGCAAGGTGACTGATGATCCTGACAGTATTAATTCTGCCCACACTGACTCTGATTGTTTCTGATAGTTCTGCAAAAAAAATAATACATAAATAATGTCTGCTGGTGGAGCTCGATTTGTAATGAATTATGTGCTTCATTAGCATTGCAAAAGCTTTTAATTCTTACTCCAAATACAAATGACAAATGTAATTTCTTTATAAGTATACAGAGATTGTTGATAACATTTTTTTTTTTTTGTTATTATAAAAATGACCTTTTTTGTCAGAACAAAGTATTTTTACGAAAATTAGCTTTATTTTTTGTCATTAATTTTCTGACACCTGAAAGTAATGATTCTGGGCACATTCTAGCAAATTCCCAGAAAAAAACAAGACATTTCTGCATTGCTGCAGTACAGCTAGTTTCCCAATGTCATGAAATCAATAAAAGCCATTTAAAAGATTTTCAAGACCCAAGGTGAACCCAAGTGGTGAAAAAAAGATGATGATGATGACATAATCAATAATTTAAAAATAGCTGTCACTGTATCACATTACTAGCATTTTAAAGGTAAGGAACAGTTAGTTGTAATTAAGATGTTTTTTTATTTTGTTTTGTTTGTTCCGTTTATTGGGGATGGTAAAATTAAAAAGTCTCTTATGCTCATGAATGAATTTATTTTACACACAACTGGCAATGTTGTTGCAGTAATGCAGTTCCTCTATTATCTGACTGCTGAATTTCTTCTTGAAGTTGCAGAGTAAAATCCTCTTCCTGTCGTTCCAGTTTATAATCCGATTTAACTTAATATGGGACTTTTCCAGTTTATTTTAAACCTCTGAACTGAAGGTAATCCTACTCTTAAACTTCTCATCCCCGTACAGTATGTCTATAAGATTGTCTCTCACATTGGTGCTGGCTTGCTCAAGTGTTCTGGTCTTTGTTGGATAAAGCTCATCTTCAGTGGTGTGATATACTAAGAGGCGTTGTGTGTGACCATCCTCAAAGAGCTGGTGCAAAGCCCAAAATCACATTTAGGTGTAATGGCTATTCATTGATCACATTCATTCTCTTTACAGACCATTTACAGAACATTCTACTTGGTATTACAGCATTAAGTATATAATGAGACATCAAAATGTACTAAAGCAAAAGTTAGGTCTTAAATCCAATTGGCGCAGACCAGTAAGAACACACAGTGAACAGTAGAACAGAGTCATAATCATAGATTATACTCATTCTTCGCATCTTCACTGCACTGCTGTTTTTTTTACTCTACAGTAGTTATCGTATGACAGCATCTGTCCCCTTTGGTATTTACCATGAACGGTTGACTCCACTGATTTTCAAACCTGTGCTCATTTACATACAATGGACAAATACAAATACAATACAAATAATACAAATGCACATTTCAGGCAACTGCACAATACCGTCTTGAGAAAAGATAAACACGGCCCAGCTGGTGAACGCAGCTTGTTGCCTGATATGAGAAAACAGTTTGGCTTAAATGACATTTCACATACTCCGATTCAAATACCGGAAAGGTTTAATACCATAGTACAATGTTTCAAATGGAGACCTTCACCAAACAGATTGTCCTGTTAAATGTTGAAGGTGTATTTTAAATGTGTAAACATTTTTGGTATGAATTTTCTGAAAAAAGGTACAAAAGCTGTCACTGGGGCGGGTTTCAATAGGGAATCATTTGTACCAATTTGGTACTTGTATATACACTATAGGTACTAATATGTACCATTAAGGTATTAATATTCTCCCTTCAGGCACAAATAACATAATAAATAAATAAATAAATAAATACAAATTGCTACCACCCCAGAGACAGATTTTGTACTATTTTTTCCTGAGAGTCTAATTAAAATTATATTAAAATCGAAAAGTTGAAGTTTAATGCGGATGATACAAGTGGCACAGTTTGGCTATATACAGTAGAATCTCTGTAAACAAATGATGTACTATACAATATTTCTTTATACAGTATATGACTTCAGCCTCTTTTAACGTCATTTGCACTGGAAATCTTAGCCTTTAATGTTAACCTTGTACAAAAAGTAGTTCACTTAGACTTTGAGAAGGGAATTATTCCCGGTATTCCTAGCAAGAGATTAGAACTTTAGGACTGACTTGTTCTACTTGTCAATTGATTAATCTACTGTAAATTAAAGATCTGTGGAGTCTTAATTGCCCACAACCTGAGTCAGTTAATGGCATGAATAATCCTTCTATTGATCCCAGGCTTGGTTTTTTCCCACCCTGACAGGACTTATTTTCTCCAGCTCCTCCATCTGAAACACTTTTTGGTTTGTAACCCCTTTGATCCCAGATCCCGCACTGGATCCTGTGTCATTCGAGCAGACCGAGTTATTACAAAGTCGGCCAGTTCTCCTGTGCTCCAACTCCAGACACATCCTGGAGTTCTTGGTAACGCCGTCGGTGTACACCCGGTTCCTTGCTCCGAAATTCAAGGGATTGGAGTTTGCCACTGGATCCCTCGTGTCTCCTCTAGCTTTCTGTCGCATTCCGCCCCTCACCCTCATTCCACCGCAGCAGCACGAATGCGTCCTGCACACCGCCTGAAAGCCCCTCTTGAAGTTCTCATTGTAGTACCCGTAGATAATAGGATTGACGCTCGAGTTCGAGAACGCCAACCAGTGAGCAAACGGGAACACGTAGCCGCTCAGGAGGTCTAACTCTTCTTCATTTAGACCTCCATAGTCTGTGAGGAGCATCAAGGTCCACAGAGGCAGCCAAGAGAGTGTGAATAACAAGGCCACAACACTCAACATCTTAATCACTTTGATCTTCTTTTGGGAAATGAGGGGCCGACCTTCCTGCTGGACTCCAGGGGCCGGAGGCGAGACGTGAGGCTGTCTGCTTTCATGCTGATCGTTCCCAGAGATCACAGAAGTGGTGTAGAGTTTTATCCCAATTCGTCCGTACATAAGAGTTATCAGGGTGAGGGGAATGAGGTAAATGTGTGCGAACAGGACGGTGGTGTAGACTTTTCTCATCTCTGGGTTGGCCCAGTTCTCAAAGCATGAGAAAAGTGGGTATGTATGGTTGTAGTCTTCATTGTGGACCATGTAATGATGCTCCACTCTCTCCACAGTTAACGTCACAGCCGATGGACACATAATGACCACAGCGAGCACCCAGATCATCACTATGGTCACCTTGGCAACCAGCAGGCTGAGTTTGGGTTGGAATGGGTACACAATGCAACGGAACCTGAAGGAGATTCAACAGAGAGCTCTTCAGAGCTGAAATAAACTCTATGCCAATGTGAGTTAATCCTCTACTTTTTCTGTATTTACTTTCTTTCTTTCTCTCACATTATAAAACCTTTCTTCATCTCACTCCTCCTTGTTATCATTCAAAATATATAATTCATATTATATATATATTTTTTTCAATTATTTTTTGATAATAAAAAATAATTGTATTATTAACAATTTATAATGTAATAATAAAATTATTAAATTATTTAATAATTTTAATATTCATAGTAAATAATAATTCATATGAATTATTAATATTAAAATTAATATTAAAATAAAAATTTTAATAAAATATTATTCTATTATATTTCTTTTATTTTTTATTATTATTTTTTTAAGTAAAGCTTTTTAAGGACCTAAAGATTATTTTATATATATATATATATATATATATATATATATATTCATTTAACAGATGCTTTTATTTACTTACAGATGAAGAGAGTGGAAGCAAATATATATATCTTATTATAAATGTTGAAGACTATTTGCTGCTCTTAGATAGATTTTCACTACTGATAATAATAATAAGAGCCATTGTCATTATTAACAATTATATTCCAATAATAATAAATATAAAATATCGAAAATATGTCATGAAAATAATGGCACATACCAAAAAAATTCTGTCAATTGAATGTCAATTTGATTTTGAAATGTTCTTGACAGATTTTGTGAGACTCAACCTTGTGATGAAACCACTGACCTGTCCACTGCGATGGCCACCAGCGTGAACACAGAAGCAGACACGGACATGCCCTGCACCAGGCCACTCATCTTACAGACTGTGTTTGTGAACGGCCAACCTTGGAGGAAAAGAAAAGACATGAAATGACTGACAAGATAAACTGTGCTACACAAAGCCCCCTCAAAACACACACACACACACACACACATCTTTTAGGTGAGAGATTGCTGAACGCGGAGAGAGTGAAAGAATCTTCTCGTTTCATCAGCAGGATGTCTGAGCTGAATGCTGCAACTGTAATTTAAGACGTGTTAAAGAAGATTCTCCTCAATCTTTTCTATACACTCAAGATGCATGGAGGCAGGAAGATGTAGTTTTCTGTTTGTTTGTTTTTTTACTTCACAAAAGGGTCTCCCTCAAGCCACGGCCAAGGACAAAAGGTTCAGTTGCCCCCATTTTTGTTAGCCATGCCTCAAAATAGTGAATTTCCACTAACATTAAAAGATCTGTTCACTTATACTGAAAATGACTCATTGGGCAGAGTCCCACTTATAATGGCAATGACTCAAGTCATTCAGCATATTTATACCCTATGAAATGCTCTTTAGTAATACTGTGGAGTAGAAGAAATAATAATGCAATGATATTGGCTATGGACATAATCATGTGACATTGTAAGATCTGGTTTTGTTTCCTTCCAGTACATTTCAAGCCTAGCAACAATGGCAATTCGTAGAAAGGTGAGAAACACAAAGTGGAACAATGTAAATGTTCCCAGAACTATACAGTCACTGACGAATATCAATATACAGACCAGATGAAGAGGAGTTAACAAACACATTAGCGCTATTCAGATGTTTTGTTTTTTAACACACAGAAGTGTGTTAAGATAATTCAATATAATGATTTTTATCAGGACAGCAGTTATTTTACCAGTTACTGTATGATCATTACCCAACATTGCATCAACAATGGTGTCTGTTGTTATAGTCTGGGTTCTGTAAGCAAAAACAGCAATATTGTGAGATATTCCTATACAAATTAAAATAACTGTTTACTTTTTCAATGTATTTTAAAATATAATTTATCCCTGTGATGCAAAGCTGAATTTTCATCAGTCATTTCTCCAGTCTTCAGTGCCACACGATCCTTCAGAAATCAGTTTAAAATGCTGATTTCCTGTTTAAGAAACATAGCTTATTATTATCGGTACTGAAAAGAGCTGTACTGTTGAAACTGTTCAGTAATCTTTCATGAATAGAAAGTAAAAAAAAAAAAAACATTTATTGAAACAAAAATATTTTGTAACATCATATGTCTTGTCCGATCGAATTTAATTGCAGAACAATTCTATTTAAAAATGTCAATAATAATTTTTTTTTTTTTTTTTTTTACAAAAGATAATAACTCTTATGGGGCTTTTTTTATTGCACACAGATTATCAGCTTGAATCAGTCTGATGAATCATGAACTAAATCCAAATAATCATATGATTCACTTACTAAGCCAAGGTCATTGCTTTCAGTTATATCATACTTGAAATGAAACGTACATAGTGTGCACTTAAGGTTTGCGAAAGTTAAACCAGCACTTTATTTTACAGTGCCAGTGTTGATCTGTGTTGACAGATTCTATGTGGGCCTATTTGAGCACCATAATGTGCAAATTTTAGTCAGCCCCATCTGGACTGGACAGAGAAAAAGAAAAAGAAAAAGAAAAAGAAAAGGAAAAAGAAAAAGAGGCCAGGACCAGTGAGCTCTTCTGCCTGTGGTCTGTCTCTCAATAGCCCACGGCTATTCTGTGCTTGTGTAGAAAGCGATCAATATTGCCAGTACACACTGGAGGCACTTCACAAGAAAAGAAGGATGCAGTCATAGTCCAGAATAAACAATCATGCTTATCTTCTATTACACAACAGGTATATATAAAGTTTTCAACCAGAAATGATGATTCAATGATAAGTAACTTGAATGCAACGCAATGTAAGTCACTTTGAATGAAAGCATAAATGCAAATGTTGCAAGAAAAATAGCCTTTTATCTTAATAAAAGGGACCCTTTTATCTTGGAGCACTTATACAACCTGAAGCAATAAAAAAAAACATGGTTTCACAACATCTATGGCACTAATTGTGTTCTATACAAGATGTATTTGTGTTTGATATCAAGGATAAATGCTAGAGTAAAATGAAAATGTTATTTTTATATAGTGGTGGATCAAGTACCTGAAAGCCACACTTAAGTAAAAGTACATCATGAAAATGACTTTGATAGAAGTTGAGAATATTACTTGAGTAAAACTTTTAAAGTATGTATATATATATATATATATATATATATATATATATATATATATATATATATATATATATATATATATATATATATATATATATATATATATATATATTAATATTAAACATACTTAAGTATTGAAAGTAAAAGGACAAGTAAAATGTGAAATGGAAAAGGAGCAAATAAATCTGAAAAAATGTTTATACACATTTGAGCAGGAGGATTGCGTTCAGTTTTAACTCTTTCTTTTATTTTGTATCTTTGGGGAGAAAACGTTTCTGGAATTCTGAAGTGGCATTTTAATGTATTTACAGAGTTTGATGTAGCTCTGAGATAGAACTGTTGCATAATTACCAATAAATAGATTATGATCTACAAATAAATGTGAAGAGATTTACAAAATAAAAATAATCACATTGAAAACAAACAGAATGAGATCCACATAAATTGTAGAGTTTCAGAAATATTAATTAAATTCACAAATAAATAAAATGAGATTTAGTCATAAATATCTTTTTATGTCACAAACGAAACTTTAATTTGTGAATCGCTTATTTCTAGCACATTTGACAATCTACAAATTCATGGACTCCACCCACCGTCTACTCAAGCCATTCAGATAACAGCCACACTTCGCTGACCAATCATTGCACGTTCTTGCTATAACAAATCACGTTTTGCTTTGCTTATATTTGTGATTATGTTGTTTATTTGCAAATCTTGTTTTATTTATTTGCTAATTAAATTAATGTTTGTGGAGCTCTGAGATTTATTTGTGGATCTCATTCTATCTATCTGTTAAAATGTTCTTTTTGTTTGTTTTGTTAATATAGGCTATTACATTTTTTTGTATGGATCATAATCTATTTATTTGGAATGATGCAACACCGTCTCCATACAGAGCGGACACAGATTCCTTTAACATAATCCGTTGAATATTGATATTCAAATTTATTTAAAACATGAAAATATGGTTAAATTTGAAATTAAAACCGCCAATAGGTGGCAGCAAGTCTTTGTTAATGAGTGAGTCATTGAGATTCAACCGATTCATTCAAACGGCTCAGGAATGAAGCATTTGACTGTGTTAATGAATGAGTCACTGAATCATTCATCTAACTGATTCGCTCAGAAAGATGATTAATTCAATAAGGAAGTACTTCAAGACAGGACTGAGAACTTTGTTTGGAACTATTTTCGTTGGCAAAGAACAGAAACGGGCAACATTGTCTCTAAAATGTAAGTCACTTAATGATAACTTCATTAGACTTGTATAAAATAAATATTACATTTGTTGTCATGTTGATCTCTGGAGAAAAAAACAACACTCTAAATGGGATATAGATTAACTAAATTAAATAACATACATATAAAAAGACATAAAGGGACATTTTTGCTTGGAAATTTGATTATACAAAAAACGCAGATTATATATCGCACACCCATCCTCGAATTGAGTGGAAAATAAATTAAACCGCAATTGTTTGCACACTTGCAACTTGCAACTTGCAAACGCCACACCATTGATTCATGAAACCTATGTCTGTGTTTTTCTGACTTTATTTTGTAGTAAGTAACAAATTTGCTGCAGGGAAATGTATTGGAGTAAAAGTAGGCCAAAAATACAGTACACACACCACTTTTTATGTCTAATGTATGATATTAGAGATGCTGCATGCAAGCTTATTGCACTAGACACTTTAGTGAGTAACCTACAAAGATAGCTGTAGTTTTAACAGAGGGTTCATGAAAGAGAAAGCACAGACAGAATAATTGGGATTTTATATTATGCTGAACAATTTTGTGGTAATGACTGTCTGGCTGTGCATTATCATGCTCATGATATGGCTACTTTACTTAACAAATACGTAACTAATTGGACATGAAGTATCCCTTTGAGTTTAATTAATTTTACTATCTGATTTAGACATACCATAGAGAAACAGGAAATATATTATTTTAGATGAACAGTTAGTTATACAGTGCAGAAGTATTCAAGAAGGCACATTTCTATAATTCTATACATATCTATAATTTAGATATTATAAACAATGCAACAGCATCATGGGGGAGCGTGATGCCAACCTGTATGTCTACTGACATTTTCTTTTCCTCTATATTTTATTACTATATTGTTGTTTATAATTTAATGGCTGTTCTCTTTATTATTAGTGTTTTTATTACCTTAAATTATATGTCTGCTCTACGTTTGTACTTTTTGTACTGGGAGGTCCTGCTGACACCAAGACACATTTCTTGTGTGATTCTGATTCTGATCATGAGATAGAGAGAGAGAAATCTTTGCCTCCAGAGCACAATGAAAACAGGGTGACACAGAGCATGGAGACATCAATGCTAAATATCAAACAGTAGTTTCATCAGAAAAACATGTTTAAACAAGAACATTTTATTCATCTAAATGGGTTATTATAAAAATAAAAAAAAAAGTTGAAAAGAGTCAGGCTAACCTTACTCCACACTTAGCAAATGTATGTTATTTCAGTCCTAAGTGCAATTTTCTAAATCACTGGACAAGCAGAGTACGTTTTGTGTTTTATTTGCTGATGTGGTTCTGTCTCTACCAGGCCTTACTGCAAACAGTACAGTCACAAAAAAAAAAGAACCCACAACTACTTGATATTTTCCTTGTTTGCGCGTTTTATTGAATAATTAGAGGTAATTTTGTTCACTTTCAGTTCAACTGCATTTAAGTTTTATGTAGGCCAAAACACTGAAAATATACTTCTCACTTGTTGGTTTGAGTAAGCTCTGTAAATCAAAACAACAAAAAAGATTAGTTTTATTCATGGTTAACCTATTAACCAGAAGTTTTATTTGTATAGAATTATTAAAAATAAAACTAAATTAGTTTTAGTTTGATTAATATTTACTATAATTGCTTAAAATAAATGTGCAACACAGTTCTTTAAAAAATTTTCATTTTTTAAAATTTATTGCATTTAATCCACTTAAATTTGTAAAATTGTAGTTAACCTAATCCATTTGTGCTGGGATGACATTAGTAATTTTTGTTGCATTAACTGAAACTGGGCAGCTTTAATCTTCCAAGCCAATTTTATTTCAGTATTTAGTACTATAGTATTCATTTTATTTTTATTTGTAATGCAGCTGAAACATTGAAAATATACATTTTTATATGTCCTGCAGAACAAATACATGTTTGGAATGACATGAGGTGTAAAATTTTGAGTCCAGGCACACTATTCTCTGTTTTGCTCCAGAAAACATGCTAGTCAACAGAGACAACTCTGTTTTTGCAAAAGTCTAGAAGTAAAGAAAGTATGTTTTTGCCCTCATTCTGTGACCAAGTTAATCTTTTTGCACAAAATGAGCAATCACACATGCTAACCGGCAAAACATGCTGAGCCGAAAGTTGAAAGAGCATTTTCTATTCCAGTCTGAATCAAGTATTTGATTAGAGCCTTTTGTTCTTAAGATCCAAAGTCTAATAGCAAGAGCAAACATATAAATTAACAAATGTGCTGCCACCAATAAATGTCAGAATAGGTCAATGCTGCATGATTAGCACTAGATTTAGAGCTTTGGGATTGATCTACAAGAGCAAACTGGCCTCGGGTTCACCGCAGTAATAAGAGAGACCAGCTCTGTGCATGACTAGTGGAGTAGGTTTATAGCTAAGCAAGTGACCTAGGCAAAATATAGGATTAGGATGTTTTTCTCGCTCACTCATTAATCCCCCACCCCAACCCGTGTTACCTGTAATGAGGTTGTCCACCAGGGTTGTCGGGATACAGAAAACCCCCACCAGAAGGTCGCTCACAGCCAGGTTGAGGATGAAAAGGTTTGTGACTGTTCTCATCCGCCGGTTCTCCAGCACAATGAGACACACCAAGCCATTTCCAACCATGCACAGCAGGAAAATGAAGAGGTAGGCCATAGTCAGGGCGGCAGCCACAGGTAGAGAGTGCTGGTAGTAAGGGTAGTAGGTGATACCGGTGTGGTTGGTGACATTACTGTTGTTTATGTAATCGTTCTGGAGGCTGCTGTTCAAATAGAGTGTGGAAAGCTCCTGTGACATCTCTATTTCTGCTGGCTCCTCCACCATGCTGTCCCACTTGCTATGCGCCTGATGGTGAACACAAATGACACACACACACACACACACACAACAGTAGAGGCAGTTCAAATCAATATAGTCGGAATGGAGACAAAGATGGCTCTTCAGTGTAAAATGCATTTGTGCAAAGAATTTGGATCAGGCTGATGGGAATGTGCAGTCAATTTCAACAGGATGCATCTGATGGATGCCTTAGAGACTGTTGCTCTGATTTTCTGTCATTTTATGCATAGTGAGTTTAAAACAATTCATGTTGTTAAATGTATGTATCTTATAGACAAAATTGCTTTGGAAATACAATGGACACACGGATGACTACATTTGCTTTTCTAGAAGAAATCGGGAGAGCTTGCAAGGCAGAAAAATGTTTTTCATTAAAGTTCTAATTAAAAAACTGTATTTAATCATCTTTAAAAATATAAACATACAGTTAATACTCTCCATGTGTATTGATGACGCTGTCATTGCTTTCAGTGCAGGAATATTAAACATTCTGTGCAAGTTAACAGCTGAGTGTCATTTTTCATCTGATAGCACACCCAAGACTGAAATAATAATAATAATGATAATAAATAAAACAATTGAAACGGAAATCATTTCAGTAGATGAATAGTGGTTTAGAGCAAACTTCCAGCTAGAATGCCTGAGGAATATCAATACAATACTGTCTTAAATATGAACGCCTGCAGAATTAATTGAAGTGAAATAGTTTGTGTAATGGAATTATAATGGATGTGTTTTTCTTTGTGCTTGTGCAGGTCTGCTTTTTTTTCAGGGACAGACATATACAGACAGTAAAACAATGGCATTCTGAGGAAAGTTGACTGGAGAGATGAAAATGAAATCCATGACCTCGCAACACTAATTGTTCTTCTGTTTTCATTGCTTTTAAACTGATGTTTTAATGTGAGTGCTAAATCTGTGCTTGGAGCATAGATCAAAACAATTAAACATAACATTAAAATACAGTTATCTAACCACAGAACTGCTATTAATATTGGTATCAAAGACTTAATGAGCACACTGTAACGTTTGTATGTTCTTGTAATTAAACTCTTTGTTCAGAAAACAAAAAGTTCAGCTTTGAATCAAATGGATATGATTGCCACCCACAAAGTCTCAATTTCTCCAGCCATTAAGGTCCTGAAAACATTTGGGAGCTGTGTCCTGTGGTGCAAAGCTGTTGAGTTGCTGTAAGTCATAATAGAGTCCAGGGTGACATGCTGAGAAGTGAGAAAGTAAACACCCTCAGTGTTCTGTATCAAGCTCTGTCTTAGAACTGAAGACTTGTCACTGACTGTGATTAAGGATGCACTGTCCTCAAGGTCGCTGTAAATGACTAGAGAGTCATTCTCGTTTTTCAGTTTAAAGCTCCGGTATTCTGTCCAACGTTAGAACAAATAAATAAAAAATCCTCACAGCATGCACTGAATATGCTCTATTAATTTTTTTTATAGCATTATTGAATTGATCTGTCTTATTTAACAGAAACTGCAATTTTAAATTCAATTTAGATTCAGCTGACTCTCTCCATCTTGCATTGTCCGAAGAGCTTTGATATTCTTTTTTTAAATGTGAGCAATGATTCAGTCAGTTTTAAAGCCTCACTGACAGCTGGGATAATAATAATGCAAGTATTATGGCGTTACGTTTGAAACAATGTAATGTATATTTTGAATGCTTTTATTTCTGTGCTTTTCAATTGCAACTTCTTTTTTGTATTTATAGAAAGCAGCATGGGTTGAAATTGTCTTTGGCTGCTAACATGAACAAATGCAGCAAATAGAGAGAGAAAACGTAATACATTTTTAGGCTGCATTCCTAAAAAAATTCCTCATAGTGAGAGGCATAAGTCTAACATTCCCATCACCGAGGAAAGAGAAAAAACGGAACAAAATGTCTTTCAGATGAAAATTAATTAAATGATGGAATTCAATTACACTAAAGTCTCTGCAACATTGTTTTTAATATTATAATTATTTTTTTAAATATCAGCAACAATTTTATGTAATTCGTTCAGTGTAATTTGCTGGTTAATTGAAAGAACACCGACTGTAAAACGATCATCTTCATGTTCTTCAATACTTTTCTATTGTATCTAATGACCCTCAATTAAGCACAAACTGAGTGGAACTGCACCACGAGTTCACTTAATTGCATTTGAGTTCGCTTAATTGTCTTGCATCGAATTGATTGTACAAATATTATTATGAAGCACACTCTTTGTTCTTTTCCTTACCCAAAAGTGTTTGGACACTGATTGATTGCAATTTTCAGACCATTCCATCAATCAACTTAGCGAGTGGTGAACTGTCATGCAGTCTGCCTTCCATTTGGCTTTATGATTCATAGGAAATGTTTCAGACTTACTGGCATTGAAAACCACCTAGAATAATATAATAAGCAGCAAGATGCCCAGCATTAGTAATGTAGCACTCAGGGCTGTTAAAAAAGAAACAGCTTTACCAAAGAATGCCCAGCAAGACACATCACATCAGGCTTTGGCGTTTCAAACTTCCGAAAGACTGATTCTCTTATATTAGCACAGGGCATTACAACGGCAGTATAAAATGTCAATTTATGATTTCAACTTCTGCTAGAACTGTCGGGGGTGAGAAGAAAGCCTGCAGGACTGTAGTCAAGGTTCCTAGAGATTTGCCACTGTTTTGTCATGACACCCCCAGTGCCTCTGAGATCTAAGTGAATTCTTTTACAAAAGCTTTCTTGAAAAATTACTGAAAATATGTGGCATATTGAACAGAAGGCAACATGAGACTGGCTAGGGGGCCAATGCACTAGAGGTTCATTTTCATTTTTTGTCCATCCATTTTTTTTTCTCAGACGTTAGCACCTTTATGTCAACTATACAGACGTATTACAATGCATTTCTTTTTGTGATATTGTGGAGCAATGGATGAAATAGACCGGTTCAGGATTTTAACATGTACATGGTAGGTTTGATGGCTGGCCTCGTAAAAGCATGTTCCACTCAACTTCAATGATTCACATTTTGTCTCATCAAAATGTGCCCTTAAAGTTGGGAAGAAGGTGAAACTTTTCTAGTTGTGTAGGGTATGGGCCTTAATTTCTGCATGGCATTTCATCTGGACATGGTACTTGGTAATGTTATGTGATATATTGTAAAATATTAAGATTTATATAGTATTTAGTATATTGTAGTCCAAATCTGCTTATTCAAGTCACAACCTGATCCCATTTAATTGGAATAGGATGATTTTTGTACCAAAAATGGAGAGGTTTATATGTTGCTGCAACAACATGTTTTTAAAGTAGAACATATCCTGCTTTTCCAAGATCACTTACAGGTTTTAACGTGGGTGTCTTTGTGCTTAACTTTCAGCTTTCACTTTTGATCTCTTTTTCAACTTGTCAAATAGAGCATTTTTTCTTAGCTACAGTAGGCTGGAGTTTATTAAATATATGACTTTACACAGAGTCATTTGAGATCAGAATTTTATTTTGCACAAACAAAGGCAGGTTCTGTTGTAAGGCAAGTGTGCCTTGTTTTTATGACCTGTATATAGCTTTTAGAGAGTAAGGACAAGACACTCTTAGCAATCTTCATGTACACATCCATTACAAGTTCAATAAACATGCTTGAAAGGATGATATTACTAAATATCTTTGGAAGGCTGAAATTGAAGGCTTTTTTAAACCAAGCACACACTACAACACTAAAGCTTGCTGTCCTTTTATATTTTAACTGTCTACATTTCAAAACCTTTTGAAATCTAGTTGACCTCTTGTAACCTTTTATGATTTTTATTTTTTTTTTAACTTGAAAGCTCCAGTCCCAAATCATTGTAATTGCATGGCAGAGTGACCAGAATATTTGAGTATTTTTCTAAACATTTTCTTTTGTGCTCCACAGAAGGAAGAACCTTTGTGAGGTTGAGTAAATGTTCACTTTTTGGAACATATCCTTTGAAACTGAACAAAATTGCTACAAGTGTTCTCACAAAGCCACAACCTCAATGCACTGCTTGACCTTAGTTCAAAGAAATACTAACACTACAACAGAATCAAAATTGGATTCATAGCTTGACCCAAGACACCTCTCATCTGTATTGGTCAGAGCCATCTGTGCACCACAAATTACTTGCACATTCATGGGAAAGGAAAGTGTTGTTTCTTGTCAAAACTGAATTCATTCTCTTGATTTTTTTTGTAACAGTATTTTGTTTTATTCACCTGTTGCTTTGGAGTCACAAAAAAGGCAACCAGAAAGTGAGTTCTTTTGTATGGAGATATGTTTGTATGGTGGTAATTTAGGTAACACTTTAGAATAAGGTTCCATTAGTTAATGTTAGTTAACTACTTTAGTTAACATGAACTAAGCAAGAACAATCCTTCTACAGCATTTATAAGTCTTAGTTCATGTTAATTTCAACATTTACTAATGCATTATTTAAATCAAAAGTTGTGCTTGTTAACATTAGTTAATGCACTGTGAATTACCATGAACTAACAATGAATAACTGTATTTTCATTAACTAACATTAACGAAGATGAATAAATACAGTAATAAATGTATTATTCATTGTTTGTTCATGTTAATTAATACATTTACTAACATTAACTAATGGAACCTTATTCTAAAGTGTTACCGAGATTTAATATAACATCTGCTGTCATTTCTAAAAGTAAATGTTGTATTATAAAATCAAATATTTTTCAGAGCACACTTTTCAAATTAATTGCATTTTACATAAAAATCACTTTTTTTGCATGTTTAAATACAGGGTTTCTATGGGTCTTAAAAAGATCTTAAAGTCTTAATTCCCCCTTCCACAACTTAAGGCCTAGTTGCAGAATGTCTTAAATTAATACACTTGTGCAGTATTGCATGCTTTCTAGAATAATAATATCTTCTTCAGTATTTTCATCTCATTTCCCAATATTTAACAATGCCTGAATCAATAAATATTTACTTGAGATGCAAAATGAAGATGTGAAGTTTGAAACTGATTTAAATTCTTAAAATAATCTTAAAATAATAAAAAAAAAAGAAAAAAAAAATAATTTATTATATATATATATATATATATATATATATATATATATATATATATATATATATATATATATATATTATTATTATTATTATTATTATTATTTTTTTTTTTTTTTTTTATTTATTTTTTTATTCATCAAATTGTATGTTTCGTTTCAGTTATCATTAATTCACCTAACTTTACACCCCACCACTCCTCAGAAAACACGTTGTATTGCTCAAGGTTCTCGTTGGTGTCACACTTTTTTTTTTTTTTCTTTTTTTTTTTTAGTTCATAGACTTTAGGTTTGTTATACAGACTTTTAGTATGTTTTTCATCAGTTTCCAGTTTCTTTTGTTTATGTTGCTTGCTCATCATTTGTAATCATTAGCTTGGTTTGATTAATCTTCTCATTTGGTTTGCTATTTTAGTTGCGCTTTCACTGCCAGTTGCTATCCGGTCACCGTTATGATAAGTTGTGTGTACTACAACCTGTCTGCCTGCTTTTGGAGTTATTTTCAAATTTGAGTGTTTATAACTTGACAGTTTGTTGGTTGACTCAGGTCGTCCAGTTCAGTAATAATCACTGTATAACAGAGGGGATATTTCTAGTTTCTGTTCATAAACTTTGGATTATTTCAAAGTAGGGCTGTGCAAAAATTCGAATGCGATTTTCATGCGCATCTCATCAGTAAAGATGCTCCTGTAATTAAAAGTATATCTCCAGCACGTGCGTTCAGATCAGGGTTACCAGGTTTTCACAACAAATCCTGCCCAGTTGCTTCTTAAAACTAGTCCAAAACTAGGATGGGAACCTTTCCGGGAGGTTCCCCGATAAAAATTGCTTCCCGGGGTTAAAATATACTTTTTTTTTTAGAAGTGTTGCCCTGGTAAAATTCGCATTTTAGAGGCTAAATATCACGTTATTTGTATTGGGGTTGCTTCAAACCTTTGAGAAGCAACTGGGCAGAATTATTGTGAAAACCTGGCAACCCTGATCTGAACGCACGTGCGGGAGATATACTTCTAAATACACGAGCGTCTTTACTGATGAGATGTGCATGAAAATCGCATTCGATTTTTTGCACAGCCCTATTTCAAAGTATACATTTTGCAAAACTAAAAAGAAAGTTCAGCATAAATGACTAAATCTTCTAAATGCTGGTCTCACCTCAATCCCATTACCTTGACTCTGCAAATAGCAGAGGCATCTTTTGGTAGTTATTCTATGAAAAGATTTAGTCAAATTTCAAACCAGAACACCATTAGGAATTCAATTCTAAATGCTTGCAGGTGGAGAGGAGGGTAATAGATCTCAGGTGCCTCTAGATGTCTTTAAAGCTTTTGACCCATTACATTCTCAGAATAATCATAAGTGATAGCTAAATATATTTATTTTTTATATTTCATATCTCTTTTTTTATATTTTCAGGAGGAGGTAAAAAGCTTGAAATTATGGAGGTTAGAATAATGAATGGCCACATGGCTTGTGTCATCGCCAGAGAAGATGGTAGCTTTCGCAACTATGCATGGGTGTGAAAAATGAAAATACTTTTTTAGTTACTACTAATGCAAAATTTAATGATGCAGCTGACATTTTTTGTTGTTGTTGTTTAGTTGATTTAGCCATTTTGAACAAGCATGTGCCTTGGTGGTACAATGATACAATACTGACAATAAAACTGCATTTTGGATTCTTGTATCTTGACTTGAAAATGAAGCTCCAATGAGTTAAAAGCTTAGTGATGCCATCAACATATATGAAAAGACTTGTTAGTGTTAGGTTGAGAGAATGTAGGGTCCCACTGTATATTAAGTGGCCTCAATAACTATGTATTTACATTTAAATTGATCATTTGGTACAATGCACATATTGTGTACATACTGTACATGTTTTTTATATTTTACTTATAATTTAAAAATATCTGAATGTAATTACATATGTAATTAACTTCTTAGAATCAAACCGGCCATTTTTTGCTACTGTGCCTGTAGTGATTTTTGCACTTATTTGCTGGAACAGGAATAAGCGTCAAAACAAAAATGAATTAAACAGTGATTGGGGAGATCAGTTTGATGTTTTTTTTTTTTTGGCTGCTGCTTCTCTTGCCCTCCTCATGAAATTTCACTGACTGTTGCTCATCACTGCTCTCTTGCTAGTCAGGAGAGAACACTCATCTGATGACAAAAAAAGGTTTCTCAAAAAAGTGTGAAAAATCTAAAATTAAAAATCTAATTTCATCATAGTTTGGGTGAACTAATAAATAAAAGGAACGTGGTTGGGAACTACTGCTCTACAGTATGTAACGCATGCTATCACTGTATGTCCCCTGTGGATAATTTGCTGGTCCACCCTTTATCACTCTGCGAGTCATTCTGCGATCCCCTCTGCTTCGGCATTTCCACAATAATGCACATGCCTACAGATTTCCACTCTGTCTGATACTCATAGGATTTGTATAGCAGTCCAAGGACTCTATGCCAGAATTACACTCAGCATCTGATAAAAAAAAATCATGGCATATTTTTATGGACCAAAAACCCTGTTTCTGCTCAATTTTTTTATCTTGTAAGGCAGGTGTCAAACTCAATTCCTGAAGGGCCGGAGCCCTGCAGAGTTTTGTTTCAACCCTGCTCCAACACACATACCATTTAGTTTTAAAATAAGCCTGAAGGACTTGATTAGTTGGATCAGGTTTGTTTAATTAAGGTTGAATCTAAACTCAGCAGGGCTCCAGCCCTCCAGGAATTGAGTTTGACACCCCTGGCTAAGACTATGCAGAACACTGATGGCCGTATTATAATGACAGTGGACAAGTCCTGTGTCATGTGTTAATGCCACACATAGGCTATCTAAATTATCAGAGAGAATTAATACTTTGGTTTAGATTTGATTTAATTTTTTTCATTGATGATGGATTTTCATTTCAAACTCCAACTCCAAGACCACTTGTTCGAAAGCTCTATTCAAGTATCAGTGTCTCTTTGCAGCTCTCTCATCTTTTGATTAGTGCGGCAGTTTCTGATTTCGATATCCATTGCGATTTCTTTCCTGAGTTCATCTATTCCCTCCTTCAGAATCAATTCACTGAAGCATAACTCAAGCATATCCATATGTACCTCATTCAAAACAATGAACTGGAGCTAAATTATTACCAAATAATCTGAGGTATATATTCTGTCAGGTTGTGACTGCTTGATTTTGCAGAATTTAGCAACCTCGCCAAAGGTTTCATTGATGGAGCTCACCTGTTATTAGAAAGTCATGTTGACAATTAGAACTCGACATGACTTTCTAATAACAGGTGAGCTCCATCAGTGAAACCTTTGGTGAGATTGCTAAATTATAGTAGAGTTTATATTCAAAAGAAAGCAAATGTAATACTGTAAAGAATTCAATCTTTTCATTGTACAAGGTATTTTAGATTGCTGCCCAGCAGACATCACCCAAACACCACTTTATATCTTAGAGTATCCCATGGAAATGGAATGTGAAACACTAATTATGATGGTATGAGGGCTTTGTTATGTCAGTGACTCTAATACGTAAATTACATATTTCATAGGACTTGCATGCTTTATGGTCTGACTGACAGACCTGGAGCACTATCAAATATTCCCAAAAAGGCAATGGATAAAGAGCTTTCACTGAAATACATGACACCAGTTTGTGATCCTGGCTAAATCCATACTTTAGGGCATTTGCTAAATCATTTCTCTAAAGAATATTTTATACTTACTCTGACTTAATTGACTTTTCTGTCTTGTCATTGAGCTGAAGTAAATTATTTAGTTTATTGGAAGTAAAACCAGATTGTCTTACCATAGGGAGATGAGAGCATCTGTATTACTATTGTAGAAAGCGTAATGGTAAACTTAGATCATGTGAGCCTTAATAACCAATCACATAGAGCCTTGACATCACTGAATTTCTATCAGAGATTTGCAACACTCAGTCACCATTTAAGGATACCATAGGAATGAATGAGAAGTGCCATAAGCTGAATCCCACCTGTCCCAAAATTCAGTGACTTTTCTTATAAAACTGTATTTTTGGTGTTATAAAAATAGTTCAATCCAAAAGTATTGTTTAGTTTAAAACATGTTAAAGATTAGCCGACAGGCTGGCGATTCATTAAATGATAAGCCGTTTCCTCCATTGACATCCATTCAAAATAAACATCCTCTGGTCTCCTTTCCCATGTACTGCCAAAGCGGAAGTGTTTGCATTATCCATTATGATTTTTTGGCTAAAGGTTGCAGGTCTGTCTTCTAGTTGCTTTGGTAAAACCAAAGTCCCTTTAAGGCAAGTCATGTCACTCGGTGGCCGTATTTGGAATTCCTCTCAGGCATGCAAGTTGCAGCTCCTATCTGGCCCTGTCCCAAATGGCACCCAAAACCCTCATGGTCTTCCTCTGAGTCCGCACTTCTGTGACGTACAATACTGCTTTGACTTTCAGCTAGAAGTCTGCTGTGGTGCTCGCCCCAGTGTGGGCTTGGCAAAAGTGTGAGGGTGCATAACGGCCTCAAAGGGGGAGCTCGCAAGCACCATTCTGAACGCTGAAATGACAAATGGGACACCCTACGGTCTCATGGACTTAATGGAGACATGCACATGGGGGCCATTGTAAGTCCGTAAGACCACAAGTGCACATGAAGTGTTCCATTTGGGACAGGGCCTCTCTGTGAATGGGGAAACATCAAATTCTCCAAAATTGTTCACTAAGCTTATAATTAAATTTCGTATTAGAAATCACCAATGAATTTTTACAACAATTGTATCATAAATGTTGTTTATTTTGCTCAAATAGTGTTAAAAAAGCTTATTTTTCAGGCAAGATCAGCCAGTGCTTGGTTTTTTCCAAAGCAGTACATGTTTGAGGGTAGGTTCTTCAGTATAAAGTGCTTGAGGTGTTTGAGGGTAGGTTCTTCAGTATAAAGTGCTTGAGGTGTTTAAACAAACATAATGCTGTTGTTATTCAAGGTCTCTCTCAGACATTGTGTGTACTACAACTAAGTCCAGTTCTTTTCACAGTCTCTCACAGCAAGAAATACAGACACTTTGGAGAAGGTGATGAGTTCTGCAGCTACAAGAAAACGCAGCTCTGCTTAGCAGAAAAATAAACTTTTTGTTGTTGTTTGTTTCTACTGATGGACACAGAGACTTTAAGATATAGTTCTCTAAAAATTTAAATTCTGTATTTTATAAATTAAAATGGACCCTTATGTTGTTCAATAGGCGTACGTCTCTGGTTCATCTTTGAAATGCAAATTAAGATATCTTAAATGAAACCTGTGAGATTTCTGTCCATCCATTTAAAGTTTAGATAACCAAAACTTAGAATATCAGGTTGTAAAGATGTTTTAAAAGTATTCCATATGAAACTTTTCTGACACCTATTTGTCTACTATTTTTTTGTATCTAGTCCCTAGTTTTTAAAATGGTGTTAATGGATTTAATGCCCTTTGTAGAGAATAGTAATAAGTAGAAAGTTACAATAAGCATTGTAATAAGAATTGTAAGTGTTTTTCTTTAGGGAGGGAATGTTGTGGCCTAATGGTTAGAGAGTAGGACTCCCAATCGAAAGGTTGTGAGTTCGAGTCCCGGGCCGGCAGGAATTGTGGGGAACATGTACAGCTCTCTCTCCACCTTCAACTTAGGTGCCCTTGAGCAAGGCATCGAACCCCCAACTGCTCCCCGGGCGCCGCAGCATAAATGGCTGCCCACTGCTCCGGGTGTGTGTTCACAGTGTGTGTGTGCGTTCACTGCTCTGTGTGTGTGCACTTCGGATGGGGTAAAAGCAGAGCATTTCATGTCACATTCACTTTCACTTTCATTTTAGAAAACTATAATTTAAAGCATAATATTGTACTTTTTACTGCACTATGTGTCATATTGAATATCATTTAATACTAAATTATATTAGAAATCTATTACTTTCTTTTACTGAAAAGTAATCCAAAGATTTACTTGAGTACAAGAAAGTAATACATTTCTTTTAATGGTCTTAAGTATTAAAGGTGAAAAACACAACATCTTTAATTTAAGAAATGTAGTGCATTAAAAAGTATGACATTGTGCTTTGTAATGTAGTAAAGTTTTTCAAAGAAAAACACTGATAAATTACAGATACTTTTTAAATTTACTTGAGATAAGTAAAAATACTTCACTACAGTCCACCTCTCAATAAGATACAGTTAACATATCCTTACTGATCCTTTTAATCTTTTGCTGTTTAACTTGTATATACAGTATGTTGCAGTCCTAATGCAATCACGCAACCTACAGACCATGCAGGGTTTTTTATGTGAAGAGATATAATTGCTTTATATGATAAACATATTTAATTTAGGCTTTTATTCACAAATAAACACACATGAATTTTATATGGATTTATTTTATGGCATCTTTATTTCCTTTTTTGTATCTACTATGTTTACATGCTGTCAGTGGAGGGAAAGAAAGGTTTCATGTTTCATTAAAAAATAGGTTAATTTGTGTTTTGAAGATACTAATGAACTACAAGAGAGTGTGTAAATGATTATGATGATGATTTCACTGACAATCTATAAGGAGTTTATAAAGTTGACCTTGCATTCTAATGTATTTTCTCCAAGACTCTTTTTTTTTTTTTTTTTAAGTTAAAGCAAGTTAATCCGAAATTTGAGTGGCTTTTTTTCAATGGCACATAGACGTTAAATTTCTTGGATGACCCTTCTATTCTGAAAAGTTATGCTTTTTATGAAGCCATGCAGTTTTACAGCAATTTTCATTATTAACTGTTATACATTCTTCTTCAAATTTCTATGCAATGCTAAAAGTCTAATTTGGTCAAGATTTGAAGATTTCACTGTGATATACTGAACATTTTCAAATGTCTGACTCTAAAGAGTGAAAAAGCTGTATTTTTTAAAAACAGTAATTCAATTAAATTTAACAGTAAAATTCTGAAGGTGAAGAAATAGCTTTATGTACAATTTTGATGTGTATTTATCTGGATAACTGAATTAGAAATTTGCAAAAAATATAGTTCATCCAAATAGAATTAGTGATATAATTATGTAAAAAAAAGTTATATGTTGTTGAAAGTGAATTTTATAATTTCAGCTGACTATAGAAATTTAATTTTAGTTGAGAAAAAAATAAACTGATTGCTTGTTACAAGCTGAAGCTATTTGCTTGCTTGTTTGTTTGATCCAACAAAACATTTATTGGTTTTGTTTGGAGTTATAAAAAAGAAAATAAGAAAACACAAGGAAAAGACAGAAGGAATTAATGAAAGTAGATGTTGTTGAAAAATCTTATGTGGAACAGCTATTTAATTACATACACAAATATTGTAGGGCTACTAAATCAGAAATCATCCATAGGCACATGTCATACAGGGAATTCAAACTCAAATGCACCAATGACAGCTGTGTTTGCAATTCTAAAGATACAGCAATAATCACTTTGACTGATATTTGTACTTCAGTGTTCATTTGTTCTTCAATACAAGCTGTATGGCTACTGATAAATAAAACTATTTAAAGGCATCCACATTTTGAAAATCCTAAAAATGTGTAGTTTTTGGTCACTAGTTTGACATGTTCACTGACAGCTGATTAATGGCCATTGGCCATTTGTCATCTGATGAAATTCAGGCAGTATCAGAAGATTTTCAGACAGTCCTGCAGTGATGATGAATGTCACCTCCTATGATGAATGTCAAACTGTCTTGTGCCATGATCAGAATTAATAAACTCAGGTGCTCTCTCTTCAAATACTCCAGTATTGCCAGCATTCATATATATTTAATCAGGGCTTGAAATGCACAACTCATTTATTTATTTATTTATATTAAATAACGCCAAAGACCACTAAATCGCCTGCCTGTACTACTATACAGATCCATTCAGAATTGCTAAATCTCTGACGGTCTGACCACCTCATAATCAGCGTTCATTATAAAACACTATTGCTTTTAAGCCAAATACACGCTGAAAATAATAATTTTACTGGACGTGAGTGACTATTCTCTTGACAATCACTTATGAAATCGGCTGAGTTTTCACTAGCCTAGTGCTGTTTTGAACTTACTACTTTAATTCGTTGACAGGATCGTATGGCTTTCAGGAGTTTACGGTTTAAAATTATGTGATCCCAAAAGCCTGTTTCTTTTCATTTTAAGATATTATTTTCATTCTAAAATACTGATTCAAATTAGTAATCAATAATTAATTATTATTCTACTACTCTGCGTGCATCCCCTGACATGCTCTCACGCCCCACACACTCCATTTACATTCCTTAATGTGATTGGTCGAGATGAGAGGTGATTTATATAGTGTTCTTTCATATCATACATGGGATCACCCAGACCCTGGCGCTTTTTTCTGAGTACCGGCAAAGTCAGAAGTGCAGCACAAAAAGTGCAGGTACTCTGAAAGGCTAAAATATTGAAGGTACTGTGGCCCACTTCAAGCACTGCTTTTAATGATAGCCAACAGGGCCGCTACTGGCCAAATGTGTGCCCTAAGCAGGATTGTATTGTTGTGCCCCCCTTCCTCAAATATCATGGAAAAAAAAAAACTACTATAGGGGTCAAAATAGAACTTTAGTAAAAGAATAAAAAAAAAATACCTTATTTACATACATTTGATTATTTACAAATTACAAGTGTAGCTCTGGACATTTACCTATGGCTATGACTTTATTAAGACTCTAATCTATTTTATAATCTCAAGCGTTCAGAAATCATGCAAAAGAAAATTAAGTAGTTTTACTATGATTAAAAACCATGGTTTATTTTTGTAAGGGTTGTGATGTCCACATGTTTTTTTGTTGAAGAAATTATAGGGGCTGTGTCATCTATAAAAAAAAAAAAGGTGGCCAAAAATGAAAGATTACATGAATATTTGAATTTAATGTTTGGCCAATAGCCTAAACAAGGTACTAAAAGCATAGCAGCAGCAATTACCCTTTGGTTCCCTTTTGCAGGCATTTGTAATAACATGGTATTGTTTATTTAGTTTTAGCCTACATTATGCATTTTTACAGTTTTATTAACCAATCATTATTGTCTCATTGTTTTTTATATAATGCATTTTAAGTCATTTTATAGGCTATTGATGGCTTAGTTCTGTTCATTAAAACTCGTTATTAACATCAACAGACAAAAAAGTTTCACAGGAATGTGCCTGTGCCTTGTTATTAACTAAATGATTTGCAATTTATTTTAATACATATAAAAAATGCATAAGGTTGTGCATTGTAGTTGACACCTAAATGAACACATTAGAGTTGTTTTTATGACTGTAAGTCTTTTTCCTCAAATTCTATTGAGCTTTAAATTTGGGTTTGAGTCCATGAGATTGTGAAAAAGTAGCATCATTTACATATGATTTACAGTTTATTTTAATAAATACTTAAATATAAAAGGTGTGCATTATAGATGACACCTAGATTAACAGTTTACAGTTGTTTTATTTAATGTAAGTCATTCATCTCAAATGCTATTGACGTTAGAAATGTGTATATCAATATCGCATGTAACTTTAGAGACGTTCCCTAAATTTGCCAATATCGAATGTCCACCGTCAAGTCAACTTTATGCCGTTTTTTTTACTTTCTGCCATTTTCATCTCTCTGCACCAGGATTGCTGATGTATTTTGCACGGCCATAGATGTTCAGCCATCAATTATGAGCATTCACCCGCATTTTGAATGGATTATAGCCCAAAGCTCGCAAAGTGCGCTTCCTTATTAATCACTAAAAAGCTGTCACACTTTGTTCATCGCGATCTCACAAAGTTCTGTTATGACCAAAGGATCTCTCTACACTGTGCGATCAATCTTTTGTGTGTAGGCTACACGCTGAGTGTTAAAATGATAGGATTCGATTGGGCACGGAATAAAACTGGTTTGTGTTGGAGCCTTTAGGTATGAAGCAGCCATGAGGATGATGAAATTGTTTTCATTTGAGCAAAGTGTTTTTTTTTTTTTTGTATTGAATATGTAATAAATAAATAAATAACGTGGTAACATCTAATTTATTTGATTTTATTCAACCCAAAATATTAACCTAAATCTATGGTTTCTGGGATAGAATGAAATTTAAGAGTTAGCTCAGTCAGATATAGCTCCCTAAGATAACATTTGCAGATTAGCGCTTCTTAATACTAATTCTTAATAGTGTACCATAGATTCTCTCTCTCTCTCTCTCTCTCTCTCTCTCTCTCTCTCTCTCTCTCTCTCTCTCTCTCGCTCTCTCTCTCATCATGTTTTTTTTTTTGGTCATTTTGCAGCCACCCTCCAGTGCCCCAGCCTAACCCGCCTCCCCCTCCCCCAAACACATACACACACTATTTAAAATGTTATTGACATGTCCCTGCCAACAGCGTTACCAAAGGTATATGAAGCAGATAAACTTATTTTTATGTGATTATTATGTTATCATTGTGTCAACAATTGGCAAACAGTCATTATAAATGGGTTCGGATCCCAGGAAACGCAAGAATTGACAAAAATATAAATGCAATGTAGCCTATGCAGTACTATCGCTTTGGACAAAAGTCTCTGCCAAATGCACAGATGTAAATGTAAAAAATTAGCTCTGCATATCAGTCAAATAATCAGTATGTATTGGTAATAATAACATTGCTCAGCTCAAAATGTAAACAGTCATATGAGGTGATTTGCATGGAAGTTGATTGTGACGGATGAAGCCAGTAATGAGAAAGTTGTGAGACGGCAAAGCACAATTTACCTGAAACAAGCACAACTGCAACTTTTGAATGTGTCGCTAGACGACTATTCTGCATAAAACAATCAAAGCCCTCTTCATTGATCAACTTAAATTAATACCAAAACGATATATCAAGCCATTAAAAAGAAATGTTACTCGCAATGGCTCGCTGTTGCAATTTTGTCTGTATATTGTAACTGTTCCTATTCAAATAACCCCAAAATAAATGCATAAAGCATAAAAAATGTAATTATCTATAAAACTTACCTGCAAACGAGGACGGCACACTTTTCACTCCTGCGCCCTGGTGTCACTCAATATCTTTAGGCTGCTTTTAACAGCAGCTTTAAAAAAAAAATACCGAATGTCTTCAGTGTCTTGGCGGTTTACAATCAAATGTATCTGTCGCCACGTTCATAAATGAACTAGTGTGACTAAGAAAGCTTGAAGGACAGCTAGTGATCTGGTCGCTTTAAGGGCATCTCCGATGATCAGCTCTGCGCTCCCGGTGAAGCTCTGAGTCAACAAGTAGCGCGCACAAGAGAACCCTTTCCATCACACTCACAGCTTCTCTCAGCCCGTTCACGCGCTGTCTCACGTCCACGCCACGTCTGCTGCTCCCACTGTCTCACAACACTGAGCGAGACAGCACTGTGTCATCAAACACCAGCACACACATTCTTTTCAGGTTTAATAAGTCGTTTGGTATGCTGTATCGTGGTCATTCAATGTCTTATCCCATGGCTTAAAACATTGGACAAAATATTTAATTTGGGTAGGCCTAATACTTGTTTTAATTTATATTATACAAATATAGACATCCATGAAACATCCAGAGACATCCATGTATGTGTCAAAATACAGGAGATACATATACATACACACACATATATATATATATATATATATATATATATATATATATATATATATATATATATATATATATATATATATTATTTAAGTGGAAGTCATTTGACTAAATGTAAACTTGACTGACTGCTTCATTTCGGGTACTTTCGTTTCTGGAAGAAGACACGCTGAGAGGAATGAGACAGAATTTACCTCAGAAGAAGAACGTGACCTCCTAAACATAGCCTGATGAAAATGCTGATATAAGAAGAAAATTTCAGACAGGACTTTTGCATCTGAACTCTTTAAATACATTAGCAGGCAGAACAAGTTCACTGTTCATAATGCGGGAATATGAATGTATCTCTGAGGGGAACTGACTGTCTTAAGAAAAAGTTTAGATATATAATTGTGTTTACAGCGGTAATCAAGGAAACAGTGCATCGCTTTTGTTCCGTAAGCGCCACCTGCTGACAGAGAGTGAATTAGCATTTTCATTTGGCCCATCTGCTGTTTAGTATGTTTTGTGTAGCCCAATTTTACAAAGCTAAAGTCAGACCAACTAACTATATTCTTCATGCAATCATATTTTCATTTTTTTCTTGTCTTTCGCTTAAAATACATAAAAAAATCATTATTGGGTTCTGCCAAGAAAAAAACTAGGATCAGTGCATCCCTAAATTTATAAATGTTTTGAAATGAAAAACTTAAGATTTAAATGTTAGTATTGTAGCTGCCTTTGGATGATAAAGTTCTCTATTTAAATAGATAGATGAGTTAATGTCAGTTTAGTTATTTATTTTGCAACTGTCTTATTTATTCTATATGTATATATATTTGTATTATGCCATAAAGCTATGCAGTTTCTGTGTGTGAATGATTGTTGGTGGAATTGGCTGCGATGCAAGGAGCACCAGCTAAAATCTTGCCAGGGCAACAAATCAGTTAGGGCCGGCCCTGGCTGAAACACCAGAGTTTTGTTGTTCAGTGTGCGCACTCGCTGCTGAATTCTGCCCTCTCCCAAATTTTCTCCTCATAAACCACACAGTGCAGATGTACATGTGATGTATATATAACAGATTTATTAATCATAGCTTCAATGATTATAATGGGATTTAAAAAAAAAAAAAGAAAGTCTATAAAATTGCTCTAGGTGGAAGTCAGTGATTGTTTGGCTGTTGTTTTAACAACCGAGTAAATGTAAGAATTAGCCTATAATTAGTAACTCTCTCTCCACACACACACACACACACACACACTCCAAATCTTCCAATCCTACTGTATGATACTGTATGTGTACACATTGAACACAGCTGTTCAGTTGACTCATTTGGGGCCAAATTTCTTTTTATTTTTGATACATTTGTATTTTTGAAAGAGGCCTATACAAAATATGTATATATGTTATTTTGATGAATTTGTCTTTTATCAGATTTATCAATTGATATAATTTCTATTTGTGCTGGTCAGTTATGAACAACAACAAGTTTTTCTTTTCATAAAACTTGAGAGCCCTGTAAATATATTAGCACCCACACCAGTGGACAATATTGTCTGTTTATTCTAAGCTCACGCTCCTCTGCCTCTTTAAATTCTTGAGCTAATTATAGCAGAATGGATTCTGATTGGGTGTCAATGTTTTTATTGTTCATCAGCTGGAAAAAATAATAATTCTGAAAGTGATTCCAGTGGTACAATTTCTTTGTGCTTTTGTCGTTATAGCTGGGATGTGGTCTCTGTTAGAACTATACCTTTATCGTACGCTTTATAGTTATCATCTTTACACTGTTAAGCTGCCTTTCCACTGTCTCTGACATTTGGATATGCATTTCTCCCCCTTGCCACAGTTGCACAGAACTTTCAAACTGGTCATGAAGCAACCATTAACCTTGTCTTATTCACCATGGTAAAATTTATAATTTTAAAGGGGTCCTGAACTGAAAAATCTATTTTCCCTTGATCTTTTGACATATGCCTAACAGGTCAATGTTCTATAAAAACATCAGGTCTGGTCAAATCTTTCTCATTAGTTTAAAAACAGCTTTTACTGAAACCAAGCTCAAACTCGTTTTGGAATGTGCCACTTTATGACATAGTAGTGTCGCTAAGCACCGCCCCCACAGGAGATGATCAACATCTGCTTCTACATCACTGTCTATTTAGCTGTTAGATATATAATGAGTGTTTATACATTTTTAACCCAAATTACCTTTGTTTCAGAGTATGTCACAGAAGTGTAATAGTGACGTTTGCAGAATCACAGAACCCTTATGTCACAGCAGTCTCAGGACAGCAGCGCCAGGCCGGAAGTGGGCAGAGTTAAGTTATATATATATTCGTACACATTATCACACATAAATATTAAAATACAACAAAAATAAAACTAAATAAAAGGCCCCTTTTGTCCATGCACTCATGGAGTAAAATGTCCATGTCATCCTTGAACTGGAATTGGAACACAAAAGGCTCTTTGGCCAGTTGTTTGTCATCAGGCATTTTGGCCTGTGAAAGCTGAAAAAGAGCTTTCTTCTGTTCTTCCTCTTTCAGTTCGAGGAAACTCAACTCTTCCACAACTCTGCCATCCAGCTGCAGTGTGGAGGTCTTTTGGTATCCTTGGCTCCTGAATGAGGTGAACAAACAAATGGAATGAAGTGTTGGAAATATATTCAACAATACTGTGCATTCAGTAACTTATAATAAAAAACTAATGTGTTTTGTCAGGATGTAGCTATCAAGTAAAATTATTATCAAACTGGCAAATAAGGAAAAGCAAATAATGATCTATCATCAAATTATTTGAATCCAAATTATCTTTTTAAACTGATTTACAGCTGTGAAATCAAATAGCATCTCAAAGACCAAGTACTGTACAGAGCATACTGTAAAGAAATAATAACAATTCAATACAGAGGTCAAGGAAAGCACTTTTGTTGTTCCATTCTAATGAAAACAAAGTTAGACAGACACACATGTACATTAATTAAAAGCCAGCCAACATTTGTGGAACATTCTAAAATAATAAAATACCATTCAGTTATTCCTGGAAAGGATATGACAACACCCCATTTGTATTAGCACATTTGTTTTATGAAAGCCTCGTAAATATAACCATGTATTTGATCATCTTCCATTTTCCTGGGATCATTCTTCAAGTCATTTTACTGCAACAAAGAGTGGAAACTCTTGCAACAAGTGCTGCATTGCTACACATGAGGTAACACGGATCCATTCTTAATTGTAAATCTAAAATCCACATAACACATAGCTCAGAGTCAGACAATCTAACCAAATTAACAACATACCACAATCAACCAAGTAAAATCACAAACCATAAATGTGTACGGTAAGTGAGAATCCATTTGTAAAATGTCAGCAGTCGCGATAAAATGACTTCATCACAAGACTCATTTACAAAGAGCTTGGAGCTACATTTAAATAGATTAAGCATGAATTAATCAAAGACCAATTAAATACTCTTATTTAATCCCATGCCCACTTTCGGCCTGAGGCTGCTAACCTGTGCTGCTGTCCTGAGACTGCTGTGACGTAAGGGTTCTGAGGTTTTGCAGCTAGATATATCTCACAGTGTCCATCTGTCCATCATTTTATTTTAATAATTGAAACTGTGAGCTAATCATAGCAGTGGGTGTTTACTTGAGTCTGCAAAGAGGTTCAAAAACAGGACAAAAATAGACCATTTAAATTATGATGTTTTTTTTTAATGCAAAATCATACTAACATTATAAGTGTACGTCAGAGAACATTATAAAATAATAAAAAATGCAGTTCATGACCCCTTTAATGAATATAATGAATGTATTATATCAATACAAAACAAATGACACCCAAAATAAAAACAGTAGGTTTCTATGATCAACGTACCTTTCTGCCATAATTATTCTAAAGCGCCATTTTACAGAAATAATGCTTAATGATGTTAAAGCAGATAAAACTGGTCATTTTGACCTTGCGCTCATAGTTTTGATTAAATACATCACATCTGGTCAGGCAGGTGCATATGGTCTAGCTGCAAAAAGTTCAAGTTATTTTTCAGAGAAACAAGTATATGTGAACTTAACATGTTTCCTAAATATTTGCAAATGTATTATGGAGTTCTTATGCTTTAGTGCAGTCCAAAAAAAGACATACAGCACCTTTAAGTACCAATTGCTGTTTCAAAGCTGTTTATTTCATTTAGCACACCTTTGAATTTAGCATTGAAGAAGAATCTATTCAGTATTTTTGACAATTGTTAACTGAACCGTGCGTCAGCTCGTTTCCAGTGTTTTGCTTTAAACAAGTCGTACATTCTCTTATTCATGCAATTTAACACTCTACTGTAAAAAAAAAAAAAACTATCTGTTTCTATTTATGTTAATCTAATGCTAAATTTCAAGTTGTGATTAAGTTAAGCCAGAACAGGCTCTAGCACTCTAGAGAATATGCAATTTTATGAATGAATGGATGAAGTTAAATTATGATAATGTCTTACAGTGATCTGTGAATTTGTGCTAATCTCCATTCTATTCTGCAGTTTTTTGTAAATCAAGTAGGTTAATGTTGAGATGAAGTGTCAGCATATTACTGAAAGTTTGCTAGAAGTGCTTTCTTAAAACTGTAATGCACACATGCTCATTTTTTAAAAAGTAACCTTGCAAATGACACTGCATAATACAAATTACTCATGTTTGCTGCTCCCAAATACACAGCTCTTAAAGAGAGAACAAGTATTGTGTGCTTTGCAGACAAGCAGTGCACTGATTCTTTTCTGCCGTTTAATTAGTAATTTAAAAACCTCTCTATATATTAATTAAACAAGCCTTTCACCTTCCACATGCCTTCAGAATTTCCTCTCTCATCCATCCTTTCAAAAATGAAATCTTATTGGATTCTATTAGACTTTAGTCTACAAGTCGGTTTGGCAGAATTCTCTGCTTTAAAGGATTAGTGCAGCCACAAAAAATCATTTCAGAAGACTCCCTATAGCCACAGTGACCTTGCTTCTTCTTTTTTTTTTTTTTTTTTGATAGACACTCACAATGAATCCTTCTAACTAATTTAACCCTGTCTTTCATCAGACATTACAAGGAACGATTTTCAATAACACCTGAAAACAGTTGAGATGCTAATGGACTCTTTCAAAGTTTTCTGCTAAGAAAATGTTGAACAAACAATGTCAGTTACATGTAAGAAAGTGTCTGGAACAGTTGTGTGATATTTGTGTGATTTTAGGGACTAAACTCACCTGAAAGCAGTGAAAACAGCAGCAAGAGATTTCCATGGCAACTCCCTCATAAACCTTTAGAATTAGAACACCACATAAACAACTTCAAATCACATTAAATATTTATTAAGTCACAAATTTGAAACTCTGATTTTGTAGTTCTATGACCGATACATAAGTGCAAAAAAGATAGTGGGACAAAGTGGCACTTTTATATTTTAAGATTTTGTATCACTCTGCCTTTTTATTTCATTTTAAAATAAAGTATTGCTTTTTTTTATATATTAAACTTAAATAACAAGCCTAATTATGTTTTGAGTCATGCAAAACAGCATTAAAATAGATAATATATATAAAAGGATCTACTAGTCTTTTTTCATTAATAAACACCACAACACTATGTATACTATATCTCCGAATTAATACTTTTTATTACACTCTAATTGAATGCAACTTATAGAAATTGAGTCTGGAATGAGTTCTGGACCAGACAGGAAATTTTAGCTCACTAGATATCACTTTCCAGAAACAAAATTATTTACAACATAATGAGTGTGAATAAATATTAAATAGTCTAAAGAACTTTTCTGTGCTACAAAGAACCTTTTGTGCAATGGAAGGGTTCTTTGGATATTAAAGGTACTTCATGGAACCATATCCAAAGAACCATTTTACAACCTTTTTTTTTAAAGAGTGTAGCATAATAAATGCATCGGGTGTTTGATTCCAGTTCTCCCTTAGCTCGCTCTGCCAGTTAAAGTGCTCAGAGTGCAATAGCCCTTGCTGACAAACTGGTACACGTCACCTCTTGCTGTTCAAGACAAAGGCGCCACACTCAGCAATCAAATAGGTTCTTATTTATCCTTTTGAAAGGTGAGCACTTATATGACAAAAAATAAAAATCTCAGTCTGTTATACAACAGCAGCCACTTCAGAGATAAACACATCTATCAGGCAAACTAGCTCAATTAATCAAACTTGACATGAGTAGATTTTGGTCTGAATTGGCCTTGATTACAGAATTACAGAATTAAAATTTAGGGTGGTTATGACAGCTGACTGTGAAGTTAGTTTAGTTGTTTTAAAGGGATATTTCACCTCAAAATGAAAATACATGCAATGGTTTGTTCCAAGCCCACATGCTGTTTTTTCTTCATTGAATACAAAATGGCAATCTCTGAAAAAACTGGCTTGCCAGTTCAAATGAATAATGAGATCTGAAAGTGAAGCAGAGGTGAGAATTTTCAGTAAAATATCACTTTGGTCTGTTCAAATGTTCGTATTCTGTATTCCACAGAAGGGGGGAAAAAGATAATTAAAGATAATGTAGAGTTGGAGAGACATGAGGGAGAATATAATTACAAAATCAACTATTTATGCACTATTCTTCTAACATTTACAAAATGAAGGTCTTTTACAAAGGTACTCTTTTCCCCAAAACCAAGCAAAGATTAGTTTAGCAAAACTACAGCTTTCCTCTATGGCAAGCTGTACTGACATGGCTACATTTGGTGGAGTGTCTACAAATATTTGATCTGTGTTGATCAAGATTTTGAAATTGATTTGGAAATTTGGTATTTGATCTCATTGTTCACAGTTAATTTTTGTACTTGTTGATCCTGAAGTAACATTTTAATCAACCAATCAGAATAGAGATGAACATTTTCAGGAAATATCTGTTTTAGGTTTACAACCAGGTCTAGGTGCTTCTACACTCTTTTTAATCAGCTATTATTTCCCACTGATTTCAGGAATAAAATATTGGTAGGGTTAGGTTTAGGGGTAGGAATTAGGTAAATTCTATATTTTCGGACTTTAATGTCTATTCAGGAACATGTCTTACTTGGCAAAATCACGACGACCCCTAATGTTCTTTCTTACAATTCCTGCTTTATTTAAATGTTGCTGTTTTATTGGAGTAATTACCATTAAGGTTAAAATAAATAAATAAATATTGCTTACAGGAATAGTTCACACAAAAATCTTGTAGTCATCCTAAACCCCATAATCCCACTAGACTGGGAATCTAGTTGTAAAATGTACTTTTTTTGGTGCTTTTATGGTCATTTTTGAAAAAGAAAAAAGAATTGATGATACAAGAAGAGTAAATATATAAAAAGTAAACTCTACTTCAACCAAATGAATTGAAACACGCACAAGGTGTGTTTTTTATTTATTTTAATAATGTTTTGTAAATGTAATCTTTATATATTATATTATATTGTAAATCTACAGTACTATGGAATTTTGTAGATGCAACATTGTTTTATTATAGAAGAAATTCATGAGATGTATTGTTGATATAGATGCTGCATCTATTGGATCCAACATGTTCTTAACGTTTTAAGTTTCCCATTCAGAATTATGCTCTTTCTGACATGACTTGAATGCACCATGGTCCACAACCCTTAAGAAAAAATAGGGAAGAGAGGAATGAAGTTACCTTCGGTTGCCTGAGCCTCTAAAGGTAGTGAGGGAGTCTCTGTGGTGATTTTGGCTAAAGTTAGTCACAATAATATATCTCAAATTATAACACAAACGTTTGTTTAGTCTTTTGCAGAACTGTGAAAAATACCTTTCATTTTTTCGGATGTGGCTGGACAATAGGAAATAGACTAAACTTTTACAGCAACAGGAGTTTTTATGCTAAGATGTAGCTCTCGTGATATTTTGTTTTCAGATTCAGGAGTTTGGTTGAGTGGGCCCATGACTGATTATTATTATTATTATTTTTTTTACTGTTTTATTTTAAGCTTTAGACACTCGTTCCTTGCATCAGAACCTTTATGGCACACATATAAAAACTTATGCAATTATTGGTAAATTGTGTCTGGACACTCCTGAAAACACTATTATAGTTACTGGTCTAATTGGAACACTTTTACCAGCAGTTTTTCTATTATATGTTGGATTGGAAATTATTAAAGCAAAACTTAACAGAACGCCATAATGAAACGATTATTAAATTGTGATCCAAATAACTTAAACAGCTGAACTTTGATTGAGATATGATAGGGATTAATTTAAGATGTGCACAACAAGCAACACTTGTTAACAATGTTAGAACTGATATGATAGTCTTAGCTCTGAATCTGATCTTGCTAGTATGTAAATCATGTTCTTTAGAACCAAATCAGGTCACAATTCAGCACATCTTATTGGTTCAAAGCTTGTAAACGCCCTATATATTATATTGTATGCTATATATAAAAATACGTGGCTTATTTTAAACAGGTTAGGAATATGAGTTTGAATAAGTTTGCCAGAATTTAGATTTTTGGGGTGAATGAATACTTTAAAGAGCTTCACTCATTGAAAAAACTAATTTCTCCCTAAAAACTGAAAATTGATCTTAAAAGTGGCTTAAGATAGAGGAATCAAGGATTGCTGCAAGCGAGCTGGCAATAACATAGGCTAAATCACGGTCACAGTGTGGTGTGGGAGAGAAGCACGTAAATGAAGCAGAGGATGATACAAAGTCTTTGATTTTCCACAAAGGGGTAATCCATAAGGTGCAGGCAGAAACATGTACACATCGATGAGACCGGACAACCAAACACTGAACAGAATTCAACTTATAAGGGGAACATAAAGAGGGTAATTGACAAGACATACCTGAACATAATGACACAATTAACATGAGACAGAAACTACATCACTAGGGCTGTGCAAAAAATCGAATGCGATTTTCATGCACATCTCATCACATCACACACAGAAAATGAGGAATGAGTTCAGGGGTGTGACATCACTCCCCCCTCCAGGACAGAGGACGGATGGAGGGAGGACCCAGGAGGAACCCGGAGCAGAAGGAACCATGGTGGAGACAGGCGGAGGCGGGGATCCGGAAGGCCACGGTGGAGCCGAAGCAACCGAGGACTGAGGTAGGGTTGGAGAGCAGGAGGAGCCAAACAGAGCCAGAGGGATGGAGGGACGTGGTGAAGCTGGAGGAGTGGAATCCCGAAGCAGTGGATGAGAGGAGGGAGCTAGGAGCCATGGTGGAGCAGCTGGGTCAAAGGGCCGAGGCGGAGTCCGGGACTCAGAGGCTGGAGGCAGAGACGGAGGATCCTCCAGCCATGAAACCGATGGAGAGTGGCAGACCCGCGATGAATCCAGCACACAGATGGTGGGCTGACAGGTGACAGTGGTGGAGAACCAGAGATGACAGGAGAAGGCAGTAGAGGGAGGGTGGGTTGGAAATCCAAACAGACATCTAGTTCCAGGCAGACAGATCGTTCAGGGCTGACATAGAGTTCATATGCAGGTGGGAGAAGAGGGTTCATGTCTGCATATATAGCCAGAATAAATTAGATCCTCATTACTGCTCACCCTCAGCCATGATGCAGTGAGCAGAGCTTCCTTCCTTACTCTCTCTGTCCATGACACTCTCCACCATGGCGAGCTCTGTTGCCTGTTCTCGCAACTGGTCTGATGTTGCCTCTTCTGGCATTGCGGTGATCCTCAGCCCTATTGCCGTCAGTGGCGATGGCTCGCTGGTTGCGGCAGGCTCTGGGTCAGGCTTCTGCTCGAGCAGCAGGAAGAAGTTGGACTGGGCTCTGGGTCCGGAGTGGGGCTGGTGTCGTCTGTGATGTCCACAGTCAGAGGCGATCCACAGGACATCAGCACCCACTCCACAAAGGTGGCAAAATACCCCTGAGGACCATCTCCGGATAAGTGAAAAAAAAAAATGTGAAAGTGACATGACATTGAGCCAAGTATGGTGACCCATACTCAGAATTCATGCTCTGCATTAAACACATCCAAAGTGCACACACACAGAGCAGTGGGCAGCCATTTATGATGTGGCACCCAGGGAGCAGTTGGGGGTTTGATGCCTTGCTCAAGGGCAGTAAGGTCATGGTATTGCCAGCCCGAGATTCAAACCCACAACCCTGGGGTTAGGAGTCAAACTCTAACCACTGGGCCACGACTTCCCACAACTGCCACAACTGCGCTCTGCACTTGTCATTCCGCCGGTTTTGTAGAAAGTGCAGAGGCAGTAGTCCAGGTAGTGGATATGGTTGCCGATTTCCATAAATAGTCTTGTATGATCATTGAGGGAAAGGTTCTTCTAATCCAGCAGGAGGAAGACAGCAGGATCATCCATAACATAAAACAAAACCTGACAAAAAGAAAAACCCAAAATGCGGGGAAACACCACTTTACTTTTCACGGTCCAGTCTTCTGTCACACTGTGGTGCGGGAGAGAAGAGAAAATGAGGCAGAGGATGATACAATGTCTTTAATAATCCACATGGGGTAATCCATATGGTAAAGGCAGAAACACACGTACACATCGACGAGACCGGACAACCAAACACTGAATAGATGCAACTTCTAAGGGGAGCGAAAGAGGGTAATTGACACACCTGAAAATAATGAAACAATTCAAATGAAACTAGGTCACACAGAGAACATGAGGAATAAAAATACAACCTAACGAGTCCAGGGCATGACAATCACAAGTTATTTATGCTGTGCTGTGCTTCTCCAAAGCATTTTTTTTTCTAGCAGAATAATATGGTGAATATGAGGATTTCATGTATATATCACTGGTGATCATGTAAATGTAATTTATTTTATATTAATTAAAAATTAATGTTAGGTTTTCATCCAGTAAATAAATATAATATAGTTAATTTGTTTAAATAATGCCACAGTCTTTGAAAATACATGGGTTTGTCTTCTTTATTTATCTTGCTTTTGTGATTTAGTACAAAGTTATTCTTGGATGTTCAGCCCATCTGAAGGCGTGAAATAATAATTAAAGTTTGTTCTGAGAAATAAAAATAAAAATATTTATTCATATATATTTATATATATATATATATATATTTTTTTTTTTATTTATTTTTTTTTTTTATCAGTCTTCGATGATGAAAGGACTTTCGTTAGCTTTGGTTGACTGCTCCCTGATTGCTAATTTTCTGTTCAAATAATTTTTTTCAAGTTTTAAACTGTGCTGGAAAATAGGTAGCACTGAACTGAGATATCAGCATTAATATTTAATGGTGAACCACTAAGAAGTTAAACTTTTATCCATTGTTCTTTGAGTAATAGATACTAAGAACAGTCAATGTGTCTGCATCTTCATTAAAATCATATTGAATCAAGGGTTGAGTGAACTGTTACATCCCTACCTCCCAGCATGCATTGCAGCATGACCATCTTATGTAGTTATTGTTATAGGCTTATTGTTTTGCTCTGTGCTGACTATGCTGTTGTTGTTTTTGTCATCAGTTATTTGATGCTTGTGAGGTGATGTTAAAGTTGTTGAAGGGGAGTTGTGGCCTAATGGTTAGAGGGTTGGACTCCCAATCGAAGGGTTGTGAGTTCTAGTCTCGGGCCGGACGGAATTGTGGGTGGGGGTAGTGCATGAACAGCTCTCTCTCCACCTTCAATACCACGACTTAGGTGACCTTGAGCAAGGCATCGAACCCACAACTGCTCCCCGGGCGAACCACAACTGCTCCCCGGGCTCCGCAGCATAAATGGCTGCCCACTGCTCCGGATGTGTGCTCACAGTGTGTGTGTGTGTGTGTGTGTGTGTTCACTGCTCTGTGTTAAATGCAGTGCACAAATTCTGAGTATGGGTCACCATACTTGGCTGAATGTCACTTTCACTTTCACTTCACTTCATTATCACTGTGATTTATCTTAGTCAGTTAAAGGAAGGATAGGTGATTTGGTTAAAAAAATTGTTATGCTGGTTGAAATTCTTTTTTCATAGCAGTCACTAAGTTAAGTGGTCTATATGCATTTATACCATCAGTGGAAGGCATAGGACCATAAAATGTTTGTCCAATACCTTGGTCTGAGGGCTATGATAGGCTGTTGTACCTGCCTGTCAATGTTTGCATTCCTCCACGCACCCTGTTTGTGCAGACATGATTTGACATCATTGTCTTCCATTACGCTGTTCATAGTTTTCACATGACATCCCACCCTTACAGGTATGCCCACATAGAGAGCAAAACAAGGCTGCCAGCTATTTTTACGAGGTTTCCACGAAGTAGTAATGTAGTAAGACAGTGATATTTAAAGACCAAATTCAGTTTATTGATAATGCATACTTTTTACAAGTAGATGAACCAGAATATAAATAGTGTTCATATTATGGGCTCATTGCTTGCCTGAATAAAGCATGCATCATCAATAAGCTGTGCACTGAATTTAATCTTTTAATATCACTGTTTTGAGGATTTTATGATTTCTTTAGCTTGCTATCATTAGCCTCTCTGATATCGCCTACCCTACCTTTTAAAATGATTACATTCATTATCAAACAGGTGGATGTAGCTGATATGAATGAATCACAATTGACACAAATTACATCAATTTATAATCTCCAGCTGCTGAGGATTGTTTGCTTTTAACCTAAATGCTGTCATTTTAGCAGTCCTTGCCCAAAATATTTAATTTATATATTTATTAGATTAACATTTTTAAACCATTCTCATACATATTATGGCATAAAGCATAATACAGAAGCAGTCATTTCACTCTATTATCAACAATCTATTCCATGGATAAATATTTTTAAATAATTGCTCTTGTTAATGAGCAGTGGGCATAAATAAAAACAAGTAGTATAATACTCTTCTATGCTTGGTTGCTGACAGGTTCTTCTTAGTGGATGATTAGCAGAGGCTAACTGGTGAGTTGATGCCTGACTTTTGAAAACTGCCCCTTCAAGATTATGGATATCAGGGATTCTTTCCCTTCCACACACCCTGGGTACATCCGTGGCTTTGAACAAAGGCAAAAGCAGAGGTTTCTTTGGTGATATGCCTCAGAGACACTTGTATTTGTAATGAATAAACAAATGAAAAAAGGGATTATAGCGACCACAGGGGTGGTGTTGGTGCAGTGGATAAGACACATGCCTTTGGTGTGAGAGACCCGGTTTCGAATCCACTGTGAGACACCAATGTGTCCCTGAGCAAGACACTTAACCCCTAGTTGCTCCAGAGGCGTGCGACCTCTGACATATATAGCAATTGTAAGTCGCTTTGGATAAAAGCGTCAGCTAAATGAATAAATGTAAAGTGTGGAATAGAAAGGGTATTTGAACTTGGTGGGAGGTGGAGAGTAAAGGTTCGACTTTGCCCAGCTTGTCCATGCAGAGTTAAAAAAAAAATCCTAATCATGAAATTGAAATTAGTCCAATGACTATAATTTAACTTTACAGATTTAAACCTACAACAACAATAATAATTATTATCTTTGGTTGGTTGTGTTTAAATTTATTGCTATATTGGCTTTACAGACTATTACAAGGAAGCAGAAATGCGAGGAGTCAGGATTTGACTGGTCCAGTTTGCCCATGCTGGTAGATGTTGTAACTGCACTCTCTGACAGCCATTTAAAGGTGTTATTGTACTAGATTCTGATTTATTTAAAAATAATTTGGCTTTTAAAAGTGTGAGATGTACTTAGATACCAAAGCTCAGCATGTGAGGAAATAGGACTACGATCTTGAGGTGCCATCAAACAGTCAGGTCTCGTCATAATGTCATTTTCCTGCAGCTTGAATTAGGTACATTTAATATTCATATTTCCGTTGGGTCCTGTGCCAGCCGAGAAAAAATGGTAATGCTAACAGCTTGCTTTCTCTATGTAATAAACACCTCCTTCATGTAAAACCACAAGCAGAATTCAATTCACGTAGGACGACCATCTGCCCCTGCCTGGTTTGGGAGACAAATAATGCATTACAAGTCGTGTCGTTCTGATCTTGTTAAGTCTGTGCTACACTTGTTGATCACTCTGAAACACTCTGTAGCATAAACACAAAAATGGAAGAGAATGTTTTCATGAAAGTGTTTGGCTATGGAGAGCCTGAATGATTGATACATTACACATCAAGTTGTACTCTTAGGGGTCTACTTACAAAATATTGGTGTGATGCTATGGCAAATTGCTGAAGTGTGGCGGCCGTTTGGGAAATATATTCTGTCCAACTGAAAAGTCAAACATTTACACGCTGGCATGAAGAAAAGTGGGAAAAAATGAATGAAAATGAAGTAGATCAAACATCAAATTGCTTTTTAAGTGTTGTGATATTATTATTAAACTTATAATAATAATGTCATTGGATAGCAGTTCTAAAACGCAAGGTTATTAATAACAATAGTAAAAGTATTTTAAACACACACACACAATTTAATGAAAAAAATGAACATGGTTGAAATCTGTTTGAAAGGTTGAAGGAAGTTGAAAACATTTATTAAACGAAATAAAAATCAAAGCATGTTCAGGAAAGTCTAAATTGTACAAAATTGTCAAATAAAATTGCAAAAAGCAGCTCAAAGACCTCAAGAGGGTCTTCTTTTGAGTTTGATACCGTTTGGTACTGATCTTGGTACCAAATCAGTACTGACATTTTTACAATATGACGATACCATAATTTCCCCCTAGCTTTTTGAGAGCTGTTGAGTGGATTCTTAAACACCTCTGACATGTTCCTGGATCACCGTTGTTTGTTTATCCTGGACAAAATATCTGTCTAAAAACATAGCGTAGACCTATCCTTATCCCTACCCCTAAACCTAGCCATGATTTATCCCTAAAATCAGAGGGAAATGACAGCTGAATAGCAGGTGTAGAAGCACCTAACCCTTGTTGTAAGCCTAAATCTGACATTGGTTGATTGGAATGTTGTTCCAGGATCAAAAAGGATATTGATCTAGGAACATGTTGTACTTGGTGAAATCACATTCACTGTTTGGGTCTTGAAAGCAGGTGTCTATCAGCAGATCCATCTAACAGTGGATAGATTAGGGATCCACTGCTAGACGGCTGCATTCAAACACTCCCATGTGAAGCTGTTCTCAGTGAAGAGTGGAAAAGATGTGTAAGATTGGTATCATAACATTTCTTAAATTTCACTTCTGACGTCTGTACTTTTGACAACACTTGTTGGAGCTAAACTCTGCAGGACAGTGGATCTCTAAGACCAGAGTTAATCCTTAATTCAACTGTATGTAATTTTGTGTATTTTTGGACTTTGGAGCCCCTACAGATAAGTGAATGGAGTGAAGCACTGCTTCAAGTCAAACAAACTCGTTAGAGCAGGTGCGGCCATTTGTAAATTGAATGTGTCTGGCTTCTGGTCTCATCCGCTTCCAGTTATTTTTAGTTGAACAAAACAGCTGGATTTGCCTCTTGATATTGCAAACTGGTGTTTCTTACCATATTATCTTAATGTATTATCTTTAGTAATAAACACTGTTCATAATTAGCACTAACAATTTTATTGCGTTTATTGCACTTTGCTATTCTTTTCGTCATTTCCACTACCACAGCTAATGAAGCAGAAGTCATGCACATTCACAGAAAACAGATACTTAAGCACTGAAAATAATGCATGGCAACAACACTGCCTGATATAGTCTATAGAAAGCAGTTAAATGCTGCTATCGGAATGAGACTTTGATAGTTAAGATATATCACATCATCCCTCACCGCTGACAGAGAAGGCTACACTAACATATGGTGAGCAGTGCAATCCTGCATCCCAATGTTCATACTATCCATCCTAAATAGTATGAGATTAAAATAAGTGTGTCCTAAAGCATAGTATGTTGAAAAGAGTAAATAAAAAAGTCCCCAGATGGTCTACTATTTCAGGTAGATTTTTGAAGTGTGGATCAGTGCAACTTCTGATTGCTAATATTAGTCACAATAAGTCCATTGCGCTTTGACAAATGATTCGGATCAGAACTACAAACATAATTAAAAAGCATCAAATCTACAAACATGATGGACATGTGCGACTGATGATTAAGTAGAAAGGTTTAGATAAAGGGGTTTGAGTTACTAATAATCAACATTTAACCTGTTAATTTTTATTTTTATTTTATAAGTTAAGTTCTCTGCATGAAGACCCACAGCTAGCAGATCAACGTGCTACTTAATTTCTCTCCAGTATGGTAGGAAGTTAAATGAAATGAAATGTGGAGGATGTTAACTGTGACAGGATGATTGACAGACCAGTTACTTTTTCATTGGGGAGGTATTGCCTTTTCATGTCTTATCTTATGCATTTTTTATTTTATCAGACAATGATTTTTTTTTGTGTGCAGATTAACATCTTAAAAGGGAGAGCTGGGTCTTAAAGGTCCGCATTTCAGTCACTATTGGATATTCATCCTGTTGTGTGACAACAGAAACAGTAAAATATATAAATAAAATCCATTGAGAATTTGGCTGCATTAAAATATAGTATGAGCACAGAGGCAAATGTAACAGGCAATACGATGGCCGCCACATGTGCATGTTACACGTAGGGTGTCCCATTCATCATTTTAGCGTTCAAAATGGTGCTCGCAAGCACCCCCTTTGTGGTTGTTATGCTCACCAAAATCTACATTGAGACATTTTTAGTTCACAAGATATTGGTTTCAGGACAAGAAGTTATGTTAAAATACAATATTAATCTCTCACCAAAAAAAAAAAAATATTTTTTTAAAATGAAAAAAGCATTTCAATTAAGAAATACATCATTAAATGCAAAACGTCTGGCTGTGCTTAAATTTTTGTACCCTTTAAGCACACATCATGTTTCATTAAAATGTTTTGTTTATTTTAAACAACCTTTTTAAAGAATAATTGAAAAATATATTTTTTTGAAGGTACAAAGTCTATCACGAAAAACAGAACACAAAAATCAAGCAACAAGGCATTCAATTTGATCAGTTATATATTCATAGTGAAGAGTCATTAAAGCACATCAATACTAGTCTGTGTTCAGCAAAAATCAAATAAACCAGTAAAACGTTTAATTAATAGTGATGAACACAGAAACTAGCCTCATCATGAAGCCTCTTATTAAATGTATGTCAACTTATCTATAGTCTCTTGAGGCTGAATACTCCACACCGATTTTCCAGCAATTAACAGTCTGGAGAAGTTGATGCTAGTTGGCAAAGGTCAGAGTCAGTCTGTAGATTTGAGTTGACAGAATCCATAGAAAATCCATTAACTTGACTAACAACCAGGGACGTGCACAAACATTTTGAGGGGCAGGGGCTCAAGTGGAAAAGAGGGCACTTCCCATATATATTTTATTTTCTGTGATTTTAACGATAACAATAATTAGATGATATTTTGCTGAGTGTGTTATTGTGCTGATATCTTAAGAACTACAGTGGATAGCGGACTCCTTTAAAGTTTTTTTTTTTTTTTTTTTCATATTGTCAATAGGTTTAAATTGATTTTGATATTTTACAGGCATTTATAAAGCCCTTTCTAAAGTGTGCATCATCTTTTCAGTTTTAAATTCTTAAATTTAATCATTCAACTGAGTAATTAATAATATAAGTATATATTAATAATATAAGAATAATAAGTAATCTGGGCTCTTACAAAGCAAATAAAATAAGTATTGACAAAATTCCTCTTTGCATTGCAGAGAAAAAACAGAAGTTGCATAAGAAGATGCATTTAGATGCAGTAACACACTGTTTAATGCAGAACATGAATGCATTTAACCTGCAGTTACTAATGCATTAATACTGTTTCTATATTTTAAACATAAAACGTTAAATACTGATATTTGAAAAAAAAAAATAGATTAAATGAAAAGATACTTTATATGTGAAATTAAAAAAACTATAAACTAAACTAAACTAAACTAAGAGAATTGCATAAATAAATAATTAAATTCATTCAATTACAGAGTTCCACAAAAGCACCGATTCAAGCTGCTGCTTATCAACAACCATCATGGATTAAAGCCTGGGTGAGATACTCACTTATTACACAAAACATCCTAAGGCATCTGCAGACTCATTGAAAACCAATTAACAGCATTATTTATTTCATTTTATTGATTTTAAGACATTTCTCTTCCATAGTGCATTTCTCCGCATTGAATAGCTCAATCTGTTGAAGAGCTCAAAATGTCAATGACTATCTAAAGTCTGATCGAAATCACATCTGCTTGTTCTCATTGCGACACAGATACATCTTACCTTATTCTTTCACATGCTCATTTCCCCTGACCAACCTGCTTATCTAAACGCAAATTCAAGCTGTGTATTTTTGCCATTGATGTGTAGCTCTATGCAGTTCAAAATAATATTTGAGTTGTAAAACATGAGACAAAACTTGACAAAGTAGTTTACGTTACAGGATATTATTACTTTTGATTGTAGGCTTTGACACAAATTTCATAATTTGATTATCTTTCACAAACTTCTGATTTGATTTGATCATCAATATAATATATTATATACTGTATAAGGTATATTACATGGCAAATTTTCTCAAGGAAATAGTCTGTTGGTACTACATTATTATAATGTTGAAGGTTAAAATTGACTCATTTCTTTAAAATTACACTTTTAATTTTTTTTTTTTTTTTTTTTTTTTTTAACTGAACAGAAGTCCAAAATGGAAACATTAGCATGGTATACCAAATACATTAAATTTTAAGAAACCCTAGTTACAGATAAATTTTCCTGATACATAGATTAGAGGAGATCACAGTGGTAACATCCGATGAGTAAATTAAGAGTTACAATTATGTAATGAAGTATAAGACCCAGTTTATATTTATCACATTCCAAAGTAATCTAATACAGGCTTCCATATTTTCCTAAATAATTCTAGCTTGTCGTAATTGATAAATTTTAACTTCTCAATATGAATAAAGCTCACTTTGCAGTACATCAAATGTTGGAACAATATCCAGTTTCCACCTCTGAAGAATCTGAAGTCTTTTTGCAAGTACCATAAATAAAGAAATACCCTGTTCTTCAAATTTACTGAAGGAAGGTACTGAAATCACCCCAAAAATGTCAATCATCGGATCTGGAGCAACTCTTTCTCATACACTTTTGAAAGCAGGTCGAAAGTATCAGTCCAGTCCTTGTGAAGGTTGCAACATGTCCATAGTGAATGTAGAAGTGTACTTTCTACAACCTTGCATTTTTAACATACCGGTGATACTTCAGGGAGAATCTTATGCAATTTCGTTTTACACATGTATACTCTATGTAAAGATTTGAATTGGAATAAGTTGTGTCTAGTATTAATCGAACAATCATGTATGTTTTGAATGCATTCCTCCCATTTTGCATCTTCAATGGCGTAACCTAAATCCTCCTCCCACGCTTTCCTAATTGTAGTTGTGTCACTATCCAGGAGATCAGTTAATATATTATAGAAATATGACACCGCTTTGGAGTTCACGGCTTTAAATCTGTTTATTTCCTCTAATTTGTTGTGCTTTTTAAATTGTTCAAAGTCGTTGAAATACTTTCTGACATAGTCCCTAATTTGCAGATATCTAAAAAAGATGGTAGCTCATACTTTGATTGGAGCTCTTTAAATGACAGAAATTGCTCATTCATATAAAGTGAGCCAATGCAGCCTATTCCTTCCGTTTCCAGAGTGAAAAAACCATATCATTAAGAGCGGGAATGAAGGAGTGATTTTTGCATATAGGGCTATCAAGGTATTCCTTAGGGGCTTTAATATATATATTCTAATTTGTTTCCAAATTTTTAAAGACTGATTACAAAGTGGCTGTTGTAAATAAGCTTGCTAATCTTCCCTGGACTGTTGCACAGTGCCTGTTATGAGGAGTTTTTATAATTCCATAAAAACTGAATGATTATCTTTTCTCGCTGTTTAACTCTTGTGGATTGTTCAAATTCACTACCCTTTCGGTATGTTCGGGATGAAAACATCCACTCAATTAAACTGCTGTGAAAATGTATTAGATTCATATATGTTTTCATTTTTTTTTTTTTTTTTTTTGCATAAATCTGTTAGTCAACTGCAGTCCTGATCAAAACTACCAAATGTTTTTTAAAAATCCAAGATTTTAACTCTTTAATTGCCAAGTTCATTAATGATGTCACTGATTTGGGGGAAAAACACACAAAATGACTTATTTTAAATATAAAAGTAATTGTGGCTGGATTTTTTTTTAAATAATTTTTTATAACAGCCTTGGGCATGTCAAAGATTAGTAGCAACATTGGCTTTGATGCACTTTTAGTTTTTGTGCAGCATTAGATTTTAATTTTTGCTCACTAATTTGTTGTTGGTGGCTGTTTTTGCTTGGTAGTGAATTTGCCCACAGCGTACCGTTGAGTTTTTGAAAAATATGGGTCAAAATAAGATTGATCACCAAAAATCATTCCATTAGTTCAAACACAGAGAAAGTTGTGGCCAAAATAAGACTCAACTTTACCCCTACTGGACAAAAACGTCCCCAACAACGCATGAGGGTTAAAATAGGATTGTGGTATACATGAAGGAATAGATTGAAATAGGTGGAGGAATCTTGGTAGACTCACCATCTTTACGGCATTAATTTTACCCACCATTGAAATTGGCTGATTCTCTTTTGCCAATCGACTCTAAGTAAATCTTTTGGATTTGTAGTTATTATGACACCTAGATAAGTAAATGAGTTTTCTGCTATCTTGAATGGGGTGGATCTTACATACTGTTTACAGGCTTTGGGCGTAATAGTCATCATTTAACTTTTTTCCCAATTAACAGTAAAACCTGATATATTCCCAAATCTTGTAATTGAAGTGAGGAGATGTGGAACAGACTTACAGGGATTCTTTATAAACAACAGTATATTGTCTGTGTAAAGTGAAATATGTTGTGGGAAGCCACCTAACGTAATAGGCTGGATATCTACTGTACCTGTTGCTGAATGCATGCAGCCAATGGCTCTATCACAACTGCAAAGAGAAATGAGGACAGGACATCCTTGTCTCGTCCCTCTATAGATTGAAAAAGGTGCCGAGATATTATGATTAGTCACTGCTGAGGCTTTTGGACAGCTATATATTTTTTTTATCCAATCTCTAAAAACACAGCCAAAACCAAATTTGTTTAGGGCCGACATCATATGTCTCCATTCCAGTTGGTCGAATGCCCTTTGTGCATCAGTGAAATAACTGCAGCTTCTTCTTCATGGTTTGAATATAAAACATTACATAGGCGACGCAAATTAAAAAACATATGTCTACCTGGCATAAAGCCTGTCTGATCTGGATGTATAATATCACAGATGTGTGGCTTCTTCAATCTATTTGCAAGGATTTTCCCAATTATTTTTGTTTCAGTAGGTAGCAAAGAAATCGGTCTGTATGATGACACTTGTAGTCGGTCTCGATCTGGTTTAGGTATAAGAGCTATAAGAGAGGTATTGATGCAGGGAAACGCCAACTTCCTGTGAATGTCTAAAAATGCGTACCAGCTATGGCAGAATAACCTTGCTGAATCTTTTGTAGAATTCTATGCTGAATCCATCAGGGCCGGGGGCCTTGTTTTTGGGAAATTATTTGATTGCGTTTTCCACCTCTTCAGTACTTATATCTGCATCTAATGTCTTTAAAGCCTCATCGCTTAATTTTGGCAAATGTATTCCTTCCCAAAAACTATAAATATCTTCCTGGTCAGACTTGTCTCTGGAGGTATAGACCTCAGCATAAAATGTCACAAAATTTAGATTTATTTAATTTGGATTAGTTATTGTTTTCCCCTCTTTGCTCTTAATTTGATATATGGCTCTAGATGCTTGATTTTGTCCAAGTTGCCATGCTAGAAGATTTTGGGGCTTATCTCCTAATTCGTAGTATCTTTGTTTTACTTTCCATAACAATTTTAGTACACTGCCAGATAATAAAGAAATGTATTCATATTTCAATGCAATAATTTCTTTCAATAAATCAGTATTTGGGCAGTTTTTGAAGATTAAGAATATATCCTCCATATATCGACAATGTTTAGGGATTGCATATACTGTCTTAACGTTGTATTAGATTTAGAAATCTGACTTGGTTGTCTATCGAGCACATTGTCCAGCACACAAATAAAGTCTCCTCCAATTATTGGGGATTAGTTTGAATACTTTATGAAAGAAGAGGGATCATCAAAATTTGGTGCATATAAATGAACTAAAGTCATTTGCTTTGAATGTATGGAGCCAAACACAATAATATATCTACCGTTTGTGTAAGAGATAGTCTTGTGATAGACGAATGGTATATTCTTATGAATCAAGATAGCTCTGTCTTTGGCAGAAAAAGTGGACTAATACACTTGTGCAACCCAGTTAGACTTTAATCTATTCTCGCTACCCTTCTTTAAATGTGTTACTTGAATAAAACATATCGGCTTTCAAGGCTTTGAGATGTAGAAGAACCTTTCCACTCTTTATTCATTCCCCTAACATTCCAACTAATGAGCCTAATATTGCCCAGTCTATCACTGTGATCATTACCGTAAGTATCAGTTGACATTTATGTAGTTACAGTATGTACATTTATATATGTATAAACCACACCATAACCAAAACAAGAACATTTGGACCTTCTCTGAACTCGTGTACTTAAACACAACCCACAGAATACCCACACAAGATTTCTCCCCCCCACCCAAAGCTTCCAGGGAAGCAACTAAGAAATATTGCGCCTCTCCTCCCTACTCACCAAACCACAAATAAACCTTACCGACGACTGTTTGTATTAGCCACACAAACTCCTGTAAAATGTATGTACGGTATACTGTCCATATCCAGAAAGGTAATAAAACATCATCAAAGAAGTCCATGTGAGGGTCCATTAGAGGGTCAGTTAGAATTTGTTGAAGCATCGAAAATACATTTTGGTCAAAAAATAACAAAAATGACGACTTTATTCAGCATTTTCTTCTCTTCCAGGTCTGATGTGAGTGCGTTTATGACACCTGCATGTCAGCTGCATCACTGAAGTCGTAATTTTTGTTATTTTTGGACCAAAATGTATTTTCGATGCTTCAACAAATTCTAACTGACCTTCTGATGTCACATGGACTACCCCTGGTTGCTCCAACAGGTTAGACTAATCAATTCTTGGGATTTAAGAATCAATATCGTTCTGTAAAAGAAGAATCGATCAATATTGAGATATAAATTTTTTTTTTTTTTTTTTTTTTTTAACCCTTTCCTAGTTGATTGGTTTATATTTCTATGATAAAACAGTTGTAAAATATTTATATGAAGCTACTTACAAGAATGCAAGCCGTGAACTGGAATTCATGATCAACAAAATCGGATAGCTGCATTAGTAGCACAATGAGATAATTCAGGAGAATATGAGCCAACATCATTTCATATTTCAAGTGATTTTCATCATTAGAGTGTGACACACGGGCAGATGAAAGAAAATAGGACCTCTTTCTCTCCTCTAATTGTTTCTCCAAACAGCAATGAGATTAAATGCAGAGCAACTGCAGACTCTTGATTAGTTCTTCTCCTTGTCAGTTTGATTTCTGAGAAAAGACCACAGTAGTTTTACACATCTCAATTAGAGTGTCAAAAGGGTTCTCACTCTGATTAGCCAAGATATTAAAGTCTGCAATCAAATGTCAAAATGTTCAGGATAAACGATGAATACATTTATATCTTACACTGTATGTTTTAGGAATTATCATTGATAGTTTCTTTATGAAGCATAACCAAGACGACTACAAAAAAAAAAAAAAAACACGTCTGAGCAACAGAAGTTTCCTCTAGTATGATATAAAAATAAATAAATAAAAGAAATGCAATTTTCTGCCAGGCTATTTCACAGTTCAGAGGACCTTTTATGAGTCTGTCTTAAACTGGACTTTCTCCCTCAATCTCTCTTTAATATTTTGTTTTATTGCAAACAAACCCGAAATCCTATCTGTTGGATGTTTTTATGAAGATCACTGAATCACACAGACAAGTCAAGACAACAGTTTGAAGAACCGTTTTTGTCCGTATATCAGAGCCTTCTAGGCATTTGTGATGGCTCAAAACTGATACAGCTTCACAGAGGAGTGCTCATCTGTACATGTAGGGCCCACGCAGTCGTGTTACTTTGAAACTGCTGAAATAAAGCCATCTATAAAGTAAAAAAAAAAAAAAGGTCCTCATACGGATATAAATCTATGAAAGAGTTCACAAGGCCAGAGAAATCATTCTAATGAGACATCAATCACTTATCTTATGAACCTTTATCTTGAGTAATCTTTGAGAAACTGTGTAAACTTATTTGGCTTGCTGTCCACTGATGAGGGGCTCGATGAATCAGCTTCAGCTCGAGCTCTGGTATACCCCTCCAGGGGCTTGATATAGGATGATTACAAAGGGCAAGGTACCTAAGATGAAGGCAGAGATTGGGGAGGTGGAGGTGGAGGGATGCTGGAACAGCGAGACTGGAGAGGGGTAAGAAGCTGCTTATATACTCTGGCTGTTGATTAAAAGATAAGGTGGACTTACTCCTCCCTAACTTACATTTAGGAACTTCGTTTAAGGCCATTTCAATGTTTCTTGTTTGCATTGCCTCTTCATGCAGCTGAATTTAACCCAGCAGTCTATTTTCTAGATGGCTATCTATAGCCACTAAAAACTTGTGCAGTTTAAGATGTACAGTATTGTTCAAAATAATAGCAGTACAATGTGACTAACCAGAATAATCAAGGTTTTTCGTATATTTTATTATTGCTACGTGGCAAACAAGTTACCAGTAGGTTCAGTAGATTCTCAGAAAACAAATGAGACCCAGCATTCATGATATGCACGCTCTTAAGGCTGTGCAATTGGGCAATTAGTTGAATTAGTTGAAAGGGGTGTGTTCAAAAAAATAGCAGTGTGGCATTCAATCACTGAGGTCATCAATTTTGTGAAGAAACAGGTGTGAATCAGGTGGCCCCTATTTAAGGATGAAGCCAACACTTGTTGAACATGCATTTGAAAGCTGAGGAAAATGGGTCGTTCAAGACATTGTTCAGAAGAACAGCGTACTTTGATTAAAAAGTTGATTAGAGAGGGGAAAACCTATAAAGAGGTGCAAAAAATGATAGGCTGTTCAGCTAAAATGATCTCCAATGCCTTAAAATGGAGAGCAAAACCAGAGAGACGTGGAAGAAAACGGAAGACAACCATCAAAATGGATAGAAGAATAACCAGAATGGCAAAGGCTCAGCCAATGATCACCTCCAGGATGATCAAAGACAGTCTGGAGTTACCTGTAAGTACTGTGACAGTTAGAAGACGTCTGTGTGAAGCTAATCTATTTTCAAGAATCCCCCGCAAAGTCCCTCTGTTAAAAAAAAGGCATGTGCAGAAGAGGTTACAATTTGCCAAAGAACACATCAACTGGCCTAAAGAGAAATGGAGGAACATTTTGTGGACTGATGAGAGTAAAATTGTTCTTTTTGGGTCCAAGGGCCACAGGCAGTTTGTGAGACGACCCCCAAACTCTGAATTCAAGCCACAGTACACAGTGAAGACAGTGAAGCATGGAGGTGCAAGCATCATGATATGGGCATGTTTCTCCTACTATGGTGTTGGGCCTATTTATCGCATACCAGGGATCATGGATCAGTTTGCATATGTTAAAATACTTGAAGAGGTCATGTTGCCCTATGCTGAAGAGGACATGCCCTTGAAATGGTTGTTTCAACAAGACAATGACCCAAAACACACTAGTAAACGGGCAAAGTCTTGGTTCCAAACCAACAAAATTAATGTTATGGAGTGGCCATCCCAATCTCCAGACCTTAATCCAATTGAGAACTAGTGGGGTGATATCAAAAATGCTGTTTCTGAAGCAAAACCAAGAAATGTGAATGAATTGTGGAATGTTGTTAAAGAATCATGGAGTGGAATAACAGCTGAGAGGTGCCACAAGTTGGTTGACTCCATGCCACACAGATGTCAAGCAGTTTTAAAAAACTGTGGTCATACAACTAAATATTAGTTTAGTGATTCACAGGATTGCTAAATCCCAGAAAAAAAAAATGTTTGTACAAAATAGTTTTGAGTTTGTACAGTCAAAGGTAGACACTGCTATTTTTTTGAACACACCCCTTTCAACTAATTGCCCAATTGCACAGCCTTAAGAGCGTGCATATCATGAATGCTGGGTCTTGTTTGTTTTCTGAAAATCTACTGAACCTACTGGTAACTTGTTTGCCACGTAGCAATAAAAAATATACTAAAAACCTTGATTATTCTGGTTAGTCACATTGTACTGCTATTATTTTGAACAATACTGTAAATGCTTTTTCCACAATAATTAAGAAAGTACCAAGCATGAATAATTTATTATTATATTTATTATTATATGATAATATCTATTTATTATTATTATTGTTTAATGTAAGTTTTTATTTATTTGTTTTCTTACCCATGTAACCCAGTGTAATAATTTACGAAGTGTTTTTTTTATATATATATACATATGTGCATTTCATAAATGTATATGGTTTTGGATAAGTTCCATGTTAATTAAGTTGATATTATTTTTATTTTTGTATTTTTATATTTCTTCTGTTTATCCAATCATATTCACTTGTCCACGGGTGGGGTGTCCAATCTATGCTCTAGATTAAGGTGAAGGGGGCGGGAATAATTGAGGGCAAAGTTGAACGAGGAAGAATTGGGAGAGCACGAGGGAGAAGAGCGTGCGATCATCTGGTGTTATATTGTTTCACAAAATATATAGTGTAACTAATGCTATAATGTGTTACAATAGTTTATGTAGTTAAGGTGTTGTCGGAATGAGAACAGAATCTGATACTACAGAGACGGGTAAGAATTATTTATCCTCAAAATATTTCTGGTTGTGTTAATTCCAGCCTCCATTTACTAATGCAGCGAATGGACTAATTATAGAGACTGAACAGTGTCTATCTTGCTCGGATGGATTGTGTGTTTAGTTGGCGAGTCGTCAGCATGAGGATTCGTGGCAGTTTCAGATGAGGATGATTACAGATGACTTGTGAGCTAACGTGAGTGCTCGGAATTCCTTTGGCCTTAAGGAAATCGCCGCGATAGTGGAGTTGACGGACATCTAACCTCGTGAGGTGAAACACGCTCTTCTGATTGGATGGTTCAAGGTATTTTTATTTTTTTTGTTTGTTGCTCAGTGTTGAGTGAAGCGGTCGTTTGTTTATTTGTTGACCACAACGTACCCCAGCATCAAACAGGCCTGCAACGTGAAAATAACGAACTTTCATATTGATTGAGGTTAAGTGTGAGCTCATATTGCCGGCTTAGTATTTGTTTGAAGAGTTTATTAAGTTTGAGTAAGAGTTTGATGACTCAAATTTGAAGTATAACAACAGAGGGGAACAAATATCCATTTACAAAAAGAGTGAATGTGAAATGTGTACTTGATTTTATTGTTTTATTCATTTGTGTGAATTTGTGAAATTCATATTGCTTATTTAAATAATTTTATTTTACATTTGGAAAAAATCCTGAAACGTGATCATTTTACCTTTTATCCAGTAAATTGTTATTTACAGTCTACTTGAGTGTTTTCAGTTTATTATTATTTGAGTTAAAAAGGAAATATAAATATACATTGATATTTCATTGATTGGTAAAACAATTGATTTATTTACAGAAGTTAAATTCTAATTCATTTTTATTTGAATTTATTTTAAAGTTTAAGGGACCCAAGGAACTAAGTAACAAACACAGTTACATAGAACAAGTTGAAGTGAGTAAATAACACTTAGCTCACAATAGTTGATAAACCAAAGTTTATTCATACGAACTCAGAGCGCACCATTATCTATCTATATAGGAAAGGGAAAAAAGCGCTACATAAATTGGAGGCACCGCTGGGATCCTTGCGTGTCCCATTACAGTTGTGTTGTAAAAGAAGAAACAAAAGTCTCCGTCTTCATCTAGTTAGCACAGTGTGGCCATGACTGCTTACACTATATATCCTGGTCTGGTGGATGAGCTTAAAGGATGGTGTCGAGGAGAAATGCTTAATGAGGCACATGCGCTGATGGTCATTGTCCCTGAAGATGTAGAAATTTCTCAAATAGAAGACACCCTCCAATCTGTTAAATGTCTGGGACGAGTGCGTGTGAGAGGACGCATGTACAACAGTAAACTGGATAGTTTGACTGTTTTATGTGAATGCAAAGAAGTTGTAGACTTTTCTAAAGTCCCTCCTGACATACTACCCACAGGCGGACTTGTAGCCTGGCCGATTGTCATGGTGACACAAAGTCCAGTATCCCCAAGTGCTCCCTCTAGGGCAGAGCATTCATCTACCGCTGTGGATGATGGCAACATTCAGGAATTGTTGGGTGCACATGATGGCTCGGCTGAGTCCATTATTCGTGCCGTGGGGGATCTGCTGTCTAAAATAGAAAAACCAGTTAGTGATAGCAGCAGTTATCGCCGCCTCCGTGTTTTTTCTGGGACTGTGCCAACTCCTGCCGGAGAAGAGCCTTTAGAACATTGGCTAGAACAAGCTCGTCTTATGGTTGAAGAAAGCGATTGCTCAGACAAAGAAAAAAGACGTCGGATTATGGAGAGTTTACGAGGGCCAGCCTTGTCAATAATAAAAGCTGCTCGTGTAACTACTGCTGATCTCAAGCCAGAACAATGTTTAGAGGCCATTGAAAGTGCCTTTGGTTCTGCTGAATCAGGGGAAGAGCTGTATATTGCTTTTCGGTTGATGCAGCAACAGCCAAGGGAAAAACTGTCCGATTTTTTAAAAAGATTAGAACAAGCATTGACCAAAGTCATACAGCGAGGTGGTCTGTCGGTTGCAGCTGCAAACCGTGTAAGAGTGGAACAGTTACTTCGTGGAGCAGTGGCTGCTGATCTTATGTTAGTTAATCTTAAACTGAGGGAAAGGAAGGAAAATCCTCCATCCTTTTTGGAGTTGTTGAGTGAGATTCGCAGTGAGGAAGAATATGAGGCATCAAGGGCTAAGCTAAACTCCACTGTGCATAAGATCCAGGCTAAAGCAGAGGTAGACAATAAGCAGACAGAAATCCAGACTTTAAAAACTGAGTTAAAGGAACTGAAAGCCATGTTTGCTTCTATGGCAGCCACCCAGCATGGAACTGTGAAAGAAGAGACATCTGCTGGTTCAAGTATGAAAACTACAACCTTTGAAAGTTGTCCAGACCCTGAAGTGACTGCGCTGAAAAAACAGGTCAAAAGATTGCAGCAGAAAGTTCAAAGTAAAAAGCCTATTGCCTCTGTGGCCTCCTTGCCTGTGCAGACTTCTAGAAATTTCCCTGGTACATATAAGCCAACAACGTACAGTGATTCGGAGGAATATTACTGCTACCGCTGTGGAGAAAGTGGACACTTCGCCGCAAAATGCAGAAATGCTGAAAACCAAGCAAAAGTTGTTCGAAGATTAATCCAGTCACTGAAAAAAGCCAAAAGTAGAGACTTGCTTTCATCTGAGCCAACATCCAGTACAACCAACTGTTCAGTAAAAAGGAGTGCTGTAGACATACAAAAGCAAAGGCACCTTCCAGAAGGCTTGGTTGGTCCAATGTCTGTTGTTCAGCTAAAGGTGAACGGACATGAATGTGATTCCTTATTAGACAGTGGTTCACAAGTAACCATCATCTTCGAAGCGTGGTACAAGCAGCATCTGTCTGATGTTCCAATTCACCCAGTCACAGGTTTGGCAATTTGGGGTTTAAGTGAGTCCAGCTACCCTTACTTGGGTTATGTGATGGTAGATGTTGAGTTCCCTGCCAAAATCACAGGAACTCATGAAACCCTTTCAGTCTTGGCCTTAATCTGCCCGGGACCATGTAGTCCAGATCAAACACCAGTTAGTTTGGGTACCAACGCTAACCTTTTCAAGCGTTTGGCTCGTTTGTGTAGAGAAAGTGCTGGAGTGGACATTGCACAGACATTGGGCATAAATGTGGATTCAGTTTCCGAAGAATTGTCATGTGACCCTGCTAGGATCTCTGGTGAAGACGAAGGAGTGGGCAGTGTAAGGTGGCTTGGTCCCGGCCCTTTGTCCTTGTCCCCTGGAGGGGATTGTGTGGCAATCTGTAATGTAGAGTTAAATGAACCATTAGGAGAAGAGGTTCTGTTGGTAGAGGCTTCTCCAGATGCCACTCTGCCAGTTGGAGTGTTACTGCAGCCCATGGTAGTGCCACATTCTGAAATGGATGTTCACCATTTTCCAGTACTGATGCACAATGAATCCCTGAAGGACACAGTGATTCCAGTAGGAACAGTGGTTGGTCACTTGTATTCTGCAGAACCAGTAATATCCACCCCAAAGACAGGAGAGTTTGATACAAACCTCATTAACTTTGGAGATTCCCCAATTCCTGAGACATGGAAGCAGAGGTTAAGGCAGGCATTGTCGGAAAGAGCTTCTGTGTTTTCACTACACGAGTGGGACGTGGGTTTGGCGAAAGGAGTGGAACACCATATTCGGCTATCCGATTCTAGGCCTTTTCGTGAGCGCTCTAGGCGTTTGGCTCCTGCGGATATTGATGATGTTCGGAAACACATTCAAGAGCTTATGAAATCTGGCATCATCAAGGAATCACGAAGTCCCTACGCCTCCCCTATTGTTATCGCCCGAAAGAAAAATGGAAGTGTAAGAATGTGCATCGACTATCGCACACTTAATGCTCGTACAGTGCCTGACCAGTATACTACTCCTCGCATTGACGATGCACTAGACTGTTTATCAGGGAGTAGATGGTTTTCCGTCCTTGACCTCAGAAGTGGTTATTACCAAATATCTATGTCTGAAGAGGATAAGGAAAAAACTGCTTTTATATGCCCCTTAGGATTCTATCAATTCGAGCGTATGCCACAGGGCATTACTGGGGCACCCGCGACTTTCCAACGCTTGATGGAAAAAGCTGTGGGGGATATGAATCTGATTCAAGTCCTTGTATACCTGGATGACCTGATTGTCTTTGGGAAGTCATTGGAAGAGCATGAAGAAAGACTTCTGAAGGTCTTGGACAGACTAGCACAAGTGGGACTAAAAGTGTCATTGGACAAATGCCAATTCTGCCAGACCAAGGTCAAATATGTTGGACATATAGTCTCTGCCGAAGGCGTTGCTACAGACCCTGATAAGGTCAAGGCAGTCAGCACATGGCCGCAACCAACAGACCTTAAGTCCTTGAGATCTTTTCTTGGCTTCTGCGGATATTACCGTAGGTTCATAGCCAACTACGCTGCGATTGTCCGACCTCTTACTGAGCTTACGAAAGGTTATGCCCCTACCCAGCGAGGTAAAAAGTGGGAAAAAGATCGATCTAAGGCTTACTTGAAAGAGTCGGAGCCTTTCGGAGACAGATGGAACCAGTCATGCTCTGATGCCTTTGAGCAGATAATTCAGTGTCTTACTAATGCTCCAGTCCTAGCTTTTGCAGACCCCTGCAAACCCTACATTTTGCATGTAGATGCCAGTCTAAAAGGGCTAGGTGCTGTATTATATCAGGAGCATTCATCTGGTCTGCAGCCTGTGGCATTTGCTAGTAGAAAACTGAGTAATTCAGAGCAGAAATATCCTATACACCAGTTGGAATTTCTTGCTTTGAAATGGGCGGTCGTGGATAAATTCCACGATTACCTATATGGAGCTAGATTCACAGTACGTACGGATAATAATCCACTTACGTACGTTCTTACGACAGCTAAACTCAGTGCCACTGGACATCGTTGGCTGGCTGCACTATCCACCTACGACTTTGATGTGTTGTACAGACCAGGCAAGAACAATACTGATGCAGATTTACTGTCCCGTAATATGGCAGATGAGGAAATAAGAGAGGGTTGGCAAAGCATCTCTGAGACCGATGTAAGGGCCATATGCCAGGAAGTTCATGTTGACTTAAAGCTCAGCAAATCACCTAGGTATGTAGAGCAACTAGCAGCCTCACCTGAGTGTATTCCTGATGTGTATGCTTTCCCTGTTCAACTGGAATGTGACTTCTTGGAGCAGAAATCCATAGCTGATTTGACAAGAGCCCAAAAGAATGATGTTGTCCTGAGGAAAGTAATTGAAGCTTTAAAGCAAGGGACGTGGCCTACTGAGGTAAAGGTGAATTCTGAGTTGTGGCTTATGAAACGTGAGAAGAATAGGCTTCTAATTAAAGAAGGTTTGCTTTTCCGCTGCAGTCAAACACCCTCTGGAGAAGAAGTTTCCCAACTTGTCCTACCTACTGAATTCAGGGAGGATGTGTGCAGGTTGTTGCATGATGACATGGGTCATCTGGGTGTAGAAAGAACCACAGATCTCATCAGGAGTAGATTCTACTGGCCCAAAATGGCCTGCGAGGTGGAACAATACATAAAGAATTGTGGGGAGTGTATTACTCGCAAGACACCATGTAGTAAAGCAGCTCCTTTGCACCAAATTACCAGCAATGGACCGATGGATCTGGTCTGCATTGATTTCCTCTCACTTGAGCCCGACTCAAAAGGAATAAGTAACATCTTGGTAGTCACAGATCATTTTACACGGTACGCCCAGGCGTTTCCCTCAAGGAATCAGACAGCTCGCACTGTAGCAAAGATCTTAGTGGACAAGTATTTTGTGCATTATGGCTTACCTGGGAGGATCCATTCCGACCAAGGGCGAGACTTTGAGAGTAATTTAATCAAAGAGCTCTTGCTTCTGTTGGGGATTCGAAAATCACGTACCACTCCGTACCACCCTCAAGGTGATGCTCAGCCTGAGAGGTTTAATCGTACCTTGCTCTCGATGTTGGGAACCTTGGGACATGAGAAAAAACGTCAGTGGAGTCAGCATGTGGGGTATCTGGTTCATGCCTATAATAGCACGAAATGTGATGCTACAGGGTACTCTCCCTACTATTTAATGTTTGGAAGGGAAGCAAGACTCCCTGTTGATCTTTGTTTCCAAACATCTGCTGAAGGAACAGAGGAAAGACAACATTTTCAGTATGTCGCCAAGCTGAAAAAAGATTTAAAAGAAGCTTATCAACTAGCCTCAGAAGCTTCAAACAAAGTGCATCAACGAAACAAAAGAGCCTATGACAGCAGCATTAAATTCCAGGTCTTGGATGTTGGTGATAGAGTGTTGTTGAAGAATCTGGGACTGAGAGGAAAACACAAGCTTCAGAGTCGATGGAGTTCTTTGCCATATCTGGTAGTTGACAAAATGCCTAACTTACCAGTGTATAAGGTGAAACCTGAACGTGGTGGAGGAGTCAAAACTATACATCGAGATCACCTCTTACCGATTGGACAGTCTGTGAGAATGCTGGAGAGTCCAGGTTATGCATTACCTGAAAAGACAAGAAAACATTCAAACTCAAACCAAACACACAAAAAAGTGCAAAAAGAAACCCAAAATCACTTATTTGAGATGACAGAATCCTCAGAGTCAGAATGTGAAAGGGTTAATGTGCCTTACCAGAAATATGTGCACAAGTTGCTGAAAAATAAGAGGACCAGGGACAGATCTCCTGATAGCGATGGAAATGAGCAAGAAGCTGATGATACTGGTCATGAGGAAAGTGATCAGGCTGAGGAAGAGTGGACTGAAAATGATAATGTTGCTGAATCTGAGTCAGACTCAGAAGTTGAATCAGACACTGTGACTGTTTCTGAAAGGAAGTGTACAAAACCAAAAGCGGTTATGCCTCCTAGTCAGAGAGCCCATAGTAAGAGACCTGTGAAGCCTGTTATAAGACTCACTTATGACGAACCAGGAAGAAGTAGTGACCACCCAATTGAAATTGTCCATAGAGGGGTCATTATAAGACTAGGTCAGAGTTAAAATAACTAAATGAACAACCAGTGAACAACAACCCTAAAATTTTGATTTAAATGTCTGATGAGGACATTCAGACAATTGGAAAGGGGAGGGTGTAACCCAGTGTAATAATTTACGAAGTGTTTTTTTTATATATATATACATATGTGCATTTCATAAATGTATATGGTTTTGGATAAGTTCCATGTTAATTAAGTTGATATTATTTTTATTTTTGTATTTTTATATTTCTTCTGTTTATCCAATCATATTCACTTGTCCACGGGTGGGGTGTCCAATCTATGCTCTAGATTAAGGTGAAGGGGGCGGGAATAATTGAGGGCAAAGTTGAACGAGGAAGAATTGGGAGAGCACGAGGGAGAAGAGCGTGCGATCATCTGGTGTTATATTGTTTCACAAAATATATAGTGTAACTAATGCTATAATGTGTTACAATAGTTTATGTAGTTAAGGTGTTGTCGGAATGAGAACAGAATCTGATACTACAGAGACGGGTAAGAATTATTTATCCTCAAAATATTTCTGGTTGTGTTAATTCCAGCCTCCATTTACTAATGCAGCGAATGGACTAATTATAGAGACTGAACAGTGTCTATCTTGCTCGGATGGATTGTGTGTTTAGTTGGCGAGTCGTCAGCATGAGGATTCGTGGCAGTTTCAGATGAGGATGATTACAGATGACTTGTGAGCTAACGTGAGTGCTCGGAATTCCTTTGGCCTTAAGGAAATCGCCGCGATAGTGGAGTTGACGGACATCTAACCTCGTGAGGTGAAACACGCTCTTCTGATTGGATGGTTCAAGGTATTTTTATTTTTTTTGTTTGTTGCTCAGTGTTGAGTGAAGCGGTCGTTTGTTTATTTGTTGACCACAACGTACCCCAGCATCAAACAGGCCTGCAACGTGAAAATAACGAACTTTCATATTGATTGAGGTTAAGTGTGAGCTCATATTGCCGGCTTAGTATTTGTTTGAAGAGTTTATTAAGTTTGAGTAAGAGTTTGATGACTCAAATTTGAAGTATAACAACAGAGGGGAACAAATATCCATTTACAAAAAGAGTGAATGTGAAATGTGTACTTGATTTTATTGTTTTATTCATTTGTGTGAATTTGTGAAATTCATATTGCTTATTTAAATAATTTTATTTTACATTTGGAAAAAATCCTGAAACGTGATCATTTTACCTTTTATCCAGTAAATTGTTATTTACAGTCTACTTGAGTGTTTTCAGTTTATTATTATTTGAGTTAAAAAGGAAATATAAATATACATTGATATTTCATTGATTGGTAAAACAATTGATTTATTTACAGAAGTTAAATTCTAATTCATTTTTATTTGAATTTATTTTAAAGTTTAAGGGACCCAAGGAACTAAGTAACAAACACAGTTACATAGAACAAGTTGAAGTGAGTAAATAACACTTAGCTCACAATAGTTGATAAACCAAAGTTTATTCATACGAACTCAGAGCGCACCATTATCTATCTATATAGGAAAGGGAAAAAAGCGCTACACCACACTGCATAGAAAACAATTGTCATTATGCAACCAGTCATTAATAGTCTATTATATACCTTCCTTGTTATATATCCTTTCAGCATTATTTATTTTTCTTTCCTTCGGCTGTGAAAGAAAATCACAGCGTAAGGATATACAGCCATTTCTCACAAGTACGAGTGTGATATTGTGTTTTATACAACAGTTTGACGGCACGAGTTTATAAATACATAAGAAAAACACCAACGGAGTGTCTTTTAAACCCCTCTGAATGGACACTGATGCCCTGAAGCTCACATCTCCGAAAAAATTTCAGATAGGCTTTATCTTAATTAACCTTTATCTTAATCATATTTGAAGTCTAAACAAGTAAATTATTGCCTTAAAGATTCTTAAAACTACATTCCGTGACACAAAAACAGTATTATTTTTAAATTGTGGATTTGGGTGTCCACCATGACACTCCCTGAGAAATACAAATGTTGAAACATTAGAGGAGTTTTATTAGCACTTTCCCACTCTTATCAGCCAATCAAAGTCGATATATATATATATATATATATATATATACTGTATATACACTCCTTTCTCTCATCATCTATTCAGACTACTAGTAAAGAGCTAAAATAATTTGGCATTGCATTGTTGGACCAGCATGAGGAATAGTGCAGTCTGGAAGAGCATTTTCTTTTGTCTGCATCAACAGAAGAATTGCAGAGATTTAGAATTGAATATCAACAACAACAACAAAAAAGAAATGTTATCTGCCATTAAAATCCTTTGCCTTTCAACAGTAAAATAACATGCTTGTTCTGAGGAGTATCTCAACCCTGCTCTTGGGAAACCTCAGCACTTCACATTTTGAATGTCTCTTCTATCTAATTCAACGAATTCAGTTCATCACCTCATTAGTAAAAGTTCATTGAGCTCTGCTGAATGTGTCTGATAAAAGCAACCAAAATGCAGGACCCAAATCAGGAATAAAAATGACTTAAGAAAAGAGGCCATAAATTAATCAAAATTAATACAGAAACAGACAGAGAGAACTCTTGCTATGTGGGTTATCTGGATGTAAAAGTGCACATGGCATGCACATTAGTTCACATGGTAATAGAGTCTGTCCGGACTTCCGTCTCATTGGTTGAGTTAGCAGTAAAAATGTGTGTTCAGAAAAGTCCAAACTATGTTGTTTGTCAAGTATTATCATCACATTCATGTCAGGCATCAGATTTGGGGCCCTAATGAAACTATTTTGCTTGTCCAGTGACTAAGTCAGCTTTATTTCTACAGCACTTTATACATTACAGATTGTTTCAAAACCGCTTCACATTAATAAACAAAGGAAATTACAATGATACGAACTTCTGAAGTATGAGACAAAATATAATTGGAGGACATTCTGTTATTTTCCTGTTTATTACTAAGCTGCTTTGAAACAGCCTGTATTAAAGCATTAAAGCAACTGTCTTGCAACTACATTTCCAAATGTACAATTTAGACACTGGACATGCAAAGCAGTTTTATTGGGGGCCTAAATCTGAGGCGTGACATGAATATGATGATAATACTTGACAAATAATATAGTTCAGACTTTTCTGAACACATATTTTACATGATTCATCTCAAGTCATTTCAGTGTTCATAACTCAGGTGTAATAACTAGTTCATTAATTCTGAAACAAATGTGCAGTTATTTTCCTGTGTATGCAGAGTTTTAAAGAAGTTCAAGGTCTGTCTACCTCATTACAGTTAATATCACTTTGCTAAATTATTCAGTTATTTCAGCGGTCCTTACAGGCTACAACCAAGATCCACAAAGACACTGACCAAGCAAACAAATAAGACAACACTATATATAATTTTAATAATTCAATGGCCCATCGTCAATGATTTCTTAAGCAGTTCTAAAGAAGACAACAATGTTGTTATTCAACTTGAGTAATTTCAGCGTTGTTAACTAACAAAGTTTAAAGATGTTGAGAACCTACTAAAATATGTATAAACTAGATGTTTCCATGTTCTAGATAAGTCCCAGTGTGTTCAGAGCGTGTTTAGCATGCTAGAGTGTCCTGGCTGTCTCTTACAGTTCATCCAAAGCCTCTATGATATTTTTGTCCCTAGATATAGCTCTGGCATGCAAGAAATCCACCAGGCAAAAATCTGATTAAAAAAAGCACACCTTTCCCCAGCAAGCTGCACAATATGAGGTGTCATTCATGTCAGTAACACAAACCGTGCGAGATGGGACATGTGCAATTTGTGAGATGCTAAGTGTCACAGGGAATGACAGAAAGAAAAAAATTATCTTCAAAAGGTCACCTGACTGTTATTATACAATACTGACCACAATCATCATATATATATATATATATATATATATATATATATATATATATATATATATATATATATATATATATATATATATATATCTATTGAAAAAAATCCATATGGAGACTTAATCATATACCTATTACCTACTTAGAGACTTAATCATATACCAAAGCAATTTTGCCATCTATTTGAAATGGATTACACAGCAACATCCCACAGTGAATGTACTGAGAAGCCTTTCAAAGCATAAACATCATTAATAGCCAATTAAATGCCATTTGCAATACCATACACCTTCCTTTTTAGATTAGTAGCCCCATGCTAAATTCTCAACCTGAAGAAGCTGAATTCTAGTCTGCTATTCAAAAAGCATGGTAAAAATGACAAATAGCCCCATTTCCTTTGGGCTTTTATTCCTGGAGCTGGTCATTACACTGGGTTTTCGGAAGGCACTCACTCCCCTGTCAGTCATTTCCAGTGTAAACAACCAATAATTGCTGTCAGAAAGAGAATAGCAAGAGTGCTTAACTGAATTACTGGTAACCACAGACACAGTATATAATATGGAGGGAATCTGATCTAATATCAGCCAGATTAAAATGCTAGGTTTTTTACTTTACATTTTTTAACCCTCTTTGGCCTTCACAGTGTCTTCATTAGTCTTCTCAGCATTCAGAATTTTAAGGACCATGTTCTTTCTCCTAGGAGCATGTCTCCAAAAATAAGTCAATTAGCTTTTAACAAACAGAAAGAAAACTACATTTGAAAAGGAAGGAGGGGTAAAAACCATTCATCACACAGTTGAGTAAAGTTACTGTACATAGAGCTATCTATTTTTTTTGCATGCTGTATTTTTTTCTTAGACCTTCACTTTGCACTTTTCACGAATAGGGATATAAATATGCATATTTTCCCCTGTGCACACGTGTAACGGAGAGCAGCTGTAGGTTCTGTGCAGCTAAACCTCACTCCCCTGATCTCAAGAGGCATGCACAATAGTGACTTGAGAGGCTGGTCTTTAGCCTCCTTGTTAGTGCACGTGCCTCTCATGCACGAGCCATCATAGTCAAAGCACTAAAGTTTCTAATTCATGAATATAAACACTGATCTCACTGTTGCATGAAACTTCTGGACATGGAAATTGACCCTGCTGTGCAGATGATATGAAAGTATGTCGTCTCATTAAGGTAGCAAATGAAAATCATGTAAGGGATCTGATTTAATTCATTTATATAGTGTGAACAAAGGCAACCACATTTATATAGATGATCTCAGCTCATAACCTGAATATTAGATCTCCTGTAGTCAACAGCATGTTCAATTTGGTCTGAAAAGATATCGAGAGTTTTCGCAGATGAAAGCTATTCAGCGACTCTGCAAGGTCCCTAGACATAAACTCGATTAACCTTCCATTTCTCTCACTTTCTTTGACGTCAGTACTGTGCAAATTTAGATGATTTTCAATGTATTCTTATATTCTGAATGTTTGTCAATATCTAAAGGTACTCAGTTCCTTATGTGCTAGAACGTATATGTACATCCAACAGCAGCAATCATGTCATCATTTAGTTGCAACAAGATCCTATCACCCTTTACCAGCTGCAGCTTTAAAGTTTCATCACCGCTTTTGCCACTGCCTTGGGATTTGTTGTAATCTTGAAGATGTAGCAATATAATCTCTATTTCTGGAGAGATTAGAGAGTCAGACTTGAAACCCAAAGGTTGTGGGTTTGAGTCTCGGTAAGCAGGGATTGTAGGTGGGGGGATGAATAACCAGTGCTCTCTTCCACCTTCAGTACCACAACTGAGGTGAGACCCTTGAGCAAGGCATCAGACCCTTGCCACCTTAATGAATGCTTTATTTCACTGAATAATGCAGAACCCACTCAACAGTTGATAATGATATTGTAATTCCAACATGCCGCTTTTACACCCCAGTGGTTTTTGAAGAGGTTTTATGTACAAGGTCCTATTCAAAGAATCTACAACAAGTGGAAAATGACTGCACTTGTAGAAATATATATAAAAAAAACCTTCACATCAAATGTGACTAGAGTGTTCTGTTTGTAAGAACAAAGAATTCAGCTCAAAAATATTCAGATGTTCTGTTTGACATTGGACACATAACATGAAAAAGCTCATTACTTATTAATGAGCATGAATCAGTCGTTTTACCTCATCAGCGTTCACATGCAAAAAAAAAAAAAAAAAAGAGAGATTGTATTTTAGTATTAGCACCTTGCCCAAACAAATATTTGTCTGGAATGTAATAACAATAATAATGATTTCTTCATTATACAGTAAAAAAAAAAAAAAAAAACTACAAATAGGCCGTCTGCAGTTAGCTGTGTTTGGAACAATTATTATTCCATTTCAAAGTAAATAATTTTGCTCATATTTTAGATCTTAATATAATTCCTGCAGAAATGGACAGAGTTTACCATTGTTCTGATTTGAATGTGATTTTTATCAGTTTTGAAATGTACTGAAAATATTTAGTGTTTTGCAGGTTGTGGAGGATGAATGGCAAAAGTGTTTGCATTTTGAGAAATGTAGTCATTGAATGTATTTTGTCTGAAAGCAATGAAAAATGAGTCACAGTTGGTTTAGCAACGACTTCTGTACCACTGAATGTGTGAATAGTTTTGAAAAGTGTGGCTTCAGTATTGAACGATGCTTGTTAGCAGCTGAAGAAAAAAAAATTGTGACTAGAAGCTTGTAGAACATTTTATATCAAAGGTGTCCAGCAGGGAGAGCTGATACACAATATGGGCAAAGACCTCCAGACAGAATAATAGAATGCAGAGCTGCATATGCATCTATACTATAATTAGGTGGTAATAAACTAACCGGAATTTGTCTATGGCCTTTTTGTTTTTCTCTATCTCTCTCTCTCAGAAATGTTTTGTTTGGCCTTGAATTCAAACAAACTATTTGATCTCCGACAGAAACTCTTGACTCTGATGGAACAAAAAGCTCACCTATTGAATTTGCATTTTTGATACTTCTCTCTGCTGCTGCAAAAAAGAAAAAAAAAGTGAGTTGATGCCGTGATTGGCCATAGTTGAATAACAAGCCTAATTGTTTACACCACTGTAATAATCTGTATGCAGATTTGTCTTTATTTTTTTAAATAAAGTTTAATCATCATAATCATCAACTTTTGCTTATTAATGGGCCTTTTGTTTTGAGCACTAACTAATAACCAGACAAGTTCAGTTTCACCTAGTAATATATAGTTACCCAACAACACTTTAAAGATGCAACATACAGTACAGACCAAAAGTTTGGACACCTTCTCATTCAAAGAGTTTTCTTTATTTTCATGACTATGAAAATTGTAGATTCACACTGAAGGCATCAAAACTATGAATTAACACAAAATTGAAGGCATAGTGGACCAGCATGGCTACCACAGCATCTTGCAGCGGCATGCTATTCCATCCGGTTTGTGTTTAGTTGGATCATTTATTTTTCATCAGGACAATGACCCCAAACACACCTCCAGGCTGTGGAAGGGCTATTTGACCAAGAAGGAGAGTGATGGGGTGCTGCGCCAGATGACCTGGCCTCCACAGTCACCGGACCTGAACCCAATCGAGATGGTTTAGGGGTAAGCTGGACCACAGACAGAAGGCAAAAGGGCCAACAAGTGCTAAGCATCTCTCGGGGAACTCCTTCAAGACTGTTGGAAGACCATTTCAGGTGACTACCTCTTGAAGCTCATCAAGAGAATGCCAAGAGTGTGCAAAGCAGTAATCAAAGCAAAAGGTGGATACTTTGAAGAACCTACAATATGACATTTTCAGTTTATCACACTTTTTTGTTATGTATATAATTCCATATATAATTCCACATGTTAATTCATAGTTTAGATGCCTTCAGTGTGAATCTACTATTTTCATAGTCATGAAAATAAAGAAAACTCTTAGAGAAGGTGTGTCCAAACTTTTGGTCTGTACTGTATTTATAGGTCTGAGTACACATGTTGATGGGCCTCTGTTGCCATCTCGTGGATTTGTAGCAAAATACACCTCATTGCTATTCCAAAAAAGAAATAAAAAATGACGCAGTCCTGAACAGGCTTTAAGTGATTTCTCATTAAAACTGACTTGTTTTAATTTTAGTCTTAAAATGTATGTCTCATGCAAAACAAATCTATGATAAACAGAATTAAGTCAAGATTGGCAGTCAGTAGGTTCAGTAAATGAATAAGCATGGCCACAAACTTTCTAGATTTTTATTTCATTTTTTCTTAGTTTAGAACATAAAACAGTATTGTGGCTCTTACCACATTACACTATGTATTCACATAATACACCATACAGCTACAAGGAGAGAGACCAAACAAAAGATAACACTTTTTACATACTGCATACTCAACATGAAAAATAGAACTAAGAACAATCTTTAACTCATTAAGGAATGTAGCTGCCAGTTTTTTCTTTCTTTCTTTTTTCCTCTTTAGAAATGTTGTCCCTTTGATGTTTAAAACTGGGCCTGACTGATACTCTTAACAGTGAGTGCTGATAGAGGGGCAGAGTAGTGTGTGTATATGAGAGTGTTGTGTTTGTGTGTATTTGTATGCATTTGTGTGACACTGTGGCCAAAAGGTAGACTTGAGTTAAGTAAAAAGAATGAGTATATTCAACAAAATGCCAAAATGAATCAAATATCAGAATGGTTAAAAACAGATCTCTGGGCAGTTCAGGTAGAACCAGAATGTTAAATTAACAGTCTATTCACATCAGAAGCATGAGTACCTATTCATCTACCTGTCATCATGCTCTTCAAGTACCATTTCAGTTATTTATGGTGATGGCTGAAAAGGGAAACTGGATCAGATGGAGTGCTTTTTTTTTGCTTTTTTTTTAACGCGATCAGAAAATTTTCAGAAATAACTAGATAAAAAGATTAAAAAAAGATCAGCACCATACAGGTTTCCTCTCAAAACTAGTTCACACACCAATTTAAGAGCCAGAAGATCTCTAGCAACAGTGTTTGCAGAGAGTCTTTTCCACAGTGAACTCTAAGGGGTAGCACCATGGGTTCAAAAGCCATTTAGGGAGAATAAAACTGCAGAGGGCTTCAAGAGCAGTCTTGAAACTCAGCTTGTTAAACTTGAGGGGTATGTCTCACATTTCCATGAGCAAGTGACAATCTAGATAATACAATGACAGTGCAGACTCAGAGCTCTGTAAGAATCACCCCACACAATATTTAATAAAATAATCCAAAATAATAAGCATCACATGATCTACCGAAAGTTTTGAACTGAAAGCGGTCACATTTCAAACTGCAAGTTTACACCTGATACTCTTTTCGGTTCTATGGGCAATTTTCATGTAAAAGTGATGTACTTCCACTGCCTTTCATTAAAAAAGCGAGTCCTGAATCCTTGCGAACTGTATAAGTCAACGTTCACAATGGGTTTCTTTGTTCTGCATTAGTTTATGGTTTATAGATGTGGATCAGATGCAGGGGAAGGAAGCCGGTGACAATGGTAGCACAGAGGTATTGATGTAAGTACAGTACTCACGAAAGGATGGACAGCAGTATCTTGAGTAGACCGACAAAACATCCTGCTTTGTTGGTTTGTTGTTGACGGCTTGACAAACAGACAACTGAAGACTAAAAGTTCAGGAATCAATCATGATTAGGCCATCATCCCTCACCAGTTAAATAATCTTACCTAAATATTTAACTATTTACATTTCTATCTCTCCCAATAAAATTCCATTAAAACAAAAACTAGTTTTCAAGTTGTCAATAATCCATTCTTATTTTGTTTCCTCATTAAAATCAAGATTAAAAGTGCTTTTATAAAATCCTCTCTTCAGTATTTACAATTTCTTTAAAATGATCAAACCCCCCCAAAAATAAAAAAAAATAAAATAAAATGACAGCAATCACAATAACAATAATCATCATCATTATCATATAATAAATAATAATAAAAAAAAATAGGTACGAATGTGGATGTAGGCAGCAAGCCTGCATTCTGTAGCGCCTGTGTGTTTGTAGCATGTTGTGACTGGGACCAGTGTCGGTACAACATGAGGTAAAGAGCTTTAGGACCACTTAATGAGCACCAGGATCTCTCCTCTGTGAGTGTCAAGCACCTTACAGCCCTGTGTAAACCAGCAACAGCCCTGCATTGCTCTCTATATGTAGCTCACAGACATGCATTCACACTGGCACACGTACATTCTAACCAGCGTGCATGTTTAGGAATCCATTCACATGCACGCACGCACACACACACACACACACACGTATTATGTAGTTATACATAAGCTTGCACAAACAACTGAGCTGAAACTGTACGCATTGCCAATCAGCACCAATAATTCCAGGTGTGGGTGATCTCTCAGGGCAAAAAGAGAGAAAAGGGCTGCTTATAATGAGAGGGGAAACTTAACCGGAGCATAAAAGACTCATGGTAGCACCAACTCCAAGAAATGTGCTCTTTTTTTCATTAGGCTGGTGGGTGTAACCAGCATTGGGTAAGAATATCCCCAAAATAACAACTTAGAATAAAAAAGTCATCACAAATGGGTAACTACAGATAAATCAGGACATGGAAGACATGCTCAAATTGTACAGGGGCGGTTGTGTAACTTAAGGGAACCAGTAAGGGAACCCCGTGTAGGTCTGTTTTGGACAGTCTTCTGACTGAAACCAACCAGATACACTGATGTTACAAATCTATAGATACTCACTTATAATGGCAATTTTGAAGCAAGTCATTATTAAAAAAAAACAAAAAAACTATTTTTTCTCTGCTCTACAGTCAATCTGAACATATATAGGGTGAATCAAGCAGAGATTGCAGAATTTTAAGCCAATAAAAATTGGCTGATGATTTTAGAATTCCCTGTTTGAGCTATTTGATTCTGGAAATCTTAAGCATAAGACCCATGGTGGGTTATCAGCAGCTCTAGGGTGGTTTGATTAAGGTGGATTTTTGCTTGCACTATCAGCACCTTAAAGAACTTAGTCTAAAAAATGTCACATGGGTAGTGAAGAATGGCCAATGAAACCGCAGACAAATGAGTCAGCACCAATCAGACGGCATGATGGAAGGCTGAGCCATCATCGGGACTGGGAGGTCCCTGTCACTGTACATGACTGACATCTGCTGCTTAAGAGCACCCAGGTCCAGCACCTGCCTCGATATTGTGAGGGCAAATTTAGAAACACTTAATACAGAAAAGAAGCACCATTTGAAGGGATGAAGTGTGGCACCAAACAGAAAGGCCCAAGCTGGTGTCTGGTCCTCTCTTTCTTGGTCACGTGTTCAGTGACTAGCGCAATGAGCCAATACTCTAGATATGCCTTGATGCAGTCATGTGACTTGCAATGATGTGATGGCGCTTCATTAATAAAGAGGTTGGTGGGGGTGGGGGAGGCAAAAAGCGCAACAAAAATGCTGATTAGCTTGTTCTCATGTTCATAATGAACAAGCCAGAATGAAGAAAGCAAGTCCCTCTTAGTCAAGAGGGGTTAAAAAAAATCATAGAAGATGAAAAAAACAATAACATTAAAATAAAAAATAGTCATCTTCATTATATAATAACAATACCTGTAATATCAATGTTGACAGTAACAATAGCAATTGTAATAATATTGATAATAGAGCAATAATAATTAGGATCATCAAATTCACTTAAGGAGGGGTAGCTATGGAAATCTCTCCCACGGCGGAGAGAGCGAGAGCACCATAGACAGCGTGTCCGTTTGGGGAGTTGCCAAACTGCTGCCAAAATTTGAGGTAAAAGAAAAAAAGTGAAAAAGTGCCCCTTCCTCTATTCTCCCTCTCTTGTGGTGGCCTGAGAGAGGTTTTAGAGCTAGAAGAGGGGAAGCAAATGGTAAAGGAGTAAAAGGATCCTTATCATTTTTATTCCCACCTCTGGCTCCAGGGGGCAGCAGTCTACAAGAGTTCACACAAATCGACTGTAAGGACCAGTGAGGTGTGTGGATGGGTAGGGTGAAACTGTGACTATGGTGGTGGTATGCTGTGTGGGCGCCATCCGTGTCACCATACCCTCTCGTTTGTCCTTGTTTTGTCCTGGGGATGGGCTTGGTGATCCAGCCGCCCATTTTCGTTTTTTCCCAGAGGCCTTAAGATCTTCCTGTGAGAGACCCAAAAGAGCTGCTTCTTGTTGCCGCTGTCGTGCTCGCTCGGCCAGGATTTTCATCTTGGATTCCCACAAAGCCAGACCGTGGCAGGGTTGGTTCAGGCTCTTGTGCTGGTAGAAGACCAGGGATATGCGGCTTGGGTGAGAGCGGTCAGGCTTTTTAAGTGGCGTGGTGGCATGGAGCTCCCGACGGGCACACTCAATCAAGATAGAACCATGAGCAGGAGCCACTGCTACTCCTCCAATGTTGGGATCCAAGAAGTTGTGTTCACTGTCTGACCACACCTCATCCTCCTCAGGGTCACGTTCACTCTGGGTCTCTGCATCACTCTCCCAACATGCCTGACCATCCGACTTTTGCAGTGCATCGGGAAACAAGCGTCCCTCAGGAGCCGGAGAGGGTGTGCTTCCTGCTGCTGATCCACCACCAGATTTCCAGGCTTTCTCCTGGAGTCCCAGAGGTGCAGACCCACAATTCTCACTTGCTTGGGAAAGCATTTTATCAGGGATAGCACCAGCAGGGTTGCCTTGTCTTATACAACCAGTACCGTAACCTATGGGTCCGTAAGGACCCCATGCTTTAGGTTGTGGACTAGGGGCAGGGCTAACCCACTGTCTTGGGGTGGACGGATGTGGAGAGGGTGCAGGTGATGGACCTGCGTTTAGGGATGGGGACGGAGATGGGGCAGGGGATGGCATTGGAGAGTTAGGGCAGGAATAGGAATTCCACTGTTGCTGCTGTAGATACTGAGGGTGTTCATGTGGGTGTTGCTGGTGGAGCCTCTGCTTGTCCGGAGTGAAAGACAAATCAGTTGGACCTGGTCTGATATTTCCATCCCAGCCTTGAGGGACTAGGCTGCCATTTGCTTTGTGCCCAGGCCAGCCTTCAGGTTTTGGCGTGGTACTGGGGGTGCTAGGGCAGCTTTGAGCTTGCCCATCCGATCTGCCATCATATAGGGGTACATCCATGGGCTCCTGCTTGATGATGGGTGTAGAGCGATGTGTCTGCTCATATGATGGAGTACGACTGGGTGGAACAGGAGACTGGGAAACCTCAGAAGGGTGTGGGAAGCCTTGAATGGATGCATCAGCCATTTGCTGCTGTGACTGCACAGGACGACTGGGATAGGCCTGCGCCAGTCTGGCTTGGAGACACTGAACATCTGGTTTCTGGTCAAATGGTGTGGCAGAGGGTTCTCCAGCTTTGGGCCAGACTCGTTTATCATATCCCAAGAGCTCAGGAGGAAAAAGTGCACTGGGAGGGTAGTTGTAATAACCGTAGCGTATTTCTTGGAGGTTGGGGTGAAAGCCATTCACGGGGCTTTGTGCAGGAGGTTGGCTGTTGGTAGGGATGCGACCTCTTGCATAGTTTCCAGGGTATGACAACGAACTGTGCATGCTGTGTGGATCAGAGGTTGTCTTGCCGTTCCCTAGTGCTGGGTAGCCATGTACAGCTCCATTGAAGGGCTGAAAGCGGTCAACAGGCTTTTTGATGGTTGGTTTCACCTCCTGTTTTGGAATAGCTAGATAACAGACAAACAAGAACATTTTTATAGTAATACATTTTATAGTTATTGCATTTCCATTTGATAAGATTAGAGCTCAAGTTCAAAATCTTCAACAGGAATGGCGAATTACATTCAAATAATGGCACTACAGAGTCTAAAGAGCACATATCTAAAATATTCCCACTTCAGCCAAATCAATGGTTTGTCTTTTATTTTAAACAACCAGAAGTTATTTGAAATCCCTTTTAGAATTTAACATGAACTGATTTATGTAGATAGAGATAAACTGATATTTAACAACTGACCTTTATTGCCTTGCTGAGGGTGAGGTGACTCCACGTGGCGCATCTCCATCTTGACAGTCTTCTCTGGGGTTTCTGCAAGCTGCAATTTCCTGTTCTTCTTCTCAGATGCAGCCTTTTTGGCCTCCAACCGACGCTGCCGGCAGGATTTAGCAGGTTCAGGAAGTTTTCTAACCTGTCGACGGAAGTTATTGAGCACCTGGATGGCTCCTGTCCGCATTTTGAGACGCTGGTTCTCCTCACTTCCAAATTCATCGGTTGAAGAAATCTTGTAGAGCGGAAGCACATGTAGCTGCTCATCTTCTGGGATCATGCCTACTCTCCGATTGTCCTCTTTCGTAAGAGTGCACACCTGGAAATAACAAAATTTGGAAGTGTAACACTTAATAAAATAGCAATTAATTCAATATATGGGGTACATCTTCTACAGCCCATTGTACATAAACACAATTCTAATTTTGACCAATGTATCCTTTTAATTTATAAGTACAGGAACAATTTGCAATGTATGATAAATTAGAAGTTACAATGCATAGGAGCCCCCAGGCAGTGACCACAGTACAGCCCTGGAGATCATTCACTTAAAAATATGTATGATGCAAAAGCCTAACCTACAAATAAATACATACATGTATACATGCCTACATAAATAATATGGATATTATAAAAAAATTACTATGTATAATCGCACATTAGTTACACAGATACAAATATTCATAAATAATAATTAATAACATACCACAGTGCAGCCATTGTGGAGGTTATGCTGGTCTTTGTGAGCATGGGCACAGAAATCCATGCATGCAGTGACTCCTGAAAATGGTCGTCCCTCCTTCAAACCCAACCGACAGTCTGAGGCAATCTTCTCATTTAAACACTGAATAACACAGAAAAATAAAATCATTATTTTCAATTAACAAATGATTCATTCAGTTTCTGTTTATTTCAGTAACACTTCCTGATACCATAATTCGTTATCTAAAAATAAAGATATGAAGCATTAAATTCATAAACCTCTTGATCACCTAAAACACCACCAAACATACAAGTCCACAATTACCAGAAAAGCTTTTTGGTTTAATGTGCCTGAATGGTATACAATTTGTACCATTCAGGGTAATGTGGGTGGTGTTGGCGCAGTGGATAAGACACATGCCTTTGGTGTGAGAGACCCAGGTTCGAATCCACTGTGAGACACCCCGAGCAAGACACTTAACCCCTAGTTGCTCCAGAGGCGTGCAACCTCTGACATATATAGCAATTGTAAGTCTAAAGCGTCATCTAAATGAATAAATGTAAAAGTAATGTAGTGTGAAATTTCCAAAAACAAACCTGGTTACTGTAGGCCTGGGGAGCCAGCCTCTTATACACAGGGGCCACATGTGTGGCCAAGTTTTGGAAGTTATCCCTGAGATTGTCCTCCTGTACAAAAAATAAAAAATAAAATAAAATAAATAAAACAATTCCAATACGTTTAAGGCTGGTTCACACGGCAGGATAATTGGGCCGATTTTAGCCCCGATTCAGCCCTTCCGACAATCTTAGGATGCTCCGATTATCGTAAAATAATCTGATCAAATATTCCTGCCGTGTGTGGTGTGTTAAGACTAATCTCCTCTGCTCGGAAGAATGTCGGGACCACTCCGATCTCAAATCGGGGATATCCAACATGTTGGATTTATTTTGCCCGATTTCTTCTCGTGTGTGGTGTCCCCCGAGGACAAACAATCACGCAGCCTGTGGACTGTGGCGTGTAGCCAATCAGAAAGCGAGGTGACGAGGCAGTGATAGTACCGGGAAACAAAATCAAAACAGCCGGCGTATATAATATAACAAATACAAATAAAGTCGATGGGCATAACTACATCCACAACTGCAGTCCACCAGAGTAAATGGAAACTAATATATGAACGTTTATTTCAACGGTTATTAATCTGTGTAGTACGTAACAACATTTCTATGAGATAAAACAACAACTTATCTCCATATCATGATATAGCAAGTATAGTCCATGCTCGCGTCGTCTCCACCTCTTTGACCATCGCCTTTTCTTATTTTTCTTATGTTTTTTTCCCCGTTAAAAACAAAGCACAAACTATGGCCACTGCATCCTCTTTGTCCGCAATGATTGTTTACTCTAAAGTCACGTTTGATCTCGAGGGATTTTGCGAGATTTCCCGTCTGACCTGGGAATGCTCGGGAGTCAAATCGGTTCGTGTGTGATGTGTTGATATTGCCGTGTGGCTGCACACCACACACGGAGCGACCAAAACTGTTAGACCCGTGATTTTTTATCGCCGTGTGTGGGGTCTCTCAGGTTTGGAAAATCTGCCGACAATTTTAAAATCGTCCCGTGTGAACCAGGCCTTACATGGGCTATTGTGAAGAGTAAAGGCCTATGTTCACACAGTCAGGATATACTTATACTTAAATAGCTGAAGTCAACTCCCCTTTCCTATTTTTCTCCAATAGCCCAGCGGACATTGATTAAAATAAATATCAAGGGAAACTGGAAAATCTTATAACCAAAAAGTATTTTAACTAGTGCTGTCAAAATTAGCGCGTTAACGCATTCGATTAATTTGAAATATTTAACGCGTTAAAATAAAATAACGCAATTAACGCGGTTGCAGTTTTTTTTATTTCCAGTTGTGGCCTATGTATGTTCATCGTGCAAAGAAATATGGATAAGACCAAGGAAGGACTTTTAGACGGAAAGTTTCAGTATAAAACTCTGCCGGATTACTCTTCAGTCTGCCACAAGAAACATTATGACTGTATGACTGTAACAGTGCGTAAATCAGACCTTTCTGTAACGCTAACGTTAATAAGCTTAAACGAAAATAAAGAAATAATTGTGTAGCGGAGTATTTTTTGTACACGGTGCCGCGAACTGTCAATCACTCCTGTACGCGTGCATCCCTGTCCTCCTCAGCTGCAGCAACTTGCACTCTCTCTCTTCATCAAGCTTTAAAACAAAAAGGGGACAAAAAGATCATATTGTCTTTGTGCATAGGCTATAGATTAATTAGATAAATGAATATCTAAATTTGTGCCTTGCCGTCTACGGTATTTTTTTAGAACTTAGAAAAAAGATGCTGCAGCCAATGAACAGCCAGCGGGGGCTGCAGGACGACTCAACCTCCGCAGACAGTTTTTAATGTTTATCAGACAATAAATACTCAAGATTTTGCTTTAGTATAACTCACAACGAGTTTCACACACCTTCTCCGGCCACGTTGAGTTGTTGACACTTAACAGTGGGAAAAGCGACGAATGCGCTATTCACTTGTATAACTTAAGGGTGAATGGGTAATGTAGTTTCTGCTCTGGGTGGGATGAATTAGGAAGCTTGCATTGTGAAGGGCGCTCTGAAAATCGGCAGTGCAGGTAAAAGATTAAAACCTCTATTAAAACAGATGTCCAAATGAGCGTACAGGTACGCTACAAGCACGTTCTGGGCGCACGGAGAGGTGGCGGTACGCTCAAGAGCTATATTTGGAAGTGGCGGTACTGAGTACCAGTGCGTACCGGCCCACTTAAAGCACTGGCAATGACTATACTTTGGAATTTTTTTGCAGTCCACTTAGAATTCAACATGGAAATCATTTTTGTTTTTTATTGGCATTGATTGTTTTGAAATTCAAATGGTACTTACATGCCTGTGTTTTTATTTCTGTAATAAATATGGCTTTCAAGCCAACAGTTAATTTGGAGGATATTGATGGTTTATTGCAGGTATGTTGTTTACATGAGAAAATCTGTGTTACAAGTTAAACAAAAATTCCAATAAACAATCATATTTTGAATTTAAATAGTTTCTTTGTCTTGAGTTTACATTAATTATTTACATTTTACATTTACATATCCAAAAAGTTTCAGTCTTTTAATTGCGATTAATCGCGATTAATTTTAAAAAATTGTGCGATTAATTAGTTAATTTTTTTTAATCGATTGACAGCACTAATTTTAACAGAACTATGCAGCAAAATGCTGTTTAGTAAACAAGGTGCAAGTTCAGCTGCCAGTACATAATTAACCAGCCATGTCTTTAAATGCTTTTACTGTAAACTGAGTGTAGCAGTTGGATGGCACCCAGACCAGAACACTGATGGGAGCAGATACTAAATTAAAAACCTTCATGTAACACTAACCTCTTCGGGGTGTTCTCCATGCAGTCTGAACTTGCGAGGGGTTTTGCTTCGAGCATACTTGCATCCATTGAAGTACATGCTCCAGGAGCAGCCAAAAGAGAAGGAAGCTCCACAGGTTTCTGGGTCCTTCCCTTGGCATGCACAGGTTCGACTGCAAAAGGCATCCACCACGAATTTAATATAATAACAATAGATGACATCTTTTCCTTAAATGATGCTTTGTGAAAACATTACATTACAGAGTGATTAGATATCTATTTATTTATTTATTTGATCTATTTTAAATCTGGAGCTTTCACAATCTTATGAAAGACACATACAGGGAGCATGTATGATTATATTTGATTACAAGATCTCCTTTATGCAAGTGTGTGATTAAACTGAATTTATATGATTAGTCAATAATGTGATTTGCATTACCTAATATTTCATTATTTTAATATGACTCTGAAAACTTTTGAAAAATGTAAACAGGTTATAATTCACATAATACATCTAGGGAAATTGTAAATCATCCAATATGTGACCAATGCATTAATATATCATACATTAAGTCCAACGTTACAGTCATCAACCAAATTAGTCCACACAAAATGTTAGTTCCTGTCATCTCTTTATCTCAAACTTTATTTAAAAAAACACCTCAGTTGTGTTCTTAACTCACTCGTCATTGAGTCCACAGCGGCGGCTGGTCGGATTGCCATATTTGATGAGGGTTTCTGTTACTTCTTTGTAGAGTTTATCTCCCAGAGCACGCGGAACGCCCTCCCAGCACAGGATGACAACAACAATAACAGTGTTGACACAGTGGTGCCCAGGTCGTTGCTTCACAACGCATAATAATTTCTCCTTCTCACTGCTGCGACGAATCACCTACAACGAAAGACAATCAGCAATGATAAATGCATATGATAGATGTTAAGTTATAGTTGTGTATACTTCAGCAAAGCAGAAATCACAATGTAATCATTCAGTGGTACTACTTTCACGGCTGTCTCGTGTCCTGTGGTATTTTCAGTTAAAATCTGTTCACTCAGACTAGCTGTTTTTGAATGCCAGAAGGCGTAAGAAACATGCCCATCTGGTTCAGGTGAACCCCCCCACCAGCCTAATTATACAGGTATTCCTTAAGCCTAAATAATCATCCAATCATTCAGGTAACCCAATGCTTAGTTGATTTTAGAAATATTTTGTTTTGCACACTCACCCACTTAGCAATAGGACATCCCTGAGAGCTCTTTCCTTCTTTCCCGGTGTAAATTACCCTCTCAATACGAACGGCTTCGCCTTTCTCCCCATACCTATTCATAAAGAGGAGACAGAAGTTGAGGGACAAACTCAAATTACAGTTTGAAATTGCAACACGAAAATAGCAACCCACCTCAATCCTAATGAAGACACATTTTAAGACACTTTATACAGATTTGGGAGCATGCATGTAGAAATCAAATAAAGAATTAGAGGTACAGTATGTAGTATTGACAGCTAGAGACAGCTAGAGAGCATTGGTGGTTCAGTGGTAGAATTCTCGCCTGCCACGCGGGAGACCCGGGTCCGATTCCCGGCCAATGCAGCAGAGGTCGCCTTGGGGAAGTCGTGGCCTAATGGTTAGAGGGTTGGACTCCCAATCGAAGGGTTGTGAGTTCTAGTCTTGGGCCGGACGGAATTGTGGGTGGGGGGAGTGCATGTACAGTTCTCTCTCCACCTTCAATACCACGACTTAGGTGCCCTTGAGCAAGGCATCGAACCCCCAACTGCTTCCCGGGCGCCGCAGCATAAATGGCTGCCCACTGCTCCGGGTGTGTGCTCACAGTGTGTGTGTGTGTTCACTGCTCTGTGTGTGTGCATTTCGGATGGGTTAAATGCAGAGCACAAATTCTGAGTATGGGTCACCATACTTGGCTGAATGTCACTTCACTTTACTTTAGATTGAAAAGGGTACTGTAGTTCAAATTCAGAATATTGGAGAGCATTGTTTCTTCCTACCCTCATCGATGCTCACGTGGATAGCCAGATGCAACAAGGAATGAGCATGACTGACAATGTTAGCCAACGAGTCTTACAGTGTAAGGTGATGAGTTGTTTTATCTGTGTTTAATATGCCTCAGCTCATAGAGCTTTTTAGATGGACGCTGATTATTTTTAGGTCAGGTAGAATCTTTGATCTCTGACCCAGTTAAAATGCCTGCAATGTGCTTTGTTTTCAGACAGCTGGAAACCCGGGCTGACAAAATACTATTGGTTAAACTGGCAGAGGACAGAATCACACAGACAAAAACAGACATTCTGATGTGGAACACTCATTTCAAAGCAGAATAAATGGTTGTAGCGTTGTTTTTTGGAGAAACTAATATGTGAGCTTAACATGTTTACTAAATATCTTCAAACATATTATGGTATTTATATGGTTTAGCCAAAAAATTACATACAGCACATTTAAGCAGTTAAAGCTTTGAGTTTGGTAAAGCTTTAAAAATTATGCGTGATACATCAATGTATTGAACAGTTCCACATTTTATGAGATGTGTGTCATATATTGAAGTAGTTTGTGATACTTCCATATTCTCAGACAACAACTGCTTGTCTCCTCAAATGAAACTCTCAGTGCACCTGTATGGCAGCAGCATGTGCTAAGTATAATTCAGTTTAATTACACAAGTATAAGCTACGTATAATTCAGTATAATTACTCAGGTTGGGGGAGAAGCTTCAAAGATCCAGAGGGGTGGGCTATGAGGTCAAAGGCTACAAAAGGGTCAAGCTTAGGCTTAAGGAGGCTATAGTCACTGTCTAATGGACAAACAAAGGGGGGGGGGGGGGGTTCTTCTTCTACCCACCAGCTCTCCCTTTATCTCAGAGGAGATGACTCAGGCTATAGAAATACAGCCACTATGCCCTCAATCAGCTCTCAAATAAAGCAATGAGAGTGGACAAGCATAGGAGAGGTCAGCAAAGGTGGAGCTACTCTGTCCAAATGGGTCAACAAAGTCTTAGCTTCTGTATGCTTACAAGGGAAAGGTGGTCAACATATTTACTCTTTCACTTCTCAATGATCATAGGATCATTAAAGTATTAGTAAATAACGTTTTTAAACCTCAGGGAATGTGTCAAGTATTTTCATAAATAGGAAATTAACTTGATTTACAGTATATATATTTTTAACAAATTTCCCCCGCATGACAGCACTACTGTGAAGGAAATCTGGCTTCCTTTTGTCCTGTGTATCCAAATAAAAAAAAAACTAAAGAATGCTCATTGCTTAAAGTTAATATAAACTCCACCGTTTTCTTCATTTCACCTACTACTTCTTTAATTTCCTCTAAATTATTTTCTTTCCCCCTTTTATTCATTGTCTGTCTCCCTGTCTCTCCCCTGTGTGGTTCTGCTGATGCTGATATTTCCTGTTACTCCTGTTGGATTCTGGGTCAGAAATACCCTGGGGACAAGATCATAGAGCAGGAAGGTGGGAGGGGGTGAAGAGAGAACAAATGGCAGAAAAGAGAGATGCTTATCCTCAGCTGGTTAAGAATCTGTTGCCAGGGTCCAACTGCCAGAGCTTCCAAAGGACTCTTGCAGAACAATGACATGGTGGTTAGGGATCTCTTAAAGCAAATGACGTTGGGTCATTCCTCTGTGCCTTTTTAAGTTTAATACTTGGTTTCAGACAGTAGACAAATGTATTATGATCAGTGTTGGGCAGTAGAGTCGCTACAAGCAGCGAAGCTACTAGTTTAACTACATTTCTCAGTAGCTTGGTTGTAGCTTCGCTGCTTTCTGAATTAAATAGCTTTTCAGTAGCAAAGCTCTTTTTTTTACCAAGTAGTGCGGTAGCTTCCACACAAGCTACATTTTCGCAAGCATTTCTGAAGCTCAAACTCAAATCGGGAAATACAACTGCTAAAATCGCTGATCCTGGATCAGTAGTGACGCGACGGCGCTACTTCATCTTGTTCGTGTGTACGGTGGATAGCAACCAACCATCTTTATGATGCATTACCGCCACCTTCTGCTCCGGATGGTACCACTCCTTGGCCAGTCAGGCAAAAAATTATTTGATCAAATGATGGCATAGGATGAGGTCGGAGAACAGTTAATCCCGAGGAGTGAGTCGCCGTGGCCGTACCTCGACAAGTACATGACACTGACCGAGATAACAGAGAGAAAATATGTTTTCGGATGCTGCTGGTAAAAATTATCAGGGTCCAGCCTGGCCATTTTTTTTTGTACTGTTTGGAGGTCTTGCATTTTGTTCTGCAAAGGCCTACAGTATATTAAGCATGTCCATGCAACGGGTGCATACACTTACTTGTGCGCACATTGTTAATTACATGTATTTTGATTGTTTTTTTTTGCCAAATTGATAAGGAACACAAAAAACTATTAAACTAAACAATTACACCTGCCTATCTGTTTGACTGGCAGTTTTGGGCACTGAGCTAGCATTGACTTCACTTCATTGAAACGTGTTCAACATAAAAATTTAATTTTAAAAGTAGCTTAGATGTAGCAAGTTATTCATTTTATGTGTATGATAATATTCTTATATATTCAGTTACTTTTTTTGGTAATGTTACTAAAAAAAAGGGGACAAGAAAGAAAAGATGATTGCTACAGAAAAGAAAGCAATAGGTACTCTTCATTTAGTTTTTGTGATTTTCCTATTTGGCTCAATAAAAACGTAATGTTCCCACATGGCTCTTACATGTTCTGCTGGTTGTGTTTGCAAATGAACATGCTTTCATCAAGAGCACTGAAGAAGGTGACATTGTGGAATGCTATCTGAACCAATAATAATTCAGACATCTGACAGGTGCCGCTCACCTCTCTTCCATTAGTTGTCTGACTGAAGCAATGTCTCGCCCAGATCCCAAGTGATTGTAATATGGACCCTCTTCCTTTTCTAGGACTTGATCTATGGGAAACAGAGAGCGAAAGTGAATGCAGGTTAAAGCATGGACACACTCTTATACAACAATGGGTAATCCAAATGATATTAACAGTTTAGACTGCAAATGTGTAATGCCATTAGAATGATCGCATGAGTCAGTCATGTGTGGGTGAGCAAGAGAGAGAAAGGGACAGAGAGCTTGTCTGGGAAAGAGGCAATCTAAGGTCACATTCCACTCAGGGTGTAGGGATAAAGGCGTGACTAAAGTCAGGAAATTATTTGTGGGAACATCCTACTTAAATCTTACAGAAAAAGTGTTTGTGAGAAGAAAAACATCTAGTGGCTACTTATTACCTGCTTACTCAGCAGGGTAAAATACCAACAGTTGATGCAAGAATAGCTAACAGCATGGGGAAAATGGAGTGCTTTACATAGACAAGCACAAACACAGACAGAAAAATAAAAACATATTCTAAATATATTCTAGCATGTCAAAATCTATATTAAGACTGTATAACTGCTGAAGGTACTACATATGGGGCTGTCTTGAATGTGTTTGTATCAAATTACACTGGGTGTTTCCTGTGGTGTTGACAGAGAGTTGTAAGGATTCACTATGGAAACCTCCCTTCTATTGTCCTTTGCCCTTAGTAACAGTCAAGCTCCAACAAGTGTTCAGGCATAGTTTACAATCCTTGAATGAATGCTTTTTTTTATTTATTTATTTTTTATTTGTCAAAGCATATTGATATCTATATATCACATGTATAATACAAATTTCACACCACCAAAACCTCTGAATGACACGGTAAGAGATTTGAGGCCTGAGCTGAGAGGTTGCAGTCCATCTCTTCTCACCGTGTCCTCCCTATTCCCTCCCTAATTTGATGTCTGGCCACAGTATATCATATGATATACGAGCAGACTCCCTTTATTGTGACTGCCTTCTTAGCAGAAACTAGCTGTATTCACTGTACCAACAGTCTGAACGTAGACAGAAAGTGGTGCAGTGCACTGGCCCAAAGAATCACAATGGGCTCCTTTCTTCAAATCTATTGTTGCTCTGCAAGAGGCACAGAGAACAGACTGCAATGCAATGCACGGGCCCCTGATAGAGCAGGCATTCTCAGACATGGCCCAACACTATCTTGGGAAATGTGCTCATGCAGAAATGAAATGATGAAATAAACATTTGGAGGCTTGTTGAAGGGAATTCTAATGATCAATGAGGTAGAATGAGGTGTGGGGTGGTGTGATGTGCTATACTGCAGCAAAATGTCAAATTTCATATATTTTTGTGCTTTTATATTCTGTTTGAGGATTTGCCTGATCTTGCCCAAATTGCTCCAATATATTTTGCTGGATTTAATTCTCTCACTTACCTACGCAGTCACAGGTGGGAAAATCAGGTTGGGAGTCTTTCACAGGTGTATCCAGTAGGTTCTTGGTGGGAGTGTCCAGGTAACGCAATGGTGACTCAAGAAAACCTTTAAGTGAAGGCGAGGAGGGAAAGATATCCTTGGTGGGTGTATTCAAATCAGCCCTCTCTTTGTCTGCAGACAAACATGCAGTTGTGGAGAGCACTGTAACGCCACCAGATGACTCGATCTTTATACGTTTAGCTGGAGGGGAGAAAGGTGCGATGAAGGGGTGCTGTCGCTCCAGAAATGCATCCTGAGCTACAGACAAGTGCTGCCCAGAAGGTTTCACATCCACCTCACATTCCTCACTTTCCTGTTTAATTGTACAGAGCTCCTCAGATGGCAATGGTGTTTTTTCTTTCAGTCTTTTAGCCATGTCTGTTTGACCTTCATCCATGGGGTCAGAATCATTTGAGGGAAAAGGAGGGCAGTTATTTGGCTGCTTTGGGGATGGTGACTCGGGTCTGGTTTGTCCTGAGTTTGATTGTGACTCGGTCACCATTGGCTGAGCAGGGCCATTCTCTGGGGTCTCTGCTGCAGAAGCTGAGGAAATGGTGTCCCCAAACTCCTCCTCAAACTGGCGAATTAGCTCTTCAAATTTTGGATCTAGGTTACTGAGGCCAGCCAGAGAAGGAGTCTGCTGTGTTGTAGAGGTTTGAGGTGTGATACTGGTTGTTGGGATGCTATCATTTGACCCAGCTGTGCCTGAGCAAGCCATCACCTTCTGGGTGGATGGTGCTAGGACCGACACAGGAGTAAAATAAGAAAGAGTGTTTTCAGAGATGGGTGCACTACTGCTTTTCAAAATGGATTCCTGAGATTGAGCTGGAGCTGGGTGGCTCTCAGCCACCTGAGAGGGGGGAAGCCCAGCTTCCGTGCCTGGTAAAGATGGAGCAAGCTGAGATAGAGATGGTGCACATCCTGGGGAGATGAGGGGAGGTTTCAATATTACAATCTGGTTATGTGGGAGGAAAGTTGGTTGGGAAGCTTTCTGTTTATGCTTCTTGATAACAATCTGTTTGGGTTTTGGAAGAGGTGTGACCAGTGAATCAAAAAGCCCACCCACTGGCTGCTTGAGAAGAAGAGAACTCTGAGCACTCTTTTTCTTTTTGGGCTCTTTGTGCTCCTGTTTGATGGTTACAGGACCCTCTGGAATAGTCTGTGGCCACCACTTACGAAGGTTTTGACAAGCCATGGGAGCTAACGGATTGAAGGGAGGGGAATTAGAGAAGAGGTTACGTTTATGATGAAGGTGCTGCTGTAGTGCTGCCTGAGTTAAGTGCCTAATGGTGGGGGAAAACTGCTGACCCTGGAACTGCTGCTGGCCATTTACTACTCCCTCCTGGCCCATGACTGCACACCCTGAGCCCAGGTACTCTTTTATATCCACCTCCTGCTTGATGTGAGACATCACAGTAAGGCTGTCCTTGCGACCATCCTGCAAGCTGGGGTGAGGGAGTGGGAACTTGAAGGCTGAGTTGGTGTACTTTCCACTGGTGTCTCCGAGGAGTTGCTTAAGCTCAGACACTGGGTCACTGGGAAGCTGGGAATCAGTATTCACCACCATCCATGGGTTCTGAGGGGAGATTTTATCACAGCTTCCAGCTGTGCCCTGGCTCCACTGCTGGGGTCGGGGATTAGGGGTCGATGGGTGTACGCTTGTAAATGGGGACTTGGAGGATGGGTATGTTGAAGGATAGTGAGATGGGCTAGACAAAATGTTAGGTGTAGGAGCCTCAACCTGGGACCGAGGTCTCTGCTGATCCCATGAAATTTCCTGTTGAGGATAATGACCAGGAGGGATAGACTGTGGCATAGCAGAGGTGGCAGAGGAGGACAAAAGAGGACCGGGTGATGAAGAGACAACCTGTGGCATTCTCTGAGGATAGGAGGTTGGAAGATGCTGATGGTGATTTGCAGGTGAAGATTCACCAAGAGGAACAACAGTTTGTGGGTCAGTGCCAGACAACTGGGTCAGAGCCTCAATTGCGATTGCTGTTTGCAAGCTAACATTTCTTTCCTTGGCTATTGACAGAACACTAGGGGAGCAAGGAATAGGTGCTGGTGGCCCAAAAGCTCTAGGAGCAGAAGGCTGGTTTACATGGGCATGTGGATTTGTGTCTTGCACACACAAGGAGTTACCTCCACGTTGTTGAGGTTGGGATTGGGCACTGCGATGCTGTGCATGTGGCTGTAAAGGAGCACCCGGAATCTTACAGGAACCTTTATCCTGACAGTTAGCCACCATTTTGATTTGCTTCTCCAGCCACTCCAGGTAGTCAGGGCAGTCTGGGCCATCACAATCACAGTTAGGTGGCTTGTGGCCATGACGAGCCTTGCTCAGTGCTGCCTGAAGAGTGTTTAGGTCTTCAGGGGGGTACAACTCACCATCTACACCTTTCTGTCTCGCCTCCTCACCTACATTAGATATTTCCTGATTGAACCTTTCGTAAAGTTGAGTTGTAGGAGTCTCAGAAGGTTGATGGTTGGTGTAAGGTGGCAGTGAGCCAACAGAAGCAGAAAAGGCCACCAGGGTTCGTGCATCCTCCATATCCACATCATTCACTGGTTTATTGGCATTTTGGCCACTCCAAGCACCCTGTTGAGATTCAGGATTTGACTTCCCAGCATGTTCAGAGACCCAACCTGGTGTCTGGGAAATACATCCAGCTCCCTCATGGTAGTTGTGCTGGTGGTGCTCCCCGGCCAGGTCTTTAACTTCTTCATCACAACTATTTTCTTCATTTGTTGCATTTTTGCTAAGCCCATTAGACAGTTCCTGGTTTAACACGCCTTCATCCAGGCGGTCATGGGACCCAATTTCCATCTGGCCTCTTCCTCTGGGGCCATCCACTGAACCCACCACAGAAACAGTCTGAGGAAGAGCAAAAACATAAGTTACTTGACAATGATCCAGCAAACTGGCAATATATATATATATATATATATATATATATATATATATATATGTGTGTGTGTGTGTGTGTGTGTGTGTGTGTGTGTGTGTGTGTGTGTGTTTTAAGTCTGTGTATCCTATTCAACACTATATCTTTGTATAATATTTGTAGCTGTGATGCATTTATTACATCGCACAAAATATAAGGCAAATACTATTTGCAGACTAATTCAAACAAAGATCATAGTATTAATCTTGGTATTCTTTGTAAGATTGCTGCCTGATTAAAAAAAAAACTACATAATATTTTGTTCCGCTGATATTCCTGGGTCTTCTTATGTTCATCTTCTCTCTGTCTTTGCTCTCTGCTCTTAAGAAAACACATTCCGCAAAAACAACATAAAACGGCCTTTGTTTACTACAGTGTTGTCCATGGTCTAATTTAAATTATAGCACTGGGCATAATTTATGGCCAAATTATGTGCAGATGCTAAAAAATATTCTGACTGAAACAACCTGAGCCTACTCATTTTCAAGAGTACAATGGAGACTGGACTGCATGAAGTTCAACTGTCTCATGCAAATACAAACCCATATTTAGAATTATAATACAACTGATAATGCCAAGTCAACATACTGAGAACCTCTTCCTGGTTCCTGGTTTTCAAATAAGCTTTTTGCTAGTCTCTCAACTCTCTTTTGTGCTTTTTGAATGTTGTGGAAAATGTGAAATGGTTCCAGATAAGTGTGAAAGGGCAATATCTGCATGCAACAACATCTTCCTGGTACTTTTAAGTCATGATGGATCTCTAAAATTATTTAAAAAAGTGGATTAAAAAAAACTGTTTGCTACACATGACAAATACAGAGGCCTTTGTCTATGATGAAGGCATATCTTAGAAAAGAGGACATTGTGGTTTTACCACACTAGCTTAATGAAATTAATCACCCATTTAAAACGAACATGAAATGGCCTGTTTAAATGTCTTAAGCAGTAATTCTGTAGAAACGTTTACAATATTTGAACAGAGTATAAGAACTTTTTTGCATAAAATTAAACTGTTTAGACTGCTGAGACAAGACTTGCATGTTTAAGAGTTCACCTAACAGCTCTGTAGCTAAATGTCCAAATCTCTCTTATTGTGCCTTGATTGTGACAGCTCTTTTGATGGGTTATACTGATGGTCAAGTTATTCAGACACTTTGAATTCACCTTCTGTGATGGTGTCTGGATGGACCCTCATGGGGCTATTTGTGTGTGTGTGTGTGTGTGTGTACATACGCGTGTGTTTTAAAAACGTTTTAGATGAGGAGCGTGAGCTAGTACCCCACTTACCAACACTGGTCACACTCCAACTCTTCAAAAAAAAAAGCTGAACCGCACAATTGTTACAACAGGCTCTTTTTCCTCTTTTCAAGTGATGCAATGGGCATCCACGTGCACACAGTCATGCAGAAACATTTCACAATAAAGTCTTAAGACCGGGAAACACCAAGGCGAACGACGGCCAGGCTAGTTGGCTCTCATCTGGCTCATGTCGGTGCCAGATTCACATAGGGGACGTCGGCGAGAGTGAGAACTCTGATTGGATGTTCAGTTTAGCGAACGAGTCGGTGCTAAGAATTAAAGCGAAAGTGCTGAAAACAAGCATGTAAATGAAGGTGGGACAGACAGAAGGCTGTTTTAAATGTTACGTGATCTTTTCCAATCATTCATATTACATACATTACATTTAGTCATTTAGCAGACGCTTTTATCCAAAGCAACTTACAAATGAGGACAATGGAAGCAATCAAAAACAACAAAAAGCAATGATATGTAGGTGCTATAACAAGTCTCAGTTAGATAAAATGCAGTACACGTAGCAAGGGCTTTTAAATAATATAAGAAATAAAAAGAAAACCGATAGAATAGAAAAAGAATAAAGCAAGCTAGTGTTTTTTTTTTAAAGAATAGAATTAGAATAGTTAGTGCTAAAGTAAGTTCCAAATAAAGATGGAAGAGATGTGTTTTAAGCCGATTCTTGAAGATGGCTAAGGACTCAGCTGCTCAGATTGAGTTGGGGAGGTCATTCCACCAGAAGGGAACATTTCATTTAAAAGTCCGTAAAAGTGACTTTGTGCTTCTTTGGGATGGCACAATCAAGCGACGTTCACTTGCTGAATGCAAGCTTCTTGAGGGCACATAGGTCTGAAGTAATAAATTTAGGTAAATGGGTGAAGAGCCAGTGGTGGATTTGTAGGCAAAGATCCATGACTTGAATTTTATGCGAGCAGCTATCATTAGTAACATGGTATCAATCTTATACAAAATAGTTTTCATAACAACATGATCTGCTTAAAACGATTATTAATCAGCGTAATCAAAGAAATTAATGTTACTGATTCAAAATGGTAAGCAAGTGCCGTTTATCTTGTATATCTTTGTTTCGGTTTCTACTTTTGATTGAGGAATATATATTATTGATAGCTGCTGATATGGACAGCTCATTCCTCTCACGTATGTGTAGAACGCACATGTAAGTTTGCCGTTGGCTGTAGTCTGTGCGTTGGGTTTTTAGCGCAGCTTTTTGGTCCGACGCTGCCGACGTGAGGTGACAATGCTGTCGGCTTTCGATACTGCTAGCTCTTTTAAGTTGGCTTGCTGTGTACCGGCCTTTAGGCTACGTTTACAAGACAACAACGTAGTCAAAAACAGAATTGTTTTTCCCTTGCATTTTTAAAGGTTTTGTATACACAACAACGTTTTCAAAACAATTTGCATATACACATATCCACGAAAATAGCCAAAAATGCTGTATTACGTATGCTAAGGCCAGTAGTTAGCGCTGTCACCTTGTTAGTAAATAGCACCTCTATTGAAGTGACGATTATATGTTGTATATGAGGTGTCTCCACTGTTGGTTGTAATACTGGTGAAGTAAATCCACACTTTGCTGAAGAAGCGTTAGAAAACTCTTGAGCAGAACCAACAGAACCATGCACTCCACTGTTGTGTTTGTTTGTTTGCTCTTGGCTTCAACATCGACAAGTACTGCACATGTCTACATATACCCAACATGTACTCACATGCGCGTGACATTACCATTTGCAAAGATTTCCGTACTCTCACTGAAATGATAACGGTGGCATTTTCACTTCAGAACACTTTTGCCATTTAAATGAATTAGCAAAATACATAAAAGTTTCCCGTTTTTGGCTGAAAACGCTGTAGTGTAAACAGCCCCCTTAGTGTCACTCTAGAGTTCACAAGAACGCACGTGCAAAACTGGACTAGTTTGTATTTCAAACATCAGAGTTAACTTATTGCATGCAACATGCTACACATCTGGTGTTAAGAATATTTGGATCAGTGACACACATATATATGCCCTACACCTGCAGACACACACCTGTCTGACAGCAGACAGCATGTGCTTTCGATTATCTGAGGCATGCCAGGACTTTCAGCACTGCCAAAACTCTCTCCCCTTCTTCTTTCAGTCAAAGAGCTACTACTACCAAAACATTAACACGCCCAACCAGAAAAGACTGTAAAACCAGTTTAACTCAGAAGTATGAAGTGCCCTTTAAACTTAGACCATATGCTGCTTATACAAGGTCTCAGAATTTACACATAATTAACAGCTGTCTCAGAGGTTGACAGCACTAAGAAGAAGAAAAAAAACAGATACTGCAGATGAGGTTTAAAGCATAGTATCAGGCAGCTGAACATAGAAAGACACACAACACCACCACCCCCTCCCGTAGCTGTCCCCACGTACTCCTGTGTCCATCATAGTCAAAATACAAAGCTCAAGCACACAGAGAGGGAAATGAACAGATTGGCGTCTACTCACAGTGGTCTAGCTGTCCCAATACCGTTGCTGGAGAGACTAAGGTGGACAAGAAAGTGCATGGAATACAGTTTTCACAAAAGTGCCAAATTATTAAAAAAAGAAGCAAGCCGGTGGAAATCCTCTAGGGGTTCCTTTCTTTTCTCTTACTGTCTTTCTTTCTTTCTCTCCCTCTCTTCTCAGTCAGCCAGGCAGTGCGGCACACGGACACACACACGCACTCACGCACGCACGCACTCTGTCATACACACCTCCCCAACGCACACACATTCGCTCTGATTCTCTTCCTATCACCACTGTCGTTTCTCTCTTTCTCCCTCTCTCATTATGTCTCTCTGCTCCTCCCTTCCCTTTTTCTATATTCTTTTTCTTTCTGCTTTTCGCATTTGCCGTCTGCTTTGCCTTACAGCCCCCACCCTCCCTCTCTCTCGTTCCCTTGCTCAATCACTCCCTCCCTTCATTTTCCTCCTCCCCCTCCTCTTTTCTGTGTGTGCAGAGTGAGAGAGGCCATTATCTGAGCCACACTGGGCACGTACGATGGAATGGTGGAGCGTGCAGGAAATACAGCCGCTGCAAAACGTAGAGAGAGAGCACAAGTGGCAGACTGGCTGACTATTGCGCTAAATAAAGGATTGTATAGACATATCTCTGGCTTATGTGACAGCAGAGATGCATGCAAAACCAAAATGAGCAGCTATTTGTTATTGTAGAGGTGTTTTGGTTTTGTTTTTGTTGATTGGTCTGGGCTGTGAATTCTCCATAAGATGGAGGCTGCACCATTTAAATACAGACATTCACTCAAACAGTAAATGGCAGCTGCTGTGTGATGATGACTAAGAATAGCAAAAAACAAAACAAAAAAAACACAAGAAAGGTACATTTCTGGATAGTATTTATTCCTGTCATTATAGTGCTGTCCTTGATAGTTCAAAGTTTATTTTAACCCTTTATTGCTGCTTTACCCTGCAAAACATCGCTGATTTCAAAAAGATGATAGCTGGCAGAAGATGCTTACAGACATAACATATACAAGTGATGCTGCCTAACCAAAACATGAAAGAGTGTGGTGAAAAAAAATGTGTAAAAATGGCAGTCATCTACAACATACGAAGCATATACATGGTTGCACTTATAGACACCGCAGATATAAGAGTCAAGCAGCAGGAAAAGACTCTCAAAGCTGAGGAACACAGGATGTGAGGGGGAAAGCAAAGCGACTGTCAGAAGCAACCACAACCACAGGTTAACGGGAACTGTAGAGACATGGGAAGCACAAAGTTTTGAGGGAAAAGGTAACAAACAACACATAACACACATGCGTTTATGCTCAATTTTGCTGCTGGTTATGTAGTTTGACCTGTCGATGGTGTTTGTTCTGTTCAGAAGCGAGGAAGGGCGACAAGGTGCTTTTGCAGCGATACAGAAGAGGTGATGTTCGCGTAAGGGAGTCCAGGGTAGGTAAGAGCAAAATATAGAGAGTGAGTGTTCGATGGGAAGGACGGATTTGCTATCAGTCTCACGGTGTTAACCGTATTCTTCTTCCCTTTTCTGAGCCATTCTTGCGCTTTCTTTCCTGCCTAAACACTTTGTTTCATGCCAACCCATCTCTGCAAACTCCAAAGCTTCTCAGCTGGGTCTCTCACGCTCGCTCTTTTGCTGGCATCTTTTCTATCTCTACCTCTCCCTTTTCTCCAAGAGCTTATTTTTGTACTTGTTCTGTTCAGCAGAAGAGAAAAACATGGCAACTGTCTTTGATAGTCGCTGGAAAGCCCTTCGGTATGATCGCTTTTGCATTACGAGGATGCGATCACAGACTGCATAACGCGCAATTTGTATTAACCCGCATAACCTCTTGCCATGTTCGCGACTCTCTCGTGTTGTCGTTTTTCCTTCTGATCAAAGTCTTTCTCTGCCGCTCACTCTTTCTGTTGAGTCCTGCCAGTTGGATCGCCACTGTCAACACAGTGAAGGCAAGGCAACCCCACGGACAAACACACACAGACCCAAAGCCCGAGCGGAGAGGTAAAGTGCACTGTCACCAGCGGAGGAGAAGCGAGTGAATGAGAGAGAGGGAGAATGGAGAGCAGGAACCGTCATGACGTCGCAGTTGCATCACCACAATCATTCGATGCTCTCATTCGGAAAAAGAGGGCTGGGCAGATGTGTCATAACACATAATGTAGATGTGCTTCCCCTCACACACAAAGGCGCTCTCTTTCACTCGCCCGTCTAAGCATAGTCCCTCGTTCCTTTCAGCGTGATGCAGCAGTTATTTTGCCCTGTAGTTACCTCACCCTTCCTGTTGCAAGTTACAGCGAATCAATACTTAGCACTAAAAAAATATGCAGCGATGCGGAGCTGACATAACAACGATTACATTGCAACATTTTTACCAGCGTTCTTATTGCTCTGGGTGTCTACTGGATTTTATTTAACATATGAACAATTGAATGCCACTTGGTAATACTGATGAATAATGTACATGCTCAAGTGACCAGACACCAGTGGTGGACAGTAACGGAGTAGCTTTACTTCGTTACTGTACTTAAGTAAATTTTTCAAGTATCTGTACTTTACTGGAGTAGTTTTATTTTGAGTAACTTTTACTTTTACTTCACTACATTCCAAAGCATAAAATCGTACTTTTTACTTCACTACATTTCATAAAACATGTCGTTACTCCCTATAATATATCACGTGCTCCAACACGCAGAAGCGGTGTCTGATTCATCATGAACGAACTGAGTCTTTTCAAAATAAACTTTTAAATCGGATCGCAAATCGCACCAAACGATTCTTTTACGAATTAGAATGATCCGATTGCAGCTGTTCTGGAGTCGACCACTCACTGATTCAAATGAACCTTTTAGTGCGAGTCACCAGAAGTAAGAACCGGCAGATCTTGTGAGCGCGTGTGCGTCTGATGTTGCTAAAAGTAAGTTATTAATGTCGAAATTTAGGATTAATTATTGTAACTGAAAATCATATTTAGGTCAAAATTGTCCGTTGTTTGGGAACTAAATCCGCTGTAAAGAGTGATTTATTTAAGCCCACTGAAATGCTCGAGGGCAGACGATGCAGACACATCAATCAGCGTCTCTGTGTTTTAGGTAAAAAAAAAAAAAAGCCTTTAAACTAACACAGATTATATAAAATAACTCGTGCATGTTCAAATTCCCCGCTGCCGTAATATTAACAGTTTTATTAAAATGCGACCGTGTCCTATGTGACGTTTTATATTGTTTATCAACAGTAACGTTATACATATTTATATTGTTTGGATTAACTATACGAGTAGACAGACATGAATGTTTATTCATAACCGTACTGAAAATAAGTAAATAAATATTGTTAGCGTATGCTAACTGTCTACCTAACAAGCTTGCCGGTGCTAACTTGAGGTCATTTTTTATAAATAATGTCCAAATATTTTTATTCAACCACCTATATATATATATATAGGTGGTTGACATCTAGGGACAAAAGAAAGGATGTGATGTTCAGAACATTGTAACAGTAATTATCAAAGAGGGGAAGAGATGCACCCCGTTTGGCCAGGGGTGTTTTTACACCACAGACAAGATTTGATAAGGAAAAAATCATTATGAAAATATAATTATATTTTCCTTAAAATGTCCTTCCTAACTTCAGGCCTTATTATCATGTCATATATAACTGTGATGTTCTGTAAAACAACAAACTTTAAAATACTTTTTTCTTACTGGTGAAAATCATATTGTCATCTCTGTTTTCTCTCAGGTACATCACAGTGTAAGCTTCACAGTGAACATTACTCTCAGCGTAGTCCATATCAACAACAAAAATATATCTCGACTCCATATAGTGGTTATTTTGGAAAAAATCCAAAATATTTTGAGCAGTAGTATTATTTAAAAAAAATATGTGCTAATATAAAATTAAATTAAGTAGCCTATATAAAATTTCAAACATCTATCTTTCAGTACTTTTTTACTTAAGTACATAAAAAATGTAGTACTTTTGTACTTTCACTTGAGTAAAATTGAAAAAGGAGTACTTTTACTTTTACTGGAGTAATATTTTACTATACGTATCTGTACTTTTACTCAAGTACTTGATTTGTGTACTTCGTCCACCACTGCCAGACACAAAGTTAAGCATATGCACATTTAAATGGATAGTTCGCCCAAATTTACTCAAGACTTTCTTGTTTTGGTCAAACAGCATTGGACTCCATTGACTTTAAATGTATGAAAAAAAAGTGGAAATGTAAAAATTCATACAGATTTGGAACAACATGAGTAAAAAAAATGACAGAATTTTCCTTTTAGGTTGAGCTGTCCCTTTCTTCTCACTTCAGTGAGATACGTGACATAGTTTGCTAATACTGAAAGACAAAAATGATTCAGACCTGGCCCATATAATCAGCTCTTCCAAACATAGAGGACAATCTTGATTCTTTAAAAGTATATGCAAAGGACATTTGCTTCTACATTACAGTAAATGCCAAGAGATGTCTTATGTCATTTAAAAAAATGAGAAATCTTAACCAAGTGAGCTACTAACATCCACAGTGTCACAAGACACCATATCACTGATCCAAAAACACAGGGGATGTGAAACTCTATAGGTCTCAGAAAGATTGTGGTATTATACGGAAAGATTTAGCATTTCACTGAAACCTAAAGGTTATCACTATGCTCTATGTCATTACTCATTAGACAAGTCATGTCTTAATCTCGAACCAATCTTAAAGTACTAGACGTGCAAGGTCACGCTTGAGATATATATACTATACAGGAACTGAAAGTGAAATTTGATTTGAAACAAAGCAACTTGTTGTGGCAGTACCCTTGTAAAAACTATGGGTAGATATTGTTTTTGATGGCACAGCATTCACTGAGTATGACTGGGACTGATATATTGTTTTATTGGCCAGACTGATCCTGAAAATATTGAATTTAACATTACATTTAAAAGTCCTCTACAAGTGAACAATAATTTATCTTTTTAAGATGTTATGAAATTGATGTTAATGTTAAGGAAACTATACCAGGCAGATTTTTCATTTTTTTGATTTCCAATGTCATATCTTTGGTAATACTGACAGCGTAGAGGTTATGCCATTTGATGACGTCTTTTGACTCATCTGTTGCTAATCTCAGTTCAAAATCACATAGAGAGAGAGAGAGAGAAAAACTCAAACCCCCACCTACACAAACCACCTACAGAGAAACACAAACTCATAGGAAACACGCTAATGTTTCTGTGAAATAACTTATGGAACATGTGAGGTTGAATATATTATTTAAATATACAGTAAATATTATTGATTATTAGAACTGCATTTTGCATTGACAATAATTGAAGAAAAAAGACAAATTTACGTTAAAACATAGCTGTCTTTTTGTCTATTACAACAAGTCCATTCACACTCCCTTTCTCTCTCTCTCTCTCTCTCTCTCTCTCTCCCACACACATACACATAAACACACACACACACACACACACACACACACACACACACACACACACACACACACACACACACACACACACCCTTTCATTCTTTGTATTTGTTTACTAGACCTGTCCCTTCAGGCCAGAAACGAAACACTTTCTTAAGCACATATAAAACATACGTGCACTTAACTAGGGGCCCAGTGAGAGGCTAAACCACGGAAGAGTTTCAAGCATGCTTTCTAAGAAACGTATACAACTGCGTGCGAGGGCACACGCACACACTCAAACACATGCAGAGCGCTCACACGTGTACACGCGAATGCAAATAAGCTTATGGTCACTGAATGCATAAGGTCTGGGGCAGATTATGAATGGTACAGACAGTCATTGAGACTAATCAAGACATCAACTTCTGTTTCTCTTAACTTACCTTTCCATTTTTTACCATCTTCTCTGTAATTCCCGTGTCTCTATTTTTGTAATTCCCTTTCTTTATTCCTGTCTATTGTTCTCTGACCCCCCACGTCCCTCCATCCCAACCTTGTCTTCTTCTTTTTTCAGTTTGCACCTTATTTATGGTGTCCCCTGACTTGATGCTTCTTTCTTTATGGCAAGGTGGGTGGGTTTTGTGAGGTGTTAGATGTCAAATGTAAATATCAATGTGTGCATGCAATAATTTGTCCTGCCTGACACATGGCACATGCAAGTCAGCATGCACAACTCAGCTGAGAGACCCCTCCTCATTTTAGTCCACAAATACTCACAAAGGGAAAGGGAGAGACAGACAGAGAGAGAGAAAGAGAGAGAGAGAGAGAGAGAGAGAGGGAGAGTGAGGGGGAAGCAAAGCAGAAAATACATAAGGATAGAGGGGGAAGGGAAGGGAGGAGCGACCCTCATCACTCAATGAGATGGTGGGACAGGAGGAGGTATGAGACGGAGGAATAACAGCCTAAAGAGTGGTCTGTGTGCAAGAAGTTTTGGAGGAGAAGGGAAAAAATATTAGGTGAAATTTGATGAGGGGGATACAAGAGAGAGGAAAGCAGAAAATAGCAGACTGGTAAAGAGACGAAGGCTTGAAAGAGAAGGGCAGAGAGAACTGAAAGACAATCGTGTTGAAGGAGACAAAGATAGATGGAGACAGACATCATGCAGATCTTTTTCAAAATGGGAAGACATCTGATCCATAACCCACTCTAGGTTGGCTATATACTCTCATATGGCTAACCAAATAATCCTTAAAATAATATGATGTAAAAACCTCAAATCAATCTGTGTCGGGCAAAAATCTGCCACTAATAAAACAAAAGACCTTATTCTATTCAACATTTATAACAAAAGAAGCAGCAAGAGAGAGACCGAATACTCTCTCTAGTTCTGCACAGTGGCTGGTTGCCAGCCTTGTTCCTCTCAGGAGTAAGGCTAAGATTAGCTCCCCATATGTTCAAGTCAGGCATAGCTGCTATTAAAGGGCCAGGGTCTCTTTGAAAGTGGTACAAAGTACACTGCAGCACTGCATGTGCCCGTTTTGTCTCAGCCTCTCTTTCACGTACAGTTGCAATACAATGAGCACAAATGCCTTCCAGCCACTCCCCCTTTCATGCATGTACAGTCAAAGTTAGAAATGTTAACACATGCACTATCATTCAAAAGTGTGGGGTCAGTAAGATAAAAAATTAATAAATAAATAAAAATAATATATAAGAATTTCATACACTAAGAAAAAATGAGAACTCTTATTCAGCAAGGATGCATTAAATTGATCAATAAGAACAGTAAAGATATTTACATGGTTACCAAAGTTTTTTTTTTTTTTTTTTTCTCAGATAAATGTTCAAAGAATCCTGGAAAAATGCATCATGGTTTCCACTACAATATTAGATATAATATATAATTTCAACATTGATAATAAAGAATGTTTTTTGAGGGGCCAATCAGCATATTAAAATGATTTCTGAAGGATCATGTGACACTGACGACTGGAGTTGTGATGCTGAAAATTCAGCTTTGTATCACAGAAATAATTACATTTTAAAATATGTTAAAATAGAAAATGGCTGTTTTAAATTGTAATAATATTTCACAATATGACTGTTTTCAATGTATTTTTGATCAAATAAATGCAGCCTTGGTGAGCAAAAGAGTCCTCTTTCATCCCGAAAGATGTTTGCGTATATGTATATATTTTATGTACATATACATAATGTATTTATATATCAGAGGTTGAAATTACAAATCACTTGGGATCAGGGGTAAGATGAACAGAGAGAGATAACACCCCATTATTGAGCTAGTTTTCAGCTGACGTGCCACAGTACATCCTGTCCATTCATTTTTCATTAACTGCAGTAGTGCTGTCATCCATTGCACAGGAGATGCAAAGCCAAAAGCCAAAGTGAAGGGCAAATATGTGAATCCATGTGAAAGTGGCTTTAACAAACAACAGATTTGGCAAGACAAGACACAGTATTTTAGTTTAAATGTATTAGGCCTCCAAGCAATGGTCCCAAGATACTTCTCATCTAATGTATTATTTGTCTGCCACTAGAGTCACCAAACTAATGACTGTTTTCAAACAGGTTTTCCCAAACACTCTATCTATCTGTCACTGGTAAGAAGTACAGATCCCAAATTCACACCATTGGTAGGAGTCAGTGTTGCTTTGTTAGGTGGCTGTGATGTACACATTTTTTAACTACCTCAGTCACAGTGTTTACACTTTTTAGGTTGTATGACTTAATTATAGCTGTCTCTGCACATTAAGTATTTTAGTATCAAATATTTAACATCCAATGAGACCACTTCAGCTACCCAAGTTACATTGGTTATTGCATTATCTTAAAATGATCTTTACACAACTGCAAGTTTTCAGTGCATTCCTGATGGTTCAGCACATGATGGTTCAGAATCTGCAAGCATTAATCATAGCTGTATTCATTTTTCAGCCTCCTGACATTGATCAAAGCTGGATGGCTGAAGCTGTCACATTTAAAAATTGTTTGAACACATTTAACATGCTTTGTGAAGAATTCTGCATGCGCTTAATGTAAAAACCTCACACATCTGCTCTTTCTACATGCACACACACACACACACACACACACAAACACACACCCCACCCTCCCCCACCACAAAGCTCTACTTGACATTTAAAAAAAGCAAAACAGGATGCATGGTCTGCTGAAGTGTGTCATTTATTTGGAAGTTTAATTATTTTCTGATAAACCAGATTAATATGTAGAGACAATTATGAGTAAGCCCATTGTTGGCTGATACCCTGAAAGTGTACCAGTATCAGAACACTACTGTTTGTTTGCACGTCCCAACTTGGCACAACAGCCAATTGAGAATGGCAAAAGGGGATTGTTTGGGAAACTGGTTATTCCGGCATGTTTGGTGACACTTTAAAAAGTGTAATGATGTAACAATTTCATAAAGACTCTGTTTTTGATATCCTGACTGTTTTTTTTAATGTAGACTATATTTCTTGTTGTTATATTGCATGATAAACTATCTGTTCTTCTAAACAAACTAAAGGGCCAATTTAACTATCACTGGCTGAGGTGCAACTGAATTGGCTAACCGTTTACTTAAAATCACTACCCTGAAAAAAATATTTAATCTACATGAATCTACAATCTACATGTTTGTTATATATAAGATTTTATTATATAACTAACTTATAACTTACAACACAAGCATACTGATTATCCCAAATCAAAAACAACAAAGCAATGAAATGGTTTAAACAATATGTTTAACTCAACAAAATTTTTTTTGCACAGTTAACCATAGCTATACAACAAAAGGATTAACAGTAAATAAAAACAAATGGTTATTACAATCAATTTAGTCAAATGAATCATGCATTCCCTTTACTCTAAACCAAGTCCCAGTATGTGCTACTAAAATTGTGTTTTTTCTTGCTAGGCTTTGGAATGTTTGGTTGGGTGGATTGACAGGGAAAAAACAGACCTAATTTTACGCAAACTTTGTTTTGAGTATAGCTTGTGTGTGTGTGTTTTCAGGAAACTTCTCATGTGGCAGGACATAATGCATCAGCTAAATTAAAATAGTTTACAGCCATTCTATTTTTAACATCCTGTTTTCTCATAAGTGAACTTCCATATCGGTTAACTCATAGTGACATCTGTAGAAAACAACCGGTTTATTTTGTAGCGAATTACATTGTGAGCCTAATTTCATGTGAACGATTAAAGGAAAACGAGTGGCTTCCTGCCTTTCGCATTACCTTTAAACGCTCACACTCACATAATATATAATTTCCCCTCAAAAGCACACATTCACATGCATACACACAAATACTGCATCACGTGAGTTGCCTCAAGGGCGGATCTGAACTATAATTACAGCCGTGATGTCATCTGCCACTCACTGTTGCCACAAAATCTAGGTCACCGTTAACCCTTTCCCGTCATGCCAGGGGATTCCGCACACCTTAAAACGAACCATTACTACAGACTTTCCATAACTCTTTAATGTGGTGCTGCCTCCCATGCAACTTTCGGTACCTATTAAATGAATAAACTGGGGTGATGATATACATTTACCCCACAGATCAAACGTTTATAGTAAAGTAGCGTCAGCTTTTATAGTCTATTGCAGAGCGCTTTCATGTTTTGGTTATCCCCACAACTACAGTACATTACGTCAATCAGAAGACAAGCCAAAAGGAAAGAAACACTACACAGAAACATCATCTCTTCAAGAAGCCTTGAATGTTCTTCATGTTCACGGGTTGGGTTTGAAGTACCGGTTAACAATTTCTGGGTAGTGCTGAGTAATTACATAACATCACCGCATGCGTTGCATCACAGCAAACTGCCTAACAAAGCTTGACAATGCCAATCCACAATCATCCAAATCCAAAGTATTTTGAGAGCAAATGAGTATGTGATGCAAGCCATCTTCTCACAGTAAACAGGCAATTTGTGGCCGAGCGACAACGAAGTGTGACAGATGAGGGGCATAATGGCCAACTGGTAAGCCGCAAACAAAATTTTGAGACAATCCTTTAAGGCAAGCAAGATTTAGCTGTATTTTAACCAAATGTGTCTGAGTGAGTTTATGTAAGACTTTGTGAGTGTGTGTAGGTGTACGGAACTTAGTGACGAAGCATTTGATCAGACAAGCCAAAATAGCCAGTTAGAAATGAACTGGCATATATTATACATTCTAGATTCAAGATAAACTTCAACAGTTACTTCTGCCTGATGCTAAAGCTAAACCCACCATGGTGTGGTGAGAGCGCAAAGAGGAGCGCTGACACCGCCAGTGTTGTCGAGACTGTCTGCTTGATTTTACAGCAGTTGCACCAATCACAATTACCACTATGTGTGATTCAGCATATTCACTGAGGGTAATTTGCCGCTAACTCACACCTAAAGCACTCAAGTCCTGTCGAGTCTCTCCAACTCCACGTGACACCACGTTACTCTAAGTCCATAAACACTCAGCCATGTGCTCGCTCACATGGACACACAAATACCAGTGGCGTCACCGCGCATGCGTGCGCTTATGTGACCCACTAACTTTTACTCCATTTACCTCAGATGACTCGAAACTTTGACAGTCCTGCTAACCACTCTTCTCTGTTGCCAGGCTTGACACAGAGTGCAGAGAAAAAAGAAGACAGACAGACTGACAGACTGAGCGAGATAGAGCCGAATAGAAAGTGAGAGAGAGAAAGAGAGAGAGAGAGGCCAACTCCTCCTCCTCTCTTCTCTCTCTTTGCCAGGCGAAGCTCACGCCTACATTTCTTCCAATAAGCGCAGAGCCCGGGTCTCTTTAAACAGAGGCCTAGTCCACACGACTGTCTTCTCGCCCCGCTCAAGAATCAACACTAAAGCACATTCTTGCGTAACGCACCTTGACATAGTACTAGGATCAGAAATGGAGGCCATAAACATAGAGTTGCACCTGCAACACACAGGTGGATGCCTGAATGCAGCTGTTGCTTCAAACCGAAGCAGTCGCACTGCATCTGGGCATGCATTGGGCCTGTTGAGTCATGCAAAAAGCACAAATCATCAACTGCAGCTCAAAACATTGTACCATTTCTGATTCATACCCAAGAGGAAAACATCAGGCAAGTATAGGAATATCAAAAACAGTTGACATTTGCTGTAAGAAGATACACACAGAAGAGACAGAGCTGGCCAAGGTTTATTTAGCTCACCTCTTTAGCCAGGTTTGGGATTATGGACTGGGTTTTCACGTCTTCAAAATATTCCACCTTCCCGGATAATCATGGAAAAAGAAAGGAAGAAAACAGATTGAGAATTGTCAATGACATGAACACTGACAATAAAAACAAAAACATCATAATCATCCAAACCTTCCAACCCATTATAACTAGGGGGAAAAAAACATTTTGTCATAAGTCATGAGTCAGAAAGGTTTAAATTATGACTGGGCTCATTCACATGCACAAAACAGAACATTTTGAGAAGAGGATCAACTTCTGTCCTTCATATTGATACAAAACATATGATATAAAACATTTAAATGTAAGCTAATGCCAGCTAGTTATTTTTGACCCCAGTTTTTCTATAAACCGGTGCTTTTCAGTCTACCCCCCACCCTCCCCATCTGCCATTACTGTCTGTCATTTTTCCCTGTGCTAATAAATATTTACCTACTCAGCCTCGCTGCCTTCGTGTGTTGCTCTTCGGTAGCGAGAGGTATCCCCATCAGAAGACCCAAAGCATACGCTCTGTGTCCCCCCCACTTCTCTCTCTCGCTCTCTTTCTTTATCTTTCTTTTCTTCTCCCTCTCTCTTTCTAGTCTCTGTCCATTCAGGAAGCCATCTTGTGTTCTTAATCCTGTTTTACATTAGCTCTCATACGCTCTTTCGTTCTCGCCCTCCCTGTCTCTCTCTCTCTCTCACTTCCTCCAATTCATGGCACATACACACATGAGCATTTTTTTTTAAAGGCAGTGTGATTGCTATCACTGCTGCACTATAGCCCCCCCTCTCTTTCTTTTTGCTCTACCCCCCTTCCCCGTCCAAATGAAAAAGCTAACAGAATACGTGATGTGAATACCCCCCCCCCCCCCCTCCTTTCCGACCTACACACAACACACTCACTAATGCGACGTCACACCAACGATAGCTCACAAAGAGTGGCCATCAGCCAATCGAAGTTGAGCATGGGCACTGCTGCTAGGGTGAAACAGACAAGAGGAGAGAAAGAATGAGCGAGAGACACAGACATAGAGAGCATGAGGGCGGGATGTGCTGGATAAAGAAAGAAAAGGGGGCGCGTGCTATGAACAAAGCGTGTGTATGTGTATCTGTGCGGTTCAGACTGGGGGGGGAAGGGTTTCTCTCTTGCACGTTGTGGCTGTCAATTATCTAACCCGGCTAGCCTTCCTTAAACAATGGCTCTGGAATGTGGTATCACTGAAGACCATCTGTGTCTCGGCTGCCTGCAACAACTGGACTGGACTGTGCACGTGCACGCCGTGTCTTTGGTACCAAGACGCAGTTGAACAATGTCACTGACAGAGAAACACACATAACCAATCCTCTTTCTCCAGCCAGTGACACACGAACAGCTGGAGTCAGTTGTTTGAAAACACACAAGCAATTTTCCATTCGGCTAGCCAAAAAAAGTTGCCCGGTATGAATACTATACCATTTTACATTTGTTCAATCTTATACGCAAATGGCATCGCAAATGCTAGTCGAATCTCAGATGTTTGAAATGCTTAGGATTGACCGACTGTGTGAAGCATGTGTGCATGCCTGAAATACCACTATGAGTGCTTCGATTTCAATCTAAGTCATACATGGTGAACTACAACCTCTGCTGGCCAGACCTACAAATGCCTGCTAGATGGAAATGCAAGTGAGTTGTTAACAAAACAGATGTCGAAATCATCCATGAGGGTTAGCAGCGTACGCGCTTTCCATTCATGAAGAAAACAGCAACTGCGATTGACATGAAAACGGCACAGTGATTCAACAAAATTGTAAATGTCAAAAACTAATCAACATTTCATTGCGTTTAATTTTATTGCATAATCCTCCTAAATTTTCCCTTAGTCAGAATGTAACCGGGAGCGAGGCTGACGGAAGAGGCACGTGGAGGATGAGAGTGGAGGGAAGCGTGCACTCAAGCTTTCGAAGAGCTAGCGGACGTTTGGTGACGCAGCAGTTGTGATGAGAGTTGATTACGCAGCGTGGGAGTTCCAAGAACATCGTGTTCGTACGTGTATGCATCTGCATAAAGGCTTGTCGTAACCATGGGCTAGGGAAGGCTGTGACGCTGTGGCAAATTTCTGTTCAACAGCTCTCTTTTATGCTTCTAGGATCATAAGAAATTATTTCGTTGTGCACAATGGAATCGGCAAAGTGTGTTCCACTGACTGGGTTGGGATGCAAATGCATTCGGAATGATTGCCGCCTTCCTGATGTTGTCTCATCTGTTTGCTTTGATACTTGCTGAATCACCTGGTCTGTCACGAGAGTCAAAATGCGTAAGTGGTCATTAATCTCCTTCCTCGGCACTCTTGCCACAGGCCAGGTGATTCAGGCTGTATCAAAGCAAATCCCCTCAAGGCTGTCTGAAATCCTACCTGTGACCCCACAACCTACTTTCACACGCACACACATACACATGCGCTCACACAGAGTTCTCGAGGAAAGAGGAGTGAAACTGCAGACACATCGTTAAGGCTTTATTGTGAAATAATTGCAAAGGTCTGTGTGTTTGTGTTTGTTTGTGTGTGTGTGTGTGTGTGTGTGTGTGTGTGTGTGCACGTATCTGCATGAGTTTAAATGAGAGTTAAGACATTGTTGTAATAACAGAAGGATTAACAATCCTAATTAACTCTCTCCTCCCCCTTTTCTCGAACAATAGCCAGCCCAAATTGAACTAATCCACATAGACCTTGCTCTAATACACAACCTAACTCAAACCCCCTCACCCCCCACACACATTCTTCCATTCACACTCAAACTCTAGTCTGGTACTGCACTTTAATTGCAAGTTTTTTATGTAACCACATGTTATGTTATCAGATCAAAATCAAATCTCATAAAACCAAGAATTGTTTGGGTCATATTCCACCCCAAACTAATAAAAAATAGAGAAATATTATGATATATAAATTCCTATAATCATAACATAAGAATCATATTTGTATTTAATATTTAGCTTATATATATATATATATAGAGAGAGAGAGAGAGAGAGAGAGAGAGAGAGAGGGTGCAATACCTGATAAAAAAAATAATAAAATAAAATAAATAGAAAAATATATAATGTGTGCGTGTGTTTATCATAAAGCAGTTACATTATCAAACCTATGTTGGTAATATTTGTTTTGTAATATATTTATGTGTATTTTAGCTAGAAAATTATGTTTATTTTAGCTTTTTCCACTGTAATACTGCAACATACTCAATGCAATGCAGAAAGGTAAAATAATTATCAGACAATAATGAAAATTACATTAAAAATACAATTTACCAACAATTATTGTAGTAATGTTACATATTACTTCATGAAAGAATATCCTTATACCTGTTTCTATTTATTTGTTTACGGAGGAAAAAAGTCTGCATGATACCATGTCGGTACAACATCTATACAACCGGATAGTCATTGCTTGCAAATTATGTTGAGGGAACATTTCAAATCTATCACATAAATTTTTTTTTTTAAATCAGTGTCAGATAACAGTGAGAAAAAGATAACGCAAAAAGTGTTAAGCTAAACGTCACTACTTTTAATGTGAAGTGACATTTAAGATGAAAACTCTCCAAATCAGTCTCAATTTAAGCAGTCTTACACGCCCGATGCAGCAGCCCTGGTGACAACCTCTATGCTGTAGCACTGGCATACTGCAGTGAATCGATCAATAAATGGGCTGTAATGGTCATTTGTGAAGAGCCCCATTTAGGTTTGCTTTATTTTACATAACCATTTATTTCAAACGCATGTTTTTACATCTATATCAAATATAATACAGATTTAGCTCTAGACTGCTTAATGTCGCTCATCTTTCTAACACACAAACAACTAACAGCTACAGTAATTATTCTTGTTCAGTGAATGGTTTGGGTTTATTAGCATTATTTAGTGCTGCTACCTGTCATGCACGCTGGGTCTACATTCATTCTGATTCGGAGCAAACTCTGATTGGTAGAGAAGGCTATAATGTGATTTGGTTGCCAGGCAATAGTGAAGTCAGCTGGTGGTATAGTGCAGAGGTCAGCTCAATGAGATATGGCCAGTATGGACACTGTAGCACAGCAAGGGTTGTTGTTCTAGCTCTCCAAAAGATAATATATTTCGATCTCAAATACACATTTCAACACACAAAATTAACAAGGCAGGTGCTCAGAATAGGATTTGTGCACACACGCCAAGTCAAAATTCTGCGTGAATCTGGATTTAGATTAGTTTGAATGAATACTACTGGGTTTCTGGGTAATCAGTGATTTATTAATGAATGTTTTGCTGCTCATGTGAGTCTTGAAAGGGTTGATTTTGGAGCCAATCTCCTTCATGTGCTCAGTGAAGTGATGAGGAGGGAAAAAGGGTGGGAGAGGAAAGGGGGATGGGTGACCCTTACAAAACACAGACAGACACCATTTATATTTAATCCTCCTGATCCTTTGTCTAATCTTATCTAGTAAACAAAAATGGCAAACTGGTCTTTTAAAAATGCTTTATCAGATACTGATATTGTTAACAGCCTTACTACTAATTCTACTAGCACTGTTTGTTTTGAAATTGAGAGGAAATACAAGTAGTACTTGCCCTTACACAGTTAGCCACCATTAGGGTGTTCTGGATGGTTGCTTGCTAGTTACTTCCTGTCCTAAGTCAAAGCAATCCAAGTCAGCTATATTCTGCTTTAGATATTACCCAAATGCTTCCTTCATTATAAGTTTTTATCAACATGATGACACTTTTAAGTCTGATCAGTTAAAAGACCTCATTTTGGTGCATTGTAATGTCTGGAGTAAAAACAATGAGGCACCAGTTACACGTTAAATGTTAATAGACTACTTAGGGTTTATGAGTTTGTTAAAATGGTTTGTGTGTGCAACAGTAATAGTGATGCTTATATACATAAGTAAAAATAATAATTTAGTAAGAAAATATATTACTTTTTTCACTCTGCTTTCAACATGACTTCATATACATATATGTACATTCACTACATATAATCAGAAACCAACAGCTCTGTGATTGACATTTTACATGTACAATTATTACTTTTCTTTAATACTTTTTTAAATTGGCAGTAAATACATTTATAATGCTAGCAAAAATGTTTTACACAAAATTAATTAATTAATTAATTAAAAGCAGCACAACCATATTAACGTTGCTTCTTGAGTATTAAATCTGCATTATTTGATCACATGATTTCTCAAAGATATGGCTGCTGAAAATTCAGCTTTGCATTATAGGAATAAAATATTTCTAAAAACAATCAAATAGTTACTTTAACTTAATATTTTACAATATTACAGTTTTATTTTTATATGTTTTTCTTGGTGAGTTGGTGAGACACTATTTTCGTTAACATAAAAAAATCTTACCAAAACCTTTGACCGGTAGTGTCTATTTACATAGAGAATCTAGTACGATGTTCTACCAGTTGAGCTACAGGAACACCTTTCTGTCTATAAAACACAGTCTGCTGAAATGATGGAAGTGAGGAATGCACTTCCAAATTGAATGCTTGTAGTAAAACATAATGCTTTCCTGTGAAATGAAGTTACGGAAATTATGTTTCAGTATTTTTAAACTTAAACTGTATGGTCAATATTTACGCTGAGTGAAAATGGAGGCACAGTGGGCAGGAGTGTAAGAGAGAGGGAGTATTGTTGTTTCCGGTCACTGAATCAAAGGTCTAATTCTGTCCTTTTCCTACACAAGTACACAAAAACAGGGATACCTTTCCTTCAATTGTCCTCCCTGTCCTTTGCGCTTTCAGTATTTCCTGTTTATCTGCATTTCTCCTTTACCTTTCCACGCTTTCTCTTTTTCTTTTGCTTTCAGTACTTCTCCTCTCCTCTTTCTGGTTCTCTTTTTCTCTCTTTGCTCATTCCCTCCCCCGTTCTCCTTCCTCTTCTATTTGGCCACAGGTCAGCCCCCATGCCTCTAATGGTCAAAGGTCAAAGAGCAGAGTATATAAAGTAAGCAAAAGGAATTCTCTGCACCGAGACTAAACCTGCTCAAACACACATATACACACACCTGGCACCCATGTGAGTGTGGGACACTCAATAGACATACAAAGAGTTACTAAAATCTTTAAGCTAATTAGATAAATCATAAAAACCAGACATATGTTTAGTGGTGCTTGATTGGCAACATCTCACTTACTACTGCTCATAGTCTGTTTGCACAGTTCCATAGCCCTAAGTACTAAATGTCTGTACATAAATAATTTGTGCTTCGGACATGAATTACCCCTGAATTTGTACTGCTCGTTGAGGAGAGTGGTATTACTATGTAAGAGACTATTAAATTTATAGTTCTTCCAAATAATAAAACTGGCGTCAAAAACATTCTTAATAAAGTAGAGACATGTTCTGGGATATGCTACAAAGCAAGAAAAAAAACATTATTTTGTCTTGTTTTCCATTATAAATATACAAAATTTATGAGGTTATTTTAATGATCTCATTATGTATTTTAATTCATTAAACCCGTATTTGATTAGCGTGATTTAAAAAAACGTACAGTAAATTCAGTTCAGCTTTAATCAAAGTTATTAAAGGGTAATTTATGACTCACCCTCATGTCGTTCCAAACCCGTAAGACCTCCGTACATCTTCGGAACACAGTTTAGATATTTTAGATTTAGTCCGGGAGCCTTCTGTCCCTCCATTGAAAGTGTGTGTACGGTATACTGTCCATGTCCAGAAAGGTAATAAAACCATTTTCAAAGTAGTCCATATGACATCAGATGGTCCACTGAAATTTTTTAAAGCGTCGAAAATACATTTTTGGACCAAAATGTATTTTCGATGCTTCAACAAATTCTAACTGACCCTCTGATGTCACATGGACTACTTTGAAGTAGTGTTGTCACGGTACCAAAATGTCATTATTGATACCATACTCTGTACCAATTTCGGTACCAAAGCAAAACACAAAAATATGCGAATTAAAAAAAAAAAAACTTTTAGGACTAAAAATAAAACCAATGCAATTCTTTATACTTATTTACAATTGTGTTTAAAATTTTTCTACAAGTCATATAATTATGAAAAACAGTGAACAAGTTTTACCCAAATTTAATTTGTCTTTTAATTTATGAAATTTAAACATTTTATTTTTGGGAAATAAAGGGGATTTGCTATTAAAATTAAAACATGGAAGAAATATTGTGAAATTTATTTCTTTAAAAAAATAAAGTTTTATAAATTTTTTCAACAGTAGTAGCAGTATCACATACATTTTACTAAATAATAGTAATATTTTCTAGCACAATGCCTTTATGTAAAAATTTACTTTTAGGCCTAATGAATGCATAATTGTCATTTTAACTGAACTTAAGACTGGTGGTGATGCTTAAGATATTTTTGGTCATAAAATAGTAATAGATCATATTAATTATTATTAAAGATAATAATACTACTAATTCTACTATCATACTTGTATATACAATGCACTATGAATTGATGAGCTGCTGGGTTCATGAATATTAATCACGTTGTCTGCGTCCGGTCAAACTGCTTTGCTGAAATCAAAACAGGGACGGTACTAGATCAGCGCCAGCCAATGAAATTGCCATTTACGCATTAGCTCCGCCCACTACCGGAGAAACCAGAATGTCTTCTGCTTGTTCGAAAATGAATGAATAATTCTAAATGAACTCCATTATTTTGACAGGAAAAGAAAACAAAGAATAGTTTACATATAGCGTGTCGATTCAGCGTGGTAAGACTCTCTCTCTCTTTGCATGTGTGAGAAACAGCGCTATCAGTAAAGCGACGGTGAGTTGTGCGCCTTCACAAAGAGTTTACAGAGCATCAAATACAGGTTCGCTGTGCGTCCACTGAGATGAGCTGAAAAGTTCAGATCGCTTGATGGAGAGAGAACTCTGAAGCTCAGATGCTGAAATTAATGCAAGCGTCATGCGCTTCAGTCTATGTAGTAAACAAACCCGCACGTCTCTGTCATTCATTAATTCACACAGAGACGCGCAGAACACAGATTCATATTTCAAACAACTTTTGCGGCTTAACATTTACAGATACTGGTCCATATGGAGATTTGATTAATTTATGCTAACTTTGACAAATTCCATGAATGTCCGTATTAAAATGTAAGTTTCATTTTCATGACTGGATTTTGAGATTCCGTCCTCGTTTTCTGCTCCGCGGAAATCATAGCGCTGAGCCGGGTTTGAAAGGGACCTCTGTACTACCGGTACTTAAAGAAACCTGGTACCGTCACATTTACATTTTTTAGTACCGACTTGGTTACGAAGTACCGGGTCTTTTGACAACACTACTTTGAAGATGTTTTTATTACCTTTCTGGACATGGACAGTATACCGTACACATTTTCAATGGAGGGACAGAAAGCTCTCGGACTAAATCTAAAATATCTTAAACTGTGTTCCGAAGATGAACCGAGGTAATAAAGGGCAGCTTTGTTTACAGAGGTTACCGTGGAAACAGCTCTGTTCTGCAGTTCATATGTGCCCTCTGCTGTCAAACTTTGGATTTACAAATTCAGTATGACATATTTACTGTATGTTCAGACCACTGCAAAATCAGACCAGATTTTTGTTGTTGATCTAAACCGGTTGATGGAAAATAGCCTACCTTGTTATCAGAAGTGTTGAGATTTTTAGAATGCACATTAGCTTATGTAGAACTGTTTATGGAGCAGATCATTTCAGAAAAGTCATTTTAAATAAAAAGTGCATTGTGCTGCTAATTTTATTTGTCGGCTTTTGTCATAAAACTTGGTAAAGTTATTTCAGTGTGTATCAGGACGTTTTTAATATTTCCAGCACATTTTAACAATGCTGTTTATAACAGCTTGGATTGATACATTAAGATATTTAAGTACTGTATAACATTGGTAGCTCTCAGCCAGCTTTCATTTTTAAAAGGTAGCTCCCAAATGAAATAAGGTTGGAGACCCCTGCTCTAACAATTAGGCCACAACTGCCCCTTTTTTGTTTTAATCATAAACTCAACTAATTTTGGTATATATGACAACATCTAACTGAGCATTTGACTTCTTAGGTAAATGCATCTTAAAGGTCCCATGATATTGTAACATTAATATGAGTTCCCCCCAGGGGATAGAAATCGATCGATAGGTGTAAACCAAGCCCTGGGTGTCCTGCTCTGCCTTTGAGAAAACGAGAGCTCAGACGGCTGATCTGGAATCTTCCCCTTATGTCATCATAAGGGGAGAGGTTACTTCCCCTTTCTTTGCATTGCCCGAGAAATTTGAGAACATTTATTCAGCTTATTTTTTACATTTAATTCAGTCGCAATGTCAGCACAGGCTTTACAAACAGACTTTTACGATACGGATACGACAGCACCGTCACAAACAGTGAGAAACAGTGTTCATTAATGCCTGATCAAGTTCACACAGACTTTCTTTCTAAATCGTTTAATACCGTTTATGCATCAGTGAATAAGCCAGTGACTAAACGATCAACTTCACATTGTTTCTCTTAGTAGCATAGCATGAAACAAATCTGTTATATTTAATTATGATTTAACTACTGAGAGTGATCAAAGAACGCTCCCTTTATATTGTTCGGAGCTGTCAATCACACATCGTGAGTATATCAGCACACTTGCCCAAATTGCCGTTATAATGAATTACGCTGTTATGCTGCACAACGAAGCTCTTATTGTATTCATGTCGAGATTGTGTTCACTGTTAGATGTGGTGAAAGCATTTCGTGAGAGAAAACGCGTTGCAATGACGAGATCATTCATGCAATAAACAGACTCCGTCTACTCAATGCTCATCACTGCAGCCTTTCATGTGATGTGAGAAGATCTACAAAATAATGCTACAATCATCACTTCCATGATTAGTTCATCTCGACAGTTGTAATAGTTACAAAAATGCCAATCATAACAGTTAGTGTTTACTCTGAGTCTCACGGCAGACACGCCCCTTCAAACAGAGCATCCAAGCCAGAGGGCCAAAATTGGGATATAAAAAAATGCCTTTTTTTCTCCTAAATTTTAAATGTAAAATTCTTACTAACAATATCAGGAAACACACAAAAAAAAAAAATAAAAAAAAAAAATAAAAAAATAAAAAAGAAGAAAATAATCCACATCACGGGACCTTTAAGTTTAAATATTTGTAATGGAAAACAATTCAGAAATATTTAGTACAATTTTTTTTTTTTTTTGCAGTGTTGAGTCTTAGGGTAGACTTAATCATTAAACATTAATATTTAATTCATTAAACATCAACCTAGCATCCTTACACAATGCCCCAGCAACCAAAAAGCAACACAAATCAGCACCCTGGCAACCGGCCACAACATCCTGACATTGCATCAACATAATCTGCATGGGCAAACAGTCATCTTTTCTTAAAAAAGCCTGCACTTAAGGTCTGTGAAGATGATGTACACAAAGTCTTCAGGAGGATAAGAAAATCCAAAGTCCCAGACATTGTATATCCAGCCTGCCTCAAAGCCGGTTCTTTTCACCTGTCATCCATATTCACACAGATCTGATCCTCTAATAAATAAATGTTTATATATTAAACAGATCACTGGAGCTGTGTGAAGTCCCCTCTTCTTTCAAACTCTCCACCATTAACCCAGGAACCAAGAACCCAAAAATCACAGAACTAAATGACCTGATGCTTTTGCATCTGTGGTCATGAAGTCATTTGAGAAACTGGTGTTGGCCTGCTTGAAGGACATTATGGGACTCTTGCTCGACAAGCTGTAGTTTGCTTACCAAGCAGACAGGTCTGTGGAACTCTGTATCCACCAGTGAGTGAGTGGATAATCAGCTTCCTGACAGAGAGGCAGGAGCTACTGAGGCTGGGAAAACTCACATCCAACTCCCACAACATCAGCATTAGAGCTCATCAAGGCTCTGTGCTCTCCCCACTGCTCTTCTCCCTCTACACAAATGACTGCACCTCTAAAGACCCCTCTGTCAAACTCCTGAAGTTTGCAGATGACACCACAGTCATCTGTCTCATCCAGGACGGCGACGAGTCTGCTTAAAGACTAGAGGTTGAGCAGCTGGCTGTCTGGTGCGGTCACAACAACCTGGACTACACGCTCAAAACTATGGAGATTGTGGACTTTAGGAGAATCCCTGCACTCCATCATGAACAGCACAGTGGCTGCAGTAGATTCGTTCAGATTTCTGGGCACCACAATTGCACAGAACCTGAAGTGGGACAATCACTCTTTTGTGAAACAGGCCAGCAGAGGTTGTACTTCATTCATCAACTGAAAAAGTACAACCTTCCGCAGGCACAGATGTTCAGATTTGCTCAGCTGTTATTGAGTCAGTTCTGTGCACTTCTATAACTATCTGGTTTTGGTCAGCCAGCAAATCAGATATGAAGACGACTGCAACGGAGTGTAAGGACATGAAAGAATAATTGGGGTGCATCTGCTCAACCTTCAGGAGTAGTGAATAAACAGATTTAGCGCTGCATGATTAATCAAAATCGCAATTGTGATTATAGTGATTTGGCAAAAGCTGTGGTTGTCATGCAAATCTGGTCAGGGACACACATTCTGTGGTCAGCTGTAAATCTCCATCCGAAGGCCAGAGGGCGCTCTCACATGGAAACTCCAAATATGCCCCACAGAAGAACTCCAGGAAATCTCAACAGCGGTTGCTGAATAAACAAAAGATTTAACTGCTTCCATTGCAACGTGAGTATTAAACACACTACTATGACAATATATGGTTTATCGGAGTTCGTCTTATAATAATTATTATTATAATAAAGCATATAATAATGCAATGCTAATAGACATAGGCTTTGTCACTGCTTAGAATACCATGAAGTACTTTGCGTGCCTTATTCTGGAGCATGCTTTCAGATGGAGCAGCATTTACCACACAGAGCCGTAGTTCACTGACAATCTACACAAACAGCTTTCATAACCGCAGAACGATTTATTTGATTTCGTAATCACATTATTAAATTGTCTGCAACTGTGAATGCTGTTTTGCTCTGTGTATTAAATGCTGCTCCATCTGAAAGCATGTGATGGAGATTTACTACTGATCACAGAACCGGCTTTACTGACAAGATACGCATGATAATCCCATCAGATTATTCATGTAGCCCTAGGCAACATCAAATACTTCTCTCACCCTGGCCACAACCTGTTTGCACAGATGTAACAGATCTTATAACATACAGGCATAAAAACGGTTTAGTGTTTTTTTTCACCCCATGCAATATTCAGCTTAAACGGCTAACACAGAAATAACCACCTGTTAAGTACTATGTAAATACATATATTTTTATTTATACAGCTGTATATACATTAAATAATGCACCAATCTGTAAATAAATCCTTTGTTCCAGTATACCACATAATCTTTCCCCCTTAGTCTTAATTAAAAGTTTTTTTTCTGTATCAATGTCATGTATGTATGTTTTTACCAAGAGCTCCTAAAACAAAGAATTAAATTAATAGTGTGTTTGTTTACATTTGGCAAATGAAGCTCTTTCTGATTGTGAATATAATAATAATAACAGAAGGAAACATTTTACAATAAGGTTCCATTAGCTGACCTTAATTAATGTATTAAAAGGATGGTTGTGAACATTTCCTCACATTCTGCTTGTTCCAAACCTGTATGAATTTCTCAGTTTTCTCTCTGCTTAACATTAAAGAACAACCAAACAATTGACTTCCATTGTTTTTTTTTGGTTGATTTCCAACATTCAACATTCAACATACCAACATTTTGTGTTCAACAGCTGAAAGAAATGTATACAGGTTTGGAAAAACATGAAGGTGAGTAAATAACAACAGAATTTTCATTTTTGGGTGAACTATCCCTTTAACTAACATTAACAAAAAAATTAGCAAGAGATTTGTTAAAGTATTTAATCATCTTTGTAAAAACTTGGTTCATAAAAATGCAACTGTTCACGGTTCATGTTAGCTTAGATTCATTACATAACAACAGATACAACTTTTGATTTTTATAATGTATTAGTAAATGTTACAAATAACTAACTAAGATTAAATGGTGGTTGATCAGATTTTTTCGAAAGTTTGATTGTGTTTATGGGGGGGCAGAGTAACATGTTCTTGCTTCGTAAAAAAAAAATAAAAAACATTATTTTAACGTATTTTACCTTTATTCTACACCGCTGTTTCCGTTCTAATCCAAACGGTCTTTTGGGTTCCAGGTTCTATGAAGCCCCTCCCTCAGAATTATGCAATGGGCTCTGATTGGTTAGCAGCTCAGTGTGTTTGTGATTCGCTAACTGCCTAATGCACATTGTCCGGTAATGTCATGTCACCTCACCATCATGGGTAGTTGTGTGTTCCCAGGGGCGGGGTTGAAGTAAACATTGGGGTTAGCGATGTCACAAACCGAGGAAGAAGCTCATTGTAGTCCCTACCAGCCGTTTTTTGTTGTCCTTTTGTTGTTCTTTAAAATAAAATATATCCCTTTGCATTGAACTCATCACGTCATATCTTTGCAGACGTTGTTTATGCTCTAACAGTAACATTATACACTAACTAAAAGTTCTAAAAGTGAAATCATAAACAACAAACCTTTAATCTTTTTTTTTTTTCAAAGTATATTTCATTGTTAGTTCAAGTTAACTAATATACTTGACTAATGTTAACTAATTGAATTTTATTTAAAAGTGGTACCAATTAAAATTCCTATATGAAAGTGAAACCATTGTCTTGTATTGAGTGTCTTCTACATAATCTACATAAAAAGAGACCATTCTCCTTTGAGACTGATTATTACAAACTAGGCAAGTATGGAGGGATAAAGAAACATGTCAAGACAGGACAGGTGAGGAATGCATCTAGGAGGAACAATAACAGCTAATAAACAGGAAGTAATGACTGTAGCCCTGCCTTTGAGTGTTAAATCCTCCAAACATCACTTGCAGATAACATGCTTTTTATGTACAAAACAGAAGTGTAGTATATTTTACCTCCCATGGTCCCTTCCTCCTCTTCAGTTCATCACACTTTCTCAATCTGCAGATCTGGTGTCCGATCTTTCGGTTCAGGCAGTTGCTACAGGTGCCGCAGTTCACCTTCCTCATGCAAGGCCCACATGAGCCGCATCTCTTCCGTTTCTTTTTAAAGGGTTCCACAGGCTCCATTGGTTCCTGGCCCTCCATCTGCGGCAAGGAGAACATGCCAGCTTGCTCATGCTCAGACCTGATGTAGTCGGCCGCAGGAGACACCAACCTTGCACTCCTGGCCCCAAGGAAAACTTTAGGGTCCTCATCATCCAGAGAGAATTCATATATGTCCTGGACGGGAGGGCCAGGGCCTACCCTCAGCTTGTGCATACTGAGGATCCCACCCTCTTACAAGACAAGAGAGCAGTAAAAGTGGCCACTAACGGTTTAAAAATACAAGGTAAAAAATAAGGTTCTTTACAGCACAGCACAAACCAGTCCATAAAGCGTGAGTGCTGAGTTAGGGCCACAGGGAACAATGTCAGGAAAGGGTTTTAAAGGGTGGCGCTGGGCACAAGAGGAACTCCTTACTCTGAGGAGATAGTTCTGGGCATGAGGTCATTCACCTGCAGGAGCAGGTACGAAAGGAATACGGTTGCACGTGATGGAGAGCATCTCTCTGTTACACAAACTTGATGTCATTTGGATACAGACAGAAACCAGCTCAAGTCATTGCCACTTAAGGCAGTTTGGGGACTGTATGAGAAGAAGAAAAAAGTAAGGTTTAGGAGGATATATTTCAGTTTTAGTCAAATTAACTATATTGTAAATAAACCAGAATACATTGTATATATTTATAAGCATATTGAGTAAATTATCTACTACAATTAAATATAAGAGCCAACTACAGGTTTTTGTTAAAATAACTATAATATGATAAAGTATAATAAATCAACCTAAGGTCGCAAGTCAAAAGATACCAGCCTGAAATCTCATGATCATTGTACAATCTCTTACAGTTTAGTGCAAAGGGAGGGGAAAACAGACACAAAGACACTCAGTGACGGCAGGTACTACGTGCGAAATGTGAGCAAATTCTCGGTAAGAATGGCGAATCCCCATGAGACGGCTCTCCGCAGTTCTTTGTTTGTCCGCTATGAGTCTCAATGCAGGACTTTCGCTCGACGCTCTTTGTTCAGCGCTTGGGGACCGTCAATAAACTCAAATGTTTTAACGGTAACAACGGGACAGGCAGCGAACGCATTGTTTATTGTTGTTAAGGTATTATGTAGCTAAGATACGCGAGGAGTCCTTAACGAGACGTTGTGATTGTCAATGGTGCATTATTTATTCTATAAAGTGTGGCGCTTTAATGAGGAATTCTCTCTGTGTCTCGTTTCATGCTTCGATAAATGATTAATTCTGACATACTGCAGAGTAATTTAAACAGCATCGCTCAAGAAAAATAAATAAATAAAAACAAGCAAGCAAACAAAAACCTGGAAGTCATCCTCTCTTCTTCCTCTAAGGCATGGCGAGTATGACTTTTAATATTAAGATAGGCTATACGTTTTAAAGTCTAGCCGACAGGAATTGTTTGCGGTTTGAGCAAAATAACCTTAGCTTTTTTCAGTTATAGTTCCATGTACTATGCTATGTTAAGAGTAACCTGACTGTTTTCCTAATACATATAACAACTGCACAAGATGTTACGATACTTCCGCAAGCAGAATGTAAATGTTTGAGTCAGCAAAATAGTTCGGTGTTTTTACGCGCTAACTATAGACTAATTTATAGAAAGCTGAAGAAAACGGGACATAAAAAAAGGAAACGAATCTGGAACACAAAAAACAACAATTCTTAAAACAGATTATATGCTCGAATTATTCACAACTTGTCCCATTTTAGTCTTTTGTGAGTCCAGTTACAATCCTCCCCATTTGCGCAGTTTTTATCTTATAGATTAAAGTTTGACTGGAGATATCAAATAAAAGAACAGAACCTGCCGATTTAGATGAAACTAGTTAGACAGATGTGAAATAATACTTGCATGTGGAATTGTTATTATTATCTTTTTTAATGACAAGTAAATGACAGTCATTCTGATTAGCAAAGAGTAAGTGCATCAGTCTGAACCCTGTTAGAAGGGCCAAACGACACGTTTTAATACCTTTCCGTTGACTATTAAGGAATCCTGCATTATCGTTAGATGGCCCACATATAAAAAACAGTCCAGTCAAGTGAGTCGCACGCGCTCTGAGACTTAAGCACGTGGCTCCTCACTCAGCCGGGCGCTTTAACTGGCGGCAAAATAGGAAGAGCTGAGTAAATGGTGTTAAAAAAAACAACAACAAAAAAAACCTTGCGACGATCGCTTACATTACGGCACATACACGCCTGTATTAGCTTTTCCGATTTATGTTGACAAACAAATGACAGTTTTCCTTGGAACGGTGAGAAAAACGACACATCAGCAAGGCCCCCCCTCTGCATAAAGAAAACAACACCCCGGGGCGCGTGCTAAAGCGCTGCCGGGCGCGATTTCTTCCAAGGAAACAAGTTCTTAAAAAAATAAAATAAATTGAATGTTGCATTTGTAAAGCATTCGCTACATTGTAATAACGACAGTTCCAATCTGGTGTAGTTATATAAATAGTTCTCATATCATCTCACAATACAGTATTAGTTATCAGTAACTAATCGATGTGTATTGCGCTAATCACCTCAATGGGGACTTACACAACTTACAAAGGGGAATACCCAACACTCATTCTTGTAAAACGAAAAGTTTGTATCTTTTCAAACAGTAAAAGTTTCCAGATGTTAAGAAATAAAATTCAAGGACTTACCAAGCGATGGAAACTCTGCGTCTTGTCAAATCTCATTTAAATTAAAATTATGGTTTACCTAAAACCAGTGCATTCATATTCAGTTCCACATGACTAGAATGACTAAAACGTCATTGTTTTATCTTAAAATGCAGTGCAAATGAGAGCAACATGAAAAGTTCGTTTGCTGAACGGGTTAAAAACTGCTGAACAGTCAAGGCATGACAGGGCGAATTACAAGAGAAGAAAAAAGTTGCGGTTTCATTATGGAACAGACCCTTTAACTTTTCTCTGTGTCTCTTCTATGTACTTAACAGAAGTTTTAGAGTTAAAAGCGATGAGGAGGAGGAAGGCGAGGCGGCGAGAGACTGAAGTAAGTTGTGGAATGGATTTCAGAGACTGCCGTGGACCGATGGGGTTAAAATTACGTCATCGCATTAACCTAAATGTCATTTGAGCAGAACTTGGGGGAAGCAAAACGTTAAAGGTTTTCTTCAACGGTATATCACCTTGCCAAACCATCTCTACCACATGGTGACATGATAATCTCTAGATATTAACATAATACACATTTTAATCACAGTGTTTCTACAGTTCTCCTGGTTTAAGAGAAGCATGCTGCCAGACATGAGGCATTTTGTGTGTGTGTGTGTGTGTGTGTGTGTGTGTGTGTTACATTTCCCCCCCATAGCACTGTAAACTGTTGTATTTAACTGAAAAACCGTATGGAGGAAAGAAAACATCAATAGAAGCTAAAAACAAAATTCACATATTCTCACTCAGTATCCATAACCAAACCAACCATATGCAAATCATCATCATCTTTAAAACTGCTCTTTATATGACTGGATGGATGCAAGCACTGTGTATCAAGTTCATTGATTTTTTTTTAATGCATGTAGCATTCAGGGTAAAACATGAGACAATGAACAATCAAGCACCACATAAGCATTATTAAAAATTGCTATGGTCAGTTATGAATTAAATAGTTTGATTATTGTCAGATAGGCAATAAATAATAAAAGAAAAATTAAAACAAAAGTTGTATACGATCAAAATACTACAGTAAAAACAAACAAAGAAAAAGTTCTGTGTTTTACAATGTCAAAAAATGGTTTACCTTGCACACAATCATTGGGGACGGAGGACAAAGTCAGTATGTAATGGTAGTAATAGATTATTGTTCTGCAATGCAGAAATGAGTCACCTATTGACTCACTCCTCAGAGGAAGAGAGCACAGATCAATACATAACAGTGCAGCTCCATCTAATGAAGGAATAAGACCCAGAAAATTGTAGATGGTAATACAGTGTGAAGTAAAGAGTTGTAAAAAAAAGAAATAAACTAAGAGAGGGTATGAAGAAGAGATTGAAAGCAACAGTAACCCAAAGCAGCTGCAAAAAAAAAAAAATGTAAAAGAGAAAATGAGGCTCAGAAATGTAGTTACTGTCCCTTTAAATTGGATGGACCTGTAAAAGCACATTTTGATAGTGTTAATAACAATATGGCCTTCTCTGGACGTCACATGCTCCCATTAATGGCCGACAGTCTTATCACACATTTTCCTGAATTTATCCTGAAATGCATTCCAAAGGAAATGTATTTACTCAAACTTGTTCCCTCTCTTTGTCCCCATTTGCCGTAAACCAATTGAATAAATTATGGAATGGAAGAAGAATGAGGTCATCTAGGTTCGGACTTGAAATTTGCCAGCCTTGGTCATGTATTTGATGCCTTTGAAAGGTTTGTACTTCTCGCCATACATGTCCAACCTATTTACTTTCAGACCTGTTGGGTGAAAAAAAGCCGAAAGCAAACATGTCAGTTGTGTTTCTGAATCAAAACAGCTCCATCTCCTGGCCACATAATAAAATTACCATGAATGTTCTCAAGTGCTCGTTCATACAGAATTGTGCTTTATTACATTCCTTGTGGGAGATTAAAGGAACAATTTACTGCCTGATGCTCAACTGTGAAAATTACTCTGTTCACCTTTATTTTAAACAGAAGAAAATCTATATTATATTTGAATGCAATACATTTTATATCCTATGTGGAAAATTCTACAATGCATAATTGATGCACAATAAAGAAATGTGAACTGAAAGTCTATGCATATTTTTTTTAAACATGTAATTCATAACTATTGCTGCTTTAAAACAACTAGTACGGCTGAAATGCTTTCAATAGTGTATCATATATATGGTTTTTTGATATTTTATCTTATAAGACAATCTTAATAATGTGTTGGGTCACAACTTCCTATGTAAAATCTGAAGAAAAATCAGACAAGAAACCACTAATCTATAGTACCTGAAATGGCCAGCTGTTGAATCTTTAACTGGATGTTGATTGTTGGGTTTTCATCAGGTTTGGAGGCTCCAGCCTGTAGACTCATAGATCCTTTTAAACTGGGCAATTTCTGCGGGTTTATCTTACCCACATCCCATGACAAAAGCTGCAAAAACAGTTGACTGAATCATTAATATACAGCTACCACCAGTTAAACATTCATATAAACTAAGTCACAAGATCTATGCGTGTGCTAACAGCATCATATTATATTTAGCTGTGCGTTTAGGGGGAGAAAAAAAAGAGACCATATCTGGTAAATTATTATGACCTGCTATTTATTCATTTAACTTTTGTCATCATTGGACTTATTATTATTAGTTGATCACAGAGAACTTTTTAGCTTTACATGTGAAAATGCAAGGAGAAAAATATCACTTTTGACATTTAAAAGCCTATGTAACAAATAAAAAAAATCCAATCAAGTCTGTTCTCAGTTGAACATCAGAACCACGATCACAGAAAACAATCAAAGCTTATTTACCTTGGTGACGGGATCAAAAGTGTAGGTGCCCTGTGAGGGGTTGAGGTTGGCGTTGAGGACGCCACGGGGCAGCTGACTGCTCACCAGGACAGATTCCACCGCCTTACCCATAGTCTGCTTTGGGCCGAGGGTGAGCTCAAAACGACCCTGAGAACTGCCCTCTCTGAAGCTGATGTTATGCTTTACATACACTGGGATGGCCACCAGGCTGAAGAACACAACAATAAAGCATTCACAGTTATAACGGTCCATTATATTGCAAAAAAAAAGCATTTTTTTTGCATTAATATACTGATCAAAAGTGACATTAAAAGACAAAAAACTGCTCTTGAACTTTCTATTCATTAAAACATTGATAATAATGAGAAGTGTTTATTCAGCACTAAATCAACATTTAACAATGACTTCTGAAGGATCATGTGACACTGAAGACTGAAGTAATGATACTGAAAATTCACCTTAATCACAAGAATACATTACATTTTAAGATAAACTGAAATAGAAATTATTTTAAATGGCAATTAAATTACCCAATATATCGGTTTTTATTGTATTTTATCAAATAAATCCTCGATGAGCATAAGAAACTTTCAAACACATTCTTTCTTTTCTTTTTTTTATTCTTACAGACCCCCGACCTATAATTATAATTATAAAACAGAATAACATTTCTAATATTAGTAAGGGACTCTACTGTGAATATCTAAAAGGGACAATCTAATCCTGACGTTGGGAGGTTCTCACTTCTGAGAGCTGACGTGGTAGGACAGGAGGCGGAAGTTGCCGTCTGGTGGGATGAAGGATAGGATTCGCTCGGCTTCCCAGCGCTTGAACCGAACACAGGGGTGGAAGCTGACATCATCCAGGAGTCGAGGGTTCTACAGAATGAAAGATGTAGAAATAAAATGTCAAGAAGAAAATGTCAAAATGTGGGTTAGTATGCATAGAATATAGTACAAACTTGCACTTCAAAGTCCAGTTGGTAATTTGTCCCTCATTGCATAAATGCAAATTCTGCTAAATGCATAAACGTAGAAATGCAAAAAAAAAAAAAAAAAAAAAATGTAATAGCCATTTTGAAACTTAAAGAGATCAGCCCAAGAAATCTTACAAGCAAAACATTACAGAGTGCACCTTTAAATGTATCTTATACGGATCCCACAGCCAACTGAACAGTTTTTCAGCTGTGGGCCTGCAAATCTGTCATTTTATTATTAGTTATATACTATTCATTAGTACTGCAAATTAGCTTTTATTTGTTTTTCAGTTTATATCTTAACTTTGGTTAATTTTTTTTATTTTTTTGTTATGTGCTTTTTTACATTTTTATTATTTACTTTATATTTCGAATTATAATAAAAAAAGAAAATTAGTTTTTTAATTTTAGTACTTGAATGAAAATGAAAAAACAAAAAAAAGCCATCTTGGCAACTAACTTCAAATAAGTTTATGTTTTTCCATATAATGTTTATTATATTTTATTTTATTTCCGCTTCATTTCAATTAACAAACTTAAATTGTAATAGCTTTAGTTACAAATAGCAACAATGGTGTGAACAGGGTATTTTTACAATTCAAACACATCCTAAAACTTTGACTGCTTGTGAAGCTGATGCATTCAGGACAAGTTATTCAGGACTTCAAAAAGTTCAACAAAACATCCTTTTATTTAGAAAAATGTCTGCAAATGGTGATTTACCATAAATGACAAGGTGAGATCAGGCATTCCTGTAAGTTTCACACAGGCATCTATCACTCCTTGAATCTCTGCAGTGATAGTTGATCCTTGGTTGGGAGGGGGTATAAACATTTATAAATGAAGTACTGATTCATATGTTTTACAGCAAAGACATCTGCAGTTTATGGTTGCATCTGTAAGTTATTAACATATATATATATATAAAAAATCTACCTGATTTGTCAATGATAGCATCGATTTCTTCAATCACGTCAAAATAAGCTTCATTGTTGGTATATTTGACACCTGTGCGCCGCCACGGTACAACGGACAGCTGACCCGTAGGAAGCTGCTCACCAACGTTAGTACTCCCTGAGTGCAGACAACAAAACAGATTTAATTATTATCACGGATTCAAAAGCTGACCGATATTTAATACACGACCAAATAGCACAGAATACCTGTGATGGTGTTGACCACTGTGCGCAGGATGGTGGGAGGTTTAATGAGCTCTTTTAGGATGTTTGATTCGGTGGCCAGTGGGAAGCCATTATCCAGCATCTCCTCCAGCAGCTCATAGACCACAACAACATTGTCTTTAATAGCTGCTTCTGTGCAAACCCCAAAATAGTCCTGGAAAGAAAAAACATAACGCGATAATTTAACATATTCAAAAAAAATAATAATGCTTTGAAATGGTAGCCTTTAATGTAATGTAATTTATAGTAAATTCAGTAAAATATTTGATAAAACAGATCAGTAGTTCACGACAGTGGAAAAACACCATGCTCATACTACAGTTTTTTATCAAATATAATATTAAAGCTGCTAAAGTTTCCATCTTTTTCTTTAATTAAAGCAGTGGTGGCTGAAACTGAATGACCGAGGCCACCATATCACTATCACCAATCATAAAGTATCAGACTCCTCAAACCTGAAACGTGTCCACCACACGATGGAGGAACTCGATGACAAACAGAGGAGGCACTTCGCTCTGTATGACGGCCACGAAGTAGATGCGGTGGCGGAGCACGTTAATGAGGTAGTGATGGGGGGTCGAGATCACCGGAGGAACGTTCTCCGGTTCCGTGGCGCGTTCCAGGGCCTCGAAAAAGTAATCGCAGACGGATCGGCTGACCACACTCTTCCAGTGCTTCTCCAGAAAGATGTCCCCCGATGCGTTAACCAGGAAAAGGCTGTGTATCATCTTGGCAGCTGGAAAGACAAAGTCAAATGAGTCGTTCAGGCAATAACAGAACAGCAACCTGTCAGTATCCTCACGGGTAACGAAACCGATAGGCCTCTGAGCTCATTCGTTATTCGAGAACCCTATCTGGTTACCGGACAGAAGAATAGTTTTGTTTTTAAGAGCAGCCGGCACGGATGAAGGGACAGGAACGGGATGGTTTGGCTGTAAGCAGGGTCACATCATCACCATCACGTTAATATTTTCTCCTCCCCACTCTCGCATCACAGGACTGTCTTGTGACCAGCTACGGATTAAAACAGGTTCATTCATTCCGCATTTTCATCTGTCGTTTCTTTTTCTGTGGGCGTAAAGTGAATGTTCACACTGTAAAGATAAATAAATACTCACGATCTGTTTTTTTGTTTTTTTTTCCGCCACTTCTCAGGATTTATTTATTAGACGGAATCAGAAATGTCGCTTCCTGCTCCGTTATTTTGAGACGACAAAATGAATGATTGTCATTCGCTCTAACCAATCACGGGCAACATCTATCGCTTGTACACGCCCACTCCATATTTACTCGGTAGCGATAGGACTTTAATACTCGAAGTTCATTGGACAGTGGCCAATCAACGTCACTGTACAGTGTTGTTTTATTGGCTCAAGGTAACGTCTCCTCTGACAATGGTCGTTGCTCTTATGTCATGCTGAATTATATTTAGTTCAACCAGAGCCCGTCTACGGAGAGCCTTCCCACTCCCTAATAAGTCTTTTGTACCGAATTTTGTTTGCAGTTCCGCCAGAGTTCCACTGGGGCGATCGCCATGAGTGCAAAATGAATGGGGTCTATGGGGCTAGACGACTAAATTTCTCCCTTTCGCACGATTGCCGTTGAGAAATCTCAGATCTGATTGTAGGTTTTGCAAGTTCAACATGGGTTATAGGTCGAAAGTTGAATGAACGAGTACTTATGCCCTTTCGATTTCTTACAGGTTGAGTTCTTTTACTGTCTATGGTTGTTGCCCATAACACGCTAGCATTCTGCTAATGAACGCTGATTGGTCAGCTGCCCCTGCCACGCAAAGATTTTACTCCCTCTCTTGGTCAGTGAGAAGGACTGATTACGAACAGAGATACCGCTTGATGGCATCCGAATCAGAGGGATCAGAATGTTAAGGCGGACTTTTTCGCCCAATTTTTCTTTTCTTTTACAAATTGACTGAAGGATTGCCGTAAAGCAGTATCTCTGGTCGTACGATGTGAATGAAGTCATTTACATTTTAAAAAAGACTTTTAAAGCAAATAAGTGACTCTAAAAAATCTAACACCCAGCAATGTGTAATTTCTTTGCATCTCCTTTCGAATACAACATTCAAATTACTAGACAAAAATTTATATCTTGAGAAAAGTGGATTTTGAGCGGTACACCGCCATTGACCTCCATTCATTCTGCACTCGTCCTGTGAGCGCCCTCACGTGGAATCAGAGTGGAACTGCAACCAGTTCAGAAGCCGGTAGTGTAGTGAGAGTGAAACTTCTCGCCATATTAGACATTCTCTGGTTCAACCCATAAAAAACTGCCGTATGTGTCCTTTATGCGTTAATCAGAGTCAAGCTGACACCAACTTATATCTCCCATTACAGACATTTTCTTTGCATAAAGAAAAACATTGAAGATGTTGGTCTCCACGAAGTTGCTTTTTTTGTCCTGTCCCATTCCAGAATATATTTTGTTGCCACTTGCCATATATTATATAAATGAATTACATATATTAACCCTTTTGTATTTGTTCTCTATGTAGATAATTTATATGCTAAAATATATATATATTTTTTTTTGTCAAAAGACTTGAAGTTGTGTCTCCAGGTTATACACCAACTATTATCGATATTACGCTCACTTGTTAAAATAACATAAAGTTTAGGTATTCTCCAATTTAAAAATCTGTTTGACAACAATAAGTACCATATTTCAATGCTTTTTTCAGCTATTAAACTTAAATAAGAGATCATTTACAAGACCCCCATGACTAAATCAGGGGCATTGTAAAGATTAGCCCGTTTTCAAAATGTGAACAAATGCCACGATCCAAAGGAAGCTCACAGGGTCAATTAAAGGGGGGGTGAAATGCTCATTTTCACTCAATATCCTGTTAATCTTGAGTACCTATAGAGTAGTACTGCATCTTTCATAACTCCAAAAAGTATTTCGTTTTATTATATTCATAAGAGAAAGATAGTCTGTACCGATTTTTCCCGGAAAAACACGAGCGCCTGGAGGCGTGTGGGCGGAGCTAAAGAATCACAAGCGCCAGTAGGCTTTTGCGTTGAGAGCGTTTGGAAGCTGTGACAGCTGTGAAGGCTGAAACTGAACGAGAGCAGCAGCAGCAACGACTCGCTCCGAGCGGGGCTCGAACCCGGGTCTCCGATGGGAGGCGGACGCACTAACAAGGAGGCAGATATATTTTAAGCAGTTTTACTCACCGCCTGCGGTTCCAACACACGATCGTGACCCTTTTTCGTTGGGATTGCATCTTCCATAAGAAATAAACGATACGCTAATCCGTTGTCAAACTGGGCTTTGTTTGTAAAACAAGCATTTTAGAAATGCAGGGAACAAACACAAACACTTGCTCCGATCAAACTCCGTTGATGCGCTGTAAAAATAAACTCCATCCACTGGTCCCTTAATGCTGTTTTTTCTTTGGTAATCTGTGGAGGGTTGTCTTGCCCTGGCAACCAAAAACACACTCCTTTTTTGACATTTCGCTCTGATCAGTGATTGTCTGTGCACAGCCTCTCTCTGCTCTGCTATACGCGCTCTTCCGGCAAACGTGCCCTCAGGACCCATATAAGGAAATTCCGCTCCATCTAACGTCACACAGAGCCATACTCGAAAAAAACTTTCCGAAACTTGTGACAAACAGGAAGGAGTATTTTTAGAACAGAAATACTCCTTCAAACCTTTAAGTGTAAAAAACTGTTGGAAAACAGTGGAAAGTTAGTTTAGTTAGCATATACAACAATTTAAATGTTTATCAGATGTCTAGAAAAGTCTCTTCAGTTAAACTGTTCAGTTTAAAAGATGTCCTGTTCATACACTGGCTTTGATATAATAGAGTGGAATGACTTTTAGGAGAGAATTTTTTTTATTTGAAAATACACATTACTTTAGAGATTTTTCAAGAAATGCAATAACAAGTGAAATGGCTCAACATAATTTATTTTTGTTTCATGTTAAAATGTACAGAGTTCTTTGAAAGTACTTGCTAAGAAAAAAAAGAAAGAAACGAATAAATGGAAATACATACAAGGACAAAACAGAGAGGAGTGGAAGGTGGACGCTTCCGACCATCACCGAGCGCCCCAGCTTGGCTCGCTCTCTTTCTCCGGGCTACCAGGCTCTCAGCTTACAACTCACCATGTACAATTACAAAGTATACGAAAAGGTAAGCAATATAAACAGACAGAAATATACTGAGCTCATTTTTACATGCCTCATAGATGTAAGGAAGTTGTCTTATACACGCACAATAACCAAGAAAAAAAAAATAACGCTAAGTGACCTTTAGATATCTGTTTTTTCCTTTTGATTTAAAATAGCATTAATATACTACACAAAGATAGAAAACTCTAGAGATGAGATGGAATGGAAAGGTTAAAGGCATCTTAAATTCACTAAAAGTGAGTTGTATTTTTTTTTTTTAGTTTTGAATTTCTTAATAATATTACCCCAAGAGTTGAGCTAAAAAATATGCAGTTTTTTTTTTTTCCTGAAACAGAAGTGAAAAAAATGACAGTACCAATATCCATGTCAGAATTTCGTTTTTTTTATATTTTAGAAAAAACATTTTCTCTACAATAAGTCTTCTAAAGTCAAAAAGAGTCAGCTTGTCATAAAAGAAAGCTGCCCAGTCTGATAAAATTCAGAAAAACAAAAGCGCACAAATAATACATTAAATGTCAGGTCTTTGAGAAAGATTCCTCATATTGACAATGAATACTGGAACATTAAGAAATTCTCTGCCCAATGTCCTAAAACAGTAACCATCTTAGGACATCATGCACTTTAACCTTTATCCCGGGTATGTTCATTTGTCCATGTGTGCATTGCAGACACAGATCTACTTATTTGTACAACTCCCTCTCGTGGCTAACAGCTAACATCACTACCGCATGATCAGCTGGAGGACGAGCAGCGCTACTTACTGGTGCCACAGTAAGGCCTACTTTATTAGGCATCATTGGATGAGCACAGTTGCAGTGCTAACTGCTCTGCAGATGTGCTCCTGTGTGGTTAAACCCTTTTTACCCACCACATTACGTGGACGCTGCACTTTGTAGTATGGATTTAAATACCTCCCCTCTATTGACTGCGGTGCCCTCTAGTGGCATCTGTGGAGTGTTCATGAAAGTGTGAGTACTTGATTTCGAGTCTGTGCTGTGAACCAGGCAGTACCAGAATATTTACATTAACTAGTTTCAAAGGACTTTTGCTTAGTCCAGGTTTAGTCTATGAATGCATGGTCATTACTATCAAACATCCATTTGGGCTCTTACAACTGTTATGTTTGGATATTCACGATTCCATACTGGGAAGACAGATTTACAGTTACCTCGGACGCCTTGTGTGTCCAAACTAGAAGTGCCTCCATGTAAGCTCTCAAGTAGCTACAGAGCTCTGTGCGAGTGAATGTGTTCATGAGTGAGTGTTTGAGTGAGTGAGCGTGAATCACTTTGTCCAGAACAGCCACACACATAAAGCATGAGAAAGTCAGACTGAAACACAAGCATTTCAACAGTCAATGAAAAAAAAGAGAACATATTAAAAATAAAGTAAATAATAATAATATTATAATAAAAAAAAAGAACAAAATAGTCCATCTACAATTATTTTGTCTCTATTTAGGTAAGGCTTCCTATGTCAATTGAACGATTGTGTGCATGATTTAATGTATGTTCAATAACAACGTAAATGTATTTGTTTCTCAGTTTAAAAAGTTAGGTCCACTTCCCCTTTAGCTGCTTTGATGCTTCTCCCTTTCTGTCTCACGGATGGAGTGGCAGACATTTCGGTGGACCAACCCGTGTTGGTACAACCAAGGCAGACAGGGTCTGTGGGAGTGTGACACCTGCCACAATAAAGGTTCATAAAATTATCTCCCGTGATCAGACCATCATCATCATCATCATCTCCCCAGCTCCGTCAGCTCAGGCAGCTGGGAAATGAACCTAAAAGGAATAGAGCTTGACGACAACATATTTAGCAAGGAAAAGAAATCGTCGCAGTCTCTATGTCCTCCTCTTCCACCAAGCTCACTTATCTTGTTGCCTTTTTGCGCAGACTTTGGAGGGTGGATACAAATGGAAAAAGTACAGAGATGCAGAGTCCGGTGGGGAACGTCTCTCTCTGCTCATTCTCTGGTGCTCATCTGCTCATATAAGGCGACTGTTTGGGGACGCCAGCGTAGCTGTGGTGTGAGGGGCCCGTGTACATCATGTTGCCATGGTGATTGGGCTGCATAGGCTGCTGTGGGTAAGCCTGCCCTCCCATCATGCCCATTTGCATCTGCATGGGGTACTGGGCCGGCTGGTTCATATAGGGTGGGTTACTATGGTACCCACTGTTCATCATGGGCTGCGGCATGCGGTAGCCAGCTGACATGGCAGCATTGAGTGGATTCATGTTCATGGAGTTGTAGGCAGCAGGTGTGGGCATGAGGTTTGTCATCATGCCACGTTGCACCGTTAGAGTGCGTGGGGAGCCTTGCATGGTCACGCCACCAGAGCTGCGACTGTACAATTGCTGCTGGTGAGGGGAGCCCGTAGGAATTTGAGAGGCTTTGGACCGAATTGAAATGTGGCCTTTGACCGTTGCCATTTGGCCTTGCAACCGCTGTGAATGGGGAGGGGGAGGTAGTCCAATATTAGCGCCTGTCATGTTGCACTGGATCAAGGAGGAACCAAGATTCATGGAGCCAGAACTCAAATTGGGAGGTGGGGTCATAGTGGGCTGAGCCTGGGGCAACGGTGGGTGTGGGGAAGAAGCAAGCTGCGCTAAGCCTGGGTTGGAGAGTGAAACACTCGTTGCGTAAGAAGTGACTGCTGCTGAATGTGAATAAGACATGGCGTGGGGGTCCATGATGGTGTTGGTTAGCTGCTGGAGTTTGGCTAAACTGAAAGAAGCAGAGTGTTGGCCATAGCCACCAGCGCCAAAGTCCTGGCCCATGCGGTCATACAAACTCCGGCCTCCTCCACCACTGCCTGCACTTTCAGGAATCTCCATGATCATGGGCGTGGAAGCAAAACCATTTCCCATACTGCACTGCGAGAGAGCTTGTTGTTGAGGAGGAGGGGGTGGTGGAGCAGAGGGTGGAGGCTGCGGTTGAGGGTTTTGCTGTTGTTGAGTCGGTTGTGAGACCTTCTTCTGTTGCTGCTGGCTGGCACTTGGCGGCCTTTCGATGACGCAGCCTTGCGGAGACTTTATACCACAACTTGGAGTGCTGCTTGGAGGGGGAGGAGGTGGGGGAGGAGGTTGTGGGACGCTGCTGCCGCCGTTAGCACCAGGTCCAGTGGTTGGTCCTGGACCTGCTTGCTGGATAAGGCTACAGCTACCCATGGCAATCTGAGAGCCAACACCTGTGCTAGAGGATGTCAGCCCGGGAGTTGAGACGAAGGAGCAGCTGTTGCCTTGCGAAGATGAAGAAGATGTGGCTGAACTAGAGGACGACGATGACGAAGAGGAGGAAGCTGCTACCGCTGCTGCTGCGGCTGCAGACATGCCACTTCCATTACTTCCATTCCCTCCTCCGTTACCTCCACCACCCATTGTTGAGTCATAGCTGCTCGGATTGTCATAGTTTTCGGTAGTGCTTTCAATGCTGCCCAGGTCACTAAATCCACTGTCCACCACTTGTTGTGAATGATCAGAAACAGACGGCACATCCATCATGGGAGAGGTCTCCATGTTTTGCAGTGAGGGAGCTGATAGAGAGCTGGGATGCTCAGGGGTTATTTGAGTATACCCTATACCTGTTCCCCCTCCAGCTCCTGTGGGACCAGGCACTCCTGTTCCAGGGTCCATGGGACCAGGAGTCATTCCAGGACTGTTGATTGAACGGACAGACTGGTTCGGTAACGTGGGCATTGGTGGGTTGGGCATGGGACTGTGCTGGGAGGCTCCACAATCTTCCACCAGCGCTAGTGTTTCCTCCTCTCCCTCACCGTGACTGTAACTTTGGAGGGTTCGGCAGGCAGCCAGCGTCTCTTCGCAATCCTGGTAGGCTCCATGGGACTCTGAATCCTCCTCCTGGGCTTCTCCTTGTGTAAGTGACTGGACAGCCTGCACTGTTTCCAGATCCAGCTCACTATTGTGGTGATGCGTGTGTTGCTGGTGGCTCAGGTCATTTTTGAAGTCAGGATGCTGGTGTGAATGCTCAGCCCCCATCATGAGCACAGTCTTATCCTCTACGTGTAAAGGCTGTATGTCCAGTGGTTCAGAGGGCACTGCGATGTCGGTTACGGTCTCTACAGCTGCTGCAGCCGCTGCAGATTCCTCCTGCTCTCGTCGTTGCCGTTCTTCCGTATCAGCAGAGCTAGTCTTTACCTCCTGCACTTCCTCTGCATCATCCTCCTCATCCTCAGCTTCTTCCTGTTTGCTGACATAATCCCGTGGCACATTTGCCTGTATGTCTAAAAAACCCTCACTGCTCTGGGGTTCTTCTTTCACAGGGGGAGAGCGAGCAGGTGATGATGGTTCCTCTTCTTCATCCTCTTGGTCCTCCACATCATCCTCAGAATCCGGTCCCTTTCTCCTTTTAGTGCTACTGCTGTTGTCACTTTTCTCTTCAAGACGGCCATCCCCTTCATCATCAGCATCATGGTCATCACTACGCCGGCTTCCTGAGCCTGGTGTTGCTGCTGTTCTCAGATTAACCCCATTATCGCAATCTTCAACATCCCGCTCTTCGTCCTCCTCTGCATCTGCCATGTCTGTGTTAGCTCTTGGCTGAGAGACTCTGGTGCTGGAAGACTGCAACATGGTACGAGAAGGTGGACGGCTGATCTTCTCAACTGACCATGGTCTGTCTTCCTCCTCATCTTCCTCTTCTGGCTCAGACAGAGGGGGAGGTTTGGGTACAGGGGGAGGGAGGTTTCCATTTTTTGGAGGCCGACCTCGCCTTTTGGGTTTGGATGGCTCTCTAAAATCCTGAAAAAAATCATCTTCCTCTTCCGAGTCTTTCTGTTTCTCAGGGCTGAGTTCTGATGTTAAGGCTCTGGCCGTCCTTTTACAGGTTTTGTCCTCCAATGTGGAATTGTCTAGCTGCTGAGCTAATCTGCTTCTCTCAAATTCCTGTCTGGCAGCTTCCTCTTGGGCCCGCTGCAGGTAATAGCTGCGAGGTTTCCTGCCAGGCTTCATTTTTATCTTTGGGGGTGGTGGGTCCTCTGAGGATGCATCTGCCAGACTGTTGTCATTTGTCTTGCCGACTCCACTACCAGGCTTCCTGCCTGGACGCTTCTTCCAGTGGAGTGGTTTTCGACTCTTGCCCTTAGGCCAGCCTTTCTTCCTTTTTACTGGAACCTCAGGCATCTCAGATGTTGCCCCTTTTCTCTGTGTGACCTCTGAAGTTTCAGGTCTTCTCAAGACAGCAAGCGGCTTCAACACAGGAGTGGGATCTAAACAGAAAAGAGGTAACCATGATTTTTGAAAGCACACTGTTGTAAACATTAACATCACACAAAACTTTAAAGATTGCACATATAAAACCAAAGAAATACTAACCATCTTCCTCCGATTCAGTCAGACTGCCTCTGTTGATGCTTTGTGGGGCAAGTCTCATGTGTTTGCGGGCTGCTGGGTAGCATCGGAGAGGGTTGCCAAATGGAGTTTCTTCTTCTAGTCTGGGCATGGGCCTTTCAGAATCTGAATCCACAAATGGCTCATCCAGAACTTCGGTTGTCTCTGAGATGGTCTCTGTAACTACACTGCTGTGGGGATGGCTGCGTTGACGTACACGCCGTTTTCGCAAGGACTTCAGAGGCTACAAGGGGAGGAAAGCAAAAATAATTCTTTAGTATAATCGACATTTTTATTTCCAGATCTTTCTAGCCTTCATTTGAAAAAAGCCTTTTGGTATTACACTCAAACTACTAAGTCTTACTAGTAATTTTTTTGTAAATTAATTTATATATATATATATATATATATATATACACACGTCATGCAAAAAAAAAAAAAAATTATATACATATATATACATATATATATATATATATATATATATATATAATGTATATATATGTATATAATTTTTTTTTTTTTTTGCATGACGTGTGTATATATATATATATATAGAGAGAGAGAGAGAGAGAGAGAGAGAGAGAGAGAGAGATAGCACATACCTTGCATTTAAGCCCTAATGTGGGCTTGGTGAGGACAGGTGGTGAACGAGCCCTTAACTCTTCTTCATCATCTTCCTCATCATCTTCACTACTCTCACTGCTTAAGGCTGGCGTGGGTTCACTCAGTCTTGTGGTGTGGGGCAACGACAGCAGGTCATCTTCAGGCTCCTCACTAAGCCTGCGTTTTGGGCCACGCTTCTTCCGGGGAGGCCGTCCTCTGTTGCGTGATGGTGGAACTGCGGAGTACCTAGAAGCATCCAAGGGACAGGCTGATGTGGAGTCAGGCTCATTTTCTGAAGCCAAGAGCATTGGTGAGGTTGTCACTTTATTAATGCCAGTTCTTTTATCATCCTCCTCCTCCTCTTCATCATCATCATCATCATCATCATCGTCATCATCTGGGGGCCTTAGTTTACGGGGTCGACCTGGTCCTGTACGTGGTGGATCCTTCACCTTGCCCCATAACCAGCTTTTGGGAGGGCGTCCAGGTCCCCTGCGCTCCCCATTAGCCGTAAGAAAAAGGGAAGAATGTTCAGGACTGAGAATACTGTTGCAAACGGAAGAGGACGGAGGAGAGCTTTGGTTTTTTGGAAATGCTGGGAAGCCCTTTTTCTCTTCCTCCTTTTCCCTTTCACCTTTCATATGCCAAGAGAGTGGGGAGCTCTTGTGGCTGGGTTTGATCTATAAAAGAGACAAGAAGCATAGAACAGAAGTTCAGTTTCAGTATATACTGGTACACATACTAAATGCTACATTCTTCATCTACTGAACCTTGAATGAATGCTTACATCTTTAGGTCCGTCCTCTCCTTCTTCCTCTTCCTCATCCTCTTCTCCTTCAGATACTACGGTGTTGGTGATAATAACAGGTGTCCAGCGCAAGCAGTCTGGATCGACTTCAAGCAGCCGAGGTTTTGCCTTCAGCCGGGCCATGTGTGAAGCCACCAACTTCTCTCTTCGCAGGATAATCACCCTGTAACAAGAAAGGAAAATAAAAAATTTGGGTAATAGGATTAAAATATCTGTTTTCTACTTTAATATATCAGTGAATATAGTAAACTTTCAGCAGCCATTACTCTAAACTTCAGCATCACATGATCCTTCAGAAATCCTTCTAATGTGCTGATTTAGTACTCAAGAATCATAAAATATAAAAGTAAAAAGAGATCAGACTCTTTTATAACAAACAGTCGCTTTTGATAAATGTAATGCATCCTTGCTGAATAAAATTATTTAATTTCACGTTAGCACAAAACCATGTATAATCAATGAGAATCAGCCATCTTTCTTACCGGTCCCCTCTCTGTTCCAGCATATTCAGATTAAGCAGGGTGGCTGTGATATCTTGAGGGCAAATGCCAGTGACTTTACTGAGTTTGCGGATGGTTAGCTGCCGATCTCTGATCTCATGCAAGCACTCCAGAACCACACTACGCCAATATGCCATGTAGGATAGCCGGCCAAGATCTGACAATGGCTTCTCTGGTGAGCCCGGCTGGCCTTCCCTCTTGGACAGCAGGTAACCTGCAGAGAGAGTCACAACAGTTTATCCTCTGTCTAATGACACTATCTGAAGAAAAATCATTCTCAAATATTTTCTTTACTAAAAAATAAATAATGCAATTCACACACTGAGGGAACAGAGGAAAGATAATGCAGAGTCCTTACTGAAGTCAATAAGGAATCGTCCATAGCCCTTGCGCTGATATTGTGGAAGAATCATGATGCAGGATACATTATACTTTTGTTGACAATGCTTCTCCTGGAGATGAAAAAAGGGGTGAAAAAAAAGCACAAAAAGATTTACAAACACATTTCTATGTGCCACAAAATATCTTATTATTCTGAATAAGAAAAGGACATGCTGAAACATACACAGTTGTGAATATGGCTCTTAAAATTATTTAAACCGAGTGCATAAACAGCATCCTCAATTCTCCCTCAAAATAAGCAAAAATAATAACGGCAAGCATCTTTTCCAAGAGTATATCAACCCATTAGGGATCAAATAAACCATCTACTCTAAGCAAGCCACAAAATAAGTAAAAATGTGCAAAAAAATAGCATTAAAAACAAACCCAAATTGCTCAACATTGTCATCTAACTTCAGTGAACTCAAAAGTTGATCAAAAAGGTTTGTGAAATGATTAGCTCACCTTTGAAAAGTATCCTACGAGATGGCAGCCCTTACTGTCATTCTGTGTGAGCACATAGAAGAGGAAGGGCTCCACATCATAGTACAGCGTCTTATGGTCCAGAAAGAGCTTGGCCAGCAGGCACAGATTCTGACAGTATATTGTGCTGACATTTCCATCCACCTGGAGTGTAGAAAAAATTTTTTTTAGCCTTTGGTTGACAAATTGTGTCCTAACCAGACATGATGCAATTAAGCGACAATGTAAAGTGAATTTCTAGGGTTCATATACTGTTACACTTTACAATCAACTCAAATTCCTTATTCATATTTGCAAAATGTAATTCCTGTAAGACTCTTAATTTCTAAATACTATTTTAACATTTTGAAAGAAATTGTGCAGCAGAGACATGAGGCATGAAACTCGCTCCACAATAATAGTGGCTGTGGTGAATTGCAAGGCTCCTGTTTTTGCTATCGGCAGAATGCCAACAGTGTCAGCTTTCAGTAGTGTTGCCACCATAGGTCTCCTGCTGAGTCAGGACCAAACCAGGAGCAGCTCCGAAAACTGAGCCTCTGAAACCAACTGGCTAAACAGGAAGGCAAGCAGTAAAACACCTGACAACACAAGTAGTGTTGTTGATAAATGTGGAGAGTTTAACATTTGGTTTACTTGTGCAATGAATGGAACCACATTGGAGAACTAGTTATGACAGGTTCACACTGCATGATTTTCAAATCGCTGCTGTTCTTATCATCCACGACTGTCTGGGGTACCATCTAGCTGCTGTTGTGTGCACAATACATGATGGATTGCAGACAACTCTGCATTGTCTACAACCAAACACACAAGAATTATTACGGGAAATAATGCAAGATCACGCAAGAGACAGGCCTTTTCATGTGAGAATGGATTTGATACTGTCAAAGACAGTAGTTCTAAACTAAATGCAAAGCATGTTTCGCAATATTTTGGATTTTGAAAAGCCTGTTGACATTTGCCATTTATCTAAGGTGGTTTTGGAAGTTTTTCTTTAAACATTAGTTTCTCATTTATTTGGTTCCACATTGTTTGCTGATTTTTACTTAAAGTTTGTGTCATTTATTTTATTTTATTTGACATCAAGGAGAATATCGTGCCTCCAAGCTTTCTTAATCATTTTGCTAATAAACATTCTATGTTTCTTTTTTTTTTTTGGTTATATATATATATATATATATATATATATATATATATATATATTATACATGTATACTTAGCCCATTTTGAGTTTTGTATACCCATTTGAACTTTATTCAAGTTATTTGTTATTTTATATTAGGCATAGCATGCCCTATATCATGGTTATCCCTATTTTTATTTGTTTTGTTAATAATAGTTCTATGTTTATTAAATAGGCTAAAGTGAGTTTTACGTTGTATTTTGTTGTTGCATTCAAGCAATTGACGCTGAACTGCCATTAATTCAAAAATAGCTTTTAAGCTATTTAAAAGCGAAAGAAAGCATGAAAAAGAGGGAAACGCCCCGCGCCTCCAATGTGATACCGGTATTACCAGTGATGTCACAAGTTGATTAACCGGTGGGAAAATTTCCACATCATCACAACTATAGTTTGAACCAAGGATTACGTTACGATAATTGACCACGATCATGAGAACCAAAACCACAGTGTTTAGTTTTTGAAATCAAATTTGAAGACCTTTTAAGACCTGCACAAATAAATTTGATACCATGTCCATCCAAAATAAACCCAAAGAAAATCAAATTAAGTCATTGTTTTTCAGATTCTTTGACTAAGCTGAGCATGCTGGGGCATTCAATTGCAAATCGAGTGATACTGAATTTTATACGGGGTTAAATAACATTCTTAGTCTTTCCTTCCTGTGATGGGTTGGCCCAGTGAGAAGCCACATGGGTTTACACTGAACTAATTGCTAGAAAAATATTCTTGTATATACAATATTGCAAACAAGCCCAAAATACAGAGTCTTGAAATGTAAAATACCTTGAAATTTGTGAAATGGTTATTGTTATTGACTAAGACAAATCAATTGTTGCATTCCTTAATTCCTCAAGTTGATTTGGATATAAAGAGTCTACTAAACAAATATATTTGTCTCTTACTACTCACAGCTGCTCCATCAAAAAGATGAAAGATAAAATATGCACTCCTACATCCACCTATAACATATCACTATATAAATACCAAAAAGTAAACATTGCAATCACTTGGCATAAATGCAAACTATTCATTGGTTTGTGAAGTGCTTTGAAACTGCAAGCCAACAGTACCCCATTTTTATTTCAAGCATTACATTTACATTTATTCATTTAGCTGACGCTTTTATCCAAAGCGACTTACAATTGATATATATGTCAGAGGTCGCACGCCTCTGGAGCAACTAGGGGTTAAGTGTCTTGCTCAGGGACACATTGGTGTCTCACAGTGGATTTGAACCCAGGTCTCTCACACCAAAGGCATGTGTCTTATCCACTGCGCCAATACCACCAATACAACACTCATATCTTTTTTAATAAAATCAAAGTCTTTTGAATTTTCATATTAGACCAAATCACATGTATACTTAAGAGTGCTTATGAAATTGGATCAAGCTGAATTTAAAAAATTTTAGGGACCCACAGAAACCTTGGAAAATTGGCTTGAAAGGGGTTAATCGTTCATATAGATAGTAAGCAGGATGGTCCTGTAAATTGTTTTCTGTACTGGAGAATTCAATAAATCATATGGTTATCATATCATATGGAGTGTGTGAACGTGACTATGTAATATCAGTAAAATATGGTCTGGCAGCATTGGCTTAGAGTACACCAATTCAGATCTGCATGTCATGTTTACACCTATGTTCTTTCATAGAAACACAAAGGATGTAGTAAATCACCATAGTGATTCTGAAAAAATGTGAGCTTACCGTTTTACATTTATCACCCTGCTGTGTGGCATCATAACAACCCCTTATGAGGGCAGGATGTGGGCGGATGTTATTGCCTGAGCCAGTGTGGGAGTGTGCACACACATCAGTGTGAATGAAATTTCCTTTGTTGGCTCAGCACGTATGAACACACATTTGCGTGTGCATGAGTAGAATGTCGGCGAGCATATGTCTCTGCTGCCAAGTGTATAAAAACAAAGATGTGTGTGTGTGCATGCGAGTGTCTTTGTGTAATTGTGTGGGGTTTATTTTTTTCTGGGCGGAGATTTCTTTTCCTCACCTCGAACACGGACACATCGTCCTTTCTGTAGATCTCATTGGCAGGTGGGTGAAACCAGTTGCACTTTCGCATGTGCTGGTAGAGAATGCTGCGGCTCTTCATGTAGCGCAGACAGAACTCACAGAGGTAGAGCTTAGGCAGCCTGTCGCAACGAAACAATCACACATCAGAATTCACAGCCTAAAAGTGCTCAAGCACATCCCTCTTGTGACAGCATTTAAATGCAATAAAAACAGTAAGAGGTTAAGATGGTCGACAGTTAGTTTGAAACATGGCCCCTTTAACAATAACATTACTGTTAAACTACCAAATTAAATTGAGCAAGTACTGCAATATTAAATATATATATATATATATACTGGAAATTATAAAATGTGCCTCATCCACATTTTTTTTTTTTTATCAACAAATGTCAAAATTTGGAGAATGATTAGGAGACATGCTGTTGGTTACCTGCTGTACTCCTGTGGGTATGGAGAAGAGTACCACGTCTGAATTTCATACTTCCCAAACTCTATAACAGATGGGCAGCGCATTTGGGGGTCTGGTGGACCAGTCACCCCGACTTTCTATAAAAGTGGAAGTAAAAAAAAAAAAAAACGGTGTTAAGGCAAAGATAAAGCAGGGACATTTACAATCTAGAGACTCTTAGGCCACTATGCCCTTTTCCCAGAGCATCCTGACACACACAAGAGAACAGTCACTCTTACTCTTACACAAGAAATATAATAATCACAGTTTCTCACAAGCATACAGCTCCACACTCAAGCTTACAGGATTATTATTAGCTCTTATCCGCAGCCCAAGTGGAAATTCAGAGCATCTGCCACTTGCCAGCCTGCTGACACTCAGTAGTGATCACACACTTCTCTGCTCTGCATCTCATGCACATACGCAAAGCGGAGGTGAAACGGCAAGTGCTGAACCATCGGTCAGTTAATAAAAGCATTAGCAGTCCTCTCTTCAGTAATTGAGACGACATCTGGGAAATGTTTAATTATTAGTGCCATTATAACCCTAAACAAAATCATGAAGATTGTTTAAAAAATAATGCTATTAATGGTTTCTCATTTGAGATTTTTGAACTAGTAAATAAAAATTTGTCTGAAATGCTATAGTAGAAATTAAACATTAAAATGTTTAGATTTTATCAAACTGAAAATGAGTCATCTACATTGTGAAAAACAATGCTTTTTCATACAGCGAAAATCCAAGGAGATTTCTGTATGTTCTTGCTACATCTGGTTCTGCTTACTAAAAAAAAATTGTATCGCCAAACTGCAAACCATCGTAAGTTCAGGAATGACTCTTATATTAACATATAAAGAATATTAATTTAGGGTGATTCAATCCCACATTTAAATGCAGCTATCACTCTAAACTTTGCAGTGTGTACATGTTCTAAATGTTATAGAGCACACACACTCAGTTAATATAACATGGTATTCTTCCTTTCTGGCAGCTCAACAAAAGCATTTTGGATCTGTCTGATGCTGCATGTGAATATGATTGTCTCTCTCTGGGTTAGTGAGTGTTTTTCTTCGACTGATGGCCTCAGGCAGTCAGAGAGTGGCTGCTTCTGCTGAGAGCTTCAAATCACACACACACACACACACACACACACACACACACCAATCAGCCAGTCAGTCTACACATGTGCATTTGGGTTTGTGTGTGTGTATCACTGAGAGAGGCACCAGCTGTCAAGATAATGGAAACTCTCAAATCCCCCACATTACATTCTGCAGAGTTGAAGGCCTTCACGGCTTCCAAGTCTTTTCTAATATAGCAAAAGAGAATCAGTGACTGCAAACAAACAATGGACACCCCTACCTCCAAGCATACAATTTATCGACAGAAGGATTCAGTTGGTTTATATTATGTTTATAGTAGTGCTGTCAAACGATTAAATGCATCCAAAATAAGTTTGTTTACATAATGTGTGTACTGTACATATATATTATTTATTTATAAATACACAAACATGTATATATACACATGCATGTGTGTATTTACATATACATAAACATACACCGCACACACACATATATATTACATAAAGAAAAACTTATTTTGGATGCGATTAATCGCAATTAATTGTTTGACAGCACTAGTTCACAGCCATGAAAGTTTCCATGTTAGCATGTGTTTATTTAAATGGTTTAACACTGAATTTTTATGTTGTTAATGCATTTATTAAATGTGACTTTTTCAGTTTCATTTCTGTGTTTTTTAAAAACTTAAAGGGGGGGGGGGGGGGGTAAAATGCTATTTCAGTGTTTTTTATACTGTTAAAGAGTTGGATTCCCATGCTAAACATGGACAAAGTTTCAAAAATTAAGTTGTAAGTTTGAAGGAGTATTTTTGTTCCAAAAAGCTTCCGGTTTGTCACAAGTTGCGGAAAGTTTTTTTCAAGTATGGGTCTGTATGACGTTAAATGGAGCGGAATTTCCTTATATGGGTCCTAGGGCACGTCTGCCGGAAGAGCGCACGCTCCTGTATAGCAGAGCATTGAGAGCACAGATATTCACTGATCAGAGCGAGAGTGTCGCGAAATGTCACAAAAGAAGTGTGTTTTTGGTTGCGAGGGCAAGACAACCCTGCACAGATTACCAAAAAAAAAAAACATTAAGGGACCAGTGGACGGAGTTTATTTTTACAGAGCATCGACGGAGTTGTGCAAGTGTTTTTGTTTGTTCCCTGCATTTCGAAGATGCTTGTTCACAAGGCCCAGTTAGACGACGGATTTGCACATCGTTTATTTCTTAAGGATGATGCAATCCCAATGAAAAAGGGTCACGATCGCGTGTTGGAACCGCAGGCGGTGAGTAAAACTGCTTCAAATATCTCTGTGTTGTTAACTTAGCTATCGGCGCGTAAGCACATCAACACATCACATACCACATAGAGACGTCCTGCTGTAGTCATTCCTGCTGCTGCTCTCGTTCAGTTTCAGCCTCTGGATCTGATTCTGGATCATAAATAAACGGCTGAATCTGACTGTTAGCCATGGTTTGTTTTGGATTATGGGTTTTCCCTCACGGTAATGTCACAGCTTACACGCTCTCAACGCAAAAGCCTACTCGCGCTTGTGATTCTTTAGCTCCGCCCACAAGTCACGCCTCCAGCGGCTCGTGTTTTTCCGAAACAAATCGGCACAGACTATTTTTCTCTTATAAATATAATAAAACTAAAGACTTTTTGGAGATATGAAGGATGCAGTACTACTCTATAGGTACTCAAGATTAACAGGAGATTGAGTGAAAATGGGCAGTTCACCCCCCCTTTAACTGAAATACAAGTGTCTCTCACATTAGGGTACAGGTTTCTCAGTAAATGGAGAAAGACATTTTTTGCGGCTTATTTATGAATCAAATTCAGATGGGACATATAACAAAAGCAAATTAATGTCTCCCCTATCCCTTTCTGTACCTGTAGTGCCAGTTCCTGAATGTGTCTGAAGAGCTCCACGTCTTTCTCAGTAAGGTTCTCATGTCCTGGCAGTTTATCCTCATCCTCCTGCCAGCTGTCTCCACACTCCTGATTGTCTGTGATTCAAAAAGATACCAAATGGCCAAAGAGTAAGTGGGAGTACAAAACTGTAGGTACAGAGCAAAAACACTAATAAAAGAGACCGCACATTCATGTTTAATCTTTACTTGTCATATTACACTGTGTCTTACCCAGGCACAGCGTGACAAGTTTTCAATGATTCTGTCTTCAAAAGAGAGTAAAGATATATTCTATTTCAAACAAATGCTGTTCTTTTGAACTATTTATTGAAGAATCCCGAAAAACAAATATCATAGTTTCCACAAAAATATAAAGCAGCACAACCATTCAAAACTTATAATCAGAAAAAAAAAAGAAAAAAAAAATCATCACTGGATCACAGGACTAAATTACATTTTAAAATAATAAAATGGAAAACAGTTATTTTAAATAAAAATAATCTCTCATATTACAGTTTTACTGCATTTTGATTAAGTAAATGCAACTTGGTGAGCATTAAAGACTTCTTTCTCAACAGCAGTTTACATCACCTGTCACATTAAACTGTCAGCACAACATTACTACAAAATAATACCTTTCAATTTTAATCTTACAACATGTGATATTGAGAGAAATTGCCATTTTTCAGTCTATTTACTATCCTTATCCAAGCATAGATTACATAATACAGATGTATAAAACAAAATAGCTGCTTAACAGTTTAGATTTAGCTCTTGACCCATCTCACCTCCTGTCCTGTCATCGTGCTCACCCTTGCGGTTGCTCTTCTTGCGTATACGATATTGCTGGGAATAGTCCACCACTTCAGCGCGGGCTTTCCGCCCATCCGGGGACGGTGTAAAGAACTTGCTGAGGGCGTCGATCAGGCCCTTTGTTTTCTTGTTAAAACGCAGGCCACCATGCACTGGGTCATCTTCTCTGAGAGAGAACAGCATGCGATCGTCGCCGGGGTAACCTTCGCATGAGGAACTGGAGGAAGAGTGTGGGGAGGAGGAGCCTTGTGAGCGCTGATCAACTCCTCCGGCACCCCGCCTTCTCCTGCCACGCCCACCACCTCGAAGCTTCTTAAAGGGACGGCCCGGTCTGAGGACAAGAGAACTTGAAGTAGTCTCAACAGAGTAAATTTCTACAGAATTCTACAAATGTGGCTGTATACAGAACCAAATGGTTTATAATACCTGCCCTTCGGCCGCCCCAGTGGTGCATTATATCGCCGCTTGATTTGTGCTGCTTTTTCATGTAAGAGCTTTCTTCCCTTTTTTCTTGGCCGACAGATCTGACAGATCCACATGCCTGCAAAACAGCAATCAAGAATCATTCATCATAACTATAACTGAACAGAAAACTAATTCTTGAGTAAATTAATGCATCAACAAAATATACAGTTAATTGAGTGTGCCTAAAGACAAATCTTGTTGTTAACCTATAACAACAAGTAGAACAGGCATGCATTTGAGTGTGTAGGCACTTACCTTTTGGCATTCGCATTAGTGGGGGGTCACAACACTCCATGTGGAAACCTCGGTCACAGGAGTCACAGAACAACATGTTGTCCTGTAAAATACAAATGCACGCAGGCAACACAAGAGTCAAGGACCCTAATTATGTATTTTGAACACTAGAGGAGATAGTGACTGCTCTTTTTAGAGTTCTTCTATTGAAGAGAAGTGATAATGAACACAAGGCTATAAAAAAGAAAGTAATACAGAAATGTTTACATAAACCAAGAAATGCATTAAGTAAAATAAAAATAAAAAATCTAAACTATACATATGGGGTATCAGGAGATATTGACATGGTAGTATGTCCCAACACTTAACCACTATTCTACTACACACCGAAAATTATGTCCCATAACCAGTACATGTCTAAAGTGCATAAGGCGAGCATATTTTGAAAGAAATGAATACTTTTACTCAGAAAGAACACATTAAATTGATCAAAATTAGTTTACTTTAAGTGCAGTTATGAATTTAATATTTATTCAAAAATCAAATAATCACAGTTTCCATTAATATATCACACAACCAACTGCTATCAAAATTAATAATAAGAAATGTTTCTTAAGAAGCACATCATCGTGCCATCACAGGAGAAAGATTAATTTTAAAACTAAACTCAACAGTCATATTAAACTGAATACTTCACAATATTACTGTTTTAACTGCATTTTTGCAGACTTGGTAAGCATAAGAGATTTCTTTAAAAAATATTACAAAAACTCTTACCAACCCCAAATGTTTAAATGGTAGTGTAAATGAGGACACAGACTAAATTAACATAAAACAGACCACAAAAAAAAAAAAAAAAAACCTACAGCATTTTTTCCTTGGTCCTGGCAGCTGCTGCAGGTTTTGCACTCGATACACTGCCACCACAGAGCTTTGACCCGTGCTGTGAGCTCTGGAGAGAACTTCAGACAGGATGGGTGCCCTGAGAAGACAGAATGAGACAGCCTTAAATAACTTGAATAAAGCCTCATCCTGATGAAAAGATAGACAGTGCTATTCCACTCTGTAATAAAACAACTTTTCTAATCTTATCTTCCAAAACCAGTTAGTTCCAGTGTATCTGCAGAGCTTTTAAAATCTAATTTAAGACTTTTTCGAACATTTAAGACCTACACAGTTTAACACTTCATGCCCATACAGAACAAACCCACAATAATTCATGCATTTCCAATTATGGGTGTTATGGTATACACGGTTTGGTACGTACCTCGGTTTTGGGGTCACGGTTTGATACAAGCACGGAACAACGGGAAATTTATTTTTTCATTTCTAAGTAGTGCTACATACGTGTAGCATGAGCAGTTGTTTTTTTATTTTAATTGGATGGTATAATTTCAAGATTTAAAGCAAAAACTTGGTCTGACAATAATGTACTTAAGCCACCTAACCAGAAAGATTTTTATGCATAATGGATATAGAGGCTTAATTAATTAATAATTGATCATTTGCAACTCTTGGCATAAATGTACGGTACACACAGTTTGCAAACTACTCTGTGACTGCAGAATGTGCAGCATTACCACAGTTTAAGACATTTCACGACTTTATGGGCAGGCAGAGAACATGAATTTGGCCAACAGGCTTGACTTGTGTAGTATACATTTCAGCAGAACACTTATAGTACACTTTTAATTGAATACATGAGTTATAAAAATACTCAAAGTCGAATGAACTTTGAACACTTCCTTACCGCTGTTTCCACAGTCTGCACAAGAGATGAGTTCTTCGGGCTTCTTGTCACGGTTCTGTTCCTTGGTCCCCAAACAGAAACTACAGATGGGTATGGGCTCTGCCACAGGCTGAGAGAGGAAAAACAGAGGAAAAAGAGCAAATTACAATTATTGGACAAAATACTAAATGATACAGTGAAACAATAGAGGACTGGATACTGTGTAAATGAGCAGGTTGGATGAATGAATTGCCCTTTATGAACCATATCAAGACCTGTTTCCTTGAGCTCTGAGCTAAGGACACTACTAATACATTTTCCACACTGACAGATTTAGCAAAGCTTGAAGCAAATAGACTGACTTTCATTCTGGTTTAGTAAAATTGATTTTTAAAAATCAGCAAAAACCACCAGTCAAATCAAATGATTGGGATAATGATGATTTTTCAAATGTTTTTAAATGAAGTCTGCTATGCTCACCAAGGCGGTGTTTATTTGATCAAAAACACAGTAAAAAGAAATATTATTACAATTTACAATCAAAAAACTCTTTTCTAACAACACATTTTAAAATGGAATGTATTCCTTTAATGCAAAGCTGAATCTTCAAGGTCTCATGATCCTTAAAATCAATCTGATATGCCGATTTGATGCTCAAACCTTTTTTTCCCTCTCAAATTATCAATTATTAATTATTATCAGTTATCAAATAAATACAGCTTTGTTGATCATAATCTTCTTTTAAAAACATTAAAAAATCTCTATTCCAAACCTATGACCGGCAGTGTATAAATGTTACAGAGGAAATTCACACTCAAAACACTTAAAATTCCTTGTGTAAAAAACAAGAGCTTTCAACATTTGTTAAACATAAATTGTACACCCAAAATTGGTCTCACTCAATGGCAATTTTAAGGCATTTGCAAAGCTCTCTGAGGTCAGTCAATGAGTGCCTTCAAAAAGCCCTAAAAAGATTCTTAGTGATACAACTATTGTGGCTCAAAGTTTTGATGATCAAAGAGGCTACACTGGGCATGATCACAGTGAATGTGTGGGACTAGAGGTGGGTTTATTGTCAGGGTGTGGGCACAAAAGCATGTGTTGATGCTTATTCTAAGCCACACCATCTGACATTTGCTTCTGGAACACCATTAATCTTTCAGTGTGTGTCCAAGAGAGACCCACCCACGATGCAGCATGCATCAAACACCACACACACAGCGCACAAACAAACAGATACATGTGAATGCAAGGAGACAGATGTGTGGAAAAAGTTCAGCTATACAGATGTTGTATAACATTACAGCCAAAGCAACAGTACAAACATGAAAATTGCTACTATGGTTTCGAACGTGATTGTATCAATCCAACAGGCGTGTGGGTATTAGACTGGAAGTGTGCATATGGCGTTCATGACTGGACGCAGAAAGTATTAAGAAATGGCATATTTAGGCTGGAACAAAAAAGGTCAGTGCAGATATGAGGTTGTTTCTAAGGTTTGGATGTATGTGTATGTGTGTAAGAGAGCAGATCCAGGCAGGGAGGAGAGAGGACAGTGTGATTTATTGGGTTAATTTTCCTCTGACTCAGGTCCACACACACATACATACTCAAGGGTGGGACTCTTAAGGAAGAAAACCAAACCCTTACAGACACTTCTCCTAGCCAAGAGATCCAATCAGAACTAGGTTAAACAGAATACTGTTGTATACTTCAACCATAAGAGGCCATTTAATGTCTCTTCTCTCTTTGTGTCGTGGCAGAACTAAGACTTCACAAATCAGGGATTGAAATCTTTTTACCTCTAGCATCTTATCTGATGATTTCATCTGATCAGCCAACAGAGAGAGGATGAGCTAGAAAGATTTTGCAGTTTACAGGGTTTTTACTCGCTCAAGAGGCGGCAGAGGTGGAACTGTCTTGATCATGTGTAAACACTGTACCCACCCTTCAACTGGCTGAAACAAAGATTTTTTACATGCAACATATTTGTGGTGTTCTAATGATTAGATGACTGAAGAAAAAAAAACTGTTGAAAAATAAATTAAATACAACATAACAGCTAAAGGGGCCCTTTCCCAGTACAGCTGAACATAAACATAACATTAGGTTGTTAAACACTTCAGGAAATTGAAAATCTTTATTCACTCCTTGTCCATGCATATACATTACTGAGCGGTAACCTCCCGATCATGAAAACAGAGCCTTCTCTGCCACTCCTGCTAGTGTTGTCAAAAGACCCGGTACTTCGGTACCAAGTCGGAACTAAAAAAGTTTAAATGTGACGGTACCAGGTTTCTTTAAGCACCGGTTGTACCGAGGTCCCATTCAAACTCGGTTCAGCGCTATGATTTCAGCGAAGCAGAAAACGAGGACGGAATCTCAAAATCCAGTCATGAAAATGAAACTTACATTTTGATATGGACAGTCATGGAATTTGTCAAAGTTAGCATAAATTAATCAAATCAAATCTCCGTATGGACCATTATCTTTAAATGTTAAGCCGCAAAAGTTGGTTGAGATGTTCTGCGCGTCTCTGTGTGAATTAATGAAATGCAGAGACGTGCGGGTTTGTTTACTACATAGACTGAAGCGCGTGACGGTTGCAGTAATTTCAGCATCTGCCGTCTCAATGAGGGCATAAATACATAAACTCAAATCACCAGAACTGTTCTGAGTCACTTCACAATATTTTACCTATTCATCTGAGTAAACCAGTGTCAAAATAAAAGTAGCCCGTCAAAATAAAAGTTCATTTTTACATAAGGGCTTTGTGCTAGATATTACTATTATTTAGTAGAATGTATGTGATACTGCTACTACTGTGGAAAATAAATAATTTTTAAAGAAATAATTCACAATTTTTTTTCCTTTTTCCATGTTTAAAATGTAAATGTTTACATTTCATTAATTAAAAGACAAATTAAATTTGGGTGAAACTTGTTTACTGTTTTTCATAATTATATTACTTGTAGAAAAACTTTAAGCATAATTGTAAATAAGTATAAAGAATGGTATTGGTTTTATTTTTAGTGATAAAAAGTTTTTTTTTTATTAGAATATTTTTGTGTGTTTTGCTTTGGTACCAAGAACCGTGGATTTTCACTGGTATCGGTACTGAATACTGAAATTTTGGTACCGTGATAACACTACATACATGTATATATTGTACTACCACCAGCTTTTGAACAGAACATTTTTACACACACACAGCTTAGGACAGTTTGCCACCTGTATTGGCCTTGATAATAGTTTTTGCTTAGAACTAGTCAGGACAAGTGGAGAAGCCTGGACAGTTTGCGGACACACCTTGCATTTATACAAAAACTCTTTCATTCTTCATAAAGACCAGCAGAACAACTTACATGAGATGAGCAAACTATTCATAGAATATTCACACTATTCACACAAACTATTCGCAGAACAGCAAAATTAAAGCACATCTGCAAGGCAGCAGACCACCGCAGGAAGTCTAAAAATATTCCATGTGGGAGAGAAAAATGATTCTTACAGAAGCACATCTGACAGGACAAAAGCTGCCTCCTCACACACACGTGCATGCATGAATCTGCCAGTTTTTCCCCCATTATAATGAAGCCTTCAATTCCCTCTTAATATAAGCAAAACTGGGTACATGTTGTGCGTGGGCAATCGCGAATGAGTAGATGGGGAAGCAACAGGAATGGCAGGGAGAGGAAGAACATAACTTACTGTCCTTGTCTCTGGCTCGGTCAAGGTTCTCATTAACATGTAAAACTCATTTCTGTATTCACCTGCCAGTGCAGCCCCTACCGATCACCCATAAACTCCTTTGTAAGAACCTCACTGATCAAAAAACAGAGGGAGACAGTTGGACACACTAATAGAACGCATACAAACAGGTGTTATAACAAAAATATAGGGTAGACAAGCAGATGAAATACTACTATCAAATGAAAGGACAAGACAATCTCTCTCAGTAGTGGTTCTGCAGACGACCAAAACAATAGTATGTCCCTTAGATCAGAATATGTGGCGTTCCTAAAAATGACTTTATTAAGTCACAATGCATGGTACCAAACAAACTTTTTATGTCCCTCACCATCAAATTTGAAATGTTACTATAAAAGTGCCCCTATTATGCCATTTCAAAGATTGCCTTTCGTGCAGTAACATTGCTGTAAGTGAATATAAAAAAAATCTGCAAAGCCGGAAGTACATGATAAATAAAAAAGTTATCATTTCCCTAAAGGGAGAATCGACTGAACATCCTAAACGAATCATCAGTGATTTGGATCCCACTTCTGTGATGGCTAAACATCAAGGTGTATCACATTTGCATTATGCCCCATATTGGCCGGCCGTGAGCAATTTGACCCCACCTTCAAACGCTGTAGCTTGTTTGTGTGTTTATTATTGGTTAACATGTCAAGAAGAAGCTGTTAGGTTGTGAAAGTAAATTTGTTATTCACACAGAATTAGTGGTTAAAATTCATTTCCCACTAGAATCCACAATGTATGATAAATAATAGCCTCGATGTTTATATTTTCTATCAAGCGTTCAAAATATGGAACTGTGGCAATGGGCGCATCATTTACGACATGCGCTGTATGTGGTAAATCGGTCAAAATAGACTGTGACATCTGACTAATCAAAGCAGAGTAGTCTCATGGAAAAAAATGGTTTAGAGAGACTGAATTTTAGAACTGCTTCGAATGAATTGTTTGAGAACCATTGGAAAATAAGGTCATATTAAATCAATATTTTGAGAAAAATAAAGCGCTTTTTTTTTTTTTTTACCTTGCATGCATGTAAACCTATTATAGCCATTTTTTACTAATTATATTGATATAATTGCATTACTATTAACATTATTAAAATATATATTATTACAATGATTCCCTTTTAAACTAAATGGAATTTTGTGGATGATTTTCTGAAGAATGATGGTAATCAGTTTTGGTTCCCACTGACTTGCATAAAATGGACAAAAACCACAGTGGAAGACAATAGGAACCAAAACTGTTTGGTTACCAACATTCTTCATATATTTTTTCATATTCCACAGAATAAATAATATCATACAGGTTTGACATGGAGGTGAGAAAATGAGGACAGAGCATTTATTTTTGGCTGAATTTTTTTATATAATTAAAAAACACCTTTAAATAGATCAAATGATAGATGAAACGACAGAACAGAATGATATATAATTTGAATTCATGTCCTCTATTTCTACAATACCTTTCAAGGAAACACAAACAATAAAACACCTTTCAGATCAGGTTCAAGTGCCAAAATGCCTCCTGCTGCCTTCAGAAGCAATGAGAAATGAAGGGCAGTGGTTGGTTTATCAAGTCTCAGGGTGGCTACACAAACTGAAATGACAAACGAGCCAAAATCCATTGTACTACATCACACACTAAGGTATAGAAATAAAAAAATAAAAATTGTGCTGGTATCAGATCGGTTTCAGTAGGGCTCCAAATAGTGCTGGGCGGTATAAAGGTTCATACCGCAATAACGGTGTCGTTTAACAAATGTTCAGAATGCATCTGAGAGGGGTCTCTTTTCACCGTTGCACTGTGGCGAATATCGAAAGTTCCGAAACTGAAGCTGTAGAACTAGTAGAACGTGATGATACAGAAGAACTCGTCCACAATATCCGCTGACCTCCACACATAACCACCGCCCACTGCCATCAGCTCCTGCTCCCCACATACGGGCGCAACTTTACCGCTAGATTTAGCAACTTTCAGACGTTTTAAGAGGCTTTTTTCCATAGATTATATGTACTGACAAACCTGGACAAACCATATAAAAATGGCCAGAAAAACAAACAAACAAAAACTTAACGTGTGACTTTTAATTATAAACAAGCCTGAAATACACTTGGACTCTTATTTTTAAATGTCTATACTATTGCAGGCTGATCCTTCAAATGAGAGAGAAAATGTGCATTCTTACAACCATCTAAAAGATTATATAAATGTCAAAGTAGACATCGCCATAATTCATCAACTGGAGTTCATAAGAAATCGCTTGGCATAAATGTGCACTATTCATTGACTGAGAATCACTTTGAAGCAGTCTGAAGTGCACGTGGGAATGTCAGCGGGAGGAAACTTTTCTTGCACACACAGAACGAGCAGACACAAAACGTGAAGGGTGAGGGAAGATTTAACACTAGTTAATTGATCGCGGATGGTTTCATTAATATGGGCAGATAAAAAATAATAAAAGCGAAAATGTTTCTCCATATATACTTCGGCAGTCGTTAATATACCTGGGTGGCCTGCCCAAGTAAAGCCTATGTGTGGGAAGCACTGGTTGAAATAACTGGAAGAGAGTGATGGGTTTAAAATATGATGAATGCAACAGGAATCTGTACTCTACAGAATTCCAAGTTCTACACGTATACACATGATAATTCTCACACGTCCCCAGAATGACCGCCCGAGGAGCTTCCCTTCAACCCTGGAGCTTTCAGCTGTGAAAGGGCAACACGAGGCTCTCATCCCTCTTAATGCTGACTCTTACACAAAACCCCCTCATCAGGACCAGCCCTCTAAATGTTCAAAATACACACGCTCTCATAATAACCCCCCAAAAGCTATGTGATTTCCAATCTATATCTCCCTGCCCCTTGTTTGACTCCAGCCCCCACTCACTCCCCACAAATGCCCTGGCAATGACCCTCTATTAGAGGAAGAACATGTGAGTCTGCGATCATGTTTAAATGGAGGAGTGTGTCATTTGTGTGTTGACTACACAAATCTCTCTTCAATATCGGGGTCACAGCCAGTGCTCACCCATTTGTTTTGCTCCCTTGATCACTGCACTGATGCAGAATCCTCAATGATCTTATACAGGCTGCATGGGAAGAGTCAGCAATATGCGGCTATAAACAGTCAGGCAGGAAACAGCATCACTGACAGCTACCACATCAGACAAAAACACACCTGATAGAGCAAATTCTTCTAAATTCAATCATAAAATCAAAGTTGAAGACAACCAATCCAATGACCTCAAATGATAATTTCTGCAATAAAAGTATAAACAGGTCCAAAGTGTTTTGTTTGCAGTAAATGAGGACAACAAGAGTTGTCCTCATTTGAACCTGTGAACCTGGATCCAAATGAACCTAAAAACTCTACGGGTAAAGGGGTGGTTCACAGTTTCTTTTCTAGGCTAGATTTTGTTTATGGGGTGCAGTCTTTCATGTGTTAATGCTTCATTTAAAACAAACAAACAAAGAAAAATATTATTTTCACATAGTCTACCTTTATTCCACACTGCTCTGATCCTTCTCTGAGAAACGTGCTGATCCTTTGCTGCTTTTATGAAGCCCATTCCTCAGAAAGGGGTGATGGGCTCAAGTGATTTATAGCAGATTGGGTAAACTGCCTCTTGTGCACGTCTAAACATCCCGCCCCTCACCTCTGCAGCATGTGCTCTGGTTGTATTGTAAACAACGACGTCGTTATTATCGCTTAACAGTTTGAACCCGATTGAGAAGCAGAGGATATTATTGAAAAGGATCATGCAGAACCTTTGCAAACATGGCTTTTAATGGTAGGGCTGTTTTTTGTTTTTGGTTGTGGTCTCATACTTTTAGATATTTTGTTATTTGTTAATGCTACTGCATATGTTAGCTCTTAATATACAGTTTTATCCTGATTAAAGCTTAAATACAGTATGGCAACTGTATGAGTGTCCATATTTAACTTCTCATAGCTATGTGAAAAATGTATAATTGGAAGAGTTCATTGTTGGAGCTGAGCTGAATGAGAGAGAGAGAGAGATGCAGAGAGTGTGCAGAGTAAGGGGATGCGAGGAACAGTATTAAGAACCACTGCTTTAGAACAATGATTTTTAAACTTGTGAATCCATTAGAAATGTTAAGACAGAAGCGTGATTCATATACAAATAGATTTTTATGGGCACCTCTAGTTTTCTCTTCTCTAAACCAGCGCAGCATGGCATCACCCCCTTTGCTGCCTTTTCCCGAGTCCCAACCAGCTGTTTGTAGGCATTAAACTGACAGTATTTTAAAAGACGATATCTCCGTGTGCACTGAACTTTCAGCTTCATTCATTTGCAGATAATGTTAAAGCTCAAAAATCAACATTACACACTTATTAATGTTAAAAAAGTGAAACAGCAACCAACTACCCCTTTAAGGCTGCATTAAAAGCAATGATGATACACACTGCATGTGTAAAGCCATACATTGTAGAAACGATCTGGTCGGGGCTTGAAATGAATTCAAAGTGCAATTACATAATTTGTTGGAATGTCACTTATCAATTCTTAAACATTCTCATCTTAACCACATTACTAGAGACATGGCAGTACAGCAATCAAATTTTGTCAAAAAAATATAATGACTATGGGGCCATTTACACAACAGCAAAAAGCTGAAATTTTTTTATGCGTTTTGCTCTTCGTTTAAACGACAACAGCATTTTGGGAACTGAAAATGCATATTTTTGAAAATGGGTTTCAAAGTGTAAACACCCAGTACAGGAATCTTTGAAAACAGTGACATCACGTGCGTGCGTAGTACGTGTTAGGTATGTAGATATGCACAGTACATGTCGATTTTAATGGCAAGCAGAAACAAACATACACAACAATGGTGGAGTACATGGACTGTTGTTGCTGCTCAAGAGTTTGCTAAAACTTCTTCAGCAAAATGTGGATTTACTTTACCAATATCACAACCAACAGTGGAGACGCATCATATAATCGTCACTTCCCTACAGGTACTGTTTACAAACAAGGTGACAGCGCCAACTACTATCCAGGCATAAGTCATACAGTGTTTTTGCGGATGTGTGTACACGCAAATCGTTTTGAAAACTTTAAAAACTTTAACTCATGAAGAGGAATATTTAGCCAATAACGATTAAGCGTTTTAACTTAAAATGATAACTGTTGCTGATGATCCTCATACACATGACAAAAACATCACAATTGGGAAGACAATCAAACTTTAAATTAAGCACAACTATAAGTGTTAAAATATTCCACATTATAAATATAAAATGACATCAAAACTAGGTGGACATTTCCGCTACGTTTTCCTGCGATGCTTGATTTACAATAAATGTGGAATCCTGTGCATCCTAAAAAAAAAGAAACATGTTCTAAGTGTTTTCTTCTACTGCAGATGCCTGGAGAGGTCATGGGACGTCAGGCCACTTGTGGAAGCCTTAATTCCTGAGCCAGACACAACACATTTGGAGAAGCTTGGTTGCATGTAAAAACTTCAACATCAAGTACCCGAATCAAAACACAGACATGAACAGCCGATCATTCTGACAGCCAACACCCTGCAGTGCACATCATGGATGTGACCCATATCAGATGTGATAGGAGGGGTGGGTGGGTGTGAATGCGTGTGTTTAGCCTCTGGGGAGCATAAGGCAGAGCTGCTATTTATCAGGTTACAAAAAAAGTGGGTGTGTATTGTGCCGCTCTTGCCGCCTGTGTGTTTGCAGTTCAGCTTCTATCTATCTTCATCCCTTGCTCCCTCTCGAGCAGAATGGTATGGAGTATATCAGTCTGAGAATGTGTGGATCTCTTCTTCACTTCACATTTCAGTTCACGTCTTTTATCTGGTCTAACACATAAACCCTTGTTTTGTCTTACAACTCCAAACACAGTAACGAACACACCCCTTCTCATTCAATCAGCATGTCTCTTTCTCTGTCTCTTTCCTCCAACAGTGGCACAACTTGCAGCTGGCAGCCTTGGCAGGAAGCAAAACTCATTACCGCTCATTCTTGACCATCTCTGTCATGTTTTCTTTTAGACCATCTCACATAAACAAGGCATTTCAGACTGTGAAGTGTAGTATTTTGTGACACGGCCCCTACGCTGGTTGTACAGAACATGAAATCTTGAATAAAAACTGCTGAAACCATTAGGAAGTGATCTGAACATGTTAAGGTCTTACACGTAAATTTCCAAAATGTAGCATGCACTTTGACCTGCTTTAAATGATTTCTAGATGCTTTATTGAGTCTCAGAAAGCTGTTTGCTTACTCAAATCATGTCACAGCTGAGAGCCCGTATTTGAAACATAACTGAAATATTTAAATACTGGTCATCAGAAAGGGAAACTGTAAGTGTGCTTTGCAAAAAACTTCAACCGAAAAATGGGAAGAGCTTATTCAACTCACCCGATCTTGTTCATGAGGCAGGAGACGCACTGGAGGCAGAGAATCCAGAGACACACACCCCGTCCCGTCATTATGAGAACTCCTGCTTACCAACCGGAAGAGCGGTCCTTGTTTTACCACCCGTCCGTGAGAAACAGCCCGCTTAAGAGCCAGTCGGAGCTGCTGGTGGAAAAGGCCTGGCCCCATAGAGCCACTGCCAGACAGATAACCCGCAACATCTGCCTGGCACTTCAGAAAACGTTCAATACTCTTCAGGGATGATCCACTGGGTTCATGAAGCCCCTCTAGAGAGCGCTTGATGAGCTTGTTCCAGTCCAGACCAGGTTTTTTACTAGAGCTGGAGGTGCTGGAACTGCCGCCGCCACTTCCCGCCCGAGGCTTTGGGAACGCCAAGCGTCCAGGATTATCAGGGTCCTTGTAGGAGTTGAGCCCCTTATTGGACACCTTGAGTACGGAGCCATCTTTAACACTGAGCTCAAGGTGCTCCAGGACCGTCTTGCGGTCAAGTCCATGGGACATTGACACAGCATTGCAGATGCGCTCTTCGGATGGCCGCTGCTTTTGCTTTTTCACCTTCTTGATAGCTTCCAAGATCCAGGTGGTGTACAACGGGTTGGCCAACTTCACCATGGCTGCTGTAAAACTGCTGGGCCAAGGCCCAACACACTCTCACTGTTAGGAAGCACCCAGTGGCCTCAGCCCTGGCGCTGCCTCGTCGTTGTCCTCCTCCTCCTCTCTTTTCGTCTAGGAGGCTATCCTTTGTCCCGGGGAGGTGCAGTAAGTCTCTCTGTGCCAGAGCAGGAGCTGTTAGAGAGGGAGCCGATCACCATAGCATAGGCTCCCTAACCCCCCCCCCCAACCTAGAACAGATCCCCCAACCCAGTGATCCTTCCTCCTGAAGGGCTGCCACACCAAAGCAAAGAGGTGGGGTATACAACAGGCAGACACAGCAACTACCCCAAAAAGAAAGCAAAGCTGCAAGAGCCTTGGGTATCGTCTTATCTGCCCGTCTCAAAAGCAGTCAGTAAGGTAGAATCATTGATTCTGACAGTAAGTGTTATCCGTTTAGATGGAGCATCTTTGTAAAGAATTGTAGCAACAGTTTTAGAGACTTTCTGATAGGAATGTGAGTGTCTCAATTATCTTCCCAGCGCTGTTGGGAAAACCAGTCCAGAACAGATCCCTCACTCCAGTAAATAAAGTAGGCTGATCATCTTAATACAGAGTATTCTTCAGAAGCACTTGCAACCTACAAAAAAAGAAGAAAAAAGAAAGGATTAGACTCTGAAAAAAAACACACTGCAACCAACAAAGTTTTTGAACACTCATCTATATGAAAGGATCAGTTCACTTCCAGAATAAAAATGTCCTTATTATTTACTCACCCCCATGTCATCAAAGATGTTCATGTATTTTTTTCTTTAGTCGCAAAGACCAATTGTTTTGCTAGATGCGACCCCTTAAACCTTTAATGAAACAAGCAATTTTGACCTTCAACCTGTTGGCCATCATGGAAGTTTATTATATGGAGAAAAATCCTTGAATGGTTTCCTCAAAAACCTTAATTTCTTTGTGACTGAAGACAGAAAGACATGAACATCTTGGATGACATGGGGGTAAATGATCAGGATTTTTTTATTCTGGAAGTGAACTTATCCTTTAGCACATAAAAAAAAGGCAAAAAAAAAAAAACACAGCAAACAGTTTTACAGAAACATACATGCCTTGCTAAAGAAGGGAAATGTATCTATGTGCATCTACTGCACAATGATGGTGAACTACAACTCCAGGTGTACAACTTAGGTGTTTTTTAACTATTATAATTAGGTACAATGTACTTTTTGTATTGCAAAACACTTTCACTGCTATTAAAGTGGGATACGGTCAAGGTTAGGTATAGATTTCTTGCTGTTGTAAGGTTTAACAGTGTTACTGTAGATGTAATTACAGAAACTAAAAACAGATTTAATTACATAAAGCTAATTTTACATGAGTACAATATAAGAATTTGCATGTACACAATATATGTATTGTCTAAATGATAAACATTTTTAGTTATGCATTCAAATACAATCAGTTAAGATTCAGTTTAAACAAGTTAGTCAATACTGGCAGGAATAAATTTTTAGTGTCCTTTTAAACATGTAATGGCTTTTAATTGTGCATCATTTTATGTTATTACTACAGCAAGTATTTCTAAACCAAATCATAACTAAGAACTATAGGGAGTAGATTAATATTTATCAGTAACGTATGTGTAATTACACTTTAACAAAGATACATTAAAATAAAATTTAACAATAATCTAAACCCAAACAACGTGCAACAGAACTGAGCCTCAAGGTCAGTTGTAAACACACTACAAATACAGTATATCTAAAAAATATATATAAAAATATATGTCTAAAACCCAAAGAGCCTGAAACAAAGTTATATGAATGGGAGAGAAAAGAATCAGTGGTTCTCTTAAGAACACAACGATCAAAAATTTGTGATGCAATGTCTTATAACTTCAAAATAAAGTTTAGCAATCTCCCTACACTATGACAGATGGCCATTTATAAATTATTTGTAAATTAGGTGCTAATCGCATGTCAATCTGCAGAAAGGAAAGCACGAAATGTCAACACATGGCTAATAGTAAACAACACGGCAACGGGCCTTGAACGTTGAAAAAAATGTAAACAGTATTACACACAGCAGCTTAATAGTAGCTAAACACTTGACATCGAAAATAAACTTGACTTTAGATTATTTAAGCATATTATTCCATTCCAAACAATGTAAACTTTGAAGTAACGATGCCAGTGCACTAGGCGGATGTTGTTAGCTTCAAAACACAAGCAACGTGCTGTTGAGAATAAGGACAATGTCTCCTCCATTCCCTCCAGCGCCTGAGATTTCGCACCATAACAATCAGAAAACGGCATTTTCTAGACCTTTATCCAGCTTTATGTTCCGTTAAGAAACCTCGCGGCCTAAACAAACACACAATGGCCGTAACCAGTGGCTACCGCGGTTAGCGCGCCTCAGCCGTTAAAAAAAAAAAAGGAACGCCAAGATTCCTTCCTTCCCTCCCTCGCGCCAACGTTTGACACGGCCGCGCGCGCGGCCTCAATCTCTGCCTCGGATAAGCGCTTGACAAAAAATAAATAAATAAATCCTCACGCGAGCTGTTCGAGTGCTTCTCCGCGCTTCCTCCACCATTTTTCTCCTCCACTTCCTTCCCCGCTTACTGTAACCCACCCTCCCTACCCAACCGGAGAACCTGCGGCGGCGGCGGTGGTGGTGGTGGCGGAGGAGGAGGAGACGAGGCCCGTGAGGGAAGTAGTTAGGCCTCGGCTAGCCTCCCCCCCACACACCCTCCCCCTCCATCTCCGCGCACCCCTCGTTCCCTCTACCTTCTCCCGCTCCTTCCCTGAAAGACAGAACCACGAGTCCAGTTCGGGCTCACGAGCCGAGAGCATTTTATACGCTACAAGTACCTGCGTGCTACTCACCTTAATTCCGGGTCGAGTGGCCGAGGAAAAGGTGCCAGAAAGCGTTCGAAACACAGACAACAACAAGCCCGAAAAATGCAACCAGAGAGCACTGGCTCCAGAGCTGACGCCATCTTTGAGTGAAACAGGAGCTTGGCGGGTGGGGGAGGGGGGAAACAGTCGGCGCTAGGGAGCGTCTGCATCGTGCGAATCTGAATCGGAGAGGGAGAGGCATGGGATAAGAAAGGGACTGCAGCGGGAGGAGAGGGGGGGTACGGCTGCACACATCTGAAGGGCGAATGTCCGTTGCTTCTGCGTGAAATGGAAGAAAGGGACAGATGGTAAAGCGAAAAAAAAGAAAAGGCGATGTGGCACGCTTAGGGAACGTCTGAATGTTGCAGTAGCGCCTTGACGGCGGCAGAAGAAATCATAGCGACGGTGTGTGGTTTTAATGTTAGAGGGTATTTAAAGATCAAAGACGGCCCCTCCACACCTCCCATCGGGGTTCTGCGTAGCCATTCTGCTGTTTTCGTCCCCTGTTTCCAAGATCAATCATAATGCTATGAAAAATACATAAGCACATACGCCAGAGCTCATGATGAAGCAAATGTTTTTATTTTGGTAGCGGGGACGCACTACATAAACAATGCCTGTGAGAGTAACTACTAGAGTGGGATTATGTAAATTGCCCGCAGTGCCATATGAGGCAGTGATGACAGGTGACCCACACACCTTTCCCTTCGGTGCTCCATGCGAGAGATGTTTTCAATTTAACACCCACTCGGGAAATGAGAATCTGTTGCTATAGTGCCATCAGTAGTCATTAATAGAATATTTATGATATGATGTAGTTGCGTTGTAATTGCTATAATGTTTGAGCTGCGTGAATATAATAATATTATGAACACATAATTACTATTCAGGGCATGCTTTTTAAATTTTAAGAGAGGAAAAACTTTAATTCGAATTAGTTTAGACAATCATAATTATTTCAGAACAATTGGAATTATGCATACACACGCGTTCTTATTTGCCACACCTGTATTATTAAACAACTGCATCATCAAAGCCACTTGTTTGGTGTTTAAATTATAAAAATATATCCCTCATATTTCTCTTTTATAATGAGAATATAAAATAAAACATTCAGCTAATTGTTGACATTAATACATCATAGTATCAGTAACTACAGTGTAGACTGTAAATAATAATTTATGTATACTGGCAGAAATCTATATTATATGCCATGATAAACCAAAATATATACACGAAAACCAAAAAGTAAGCCTTGAAAATTGACTAATATGCATGCAGTGCATTTGCCATTGACTCAAAGTCAGCCAGTGGACCAATACATATTCACGTAAAGTAGGCTACGTATTATTTCCTGAACAGCACCCTGCAGCTTTGTGGCTCACTGGTGTCAAGGACTGAAAAGACAGACAGCCAGCTTTATATGTATATACTTTTATATGTCTTTACAAACAGCAGTCAGGAAGTGATGAATGTTGCAGTCATTCCTGTCTCTTTAGGAAAGCTGTCAGATGCAGAGGCAGCTGACAGGTGTGTTGATTTAAGAACAGGAACTACTATAAGGGAACTGAATTCAGAATTTTTAAACAGTCTGGTTTTGGTCAATGTTTGTGTATTTATAAATCAAGGTTTTTTAAATTAATGGCTCACCTGCTGGTTGAAGTTGTATTAAAGAAAGAACACATTTAAGCTATTTGTGACCATTTATTTTAAAGCTGTAATCTTTAGAAAGAAAAAAACTATTACATTTATATTGATTTATTGATTTTTGCATTTGGCAGAAGCTTTTAAGTGGCTACACTGCATTCAAGGTACACATTGTTTTATTTCAGATTTCAGCTTTTGCTTTCCCTGGGAATTGAGCCCATGACCTTGGCGTTGCTCACACCACGCTCAGCTGTCACTATTAGTATCATAGATTTATTGATACACAGTCTAGTTAGATCTACCCACTTTTCCCTCCACAGTTTCTCATATGTATAGCTATATGCTTTTATTTTATTACTCTACGATAAAATATATGTTTAAGGTAGACGATTTGAAAATGAGGAAGAAACCTTGGCTGGCTTTGTGAGATCTGAACTTTCCAAAAGGAAGTTGAGAGTGTGATAAGTCTTCAACATACTTCATCAAATAATACCATTTATTTCAATCAACTGCAGTTATGAAGAAACATAATGCATTGCACAACTACTTTGTACAGCATATATATATTTATTTTTTAATAATATGATGTCACTGTTATTATAAATATAAACTAATTTCACAACCTCTATGATGCTTTGACACAATGTACACACAATGTCTGTTTTTTCATCTGAAATGCTTGCTGTAAAATAAATAAATAAATCTTAATTATTACGCTCATGTTCCATCATTAATTTGTACCAACATGACTCAGAGGTACAATAACTCAACCAAAGCACCATTATGCCAGATTATTAAACAAAACAAACAAAAAAAGCCCCAGTATATAACTTTTATTATAGGGTTTCTTGCTTGGTTATATGTTTCCATTGGATCCATTGGTGAGCAAGTGATGTAATGCTTAATTTCTCCAAATCTGTTCTAATGAACTAATCTACATAATAAATACATTTTCATTGTTGGGTAAACTATTCCTTGTGCGAAAATAAACAAAAAAAATCAGATTTTTTGTTTTGTTTGTTTTTTTGCATGATGAAGGTCATATGAAATAAATTCTCAATTTTGGAAGTCCTTCCTTCTAAAATTTGAATTTATGTTGGTGAATGTGTGAAAACAGCACCATGCCAACATTCTCAGGGAATGAGGGGGTTGTCCTGTTTTTGAGTGCGACCAGCACTGTCACTATAGAAACACACATATAAAAATAAATATAGCAATACTATGAGGAGGTAGCAATGGGGCCTGATAGACATTCATAACACTATGTGGGCGAGCTGTAGCTGCCCTGCAGCACAGACTTCATCAAATAAAGATCATCACAGTTTAATTAAAAACTTTAGTTTAACTGTTGAGTCATTCCCACTGTGATAAACATGAAGTGTTAACTAGGATAAAACCATGTTTATTTGGTAAATGAAAAGAAGAACAAGCTCACAATTCTAGTGGAATAAAAGAGCAGTACTGACCTGTCTGCAACACAAAAGCAATTTGTACATACTTTTATAGAAGAATATCTGCAATGCAGAGATCCAAAACATTATACTGAAACACTTCAAGCACAATCCGGGTTAGAAAAACATCTTGACATATGCAAGTGTTTATTTGAGCTTTAAAAAGACCCATACTCCTCTGTCATACACTGGTTTCTAGTTTTGTGGATAAAGATCAGGAACGGTGAAACTAGGCTGTAGGTTATAAGGGCAATCTTTGTACGATCATCATTGTGCCATTGAGCAAGGCACTTAACCCTAGGTTGCTCCAGTGGGACTGTCCCTGTAACTTAAGATGCAATGCAGCACATATGAGCCATTGCACTGTAAATTGTGGAAATTAATTCCACCACCCATAGCTGATTGCTGATAAACAGACCTTTGAATCTATTCTATTCTATTCTATATATTTTCAAACCAGCAAATTGTGGTAGTTCATAAAAAAATTTGAATTGTCATCATTTACTTATCCCTCATGTCATTCCAAATCTGTATGACTTTCTTTCATCTATGAAACACAAAATAAGATATTTTGAAGACTTTAGGAGTCCAAACAACATTAGCTTCCTTTCAGAAACTTTCATTATATGGACAAAAATAAATAAAAAAAATCAAAATGACTTCTGTGTTTCTATTAGTGAATTCTGTCAATACTGCAAAAACAATACAATAGTACAAAATAAATACAAATTTTACAAAATAGGTAATTTTGTACCTCGATTAAATATTTTTTTTTTATTATTATCATTTATTTTTTTATATATGAAGTAATCTGCCTAAAATACACGCAGATTATAACCTGTTTATATATATACAATGACAACCACCTGAAAATCACAGATGGTAAAAAGAGAGCCACTTTTACTTTTTTATTTTTTTAAGGAAATCATGAAATACAGAAGGTGTGCAGAAGGTGCAAACACGAACAATATGCATTTAAAGTATTTTCTCAAAATGTAAGACACGTCTACATAGGGTGGGATATTGGCTTTGAAGAAAAAAGAGAGACACTGTTGATGGGGGTTGAGGAGAATGATGACAGTCGTGTCTACCACAGACATCCTTGGAACTAGTCATTACTGCTTTTGTCCGTGTGAACCAGCAAGTTTCCTGCTGGGTCTGGCTCCTGGCCAACTCTCAAACCCCAACTCCAGTCCCAAACCACTGCTCTCTATTTCTCCATAACACAGGCCCTCCCCTCCCATCCTGGAGCAGACGGAGACATACAACGGAAATTTCCAGGCATACCCCCCACCCACATCAACATATCTGTTGGCTCTCACTTTATAGTCAACATGGATTCAAAACTGACCAGATTTACTGCCTTTACATGCTGGTGGTCACATAATATTGTACACGATTCATCGGTGTTTTTATTTTAAAACATCACAATAATCCACAGGTAATCCACACGACTCCAGTCCATCATTTAAGTCTTGTGAAGTATAAAACTGCATTTGTAAGAAACAATTCCATCAAGACAATTTTTTTTTCTGCTTCTCCAGTGAAAAGTCATCTCTCCTAAATAAGGAGAGAAATATGCTCAGATCAAGCATAATTTATGAGTGAAAACAGGGCAAAACAATTATAAACAGTTATGTTGTGAATTTTAATGTGATACTTTTTTGGGGGAAATGATGAGATTTGAATTTCTGGGTGAAATTTCCTTTAAGAATCAGTCAAATAAAAAAAGGATTAAAGGAGAATTAATTAAAACAGTAATTTTAACAAGAATAAAGTTAGCGTTACAGCAATAACTTATTATATTTTCTGGAAAATTCTGAGATGCTGAACTTGCCTCAAAACCATCTTGGTTCCCAGAAGACAGAAGCTTAAAAAAAAGAAAGAAAGAAAATTAGACAAAATATGGAATATCAAGTTGCACCCTGAATGTTTTCTCATTCAATATTCAATTTCAATAAAAAAATTTGTACTTGCTGAAATAAACATAGACTTAGTCCAGTTAAAACTACTGCTCTTGAAACGTAAGTTTTGCCTTCTTGACAGACCCCACCCTCCTCTTCCTCACTTTCAACTCAATTGAAACACCTCTACCTCGTCCAAACCACTACAGATGGTTTTCATCCCGAAGCCTCTAAGCAGAGAGCAACTTCAGCAAGATCTCTCTGATACTATACTTTAGTTCTGTGTTTCCTTCTCAATCCCTCAAGTGCACAGAAGTGCACTCTTCACTGAAGTACGAGTGTACTTCTAGGGGTCTGTAGGACCAGTGTTCATGTCTGCTTGTGAGAGAGTGGTTGAAATGTCTGGATGTCAGGTTTATAGTAATTTCAAAAGCAAATATTATGGTATAGCATTCTGTGATCTTAAATTCAACATGAAATTGTGCTTGCAATTATCTATCTATCTATCTATCTATCTATCTATCTATCTATCTATCTATCTATCTATCTATCTATCTATCTATCTATCTATCCATCCATCCATCCATCCATCCATCCATCCATCCATCCATCCATCCATCCATCCATCCATCCAAAATGTATCATTAAAAGTTTGTTGTGATAAAGCTCTTCTAGTTAAAATGAGTTTAATTGAATGAATTTATGCATGTATGAATTTCTTTCTATTTCTAATAAATGTTAATTCTACTTCAAACATTAAAAATCAAAGTTCAAAGTTATCCAGTGCCCCCCCCCCCCTTTTTATATCGGTTGTCCTATTTATTTGCTTTTTTATTTACTTTATTTTGAAATAAACAGAGTTTACCACGGATTAAAGTGTGTCTTTTTTTCCCCAGCCATTCTGGAATATTCTCAAAGGGGCAATATCTCAGGTTACACAGAGCAGTCAGAGCAAGAAAAAGAAGTCATGGACCATATGGCCCTCTGGCAGCACACTATCAGATTCTTTAAAAAAAAAAGAGAGAGAGCTTTTTACTCAGAGTCTGCATTATAATTACAACAGGAGGATGAAAACCGAGAAACAAACTACATGTTCTTCACAAGGTCATGTGACACAGAGCAGTATATATTTACAGGGCAGGATACACTGCAGACAACAATGCAACCTAAGACCTTCATGCATTCCTGCAGGGGCTGTTGGCGGGTATTTCTTCTTTTGAGCCTATAGCAGACAATGTGTGCCTCTCTCATTCTCACTCGTCCTCCTCCCTCTCTCTCCTGTTTTGGCAGTGAGTGGAGGACGCTCCCTCCTGCTGCTTCTCTCTGCCTACACTCACCCCAGCAGCGCACATCATTCACGTAGGCCTCCAGAGTTAGAGCTCAAACTATATGTTTCCCCTAAGAGCTCTACGTGCATCTCTCTTTTGTTTTTCAGTGGAAACGATGGCAGTTTTGACCTCCGAGGTCATATCTTATCAGACTGTATCCTCAAAACACATCAAAATTTTATGCACTTGAATGTGAAATGAGTTTGCATCATTATTGTTCAATCGATTTAGTCTGTAATTTCAAAGCCATGTGTATCAAGATGACTAAAATGAACGTTTAGTGCTATTTTGCTGAAAGTGATCAAATTAAATCAAAACGGATGATACTTATTTCTTTAAGGAATAATTCACCCCGAAATGAAAATTTGTAGAAAATGTACTCACCCTTAGGCCATCCAAGATGCAGATGAGTTTAATTCTTCAGAACAGTTTTGGAGATCATTACCGCTTGCTCACCAATGGTGTTATTAAAAAAATAAAAAAAAACAATTTATAAAAAAAAAATAAAAAAATCACACTCCAAACAAACAAATAAACACACTCATTCAAATTTGCATTGAAGGAGTAACTAGATCCATATCTAGACTGGCCAGAGTTTACAGTGGGCCTTTTTGCTTTGGGCCGCTTAGCATAGCATTAGCCTAGCAACAACCAAAAACACCTTAGCAACGGCATAGCAACACCATGGCAACCAACTTAAACAAACAAATCTATGACTTTTATAGCATGACTTCCTTTAAAAGTCTGATTTAATGATTTGTTTTGGATCTGTTTTGAAAGGTTTTGTCCACATCTCTTCATGCAGGATGAATTTCTTCTTTATCTGTATAGCGCTTTAAACGATACTGATTGTGTCAAAGCGGAATGTAAGTAGATTTACTTTAAATTGATTTATTGATTTCTGCCATTTTTTTGTGAGTTTAAGTGTTGCAGTCAGATTCATGTTACCCCCAATAATGCTTTCGGCTGCTCATTATATCAGCTCTGGCACTCTGATATAAGAGCCTGTCAGTCTAATGAGACTAATCGCCATGAAATTGAAGTTAAGAGTCAGCGAGAAGTGTCTTTAATTCAATAGTACAAATCCAAATATGATTAGATCCTGACAGAAATAGCTGAAATGCATTACAACGGCTGGCTGATTGTAGTTATTTATCATTCCTGCTCTGTGAGTAAACAAAAAAAGCTGTAAAATACAAGGCCGATGTCTCAAATGAAATAAAATCAGCTTCGACAGTACATGGAAAATGAATTACTGTTATTGGATTATGTCCAGTTTCCAGGACACACAGAGACAGCTTTCCTGTTTTCTGAACTGTCTTGATAAATTGTCATTTAACGTTGCATTTTTTTAAAAATTCTTATTCATACACTGATACACAATTTTCACAACAATATCTCTCGCTGACAGTCTTGTCACAATGGAATGTTTTCTTTGCCACAATCGACATGCAGTCTGTGGGCGGGCTGTTCTGGCTTGTGTTTTGATAGTTAATCTTTGGATCTCTTCACAGAACAGACACTCTGGCCCAGGGCAGCGTGACCCCTGACCTCTTACAATCACTGATCTAATACATCAGTCTGCCTCTACCCGTGGCAAGCTGTTCACTCTGTTACAAACTCATGACATCACTGCTTAACCCTGATTAATTTACTCCACAGTGTGTGCTCAACTAATTCTACTGTAATCAGATACACAAAAACCAACGAAGAAAACAAATACGTTTAAGTGGCCTCATTACACCCTGGCTTCTGAAATGAAATCCATCCTAAAGCAATAAACCAGATGCTTAAGGTTTCTTAAAGGAACGATCTGGGTTGAATACAAGTTAATTTAATTTAACCACATTTGTGTTGATCCATACAAAAAATTATTCTGATCCTTTTACAAAAAATAAAATAAAACACTTATATTAATTCTTCTGTTATAGTTTGTTGTTTGAACTGTAAAGCTTTTTTGTTTTTGTCATTTTAGGGTTTTATGGCAACAACTTGATATAACGTTACACGGAAAATGTTAGCAAGTAATTTTTCACACTAAAATCATGTAAAAAGTGAGTATTTAGCATTTGCAGATTAAAAAAAAAAACACCAAACAGTTTATGGTAGCTATTGAATTTCATGGTGGAAAAAAAAACAACATCTGTGGAACTCAATGGCTACCATCAGTCCTTTGGTTATAAACATTCTTCAAAATCTTTTTTGTGTTCAACAAAAGAATGAAACTCATTTGGAATAACTTGAGGGAGAGTGAATAATCACAGAATGTTCAACATTTTCTATACAGGTCAACCCCCCAAAAAATCGAATCATATTTCGGTTGCACTTTATTTTACAGTACGTGTACTAACATGTACTTATAGTGTACTTACAGTGTATTTATCTAAAAAAAGTTCTGGTAACACAAGGTAACTACATGGGGTAGGGGTAGGTTCAGGGATAGTACCTAGTTATTACATAGTTATTGTAATTACTATAAGTACATAGTATGTACATGAGGAACAGGACTGTAAAATAAAGTGGTACCCATATTTCTGTACACTTGTTACTTAAAATGTACAATTAAAAATACTAATTACTTTCAATTAATCTTAACTTGTAGTGTACCAGGAATATTCCTTAAAAGGAATAGTTCAACACCCCCCCCCCCCCAAAATGACAATTCTGTTATTATTTACACACTCATGTGTTGAATAAATTCAACGAGTCTTGCTACTTATACTTGTAATTACAAAAATGCTAATTAATAATTTACTTATTTGTTAATTTTAACTGATTTGTAGTGAACCCAGAATATTCCTTAATATAAACAGTTTAACCCCCCCCCCCCCAAATTCTGTCATTGTTTAATTAACCTTAAATTATAAATATAGAAAAATTATAAATTATATAAATAGAAAAGTCGCTCTAGTTATTTATTTACAAATGTGAATTTAAAATTCAAAATGAATTTGTTTACTCGTTACTTTCGAGAGAGAGAGAGAGAGAGAGAGAGAGAGAGAGAAGGAATTTAATTATGGAATGCTTGTTTTTATTGTATCAATAATATGAAAAATTCCCTCCCAAAAAAACATCCCGAATAGGAAACAGGCACTGGTACTGCACCAGCTCTCAAAACCACTCAAATGCAGACATGGTTTGCAGCTCGCAGTTCTTACGTTGTCATCTTTAGGCAGCAGACAGAGAGTGTGCTGAGGACTCAAGTTTATTAATAATGGAGCAGCAGGCATAGGTTCCACATCTCTCCACTGAAGTCCGTCCCAATGGAGATGCGGCGAGCACATCCTCCCTCTCCCGTCTCAGGTACTCGCTCACAGGCCAAGGAATATGATTTGACGTAAAGAGAGCACATTTCAAAGAGATAAACAGAGCACAGACTGGCAGCCCTGCTGTTTGGATCCTTTGGGCTGCTGGGAAACTAATGATCTGGGATCTGGGCTGCAAACACTAACTTGTAGGTTCCTTTCCAAAGCAGGGGTTCTCCATCACCTGGAGAGCTGTTCAGATGTTTTTCGCTTGTTATAGCAGCACTGGCTGTGGCCTCGAGCAAGACATTTAAGCTCATAATGCTCCTCAAGAAGTGGACCTGCAAACAGTGCAAAGGTTTAAAAGAACAAAAAGGTAAATGTCAAATAAGGCCAGAGTTAGTTCCAACTCTAATCAAACACAACTGAACAACTGTAGCAGCTCTGCAGGACACTGGCCCTCCAGGACCATGTTTGAAGACCCCTGCTCTAGGTTGTTATGTGGTGGCTAGGCAGTAGCTATTTGGTTGCTCGGTAGTTGCTGGGGTGTTTTGGGTGGTTGCTAGGGCAAATAACAGATATTGACCCCAGAGTTGTAGTCGAGACCAGCTCATTCGAGTCCGAGTTGAGATCGAGTTCTGAAAGAGTCTGAGTCAAGACCGAGACCAGAGAGATTGGGTCTGAGACCAGACCTAAAGAAATTTTCAAGAGTATGTAAAATGTAAAATGTTTGGGGGAAACAATAAAATTGATGCCATACTCAAAGTTTATAAAATATAACATGGCATGTACACTGTATTTTATTTATTTGATATAGGTTTAAAAAATATTATCAGTAAAGGGTAAAAAAGGCCACATATCACAGAATGTTTCTTTTTTATAGTCTTACTGCACACAAACTCTTTGTGGCTCTTATATGCAAACTGAGTAATAGAAAGTGAAAGTGACGTGACATACAGCCAATTATGGTGACCCATTCTCGGAATTTGTGCTCTGCTTTTAACCTATCCAACACACATACACACACACACACACACACACACAGCAGTGGGCAAACGCCCGGGGAGCAGTTAGGGGATCAGTGCCTTGCTCAAGGGCACCTGAGTCGTGGTATTGAAGGTGGAGAGAGCACTGTACATGCACTCCCCCCACATACAATTCCTGCCGGCCCAAGACTTGAACTCACAACCCTTCAATTGCAAGTCCAACTCTCTAACCATTAGGCCACGACTTCCCTGATGATTGATGATGTAACAGACGTTTTAAAAAGTTAGTGTGTTAAGTTCATGAGACATCCTGACCTGAGTCCTGCTGCCTCTGAACTAACGTTATGCTAACATCTCACATCACAAGAAAATCATTGAACGTTTTCAAATTTTTCTGGATTACATACTTTTTTTCTGAACTCATTTTTAATGGTTAAATTTAATTGTATTAATGAAAAAGTATATCTAATTGATTAAAATTATAACACATACATTTTCACAACAATTTATTAAAAGCAAAAAACTAAAATTACATGTTTAGGGCCCTATGAAATGTTTAATTTTTTCTTCACCATGTTTTATTGTTACCTAATTCTGTGTTTTAACATGTCTAATTATTTAAATGAATAAAACGTAATTTATTGATTTTTATTTTCTTAAAATAGTCTTATGAATTTTTTTTTTTCCCTCAGAAATTTTGTTGTGTATTTAAATTTTTCTGGTTATCTAATGAAGACATAAAGCATTCATAAAAAAAATCTTTTAATTATTGAAAATTAAGCAAACTTTATTTTTATTTGGTAAACAAATGGGATTTACTATTAAAAATACAACATGGAAGAAATGTTGCGTGATTATTCCTGAAAAAAAAAAAAAATGTTTGTTTAATTTTAGTAGTAGTAGGCTATGTACATTCTGCTCAAGTAATACATTTCTGGCAAATACTTTTCTTTAAATTAAACCGGATTTTTATTTCGGCAGGTTACTGTGAATACTTTCACAGTTCTCTATATGTGATATGACGCTAATTTTACTCAAATCAATCGTCCAAATGCTCATGAAGTGACTCTCAGAGCAGATCTGGAGATGTTAATCATTTAGTGAGACGGCTGAAATCACCACGAGCGTCACGCGCGCTTACGTGTTGTGTAATAAATGAAGTAGCGCTTCTGCGCCATTCATTAACAGACACACAAACTATTTTGATTGGGACTTCGGAATAAGTCAGATCAAAATACACATGTGTCCATGACAAGACCAAGATTTAAATACAGTCTTGAATCCCAGTCTCGAGTACTCAACACTGAGTGACCCCGTTAAACTCGAAATAGCCTACTCATTCTGGAAGTTTGATTAACTTTAACTCACTCTACAAAATTTTCTCGAAACTGTTGTTCAATTACCAAACAGCAGTAGAATTGAAAAAGAAAATTGTGCCAGACATATAGACCTTATGCGTCAGAGAAACAAGCACTCAGCCGTCTTCAGAATGTTGTCTTTGAACTTCTGTTTTTAATAGTTGCTTTGTGCATTTCTATGGCATCAATGTTGATGAGTAATTAGGGGATGAAGTGGATTTACTTATAGTGGTGTTTACGAAAGTTATCATGTGCATTGTAATGTTTGAAGCAGATGTCGTAACAAATGTCAGTAAATGAATTCTTGAGATCTCAGTGCATAAGTCTGAGTCGGTAAAATGATCCAAACTTCCCATCACTAATACGTGCTCAGTGTTGAAAAGGGGCGGAGCTACATAAGATCTATGATGCTTATCACTCTATAGTGCCTCTCTTGTTAAATAATGAATGCTGTGTTGAAAGTGACAGTTATGTACATTGTAACAGACTGGAAACAAGACTTCACACATTGTGAATAATTAAGCGACGCAGCAGATGACAATCGGAGAACGTAAACAATCTCAACAGCAAGTGTTTGACCTCAGACCACGTTAATCTAATCGTGGTGTGACACACTCATCATCAATTTTACATGAGTCTTTCTGTTAGGGATCTAGTTGAAGCATCACTCGCGATGGAATAGATAATGGGCGATAAGGGATCTGAAATTATTAACAAATAAAGGAAGACGGACAGCCGCTCAACACTCAGCACGGGCGTGGGCGAGAACATAATGGGCCAGAACAAAGTGGAGAGTTCTGAAGCTCAATGGCACAGACTCCATTTCTGTTAGTCTCTCTCTCCAGCTGTCAGCTCCTACGTTGTCTCGTGGGGTGGGGGGGTGTTGCTACGGTGACAGGAGGCCACATGTCTTAAGGGCCTCATTTTGGTCAAAGGACCCCATTGTTCTGGTGCTAAGCTGCCTTCACTGGGACTGTAGGATGGGGGAGAGGGGTTTCCCTCCTTCACACGCCACAGAAAAAACACTTGGCACAATCATTACGACCCCAACAGTGGCACACACGCAAACAACACTACATCATGCATGCTTAACAGCAGGAATTCAAGAGATCATGTCAACTAACAGGGTCAAAATGAGCATCGAATAATGCGTTATTTGTTTAATCACTAAACTCCTGCCATCATTTACCCACCCTCATGTTGTTCCAAAGCTTTATGGGTTTGTTCCTTCTGTGGAATATAAAAAAAAAGTTATTTTGAAGAATGATGATAACAGCCAAACAGTTGCTGGTAGCCACTTCAAAAGCAAGGAAAAAATACCATTGAAGTCAATGGCTACCACCAACTGTTTGCTAGCCAACATTCTTCAAAAAACATCATCTTTTCTGTTCAACGGAAGAGAGAAAATCATACAGTTTTGGAACAACATGAGGGTGAGTAAATGCTGACATTTTTCATTTTTGGTTGAACTAATGAGTGGTGTTATCACTACAAAGTCAGATACAGTTAATCTCATTATTTGCAAATTTGGGGAAAAATAATAATCACTGATTAAAACATGGATCCTGACAAGTTAATTTTCTTCCAGTAAGAGCTGGTGAAGGCCTAACGTATTACCTCCACTAGATGGCAGTGTAATTACTACAATAAAACTAAAGAAAACTGTCTGTCCAAAGCAAGAATAAAATGCCATTTTAGGCACATCCAACTAAATACCAACAAGAATAAAAAATGAAGCTGCATTGGGAGAAGAACAATTGGTCAGGAGCTACAGACCAGGTACAGCACAAGTGTAAGTCCATGATGAAATAATGCCTCTGGATCTCTGAAAATGAAACTGGAGACTGACTACAGGACATAAATATTTAAACGTTGTTGCAGTGCTATTTCTCCCATGGATACACCACAGCAGCACTGCTGAGGATTGATTCAGATAAAACATAATGTGCATGCCAGTAAACACACACAGCTGAATGGAGACTGGTGCAGATGGCTCGAGTAATTATTTCCAGGTTGTTTATAAGTATTGACAGTTTTGTGGGACACTGAAATGATAGAGTAAATAGAATTGTAAATAAGTAATTCTTTTGAACTCCTATTGTGCTCCATTGACTCGAGATGTTTCCCCTCTGAATTTTTTGTTAGCTTTAAACACAGTCGGCTCTTTTGCAGCACGAACTGCAATTACAGGTGAAACGCACAACTGTGAAGAGCAGCAGATTAAACTATCGAGTGAATTTCACTTGCCTTCCAGAATGTTTTAGGACTGTCGCTTCCATTCCAAAATGTTGAGTAATGGCTGAAATGTTTGGAGCATGTGAATCCTGAGTAAATGTAATGAAACCTGACAAGAACATGTCTGGACCATATTTCAACTCCACAAAAAAAATACAAATAATAATAATAATAATAATTCATATCAATACAAATATTTTAATGCAATTAAGAATTTAAATATTTAAATTACTTGTTTAAATAGATGTGAAATATGTATACATGAAATTAACTGAACTGCAGTGCAAAGGCGGTTTTGTTTTTCAATTTGTGTTTAATGCATTATTTGCTGTTTTAATGGAAGTAATTACAGTATATTAGTAATAAGAGTAATCGAGGATAATGAAAATAAAACATTGACAATTAAACAAATAAAACTAGATGCATTATGGTAACAAGAATATGTGTTTGACTGTCAAAATAAATGACACGTACACACACAAAAAAAAATTCTATACAAAATATTTTCTCCTGATAGGTTGAAATATGATCCAGGCATGTTTTCACAACATTCATCCATGTAATATTTAAAGCAGGTCCCTGTAACTTCTCACCTAAATGCTGTATTACATCTGTGAATGACAAATAACACAAATGGACAACAAGATTGAACGTCTGGATGCAAATATTGGTTTGCACTATTGAATTGTGAAGTAAGCAAATTCAAAATAAAACAAAAACCACTGTCCATGCAAACTGGGATTGCCATTTATGCAAAAGAATATGAGATTACCACAGGAAAATCAGCTTCAAACATCAATTCATTCACCCAATAGAAGATTTAATGAGTAGAAGTAATCTAACAATAATGTAATCTTCTTAACCAGAGCAGGTTTCATCCACAAACACTAAAATAGCATAAAAAAAAGAAGAAATGTAAAACATTAGATAAGAGGAATGAATAGTATGTGGTCTAAAGTTCACTTGACAGTAATTGAACTGCTAACTGACACTTCTGATTGAGGTCAGTTACTCTCCCGGGTTTGGTGTTAGTTCCACAGAGGCCTGAGGGATGAACGGTTCAGACACTCCACTGAGTCTGCCACGAGTCCTCCTCCGACTCGCTTTACTCAGCTCCGGAGAGGTGTGGTCCACCCAGGCCAGGCCCGCAGCCTGAAGGTCCACGCTCCTCCGGTTCCTCAGGCTGCGTCGCACAGAACCTCGACTCTTCGCCACAGGTTTCAGGATGTCGTCAATGTTGAAGTCAGCCTGCTGCCACGGGGCCAAACTAGGCTCTGTAGGTCCAGCGTAGCTCTCTGACGTGTCATCAGTAAATCGCTCTGACTGACCACTCTCAACTACTTGCACTACCTCAACATTAAGCTTTCCAGGAGGACTTTTCAGTGCCTTTTGGACCTGTCCACCTATTTTATTACTTGGTGTCTTCTGCTCTAAGCCCTCAGTGTTTATAGATTCTTCATGTGGTACCACACAGCTTATTAAAGCCTCAATTTCTTTGTTCTCAGAGCACTCAGCCACATCACGCACAGGTCTGTCAGGACTGTCCTGGTACACTGGGTTCAAACCTGCAGATTCAGTTGGCTTTTGGCTCTCAGTATCTTGTTTCCTAGTTTCACTGACTGATTCAGTAGTGGAGCTAATAGCTGGACTTCCAAGCTTCTTTCTTTTGGCTGCACCTGAGCTACGACGTCGGTGCACAGGCCTCCCAGAGTCACGACTGGCTTTGGAAGTCTTTGAGCCAGAGCTTCCTCTTCCTGCAGGAACCCGAGCGCCGACTGAGGTCACCTCCATATCTGATTGATTGTCAGTGGTGTCTGACACGCTGGAGCTCGAAGTCTGCCCGTTTTCATTGGTCCATGTACAGGCAGTATCCAGACTTACCACGGGACCAACTGTCTTGCTATGAGGAACGTTCAGAGTCTCAATGCAATCTTGCTCTCCATCTGCATTGGAAGAGAGTACAACTTTCACATCAGATTTTCAAAACGTCATCATAATATAATTCTGTGCTATCAAATCTAGATTGTGAAATGCATTCAGAATCTCAGCTTTAGAGACCTTAAAGGTAATTCAGTAATCATTTATTTTACCCTCCTGTCATTAGAAATCCATGACTTGTTCTTCCATGTAACACAAATGGAGATATTTCGAAAAATACTTTTCTATTTTCCATACAATAAAAGCATATAACAATGCTTTCAAGCTAAAGGTCGACCGATATATTGAGCCGATATTTGTCATTTTTTAATATATCGGCATCGGCCGATAACGGTTTATGGTAGCGCCGATTTAAAGTCAGGCACGTCGGCGGGCAGCCCGGTATTATTGGTGTGGTGGAAAGTGCTGCTGTCGCATGTGAAGGACCCCAAGCCAAAACTTTTGGAAGATTCAACAACAGTCCTGGGAGATAAAGAATTTCACTCTGTAAATGGAGTGGAGAAGTTGGCAGCTCTCACAAACACTGCAGCGTGATTGAGGGCTCCGTTACTCCAGCCCGCTCACAGACAGCACCGTGCTCGGAGAGACAGCTGTCCTGGAGCTGCCCAGAACCGTGAATGACATTTGTTTGACAATAACCAGGTTTCCATCCAACTCATTTGCATTTTGGGATGTCAATATTCAATAATTTCAATGATCGATCATCGTTTAATGATTTAACAAAATGTAAAATAATGTTGCAAAATGCGTCTGCAGCAGAATCATTATTATGTGCAAAGAGAGCGCGCCATACGTATGAAATCATTTTATTTTGTTGACTGTTTCCCATCAAGGAGACGGCTGAATGCGCCTCTTTAAATGGTTTCGTGGTGCTCATTGTTGTATTTTAAAATGCAATTGCAATGTTTTCAAATGACACTATAGTATTAAAAATAATATTATCCCAAATGTTACTGTGGTGCTTGTGGCTGTGCTGTGCAGTCAATGAACTGCTTTTTTAACATCAAACATTTTATGGAAGTATTATGACCCTTTTCTGCAAAATATTTGATTTAGAATTTTTGCGTTCCGCTTGGCCTATTTGTTTTTAAAAATCCGGCATTTACAGTGCATTAGATTGAGAAATGAATTTTTGAGTGCTTGCATACGAGGACGAGCGAGCTCGGGTTTGGCTAGATGTATTTGTAGGTTATTGCTCACGTCTCGTTCTGCACATATCCAAAGGTTTCCATTTTCACCATGTATCTGAATGTTAAACTATATTATTTTTTATTTAATGTCAAGTAGAAGGAAAAGATCATCCTCTAAACAGGAGCAAAAATGTCCTTGGCATAACAGCAGAGTGGACTGGTATACTACGGTCTATTTAAACTGACCAGTGTAACCTTGTATATGTTTGGTTGACCGTTTAATATTGAACAGACTGCGATTTAAGTTTGAAATTAGAATGCACTTTAGATGTTCTGTGTCATTTATACCAAACACAAATGTTGCTGGTTGCCAGTGTGTTTGCAGTACTACTATTATTTTTTTATATTTTTCAGTTTAATTGATTTTTATTTATAAAATTTTATTTCAAGGTATATTTAAGTTTACATTTATGTTCCAACAAACTTGAAAAATTCTGCTTGATAAATGCTCTAAAACCTATGTAAATCATTGACTATAACCTGTTTTATATATTTAATACTTCAGTTTTAAGTCAGTTTATTGATTTGTTAGGTTAACATTGGATACATTTTTTATTTTAATACCGTGCAGTGCACAAAATCAAGATTCGAGAGGTGGTTCAAGTCAGTTTCAATAAATGATGATAAGTTTAGAAATGTTGTGCATCTACGTATTATTAGAGTGACATTTTAGCATGCAAATGAAGGGGAAAACTTCAAGATATCGGCCCTAAAAATCGGCCATCGGCTGACCCAGACTTGACTATAGAAAAACCCATACAGGTCAATCTCTATTTCAAGCTTCAAAAAGGACAGAAAGCACAATGAAACACCAATGCAACATGTGCTATACTCTAAGATGTCTGAGCCCACACGAAAGCATTGCAGGAGGAATGGTCAAAATTTTTACTTGTTATTCACTGAAAACATTGCTATATACACTACTGTTCAAATACTCAGGGTAAGATATTATTTATTTGAAATATATCTCTTATGCTAACTAATGCTGCATTTATTTGACAGTAGAAATGGTGATATTGTGAAATATTATTACAAGAGTTACAACCATTTTCTATTTCAATATACATTTTAAATGCAAGGCTGAACTTTCAGCAGCCATTAGTCCAGTCTTTAGTGACATTATTCTTTAGATAGCACTGTAATATGCTGATTTGTTGCTCAACAAACATTTAGTATCAGTGTTTAAAACTATTGTGCTGCTTAATATTTTAGTGAAAACTGTGATAATTTCTTCAGGATAATTTAATGAATAGAATTTAATTGAATAGAATAGAAATCTTTTGTAGAAAACGTAAATGTCTTCACTGTAACTTTTGATCAAATTAATGCAACTTGATTCATTTAATGAATTGGGGAAGTCACAGCCTAATGGTTAGAGTTTGACTCCTAACCCTAAGGTTGTGGGTTTGAGTCTTGGGCTAGCAGTATCATGACTGAGGTGCCCTTGAGCAAGGCACTGAACCCCCAACTGCTCCCCGGCCGCTGCATGATAAGTGGCTGGCCACTGCTCTGGGTGTGTTTTCACGGTTTGTTTGTGTGTGTGTGTTCAGTGCTGTGTGTGTGCACTTTGGATGGGTTAAATGCAGAGCACGAATTCTGAGTAAGGGTCACCATACTTGGATGTAGGTCATGTGTTTTTCTTTTAATGTTAAAAAACGGTTAGTGGCATCCACTTTTTTATCTGTGCTGGACTATGGTGATATATTATATATGCATTCATCTGCTCAATGCCTTCAAATGATTGACGCAGCCTATCATGCATCACTGAGATTTATTACTAATTGTAAAGCTCGCACCCACCACTGTGAGCTGTACTCTCGTGTAGGGTGGTCTGCTCTGGCCACACGGAGGCTTTGTCATTGGTACATATTTATATATAAGGCTATTCTTGGTGTGCTTCCATCCTATTTATGTTCACTTCTTATGAAAAAAAGTGCTGGTCATTACTCTCTGCGTTCTCAGGCTGTTGTCTTGTTTTCTGTCCCACATATCAGTACTGAGCTGGGTAAAAAGGCCTTTGTTTATTCTGCTCCCTTTACATGGAATTTGCTGCAGAACAACTTAAAACTTAGTAAATTGATTCCTTTGAGTGTTTTTAAGTTAAGAATGAGATGTTTTGAGTTGGACTCCCTCACATGTCAATGTTTTTAATTGAGATTTCATTGTAAGTGCATAATTGGCTTTCAAACTGTTTCTATTAATTAATATTTTATTTTCATGGTTTTTTGAGTGTGTGTCTTTGTACGTATGTAATGATGTGATGTAATTCAGCTGCCTATCTTGGCCAGGTCTCCCTTGCAAAAGAGATTTTTAATCTCAATGGGCTTCTCCTGGTTAAATAAAGGATAAATAAAAATAAAAATAAAAAAAATGTCACTTTCACCTTAGCTGAATTTTTTTATAAAAATTTATAAAAAAAACTCTGTGACTCTGCAAAAGTAGCCCTTTAATGAAATTGAAGCTTTAACAGTTTAAAACCAAATTTGTATGCTTTTATCTGTCTATTCAGACTGGTTATCATGGCAGGCAGGCCAGATAAAGAAGTACTTCATAAAAAAGGGTGTTCAACATTTACCCTATAAGCTTAATTTGAGCTTCAACTAATTTTTTATTTTTTTTTGGCGGCCTTCAGGACCTTTCTCAGACCACCACTAAAAATTAATTACTAAGTGGGGGAGTCATAAACGAAATTTTACCTATTTGTTTTCCTGATTGGGCCTGTGTTGGTGTGCTGTTGAGACTGGTAGACACGGTCTCAAATATGGGGCTGAGAAGAGGGTTTTTTGAGGCGTAGTCTCTTTTCCCATACAGAGAACGATCCACCTCCTTATTGCCAAATCGTCTTTTTACTTCTGTGTTCTGGAAGCAAAAAAAACAAACTGCAGTGAGGAACAGAGTTTACACACTAATGTGCTCAAAGGCTCTTTAGATGGATGAAATCATACATCATGCTATTTATATACTAAATGATAAGTCCAAGTCACATTAGTGTCATTATTTCAGGCTCAGTGTCAGTTTGATGCCAGCGTTAATAATCAGAGCCTTAAATCCCCAGTTCACCAAAAAACTCATCACATGTCAGCGTGACTTATGAAAGCATAAAGTCTAAATCCACTTCTTAGGCTTCACACCTTCATCTTTCCTGAAGCGGAAGCTGCTGCTGTACGTGAGCTTCTCCTCTTCTCAGGCTCATTCTCCACTGGTTGCTGAAACAGAAAAACAGAACAGATCTGAATGACTGAAACTGTATCTTTGTCAGCCTTTTGATGCTATTCAATATAAATCCTGAAAGCACACTGAAATCTGATATTTCTAACCTAGAAATAAAGTTTTAAGGACTGTGTAAAACGTAAAAGAAAAAGTCAAATAAAGACAAGATATTATACAAAAAAAAAGTGCACAAGGAAGAAGGATTACATATGAATCAATATACAAAGTTTTTTTTCGTACCAAATATTTTGAAACATGTCACACAAGGTTTATCACAAACTCAAAAAAACTTACCAAAAAGAAAAAAAAAAAGAGGTAAAAGTGGATTTTGTACTTCTTGTACTACTATCTAATCCATCAAAACAGTGATTTGCAGATATGAGACCTCACCTTTCTTTTCCTACTGCGAGAGTGAGATAATTCAGTGCTGGGTTTGGATGAAAGTGTCTGTTCAGAGCTGGCAGAAGACTCCTGGTCAACCTTTACTGCTGACAAGATAACATTAAGTTGTACATTATAAACTAACAAATATACACACACACACACACACACACACACACACACAGTACAGACCAAAAGTTTGGACACACCTTCTCATTCAAAGAGTTTTCTTTATTTTCATGACTATGAAAATTGTAGAGTCACACTGAAGGCATCAAAACTATGAATTAACACAAAATTGAAGGCATACTGGACCAGCATGGCTACCACAGCATCTTGCAGTGGCATGCTATTCCATCCGGTTTGTGTTTAATTGGATCATTATTTTTCATCAGGACAATGACCCCAAACACACCTCCAGGCTGTGGAAGGGCGATTTGACCAAGAAGGAGAGTGATGGGGTGCTGCGCCAGATGACCTGGCCTCCACAGTCACCAGACCTGAACCCAATCCAGATGGTTTAGGGGTAAGCTGGACCGCAGACAGAAGGCAAAAGGGCCAACAAGTGCTAAGCATCTCTCGGGGAACTCTTTCAAGACTGTTGGAAGACCATTTCAGGTGACTACCTCTTGAAGCTCATCAAGAGAATGCCAAGAGTGTGCAAAGCAGTAATCAAAGCAAAAGGTGGCTACTTTGAAGAACCTAGAATATGACAATTTCAGTTTTTCACACTTTTTTGTTATGTATATAATTCCATATATAATTCCACATGTGTTAATTCATAGTTTTGATGCCTTCAGTGTGAATCAGTTCTGCTCATGATTTACCTTCTCCAAGCAGAATCTTTAAGACATTTATAATGATGATCATAAAAGTTTTATTTTGCATTTATAATTTAGCATTGCCTTGAGGAAGCTATTTGACTTTATGCACATTTACTTGCACTCCACAAGACAAAATAACTGAAATTACACGTTTAAACACTTACTGCAAAAATGCTATTTTCATAATCAACTTGAAAGTGAAAAGTCATGACATTTGCCAAGTATGGTAACCCATACTCAGAATTTGTGCTATGCATTTAACCCATCCAAGTGCACACACACAGCAGTGAGAAGTGAATACACTGTGAACACAAACCCGGAGCAGTGGGCAGCTATAGATCCAGCACCCGGGGAGCAAATGTGGGTTCAGTGCTTTGCTCAAGGGCTCTTCAGTCATGGGTATTGAGGGTGGAAGAGAGCGCTGTTCTAGTGCTGAAACGACGCGTCGACATCATCGATTACGTCGACTACAAAAATACGTCAACGTGCGCCAAATGCGTCGACGCGCCACACTGTTTGTTTACATCTCGCGTAATGGCATACTGGGAATGGAGAAAGTTGCTTTCTATCACAAAAACAGAGACCACTGTTATCAAAAGTATGGGACTACTTTAAACAGAGGACAAATAAAATGGCCCTTTGTTTCGGTTGCAAAACCGACATGGTGTACCACGGCAGCACAACTGCGATGCTCGAGCACCTCAGAGGAAAACATCTTGGCGCTCTCCGGTGTTACGGTTTTACTGGTTACTGTGTGATCTGGTGACCAACTTCCTGGTTCAGGTCTTATATTCTTGCGCTTGTGGCATTCTGAAAAGTTGAGATGTTTTTAACTCGATGCGATGCGGACGTGCCTGGAAAAAACGAGCGCGTCGCTTCCATTATGAGCGGGCTTATCGTGCGCCTACATTGGAAATGATGAACTTGAGCACGCAAAAGACTTGATATGTGAACGGCCCCTTAAAAGACAGCGCACCGCGAGACAACAGTCATAAACCACCGAACTACCCCGAATCAGCTCCAGATCTCTGGAAACCATGCTAAATCATAGCAGAACCCTGATTACATTTTATGGTTTGTGATGCTAAAGAACATTTTATGACGTCTCAGACAACTGTACATTTTTGGATACTGTGGTTTAATTATAAACGCTATCATAAACTGATATTTACCATAGTCAAATAATTTTCTTTGCCTCTATTATTTTATACAGTAAAAACTTGAATAAAGGTTGTAATATTATATTAGAAGTTGTACTTATATTTTTTTTTTTGTAAAGTTATCCAAAGGATTCATTAGCTAATAAAAAAAAAAAGAACATTAGATTATTTATTGTAATAAAAATAATCGTTAGATTAGTCGACAGAAAAAATAATCGTTAGTTGCAGCTCTACACTGTTCATTAATAACCACCCCCCCACCTACAACTCCTGCCAGCACAGAGACTTGAACCTGCGATCTTCAGGTTACAAGTCCAGCTCTCTAACCATTAGGCCACAGCTGGTGGGTTGTCTGAATAACTAAATGCTTTTAATGAAATCTTGAATACCTGTTTAATACACGTATATTTGAGACTTTTTAAGAGTTAAGAAAACTAGGATTGGGTATCGATTGGGTTTTATACGATACCGGTGCCATTTCGATACTTTTAAAATGGTATCTATGCCTAAACGGTGCCCGAACCAATACTTCTATAAAAATAAATACATAAAATAAATGTGATGAGTGGGGCGAGGCGGAGAGCCGTGGGAACAGAGCGAGGCTGGTGGAGTGATTGGAAATGAACGACACCTGTGACACCCGTGGTCTCGAGTCCCACGGAGGAGATGGAAGGATACAAAAGAGGAGCGACGACAGTGAAGAACGAGAGGATCAGGCCTGGATTTTCTCTCTCCTTCACTGTCGTCGCTCCTCTTTTATATCCTTCCATCCCCACCCTACTCGCCACAATAAAAAAAAAAGCCTAAAAAGGATAACATTAAAGAACATTAAAAATATTTAAAATAAATCCATAGCATTCACACGCTCCTTGGATGCTCTCATTTCCCAATCCTCCCTTACTCTAAGACTAATAAATGTATTTCATGATCTGGGTCACTATTTAAAACAAACCCACACATAATGTTTCTACTGTATCTCTGTCAATCACTCTGATATTTAGTTAAAATGAGTGCTGTCTGTCACTGTCTTTAATCAGTTTTGTGAATGACTGTATGGTCATTCTTTATAAAGCAGCAACAATGTCGTTCGTAAAGTAGCCTAAAGTCTTAGGCACATTAGTATTTTAACTCCAAAAATTTTTTTTTTTCTTTACATAAAACCCAAAAAATGTTTAAACATCTAGCTTATTTTTGTTTAATAAAAACAATGTTTTGTTGCCTGTAGGGGATGAATTTAGAGATGTAACATATCAAGTACAGTTTACCTTGTTAACAGTATGCTACAATCCTCTGAGGAGTTGAGTCTTTAAGTTCAGTTTGTTTAAAGCACCATCAGTAAAAATATTAAAGAAACTGGAGAATATAGGCATAAATAAAAAATTATAAAAATAGATAAACTTCTCACTAATTAACTGTTCAGTCATTGGACAACAAGTTGACTATCCAGACTCAATCCTCACATTTTACAGGTCCTTGTTGTTAAATTTTTTTCCCTTTAATTTTAAAGAACACTATTGAACTCTCGTAATCTTAGTTTGCTTAAAACTTAGAGCAATGAGAAGTAAAATCTGATATGAATTTACTGAGGGCAAGAAAGAGTGGAAGAAAAATTGAACACACCGGAGAAAGCCAGTGGCTGATCACCACTGGGACATGGTAGTTTTTCCTCTGTCTGTGAATCTGATTGTACATCCTCTTGAAAAGCAACGTTCATAACTTCAGTGTCTTCAGCCTGGGGCTGCCCTGGATCCTCAGCAGAAACTACATCTACAGTTTTAGATACGCAATTAGAATACAGACCGAAGAGAAACTTTTTCCAAAACCTTTCCTCGTCTTAAAAAAACATTTTATAACTCACTTTTGCAGTCCTCAGAATGTCTGTATGAAGGAGACTCATCCTCCATATTGGGAAAACTGATCTGAGAAAATGGATAGGAGAAAGCCACAAAAACACACCATCAGTACAACACTTTATAGACTAAGGAGTCAGTCTGTAATAATAGAATAAAACCCCAAGACACTGATTATTTTGGAGAAGCTGGTAAGTGTCACACCTTCTCGATCTCTTCAAATACTTCATCACTGTACACCAGTGCAGCATTGCATCTGTCAATAACCAGGACAGGTGAGGCTCCATTGCTTTGAGGACTATCGAAGTCAGGTTGGGGTAGAGGATCAGTCCGTTGAGGGGTCTTCAGCAGTGAGAGTTTAGGACCCGTAGATGATGGAGGACACTTTGGAGTGCCTCCTTTCTGTAGTGGGGTACTGGGAGGGAGAGTTTTGTCAAAGAACTCTGGAGAGAGCGGGGCCCCAAAACGAACACGCTTCTTGCGTACAGAAGAGAGCACATTCTCATCTACAAGAAGAAAAAAAGATTTCATGAGTTCAGGATTTGAAGAAAATTATCCATACATAAACACTTGGTTAAAAGGGCCATATTATGTTTTTGTGTTGAAGTAAGAGTCCAATGTACTATGAAAGAACACCAACTTTCAGAACCCCAAATTTCCTCCCGAGTCCAAAAAGGCAGTTTACTGAAACTAAAAAGCACTCTGCATTCTGCTCACGGAGTAAAAAATAAATAAAAATAAAATAAAATTTCTGATATTACAGATTTTCTTTTTTATAGTGAAAAACTTCATGAGGTTTCACCATAGCCAACAATCTCCACAACAATAAGCAGCAATCGTTTTACATTGATGATACCGTATTTTTCGGACTATAAGTCGCACCGGAGTATAAGTCGCATTTATTTAGAATCAAGAACCAAGAGAAAACATTACCATCTACAGCCGCGAGAGGGCGCTCTATGTTTTCAGTGTAGACCACAGGAGCACTGAGCAGTAATTACACGGTAAGGTTTTCTCTTGGTTCATTTCTCTCGGTTCATGTCAAATTAATTTTGATAATTAAGTCGCACCTGAATATAAGTTTCAGGACCAGCCAAACTATGAAAAAAAGTGTGACTTATAGTCCTGAACATACACTAATTAGAAACATTGCTTGAGCTGCAAATCAGAATCAGGGCTTGACAATAAGGACTGCCTGATGGCTCGAACAGGCAACTGCCGCGTCGTCACAATAAGTTCATCATTTGCATCTATTTTTATGCGTTGCTAATTTAGAAAATCAAGAAATTTAAAAGAATTTGAGCAAGGCACTAAAGACAACTCCATTAATCTAGACATCTCATGTGTAATGTTCTGTTTGTACAGTGCAGTGTGCAGACAAACATCTGCGTCTCTGATGCCAGAGCACCGAGTTCTTTCCAAGTCTTTCTTGCTCTTGAATGGACAAATACAAAAATGTGTTTTTATTTCAGACTCTGTTCCGTGCTTGCACACAAATTGCTTTGCAATAACTAGAAATATGTTATTAGAATATTTAGTTTGTAAACAGACATTAACAGTGGCCAAGGAAGATAAAGAGAGACAAAAAGAGGAGGAAATACTGAATCAGTGACAGCAGCGCTGATTACAATGCGCAAAATATAGGAAGAAAATCCTCAATATAGAATTTGGATTGTTTCTGAGGGGAACTGACTGTTTTCAGAGAAGTTTACATGGTGTTTTATTTTCATCTTGACTTGGTATATTACTGCATTTAAAGTAGTGATAATATGACAGTGTTGCTTTTTGTACAGCAGTTACCAAGTAAACGCTGCTGTTCCATAAGTGCCACCTGCTGGCAGAGAGTGAAACTTCGTCTCATTCAGCCCGTCTGCTGTTTTAGTTTCATGCTGGTGTTTTATGTAGCATAATTTCACAAAGCTAAAGTCAGACCATTCTGTTTTTTCTTCAAATGTTGAAATTATACAGTCTAATGTTTGGGCTGATTCATGATTAAAATGCAGTGGTTACAAGTAATTTCAAATGGCTATGAATAATCAAGGTGCAACATAGTGAGGAACATGGAAATGTTAATTTATATGCTATTATAAATGTATCTGTACCTGAACACCTGCAAATATTAAATATTCAATCATTTCATTTGTATCTTTGTTCTATATATTCAGTGGTGTTACGGTTTTAAATTTTTTAATTTGTTCTTATTTACTGACTGTTCGCTTGTCTTTAATAATGATTTCAATTTTTATTTCTCAGGCTAGTAGTTTTGGGTGTTGTATCAAGATTTAAATTGAGAACTGTCAAATGTAACTCATATCTAAAATACTGGTGTCATATAAAATTATTTATTCGAATACAAGATAAAATAAATCAAAAACAATGTTAAAGGCAACTATTTATTCTTTTGTGGAATCGCCAGTAAAAAATGTTGGCAGGGCAAGTAATAATTTGAACCACTGACCCGACTGGGCCAGTAGAAAAAATCCTTAGCACTGAGCCCTGATAATAGAATGATTTCTTAAGGATAATGTGACCAGTGTTGTGCCTGAACGTGTTCATTGAACGATAGTTCATGAACTCATTCATATTTTGGGCGAACGCGAACTGAACGTGCTGTATTAATGCCTGATGAACGTAACTGTCAACTCGTTCATTCTGGTGTCTGTGAACGGCATGCTCTCTCAGGTTAACTTCGTTCAATAGGGTGCCAGATTTCTATAGAGCCTTCCAGCCGAAAACCCGGCTAAAACACACCATAAACTGGTCTTAATATGTAGCGGAAAAACACCTAATCTGGCACCACCGTCCGCCGCATGCGTGACGCGTCATCTAAAAACATAAACAAAAAAAAAAAGGCATCGAGGGCGACAGCAGCATGTAGCAAGAAGGCGTATGACCATTTAAAAGAATGTTATGATGTTTATGACAAGGCCGGTGAGAATGGGAGACAAAGCATTAAAGCAACAAGGGGGAAGTGCTGTCCCCTCAATGCTAATGTAAACCCTGGTTGGATAAGGATTCAAAATTGGATATGAAGATGAAATCTGACGCATAGCTTCATTGTTAAAACTGATAAAATAATTGCTGTCTCTGATTCTATATGGGCTGTTGCAATAATTGTAAAAAATAATAGCTCGCAGCAACATATGGAAAAAAAGAACTATGAACTAGTTCATTTTTGGAACTGTGTGAACTTAGTTCAAAATTTTGTAATTTGAACTATGAACTGAACTAGTTCATTTTAAAATTTGTGAATTGAACTTTGAACTAGTTCATGTAGAAAGCGAACTTTCCCAACACTGAATGTGACACTGAAGACTGGAGTAATGATGAAAATTTTGATTTGTATCACAGGAATTAATTACAATTTATATCTTTTTTCTTCTTCTAATAAATCAAACAAATGCAGCCTTGGTGAGCATAAGTTCCTTTCAAAAACATAACATCTTACCAACACCAAACTTTTGAATGATAATTTCTATGAGTGATATAGCCCATGTAAAAGTACAATATGAACTTAGTTCCCTTACCTGCTAGTTTAATTTCTGGTTTTGACAGCATGGGTAAAGACAGAAGCTCAATCTTTGCATCCGAATCCAAGTCTGAATGAGACCTCTGGCTTTGAGACTCAAAGCATTTCACCTATAACCACAGAAAAACAAAAGAACACAATGCTGACTACAGGAACACCACCAGGCAACTTTCGTGGACCACAAAGTCTGTTAGATTTACTGCAGCTTCCATTGGTTGCGTTGTAAGCAATTAGCCAGTGCCACTTTATCTGCTACTGGCAGTTTAACAGCTGATAAGCTTCAGAACCATATATAAAATATCAAACATGATACCGTTAAATGCTGATTTGTTTACCCCTTGCTCCTGTTGTGTCGTGAAGATGGGGTAGGGGAGTAGAGTTTCAGTTTTCTTGTCCTCACACTCCCCCTGTGGGGCCCAGCAGCGTTTCTTAGAGGGTGGAGGCATCATCAAAGTGGGTGGGCTTTGTGTAGTCAGCGTGTTCTCATTTCCTGCAGGACAGACAGTGAAAGAAAGAGATGATGACCTAAGATAGCATTTAGAAATCATGGGTCATACCACATAAGAATATCACGTAATTCATAAGTGCTCAATTATAATTAGCAGTGAATCAGCAATTGCTAATTGTTCTCAACAGTAGCTGACTAAAATGCGTGAAAGTCATGCAGAGAAAACTCAAATTGCTTCTAATGATTCAAGTCCATTATTGATCCTAGTTAAAGCACAGTAAGAAAGAAAGAACCCCACATCTAACATACAAATCTAAAGAAAACATTTGTTTATAAGTTTAAATAAATCTTCATATGACAGAGGGCTTTTAATGTTATTACAAAAAGCATAATCTTCCAGGTTGACATCATGAATTTTAAAAATTAGAAGAAATGTATTGAAATTACTATACTGTAATCCCTCGAAATGTCTCGTTTACACTTGAATAAATGTCAAAAGGTGAAATGATCACAGATTATTTAGACTGGATATGATTTTTCAATCTTTTTTATTAACACTGAATGCTCTCTGAAATGTGAACAAGTTTATTTTAAGACTCATAATCATCAGTTGATTTATTCTGCACATCATCCTGCTGCGCTCTAACTGAGATCAATGGAAGAAATCAAACGGCGGTTATTATGGTGCCTGATTATTCTGAATAAGTTCTATTATCTGGAAATGGCAAAAAATGACAGTATAACATTCTCTTAATTATTTCAATTTTATCTGGTCCTACAAGACTGTATCTAGAAGACATTCTGTTTTTGTGTTGGCAGCAGTCAACATTTTGAGGAGAGACTGACCGTTCTTAGAATCTTTAGCCAAAATGCTTTTAGCACTCTCACTCTCCTCATTTTTTTCCTGTCCATCCTTCTCTTCATCTTCATCCATCAGACATTGGAAAGCAGCCATCTTCTTCTTCAGAGAGTCACAGCATGAAAGAAATGGACTCCCGTGGAAAAGCTTCATGAGGACAGGGCACAAAGTTAAAACTGATTAAGAAAAATACCAACAACCTTCATCATCATCACCACCATAATGATCCACCACTTTGTATAGTTGGGTCTAGTTCATGTTAATTATAAAGAAATAGCCCACCCAAAAATGAACCTCAGGCCACCCAAGATGTAGATGAGTTTTTTTCATCATCAGAATAGATTTGGAGAAACTTAGCATCCCATCACTTACTCACCAATGGATCCTCTACAGTGAATGGGTGCCATCAAAATTAGAGTCCGAACAGCTGATAAAAACAACACAATAATGTAATCTATATGACTCCTGTCCATCAGTTAATGTTGTGAGTGTTTGCTTACAAGAAACAACATGTTTTTAACTTTGGCTAAATAAGTTTAAAAAAAAAAATCCTCTATCCACAATATTGCTTCCCCCAGTGAAAAGTTGTCTTGGCTTAATCTGGGGGAGAAAAATGCAAAGATGCGAACAAAAACAGTGTCAAAGAAATATGATGATTATAATGTGTAAGGACAAGAGGGGATTAACTTTTTTTATTATTATTATTAACTATGAACTTATATTTTGTCAAGAAGCAACCATTCAAAGTTAAAATGCCTTAATGATGGATTTTTTTTTGTTGTTTAACATACACACCTTTTCACTTCACAAGACATTACTTAATGGACTGATGTTCTGTGGATTCTTGTGATTTTTTTTGATCAGCTGTTTGGACTCTCATTCAGATTATATCTCTATTCACTAATGACTCCATGCTCTGATGAGGAAACAAAGTCATCTTCATCTTGGATAGACTCAAGGTAAGTAAAAGTTCTGAGAATTTTCATTTTAGGGTGAACTTTTCCTTTCATTTGTAAATGCATTATGGTTACTTTTGTTTGACAGACACTTGGTACTGTGTTGGGTCACCACTCGATGTCCAATGTAAAATCTGGGTTCTGAAGCAAATACAGCTGTGTTACACCATCCATCTACCTGTGGTGTTCGTGGAGGTGTTTTCACAGCTTGTCTGGCCCTGAAGCAGATGAGAGAGTTCGTTTCCGGAGATCCCCGGACCCCAATCGTGGATCTCCTCCTGCCCTTCAGTTGAGCAACTCTGGATTTATCTGAGAAGAAAACTCAGTATTAACAGTGCTCCTTCAGTTTGATTTCAATTTCATTTAATAAAATACAACTGTGCAAAATTAAATAATTGAGAAATCATAGCAATCAAGTAATAAAAAACTAACAATAAGTACATAAAAAGTGCTTATTTAGATACTGCAAGAACTTTACATAACTCGATCAGCGATACACGAGGAAGAACATTATTAAATCCAGATCATTGTAGTTAACCTTTTATCTTGGAGGATGGTAAGAAGCTGTCTGTTGAAATGCCAAACTGTGAAGGAGTGAGTTTGGAGAAATCCACCTCTCCAGCTTCAGTGTTCAGCCATGAGGGAGACAGGGCTGCCAGAGGTCTTCTGCTGTCCATGGCTTCAGTAACCTCCATTCTTGATTACAGTACATAAGATATGAGATCTAAGTAATGAATAAATGAACTGAAGATCAGAGACTTTCATGCAATATATAGATCACACGAACGTCCACTCCTTCATGCACGTCTGTTAACATCTTAAAACATCAGGCCAGGTCAATTAAGAAAGGTTACATATCTGCATTGTTTTACCCAGCAGTGTAACTAATAACATAACTCTTTTTAGATAACAAAACATTGTTAAGATATGTAAAAAAATGTACGGTATAGTAACGTTAGTGAAAAAAAAATTCAAACTTCGCTCCTTACCGCACGTTAAAACGGCGCTAATATCCTTCCGCTGTTAAAGAACCCCAAAGGACTTGGATTATACTTAAAATAAACGACTTATTTTTACAGCCACTATTCTTGAAGACATTTATATATACATTACTGCATATTACATGTATTTTTGTATGTGTAAGTGGATGGAAAAGCACTGCTGCTTCTAACGCCTCTAGCTCTCCAAGCTGACAACAACCCCCAGTTCATATGAATTGGCCAATCAGATTAAAGGAAATGCGTCATGTGCTTCAGAACGGCCAATCATATTCAGGCTCACAGAACCGGCCTGTTGCACGTTGTCACGTTATGTGTACGTTAGTTTTAATGGAGATGTTTTAAAAATGATTAAATTTTTTTAGAAACATTTTCTAAATAAAATGTAAATGTGCTACACGTCATATGGAGCATGTGGCTGTAAGAATTAAAATGAATCCGCTAAATAAATAATCCATAAAACTCTAACTTACATTACAATTTTTTTTTTTTTTTTTTTTTTTTTTTTTTTAGACATTTTAGTAATTTAAGTTAAATACAGTCTAAACATTTTTTAGGTATTTATAAAAGCTCTAAGCAGCAATTTTCTCTGCATGCTGTCTTATTGTGCCAGTCAAGGAGTGCAGTTAACCACAAAACATATTTTAAACTGAAAAACACATGTAACCTCTGACATGCAACCAGAACAGGTTTAAAAAGGTTTAACAGGTTGATTTTCTGCTGGCACCCTGCAGGGTTTGGTTGGTGAGCCTTATCCTAGGCTGGTAGCCATTACTACATCATTATACAGGACACAAGCATGTTTCTCCATCCATGGACATTGAAAATTAACCTGGCGTTCGGAAAATATTAAATTTATTGCTTGGAACCTAATGACAAAACAACAACAACAACAAAAACGAACAGCTCTGTTTGGTACAATTCTGTAGAGCTCAAGACCATTCAAAAGATTGGAGTCAGCATGATTTGTTTTTGAAAGAAATAAATACTTCTGATACAGCAAGGATGGCAGTAAAGACATTTATAATGTGAAGAAAGATTTACAGCTTTGCCATCACAGTGTTTTAAAACATGAAAAAAGAAAACCATCATTTTAAATTGAACTAATATTTCCACAATATTAGATTTTACTGAACTTTTTTTGTCTAATAAATGCAGCATTGTTGAGCATAAGAGTCCTCTGTAAGAAACCATAACAAATCGTACAGACCTCAAACTTCTGAACAGTACATCTGTAGATGGATACCTCATTGTTAGTGCTGATTCCAATTCAAGTAATGTGATATGCATGTTTTAGCAGTTAAATGCTTCCTCATGAACTGACACTTCATATTGATGAGTTTTTATATTGATAAATACAGTTACCGGTAATAATGAAAATGCCTTTTTGTTTCATGTTCGTTTGAGCTTTTTGACTTAAAGAGCGACATTTGTTTGTTATGCCCTGCCAACATCATTATCTGTGTGCCATAAAACCAAAGCTAATTCTCAGCTAAAAATAAGTTGCATAAACAAATACAAGCAAAGGTCACTTGAGACATAAATGCAGTACAGAGATTTAAGAATAGCAGAGATGAATCCTTCATAGCAATATTTTCATTCCTCAAATTTATTCATGTAAAACTTACTATGACCTTACTATACCTTTTTTGAATTTGGCGCTGTGGTAATAGCATGTTTTTGTTCATAATACTGTACTATGAATATGTAATACTCTATACCATGGTAATGCTGTATTATTCTTTGAAGTAGGCCTACCTTGGGGTACTAAATGAATGTGGTAATCATTCTGTACCATGGTACCACATTGTTTTTATGTACATGAAGGCTAGACTTAAAAATAAATGTAAAAACACACAAAAGTATTTTATGATAAATGTATTTTTATTTTTCTTATTAATTAAAACAATAAAAATATAAATCAATTACTTTTAAAATGAGCAAATAAATAAACACTGAAACATTTTTTAAATAAATTACTAAATAAATTATTTTCAATGGATAAATATATAGACATTTAAATATTGTTAATTAAAATGCATTTAAAAAAATATATAAACAATTACTTTTCAAATGGACAAATGAATAGACATTTAAATATTTGTTAATTAAATGTAAGCAAAGCATGATTCATTCAAATGATGTTTTATTGCATTTTTTTTTTATTTTTGTTGTACACCCAGTTCTCCATTGTCTGATGGCATTTGTTGTTCTCCAACATAGAAAATCTGAAAACCCAGTGTATATAGTAAAGACAGCTTATCAATTTAAAACAAAAGTGCCAAAGAACATCTTGACATGACGTGTCTGAGAGTTAGTGATGTGAAAGAGGGCATTGCAGGAAGGTTTGACACATCATGTAAAGTTAGAGAATTGGTTTAGCGTCGACTTTCACCGTAAGCACCGCTGATATCCACTAATTTGGATCCAGTGACAGTTATGGCTGAGTCACTGTCTCTTTGACGTGTTCTTGCCGCGCACCCCAATTCTGTCAAATATTGTTGAGAGCTTGGATGTTTTTTTTTTTTGCATTAATTCTTTGATGCCTCTGCTAGCATTAAGCTGGGCTGCAGAACACTACTTTGATTTCTTATTAGCAGTTTGCCTCTAACTTTAGCACACACACATAAACACATCACACAACTATATTTTGTCTTGTTAGCAGGATTTTAAAGCAGAGCCGATAATCACATTATATCCAGCTTCTGTTATTTAGACAGTTTGTAATTATAGTTATCCATGTTACTCTAAAAACCTACCAAACAGTAAATTAGCATTTTGTATCTGTTTATGTGAAAGGGAATGACAAAGTTTATCAGTTGCCGAGTGCAAGATCAAAAGCTGCTTTAAACGAAACTGATCAGTCATAATTTATTCCTTAAGCTATTCAGTCAGGCACTGCAAACAGCCTCCATCTCGAAGGAAATAAATCGTGTGATCTTGAAATATCTCGCTCTGTTTGACTGGAGGTGTCTCTTTGTGAGAGATTGAGCTAAGTGTGGATGTCTGGTGTCGTCTTTGATCGCACATGTTTACTGCCTACGACTGTCACCTTCGTTTTCTTTGACATGTTTTAATAAGCTAATTGACTAGTGTACAGTGCTTTTTGCAGATAGGCCGGCAGGCTTGGACATGCCGTCTGAAATTGCAAAGAGACTATTTTAACAATATCAAGGTCACATTTGTATACATATAGCTTGAATGCACTGCAAGTAGCTTTGGGCAAAAGCACCTGCCAAATGCATGAATGTAAATGTATTTTCAACTACAAGGATTTTTTTTTAATAAGATATAGATACAGAAGAAAAGAGAAAAAACTGTTGCATGTGTTGACATACACATACACAACAAAGTTTTTTTTTTTTCAGTCACATGATGGCAGGAGATGTGTTAACACACATGCAATTGGCTACAAATATAGAAAGAAATAATACACTTGAGTCAATGCCTAATATTAGTCAACAGTGACATATTTGGTAAACACACCAGCTGAACTTTAAACTCTTTGACTTTTTCAGTGGAATGAAAAAACTGAAAAGTAATTTTTGTGATTTAAAATCAAAATGCAAAGCTTTCCTTCTGCTGCAGCTTTAAAATCGTATTAGTCTTTGACACCATTGGCTCTTATGTTATTGTCTGCTGCACAGCAAGTGTGAATATGCGTTAGTGTGAATTAAATTCGAATCTTGTACTCACAAGCAATCATATTGCTTCAAAAGACTTAAATATAGCCTCTAAATCATATGAACTATATAATGTTTCTGTCCTTTTTGGAGCTTGACAAGTCTGTGGTCACTTTCTGTCATGATAGTCCTATGCAAAACAGCAGCTCAATCTCATGAGAAATTCATGTCAATTTGACACATTGTAAAGATGCTGTTTTGGCCACAAAAAAATTTTTTTAAAACATTTTGGCCTCATTTTGTCATAGGGATTTGGACATTTTTATTTTCATACATTCACATGAAAAATAAATTACCTATTTTTTCTATTCATCACTTGGAATGATTGCAAGAACATAATATTTTTTTTATTTTTTATTTTTGTGTTCACTTCAAGGCTCCTGGATATCAAGACCTTTGAGTGGCCTGTTGGCATAAAGAATATCAGCCTTCCACTATTGATGCATGAAAGAAATCTCTAGATTTCACTTCTGCTGCAAATACTGCATAGCCATCAGTCTGATCTGTGAAGGGCAGACGTCTGACAAAGGATCTGAATCATTTGGCAAGCTGGAGGATACAGAGCTTATTTTTGACATATAGAGGTTGCTTGCCTCGGGTGTTTGGACACGTTTTTTTGCTCCCTTTTATGGGTAACGCATGAGAGAGGAGACAAGGACATGCATAAACTCAATTATGCAACTAATTTCATGCAAAATGTTTAGAAGAGACCAGTAAGCATAGTGTTATTTTTAAAATGCCATGCATCTTCTCAGTGAAAGTCTGTTACAGTCCTTGAAAAGAGTCAGTTTTGGAGGCGGCTGAGCAGTCAGCAGCAATAAACCCAGTGCAGGTGAGTCTGAGAGACTGTCCTCCTCTTAAAAACGACCACATAGGTCGTTTGTGCAAGCAGCATATTACGACCTATTATTACGTTTTAAAATCAAGCGCCCTCTAGCGGCCGTATTACGACAGTCTCGTTTGTCGGGTGTGTCGTCATCAAATGACCTTTGACTGTCGTTACCATCGTTACCACCCAAAAAAAGGAGGCGTGACCCAACATCTTACCATGCGTTGTTGTCCAGGTTTGTAAACAATTTTATTTTATGGTTTATTTTTTAAGGTACTGTTCTGATTGTCTGCAATTAATGTCAAAGTAAGTGCAGTTTGACGTTTTCTTTACAAATATGTTGTGAATGCCAGTGAACGAATGTGTGGCAATCGCAACGAATCTGAAATGACCAGTGACCACAACACTTACCATATTTTTTTTTTTTACCATGATAACTGTTTTACTGTGGTATTTGTAGTTAAAAATCATTAACCACAATGCCATGCCTTTAATACCTTTTTGTAATGTAATTGTGATTCAGTGTTTTTTTTTTTTTCAGTTTTGCAGTTTCTTTATATCACATACATCTCCAGCTCCTACAACAACATTCAGTGTCCAGCAGCTCTTTATGATGCTCTCTCTCTCTCTCTCTCTCTCTCTCTCTTTCTCTCTCACTCTCTCTCTCTCTCTCTCTCTCTCTCATTTTCGTTTCCTATTTTTCTGAACTGTAATTCATAAATAAGTCACACATATTTTTCTTTCTTTCTCTTGTTCATCATGGCATATTTTCACAGCTCAGAATCAGATTTTGATCAGTTCTTGTATTAACAGGGAACTTGTACTCGAAGCTCAACTTGAAGAAGTTTCCAGTGAAGATGAAGTCCTTCAAAGGTTCGACACAGGTAATGTTGAAGATATGTAGTTATAACTGATTTACTTTAATTAATTTATCCTTACTTTATGTTAATAACCTTCCTTATAGTCCTTCCTTTCAAATATTTTGTTCACAGATCATTTCTAACACACTGTCTAAACATGTATGTATTAAAACAACAACAACAACTTGTTACTTTTTCTTTATTCCAGCTGAAAAGGAAGACCATGGGCCTGTCAAACCTTGTTTGTGGAGAGGGATGAATTTGACCATCTTGTGTGTTTACGGAGAAGACCAAAAGCTGCTAAGGCAGATATTTCCAGAGGTACGTCTGTGTTGATCTGAGCACCTCGACAGAACTTTACTGCAGTTACATTTTGCACCGAATTTTATGTTTTTTACTTTTTTAAATACCTCACGACCCCATCAGTACAAACCCTGTGCTATGTCAAAGTATTAATAATTCAAACAATTTCAGCAAATTCATATGATATTGTACAAGCGTACTCTCCAGCTTTTCCTCCTGCTGTCATTGACCATCGCCTCAGCTCTCATGCAGACTGTGTCAGGAAATGCTGTGTAACTTGTCATGTGACACAAAAGGGGCCGGTTGCGTAAACATAGCTATTATGTTAAGACTGTGACCAACTAGCAGTTAACCAAGAGATAATCATATTTCTTAGTAAAATTGGACCAATCTATGTTTTTGTAACTGACTTTAAACAATTATGACAAGTCTAGAGTAAATCAAATTATATGGCTAACTTTTTTAAAGATTAGTTTAAGCAGTTTATGCAACCGGCCCCAGGTCTTTAATTTATTTGACCAAATTAGATCATTTAAAGGTGTTTACAACAAGAACAATAACTATAATGACTATTTTAGCATCGCTACCAACAAATTATAAAGTTCTGTTTATTATTATACACGCTGCAGTTATGTTGTCTTTAACCACTAGCCCGTTGCTAGGGGGAAGTCGTGGCTTAGTGCTTAGAAAGTTTGACTCTTAACCATAAAGTTGTGGGTTTGAGTCTCGGCCCGGCAATACGACTTTTTTTGCGCTGCCCCCAACTGCTCACCGGGCACCGTAACATAAATGATCCCCACTGCTCCGTGTGTGTGTGTTCACTGCTGTGTGTGTGCACTTTGGATGGGTTAAATGCAGAACAAGAATTCTAAGTATGGGTCACCATACTTGGCTGTATGTCACGTCACTTTCATTTGTTGTCAATGTTTTAATTATTCATCATGTTATAAATTCAATTTTTTCCTGTCTTGCAGGATTTCTGACAGATTACTGAGTCCTTCTCCATCAGCTCTCCACAATAGCAGCCCTTCCAAAAGCATCCACATCACTCTCTCTTGTGTGGCACATCTGCTCTCAGTCGTTAGCATGTCTACTTGTATTATTTCTCCTCTAGTCAACACTCCCATCTCTACTGTGAACACTCCTGTCACTATCACCATCCCACCTACTGTATTCTATATGCCATATATATATATATATATATATATATATGTGTGTGTGTGTGTGTGTGTGTGACCTTTAAGGTCATTTAATGATAGAAATGCATTTTCCAGCTGAAAATGATTTATAAAATATAATTATTAATAACCGTTTTAGTTTGTCTTGCATATGTTCACAACAGAAGCGATCAGTGATTACAGGAGATTAAGAGGTAATCATGTGAAATATTAGTCTTAACAATATTTTTCTAATTAGTTAATCACTTTTAAATGAAAGAAAAGAATATGATTTCAGCTGGTGCCTTGCAACTCCTGGTTTGTAAAAATATTATTTGGCATTTTATAAACTTCTCTGCAAACAAATTGACAATTTTTATTTATTTATTCATTTTTTTTATTTTATATATATATTTTTATATTAGCCAATTTAGTTTTAAAGGGATTTTCTATTACATAATTCTGTCTGTACCTATTAGTTACTTTATCAATCAGTAATTTTTAAAAGTTGTTATATTTCACAATAATATATTATTTTTTTGTTTTTATTTCTTCATAGTGACAAACTAGAGAGAAAGAATGGTGTTATTTGCATTGTTTGTCTGAAAAGTTTGACATATCAATAAACACTGATATGGAAATTACTAAAAAAAATTATCCCTGTGTTTTTTAAATTGTATTTATTTATTTATTTTTATTATTATTTTCCTTTTTTTCTGTAGTTTAACTGGTAGAGCTAAAAATTGCAAGATTGTAAATACATCTCCAAAAAACACACAAGTGATTAAATGTATACATTTAATACACTATAAATATATAAATATAATATTATTTTTTCATACAGTATATGCAAAAATGTTGAGCTTAAATATTGTACATTAATATTAGGGTAAAGAATGTGTATAATCGCAAATATGAGGCCCTTGTTTGAAAATAAATAACTGTAATCAACAAATCTATTGCTGAATCAGGTTTACCCCACAATGCAAATCCGTCATTTTAGTTTTATATTTAGTGGGTGAAAATAAATTCACCACAAGAACCCGGAAAAGCCTGTCATGAATGGCCGTATATGGACAAGTAAGGGTGTCGCTTCTGCTCAACTGGATTTTCATTGGCTTTGAAATCCACTTGGCACTCGAGGACTCGCTGTGACTGGACTTTCTTTTAGCCCAAATTAAAAAACGTTTAATGTTGCAAAGTAAATTTTGCTGTAATTATTACGTCAATAGTACCTTCCGTTAACAATGGTGCATTGCTATATTTTGTGAAATTACCTCTTTACCGAGATCCTAACCTTAAACCTGAACATAACTTAATTGAACTACAAAAAACAGCGCCATGACTTTCACTTTCCATCGATAGAATGGCTAAGGCTTATGGGCAATGTAGTTTAAAATGTTTAATAATGAAATTGTGAAAAATACTTCTTTTTTTAAACAAAGGGATATCTAAGCATGTTTATTGTGCAAAGTTATATGACATATGTGAGAGGCAGGCTGACATTTTTTATTTTACTAAGAGTACTTTTATAAACACATGTATAGCACTTTTCTATGAATGTTTGAAAGCTGTGCCAAACATTATTTAGTAAACATAGCATAATGAGTTGTCCTACCAATTTTCTTTTTGAAACTATAATCAGATTTTGATTTACAGCCATTTGGAATGTTAATTGTTTTGCTCTTCAAGGGGACTCTACTGGGCCCCTGGGGATGGAAGGGCAGGAAAAAAATGCACAGCTCTATTCTCATCATTGGCAACAAACTGTTGAGACACATTTTGTAGGTTGTCTTTTCAAAAGCATACCATTATGTAAGTTGGAAGTCATAGTTATCTTAGAATTAAGACACCAGAAAATCAACATAAGTGCCCATTTGGAAAGAGCTCAATTTATTTCATAAGATCAAGAGCAATAATACAGTGCTAATAGTAAACAAAGACAACAAATACATATTCTGACATTTCATCAGACAAGGCCAATGTGTCATTCAGTAAGACAATGTGTGACAGTGTGCAGTTTATGGTTCCATACAATTCATGCAATTTAAAGAATCATAATATAAAATACCTAATTCATAAATCTCTGTAAAGAATGTCTCATCTTTGTCCTGCTCAGGAGCTAGACATCAGTAATGTGCATGAACATCTTCATTATAATACAGAACAGGATTCATGTTGATCTTTCCTTGATTCATCACCTTCAGTTGTGCATGAAGTCCATGCAGTCTCTTCTAATGCAGCTCTTCATCTAACTGAATTTCATTAATATTACTAAATGTTCATGTCTTCATCAAAACAACCATGGTGATTATATGTGTTGTTTACAAAATTAAATGGTGTATCTACCAAAAAACCATCTCTAGTACAGAATATTCACCATACTTGATTATCCAACACCATACGCAATATTTTACTAGGATGCAGCATAAAGACAGATAAAGAAGCATATTAAGACAAATTATATTCAAGTGAAATAAAAATGGGTTACATTAAAACCATTTTATTTTAATCAGATGAAGAAACCCAGATGAAGGCATGGTGAAATGTCTTGAGCACCAAAGAATCACATCCAGTTTCCTTCTCATCATCAGAGCTCTCCTGGTTTTCTTCAAATCCATGTCTCTATCATGATCTTCTTCAATGTCATAAACAATTTGCAATTGTTATCCAGCACAACAATACAACTGATGAACAAGTCATGTGACCAATTCAAATCAAATCATTTTATTATCACAATACCATGAATGCAAGTATACAGGTGGTAAAATGCTTTTCTGCAAACTGCAGCATGACAAGTACTGAATATATTTGCAACACATATACAGTATCAAAAATATAAACCGTATACATAAGAGCTCAATACAGGTAGAAAATATAGTGCAATACTATACTATACAGAGAGAACAAAATGAAAACAATTAACAACAATCACTGTATACTGTAGATATACCTCTGCCCACTGCTCCGGGTGTGTGTTCACAGTGTGTGTGTGTTCACTGCTCTGTGTGTGTGCACTTCGGATGGGTTAAATGCAGAGCACAAATTCTGAGTATGGGTCACCATACTTGACTGTATGTCACGTCACTTTCACTTTCAGTACAGTATGAATTAGTGCAAACAGAATATCAGGTTGCAGAATAATAGTGAGTCAGAGTCCAGTCAGTGTAGCTGATAGAGTGCAGTGCACACAGTATGAGGCTGCTGGTGTGTGTATGTGTGTGTGTGTGTGTGTGTGTGTGTGGTGTTACTGGTACGAGTTCAGTTCAGTCTGATTGCCTGTTGAAGGAACTTGTTTTGCAGTCTGCTGGTGCTGGTTCTGTGATAATGTCTGTCTGATGGTGATGTTGAGAGCAATACATGGCTCGTGTGGCTGGAGTCTCTGACGGTCCTCAACAAAAGAAAAACCTTGCGTAGATGTCCTGGAGAGACAAAATCATTGTGTCAATTATATATTATTATTATTTAGAATTGTTGTAATGGACATACCATTGATTCCTGTTGAAGGTTGTTGGAGGTATGGGCTCTCAGTTGTGAAGTTTCTTTTATGGCCGTAACATCTGTGCAGTCACACAGCTGTTTGGGAATTCAGTCTTCACAGTTTCAGGCTGCAGCGCTGCATTTGGTGACCATTGACTCCTCCATCTCTGGCCTCAGACCCGCTTCTCTTTAGTCTGGAGTGAAGACAAATGTTCTCAGTACCAGCTTTCCTTCTACTGCAGTCTTTCTGTACAAGTAGAAAATAATAAAAACAGTCATAACAAATCAGTTATGTATTGAAAACTCATAGTACATATGAAGACTTCAGATGCAAAGGCATCTAAGTTCCACCTGAAGTTTTCTTCTAAAATTCTTCTTAGAAGAACATTTCATACAGAACTTAAAGGCTTTTGCATCTGAAGTCTTCATATACAACACATCTCGTTCTTCATTTCTCCATCAACTGACTTCATCCTCCTTCAAAAACTGTAAGTCCATAAGAAAAATAGTTTTGGTGAATACAGGTGCAGGTGTCAGTACTCACCATATTCAGTCATTTTCTGCCCAAATTCCAGAAATGATGCCCTGATGATTTGTTCATTCTAGGACTTATAAAAAGATGTATATGTGAAAAATGATAATTGCTGACTTGAATAGAGATCAACATCATATGCTGTACTAATGCATTGCTTGAATACAGACACATCAATGGGGATGAGCACCTTTTCACTCTTTTCTGTTTGGGCACAATAGAGCCATGTTCATTCCTCATCCCCAACAGGACTGATGTTCTTTGTGTTTTTGCTCTTCAGCTGTAAAACAAAAATATGTCTATTAACCCCATGTTTAATTACTATTGCTTATTACATATGAATTAAGACAGATATAATTAAGTAAATTCACCAAAAGATTCAGGTTAGAGGATTAAATGAATATTGATTACAATTTTCTACAAACCTTTCTTGGAGAGGGCTGATCATGACAGGAACTTGCTGAGCCACACTAGTAGACATTCAGTTGACAAACCTGAAAGAGGCCATCATGCAACCATCCGCTCTGTTTGTACCTTACAACAGAGCAAGAGAGAATGTGTGAGTGAGTGGAGAGAGTAAAGGACTAAGATGAAGACAAACAAGCAAAGAAAGGCAAAATCTTGCGTTTGAGTTTAACAAAATGAGAGGGAAGAAAGCTGTATCTTCAAGCTATATTATTCTCAATTATTTTCTACACTATAACATGCAGCAGGATTGTTGTAAGCAGTTTAATGACCTCTTCATACCAAGGATGAGTCCATACTTAATGACACAGAGGAACAACATCAGTGGAATATATTTTCCAGCTGATGAACATTAAACAGCCAATCAAAATGCACATTTCAAAAGCTTGATCATTTAAAGTGGCAGACATCAACGTCGCTGCAGTGTGTATATTAATAAACATAACTTTATCATTGGTTGATGTTGGTGTGGATGCTAAAATAGTTATTGTAGTTACTATTCTTGGTGTGAACAGCCTTAAATGATCTAATTTGGCCAAATTAACTGAAGATCTGATGTGTCACATGACAAGTTACACAGCATTTCCTGACTTGCTTTTAAACAGACGTGTTCAATTAAAATCAACATGGAAATAAAGGCAGACTGTGAGGTGCGGACAGATATCATGTACTGTTAGAACGGGTTAAGACGGTGCTAATAAAGAATACAGTGGACTCAATATAAACTTTAGGATATAACGCTCTGACTACTTAAAATGGACACAGTCTGCATGAGAGCTGAGGCGATGGTCAATGACAGCAGGAGGAAAAGCTGGAGAGTACGCTTGTACAATATCATATGAATTTGCTGAAATAGTTTGAATTATTAATACTTTGACATAGCACAGGGTTTGTACTGATGGGGTCGTGAGGTATTTAAAAAAGTAAAAAACATAAAATTCGGTGCAAAATGTAACTGCAGTAAAGTTCTGTCGAGGTGCTCAGATCAACACAGACGTACCTCTGGAAATATCTGCCATAGCAGCTTTTGGTCTTCTCCGTAAACACACAAGATGGTCAAATTCATCCCTCTCCACAAACAAGGTTTGACAGGCCCATGGTCTTCCTTTTCAGCTGGAATAAAGAAAAAGTAACAAGTTGTTGTTGTTGTTTTAATACATACATGTTTAGACAGTGTGTTAGAAATGATCTGTGAACAAAATATTTGAAAGGAAGGACTATAAGGAAGGTTATTAACATAAAGTAAGGATAAATTAATTAAAGTAAATCAGTTATAACTACATATCTTCAACATTACCTGTGTCGAACCTTTGAAGGACTTCATCTTCACTGGAAACTTCTTCAAGTTGAGCTTCGAGTACAAGTTCCCTGTTAATACAAGAACTGATCAAAATCTGATTCTGAGCTGTGAAAATATGCCATGATGAACAAGAGAAAGAAAGAAAAATATGTGTGACTTATTTATGAATTACAGTTCAGAAAAATAGGAAACGAAAATGAGAGAGAGAGAGAGAGAGAGAGAGAGTGAGAGAGAGAGAGAGAGAGAGAGAGAGAGAGAGAGAGAGAGCATCATAAAGAGCTGCTGGACACTGAATGTTGTTGTAGGAGCTGGAGATGTATGTGATATGAAGAAACTGCAAAACTGAAAAGAAAAAAAACACTGAATCACAATTACATTACAAAAAGGTATTAAAGGCATGGCAAATGTGTTACTTAACTAAAGAGTACACAATAAGCACAGTTACTGTGGTGAAAAGCATGGTAACGTGTTTATACTACAAATACCAAAGTAAAACTACAGTTATGACGGGAGATACATTGAGTTGTGGTTACTGAGGTTTTATAACACGTGACATGGTTCAGCGACATGTTACTATGGTAAAAACATGGTAAATGCGCGACTTTTACATGACCTCTTTCCACCACAGGCGAATTTCAAACGAATATCACAATGAAAACTAACTTTATAAAGCTGCAGATTTCGATTAAATGATTTGAACGTCAAACTGGTTTAATAGGACATACAGTGTCCAGTATCGATTTGAAAATAAAAACTCATATTATTCATAAACGATCGACTACTTTATGAGACGGGAGAAAACCTTACCTGTACATGTCTCGAAGTCATCTAAAATCCATATCATCAAAATCCACGAACATCTGGGAGAGTTTAAATCAAACAATTCAAAACGCAAATAGCGAACATGTTAAAATAAACCCACAATGCATTTATGCGAAAGTTCATTTATCATACCTCCTGTTGCCAATAGGGGCGCTAATTTAGAGAACGCTCGTGTGGGTCGTATTTATGGATAGTGACAAACGACCCATACAGTCGTATGAGTTGGAGGACTTGTTGGAGTCTGAAGCTGCATGACAGCATGGGCTGACTGGAGAGGTTTGTATCAGGTTGAGAAGTTGCAAACTCTAATGCTGATCATCTTCACTATTGTTATCCCCATCAGTAAGATGCTGTAACGTCAAACTTGAGGGCTATAAAATAAAACTGTCTTGTGGCAGTTGATGGTAGATACTGCAAGCTGTGTAATGGGGAACAATGAGGATTGTAGGAGATGGTGAGTTCTGACAACAGGCCTGAAGGAATTTTCAGACCTACACTCTCTCTGGAGTGTTGGATGTCTGCAGAGCGATTGGCAAACAGTCGTGGTGTGAGGTCAGTCTGCCTGAGCCAAGAGTTTGGCTGGATTTTCTGCAGATACTCCATGGAAATCTAGCAAATGATTTAAGGTAAAAGGGCCAGAACGGGCCTGGGGAGGTTGTTAGAGGACTTTACAGGGTCAGCCTAAATCAGTCTTTTTCTCTATGAGCTTCATATAAAATTTTGGCTGACAATTTGGCTGAATTTGCCAACTAACTACTGGTTAGAGCAGGGGATCTCATAGGGGGCCTATGGAAAAGTTCAGAGAATTTTTTTTAAAAACAGCTGGATAAATATTTAAAAGCGCACAAATGATTTTCCAAAATGTAAAATTGTTATGAATTGTAATGAGATAAAAAGCAGAGGCTATATTTTGGACCCAATTTGAGATGCGGATTAGAAAAAATGAGGGTGAGTAAATGCTGAAAACATTTTCTTTTTCATATTTAATGCCAGCTCTCACATTTCCTGTGAAACCTGTTCTTGTTAAATAAATGAACAGAGCTCAAACAGAAAATGATTCAGCAAAAATATCCTTTATGCCAGCAAGTCACTCTTATTTATTTAAATAAACATTTAAATATTTATTTAATGAATTTTACATGATTATTTACTACATTACTATTCATCATTCTGCTGTCTGGAGACCTGCCATAAAAAATAAGCAATGGAAAAAAAAAAAAAAACAGCAAAAACTTTTCTTTAGAAAGTTTCTCCTACACTAGAGAGCAAGAAGTCCAGAATACCATTTATTCTATCAAAAATACAAAAAAAAAAAAAACATAAATACTGTGAAATATTATTACCCTTCCAGGTAACACTTTAGAATAAGGTTCCATTAGTTAATGTTAGTTAATGTATTAATTAACATGAACAAACAATGAATAATACATTTATTACTGTATTTATTCATCTTCGTTAATGTTAGTTAATGAAAATACAGTTCATTGTTAGTTCATGGTAATTCACAGTGCATTAACTAATGTTAACAAGCACAACTTTTGATTTAAATAATGCATTAGTAAATGTTGAAATCAACATGAACTAAGACTTATAAATGCTGTTGAAGGATTGTTCTTGCTTAGTTCATGTTAACGAAAGTAATTAACTAACATTAACTAATGGAACCTTATTCTAAAGTGTTACCCAATTCCAAAGTACTCTTTTTCCATTTTAAAATATTTAAATGTAATTCCTGTGACGGCGAAGCTGAATTTTCAGTAGTCATCTAGTCTTCAGTTTTGTCACTCGATTCTGTGCTGATTTGATGCTCAAAAAACATTTCTTATTATTATCAATGTTGAATACAACCATTTGTTTCGTGGAAGCAGTGATACAATTCTATTTCAAGATTCTTTGATGAATACAAAGTATAAAAGAACAGCTTTTATTTGAAATAGAAAAACATCATAAATATCTGTACTGCAAACTTTCGATTTGATTTGAAGGATCCTTGCCTAATAAAAGTATTCCTAAAAAGTAGTCCTAAAAAAAGTGAATATATCAATGATGGATAGAAAAAAGACAGTGTCAACTTAGAAAGCAAATCTTTTCCAGATAATGGCTCTATATCTCTTCCTCTCCTCCTTTTATAGACAGCTGTGAATCGGAGACCCAGCTGTGTAGAAAGTGATGATGCACTCGGTCCAGACTGCTGACGTCTCACACACAGCTGTGGCTTCTACGCGTGTGGTTCATGGCCGTCCTGTCACCTGTTCCTGTGAGGGTGTTAAGATGCACGTATGATAGAGAAAATCATAGACACTAAGCAGCAGATACTGCACTTTTGGTTGTTGTCTAAAATGTTGCAACTGGACTCAATGAGGTCAGCAAAAACACTGACTGTAAATATTTTCAGCAGAAGCAAAATTTAGCATTTTGCATAAAGCAAATGTAACACGTGCATTTTAAAGTCAACTGAACACTCAAATAACCATACACATCCTACTCGCTGTGAACTGATCTCTACTTTTATTTCCTGTTGATATATACATATATAAAAAATAAGGGCATATGTACAATGGTAATAAATATTTTTGTACAAGCAAAATAAGTTACTTAACAATTACCTAAAAAAAAAAGCAAGATTTTTTTTTTTTTTTTTACGATATCTTTGAATTGCAAGAAAAGGGATTTTCATAATACAAAAAACTCACAAAGTAACAGCAGATTTAAAGCCATGTGAGATGAAATGAACCGAGGTGACCGTATTTTTTTTTTTCTCTAATCAAGCGGGAAATACTGGTCAGTACAAAAAAAGCCATGCATGTTGCAAACAAGCATATGCGACACTTCAGGTCGCTCGGTGAAATGACGTCAGTCTAAAGTCATTAGACAGGCTTATCAAAGCGATCAGTGAAATTAAGAACAGTCAAATTTCACAATTTCAAGAGAGTCAGAAGCCCACCCTGAGAAGTCCTGGCAGAAAGGATTGTGTTCTTGTTAAGCTGACATTTCTTAGCGTTCCTTTTAGTACAAATATCTTTTCTGACAAGTGTAAACTTCCCTCGTATGCGGCGTGGCGCACACTAGATCGTAGACTAGAAAAGAGCCGATGACAGAATGGAAAGCCGCTTGAGAAAATCGTAAAGCTCTAATGCCACAAAAAATAGCATTCCAACGAAACAAGAGAAGTAGTAACAAAGATTTCAGACAACACTTGAGTTCTGTGCAGTGGACAAATTCCAGAACATATAAGAGAATAAAAAGAAAAGAAAAGCAGGAAACATGTCTGCAGTCTGCTTTGGCTTCACCCGAGGTGAAGAGGCACAGCTATGATTTTTTTTTCCCTTTGTTTGAAATACATGAGACTAATCGTTTTATTGTTGAAATTATACAATATATTCTGCAGAACATCATGCAACAAAAGTATGGATCCGCGATGATCAGTGTAGTGCCTCTCCACCCGCAGGGTCACGAAAAATCAAAATCTCCTTCATATATCTTCACAATCAAAGTCAACGGGATGAAATGTCCTCTGCTTTCTGTTTTTACCCTGTTTTTGTATTTAGTCTCTGTTTAAGAGCTGCAAAGCCCACACTGAAACACAAAATAGAGATACAGTCAGTCACTTTACAACTTTTTTATCCTATTTAAACAAAATCATGTTGGAAAATGTTTTATTTATAAATAAAAACAAATCATTATAACAAAACTGACAACTGAAGTAATGGCTGCTGAAAATAAATTACATTTTAAAATATACTGAAATAGAAAACAGTTCTCTTAAATTGTAATAATATTACGGTTTTGCTGCATCGATCAAATAAACGCAGTCTTAATGAACATGAGATTTTTTTGAAAAACAGGAAAAACTCATCTTCATATAATTTCAAATAAAGCAAGCATCCCAAATAAAAGGTATGATTTGGTGTAGTCTTACCTGTGTTCGATCAGCCGTAGCCTCTGTCATTAATTCTGGACTTGTTTTAAAAGTCCAGTAGTCTTTGAAGGATCCCTTTCACGGAGAACAATTCGGCTTCAGAATGTGGGCGGGGTCTTCTCAACCGTTCCAGAAATAAAGTTTCATTCCATCATGTGGCTTCATTCACCTGGTTTATCAAGTAGGCAAACACTGGGGTTGTACTTCATTTGGCAGTTCAGGCCAAATATATACAATAATGCACTTGCTGTCACATCCAACACAAAATTCTGTTCAGACCTTCCTCATGCTACTTCCACCGGTAATCCTTTCACATTTCAGATGAAACTATTAATCGTAAAAAAAAAAGAAGAAGTCCTTTCTTTAACAGTTGCAATAAACAGATATCACAATTAATTAGTGCTGCAAGTCTCAGTACACATTCTCAGAAAAAAAGACAATGTTTTAAAAAGTTTTTGAGCTGTAAAGGAAGAAAGGCAAAGCATTTGTTCATTATTCAAGTCCTGTTTCGGTTTTACAGCACTCTCAGTTGTTTTTCCCCCCGCTCTTCTCTTTAATAATTTCTCCTCTGCTTTCCTCGTGAGAAAAGAGCGTGATTGTCATCTAGCGATTCGAGTTTATGCATGTCCTTGTCTCCTCTCTCATGCGTTACCCATAAAAGAGTGCAAAAAAACGTGTCCAAACACCTGAGGCAAGCAACCTCTAGATGTCAAAAATAAGCTCTGTATCCTCCAGCTTGCCAAATGATTCAGATCCTTTGTCAGACGTCTGCCCTTCACAGATCAGACGGACGGCTACATTTGACTGGTTGGGTTCCTCTCAGAGATGTACCTGTGTTCGCCTGTTAGCCAAGATTAAGACAAGGCCCTGTCGGGCTGGTCCTTTAAATACAGACATTTACAAAAGTTTGTGTTCAGTCTCAGTTGTGTGTTAGTAGTGTGAGAGCCGGAATAGTCCAAGGGAATGTCGTGAAGCGCGGTGGCCTTATGGCACAGGAGATGTTTGCCACTGCAAATAAGTGTTGACAGAGAAGAAATAGGTTGCGAGTAGGATGAAGAGAGTTCCCCAAGCAGGAGGGAGGTAGGTGAGGTGTTCTGTGCTTCCTGTGAGATCTACACAGAAGACTCCTCGGGATTGGCGTCGGGAAGCACGCTCCTCTGCTGCAGAGTTTTCCGGAGCTCCTCTTTGAACGGACTGGTGTAATCATTCTCTCGGCCGCCCAGCCCGAGTCCGCTCCCCATTCCAATTCCCATTCCCGTTCCCATGCTCGTTCTCTCCTCTCCGGCCGTGCTCAGGTTCAGGCGGATGTATCCGTTGGTGCCGGAGTTCCGAATGTTGGTGAGGCTCAACCTGCTTGGCGAGTGAATGGGCTGACCGGGAATGGTGCTCGGAGATGCCGAGCTTCCGGTGGAGCACATTGCATGCCCAGGCACGATTTTCAGGGAGCCGTCCGAGTAGTAGTAATTGGCCCCTGTTTCCCAGAAGCGATCCTCGTCGTTCGCCATCTTGCTTGGCACAAATGACGGCCGGCTGGGAGGCTCTTTGGGTAAAGTAATGGGGTACACTAATGTGCTCTCCAGCGGCTTCATTTCTGCCCCTTTGCCCAGTGCCAACTTCAGTCTTCTACGAAGGTACAAAGACACGATCAGCAGCAACAGACAAGCAGCACCCAAAGTGATCACCAGGACCCAGAACAAACCCATGCTGCCATCAGGAGCGCGGGCCTCCATGAAGACGGGCGCGCTGGCTACCACCGCAACCTGATATCTCTCCGTCTGGAACTTCACGCCCTGCTCCTCTGAATAGCAGATGTAGCGGCCTGCTTGATGGGGACCCGCTTGGGGGATAACGAGGGCACGGAGGGCTCGGTCGAATCGCGGCCCCATGGCCTCACCTTCTACCAGAGCGAGCTCACGTTCGTTGAGCTCCCAGAAGGGCTGGGCCAAGTTGGAAACCAGACGGCAGGGCAATACCAGATCTGACCCGACAACCACAGTCACATTTCTCAACCTCGAATGATCTGGGGGAATAAAACAAAAACATTAATATATTACTTATTTCATTTTTAAAATAATACAATTAATTTAAATTATATTTTTTGCTCTATTGATAAAACTAATTAGGTTATTATATATATATATATATATATATATATATATATATATATATATATATATATATATATATATGTATATATATATATATATATATATATATATATATATATATATATATATAAAATAACCTAATTAATATTATATATAAAATATATAATATTTTAATCAGCAAGGAAAGTGTAAATGAATCATTTTTTTTTGCCACCGCAGGTATAAATTATATTTTGGGTATTCAAGGGTATTCAAATAGAAAACTGTTGTATATTTCACAATTTTATATTTTTACTGTTTTACTTTATATATATAGTAGTAGTAGTAGTAATCTAATTGACCTGGTTAAACACTTCTGTAAAAGTGTGCGTGACCCCTAATGGAAACCCACTCACTGCAGGGGGCCTGCAGGGGGCAGCGTAAGTCTGACGTACCAGGACTGGGGATGGAGAAGGGCTTATCAAACTTGGCTTTTCCTCGGTTGAACCTCTCCAGCATGAGGTCCTGCGAGAGTGTGGATGTAGAGCTGTTGGGGAAGCACAAATATTGATGATGTGTCAGAAGGCTGTTAGACACACTGCTATAGGGATGCAGCTTAAAAGTACAAATAGGGACCTGTGGAGGAGAACAGAGGGGGTGGAAAAGGAAAGCCTTTGCAAAATGATGAGGAGCGAACAGTGGAGGAGAGCAAGAGCACAAACGGAAAGAAAACAAAAAGGAGAGCACAACAGACATGAGAAAAGGAGAGGATGGATGATGGTGGAAGGATTTTAGCAGCAGAACTAAGTAAAAGATAGATGAATTTACCCGCGGTGGAGGTCGATGCGGACACATGCGCGTCCCTCGCTGTCCCAGGCACAGTACGGGTCTCGGGACAGCAGGCAGTCTGGCTGTGAATGGTACCGGCTGCAGTTTGCCAAGGGCAGCTGAAGAACCTCCGAGCGGGAGCCAATGTACAAATACTTCTGTGGAGAAAGAATGGAAAGATCAGGGAGTAAATGATGGAAAACAATACGAGCAAGCAAATTATTTTCAGTTATCTTTCTGTTTTCCAACTCGGTCTGAACAAAACCGGTTAATACTAGTCAGGCAGGAGAGCAGGGTTCAAAGAGATTGGCTCAGCAAGAGAACAGATCAGAAATTACTTTGCTGTGCGAGATGGTGAGGCTGTCCACTGGTTGCTGCCGATCAAACAGCTGGATCTCTTCTATCACATGAGCCTCTGAACCCAAAATCACAACGCGCTGGAGCCATCCATCCGCTGAACGACAAACAGTGAGACCGGGTGGAAAGATGGGGGACAGATCATATGCAAAGGGAGAGAAATAATGGAATGGGGACAGAGAGGGGAAAAGACAAATAGTCCATTAATGTATCATCGACACATGGCATATTTCTTCGTCATTGGATTTTAGGAACAAGGTTACGCCGATTACCGGCAGGAAAATTGAATACACCCCAGCTGGTGCCATGACCTATCATAACTCCATATGTAAGTGTGTGTGTGTTTTATCCCGTCCTCTCACACAGTGCTTGTCACAGATAATGTGCCACTGACCCCTCTCTCAGTATGAAGAAAAAAGGGAGAGTGCGGAAAAGGGATAACGGAGGAGAGTGGAAGAGCTACAGGGTGTGCTTTACAAATCCACCCTGCCACTTTTGCTTATGTCAGAGGATCTATGTTCACTCTTAATCCTCAATCCAAGACTCTGATTCTCTCTGCCACACACACACACACACACACACACGTGTACTTAGATATCTAAATGGGGACATTACATAGACTTATAGATTAAATAGACTTCTATTGTTTTTATATACAGATAGTTATACACTTTTAAACTTAAACCCACCCCTACCCCTCCTTTATTTTTTATACCAGTTTTACAAATGACGATGTCTCCAAATTTAGTTTTTTTGGCAATTTTGTCAGGTTTTGCTCACTTTTGGATACAAATTTGTCCCCAAAATATGGTTAAGTAGGCACACACACACACACACACACACACACACACACTATATATATATATATATATATATATATATATATATATATATATATATATATATATATATATAGTTATTTTAAATAGTTTTGAGACATGGAAAACAAATGTAAAATTTAAAATATATTATTAAGCATATATTTTATAACCAAAAATAATTATTAATTAACATTCATAAAGTCTCTTACTTAACATGGTGTTTAATATGATGAAGAATAATTCAGAATAATTATAAAAAAAATGGCACGATTGTTTGAATTGTTACACCACAGGACAGCTAACCTTTCTTTTATTAACTGGCTAGGTCTTTTGTGTGCAATTGGTGCAATACTGGACTCTTTAAATGCTTTAAAGAGACGCACATGATTGAACCTTGAGTGTGAGTGTTTTTATGTGAATTTTACCAAGGCCAAATACATCTTTTCCATTTTTATTTAAAGGACTGTCCTTCCTGCATGGCTGGAATAAACTGGCGGGGGTGACTTTCCCACTTGGATATAACATTATGGCTAATAAAATGGTTTCTTTGACTGTTCTATTCACACTTGTGCAAAAAAGGACAAAGGAACAAAGGAAGATGATGCTGAAAAAATAACATTCAAATAACCCTCTTGACGAAGAAATACTGCTTTTATTTGCCATGTAATGTTTTGTACATTAATCCATGTACGTGTTTCACTTTAAATCACATACCTGTGCCTATGAAGAGCATGTTGTAGGATCCCTGGTCCAGCGAGCTCACTCTGTCCACAGCTAGTCGGGTGAAGTTGATCCCTTTAGTAAGCAGCAGGGGGCGAGCTTCTGCCCGGTCTTCCATTAGCGGATGCTTCTTGGCAAAGTTTAGCGTAGCGTCAGGCAGCTGTAGAGAACTGTTGTAGCCGTTTTCCCTGTCAAAGTTTGTAATGCACTGTGGAAGACAAGAACAAGAAAGAAAAGTTTTTTTAATTGATTAGGGATTTCACAGCTTAATACAGCACATCATTCGCTCTCAAAAATAAAGGCACGAAATCTGACACTGGGGCGCTAGCTTTTCAAAAGTACATGTTTGTACCTTTGTGACAGCTTTTGTACCTTTATTTCTGAGATTGTAAGTATTTTTATATTGTTGTATAAGTTATATTGTATAAAATTAATGTGATGAGACATAAACTAAAAAAGCAAACCTTTTTTTGCACTTCTAGATAAAAATGCAAAATAAATTTCTTTTTCATTTGAAATTCATGTAAATTCAACTAAGCATCCTGATTGCAGTCTCAAGATTTATTTCTCTTGCTCAGCAAAGCTGCATTTATTTGATGAAATATACATCAAAAACAGGTATACTATAAACATTTTTACGATTAAAAATATAATAATTTGAGTAATAGCAAAGCTGCATGATTTTCAGCATCATTACTCCAGTTTTCAGTGTCACATGTTCCTTCAGAAATTCTAATATGCTGATTTGCTGCTCAATACATATTTCTTCTAATTATCATCCATGTTTAAAACAACTGTGCAGCTTAATATTTGTAGAAACCATGACAACATTTTTTCTGGATACAAATTTTCAAAAGAACAGCATTTATGTGAAGAGAGAGAGAGAGAGAGAGAGAGAGAGATATGTGTATGTTTGTATGTAAGTATGCGTGTGTTTTTGTCAATGTCCTTTATTTTCCCTTTTGATCAATTTTATGTGTTCCTGCTAAATTAACCTTTATACTCTCACTCAAAATCTTTGTTAAGATATTTTTAAAATGTTATAATCCAACAGGACACTTATTAAGTACTGATTTGCGGTGTGAAAAATGACTGTATGTACTAAAATCTATATTTAGCCAACTGCTTAGTCACGGACGCCCTCTCGGCCTCCCATCACAACGGCTGCTAAGCTCACCGCTCCAGGTCGTGGACTGGGCACGGTGCCAGTGTATCGGCCCCATCGCTGAGACGGCTCCCTGTATTCCTTATACGGCCCATCGAACACATTTTTCACCTCTGCGATCTGGTACTGACACACAGCAGACACATCCACATCCCCCCTGAGAGAGAGTAAAGGATGGAGAAAAAGAGAGGAAAAAAGTAGTCAGTCAGTCTGAACTAAATGACTGCGCTACACTGGCTGGTTTATTACAGTAATAGCCTTACTGTCAACATAATGACAGTGCAGCATTTTCTGAACTTGACGAACACGGCTGGATGTTTGGCATGGTGACACTTTTATACAAGCAGAGGACAGAGCGACTTTCACAACTATGACAGTAAGTGGAAGAGAGAGAAATATTTATGACACGGACTGGCATGGCAGCAGGGTTCGCTCACCACTGCGCGTGGAAGATGCCGTAGAAGCTAGTGCTCCTCCAGTCCGCCCCGGGCAGGGTGAAGACGGCACGCAGGTTATTGAAGGTGATGTGGCGCTCGGGGAAAGAACACATCAGCCGAGCTTTCTGGAAGGTGGTCCACTTCTTCTGTAGGGTCCGTGTGCCGCCCAGGTCTCCCTGAAAAGTGAAACAAGAAGCCAACAGACGTTTTATTTCAAAGCGGCTTGCAGGACACTTCACCCTAGAGCTAAATCTACCGGACAACCTTCTGGTTATATACTTGAAATGTTCTCACCTTACACACACGTGCCACCCGTGCCACTGTCAGATCGCTGTCGCAGTCCAGCTCCACAGCTCTCTCGCTAAAGAAGAAGTAGATCTTATCATCATCTCCATCTTTACTGTTGCGGCTCTCCCGGACCAATGCCGAACCCACAAAGTTTGGCTCTGTACCAGACAACAGGGAAAGATATGGAAGGATGTGTTAGAATTGGAGACAAGGCGCTTAACAGATAAGGAGCTGCTGGTTACTTGATGAACAGATTAAAGATCTTGGGTTTCCACCTTGGGACACTGTTTATTGAGCTGATTTCGGATTAACCCTGCTTGAAAGAAAGAGGCCATGTTACTTTTACATTGCTTAATACTGTATTATCTGAGATAATGCGCTGTAGAACAGATATTTTAAATGTGGTAATTCCTCTCTAGCTGATTCGCTTCTTCAAACACATAGTTGGATTTGATTTGCATATTTGGAATGAGTCTTTGAGACAATATACAAAAAACAACAAAAAAAATAGAAATATGGCAATTACTATCTAATATATGAATCTGTGCATAGAGACAATATGAATACAGAAGGACGAAGAGCTGGCTGAAAGTTGGAGATTAATTAAATGTGCAAATATTTAACTGTTACATTATATTAACATTTTCATTTCCCATACAGTTTTTATGTGTTTCTGTCAGTTGCTAATGCATCCAGTTGAATTGAACACATAAAAGCTATTTTTTAAAAGCCGAAAATGTGGCCGGGAAACAACAATAATCATAAACGATGTCTTATTATGTTAGAACACTAGGTACACTTGTCTAATGGCAAGACAGACAGCATCTCCCGAGCTGACGAGAACACAAAGAACCAAAGACCAGCACACAATGTCTGTGCTGCAGTTCATGTACAGATAATGTGAGGGAAATTATTACTTCACATTGCCTATTATTGTCAACAATGTGATTATTTTACTTTAAATAAGGCTATTATTAAAAGAATTATAATAATACTCCATTATTACATCCTCTGGTACAACAGAGTGCGCTCAAAAGAATGATGCAGAGGCTGGGACAGACTTTAACAGCCGAAATCTAATCCTGTTTCCTTTAAACAAACCAGGTTTGAGCTTATGGACCTGTTGCTATGACAACGACTCAGAGATGAGTTTTGGAGAATGAGAGGATACATGGTTTTGTGTCAAGTCACCAACAATTGAATCTCAGCAATCCATGTCCAAAGAAGCAACAAGGTTTATTCTAGTTAATAAATGCTGTGTAAATTTACATTTTCAAATAATATGTATTTTTATGCAGACTTGAAATATATTTTAAATGTAAAAATGTGAATTGATATATACCAACAGCTGAATTCGCATTAAGTTACCAACAATTGAATACAAAAATTTTTCGTAATCCATGTCTGAAGAAGCAACATGTTTTACTGACGTGTTTTGGTGCTGGTAAAGCTGGTCATCCATGTGCACCAGGACAACATAAGCTGGTCTGTGCAGCAGAGGCATGACATATATTTTGTGCATGTGTGTGTTTTCAGACTCACCGTTGAGCCAAGCCGGCAGGTATTCACTCTTCATGCTGTAATGTTGTTGTCCCAGGTTTCTCAGGATTACGGGCTCTGTGCCCAGAAAGTTATTGAGGGTGGCAGAGTACAACTCTTTGTCTAGGAAAGGAGAAGAACACTTAGAGCGGGAACAGGCGCACATGCACACACTCCTGTCTACAGCTCATGGTTATGAGATATTAAAGAGGGACTCCATTCTCTCCCGAGTGTGGGAAGAGAGGAGGCATAAACGCATCCACAGGCTACACTGAACACAAAAGGACACCCACACGCAAGACACAAGAATAATAATGCAGGTTTCTGCATGTCGGAAACGTGTGACTCACCAACAATGAGGCCTGTATGACCTTTGGCAGGGTCGTAGGGGCACTTTCCCTTGCCGTCCTCCAGGGTGGCGCTATCCAGAGTGAAATAATCTGCATTCTATCAGACAAAGAGAAATGGTCACATATGGATCGAGCACACACACAAAACCGACACACTGCGCCACCAGCTATGTTTGCCAACTAGAGTTTCAGCAGCAGCTGAGCCCTCTTGAATCGTCCTCCTGCCCACACACAAATAAGTGTGCACACACAAGGGCAATGCACACAACATGCAGTCTTATCACATCAGTCCGCGCTGCATGATAACACAACCTCATTTACATTTGATTTATTTCACTTTGACACACTGGAAGCCAGATGCTGAGTCACACACACATACATATATTACCGGTCAAAAGACTGGAATAATGTTTTTGAAAGAAGTCGCTTATGCTCACCAAAGCTGTAAAATAATAATAATAATAAAAAAATGAATACAGTACAAATTTAAAAGAGCTGTTTTCTATTTGAATACATTTTAAAATTACATTTATTCCTGTGATGCAAAGCTGAATGTTCAGCATCACTCCTGTCTCATGAGTCTTCAGCTTATTTGCTACTCAAGAAACATTACTTATAATTATCAATGTTGAAAGCAGTTGTGCTGCTTAATATTTTTGTGACACTACAATTAAGAACTTTTTTGCATATAAATGAATACTTTTCTTCAGCAAAGATGCATTAAATTGATTAAAAGTGACAGTAAAGACATGATATTATGTTATTATAATGTTACAAATGGTTTTCATTTCAAATAAATGCTGTTCTTTTGATCATTCTATTCATCAAATAATCTTTTACTGTTTTCACAAAAGTATTAAGCAGCAAAAGCTGTTTTCAACACTGATTATAATGAGAACCATTATTTATATTTAAGCACCAGCATTTTTATTTTTGGAGGACCGTGTGACGCTGAAAACTGTAATTAATGGCTGCTGAAAATTCAGGTTTGCCATCATAGCAATAAATGACTTTTTAAGATATAATCAAATATTTATAATACATATAATAATAGTAATAATAATAATAAAAAAACCTTGCTATGTGTACTGCCTTAAGCTAACTGAGACTTGTTATAGCACTTGCTCTCTTGTTGATTTTGATTCCTTCCATTGGATAAAAGTGCCTGCTTAATGAATAATGTAAATATATATATATATATATATATATATATATATATATATATATATATATATATATATAGCAATTTGTTTTAAATTGCAAAATTATTTAAACTGACTGTTTTTTCAGCATAAAACCATAAGAGATTTCAAAAACATTTCAAAATCCTAACAATTCCAACTACACAGTTCCTTCATCATATCACAGTCCATTTGATAATGTGGATTTCTGAGTCAAAGAGAAGAGCGCACACTCACAATATAGATGCATTTGGGCTGGAAGGCGTACGTCCCACACGTGTACAGGTGTGTGTGGTTGTAGCTCTGCAGGAAGCGAATGTAGTTGAAGCACTCAGTCTGCAAAGATGGCGATGACAGAGAGAGAGAGAAACAAAGAGAACATAGGTGAGAGGGAGGGAGAGTAAATGCATTTCAGCGAGGCCAGACAAAGTAAAGCTGTTAAAACATAAAGGATGCAACATCACCCGGTACCTGGTTATTCTTCCCCTTCGCTGCGCACTCTCTTTTCTTTTCCACAGGAGCAGACCACTCAATCTAAGAGAGAAACAGACATGACTTTTACAAGCAAATAGCACTCTGAATGTAAAACTTGCATTCGCTATTGACTGCCGCAACTGGCAATTTACAACAAATGGCTATGCCATTGAAAGGGTGAGTCATTTTTAAATGCTGATATTTTTGAAAGATAAAATGCTAATGCCCTTTTTGCTTGATGGCTTGTGGATTAATATTTTGTGGGTGCACTGGGGGTTTTCTGAATGAAATAAAATGCTTTTTCTTCACTAAACATACCTGTGGTCGAAGCTGTCTGCTGATGTCGTTGGGATCCAGGGCGAAGATGTGCTCTCTGGCGCCCACGTACAAAACCCTCTCATGCTCTGCCAGGGTCAACATGGTGTAGTTCCACACCCCAACAGCACGAAACCTCGCCATACTGTCGTGCACATCTGAAAAGTGCGAAGAAATGTGTTTTTTGGGGGGGATTAACATGATCCAAATGTCACTGATCCAATATGACTCTTGGGCTTTAAAACAATCTCTCACATTTATCATGTTCATCGACGCTCCTGCTGAAAATGCCAACTTAGGCAAGCATGGATTTCCATGGACACTCATAACCTTTACTTAAACTGGTTGGCAATGTGTTAAAAAGATTAATTCGGGCCAATATGAATTCATATGATCCAGGATGGTTTATACTGGTTAGTGCAGGTTTGGTGGTGGCCTCAACATCAAATGATGTATTACTAACAACAAACATGAATTAACAATGAATGATATAAATGAAATCATCATATATTTATAAATATAGTTTTATTTTAACCTAGATTAAAAACTGCTCATTGTTAATGTTATATGTGAATGTTTTTTTCTATATAATCATATAGTCACTAATATAATAGTAATATATTAGTGACTACTAACAGGCACATGCAGCAAGCTGGCTATGATCTTGGGCTATCTGTCGCAGTTTTAAAACAAAGGGCGACATCTTCAATCTTGGTTTAAGCCAGGGAAGAAGCCAGGAGGGGACACCAGAATCCAATGCATCTCTGAACACACGAGAACACTGTGCCTGATCGGATTTATCGCTACCAAGGCAGATGGGTGCAGAGAGGAGAGAAGGTTATGATGAGCAAGTGCTCCAAGAGAAGAGGGGAGAAAAGGCATCTTGGAGAGACACGGTGAGTGGTGGTGAAGATTCTGCCAGGATGGAAGTCAGGGGAGCATGTGGTTATTAGTTGGAGAGCAGCAGCTTGTTAACGTATAAGAGGGCTGGATGATCCAAGAGGAGCAGGGAAACAGACTTCCCCCAGGGAGGATGGAGAACATCTGCTGGGTTGCAAACAGCCAGGGAGATGTGACAGAGCGCACAGACGCAAACATGCTCGCACTTCTAAATACCTGCATAATGACTCAAATGCCTCTCAGCCAGTCATAGAGCTTCGAGTTTATTGAGCTTTGTGCTGAGCCGAGCACAGACTGAGATTTCTAATTATTAATCAGCGAAGATGCCAATTACACACGGTGGGGCAGGTTGCACTTACAGATCCTGACCAGATAGTGGCAATGTTGAGCAAACTGTCCACTGAGGGGTTCTTTGTCTGTTATTTTACATGGATGTCTGATGGCTGATGGTACCATGAGAAAATACATAATCCCAAAGCCTTCACTGGTGACTATCCAGAGCTGAGACTTGAAAAATTAATGAAAGATAGTATGATAACCTGATAATAATGTTCATGTTATGATTGAAAATGTTAAATGGCAGCTATTAAGATGTATATCATTTTGTTAATATATTTAATTTGTTTTAAGTAAATTAAAATAAATCAAATCAAATCAAAACTTTAGAATGTATATTTATAATATAACATTTAACAATGTACTGTAATTAGTTTATTAGTGTTTTGAAAAATTTATTGAAATTTATACAAGACTTAAGTCTTACATTTATAAAAAATGTATTATAAATATTGTGCATCCCATGGAAAACATATATAGGTATCACAACAATATAATGTATATTTATAATTACATTAAACAATGTTAAAATGATAAAAGTCTTATATTCATATAACAAATAAATATTATTCATGACATGGAAAATGTAAGTTGGATCCCTCCAGAAACAAATTAAGAATAAAAAAAAAAATCTACTATTGCATTTTATATTTTTGTAAAAAAAAAAAAAAGAAAGTAGCTATGGATACATTTAAATGTCTATCAATGGAGAAAATGCCAGATGCTATAGTTATAGCATCTACCAGCAGGGGCTCACTTCCAATGCTTAACTTGCAAAACTTTCCCACTTTTCATCAAGATGATCAAAAACAAAGAATACACAAAGAACAACTAGACCAAAGCCAACAGGAGCATATCTAATGGGTAGAGAGGAAGTCTCTATCTAAGTTTACAGCCTAAAAAGTGATCAAGCTAAAAATAGACAGAATGGAATCCAGATGTGAGCAACATAAAGGGAACAGAGGTGAACTCTCTCTCTGTGTGTGTCTTTGTCCTTCATGAGCTCTCAGCTGGGCTGAATGAGAGGGCAGAGAGCTCTGGTTGAGGGAATCGAGCCACGGAACTGAAATGAGTCAAGTTGAAGGCTGCTGCTTTCTTCTGATGTTCCTCCACAGCTCCTTACAAAGCAGCTTTGCTATAAATACAGTCTTGCCCTGGTTATAGCTCATAACCGCAGCACTCCAAACACACACTCTGCTATTAAAGACCTATTTTAAGGCCTTTGAAGCTTTGACATGGATAGCAAGGAATGACTTAGAAACACAAAAAATGGACACACACACACACACACACACACTAATTAGGATGAGAAAAGCACATACAGGCATATACAGGCTATAAAAATACACCCACATTTGCTAGGACAAAGACGAGAGGGAGCCACCGTCTGAGGCTGACACATAACAGCACAGTTAAAAGAGAAGAAAGGGAAAAAAACACATTAAGAAAGACGCAGGTGGCGTGTTTACGCTGACACATGAACACAAACGGTGCGCTTAAGAGCGTGAGAGCGTAGGCGGGTGGGGGTATGAGGGGAAGTGCTATAATTGCAGTAGATTAGATGAAGGAGTGGTGGGGCTGCCGCTGCTTTGGGAATGGGAAGAGAGGAGAACATGGCTCCGCAACAGGAAACGGTCAGAACGCATTACCGCAACAATAGGCCGAAAGACGCGCAAATGCCACTAAGTGCACAGAGCGAGAGAAAGAACGTTGACAGAAATGGAAAGAGTTGTGGTGTGGAGAAAAATCACACTCTTTCTCCTGGTTAGCAATGAAATGCTTACCACATGGAGACTTCTACTTAAAGGTGCTGTGGAATACCACACATAAATTGTGAGACATCCCAACTTCCTGACACATGTTACTGAAATATGTGTCATACCTGTCTCAGTGACAACGTAAACAGCAGAAAGAGCCAGGGGAGCAGCCCACGCCTTCCAGTTGATCCGAAAACTAGCCTATCAGAAATGCTCTCTGCATGTGATTCATTGTGCATGTTCATGAGTGCGAACATCTGGTTTGCTAACATGTTTAAGAGTGGACGTGGCCCACTTTGAGGATTTTTTTTTTTGTATTCTATTGTATGGTGCCATTACGCATATTTATTCCACGCCTCTGTGGAATACTTGATTCTGACTAGTCAGTTGCGACATTCCGAGTTATCCCTCAATAATAACCAGTAAAAGCAAATAACACAAGGTCATCCGGGTAAATGAAGTCGGCGCTTTAATCATGTTAGGAACATTTCTCTTTGTGGAGAGCCAGCTTATGACGCCGATAGACCTCCATTTGTTTTTCTTAAGTCACATTTAATCTGGCCAGTTCCCATAAGATCTTGTGTCACTGTGAAATCTTTACTACAGTTAACAAGTGTGTGGTCTCGCGAACTGGTCAAATCACATAGTGTGTGCATTCAGAGGGTTATAAGGCTAAAAATCAGTTGAAACTGTCTTCATGTCTGTGGTCTCCCATCGTTTTATAATCGGTAAAGATTTGAAAATCGTATAGTGTGTCTCAGGCCTTAGCAAAATGGTCGAAGCTTGCAAAATAGCTATAATAAATTACTCACAGAACTTCACAGAAGTCCTTTTTTTATTCTGACTTTAATATTCTCTATAAAATCTTATGCCACCATAGATCATGACATACTCATAGATCAATTACAAAATTATACAGTTATCCAAGGGCAGGCTTTAAGATGGTTAAGCTCCTACATGTCCGATCGCTACAACTTTGTTTATTTAAATGGGGAGTCATCTAATTTATCACCAGTAAAATATGGAATGCCACAAGGTTCTGTCCTAGGTCCTCTGCTATTTTCAATATACATGTTGCCCCTTGGAAATATTATTAGAAAATGTGGGATTAGTTTCCACTATTATGCTGATGATACTTAACTATATATTTCATAGAGACCAGATGAAACTTTTAAATTATCTAAGGTAACAGAGTGTGTAAAAATGTAAATGATTGGATGACAAATAATTTTCGCAGACTTATAAGTGCATTACTGCCACCTATCTCTCAATTGGCCACTGACACTCCTAATTGAGGACCAGTTGAGAGGTAGGTAGGACTTTCACTTCGAAGTCTGCGATCTGTTATAAAGCAAGAAGAAAAAGAAAATGCCTAATTGTTTTATTGTATGTTTTAGCCATGATTTCCATTCACCTCCATTATAAGAATGACAGACTGCAACAGTTTGTGTTAAAAATCTTTGTTTCTGTGTTCTACTGAAGAAACTAAGTCACCTACATCTTGGATGCCCAGGGGGTAAGCAGATAAACAGAAAATTTTCATTTTTGGGTGAACTTTCCCTTTATAAATTAGAAATATTGTATTGGCAACTAACTGAAATAAACAAGTTTCCTTAAAGTTGATTACCAAAGCGAAAACTGAAATAAAAGCAAATAAAAACAGACAAAAACTAATAAAATATGATAAAAGCACATATATTTATTAGAAATAAAATAAAAACTTAAATATAAAAATAAAAGCTAATTCTAAATATTAATATGCTATAATATTTATGAAAGTATATAAATAATACTAAAATAACACTAGCACCAGCAAATGACCAGCTCGGACTAACTAATGACTACTTTAGACCAGCCAGAAACCAGTTACTATTCCAAAACACAGCTACCAAAGAAAGTTTTGGAAGAGATCTCAATAAAATCTCAAATTATGCTCAGATTTGCCAAGATACCAAAGTCTGCAATCAATTTCATAAGATCTCAAACATTAAATCAACATAAGACTTTCATGGTTATTTTACATTCATGTGATGATTTCAAATGAAACAACAACAAAAAAGTAGCACAGAATGTACTGCCATGAATTAAGCAGATTATAAATTAAAAAGGAAAGTAATTTCAAAAGTGGAGTTAGATTATAAAAAACTATTTTTGCTCTGGAATGATGTTCACTAAAACAAATGCGTGCAATAAGACCAAGAACATGAGTTAGGAAAGTCAATACGGTCAATTTCGATTTCACGTTGACTTTAAGTCTCCTGAGCTATGAAACAGCAACATCAGAGCAAAGAAATTGTCCTCGGGGCCCAACAGGAGTGAATGCAGGAATGGTAGAGAGAGCGAAAAGGTGTGGGCACTGAGAAAATGACAGAAACAGTATGGGAGTAAAGAGCAAGGTGGAAATGTGGTGGGGGGGGATGCAAGATTGAAAGAAAATGAAAGAGAGAGCGGAAGAGACAGGATGACAGTAAAAGGGAGAGACGTGTGAAAGGTTGTTGAAAATAGGCCGCCGTTTGACAGACCAGAGGGGAGACTGCAGTCGAGAATTGAGCTCACAGCTTGTACCGAGTTTGACCTTTTCATGAAAGTGGCAAGCACACAAAAAAATAGAAAGTCTTTCTTTTTTCTGTCCCCTTTAACAAACAGCCTCCTTCTGGAGCGAACATGTCCACAAAGAGTACGGGGGACAGATTTATTGAATGAAAAAAGAAACACGCTTTTACAGACAATGAGACGTACAAGTGCTGGAGAGGGTCGTCTGTTAGAGAGGATAAATCACAGACGTGTGTGTGTGGGGAGGAGTTCGGCACAGATAGACAGATAGGACTGGCTTCAGTCCACTTAAATAAACATGCACACATACAGTACACACACAGTGGGCCTGTCCTTTTCAGTGGAGGCCGTCATTATAGTAATTGGAGGGTAGAGAGATGTGCTAGGCAGGCAGTTCCTCTTCTCTCTCTGTAGCTTTGCACTCCTCAGAGCACTGGACTTAGTATAAATGCACAATCCCTCTAAGTCAGCTGGTGTTTCATTTGGCCTTCGGTCAAATTCGTCTTTAATTTCCTCTGTATTTCAGTTTTAGTTGTAGTAATTGTATATGTTAAGTTAAACTTATTTCTAATTAAAGTGCCATTTTCGAATTGATCTGATTATTTCACTTATTTGCCACAGCAACATTTATAATTTCATTTTGAGTATTTTAAGTTAAGTTTATCATCTACCATTCATTTCACTTCAGCTTTATTTCATTTACTGAAAGTGATTAAGAATAGTTCGAGTCTGTGCATTCATACTATTCATCAAGTCAGCAGAGTTTTCTTGGGTCTCTAATTTTCTGTTTGACCTGCTATCGCTCTCTCTCTCTTTGACCACGCTGTGCACTGGCCACTCTGCTGTGGAAAGTTACGGATGGGGTGTGGAAAGGGGCGGGGTGTATGACTCCCCTTTGAACTCTCAGAGCTTTATTTCAGGGCCAAGACAACAGTATAACGTCTGTCACAATAAGTCACAGCGCTTTGATAATGAACATAGGAGGAGAGATGGGAATGAAAAGACATTTCGTTGCAAGAAAGGCGTGTTTACTTGTGAATCCCCAGCGTCTTTAAGATGGAGATAATTGTGGAGGAGGGGTCTTTAGAGGCTGTGGGTGTGGAAAGTAGTGGGTAAATATTATCTCTGCTGTGATCCAGCTCTCCACCTCCAATCACACGCACACACGCACACTACTGGATCTCTAAATCCCTCAGACTGCTAGTCTAAGCACTCTGCACGCTCACACACATAAACATTAATGTGCACTCCGATGCTTTGCCTGTTTTTCAGTCTTTCACCCTCCCTGAAAAGCGCATGTGTGCAGCTCAGGCATACTGTTTTTGTGGTTTAGGCCCAAACGTAGTCACACATGACCTGAAACAGTAGTTAAACCCTGCTGATACATTGTGTACTTTTCTGTTCTTTCTGGACTTTCTTTGACGTCTCTCTCTCTCTCTCTTGCCGGAGCTCAACTGAAGCATTTCCTGTCCATTTAAGGCTGTGTTCCCAGCTGCTACGCTTTCTACTGAAAAGGAGATGCTATCAGTTTATGTGTGTACATATAAAATCATGCATACTGCTTGATGTTATCTGTAGTTGTTTATTTGATTATCAAGAGTGATTTGGATTAAAAAAGGAAAAGGCTTAAGAGCAAATTTACTTAACAGTGGTGCCACTTTTGCATGCAGCTTATCATTAACCACCAGAATCTAGTCAAATTGAGTTTGGGACATTTCCTCACAGTCATATGGATTATGAAGATTTGGATTATGGCAAACAAATCAAATTGATTCCTTTTGTAATTATTAGGGGTGTAATGGTACGCATAATTATGTTATGTTTTTTGGGTTTATTCTATTTTATGGTTCTATTGTGCCTAACAGCACGTCGGAGAAAACGTCTTTTGTGTCCCACGGCAAACAAAGTAAATATTACATGATAAGTAATGTTTAAATGATTGCAGAGATGTTATTCATTTTAAGGGTTTAAAGTGTAGTCTTTTCAACATTATGTATTCTCACAGAACAGAACGAAATCTTATCATTTCAAATTATTTAAATTATTAAACTTCATTTAATAGTGCAATTAAAAACAAAATGCCATTAATATGAAAAATGAATACAATATTTACACATTTATCTGAAGCAACTTAAAGTGCATTCAGGCTATAATTTTTTTGGACCCATATGTGTGTTCCCTGGGAATCGAACCCACAACCTTTTACACTGCTAACACAATGCGCTACCATTGAGCCACAGGAACACCGTTCCAACCGTTATAATAAAATGTTAATGCCGCGATTTCAATATTCATAAGGATTCATTTGTAAGTCTGTAAAGTTGTTCATACATATATAATTTACCTTTTAGGTGTCGTCAAACATCAGTATTGTACGTTTAGGTGCTGTAAATATGTCAGTATTGTATGTTTCAGTGTCTGTGCAAATGTAATTAAAATGTACATTTTGTAGAACCACATTTTACGTAAAAAACATTTGAATTCTCATGAGATCACGCTGACATTCTCTAATGAGCTTTACAGAAGTAATTCATCAAATGATGGAGAAGAGTGTTATAACAGGGCACACATCCAGACATGTGGTGTAGACTAGTGCACTTTCTGCATTTTAAAGAGCCGATTCAGATGTCTGGCCTACAGTAGCAGTGTTTTACAGTCTCAGCATAGTATGCCAGATCGCAGCACACTGCTGCATTCTTAAAAACCTTTAATTCTGAACTGGCCTGCAACTGGCGTGCAAATTGCGATCAATGTTAATTTTGAGAATGTGTTTGCATCATTAACCAGACTTTACTGCTAAAACGAATGCAGATACACAACAAGAATCAGTCTCTTAGATAGTATTTTTGTCTCATAATGGTGCAAAAACATCTTCAAATGCTAACAAGATTTACTTGAGAAACAACATAGTGACAATAAGATTTCAGAGCATCTTAAGTCCAAAAGTTTTCATACCCTACTGTCAAAATAGTTTTTCTATAAACCTCACTTAATGTTGTTAGACGTATGCTAAAAAAAAATAATAATAATACAAATAATAAATTCCAGTGAGGAAAGGAAAGTACACATAATTCAAATGATATTATCTGAAAACAAGTCTTAGAATATTAAGCAATCATGCATCTCAAGGAAATGCATTCTTTTGAGGATGCTCAGATTTTTTTTTTTTTTGTAAAAAGACATCAATACCGATGAAGAGTAAAAAGACTATTGCACAATCTGTTCTAAGTAAATTCCCCATTGGATAAAGCATAAGAGAAAAAAGAGAGTAAAAGATAAAGAGGGGCGGCATAGAAAACAGTATGAGAAAGGAAGTGAGTGCAAATGAATAGGGCGGTAAGCTCTTTACCATGAAGACCTATAAAACCATGCAGTAATGTGATATCTCGATGAATTCAAAGCAGAAATCACACCTCTTATCTCAAATCTGCATGGAGAATGAAGGGAGGGGTCGACCAAAAAAAAGAAGAAAGAGACTGACGAACAAAAAAAGGAGGGGTCCCATAAAAACATTGTGAGAAAAAGGGTACAGGACAGTGGGCTCATTTGCTGCGCAGTCACTGTTGGGACTTCCGCTCACAGTTTCGTTTGGTCATTAGATACTCACCATTATATTTAACTGTCTTGCGTGGGACGGGGTTCCAACTGACGCAAATCCCCTTTTCAAAGCTGATCACGAACATCACAAGAAGAACTTTCGCACAGCCCATTTCTCCTGCTCCCACTCCTTTTATTCCGCTCCACGGAATGCCGATCCTGATTGGACGAGAAACGAGGGTTCTGACTGAACGATGAGGTGTGGAGGCTTAAGATGCACACAACGGCTCCTGTCAGGGGAGATAAAGAAAACAAAAACATAAACATACTTGATTACGAGATGCACACAATCCTCCCTAGAGCATTCCTGTCCCTATCCCCGGTAGAGCTGGAACTGTTTATGAACACAGTCAGGACAATTTAATGACAGTTTTGACACTCTTTCAGAAGGTACACCGATAAATGCATCTTGGCAGACCACCAGCCAAATTGTGGATGCTTGTCAGAGAATGACAGCATCAACACAACTCAGCATCGTTCATGAAGAACACGTCGCATGCCGAAGAAGGCCTGTTTTTGACAGCCGCGGACAAATGAGAGATGCGTTTGTAATTATAATTGGAGTCTGCGTTCTCTTGAATGCATTATGATGAAGCCTGAAGCAAGGTTTCAAGGGAAAGAGTGGGGGGGGGGGAAGGCCTGAGCGGTCCAGTCTGTTCAGCAATTGCAGTTTTCACACGTTTGCTCTAATCATCAACTCACACCTGTTTCTCTCTATTAAAAAGGGAAATTAGGGCCTTGATAATATTTGCTGATTTGAGAGCAAACCCATTGACTTTTAAATGTGCGTCAAATGTCAAATACTGTTTAGCGGTTCAGATAACAATGTAAAGCCCTCTTTCTGCGTGCACTGTGTTTTATCATTCAGTCTGAAAAGGTTGTGTGAATTCAAACATTCGCAATGATAAGCGGAGTGTGGAGGGGCGGCCTCTTACCATCATTGGATTGAGACGTGGACCTGTGCGGGAGCAATCTCACCACCATTGATTTCTGTTTTTCTTTTTTTCATTAGCATGAAAAAGAGAGAGCCAGAGAGGGAGAGTGTCAGATAAGAGAAGTCAGAGATGGTGGCGATTCTCTCCAAATGAGTTGTCCGTAATATAGGGGTTGCAATATAGCAGTTCGATGACTCACATCTCCACTTGCACGGCAGTTTTTTATTGGATCGATGCGCCGCTGCTTATATCTATGGTGTGGGGAAGGACTGGTAGGTGTCAGACTGTTGTGACAACTTTTAAAAACAGGTGATTGTGTTCCCCGCACTTTTCTTTGCACTACCTATTATCCTATTATTCATTTTTATTATAGAAATAAAAAAGCATTATAAAAAGTATATATAAAAGTATGAAAAATTATAGTACTAAAATATTACATAATAAAAAAACATTATTTTCTATATACATATTATATACTTTATGGATCAAGTATAAAGACTTCAAAATTTCTGAACAAATTCAAATGATATCAGAAATACACAAAAAAACCTAACAAATTTTTTTTTGTATATATATATATATATATATATATATATATATATATATATATATATATTAATAATCAAAAAAATGTTTTATTATTAAATAATATTAAGTATTTTTCTTATACATGAAATAGAGACACACACACACACACACACACACACTGCCCTGTGTTGCTGCTCACTAACAGATAGCTGACTGTTACACTAAGAGGCTTCATATGATCATGTTTGACCTGCAGAGGGATTATGGGTAGAGCTCCACCGGCAGCAGAGCAGATGTCAATAACCATGTGCTAAACCTCCGGAAAACTACAATTTCAACCACCAAGAACAGAGAGTAAATCTCACTTGTCAAGTGCGAAGGAACACTGCTGTTGGCAGACCATTAAAGAAATGTAAAAAGCTATATTACTCCACATAAATAAGGCTATATTTTCTACATTTTTAATATTACACAATAAATAATGCCTAAAAGATCAATTTTTTTAAAATATTATACAGCAAGTACAAGAAACGTCAATATACAGAATATATAATGCAACAGGTTAACACAAACACCAACCAAAACAGATCAATAAAAAAGTAAGACATAATGTCCTTCATCCAAAGGACGTGAACTATATATGTGAAGATGGATGTTCACTCAAGGAGCATGTTTTGAAATGAACTCCTCCCTAAAGAAAACAAACTGTACTTCTTCCGCCGTTTTCATGCCATCCGGAAAAAGGCCAAAGGTTGAGCGATGACCGGGTTTGTGAGTCTAAAGCGTTTCCCATCCCGTTCCAATCTCTTGTCTTCCTGTCAATAATAAGCTCTTCTCCAGAACTAACAGCCAATCCCCATGTTCATCATCCAAACTAAAATAAGACCCTTTGAACTCTGATCTCCTGATCCCCAAGAAACCGCAGATGTCAAGACAACAGCACAGCCGTGAGATGAAGGTGGGCTGTGAACATACGGATGCACAAGAGGAAACAACTCCACCCTTCAACATGAACACATTTTCCCAGTGTCACACTCGAGAGCTTTCCTCCTTCCTTCCATCCCTCGTTCCCCCACCATCTCTCCTTTAATGAAAGTCAAACAAAGGCCTTTGCATGTCAGGGGCCGGTAATTTCCCAACATCCTATTCCTGTCACTATCTCTACACCGACAATCCCAGAAACTGACCACTCAACACCAGCTGCTCAACACTATCAAAAAAACAAACAAAAAATAAAACACCCAGACAGTCTCAGTAAAAGTACACAGCATAAATAGAATGAGCTGAATAAAAGCGGAAATCTGCCTTGCATATGATCTATTTATTTCGGTAGAAGATCAGATGGCACTAGTCAAAACACGGCAGCATGCTTTCATCCCCAAGAGTAACAGGCGGGGATCTTTTATAGCCACAGAAGCAGGGCAGTAGGTGGTTAGAGGAGCCACCAACCCTCTCAAGGTCTCTGTCCTGCCACTTAAATTTTGTTTATGCTTGACGCATTCGGTCTGGCATGAAGCAGCGCAGACACGTGCATCTCAACGACACAGAGAGCTGTTTACTCCATACATTTTCCGTTGTATTTTTTTCCAAAACCACAGGTGATGATGAGGAGAAAATATCAGGTGAACCAGCAGGAAGCATCAGTAAGCAGATGCAGTTTATATTTAATCTACTCAAGTAAAGATAGTTAGTCATATATAAGAGGTAGACAATAAGAACTTAAGTTTTCATTTTAGTCTAAAGATGTTTTCTTTTAGATTTAAAATGATTTTATAAAATCAAATTGTATTAAAATGGAGGGGGAAAAAAAACATTGGTGTACACTGTAGAAATTATGTTTCGAAGGTATTAATTAAGCAAGCGTTGTTGGAGTCTTTTATAGGAAAATATAATTTTAGTCTTTCTATTTCAAAATTGCATTTTTATTTAAAAAATGTACAATTTCTTTGTAATTATTTGTATTTACTAAATTTCAAAGCTTGTACACCAATCGTTTTTCAGTGTAGCGTTTACTTTGTAATGAAATTCACTTCGAAAACTGCCATGATATTTAAAAAAAAGAAAGAGAAAAAAACAGCAAGTTACACATTGAATTAAAATTGAAATGAGAAAGCCTGAAAGTATTCTCTTGTAAGACATACTCCAATAATTCTTGTTTTGTTTACAACTTAAAAAAATGAAAGAATTTTTTTATTATTATTATTTTTAAAACATTTTTCTTTTCTGTCAACCTTCAAGTCTTCATACCCCCCGCCCCCAAATCCAGAAAAATAATACATAAAAAGTGTTTTTATGGCCAACATTTAAAGTTATATTTGACAAACTTAGCATTTCTAGTTAAAATTACAGGTTCACAAATTTTATTGATTTTAATTTTAATTCCTGCCATTCAAATTTGAATTTAAAAGGCACTGAATTAAATTCTGAATTGCACACAACACTGAAACAAACACCTCTAAAAATGAACTTAATTTTCTATCCGCTTTCTGCAGGTGATAATAGCACAATGTTAATAGCGCTAGGCAAAGAGTATTGCGAATTAGGCACAATCTATAATAAGCCTAATTTACATGGAAAAGAGCCGTGTTTGCACTGAAAAGAATGACAATGACTTAATTTAAATAGCATGGCACAGCAGCTGCATTTCACCTAGTTAAACGGCACTGGGTATGTAAAATAAGACATTTTGCACTGAAATGTCTCACACAAAAGTAGTACAATGCTTTATGAACTCAGACCTCAGCCTTCCAGAGAGAGTCTCAAGACTTCACAGAGACTCTCAAGTCTGCAGTCTTGTGCTGATGAAAGTATTGAGCTGAAGATTTAATGCTGTTTGTGCTTTGTTTATGCCTTCGAGACAGCGCCTGCAGCTGGCATGCATGCATTATGTGTGTTTTTTCATAGAAGAAAGTGAGAATGTTGTTTCGGTCGGACTGCATGCTGTAAGTGTGACAGATGATGTTAGAAGTGGGAGTGTGTGAACGAGTGGGAGGCTGTCAGCTCGTGTGTGTGTTGAATGATTGAGTGCATGTGTCTGTTCTCGGACATCAACAAGCTATATGATGTTTCATTAGTGAATGAGCCTAGATGAAAGTATTAATTATCAAATGGAGTTTGATCAGCTGCAGGCGCATCCCACTTCCTGTTCCCTTCCCATCCCTTCCTGTCACCACGACCCCCCTCCCAATGGCCCTTAGCCCACAGAGCAAGAGCTTCTTGATCAAGGCTATCTTTGAATCTGGAAAAACGGTTAAACTACAGTTTGAACCACTCAATTTTCAACCCAAAGGAAAAACAAAAAGAAAGAGTATTAAGATGCCCTTCAGGATCATCTGCTCTCTTACTTTATCACACTTGTGTGTCTACAATAATCTAGCTCTCACCTTTTGTTTTCATTCATTGGTTTTACATCAAATTGTATATGTCCCACTGGTTAATTTTGGAAAAATAACTAGGTTTCCCTTTTGTTATATGAAAGCCATATCTCTGAAAGCTATAAAACTATATTTCTAAAACTACTTTTCAAATGTATTTACATCTTCATAGATAGGTTTATTTAACCCTCGTCCAAGACCAAGAAGTTCAATCTTAAAGTATATTTAAAAAAAAAATCTTAATATTTTCTGTGCGAAAATTATTAATATCTCCTTTTTTTTTTACAACATCAATTATGGCAGTAACATCATGGTTGTAGCACTATTATTTCCATAATAAAGAAAATGTAATAACTATTATTTTCACTACAGGATGCTATTAAAAAGACAAATGTAATCTGTAAATTAACATAAAAGGCATAATTCTCTCGTATGTATATACACTATGAGTCATTCAAAGAAGACAAATTAATTCAAATGAATAAGTTCGCCTAAACTAGTGTTTATTAAAAGTATACAGTGACAAAAGTGGCTATAATGGAAGAAACGCCCATGTATTATAAAACCATCTCTTTTCTCCTCTCTGTAACACCACATCTCTCTCCCTCTTTCTCTTTAAACCTCTTTCTGAATGTAGTCCATCTCTCTCTGACCTTGCTCTGTCAGTTACTCTAATGATGAGGTTTAAGCACAAACTGTTGAGTGAGTGTGTGTTTGGGGCGTATGTGAGGGAGAGAGAAATTGGCAACACTCACGTGTTTCCATGCCTTCCCTGCTCTGTCCCATGCCCTCAGGAGCAGAGGACACTGGGCCTAGCCTCTCTGACCTGCGGTTAATGCTGCATGTGTTCCCAATTCAATCAGCTTAATTAATGACAACTGTGACAACTTCATTACCCCGCTGCTTTTGTGTGTGTGTGTTGGTGTGTGCACATCCATAGGTAGATTCCCCACCTCACACTATTGCCGCGTTCAGCAGAACAACAGCAATTAGCAGACAATGCAACGGTAACCACATTGTGTGCATACAGTCCCACAGGGGCCGTTAGGAGAGAGACATGCCTGCTGCGTTTCTGTTAAAGACACCGGTGATCAGCGCAGGAAATAGCTATGCGATAGGATTGGCTTTAACATTATGCAATAACGATTACGGTTATGTTCTACTTTTAGGATTTCAGCAATGACTGCTGGAGCGCATAATCATTTCAGCAGAGAACTGTAGCATGTTTGGAGAGCTGGCTTGGAGCCTTGAAGGAAAATTCTGTATGTTGTGTACAATATCTTACAAGGACACGCTTGCATTAGTTCCCCTTATATTTTGCAGGGATATAACATTTCTATACATATTCAAATACGCACAAATCCTATGCCACCACATTCATCGCAACATGTCTTGCAAAACATGACACAATGCAACTGGTGGGCATGGAGAGAAACATCATACTAATTTAATAAGGCATTTGGCCAATATTTACCTTTTTTAATGGGATCGATCTCTCTCTCTCTGTCTCTGTGTGTGTGTATGTGTGTGCGTGTAAATCCTCTTGATCCATTGCTAAAGCTGTGTTTTACTCAGGTTGAGCACTTTTGTATGCTAATAGGCTGGAAGTGCGAGACGCCCACTGTTCTCCCTCAGGGGTTAATTGTCAAGCAGGCCATACTTTTTCCCTCCATCGTTCTCCCTCCACCCTGCAGTTCCTGACTGCCGGAGCTACTGGGGCAAGAGGTTGAGAGGCTATTTGTGTCCTCTCTCATTGACGTCTACGTCTTTCAGCTTAAATAAGTGAAAGCCAAGAGAGAAGGGGTGGAGAAGAGGCCACGATGCACCTCTGCAACCCCCTAGTCTTTCCTGTTAGCGGAGTTAATGGGAAGTCATGCAGTGCTGCTCTGCATTTGTCTGTACGATGCAAAACTGACACCTTCATTCCACACGACACCCATCCCACTGTTCAATAGGGAGAGAGAGAGCTAGAAACAGAGAAAGAGGAAGAGCGTTTTAGCAGACGATAACATGAGAGATCAATGGGAGATCTGGTGGGATGTAAACAGGAAGGATCTCAGTGACGGAAGGAGGACAGATCGGGTTTAATCAACATCCAGTGCACGTCTGTAGGAACGCTGGATTGTATTTATGCTGATTCGCAAGTATCTGATGTACTCGCATGTCATGTTGGGACGAATTTGGTTTTTTTGTATCGCTGGTGTTGTTTTTCTTTTATTTTGCTGAGAAGGCAATGCGGCGTCTATTCCGAAACGCACTAATCCATCTGTCTCTGCACTTGTCTCTGGATATCTGTAGCATTTGTGGCTTCGAAATGCATGTCTTTACTGTCATGATATGCAGTTTAGTTTCTTTTCAAATCCCTCGCCAGCCCAGACTTCCCTCTTCATCCTACTGTTTCCTTTCTTCTCTCTTCCCCACATCCTGGTTTTATCATCTTCCTTCCCCCGGTCTCCTCCTTCCTAGCATGCGAGCGGGGGATTTAGAAGGCATAAAGCTATTTATGATCATCAACCAATGGCCACATTCAATCCATTCACTTCCTGTACGCAAATGAGAGCTTGCGAGATAAGGTGAGATAAGCAGAACCAGAGCGACTGAAGGAGGGGATCGCTGTGGGTTATTTTTACTCTTTCTGTTGATTGAGTGCAAGCCCCTCTTTTGTGTGTGAGTTCGGAAGACGGCGGGAATACAAACGACTCGCCTTGTTTTCGCGACACTGTTATCTCAGGCAATTTGCGAAAGTCTGAGGTCTTCAATTTAACCGAATGCTTATTCTATCGCAACGATTGCCTCACACAACAATAATTTGTCTCTGATTTCTCCGGCACACCCCACTACCCCAATCTCTCCCAAATCATCCCTCCATCTCTCGTGCGCCATTTCTATCTCTCTGTTTTGTTCCTCGCCTCACGGACCTATTTGTTTCACCGCCATGCTGCGGTCAGAGGAGAGAAAGCTATCTAAGGGAATAAATCACTTCTTCTCTTTGACTAGTTTCTCAAATACCTGTAATTTTCATCTCATTTGCGACCCCCTCCCGGTTCTGTTCTGAAATGCTTATTCATATCTTTCTTCTCAGATCTTCTTTTACTCGAGAAGAATCTAAGACTAGATTTCTAGCTATAAAAAGTCATTTTTCATGATTCCCATTTCAGAAAACTACCTAATGCATACAAGTTTGATCAAGTTCATCTGTTGGGGTTTTATGGCATTTTACAAAGGGTCTTTTAAAAACATAATTACAAAATTACGCCGATTATATTTAAAAAACTTGGAAGCAAGATTACCACTGGAAATAAAAGCTCTCTTAAATATGAGTGAACTGCTTTGCTGTTTACTTCTTCCATTTAAAACAGCATGCTACTATAAGAGAAAAGAAAAAACCTCAAAAGTGACTGATTTGGAACACGCTTCATAGGCAGCAACTCAACAGACGCGAAGTGAACAGAAGACAATAGATTGCAATGGAGTATGATGAAAGCAAGTTGCTAAGCTAACATGGTAGTCTAAAAAGCACAGCACACACAAATACTAGATGCTGTTTATCAAAATTTAAGAGATAGTTCAATAAAAAAAATTGATTTACTCACCCTCACATTGTCCCAAACCAGTATGACTGCTGGTATCTAAATGGTTTTGGTCACCACTGACTTCCATTGTATGAAAAAAAATATATATAATAATTATATATATATATATATATATATATATATATATATATATATATATATATATATATATATATATATATATACCTTATACCCTACATATGTATGTTGTTGCTACAAATATGTTTGTTGTTTTGAAGATATTGTTGGTTGTCTTTGAACTCTTAGCTATTTGTTTCTGCTTTTAAAACCGCACAAAAGGGGAAATGAGGGAATATTCTGGAATGTTTATGTTTCTTAATGCTACAACTGTTTTTACCTGTTAATAAATTGCCTATAAATAAAGTATTAAACAATTATACTATTAATATATTAGTCCATTACGTTGGCCCTTCACCAAAACAACCTTGTGGTCAACATTGAACGCAAGTGACTAGTCTAGCATTCCAGCTGCTCTAACAGTAGGCCGTGCCGCAAGCAGCAGCAAGATGAAGGGTTTGATTCCCTGGGAATGCATGAGCCACTGAAGAATGATTACCTTAAATGCACTGCAAATCACTTTGGATAAAAGTGCCTGCCAAATGCATAAAATACTAGACACATCACAATCTAAATTACTGGTTTTATAATCAACAACGTTTTCCAAAGTGCTTATGTTTGAAAGTTTGCAGAATATACTTTTCAGATGTTTTACAGTAAATGGGGCCATGCTGTATAAAAGGTACAGCAAAATCTGTACCGGTTAACATAGTCCTAGCATCACGTTGTAGTGTATATATAATCATACCCTCCATCCCTAGCCTCTCGCGATCACTACCCTGCTGTGATCTGCAGTCTACTGGCCTCAAAATATACAGCCATCTTTTCTCTGGCTCTTCCTTATCTAGTGTCTTTTTTTTCTGTTTCTCACTGAAAGTACCAGAGGACCCTTTTTTCACTCAAGCTCCTATGGGATTTTAAGATACACACACAGACAAGTGACTGAAGGTCACGCTTTTTCGGGGGGTGAGGGGTGGGCGCTTTCAATCAGGTTAATGTCCTTCTCTAGAGTGTGATCTCTCTCTCTCTCTATCTGAGATTGAAACACAGCCACATGAAAGGGGACGAAGAGATGAAGCCAGAGAGTCTGAAATACTCTCTGATGGAAAAGACAGTCAGCTGTCACACAGATGCATATAATACATAAAAGAATCCATACTGTAATGAGAATACAGTGCAAAAAGATGAGACATCTTAGAGACAGAGTAACGAATAAAACAGGAGGGGACTTTTAAACAGATTAGGTTTCTGAAGAGTTCACCCTTTCCCCCTGTGATTGATTAAAAGATATAGTTACACATGCTATAATAAAGCAGTCACGTTGAATTACTAAGAAAGAAAAGGACGCTGTCTATTTGAGGACGTTAAAAGTTGTGCACAGACGCACATAAAATTAAGTTCTACGAATATTTCATATCAGATTACTTTAATCGAATGATCTGCAAACTCAATTTGGGACATAATTAGAAGCACAACCCATCTGGGAGAGCTATTGTGTTTGTGTTTCTGCAGAAGCATGGCTGTTAAAACGTTTAACCCCTAAAGGAGAGTCCCTCAGCTTAGAGTTGAACCTTCTGCACCAGTCAAAAATTTTACATTTTCCCAATGGCTTTACGATCTGTTTGGAAAAATCTAGGACACATCAGGAACAAATGCACACAGGCAAAAGAAATGTCAAACGAATGGTGGTTAACTGTATGGAAAATACATATATACACGTACGCGCAAACACTGGTGTAAAAAAAATTCTGCTGGCACAATTTGCTACTGTGCTCGGTGTTGATTTTCCAAAATAAACAGGCCATCAAAAAACTTTATTTCCATTGCTTCCTCACCTTATTCTGTGCTGAAAGAGCTTCAACACAGACGCTCAAGATATAAACACTCCGAACGGATCCTGTAGTGGGATTCAGTGTTTTTCTGGAGGAGAATTTGGGATTTGAAAAACACCTGTGCACTAAAACTTGAACAAATTCGTTTTAAGCTTCTCAGAACGCACACAATCATTTAGACTAGCAATCTAAAAATGCTATCTTAACATTAGCTTGATACAAAGTTAAAGTATTAAAAACTAACCTTAACTTACTGAATCTAATATATCTATTGCATTAAAAGTTGGATTTCTGTGTCTTAAGCTTCTCAAAAACCAAAACATTTACATACTGAAGCTAAATGCTAGCTTGATACAAAGTTAATTATAACTACTAAAACGAACCTTAACTTACTGAACCTAATCAAACTATTGCACCAAAGCTTCTCAGAACACACAAACATCTAAATGCTAGCTGGATACAAAGTTTCCTGTAACTGCTAAAAATTTATTATATATTTATGTACCAGTTTTTCCCTTGATAAAAATACTTTTTTGATTAAATTCAGCTAACTTCTCAAAACAATTTTCATCTAATTTGCCTCCAAACTTTCTGTGTCACTCAGAAAACCCCCTTAACACCCTCATGAATTAGACATGTGTAGCCCAGGACGCTGTTTAAAACCTCTCGTTTAATAGCAAATCGACCATGGGCCACTGTAAATGAGTTTCTGAAACAGTCCTGTTGTAAAAGCCTCGGCCATGAATAAATTCAAACCAATCTGACCACCTTCTCACCTATGGCGAAATGCACAGAGAGCAGTCAGAGCTAAATTAAAACATCCCTTTATTAAACTCTGAACTCAAGCGTGACAGCGGCATAATACAGATGATTCATTAGCTGACATTGCTAACGCTAATCACAGCCGTGCAGAGCGGAGGGGAGACACTGCTGAGTCATAAGCTCTCCAATGCTTATCTTAGGCTGCTTTTGCGGTTTTGGCTTGGGTTTGGTGAAGACACTGGTGCTAGCAGTGCTAATTGCGAAATATCTTACTGCATTCATTTTGTATTGGACGTCATTCGTGCAACTGTGGTTTTGGCTTCTCTGGAACACTGATCTAAGTGAGTAAGTCTTGTTTTGTGTCTCAATTTGCATATTACCCACGCTAATTAGCATGTCCTAAATTGCAGCTTGGTAAAAATAGTATTCCAAAAGTGTCTGAACGGTGTACTTTTTCGTCAACGAATACTTCTCATAATCCTTTGCAGAACAAAAGAAGGAATCTCACAAATGAAGTGCATGTTTTTAAGTTGTCTGGTTAAACATTAAAAAATCTAAAATGTTACCTTGAATCAGTCAAATGATCAGAAAAAAATATATATATATTTTTGCCCTATCAACCAGTAATTGAGCGAAACTACCTTAGGTTCTAAACAGCATCTAGATATTAGCATGCTTGTAAACTAGTATTGATGAAAGTGTTGTACTGTGTTCTTCGTTTCTACCAGTGTCCATTTGCAAGGTCATTCGTTAGGCCATTAAAGTCTGTCCACACATAAGAGGAGCAGTGTGGGTCATTGACGCAGAAGTGCCAGTCATATATGCGTATGTGTGCCCTCTTTGTTGAGTGACTGCACTTTTGCATTGACCTTTGACCCCCAGAAGCCAATTATTCATGGGGTCATGATGGCCAACCTTCGCTTTAAATTAGCCTGCTGTCACACTGACCCTCACCCTCCATCCACCAAAAATAGAAAGAAAGGAAGAAAAAGAAGGAAAGAAGCAGTAGTTGTGACAAATATGAATATTTAGTCGCACAGTCACACAGCTCGAGCAGTATTCATTAGAGTGGGCTTTGGCTGTTGTGTGTTTGAGCCGATAAAAGCTTGTCTGAGAAAATGCCGTGGGTTGCTTTTGTTATTTCTTTAACTATGACAATGTGCAGGGAAAGAACCATGTAATACCCTCCACCTGCTGCTGGGCCTGGCAAGAAATTAGCAACCCACCAACAAGGCCAGCACGGAGACGCTCAAACACACACACACACACACACACACACACACACACAAACACAAACACGCTCTATGACTAGACAGTGTGTGGGAGGACGGCCTTTCTGAGACGGTTGAGAAACAGTCTAGAGAATCTTCTGTGCTAAAATAGTTTCACACATGCAGCACCTTTTAAGAGCTCCATGACCTTGGAAGAACTTGTGCATCTTTTCTATCCAGAGATGTTGAAATGTCTAATAGGTTCACTGAAGCACATAGTGTTTGGTGCAAGTGTGCTTTATTCAAGCTTTAAACATCAAGTGTGTGGTGTATCCCATGGGGAAAATAAATAAATGTATAACAAAAAAACAAACAAAATTAATAACATATATTTGGACATATTTTGAAATAAATCTAAAACTGATTCAAAGAATTTACAAATTTTGTAGGTATGTAACAGTTGAAAATTGAAACAAATATGAGACGAATCAGATATTAAATGAATCGTAATACAGTTGTGTGTAGGAGTTCATATGAAGGTCATATTTGCATCTTTAGAAAAAAAATTATATTTTCTTTTTATCTTGACTGCTTTGTTTACAGTCGTAACCAAGGAAACACTGCATCACTGCTGCTCCATAAGCACCCCCTGCTGTCAGAGAGACTGAAAATTGTGTCTCATTCAGCCCATCTGATGTTTTTGTCATGTTCAAATGTTTTATGTAGCATCATTTCACAAAATTAAAGTCAAACCATTCTTTTTTTGCTTGAAATTTCAAAATTATACAGTATAATTTTGTTCAAAAACTGCTCATGCAGCATGCAAGCAGAATCTTTCTTTGGATCATGATTAAAATCAAAAAGTTTTAGTCAGTGTATACGCAGAGACGTCTTTTATTTGTGTTTTTTATTTATTTGATCTGGGGTTTGTTTTAAAATTTCATATTTCAATTTCACAAAGAAATGTTCAGCATTTTGTCTAAGCGATAATAAAACGACTTCATTTATAATTTGTCTCAAATCTCATTTTGTAAAAAAAAAAAAACAATTGTGAGAAAATCAAAATAGTGAAATCCGTATCGTGAATCAAATCGAATCGTGAGTTGAGTGAACTTTTACATCCCTAAAAAATATATAAAAAATATATTTTAGGGAGTGTTTTAATAAAACTGTATACACCAATATGTGTTTAGTGTCTTTATAATTCATGCTGATACTTCATAAAGTATGTGAGAGGATCTGTGTGGGTAGAGAGATTTTAGGTGCCTTTGCTTCGTGTGTGTGTGTGTGTGTGTGCTGTGTTTATATAAGTGGGAGGTTCACAAAGTAATGCTCTGGCTTCATTTCAAGCCTTTTCACAACAAACCCCAGGGCTGTGTCAGATTTATCTGAAGATTTTCTCATAAAAAAGTACAAACCAAACAAATCCCATGTTAGGAGACGCCCACTGATATAAACTGCCGCTCTCAAGACCTGGATTCAAACCTGCCCCCACCAAACAAACCTTCTTGCTTTTTTTGGTCTATGGGTATATAATTAAGTGTTCCTGTACATCTGGTTCTGCTGAGGGTGAAGCAAATCTCGTAATATCGCAATATGAAACTAGTTGTCTCATTAGTGGACATTTTATTGGGATAAACTTTGCCATTCAAAATGATCGCATTATTCTCAAAGACCTTTCTCACAATGAGCGTAATTATATTGTGTAGTATAATGCAAAGAGAGCGAAAGCGACAGATGGTGACTTTGTGTGGTGCATGAAAAACAACATTAAGTGATTTGGTTTACTTTCAATTGTTTAAAAATCAGCTGGTCTTGCTTTCCACATTAGTTCAGCTCTGCTATAAAACAATCTGCTCTCTCTTTTTTCGGTTTTCAACAGTAGAATAAATAATAACCTCTTAATGATGTTTCAGTTTTCAACACGTGTTTTTGTGAGACCTGTGGAGGCCTACAGATGTCCATGTGGAGAGGAGAGCGTGTGGGTCAGTTTTCCAAAGGTTCGATGAGACTGGAGAAGCCAGAACGTTTTAGCTGAGTTTTATTCATGAGATATGAATAATAGAAAAATGCACATATCTGTTTCAAATAAATGCATACTGACATGCTTTACTGACCGTTAAGAATACGATGGCTCATCTTTGCGCATATATAAGCACAGAGGTGAGGTAAGGTTGAGGTGAGCTCATGTGTTTACCCCCAGACTCTGTCCCAAAGGAAATAGTAGAGCTGCTACACATTATAATGAGGAAATACTATGGTATCCAGCTGATTACCGCAGTCTCCAGTGCATCCCAATACACCTTTTTTCACACTGTATAAAACATCACATCATAAAAGAAACATTATTGCCTCTAATTACGACATGATGACATCAAGCCTTTGGGATAAGCCTCACATGCTGGTTCTAATTGCAATCATTCTCACATATGGCTGCTGTTCTACAATAAATCAATGTTTCTATTTAAACATCAGGTAAATAGTTTGATGGCAGTCTGTCAGTGTAAATTAGCTAATGCATTCAGTGAATGTTAATTTAAAGTAGACCAGATGCCAGTTGCTTATCGCTAAAATAAATGAGGTACAAGCAATCTTAAGGTTAATTATGACACATCGCGATCCGAAACATTCATACAGATACACAGCTGGAATTTACAAAAAACAAACCATGCACAGTAAATCATTTATGTGCATAAAATAATTATAGGCTGACAGTGATGACAAGTGATTCTCGCAAAACGTGTCATATTTCACTGCAAAATTGAAAGAAAGAAATAAGAAATGTTAATTATACACCCTTAACAGAGTTATGCATTGTTTTGCAATGTGATATTACCTACACACAAAAACTACATAAATAATATTATATCAGGTGCAATCTTGAAAATGAACCCCATTACTGCTAGAGATTACTGTATTCAGTAAATTTCATTTTAAGTAATAGTTTTAATCATGTTATTTAAAATGAAAAAAAGAACACTGCATTATATTCTAGCATATATTTTATGATCATTTCTAATTTATTTTTTAATATATCGCACACACACACACACACAGAATATAAGAGTACAGTTGAGCTTGTGAGAGCCAGAGAGTGACAAGGAGCAGACATGAAAGAGAGACACAGAATACTACAGTAAAGAGAAAACAGAGGGAGGGTAGATGAATGATACACCAAACAAAACAGCAGAGAAAACAGAACAAGAACAGAGAAAAAGTGAGAGACAGAGTGTGAGGGGAACACAAGATATAAAAGAGATGTATTGCATTGAACTTGGAGCTGGTGGGAGGGGGGGTTGGAGGGGGTTGGAGTGTGTTGAGAACAGCTTGAGTGAAGAAAGAAGCGAAAAGCAAATGAAGTCCACAGAGGGAGAGCCGGGAAGGCAGAGGAAGTTCTCTACGGACACAGATGAGGTCATATTTATTAATAACACCCTTACTAATACTAACAGGCAGACGGGGACAATATGCACATGTAAGCATGTGTGTGTGTCTGCATTCCCCTGTGTATGTGTGTGTAGAAGTTGGTTTAGTAGGACACGTTGCCCCTGTTATAACTCAGCAGGGCTGATCTGTCAGAGAACACTGCATAGAGAACAAAATGAAGGAAAGACAGAGAGAGACAGAGAAAATAGAGGTTACACAGGGCCATGGTGGTGGTTGGGAGCTTGGATGGATTAGAGGCACATCTGTCAAAAGCTAACAGAAACAGAGAAAGAAAGAGAGAGAGAGAGAGAGAGAGAGAGAGCAACTCTTATACAGCGGTCTTACTGCCAACTGCACATTTTACTGCTGTGATTAGGGATGTCAAAAGTACTGAAATCGTACTTTGGTACCAAGTCAATATTAAAATAAAACAAGATATCTTTTTTAGTTCAGTTTCTGTTGTATGCCATACTCATTTCAAACACTCACTTGCCAGCATGCTCTGGGAAAGCACTCAAACCAAATTAAATATATATAAATAAAACATGAAATTACCTGTAGCAGATCTATACAGGTGGAGCTGGGGAAGGTGCACTAAACAAGTGAATTTTGCCAAGATATTTTCAGAGATTATAGACAAGATGTTATAGAATAATAACTGAATGTAACCCTAATTTTGACTATATATATATATAAACCCTCACAGGAAACTTTGTGCTACTTTACTTTCTCAAAAAAACTCATTCTGTATGATTTATAAGCGTTTTGAAAAATGGGGACATGGGTTATGTCCTCATAAGTCACCCTCTCCTTGTAATACTTGTGTCATACCCATGTCATTATACAGAGTTGTGTCCTGATATGTCACAAAAACAAGAGCACACACACACACACACACACACACACACACACACACACACACAAGCACACACGTATATTATTTTATTATCCCTTGAAGTACATTTTGTAATATATTTAGGCTTTTCAAGGTTTCAACAAAGTAAATTCAATTTGAGAAATATATTTCCATAATTAAAAACCCCAAAATGAAATTATAAATAAAATACGATATATACAAATGACGATGATAATATATTGCCCCTTTCAAGGGGAATTTTTTTTGTTCAATACGTAACACGAAGCTGAATAACAATATAAATCATTTAAAAATATAAGGAAATATAATTCAAATAAACTAATTGCAAATATATTAATGCAAAAATATTTTAACATCTATATTAGAAATGTATTTTGGCCATTTAATGTTGTAGAATGTTAGAACATAATGTGAAAAACATTATTATTAAATTAAATGAGTGAAATTACTTTTTTTGCCAGCAACAAACAAATCAAATACATTTCTTTTTACTTTAGTAGCTGTTTTCCAGTGTCCAGTTGTATTATTTTATAATCATTTAATTTTTAATGGACTTCAAATTACAGCTTTTACATCACAGCTCAAAAAGTTGATGAAGTGGACTCCATGAAGTCCCCAAATTTTGATACAATGACAACCAACAATAATCCAGATTTCCAGCAAATTTCAAATAAGTTCAAGTCAAGTTACTCAAAGTCATCAGAGCGACCGCTAAACCAATCTAACTTAAAGCTAAAGGCTGTGTATTACTGCCTCTATCTTTTCAAAACACTCTCAGTAGATAAAGATTGAAACTCTATCTCTCTGTTCTATAGGGCCTCTAGTCCTTCCTTCTCTTTGGTAATGCATCTCTAATAGGTAAAGAGCTGAGAAAGAGGAAGCAGAGGCCCCGTTTCTGTTTTACTCAGCAAATCCCATGCAGACGCTCTCAAACCCTCTCTGGCCTTGGTCTAAATTCATTTAGAACCACTTTCGGTCAACGGCCAGCTAATAAACTGCTGGTAAATGTTGCTAAGTTTAAAAGCCACTATTAAAATCCACAACGGACCCAGAGCCAATCAATGACTGTGAAATCTTTCAGTGCAGCTAGCTCACGTCTCACTTCTCGCGCATCTTTAAATTGATACGTTCAGGGTGTGAAGTGATTTGGTTACAGGCGAGTCGGCCCTTTCAAATGAGAATATATTTTCCGTTGAAAGGTGGAATGAAAATACAATTTCAGACGGGCATGAAGACACAAAAGAGAGAAGAGAGAGAAGGGAAAGATGGGAAGGAGAATGCCACCTGGCTGGCCTGGGGTCAGTGCCTTGTAGTAAAAAAACAACAAAGAGGTGGAGAGCACTTCAGGTCTCCTCCTGAGAGGATGCAGGCCACATGTGCAGCATCCTTGATTACACTTGTATCAAGTGAAGCCAGAAACACAAACACAAGCTCTGAGTCAAACCCGACATCCAAATGAGTCATTCTCCAAAATAATTATCTGACAACATATATGATATAAGATTTATAATGAAATAAACTGATGTATACATGTTTATGTATATTATTATTAGAAGTCAACTTCAAATTCGTCAAATGTGTCCCAAGATACCAATTTTCCTACAGTGAAAAAACGTGCAGAATCCGTTTTCACAATTACTAGTAAATGAAATAACAATCAGACGGCCATTATCACATTCAATTGATTGGAATACATTTAAAATGTTACAAAAGATTGATTAAAATATTTGAATATCATGCTACTATTTTTGTAACTGTATTTTCGATCAAATAAATGCAGGCTTGATGATCAAAAGCATCCGACCACAAACTCTTGAATGGTAATGTGTCTTTCACTCGACCAACATCTAAAGTTTAACCGATATAATGTGCATCCCTTAAAATAGTAGCATCCCTACAGAAACACCGGCAGTTACATTCCATCAATACTCCGGGACATATGATCCGATCGATCAATGCACTATATATGTGATATACAATCCAGCACTAATATGTAAACCAATCCTGAATCTCCAGGTACGGACTAATAGAATGAAGCGCTGCAGATTACCCATGACAGCCCTGAGCACAGCTTAACCCACCACAATAACCACGCACACAATAATGCTTTGTTAATGCAGGGAGGGGAACCCCACCAAAACAACAATACAAGTGCACACACAGCGTCACACGGCGATCACAACCATAACAGCCATGAGACTCACTCTGTCAGACAAACACCTACACAAACAAAAAGTGTTTTAATGGTAAGCCTGCGTTATTAATTAAATAGAAGCTCCCCTGAGGGAGAGGAGGGGGTGTGTGGATTGTGTGAATTTAATCGGCACACATTCAATAACAGCATCAGAAGGCTGGATGGGCAGACAGAGAGAGAGAAAGACAGAGAGGTAATGTCATGCTGTGTTGCCGTAGCGCACTCTTTCAGCATGTGGTATGATGCGACGCAACAAAACTCACATTATAATCAAGTGAGTGGGGGAAAACTAGATCGCATTATTATAAATGACACACTCTACACTGCAAGCAAGCAAAACAAAACTAGACTGCATCCATTATAAGTAGTGTTGTCTATACAGGTGAGGGTTGATAATTAAAAATTAAAATAAATCACTAAAATCTAAAATCAATCCCTTTAAATGTAAAAAAAATTGGCATCATCATATTATAATGTACAATAAATACACACACACACACACACACACACACACATATATATATATATATATATATATATATATATATATATATATATATGAAATATTTTCAAGTCATCGGAATGAATTCTTAATTTTGGCCCTTGTATATTTAGTATATAAATATATATACCGTATTTTTTGGACTACATCAGCCCAAAAATACGTCATGACGAGGAAAAAAACATATGTAAGTCGCACTGGACTATAGGTCGCATTTATTTAGAACCAAGAACCAAGCGAAATCATTACTGTCTACCGCCACAAGAGGTGCTCTATGTTCTCAGTGTAGACTACTGGAGCACTGAGCAGCATAGAGTGCACTCTCGTGGCTGGAGACAGTAATGTTTTCTCTTGGTTTTTTTCTCATGGTTCATGTCAAATTAATTTTGATAAATAAGTCGCACCTGACTATAAGTCACAGGACCAGCCAAACTATGAAAAAAAGTGTGACTTATAGTCCGGAAAATACGGTATATCATTTTTTTCTGCAAGTCGTAAAATTAGCTAAAGACTACATTTACGAAGTTGTAAAAATGTAATTAAATTAGCATACATTCTTAAAAATCCAATAATAGATCATAGCATTGAAAAAAAGTAGAAATACTGAACTTGTATAATATCCTAATAATAATGATTATTTAAAACTTTTTATTTGTAAATATTTATTGTGTAACCCTACTTTTGACAAAAACATGCAGAGCTTGCGTTTCCCAAAAGCATCTTAAGTCTCATTGTAGAGACCATTGTGATTCTACAACAAACAAATGCTGCATTCGATTAGTCTTTGGTGGTAGGAAATTCAGAGCCCCATGTCGGGTGTTTCCAAATGGAATGGTGGAATGGTCACGCAATTCAAATTTCTTTCTTTGGAATTCAATCCGCCTCGCTAAAATAAATTAAGATGGCTGCTCCCTATGTAAAAGGTAAGATAAAACTAAAAATACTATTCTGTAATATTCCTGTGTCATCATTGAGTCATACGCTCATTACAGCCCAAGCTTCACCTGTGAACATTGCTATAGTGTTTGTGAGTATCTGCAGTTACAAAATGTGGTTGCTGTTTTTGCTAACACTGCTAATGCTAACATGAGTGTACTCTGACTTCTCTACTGGAACATGGTCCACTTGGTTGTGAGGAAAATCGAACGCAGCATTAGAATGTGGTGCTTCTGGAAAACCCAGCCCAGGTCAAATAGTAACAACCCCAAAACTGGTTCAACTGGTTCATTTAAACCTTTAACTTAGATTTTACTTTAGATATTTAGATAGATTTTACAAGTCTGTTTGTTGACCAAATTCCTATTGAATTGATACAATGGACTAGGAGGGGTATTAAAAATGTAATATCTCTAGACGCAGTCACTCAGGATTTACATCCTGGTCAATAAGGTTCCTTAAAAGAATAAAAAAATAAATACATATACATATATATATATATATATATATATATATATATATATATATATATATATACTGTATATGCCAAGTTTACGAATGCTGGAGGCTGGATAAAAGCTGAACAACCATTGAGATGCATGGGAATGCTAACGGATAGGAATTACAGATGTTCTTGACACCGCTTGTATTGTGAAACTAAAAAATTATGATTAACAAGAGATCTTCACCACAAACACACATTCATGATGTATCAATGGCAGTGATGGAGTTTTGATGCTTTGTGTCGCACATTCACAGTATGGATGGTGTGGAATGGAGGAAAAAGAGAAAGGGCAGAAAGGGAACCATGGGAAAAGGTCTGTTTCTCCCACCCGTCTTTCTCCATTATACGTCAATCTCTTTTAAAGGGATGCTTTATTGATTTTCTTATGCGTGGAGCCACGGCTTACCAGGGGGGTTTTCTCTGTCTCTGTTTCCCTTTCTCGATCTCTCCGTCTGTTTTGCAGTGCTGCTATACAATCATAATAAAAAGAGTTTTTCTTTCTACAGCTGCCTTTTTTTTTTTTGTGAGAAGGAACTTTGCTTAATAGGCGCAAAAAAATAAGCTCCTAGAAAAACTGTTCCATGTGTGTTGGAGAGGTGAGAGAGAAAGAGAGTGAGAGCGAGAGCAAGGCAAAGGAAAAGTGAGCAGCACGTGGAAAGGGTCCATTGCAAACACACAGGAGCACTCTGCATAAGGATCCAGGAGAAAACAGACTCACTGGAGGGAAAAGAGATGGACAGAGGAGCAGAAAGAGAAGGAGTGACTTGGGAGATGGATGCTGTATTTGCTGTCTGCTGGTTGGCCGTTATCTCTGTTTCTCAGGTCCAGTGTTTATGGTGCTCCCATGCTTTGCTCCTCTATCTTCCCTTCTCTCTTTCCTCTTCTGGAAAGAAATTCTCCCTCTTCCTCAATTTCCATTTAAAGTACTTTACATACTATATTACCAAAGCATCAATATGAAAAAGAGGGAGGACAAATTAAAATAATATACAAATATACAACATCAGAAAAACTAAACCAAACTAAATAAAATAAAATAAAGAAAACAAGATTATATTACACGAATAAAGGAATAGTTCAACCCAAAATAAAAATTTGGATAATTTTTCTTTTATAAAATTTACTTTACATAATATATTGCCATAGCTTTATTATGAAAAACTAAGAGAAAATGATATCTTATATTTAAAAAAAATAATAAATATGAATTATAACAACAAAAACGTTAACATAATGACATTTTTAAATACGATTTTAGAGAAACAAAATAAAATAAATAAATAAAACATTCTATATTATAATAAAATAAAACAAGACAGAATGAAATAAAAAAAGAATAGTTTAACCAAAAATATAAATTATGTGATTATTTACTTATTTTCATGTCATTCCAAACAAAACGAATGACTTGAAGAATATCCTGTCCACTCTTTTCCATAAATTTTGAATGAGGACCAGTGCCTGTCAAACTTCAAAATGACAAAAAGCACCATAAATGTATCCTGTTCCATTGAAGAATAAAGTCACACAGGTCTGGAACAACATGAGGATGAATAAATAATGAAAGATGTTGTTAATTTCTAGCTGAACTATTGCTTTAAGGATTCTCTACTGCACAGACGTGAATATTATGATCAAAGTGATTTCTGATGGTGCTAAGGCTCAAATAGGTATTTTGCAGATGCTTTACTATTGTCCGCCGGTAGCATTTGCATTCGATCTCTCTTTCCTTCTATTTTATATGAGCTCTCGGCTCTCTCTGTCTACATTAGTCTCTGTCTTTCTGAGTGACAGAGCTAGTGTAGCAGCGTGTAAGAGGCGCAGCAGGAGGTGTGCAGCATGTAGCGAACAAGGGTTAAAGGTCGTCCAGCAGAAGATGGGGGAGGGTGAGGGGCTAAGCGTTCACACACACTGCCTCACCAGGGTCTCATGGTACAACAGCCTCGCTATTGTTACTCCGTCCTGTAGGTCTTGCACATCTGGGGGGATCTGCTTTGGGGATAAAGCTGTAGAAACGGGCACAGAAACCTGCCTTACACCAGGAGGCAGTGGTGTTGGGGTGGTCTGGGCCCGTGTGGGGAGGTTTATGCAGACGTACCTCCCAAGGGAAGGGGGGAGGGTTAAGGGAAGGGGGCCGAGCCCAGCTGTGGAGCCGTTTCCCTGGCTGTGTTTCTGCCCCAATGGTAACATACAGCCACTTTTATTGTGTGTGTGAAAGCTGCAGTGCTTGAATGTTTGTTCCTCTGGTGTTTCCGGCTGCTAATGGTTCAATCTTTAAGTCACACGGGAAGGCATTATGGGCGACACAATGCCAAAATGAGTTAGATTGCCACTTTTTCTGAAGAAATTTTGAGTGGTGCTTGCCCAAAACATTCTTCTGCGATGCAACACATATTGCTTGTGTGTGTGGTTGAAAGCTGCAACTGCAACTAAGACATTCTGATAGGACTCTTGGGTGTCGCTATATGGTTTCTTACTGCCAAGTGCCAAGAGAAAAAAAAAATTTAAAAAAGAAATTTAATGAAATTGCTTGAATGAAGCAACATTGAACTCCATTGACTTTTACTACACATACAGAAAACACTGATATGTCACTCGATGTGACTTGAGGGTGAGTAAATTATTCAGTTCTCATTTTTGGGTATATCAAAAATATAAGTACATTTTTCAGATTAAAATTGTGACTTATAAAATTGGTATATAATAAAGTTTGATGTGCTTAGCCAAAATCTTGTGATTTTATATAGGCATATACATATATAAGAAACACTTCAAATTTCTTTTTGTTGATAAGTGCTTCTTATTACACATGGGAAGATGGTTGGTGCATGTTGTGCTCCCAAATGCACATTAAAGCGATAATACTCAGAGCAGATGTAGAGATGGAGTTCATGTTGAGCATTTACTGTGAATCGAGCCGCTCTGAGTCGCTGCAAACACCAGGAGATAATGATCTGCTCCTGTGAAACACAGTGTTGTGCTTGAGTCTTAAACATGCAGCACATGTATTTTATAGTCACAAGACTTCGCTTTAATAATCGCACTAAGCCATATCTCAACTGTGGTTTTATTTTGATTAATCATGCAGCCCTAATGTCTGTATAGAACAAATGGTGTGGGACAAGTTACGCACTTAATTTTAATTTTTAGGAGTGCAGGTTTGTTCGAATCCTAAAATCACTAATAATTCAAACCATAAAGCTTGAACACCTCTTAACTGCTTATTGATGCAGATGGGCTTTAAACATTCCAACATTCACATTACAGCCCAAGCTGAAATAAATGCCAAACACACCCTTAAACAGGACTGAGATTTCACCGTTCCAACTATATTGTGCGCAAAAATACACTTAAACAAATACATTTGGCATTTGAGGAGAAGAAAAAAAACATTAATTTTGGGCAAAGGGAGATATAAAGCATCCAAATCAGATGTAAGATCAGTAAACAACCTGAGCCTGAGATGCATTAGGGCAAACATCTGTTAGGAACGCACGAGTAGAAGAGAGCGAGAGGCAGAAAAGAGCAGCGAGGGAGGAGAAAAGCTGCACTTGCTCAAAGCAAAAGCTCAGAACATGTGATTGCACTTCTAAATAAAATTTCTGTAAACACACTTTCAAAAAGGCAATTTGGAAATGGCTCACACAATAGGAAATCATTGACCGGCCATTTAAAGTAATTCAGCTCCTACCTGTGGCTGCCAAGCTTTGAATGGCGAAAAACAAAGATCTGACCCTAATTTTAGGATTGGACTAGACGAAAAGCCTCACAAATACAAATGCATGAAGTTGCACTCATACATATACAACAAATGCACAGCTAGAAAAAAATCACTGGCAGAGCCTGCGGGGAAGGACACTGAAATAGCAGATGGTCGATACTGGTCATTTGCTAGCAAACGAGAAGGCCTACGCTCTCCACCTTTCCTCTCTGTGAGGCCTCCATACACAGCTCGTAAAAGACACGAAAAATCGCCTGATGGATCCATCTCAGCACCAAAAAAAAACGAGCTCCAGGGCGGAGGAAGCAAAACGAGGTCTACCCGAAAATGGATTTTGTGGCCTAGTAAGCTACACTGTATGTTTTAAAGAGATAGCTCATGAAATATTACAATTCTGCCATTGGAAAATAACTCTAAATCCAGTCCAAACCTGTATGAATAAGTTTCTGTATAGTTTTGAATAGTTTCTGTCTGGAAAATGGAAGTCAATGGGGTCCAAAACATCACTGGACCCCACTGACTTTCACTGGATGGACAAAAAATATTTTTCTGATCTGGTCTGGTGTGTGTGTGTGTACGTTAAAAACTTAAATAAGTTAAAAAAGTAAAATAATTTGAAGTTCTAGTACTACGGTCATTAAAACTAAAACTGTAAAACAACAACAAAAATAAATAAATAAGCGATATTAAAGATATACCTGTACTTAAAAAAAGAAAAAAAGATAATAAATAGTTACTAATACTACAACAGAATATGATTATAACTAAAATAACACTGGCCTTTTGAAGAAAGTACAGTAGATGTAACAGGTTTGAGATTATATAAAGGAGTAAACAACAGAATTTTACATTTTTGCTGAACTATCATTTTAAATGTGTTTTTTTCTGAAACTGTCAAGTCTGTATCACTTTCACAGCTCGGTGTGGACATGTTTCTCCACCTCTGGCCCACAGCTGCGCACACACCATCAAGCACATACACACACACACACACACGCAAGCAGCATCACATCATTCCAATTTGTGTAAACACACTGGGGGATGGTGGAAAAAGCACTACCCTTAACACAAATGCACACATGCTGCCCTTCCATCCAAACACACACACATACACTCACGAACACTCATGCAATCTCTTCTCTATTTGTAATGCAGCTCTTAAAACTCTTCCCCATCCCCTTATCTAAACATCACCCATGTCCATCCCCAGCCCCTGCTGTTTTAACTCACCCGTCTCAGCAGACTAGCCATCCACCTGCGACCACTCCAGACCACAGACTCGCCTTGACTGCATGACCCCCTCCACTTTTACACATCTCTCTCGAGACCCATACACTCTTGGAGTACCATTGCGCTCATTACTAATATAGGTGGAAGCCAGAAAACAGAGAGACTAACTAAAGGCAGAGAGGAAATGGCATATAGGAGCACACACTGATAGAGAATAATGAGGGTTCTCGTCGAAGGGTCGCGGTCAATACGCACGGCCACCACACATCAACTCCCAGCAGAGAAAGAACGACAAATAACCCTTGTATGGGCTTGAATAGGGAACAAACTTTACATAAACCAGAGGACGGAAGGTGTTATGCAAGGCCAGGCATCGCGTTCGCCAATTGATTTCTATTCATTTGGTGTAGAAGCGGTTCAGGGACACGTCATGTTGGTTAGCTGCATGTGCTAATTGTGTGACGGTTTCCGCAAAACCACACGATAACAAGACCCAAGGCCAGAACATTTGCTTCGTGATGTCAGGGATGTAATCCAATAATTCATTCATGTGATGTGAGTTCTTGAAGGGGTTGATAGAGAGCGATCAGGACGGCTTAGAAAAGAGGATTTCGAATTCCTTACAGGTACTTCTGATTGCTCTGCGCACATGCTGTTGACATTATAATACATTTTTGAACTGGGAATTATGAGAGCGGTTCCAATGATCCAATTAATATGAATGGTTTATACCTGACATTTTAACAAGAATGTATCTTTACAGTTGCATAAAAAGTCAAATTGTGGCTTGGATCTAGTCAAATAGCTTTGAAAGCTGAAGGATAGCACTCATTTTGGAATATAAATACTATAAAAGTGAACATGTGCAGCTGAAAAGACATATTTCTACTTGATTTGAGCCTTTAAATTCTTACATTTGAGTAACCGGGTTAATTCAGCTGCATATAATCATTTCTTTGAACTGAATCAAATGGGCTAATTTAGGTGTTATCCCATGAAGAACGTTTTTGTATTAACTGACCCCACTTTAAAGAGTCTGATAACAAAATCTTTCAGATTTTTCAGAGATTTCAGAGTAAACACTAGATGATAAGACTGCAAACAGCATTCCCTGTCCTTGTGAATCCCTCATGTTAATGTACTAAGGCTTTAAATGGGAATCTCAGTGAGTGTGTGTCTGAGTTTCAGGCACTATTGACTAAAGAAGGATGTGAGTCCATTGTGGTACGACAATGAGAAGATCTTCCCTCCAGGAGCCCAATTTGACTCTCAATGGGTTTGAGGAACATCTGGGCTGAAGGGGTGACAGTGTATGGGCCCCCAGCAAGCTATTCCCTGCCAATTGCATTTAATGCGGTAACACAGTCCAGGACAGGCTGGAAACAAACATGAATGGAGCACAATCATACAGTTACCGCTCTCTTCTGCCTCCACTGTTCATTAACGGACAATGACGAGAGCGTATGACAGCCCCACATCACAATAATAAAGAGCTTTGTTAGAGGCTTCCAGTCTCCTCGATGCTTGCAGACATTGCATGAATCACTATATTATAATGGACAATCGATTGTTTTTGGATGTGATGATACACAAGTACCTCACTATTTCACACACACACACACACACACACACACACACACACACACACACACACACAAAGTTATACAATTCTAATCACATACATTGTTTTCAACCTGTATATACACTTTTTGTCATTTTAGGGTGACTTGGACCAATTATGAACCTCATAAGTGGTTTTGCAATATATGAACACTCCAATAAGGTCCAATAAGAACATGAAATCACCACAAAACTATCACAAAAGTTGCCCTTTCAAAGTCTTTGGAACAACACAATAGATTTATTAAACAAATGGGACAAATTTTAAGCTTAAAAAGGTTCTTGCATCCATCCTAGTGCTCTTTGACAAGTAAATAAGAGAACTAGCTATGACCTGTCCATGAACACATCATTTATTTAAGTTTGACTCCGCTCACAAACTTGATCTAAATGAATTGTTAACAAACCAAACCAAACATCCAAGGTGCTATTAACAACTCAAGAGAGGGTAAGATCGCGGAATAACAACTTAAATTTCTGTCTCAATCTTTCAGAAGTTTTAAGGTACTGTGCAACTTTTATGAAGATTTTACATCATGCTTTAGACTTGACACCTTCAGTCACTAATTTTTTGTCAATGCATGGAAAACCGTGATCAAGACATTCTCCAAAATGTCTCCTTTTAAGTTCCACAGTGGAAAGTACGTTGTGAATGCTTGAAAAGACATGAAGGTGAGAAAATAATGACAGTGTTCTTTTTATTCTTCGGTTAACTGTCCCTTTGACCATTTCTCTTCCTGAATGAGCGCCCAACCTATAAACACCAGTGTCCACTGCATGCTGTAATTATTGTAATCTCCAGTATGCAGTGCGCACTTATTCCATTATAGACGACCAGTCACAAGAAGGAAAAAACGGAAAACGCGCTCTGCTTGTGTCACAGCACAAAAACATCTGCTGCTGGTAAATCTCCAGCATGATTGAGTGATTCACATATAATTTCAACAGAATACGCTCATCACATAGTAGCCTACCATCACTGTGATTTTTTTTCAGTCAATATTCCCTCAGAGAACCGTTTTATTGCCCCGTGAACGTGGCAGGAACGATGTAATTGCTCTCAGAAAAAAAGTGCTGATGTGCTTCAAATATATATATATATATATATATATATATATATATATATATATATATATATATATATATCCCATAACATATACAATACACCGTCAGCGTTATTCACTCAATCGAATCTGGCACATAAAGATTTTATTGTCTAATTTGTTTGCACGTCGGGATGTGAGTCCAATTAATACCGCACTGCGTTTGTGCCAAGTTAAATTAGCCAAAGTGACGCAAACTGTCATTTACATTTATTCCAATCGTCTTAAATAAGGATTTTAAACTTATCTAAACAATATGGCAACAGTTGGAGCTCCGCCGACTGACTGACTGACGGTATCAAATATCCTTTCCACCCCCATCGCTTTTACAACTAACAAAAAATAAAATAAATACAAAATAAACACTTATTAGCCTATGTTACGTTGTGACGTCACTTCATAACAGAACATAACGCTGCAATATCAGAACACTGCAATAATCCAGTTGTATTTGTATTGGAGGCGTCAAACTTACCTCAGGCGAGTCAGTGCGTAACGCTCACGGGCTGACAGCGCGTCCAAAAACGCATGTAAACGCACACAGCGCTTGGACTTATAAGAGCACCATTTCAACACAAAGACACAAAATCCCACATTTTCCAAAGCAAGACTCAGCTCCTTGTGTTTTCTAGCATGCTTTCCTTCTTGACGGCTAGGAGCGAGCGAGCGAGCGGCGCGATGGTCGGTGTCGGTTTACGCAGCGGAACTCTCTCGTTCACTCCCTTTGTAAGTTCTAGAGAGGGAGGGTGTATTAAACCCGTCCAGATTTACTTCTTCAAAGCGGTTCCCTTCCGTCTCAGCAACTTGAACCCCGCGCACCCGGTTAAAGTGAAGCTCTGTGAGAGAGACAAAGGTGCTCAGCTCCAGTACGCCACACACACTGCACTAGAGGATATACTGCCTCCTGATGGGTATCGGTAAAGCGATGAGGCGGACCGGTGGCTCACAAAAGCAGTTAAAACAGGTCCCCGCCCCAACCTACCCTGTCCTGTGTGGGAACGGGGCCGGAATATCATCATAATCAGACTGAGTGAAGCATTTGTCATTCTCTAATGGAACTCTGTGCTGTAGCCTACTGCATTATTTTGATGACTTTTTCTAACATTTTAAAGTGAGACACATTACCGAATGCATGTTGTTACCATTCAAACGGGTTGTTACATAAACAATAAAGGTAAAAAATGAGGTACGCAACTTTTTTTTTTTACAAAAAGAGAAATACAGTGTATGTTTTTCACTTTAACTGAAAATATAATATTAAAATGCTACAGTAAAAAGTGGAGTGAACTGCGTTACCTTACCATTAAATACATTATATTCAATTTATCAGGATAATACATTTAAATTGACAATCAAACACTTCTGGAAGTAACAAGAGTGAATAATTGACATTTAAAATCTATAATATCTAAAATATTGTATGTGCTTCACATAATAATAGTACATAACATTTTTGTTTCTTGTTTGTTATCAGTTGAAATGCATGGTTTTATATAGGCTATGTGAAATAAATGGTTTATGAAAAAAATATAAAGTTATGAACTGAAAAATATGAGAAACAGGCCGATATATAGATTAATAATAACGATATTAATGATTCTAGTCATATTATATTTAAATAATTTCATTTTTGCTATCATTTGAAATATATGTGAAATAAATGGTTTATTAAGAAATATAAAGTTATGAATTTAAATGTACAGGCAGACAGATGTGTATGGGGTTATGATTAAAACATTAGGGTTGAAGCAGCAGGAAGTAAAACAACAACCCTCAGATAATCTTGAATATTCTAATTTCAGTAGATTAAATGGATTACGGCCTTCTCTTTATTTTAACACGTGAATAGATCTGTCTGTCTGCATCCTCAGATTAAAACACTCTGTCACGATATATTTATTATTCAGAGATTAGCATCTTGCCTTTGCCAAAGCCGAAGGATTAACCTAAATTAAAAGAAAAGGGTATCTTACCTTTTCGAGACGCCTCTTTTTAAATAATTCTTTAAAAAAAAACATAACCTATTATACTTCATCTTAAACTGTATCGGTGGACCCTGCATGTAGGACAGTAAAGGGACTGCAGCAGATCTGAATGAGGAGGGGCCTTTCTAGAATGTTTAGAGCAACTTCAGTTGAGTACGGAGCCTTTCATACCTCTCAAACTAAACATGCAACTGCAGTTGTGACATTCAATTATGGGCAGTGCTTCCTCTCATGTAATCATAATGAAAATCTTCATTATACTTCTGAGTGGCACAGGCTACTTAAATAAAAGCCTCTTGCCCCAGAGGCCCCTCAGCTTCACGAATAAAAGCCTTGAGCGCAGTCATTGGGAACAGAGGAAGCATAGATATCATTTAGAATCTGTTTGGATGAGGATATACTCTGGGAGGCGAATCGAATGGATAATGGACACTAGTCCACAGCAGGACCCAGGAGACCACATAGAGACGAATCTACAAAACCCTTCATATTATAACAAAAACAATCTCCATCATGCCAAGCCACAGTGAAGCATGCAATTGCACATTGCATATGGAGCACTTTAAAGGTTAATTTGATGAAATAAGCAGGTTTTGATTTGTATTCCTTTATCAGCTGGGAATACTGAGTTTTTATGGACATCAAACCTATCAGTATAGAGCCTATGATTTCTATGATTAGGAAAACTAAGACAGACTAACAGAATTTAGCTAATTTTGGATATCAATAGGGCTGTGCTTTTAATCAAATCGTGACATAGATTAGTCCCTGTAAATATTAAAGCACAAGAAACTGCTATTGAAGCATTAAGTCCGCATGTTCTTTAAATTATTAAATTGTTAATGATTTAGGTCTTCATTTGATTGCCACCATTTTTTATAATAAATCTGAATTAAACCATAAATCCAGAAATATTAAAGGACAACACAGAATTTCTGGAATTTCTTAGTTTCTTAGAATTGATTAGACATTAAAATTAATTAAATTTTAAAAACATGATATTTGTTAAAATAATTCACAGGGTCTTAAAAATCTACGTTTAATTAATTGCTATTCATTTGTATGCAATTCATGATTTCAGTCAATTAGAAATAATTTTTGAACACTACATTTTCATTTGAGAGAGTATAATTTTAATAAATATAAAACTATAGATATAATATTTAATCTTGGCTGTGAGGTTGGGGGCAACAGTAGCATATATATATATATATATATATATATATATATATATATATATATATATATATATATATATATATATATATATATATATTCTATTTATTATTAATTAGACATGCTTTTTAATCTCTAAATTGTAATTGAACCATTAAAACATAATCCAGAAACACACAAACAACTAGAATAAAAATGTAAAAGGAATTTGAGAAAAATATCATCTGACTGCTATTTTAATGCTGCACCTTTTTTTTTACTTATTAAATAATTAGCAATTATCAATACATATAGAAAGAAAGATACAACCCTGTTGCTTGAATCACTTCACATGATTTATGTGCAAACCTTGTGTGGAGGTTCTGCCCTTGATGGAATATCTAGGGGTTAGAATTCTCAATTGGAATTAAGACATGAAAGAGGGTGAATCTTATTGATACATGCTGAACCTTGAGGATATGCTGCTTTTGAGTGAAACACCTTTCAGCACTCTACCAAAACGCAGTCGACTTTGTCTCTATTCACATTTCCTGTTTCAGCAAGGTTGCATTAGTCATGTGGAACAAGCACAGCTTGGAATATAGCACACAAGGCAGACAAATGTGGAAACTAGGCCAGGACAAAGAGGTAAGGTGTACACTCATTAGGATGAGGTAAAGAGGTCCAATCCCCAAAGCTTCAACTACAGATATATTACTACTGTTCATATGCTCTTATTTAGGCCCAAACCAAAGTGCTGAAAGCATGCACTGTCATGATAGTGAAAATACAGTATAGTATGACTACACAACTTTACTAACAAAGTTAGATTTACTCTTTCTGTAGGTGAATGCTAAAAATGCATATGGAAATTCAATTAATTCAAATAAAATTAAAATCCTGCAAGATTTTATTTTGGTTATTAAACTGGAGGTAACTTTAAAATTATTACAATTTAAACTTAATTTAAATTAAAATACACAATGAGCATTATTTAGTCAATGTATCTAACAAAGTGCTGTGTTCATTGCATCAGCTAGATTTCAGTAAAAATATATATTTTCCCATTTCAAATAAGATTATTTAGACTTAAAAAACATATTATTCCTAATAGAATTAGAACCATATAAATGTAAAGACATGTTTATAATAGTTTTTTTAGTAATATGCAGTTATATGAGGTAAAGTGGCTTAATATCAGTTACTTTTGACATATAATATATATATATATATATATATATATATATATATATATATATATATATATATATATATATATATATATATATATATATATACAGTATATATATATTTTTTTCTTTTTTTTTTATACCAAGGTTTCATGATTTCATGTCGGCTAGAAGTAGTCTGTGAGTTAAGGAAAATTATAAATATATATATAATATATAATAAATATAATATAATATAATATAATATAATATAATATAATATAATATAATATAATATAATGCCCTTTAAAATTTGTCACTGGATTTTTAACAATATGAGGCTTATTATAGCTTATAAATTGTTTTATAACTAATACCATTGTAAATTTAGAATTTGAACCGCATATTGTTTTATGGGGGGGTGAAGGGGGCATAATATTAAAATAAATGAATTATCGTCTATTGGCATTTACCAAAAATCCCATGCATCACCATCTTTTATCATAGCTGCATTTTACCATATATTTTAATTTAAGTTTTAATTTCATCCAAACAGCGAAATAAATCTATAGCAACCAGCATAGCGGCCTGATTCTCAGGAATGATATGGATAGCCTAGCCATGTCTGTCGTCTAACTCTATTTACCTGCAGCGGAAAAAGAAACGCTGCCAGGTTCAGCTACAGTTCAGGGAGAGGGCCAACACGCTCAGTTCTGGATGACAGGCCTGGAATTGACTTGCACTAGAGCACAGCAGGAAGATGATAGCAGAGCTATTGCAAGCCTTGCTATAAGCCAATCTAGAGCAATTAAATGAAAACAATGAGAAAATAACAAGCCAGCTTCAATATATAGTTGGGGGTAAAAATGCTCAGCGCTGCAGAATTAGATGGAAATGGGGATAAACAAGAAGATCAAGCACAGCGTAGCACTGCAGGACATAAGGAAGCTAAATCCTATCGTGGCTTTAATATGTTACCATTGAAAAGTTGCTGCAGATTTTTGTTGTCTTACTGATGCACTTTCAAAGGGAATGAATGCTGATGAGAACTTGTTTTAGTCGTCGGGTTTAGGTAAACAGCGAGTATCTGGCACAGCATGTAGAGGCCTAATTAAGCCTTGCTTATTCACACAACTCTGTGGCCAATGCTGAAATCACCAAGCCACTCATTTCGTATGCAAAGCGTTTAAGAAAGAGCGTGTTTCAAAGAGAATTTTACTATCACTAATGCATCATCTGAAAGCCGGGAGGTTTCACAGGATACGGATGCATTGGACAGCTGTGGTAATTCCTTCTGCCTAGCACTAAACCTACTGCCAAAGCGCTGATGAATTCATTGAATGCTTGAATAAGTTCTGATATGAAAGGAACCGCCTGAGATGTTCTGGCAACTTTTCATCCAAAAACTAGCTCAGATCTTTCGGTTTACGTGGAACCCTGCCCAACTTTTGAAGATTCATGCACAAAGTGCACTGGCACCATGTCGTCCATAATCTCAGGACGAAAAGTGCTGTGAGGGCCTTCCAAGAAAGACAAATCTGGCGCTAGTTCCTTCCATATCCCATCTAAAGATACGGCCATCCAGAAGGGTAATTTAAAATGAAGCACGATAGCATCTTTGCTAAAGGCGGCGTGGTATTCTCAGAACAGGAGAGTTCATATAACCTCAAACACTTTCAATGAATGACTGGACAGAAGGGAGAGGATGGATTCTGTTTCACAAAACAGCTTGATTTTATTTGATTTAACACCTTAAAAACACCTAAAAAACACGGAATGCTGAAGCTAAGGGCCAATATACCAAAATAGCATGTTAAAACATCCAATATGCGTTTTTCTTTTATTCTCCTCCTGTTTATCTTTCCCTCTCAGTTGATAGTTGTGCACTGCGATGCTAGGAGTGCAGAAAAAAATAACTTGATGGATTGCAAAGCATCTACAGTCGCCAGCCAACAGCATCTAATCATGTCCGAGCTACGCGACCCTTTAATGAGGTCCTTGGATCAAATAAGGACAAACTACTCAATCTTAGCTCTTAAAGGTGAAATGACTCATTCTTTGGAACATGACTTAGCAAAGAGAACTGCGAAAATAGGGACAGGCTCATTTCCCACCATCTAGCATTGGCCGGTCCAACATACTGTCCCATCTTAAACTTACGCTAATAACGTCAGGATGCTAAAACAAACAGATCAATATTTTGATAGTGCCTCAGTGTTTACTCTTTATTGCTTATACTTGTCACTGCATATTAGGCTGGGATAGGACAAAGTATTTTAATATCCAGAACGCACATCAGCTAGTCGATCAGACAGCTATAACATCAGTGAGCAGACTACTAAAGAACAAAATATAACATTTAGTGAGGTCGATTTTAAAAGTAATTTTAAAACAACACTTAAAGAGTGTTAGTTTAGATTTACCTTGAAGTGACATATGTTCCTTGATATCACGAAGCACCAAGTAAGTGTAACCTAGTTTTGTGGGTTGATCTGAGCCATTTTTTGCTTTGACAAATTGTCTTATGTGACTGTCCTGAACTCGTTCCCCTCTCTCCCCTCCAATCATTTCCTTCTCAACAGTGTAAACAGTACCGGTCAAAAGTTTGGGATTAGTAATACTTGTAATGTACTGTGAAGTCTCATCACGGCTGCATTTATTTGATTAAAAAAGTGTAATCTTGCTGTTATGGTCATGATCTGTTTTGGTTTAGTTTTCTGTGATTCCCTTTCTCCTGCCATTTTTTTTTTTTTTTTTTATTAATTTGCTCATTAGTCATTATTAGTTAACTCCCTTCACTTGTTTTCCCCTCGTCAGTTGCCTTATTTAAAGTCTTCTTCTGGTTTGGTTTTGGTCTGTTCTCGTTGATGTTTATTCATGACTCTTATGTGGATTTATTGACCTGGCTCCTGGATATTCTTATTAAAATTTTTGTTGATCTCCTTTTTTTCTCAGGATTTTTTTTTTAATTAAAAGTTAAAAACAGCATTTCTTAAAAAAACAATATAAATATTTGCTATCACTTCTTAATAATTCAACACCATTGCTGAATAAAAGTTTTGTTTATTTATTTATTTATTTATTTTTAAAGAAAGAATAAACACTCACTGACCCCAAACTTTTGAACTGTAGTGTTTATTGTTAATAAATATTTATATTTTAAATAAATGCTTTTCTTTATAACTTTTTATTCATCAAAGAATCCTGAAAAAAAGCAGCGGAACAGTTTCCAGCACTGATAATAAATCAGCATATTAGAATGATTTCTGAAAAAGTGGAGTAATGATGCTGAAAATTTGAGCATTGCATCACAGGAATACATTCGATTTTACTGTATATTAAAATAGAAAAAAAATATTTTACATCATAATATTTCACAATACAATTTTTCCATTAAAAACCCTGGTGACCCCAAACTCTAAGAAAAGTCCCCAAAAACTGCTTGACTTAAAAGTGACACAGAATGCAGAATTCCATAATAAAATGCATTTATACTTTTCTTATCTTCATAAAAGAAAGATAAAAGCCACATGTATTTCTTCAATGGCAATGTAAAGTCAGCATTGTATGGACTGTATATACATGTTGTATACATGTTTATTAATGTACATTCTGTGGTGAACACAGTACTGACTTTACATTCCCGCTGACAAACTTCAATTGGCTTTTGCATTTCTGTGTACAGAATGCATTAAAAAGGCATACTATCATAAGACATCACAATTCATGTCCGTCCTCAAAATTAGTCAGGTTACACCTGGCACCCCATAGTTTTTAGTCCTATTTTAGAAGGTCTGAAAGGATGAACCTCAGCCGGTTTAGTAATGGTTTTGTGTGAGAGATCCAACAGACCTAACCTCTCTCCTGTCATCTTGACATACAGCACCTGTGAATAGGTCATCGGACACAGGAGACACCCTGGATGAATCTTTGAAGAGATGTAACAAGGAGATAAATAAACGGTTTATTTATTTATTTAGTTTGTTCCTTCCTGCCCTTTCTCATTAACCCTGCGAGACATCTTGATGAATGGCTTGGTTGTGTTTCACAGGTGTCCAATTTACTCTCTGTTTGTGCAGCAGCATTTTGAAGTGTCATTTTGGATTAGTTCATCACTCATTCATGCACCAAAACACCAGACTCGCACTCCATCAGTGCTCGCAATTAATAAAACACAAGAGAAACGTCCAATCTACAGCACGCTTAGAATATACAATTAACAGTTATAGCGTCGTCAATGAACCATGTAAGAAGTTATGAGCAGCGAGATGAAATTGTGAAGTTTGGAGTTGCGTAGAAATAGATCTTCACGCTCGTCTGAGAGTTTTTATCGCTACATTGGCTGTCTGACAGGAACCCAGGTCTCCCAAAATGACGAGCTGTCACTTGGCATTACATAACCGGTTGAAGTGTAGTGATTTTTTCATGCGGGTACGCAGGAAGGGGCCTGATATATTTGAGACGTGGGTGGTATTTTTCAATATTGGCAGAAAGTACCGAAACTCATTAACATCTGAGAAAGGCATTAAAAGATGTCGGAAGGAGATGAGTTACACACTTCTCTGTGGCTATAGCAGGAAATTACATGCTGGCGCTACACGGTTTCTTGTGAGTGGCACATCCATTGGATGCTTTTTTTATATATAAAAAGGAGGACTTTTTCACTTTAAAGCCACATTCGCAAACCAAATTTTAATAAACTTACAAATGCACAGCTGGTTGGCCGCTTCGGGACGATTCCGAGAAGAAAGGATAGAATTAATAGGCTCAAAGGCAAAGAATGTGTTTAGAATTCATTTGCACAATTACAAATTGATGAGAGCATGTTAATTCCATCTGATAATGTTTAATTAGATTTGAATATGCAAGGATGCTGTTAAATATTGTACAAGGATGCAGTCAGTCATTCCCAGATAAAAACATAAATCCGCAGCATGTGTGCCATTTCTCATTCTTTGGAACGGCTCGGACGGAGTCGCTTGGGATGGATTATTCGCTCATCACAGAAAATGAGGAGACGTATGACAGATTCGCAACCGATAATTTATGTTTTCGACAACAACCAAAGCCAAGCCTGCTAAAGTCACATCACTGCGTTGTGCTATGCAAATGTCTTGTGGGACGTAACTAGGAAAGTTGTGAGCACATTTGGACTGTGTTTGAGACTTATTGGGTTGAATCCCCTCTGGCTGCTCCGTTGTGCAGCACAGTGAAAAGTGCTGAGGGAGGCATGTTGGGCAGACTCAGGGGACTATACCGACTCTCTGTTCCTCCCTAGCCAGCCTGTCTCTGGCTGTCTGCTTACTTTAATGAGTGCACACACACACACACACACGCACGAACAGTTGCCTCACATAACAGAGCACTCTGATGATAACACAATCCATTAGAATTCAGCTAAGCCCGTAAGTCCTATTAGAACTTCAATGGAAGTTCAAAGAGGAAATGTGGTTATTCCAGGACTCTTCCCGTGTTCCGAGATAGAGGGGACCCTTGATGTCAGACCAGATGAAATCTCACCTGTGAGCCTGGGTAGTAATGTTAAAGGAAATTAAAATGTAAATGTAAAGACAGTCATCAATTACTCACTTGTGTGATGATATTTCTTCAGTAATACATCAAATTAAAAATTTTTGAACAATAAATAGCCAAACGTTTCAACATAAATGAACATGGATGAAGACCGGGGCTGAGTTCCAAAAAGAGCACCACTACTGTAGTTCATGTGACTTACTACACTGTACGTCTTCTGAAGCCATACAATAGTTTTGTTTAATGAACAGACTTAAATAAATGTATTCTTGTTCTTGTTATTCTCTATACTTTAAGTCTTAAGAATTCTTCATAGTGATGTGAACAGATCATGAATCGTATTGGTCTGGTTTGAATGATGCATTCACTAATCCAAATAGTCTGGATCAACTCTGTGCCGGTTCAACCCGTTTAAGAAATTGGCTGCATCCAAAATCATATGCTCTCTAAGTAGGTCCTTCTTTTGAAGAAGTAATTTCAATTGTAAAAAAGTATGTTCTATATAGTATTAATTTGTGTAAAGTGAGTAAAAAGTGGATGCACACTTCAGGATCTTGTAGGAATTAGGTTATATACTGAATACTCTCATTACTACACTTTACTATAATTACGGACGCATGCAATTTCAAATGGAATCATCGTTCTCTGGAGTTGGTTCTTTTCAGGGAATCAATTGATCCAGTTCTGAATTATTTATTTGTAATTTCTTATGTTCAGTTTCTTATGTTCAGCTCATTGATTCAACGATCAGGTCAGAGCTATTAACACCTTAATGAAAGGATAGAGTAAATGGCATGTTAAATTTCAGTTTGTTCATTATACATGGCTTGAGAATGCTCTGAATATAGTGCACAAGTCATAACAACAGCTTTTATGATACTTTTGCATTGAAAAAGTTGCTTGAAAGCTCCACGCATCACTAATTATAATTGAATGGAAATGACTGACTAGAATATTATTGATCATTTGTGCTTTCCTGTTCAGATCAAAAAGAAAGTCATACAAGTTTTGAACAGAAACTTGGTCACCCTGAATAAGGGTGATGATAGAATGTAAAATTTTGGTTGTATACAGTGTATGTCTTTTTTCTTTTTTTGTGCAGATCAAACGCTGGCCTGGTCAGACATCCAAATTATGCTAAAGCTGACACTTTGCCTCTGGTCTCCACTTTGAAATATACAGAGGTCTGGCTTCATTGCACATTGCTTAGTAACTAGACTGATATGAACCAATTACTCTTGTCTCTAAAGTTAGATCTGAGAAATGCATATATTGTGTAGGTGCAAAAGCCCAAGCATCTGACATTTTTTCCAGAACTTTTTAGAGATGATAAAACAAACGCTCTTGATTTGCAGAAAGGGAGGTGCAAATTTAGAAGTGGGCTTTATAAATAGCTTTTCTTCAGTTTTGATCTTTTACAGTACATATGAAGATGATATACTGTACAGTATTTTGCTGGCCTGAGATATTAAAAACACTATTTTTGTACAATCACCTGGCAACAAGCACTTTGAAAAATTGCCACCCCACCCACTGTTCTGAATCAGCTAATTTAATCAAAATCACGGTGCACTCTCATAATGCATCTGCTTTAATGTGATTTAATCAATTACCTTATATCTGTTGCCCCAGACACACTTGTGGCTTTTCAGGCAACTGATATCATGTGATCAGAGCAAACATAATGCAAACAAATGTGCTTAAAGGATGCCAGCAGATGCCAGCCCTTCACATGGCGCCAGCTGTTCAAAACATGCATGGCACTGTGTTGTTGTAGCCCTGGCCTTTGATAACCCCAACCAAGATTGCCAATGCCCACCATTGCCCTTTCATATCAATACCACTCTGTTCTGCTGTGCATTCAGGGTCTGCTGGAGTCCATAGGCATGCACATAGTCCTAAAGGGCAAATTACTCATTTCTTGAAAGTTCAGCCAGTATTCATCTGTCTGCTAAATACCCATTGGCCTGAGAGTCATTTCTGGCCTCCGCTACTGCCAAACATCATTCAGAGAGGCGATGGTTTCGGAGTGGCTATTTCCTTTAATCTGAGGAGAGAAGCAAAACAGTTATTTTAATTTCATCATGTGGGGTTCTTCTTAAAGATTCATTTTCATTTGATTAATCCTCCCACATGTGCTTTTTAGTTTCAGATTTGTGTGGTCTTCAAACTCTGTTGGAATTAAAAGCGTAATTGATATTCACACGGCACAATGGACCTCTGTCTTCAATAGCAGCAAGAATTTTTGCAATACACCTCACTGGTTAACTTTGGATTAGAACCTGTTGGCTTTTAGGGCATTTTGAGTGCTTGTAAGATTTTGCCAGACAATTTCCTTGGATCAACATTTTATTTTTTTGTTTCTCTGGAACAGCATTCCTATAAAAAAAACTAAAAAGTTATTATTTATGGCTAAAAAGTTATTATTTATGGCTAATAAAAGTGATACCCAAGACCCTAACCTTTGTGCGAATCTGGCATTAAACTGATTGAGATTGAGGAAGTTGTCCTCAGCAAAATGTGCTGGACATAGTTTTACATGTGGATTATCATTTTCCGTAACCGAGTTAAACATAAATTGTAACCATTAATCTCCAAGTACAGCGTCCCTGGGAAGCCCAAACAAAGATGATTAGACTCCGAGATGAAAATAAAAGCGTTTAGACGACATGGCGACAAACACAAACACAGCTCTTCCTCTTCTCCGTCGGAGCCCAACAAGACCACGACTCCTATTTTGTGTATTCCTGTGGGCGGAGGTTAGTCAAAAAACAGTTTTTGTGACATCATTACTGCAGGAACTAGAGGGATATAGTCCAAACGGGTCGGTTTTTTTTAGGCGAATTCTGTTAAATGAAATATCTCGCTTGGCATTTTACAGATATTATTTATACTCTAACAACATCATTACACACTAACTAAAGTTTAAAACATGGTAAACGAAGTATGGGACCTTTAATAATAAATACATTATTAATATATTAAATAATATCCATTGTGTAAAATAAAAAAAAATAAGCATTGATTTTGCTTAAAATTCGAAGAAAATAATAGATTGATAAATCAATGGATTCACTGATTCATACAAATGTTCAAGTACCAACCCAACCCTATCGCTGAAACCTGACTGGTTGCTCTATGGATGTTGAATCTTTTCTGGGCTAAATCACAACACATTTTTTTCAGAGACTTTTTTTAGATGAGGAAAAAATGGGAACAGAAATTCCAGATCAACTCTGAATAAGTTATACAATCACCAGCAGGTCATAAAGACCCCCCCCCCTCATATATTCAAAAAAAACGTCTCTCCTGTTTGAAAACACACACACACACGAATACGTGCCCTCTCATATGCCATGTACTGTGTACATTACACAACCACAACCACTTTTCCAGTAGCATGTGTGTCTGGCAGTCAGAAACAGACAGTACAGTATCACTGAGTACAGTTCAGCTTTTGTGTGAACATGAATCGTGCATTTATGACTACAGATCGCACACCCCTCGCTACTCACACTAATAAAAGCAGGATTATTACAAAAATCATCATGTATGATGGCAACGGCTGCTGACTTTACAAGCTCCCCCTTGTAATACTCTAATAATAAAGTTTTGCGTACCTCGAAGGAGCAATTTCCTAGAGCGTCAATGAGCGTCTTTCTACCAGGAGGGAATTAAAGAAGCCCCCAGGAATATTTCCTGTTTTCTACAGTTTTTTCGACGTTTTCCGATGCCGCTGACTTCATATTTCATGTGCTTTGGCCGATTTAAAGGCCTCTCGCAGATTATGCCTACTGATCAAAAATTCATCACAGTGGGAGAGAGCTGCAGTCGGACTGTTTGTTCTGTGGCAAATCGGCCTGTTACGATTGGTGAAAAAGGAAATACAAATGCTAAATTTGCTGAAAGAAAGAAAGAGAAAACAGAAAGGGTTTGTTCTTTGAGTTACAACAAACAGCCAGTTCTGGATACCGAACCGTAACGAGCTGTTTCGTGACTGTCTGAAATTTGGGGTCCTGATGGGAAGAGTGGGGGATGGTTGGATGGTAGGGGGTTGTGTGGCACTGCTGCGTCAGCATGTGTGCAGTAATGTGATAGCAGGACTCCGCCACACAAAGAAAACACGCCTGTTTGAACACTCCCATCTCTGGTCCCCGGGGGGCTCTGTAGTAATTACCACACTAAACCGGGCCCTGTATACAGAGGTGAAGGGAGCATGCTGGCAAAGTTTTCTGCCGTATTCACTGCAGCTGGGCCACGCTGAAATGATTCAGCTTCACTCCAGATGTGTTTGAACTGACAGTGCCCCTCATGTTTTGAGGAAGCTGGCCCTCAGCCGTATACTACAAGACTGGAGATACTTTCAGCCTACTTTGCATTATAAAATGTGGAAAAAAATCAATTTAGTAGTTTCCATGCCATTGAAGTTAAGCCTAGAACTGGTCTGGGTCAGAGGGCATAAACTTTTTAAAATTATTATTATATGTTAAGTGTAAACAAAATCCCAGAAATAACAGTAGGCAAATGGAGAAAACGTAAAATAAATAAAATAAGATAAAATAAAGTTAACTAAGAAGCAGCTATACAAAAAAAAACAAAAACAAAAAACAAAACAAACAACAACAACAACAACATAATAATAATAATAATAATAATAATAATAAATGAAGGAATTAAGGAAGTCACACTAATTAAACATGTAAGGATAAACTAAAGATGTAAAGCGATAATTAACATGAACGTAATTTGTATAAACAAAGGCAAAGCAGTTCAGATGTAGTTCTGGTCCCGGGCCCCAGTAAAGGCTGATGTGTCACAAACACACAACTAAACTAACTGTTTTCATCCACAGTCCCTGAGGGAAGAAGGGGAAAGAGGGAGGCGTGCTATCTAATCTATTCCATATGGGACAGATTCAGTGTACATGTGACATATCACAGGTCACATGACTTCACCAGCAGTGCTTTTCTTCTGCTCAATGGAAAAACAAGAAAACAAGGACCAATCAGATCTGAGGCACCTCACGTTATCACTTCAAACTAGTGCTGTTCTTTTACTTCAAACAGTCATGCTCTGTTTTTCAATAAAAATGTGTGAAGATAAATGTGTGAACAGGTGTCTTTGTGTGAGTGCTGGGTGTCAAATCTGGTACTTTATGATACCGCTGCTTCAAGCCAGTTGCGATAAACCCCTTAAGTAAAGAAGAGGAATTTCTTACCTTAAAGGAACAGTCTACCCAAAAATGAAAATTCTGTAACCATTTACTCACCCTCATTTTATTCCAAACCTGCAATACTGTTTTTTTCTTTTTATTCTATGGAACACAAAAGAAAGAATTTTTAAGAATGTTTTCAAAAAGAAAAAAAAAATGGTTCTCACTGACTTCAATTACATGGACAAAACCAAAGTGGAAGTCAATGAGAAATGAAACACTTTGGCAACCAATATTCTTCAAAATATATTTTTTTGAATTCCACTGAAGAACATTACAGGTTTGGAACGACATGATGGTAAGTAAATGATAAAATAATTTTCATTTGGGGGACAGGATTTTCATGAATTTACTACAAATACAGCTTCATTTGCTTCACAAGACGTTAATTGACGGACTGGAGTCGTTTAAAATTCTTGTGAATTATTGTGAGGTTTTTATCAACTGTCTGGACTCTCATTCTGAAGGCACCCATGCACTGCAGAGGATTCACTGGTGAGCATCTGATGTTATGTTAAATTTCTCCATATCTGTTTTGATGAAAGAAGTCTCATCTGTGTTTTGAATGGCCTGAGGGTTACTCAGTTTTCAGCAAATTTTCATTTGTGGGTGAACTATTCCATTAAAGGGATAGTGTACCCAAAAACAAAGTGACAATTCTGTCACTAGTTACAGTACTCATCCCACTGAGTTTCAAAATAAATAAAATGAATGAACGACTAAAAGCACTTTATATTAGTTGTGCATAGCCTAACTGATGTTACATCCGACATGTGTACACCCTCATTGTGCTTGAACTTTTCTCACTATTTTTTAAAACGAAGTGACAGGGATGGCCAGGAGGAAGAACATATGTTCACACGTGATTTTAGAGAGACGTGATCGTGCAAAAAAAGTGGTTTCAGAATACTGAGGCAAAAGCACAGAGTTTAAGAAAAAGTGTAAGGAAGAGAGAGAGCAGGAGAGACTGAGAGAGAGAGGGAGACTGCTGTGCTGGCTGCTGGTCTGCAGGCACTGCAGAGGAGGAAACACTGGGCTAATTGTTGCAATCCTGCAGCAGCAGACTTGTGACTGAGGCTTAACTGTTTTCATTTGGACTGAGCACATCTGGGCCTGGCAGCTCTCTGAAACATCATGGCTCTATGCTAGCAATCGTCCAAAACAACAAACTTAGACGGGAAACACAAGACGTCTAATAGCTTGTAGATGACTTTAGGGTGATTTGGGCTTTATGCATGTTCTATTTTCATTTTCCCTCTCATGCCCTCTTTCTTAATAAGGTTGTTGTTGTTCTTAAGATCATGTGAAAACTCGTATGACCGGTTGCTGGACGTCTGTGATGTGAGCCCGGAAAATGTGGATGCGTGTGCTTTTCTGTAAGAGAGAGAGACATTGTTTTATGTTAAACACTTTATACATTTTATTTATAGAATATTATAAGTTGTTTTCTTTTTTGACTAATTTGGGGATGGAGAGAATTTACAGAATCAAAAAATAAATAAATAAATAACAAAACGACATGCTAGGCAAACTTAAAGGCTACAGTATGTTCTAATTAGCAAACATCTATAGTACTAGTACTTCTTTTCCATTGAGTAATGTATACTGTTCATGCATTCTGTGAATTGGAATTTGAAACTTCACTTTGCCATTCATTAAGACATCTTTACAAAAACGAGCATTAACATCCAGTGTAAACACTAATTTCTGTTAGAATTGAATGCACGTTGATTTAAATATGCAACATAATTAATTCAACAACAATGTGGGATGTAACTGCATAATGAAGCAAAAAGTATTCAGTGTAAACTGTGCAGTATCCAGAGAACAGTAGTTTCCAACCTCAAGACCAAGGTTTTGCATTAGACATCACGTGAAAACCCACAATTTGCAGCAAAACATCAAACAGCCTGATTGCATTTAGGGCCTTGATGATAATAACAAAAGATATTGGATGCTTTAAAAAGCTAATAAGCCTAACGATGCATGATTATATAGTTAGCTGCATCTTAATATCTGCATTTAGAATTGTTTTTCCCAGCCATCCACGATACTCAATTCAGACTTTAATACCATTTTTGGGCGGTGACCCACCAGTTGAGAACTATAACACTAGTATTTTATTCCCGAACACAGCCAGGCTCATGTAGTTTGCAATTTGGAGGATTTGCACTAACCGCTAGGCCGTGACTTGGGCGTAATTAGCATCTGCAGGCATTTTAAACAATTCCTGAGACACAATAGCAGCAAAACCCCAGCTAAAAGCTAACCTCTACGGTGAAAAAGAAGAGATCTGAGAGGTTGACATGAAATAGGAGCCTGGGGAAGAGGTGCTGAGATAACTTTAACAACTATTACTGTATCCGTGCCAAGTCTGATAGGACAGCTGAACACAGATTAATTCTCAGGAGGTGTGTGTGCGTGAGTGTGTGTGTGCGTGTGAGCTTAAGTTTCTCTTAAGATGGCCAGAGGCTCACTTCCTCTCCATCTCATCTCTCCTGCTCTCAGCTCGTCTGATAGGACCTCAGCCAGCATTCAGATGGTTATATATGCCTGGCGGTTTAACAGATAAAACGCTCCGCTCAGGCAGCCTGCCCAGGCTCTTTTTTTTTTTTTTTTTTTAAATAATACAACCTAACGTGGGGAAAGAAGGGAAAAGGACTCTAACAATGGAATGAGAGAAAGCCAGACAACAAAGCAGACACAAAGGGGAAGAGGGATGTAAATATTTAATGGGCGTATTGCTGCATAAGTGTCTTACATAAAATGGGGGTAAAACCTTTGCAGTTCCTATTTAGGGTTTAATAAGCATTTTCTCTCAGATGCAAATATACTATATATATCTACAAAAAAAGCAGGAAGCAGTTCAGAGAAAAATTATCGCTCAGTCAGAGCATTAACAGACTTGAGGAAGTTCTCAGTTACACAGAGAAATAGAAATAGGCACAATTGATACGACTATTGACATATAAGATTACAGACCTTATACTTTGCTATTGGAAGTTTTGAGTTTGATGAAAAATATTATTTGAGAATAGTTTGAGACATTGTTGCGGTCTCTTGTAAAACTCTGCAGCAGGAAGGTAGTTGGCAAGATTCAGATTTTACTTAGTTCAGTAAAAAAAATAATTAAAATGTACATACAGGGCACTGAAAATAATACAGTAATTAAAATTGATGATTTTTTTTGTAATTGCTTTAACACATTGAGTAACAAAGAAAAGAAAAAAAATAATGAGGCTGATTTCTCTGACAGAGCCCTTTACCCATTTCCCTTTCACCTCTTCACAACACAACAATTTTCCTAATTTTCATCCCATTAAGTGTCTCAGTTCACACCAATTTCAAAGTAAATGCAATTATAAAATAACAGATTCTACAACTTCTCAAATTAGTGCACTCACGGCCGTAGCCAGGCTTTGAAAATCTGTGAGGTCCAGGGGGTTTCTATAATAACCCCCTTATTAGAAATGTGCAATAATACCTTCTTATAAATACAATTAATTATCTACACTACTAACACTTTAAAAGACAGAAATGTAGATGTTTGTGAAAGATGCTTTCTCTGTTTTGAAGCTATGATGATCTACTGCATCAAAATTGGTTAATACTTTACTATATTTATGGGATGGATATTTTATCAGTTGTTTATTATTCATGCAACCATACGTATTGCTGTTATAGTTTTTATTTATAACCATTATATAGCTGATAACTTTGTCTAGTGCTCTTATGAATGTTTATAGCATGATTTGTGTAAATGTAACTACTGTACTGAATGACTTAGCATGAGCATGTACTTCTTCATGGTGATTGCGTATTTCATTCCATTCTGTAACCATACTTGTTCTACAGATCTCTGCACTTGTATTAAACGCTACCAATTTTGACACATTGATAACTTTTCCTACAGATAATATAATTATTTTTTGTATTTTTTGTCAGCAATAATGTGTCCATGGACTTTTTTGATGCAATGTTGCCATTTATTGCTATGAAAGTAAACAAATACTTATAAATCAATTAAATAAATCAAAATTATTTCAATTGTTTGCAAATTAGATAAGATAAAATTATTGCCTACCCTAAACCACAACTTCCTTCTTTATAAACTTCCTAAAGTGTCAAATTAAGAGGAAAAGACAAGTCCAAAACGTGTCTAATAGCTGGATCTGGCAACACGTAGGCTGTGCCCGCGCCCTCAAGCTTCGTTCACTCTGCCAGCATTTCGCAGTGATCATTTTTATACCACGGACGCTAAACATTCTGAATTAAACTGCATTATACATGCAGAGTTTAACAGCAAATTAGTCATTCAGAGAACAAATTTTATTTTTCTATATATAAAAAATTTACCGAGGTCCGGACCTCATAACTGGCTATGGGCCTGAGTGCACTTACACTTTAAGAGGAAGATCAAAAGTTTTTTGGGGGGTCAGAAATTTTTTTGTTTTTTTTTGTTTATGGATTTAATACTTATGTTTAATAAGAACACATTGATTTTTAATCAATAAAAAATGGCAGTGAATACACTGTCAAAAAAATTATTAACAATTGAAAAAAAAGTCATTTTTAATTATAATATTTTACAAAATTACAGATTTTTAAATCAAACTAATGAAACCTAAAACCTTTTCACTAACATAAAAAAATAATCATACTCCAGTAGTGTTTTCACCCGGAGTAATGATAAAGTTTAAAATTGAATCACTGTACAAATGATCTTTGATGCTGAAAACATTTCAGACTGAAGGAAGTCTTTCAGCCTTTCAGCCAAATTTGCCTTTCAGTATTTCAGCCTTTTAGCCTAATTTGCCTTCCATTAATCTCAATGCTGCGTGGGTGAAGCAACTGAATTATTAAAGCTCTCATTTGTGATATTTCTTTCCTGTTGGAAAGAAGTATGAAGGGATGAGGAAAACTTTGAGATTAGATGCCTGTCATGTGTGGTGAAGGAACTGAGATCTTGTTACCACCAGTTGCAGTATCATTCATCCCGTCAATCCCCTTTTTAAGCCCTGAGCAGAGACTGGTACAATCCACCTCTCTCTCTCTTCTCTTCTTCCCCACACTTATGTTTCTATTCTTTTCTGTCTCTGTCTTTCTTTCTCTCCTACTGTCGTTCATTGTTCAGACAAAGACTGGTGTGGACAGACAAGGGCCAGCTGTCCACTGCGACCCCCCCCCACCGCACACCCTAACCCAACCTAACCAGCCTCCAGTAACATCTGCTGCTTCCACTCACAATATCACACAAATGAAAGAACGTACATTTATGGAGAGAGAAGCCAAACTGATGTGGATGCAAATCTAACATGACTTCCTGTGCCCCTGCGGTTTCAGCAGTGGGATGGCGGGTGAATGAGTCTCTGTTCTGTAAAAGCTGTTGTCCAATTCCCCCTCCTGCTCTCTACCACTGTTTCTCCCACACCTGATACCCACTGCTGTTCTCTGACATGCCAGTACACATAAACACAGAATAAAGGCCAATTCACCCCACACACAAATTTACGGCACTCTTCTCTTTCTTTTGTTTGTTGCTGCGACAAGTCTTTAAAATTGAAAACAATGAATCACTAGAACTCCTTGACACTTCCTGTGACAATGCATTTTTATTTTTGTGTATATTAATTTTTCTGACACTGACCAATTAGGATACAAGTTTTTAGGTCATGTGTCTGGAACCAGCATTGCTACGTCTCAAAAATAATAAATAACAAATAAATAAAATGCACGGTTTATAGTATTGTATAGTCAATAATTTCTTACACATTTGTTTTCCTTGAGAAGCCTTTGTAGTGAAATGATTCAATAATAAAATCAAATTATTCAATAATAAAAAGTCCCACACAAACAAATAAATTAAAATAATTAAAATGCTAAATAAATGCATATGTGATTCATACAGAAATTGAAAAAAAAAGCATGAAGGTCCACCCCTCAACCTAACCATCTATCAACGCGATTGTAAAAATTCAAACTAATTAACTACTAATTCACCAAAATGTAATAGTTGCAAACTGCAATGAAAGTGAGTTGCATTGTTCTACCAATAAAACCCTATTCACATCAAAATTAGAATGAAGCGACTTAAATTACAGACAAAACTGTCAACAAAATTAGCATAAAAATTATTTACACTGATCCCAATACAAACTTCCATCTCTGAAAGCACTAGTCTATTAGCAAGACTTACTAGCTAAAATGTTCCCACACAGCAAACCTTTCAACCAAAACAATGCATCATTGTGTGAGATTTCTTCTTGTGTTAAAATGACTTATTTTTCATAAATGTGGCCTTTTTTTCTTATGGTGAAATGAACTCACCAACTAATAAGATATAAGCTTTTGGATCATGTGGGCATTTCAGCTAAACATCAAGCAGTTAATGTCATAAGGCATAAAAAAATTATGTTGAATGAATGATGCATTTATATAGCACTTTATTGTGTATTGCTGTAGACCCAAAGCACTTTAAATTCATATGGAGGAGGGGGGTCTCTCCTCAACCACTATTTGCATCAAGATTATAATTATAAAGTATAGTATTTTACATTCACACAGTTTGACCTTTCTGAAACTAATTTTCACATAAAAAAGCTTTAAAATAAAAATGATGTATGAAATAATGCAAGTAAAGACCCATTCATACCCGGAACTATACAACAAGTGGTTTAAATTGCAACAATATTTGCATCAAAACACAATTTTTTCCTTATTTATTCACCCCCCCCCCCCCCTCCATAATTTTCCCCATTAAAGACTTTAAATCGAAACAATGCATCCCTATAACTTCCCTTTACACTACGCGCAAGAAATAACTTTACATCAAAGTACCTATCTCCAGGCTGACAATTTTTTTAATGCTCAATAGGTAAATAATCTCATGAACCAATAAGATTTAAGCCTTGAGTCACGTGACAATTCCAAATAGACATTAATGTTGTAGATTTCATTGCTCCCTGAGTAAACGCCTATTCCCACCAACAGCAACACAACAAAATGACTCTCATAGCTTGATGAAAACCACCAGCAAAATTTGCATCAAAAGTACTCACACCGAGCAAGATGCTAATTTCTGTCTGAGACTAGCACATACAAACAAAGTTCCAAAGGAATCAATCTGAGAGATGCAAAAAAAAAGACAATTCCAACTCACACAGACGCATACAAATACACACACAATCCCACCATCTGACCTCCAGACTTTCACCTCACTTTGCACTAGAATCTCAGCGGCTCACACACGCCATTCCAACACACTGCTCAGATTCACAGCCACTTGAATTCTGTAGGAAGAAAATAACTCATGTATCAGCATTCAAGTCCCAGCACTGTCGCCAGCTCGCCTCTTCTCCCTGTCCTCTCTACATTTTCCCCTTCTTTCTCCTGTGTGTGTGCTTGTGTTTATCTTGTGTGTTATCAGGCTCACAGTTGAACTACTGGAGCCGCTGATGTTGTGCCGCTGGGGAGTTCAGGAAGGGCAGGACTCCTGTCACAGTGGCCCCTGTTTTAAACACCTCACCTCTCCAGGGAGCATCCGGTCCCTCTCTGTAGGCACTCTTGCAGAGCCACGGTACGGCCCACTGGATTCTGGCTGGAGCAAAACACACCCACACACCCACACACCCACCCACACACACAGAGAGAGCGAGCGAGAGAGAGCAAATGTGTGAGATACAGAGAGAAAGAGAGAGAGAGTTCACACAAACATCCATCAGAGTTTTCTAATCTTCCATTCACACTTTCAACACAACAGAATTCCTCTGTGCACACTCACACATACACACACACTTTGTTCTCATGTCTGGCAGTCTTAAATCTGATGGCATCAGGGAGAGGCTGATGTTGTGTGAGTGTATAAACTGCCTCAGGTGACCAACACATAACAGTGAAGGAGAAACTAAAGAGGACAGAGAGTCTGCTGGCCCACACACACACACACATACAAATACGAATGTCACACAATGCATCTCTGCTGTTTCATGGAGAAAGTTTGCCACCAAGAGAATTAACCCAAAAGTCCCTGTTCCAAATGGTGCCCTCAGCTGTTGCAATCCTTCCATGAAAATAAACTTTAGTGATGTAGTGCCACATAGACTGTTGGGAAGTTAAGCAGTCTCTTCATAGCAGACAAAATGTTGCAATGAGAGTAAAATGTGGCCTCAAGGTTTGTAAGAACCCTTCTGAATTACAAAATGACCCACATGACACCATATGGTCAAGGGTTGTGTAAAATTCAGAATCGACTCCCTTTTAATGAACTGAATTGAACTGGCTACACCCCACAGAGAGTTGAATTGGAATGAAAGGAAGATAAATTTGCTGATCTTTGCATCTATCTATCTATCTATCTATCTATCTATCTATCTATCTATCTATCTATCTATCTATCTATCTATCTGCCTGCCCGCCCGTCTGTCCAATCAAAACTTTAAAATCTTTTACAAAGAACATCCCAAGTCCGACAAACTTTGCTTTTCTAGTTCAAATTTAGTCACTTGAATTCACTCTACTTCCTTGTATTCCAATTTAAATAGCAATTCTGCAATTTACTACGCATCCTTTCATCCATCTGTCCATCCATCCATCCAATCTACCATCCATCCGGCCTATAAACCTCCAAACTCCGTCCTACAAACTCCATCTATTAATTTATCATAAATCCATCTGTCGTCCGTCTGTCCATCCATCCATTTATCATAAATCCATCCATCCATTATAAATCTATCCATCAAACTATCCACCAATCTATATATCCATCCATCCATCCAGACCATTATCCATTTAGCATAAATCTGTCTGTCTGTCTGTCTATCCGTCAATCATAAATCCATCCAACCATCCGTCCGTCCGCCCACCCATCCATCATACTTCACCAATCAATTTATTGTAAATTCATCTATCTATCATCGTAATTCTAACCGTCAATCTATCCACCCATCCATCCAGCCTATAAACCTGCAAACTCCATCTATCCATTTAGCATAAATCTATCCATCCATCTATCCACCCATCCATCCATCCATCCATCCATCTTTTTTTTCCAAAACTTTCAAACCTTTAAAAAAATCATCCCAAATTCAACTTGACAGGTGAATACTTACTGTCACATGAATTTATTCTATTTCCTTATCAAATTTAAAATGCAATTCTGCACCCTGTTTGCTATACCAAATCAAATTCAGAGATTGCTCGAGAAAGGCATTCTACATTCATTTCTGAATGGCACACAAAATTGTTTAGGGCTGCCGACATGTTGGCTGATGAATTTTCTCACATCCATTTTTAAATGTGCTCTATATGAAAGTGTGTACTGCTGCATACATGTTTAAGTGTTATATCCTGTGCTTGTTTGGAACTGTGAGGAAAACTGGAGTATGTCTCACACATTTTGGAAGCATGTGAATGACTGACAAAACTGTTTGTGTGTCTTGTCAAACTGCAGGCGGTCACTGCAGCAGGAGTGTGAGGTGTGTTTGCGCAGAAGAAAGAAAAGACTAGAAAGGTTTGATGGAGGATCAGCGTGTGTTTGCATAATTCTGTGTGGAATCCACTCTCTCTCACTCTCTGAAGTATGTCACTGCATAGAAGAGAACAGAAGATCGACAAAGAAACGAGGAACGAAGTTCAGGGCAGATGAGACAAGTAGAAGTCAGAGGAAAGGAGAAGATGGAAAATCAACTTAGAGCAGAGCAGAGGCGATCAAAGGAGCAGTGTTGGGAATTAACTAACCAAAAGCACCACTAACTTTCTTCAATAATTTGGGGTCTGCAAGATTTTCTCTTTTTTTTCTTTTTTTTTCTTATTGAAAGGAATTTCTTATTCTCACCAAAATACTCCATTTAATAAAAAATATATAAATAAATACAAATAAAAAAATACAGAAAAGAAGCATTTTAAAACAACAGTTTTGTTGTATTTAGTATAAATTTACCTGTTTAAGTTTGATATAATTGAGATTCACTCAAACCCAAATAACAAGAAATGGCCTCCTATGCTAAATAAATGTTGCATAAATATGCTAAATATATATTGCAAACAGTGGCTCAATATTATTAGCTTCAACCTTCATATACCAAAATATATTTCGAAATGTATTTCAGCAGCAACATACATTTAAAGTCCTACAGTAGGCTATTATTAAGTTTTTTCAAATGTGTCATATGAGAAAACATTTACTTGGAATGAAATATAGAGGGCAACATATAGTCTAAGCTTTTAAACATTTTAAATATATTAAAAAAAAAATAAAAAAAAATAATAATAATAAATAAATAAATATGTATTTATGCAAATATATTTTAGCAAATGTATTTCTTGGCCTTTTATTATATATATATATATATATATATATATATATATATATATATATATATATATATATATATATATATATATATATATATATATATATATAAGAAAGCCTTGCCACCCCTGCTGCCACCCCAGTTGGCAGCAACGAATTAAAGGTTATGGCCAATTTGAAAATTTACGAGCGCGAATCTTTCGTGATTCGTGATCCTGCTCCGAACTCCCGAACTGACTCAAATGATTCGCGAACCCGCTTTGAACTCCCGAACTGACTCAAATGATTCGCGAACCCGCTACGAACTTCCGAACTGATTCAAATGATTCACGAACCCGCTACGAACTCCCGAACTGACTCAAATGATTCGCGATCCTGCTCCGAACTCCCAAACTGACTCAAATGATTCGCGATCCCGCTACGAACTCCCGAACTGATTCAAATGATTCGCGATCCCCAAACTGACTCAAATGATTCGCGATCCCGCTCCGAACTCCCGAACTGTTAAAATAAATTAATAATTTTCGATTTTCAAATATTGCACCTGTCAAACATATAGTCTATTTTGCCGTCAATACTGTTGACGGTGTCCTTTATCAGTAGGCTTTATATTTATGCTCAACATGAAGTATAGATATTGTTGTCGTGAAGACAAGACCCTGGTCTGTCGGTGGTCTCCCTCTGTTACCTACAGTAGCAGCAGCGCGCCAGCGCCGCGTCTGGCACGATTCTGGTGTGTAAAGACCATAGACTGTTTAAAAACACAGAAAACGCGAAGCAGCCGCCACGCAGCAGAACCGCCACGCCCACGACACGCAGACAGCGTCACCGGCCTGAGACTCGGGAGGAAAAGTTGGGTAAAAATTGATTATCTATCAATAAATGAATCTTTAATGAAAGCACAGACTTTGAGATGATAAATAACTAACGTGGTGTAGTCTACTACGTGATACGTTACCCACTTTTAAAAAGCGTGAGGATACGTTACAACTTTGTTTTGTGTCAGAACTAACTTTCACACTTTCATTCATAAATTCACCCCGTTTGTGTTTGAAAAGCGACAGGGATTGAATCGCGGAAATGGAACTTGCTGTATAAAGCAGAACGTCACGGAATTCGGCCATTTTTGAATGAATAAAATAAAAGTAAGGCATTTAATGAAATCTCGATATTAAAGGTGTTTTAAAGCACCATCCCAGATACTCCAAAAAAAAAAAAAAAAAAAAAAAAAAAAAAAAAAAAAAAAACTTCCATTCTCCCATCCGCGCTCGAGACCGCTCGCACCTAATGTTTGCGGCTGAATGTTCATAATTGATGGATGAACATCCATGGCCGGGTAAAGGACATCAGCAATCCAGCGAAGAGAAAGGAAAACTAAAAGTAAAAAAAAAAGGCATAAAGTTAGCTTGACGTTGGACGAGTGTCAAATTTAGTACCGTCTCTAAAGTTACATGCGATGTTGGTATACACTTTTCTAACGTCAGTTGCATTTGAGGAGAATTACTTATAGTCATAATAAACAACTGTAATTGTTCCTTTAAGTGTCAGTTGAATTGAATGTTTTCTATTTATTAAAATAAACTGTAAATCATGTGTAAATTATGCTACTTTTTCATATGGACTCAAACGCAAATTTGAAGCTCAATAGCATTTGAGGAGAAATGCAGTCATAAAACTATTGTAATGTGTTAATTTAGGTGTCAGCTACAATGCACACCTTATACATTTTTAATATATATTAAAATAAAGTATAAATCATTTAGGTAAAAATGAGGCCCATTTATCACTTTCAGGCACATTCCTGTGAAAGTTTCTTTTTTTTTTCAGGTTCCCTTACGAAAATTACCTATGGTTTTAACAATAACACCACAAATCATCCTTCTTGTAGCCATGGTAACTGCAAATTAACCATGGTTTTGTTACTTCAAATAATACTTTACAAAGTATTAATATACTGTAATATTTTTTTGTTGTTGCTATAAAAACAGACCCTAAGCCATCAACAGCCTTTAAAATGGCTTAAAATGCATTATATAAAAAATATATAAATAATATATAATATATAATATATATTTTAAAAAGACAAACAAACAAATTAGTAGAAAATATATTTGGAAAAAAAAGAGAGAAGAGATCAACATAGTGCAGCAGAAAGCAACACAACTGAGACAAAGGAGATCAACGTGCTGTAGGAGGAGAAGAAGGGATGAGATCAAGGTAGAGAAGCAGAGATCAACACAGAGGAGAGAAGATCAAGGGAGATGAGAGGATCGGTGAGGAGATCAGTGAGAGGACAGGAGCGGAGCGAGAGGCCTTAACGTGTCCTACTCACAGAAGAGAGGGATTAGAACACAGTAAAGTAGGTTGAAGGAAAAGGGCTGAATTAGAACAGGACCCTTGAGAAGCTGATCAAGAAGAGGACGGGGGTTGAGCAAGAGAACGGTTCGGAGGAGAGATAGGAGGACAGAAAAGAACTGAAATGAAGACAGGAAACATGTTAAGAGGAGAAGCAGAAGCAGCGAGAGGAGGAAGAGAGATATAGAGAGAGGGACACATACGGCACAACAGTAGCCTGGAGCCAGAGGGGGAAAGCAGTGTGCCTGTTTGCCTACTCGTCTCTGTGTGAGATAGTATGTGTACGTGCATGCACAGGCATACGGAAGCACTTCTCCTCCCCACTTGATGGTCTATTCATTACTGAACCATTTTTCTACAACATGAGCGATGCCCTTCGCACCATTATCTCAGAGGTAATGACAAGGTCAGATTTAAATGCATCGCAACAAATATGAAGTACATTATGAGTATTCGAGTGTGATTCTGTGCGTATCATCATGGGAGGCTGCAGCCCTAATGTGCTCCAGGAATATTGCTGTCGATTGACCTAGAATTGTGATTCACATGCTTCTCGTTCTCAAGATCAACTCCAGGATTTGGCCCCGAAGCCCTTCAACAGATGCACGTACGTTGCTACACACTCGGTATGGTAAAACTCCTAGTAAAAGTTACAGTAGATTTGATGGATTTCACAGATACATGATTGATAGCCGAGGGCTCTTCAAAGTTCAAAAGCATCTCTGACATTTTAATGTTAATAAGATATGTGGGATTTCATCTGGAGATCTTTTTCTTTTTATGTTAATATCTTTGCATTTGCAGGAAATCCAGAAATGTCTTTCTCGACGATTCGGACTCTTCATTCCTGTCATCGCCTCTTTCGTGGTGACAGCTGGGAAGCGAGGCAATCTCACGGTGGAATTGAACGGATTGGGCTCTGATTGGTTCCTTTGAAGTGTCAGGATAACGTTCGAGCAGGCAGCACTTTCGCTCTGTAATGTCTATTCATAGATTTTAGGATTTTTTGCCCGCGCACTCATTTGGTGCAGTCAAATGGCAGAGTTGCTTTTCAGATCATCACTCGTCTTGCTAGTCTTGTTTTCAGCTTTTAAAGTGAAAACTGTGAATTAGAGCATCGGTGTGCTTTTATGTTCCTCTGTCAGTTTTACATAATGCAGACTTCTGAGAAGTACTCTCAAGCTCAGACGGCACGCCCATGGACCATTCACTCAGCCTCTCATGTCTACTGCTCACAAAATGAAAAGAGATTTCTTGACACGGCGAGCTCCGATTGGACTGGCTGGCTTAACGGTAGTTTCAGAATCATAGTGCAAAGGATTTGAACAGTGTGAAGAAGAAGTAAGTCATGTCAGTTCACAGAAGAAAGACTGCCATCTGATTTACCACTTTTTTTGATTTACCTCTTCCCACGCCAGAATTTTTTTTCCTTTTTCATGATTTTCACAAAAGTTTAATGGCCCCCAGAATATTTTGTTGTATGAATATCTGAACATGCAATATGTAAAAAAATTGCCTCTTCTTAAAATAAATAGCTAAATAAATAAAAATATTACAAATAATAAAAAAAATGTAAAAAGTATTCTAGCTTCATGCAATAATTTTTTAATCAAGACTTGAATGTGGGTACATTTAATGAAAAAAGCTACATTTTAATCAAAAAGCTGAGAAAGTCGTGTTTTTTTTTTTTTGTTGTAAAAGACTACATCTAGATCAGATTCAGAATGATGATTAAAACATGGATGGAATAGATCACTTCCATCAGAACATCCAAAGCTTGCACAGTCCTATACCACTTCCTAGATCGACATTTCATTCGGTAGTGTTAGGCAGTTCTGATTTATATGCTACAATGCTTGATGATCATTTTATATTGCATCTGCTTACATACGTGATCACTTGATTCTGCTTCTTCGCCGTGTTTGGATTCAGATGTTCAGTACTCTTTCAGAAGATGGGGCCTCCTAACGTACACCAGTGAAAACATGGAAAGCTGAAAAATCTGTCAATGGCAGGGAAAGAGTTAAAAAAAAAAGTTTATAGAGGATATACAGTGGCTTTTAAAACTTTGGAAACACACCAGGTTTTGGACATTTCAGCATAAAATCATTTTTGGCCAAACATCAAGGAAACCAATAATAATGATTTTGCTTTTTTGCTTTCATAGTTTATGTTGTCACTTATCAATGAATAAGTATTTGTGCTGCAACTTTATTCAGCTTTTTTGAGTGTGTCCAAACTTTTTGAAAGGACTGTATGTACACAAACACACATACACACACACAGACACACACACACACACACAAATACACACACACACACACACACACACACACAGAATATATACACTACCGTTCAAAAGTTTGGGGTCAGTAAAGATTTTTTTTTTTTTAAAGACCAGAACGTTTATTCAGCAAGAATAGTGAAAAGTGACAATAGATACTTTTACAAAATATTTTCTTTTCAAATAAATGCTCTTGAAAAATGTTAATGGAAATTCTAATAGGAAATAGTTAAGTTAATTGCAAAAATATTTCATAAGACAGCGCTTTCTTGTCTAAAGGGGTTTTTGTTGTCTAGAATAATGTGTTGACATTTTTGAACATTATGCTGATAGTTAAGTCTGGCTTCGTCAGAGTGTAGTGGGTGTTTAATGAGTAGGGTGCACTTATTCAGTCCTGGATTAGCTCAATGTCAAAAGGCTTTGCGTGTATATTCACACATGACCACGCTGAAATTACTGAACATCAAGCTTTGAATTAGTGTGATTTGTTAATGATTCATTGAGATGCAGACTGCTATTTCAAGAGGATGCTCTTCATAAGGCATGGCGTCTGACGCCCACACGAGAGCGGGACTTGGTGGGTGTACTTTAACAAAGACAAAAGGTTCACGTTCAGTGGGGGGTATTTACCGATCCCGGGATCAGTCTGGCTGGGGAGAGACTGCGACAGCAGGAGTGTCAGCGGATGATTACACACCTCTAAGCCAATTGAGAAGCAGGACCCAGGCCAGACAGTGAGAGAGAGAGAGAGAGAGAGAGAGACAGAGACAGATGGGAAGAGAGATGAGATACTAACACACAAATACAGAGGGGGAGGAAACAATAGGACAGAGAAATAAAATAATCTCTCATTGTATTTCATGTTGACAAATGCTCAAAAGGATCCGCACAAAGCACCAATGATTTCACACAACCACACAGAAGACAGGAACGTAGATACAAGCCAGTGGAGAAAGTGAAATGCTGAAATAACACAACCAGCAGAGCTTCAGATAGGTTCTTGTGTTTACTTTTTCAGTGATGTGTGCCGAAAACTTCATTCTTCAGCCTTTTTTTATTACAAGCACAAATTCATCAGTGTCATAACCCTCTGCTGCACACAATTTATATATATATATATATATATTTTTTTTTTTTTTTTTTTTTTTTTGAGGGGGAAATTCAAGGAACATTTAAAACATTTAATGGATTATTATGCAACATTTCCAGTTCTCTAATCTGATTGGACAAGAAGCATTTTAAACAGCGCTGTTTGCAATTCAGAATTAAGTTAAAAATGCCTTTTGAAATTTCAACTGAATTCCTGAAATTAAACTGTGGTAGAAAGCAAAATATAGAATTGCAATTTAAAATAAGTAGAATTACATTTATTTGAAATTTAAAGAAATCAAAAAATAATAACCAACTAATTTTTATCTCACTGTCAAGACAAACTTTGTATGTAGACATAAATATAGACGAACAAGATATAAATTTTAGAACGGATTGAAAGAATGAACACTAGATAGAATGGACAACAAACAGAATGATAGACAGATAGATCAAGTGATAGATAGATAGATAGATAGATAGATAGATAGATAGATAGATAGATAGATAGATAGAACGCTATGCAGATATATATATATATATATCTGCATAGAAAAATAAAAAGAATGACACACACGGACAAACTGATGGGCAGATATTGAATAAATAAATATTTAGCATATTTGATTAAATTCATTAAAAACAAAATTCACATTCCAGTTCAGCCTTGTGTGTTATGTGACTAATTCAATTCAAATTCGCATTAATAACTAGAAAGCCAATTCTTCTACTCTGAATTTTGCACATCCTCGGATGTAAGAATGCACTGGCCTGATTCACTGTCTGCATCGCTCCAGTTTTAAGTATTCCAAACAGACTGTCAGTCCCTGAGATGCTCTACAACACAATAGTTGATTCTGCTTTGGCTTTTTTGGAATTATTTTTGTTGCCAGAGGGCCTAATCACAGTGGCACTGATCTTCAGTTTAACAGTTCATGTGCTAGTATTTAAATACCAAAAAGGAAACAAACACATTAGGTCAATTAATTAGATGTTCAGAATTCAATAATCAATTCTTCATAATGTTTCCTGACAAATCCAACGCTATCTCACGACCAATTCATATTTATTTTACAAGGTGGCTTATTTGTACGAATTTGTACGACCTCACTCGTACGATTTTATACGACCCCAGTGACGGTTAGGTTTAGGGCGGGGTTAGGTGTAGGTCATTCGTACAAATTCATACGAATTGTGCAAATTGTAAAATACGTACGATTTGGCAACAATCGTATGAATTTGTATGAGTGTGGTCGTACGAATTCGTACGAATAAGCCACCTTGTGAAAAATGTACGAATTGCCGTGAGATCGGGTTGACAAATCTGTGATTTCTGCTCTGTGTAAAAGATAATAAGCTCCCATATATTCCCTGCATGTGTCTTATCTCAGTGTCCTTGCATCCTGGCCACTCTTAACACAACCAGCAGAGCTTCAGATATATTCGTATTAATGATTTATGTAGACTAGAAAATATAAGTTCATACATTCTTACAGAAAAGAACAATAGCAAAAGAAATCTCCTCTTAAAAATCTCAATTGTTTCTCCTAGACAGAAGTAAAATGAAACAGACTTTTGCACAAGTCTCCAGCCTCTCAGGTTTTCTTGATCCTCTAAAGGAAAGATGTGCGACCCCATGGCCAGTGAGCCAAAGATGGCCTGGGATGACCTTTGACCTTTGATAGGGCATGCTATGCCATATCACAAAAGCAGGGAAAATATTTAAATTCACAAAACAATTTATTCTGCCCTTACTTTGCTGTCTCTCTTCCTGAAGTTAGACAGATAGTTAACTCTTTCTAGCATGTAAACTTGTGGGAAAATGGCGCTTTATTCCACTCCACACTGAGTATGTCGAAACGGAGTTAAACTACAGAAAGGAGAAGTATATTGAAACTTTAGTTATCTCTAAACACAACATCTCCATTTAGTTTCAATTGTTGAATATACTTCCTTCACAGCTTTATAAATAATAAATTCAGCAAATTGAATACAAATGAACCATAAAAACTTACAGACGATGCTTTCTACAGATGATCACAAGATGAATGGCTGCTACAAGTTTGTTGTGTGAAGTTCTAGACAGAAAGCAACTAACTGAATTTTAGAATGTTACCATGGCAACTATAATTTAAAGAATATTGCATGATTATAGGTATCATAATTATGATCACTACAGTCATTACATTTTTAAATAGATGATCCAGAACAGATTTATTTTCTTAAATTTAATATTAAATGTAATACATTTTCTTTAATTATTTAAAATATGCATATTTACTGTATAGTTGGATATGCAACATCCTCAATCAAGTTTGGCCCCTTTATATTAAAAAAGTTAGGGCACCTCTGCTTTGAAGTCTACAAAATATCTTAATAATGTTTCAAACTTGGCTCAGATTTGCCATCACAATATTTCAATATAAACTCTCTCATCATTTGTTTAATAGATCTACTCAAACTCTTTCAACAACAGTCTTATTATTATAATTTTTTTTCTATTTTTCTCTTTTGTAAAGGATTTTAACTTTAATAAGCGTGAAGTCTCTGAAATCTCCGGAACAATGAAGAGCAACCTTTGAACAATCTTTTTCTCTGGGTTTTCTGTATTCCTCACTCTCGACTCTTCTTTCAAAGAGTAAAACATTCCAGATTGCTAACTTATTTTCTTTTCTCTCCCTGTCTGAAAGTAACAGCTGAAGCACTTAATCAACGTTTTTTTAACGCTTTAACTAAAGCCTCTCTAGGTTGCAGCCAGTTGAGCTCGTCGTGAAACAGAACGTGAGTGTTGACCGAAACAAAAGCGTAAAAAGCGAGCAGGCTGGCACTGGGCGGAAGGCTGCTTGCCAGCGAAAGACAGACTGTGCCATTTCAAAAGGTTACAGCAGACTGCGAGGCACTTACGTTGGGAGACAGACAGAAGTAACAAACACTCTTGTGCATAAGCACACACATGCATTACACGTGGGAAAAGTGTAACCTGTGGCGTGTCTTTGGGAGGCGGCCTACTCTGACCCTTTTCAGTCCAGTTTCTTCTAGTTTCTCTCTCCGGCTTAGCAGGACCCTCCCTGAGTGGTCCCTAATGGACAGATGATTGTTCTGACCTTCAGTTCAGTTTAGAGACAGAAAGAGCAGCCGCGTCAGGAAAGGGTGGGGGGCCTGAAAGTGATGGAACGCAATGTTGAGAAAGTCAGGCTGGCAGAGTGAGATATCAGAGGAACGACATTGAACAACCGTAAAGGGAGAGTGAGTGAGGGAAAAAAAAATCACAAAATAAAAGTTTTAAAGAGATAATTCAGACCAAAACAGGGTTATTACAGATAAAAAAAAACAAAAAAACAAAAAAAAACTGTTACTTGAAATTAAACAATTATAAAAAACAAACAAAACAAAAACAAATCAGCTAGTTGCCAAGGCCAAATCTTCATTTTAATTTAGTTTACTTGATGGACTAAAGTAATTTAAACTAAAACCGAAAATAAAAAAATTAATGGGTCATATGATGAGATTTCATGTTTTCCTTTGTCTTTGGAGTGTTAAAAGCTGATTGTGCATACAGAAGATCCGTAAAGTCACAAAGATCAAAGTCTCGAACCCAGAGAGATATTCTTTATAAAAGCCAACGCTCAGCCACACCTTTCTAAGCCCCCCGTCTACATCACTGTGTGAGAAGATCTGCATAACACCACACAAATGTATACGCAAAGAAAGAAGATTTAACTTTTATTCTCGCTGTAGTATTGTTGACGCTGTGTGTGTTATTGTGAAAGCTAAACCGACACTCGAACCTGCGACCTTCAGGTTACAAGTCCAAGTCTCTAACCATTAGGCCACAGCTTCGCCGTTTTACAACACCGTTCCAGAACAGTACAACCCAAATATTCAAATGTGTGCAACTAATTTTACGGAGAAAAGTTTCCTGAACCTGGTAAGGGGCGTAACATTTCCGTCACATGCTTGAGGTTTTTGGCCGATCACAACGCACTAGATAGCTGGCCAATCAGAGAACACCTTGCTTTTCTGAACAATGAGCTTTGTAAAAATTTACGGGTTTCAGAATTATACCAAAATAACACTGGCCCAAAAAACTAATCAAAGATTTTGTTTGATTATTCTGTTGCAAATTCACACAATTAAAAAAGTGCATGGACAGAACTAACAAAGGTATTTTTTAAAACAATACCAGCAACACTTAATACTGCTCATTTTGCGAGCACATCTATGTGCACCTTGGCTAAAAGATTGAGAATAAAAGAAACTCATTTAAATCAAATACAAATTAAACATTTACAATAAATAAAAGTTTGGCTTTCATATTGAACTGACGGTAGTCCGGCCCTGGCCCAAGATGATCATGCCCTATTGGTTATTTATAAGTTTGAATCTTGTTTTTGTTTGTATTTGAATGGGTTTCTTGTATTTGTAAACCTATTGGCAAAAATAGACAGTCTTATCCATTCCACAAGTGCTGGTGGTACCATTTTAAAAATACCAAAATTAAAATCCCCATTTACTCACCCTCATATCCTTCCAAACTCCTACAGATCCAGATATCTGTTTGCATGTCACAGAAAGCTATGGAACGGCTTCTGAATACTTGCAAGATATTGTGTTCTTTTTTTTTCTTTTGTGCTTGACAGCTCCATTTCTCATTCCCTTTCGTCATATGAGAAAGATCAGCCAGTGTATTCTTCAAAAGTCAAGTTCTGTGCCTGGGTCTGGGTTTGGAATAACATGAAGGTAAGCAAATAAGGCAAATTTCATTTTTGGGTGAACTATTCCTTTCATATGCTGATATGAGAACATATCGTATTCCTGAGGGAAAGAAGAGCCTGCCGGATGGGCGGCGGAGACGTACAGTACCGCTGACATTGACATAGCAAAGATAATGCACCAAAAATGAGATGATGTGGTATGAAAAAACAATAATATCAAGCAGCCTGTAAATATAGAAGCAATCACCTGAGGCTGGGGCAGACAGAAGAGGAAACAGAAGGAGAGGGAAGGAGAAATACGCACAACTTTATTTAATGAAACATTTCACAGCAGGGAGCTTATCACAATATTTGTGAAACCTCACACACACACACACAAAGCGAGAGAGTAGGACTAAAACAAAACAATGGAGAAGGAGAAAGAGAGAAAGTGAAAGCAATCAGTGTTGGAGAACCTCATCACGATGACTGAGAGCAGTCCTGAGTGGAATCGGAGCAGACATTTACCTAATGTAATGAAATTCAATTTGCAAGTGTGCCTCAGGTGATCAGCCATTCCACAAGAAACTGTTTTGATCATTGCATCACTACTACAAATTGACAAACCTCACTGACACAAGTTATGGGTGAATTCAATTTAATGGGATCTAATAAATCATTACATTTTGACAGACATGATTATTTCTATATACATTTTTAACCAACTTCATGACATGCATTCTGGGATGCATTTAAACAGTTTTAAAGGAGTTACAATGCAAATTACAACCATATTAACCAGCGTTAATTCTTTAAAAATTACAAAATGTAGGCCATAAAACTATAAAATACTGTGAAACAAACACACACACCCACCCACACACATATATATAATATAGAGAGAGTGAGTACATCACCATTGGGTCTAACCCATGCATCTTCATTTATTGTTTTAGTAAAAAGTTTATATTTGCCTTCTATGGTAATTTCAAGCATTTAAGCATGAGTGTTTGATCACAACGTCTTATAGAACAATGAGAAACATATACAGTATTTGGTCAGCTGTGTCCAATCTACTGACTGAACCTTTTAACAGTTTACCTGGACAAGAGTGTGTCAACCTTGAAGTACCATTGTCTAGTCTCAAGTTAATAAAAGTGAAGTGTCCGTGTGAGGAAAAAAAAAGAAAAAGAAAGAGCAGTGAGGGAAATGGAGAGAGGAGAGATAGATAAAGCATGCTCTTTCTTGCGGAACAGAGGAGGATCACAGAAGAAGAGAGCAGGGGGAACGTGAGGGTAAGAGAAAGAAGAAGAAAAAAACAAGGAGAGAGGAAGAGGGGGAGGTCTCAGGGAGTAAAATGACTAATGGTCAAAACAGCGCTTGGTTCTGCCTGTTAAACAGTCCTGTCATGGAGGCTTGGATTAGGGTACAAAATTGTGAAGGAAACAGAGAGAGAAGAAGAGAGAGAGAACAGAAGGGTTGTTATACATTTTTCATTAAGTATCCAGGCCCAAGACCACATCAAAGAGTTCAAGGGAGAGAGAGAGAGAAAGAGGGGAGGAAGGGAGTTAGAGCGATAGAGAGAATGATGGCAGGAAGTGGGTACAGTATGTTCTGCTTAACCTCAGAGTCATATGCTAGCCTTGTGGACACTCTGTGTTTGCCTTGCCTGCTGTCTGTAGCTTGTAAAATCAGCACCCTCAACTGCAAATATTTATTATTTTTGGCAAGAAACATTTGTTTAAAGTCCCTGTGAGTCACTTAGTATTTAAAATTAGTATTTTTTTGTATGGTGAATGACATGTAGTGCACTATATAGGGGCTAGGGAATGATTCAGACAGTGTAAATATGCTTTTAATTGGGGAGCATGAAGTCTGGTTTCACGTTGTGTCACGCAAACTGCCGCAGTGTGCACACAAGATAGCATAGAGCAGATCACACTCATGAATCGGTGCAAACCCATAAACATATCGGACACATTTGAATTCTACACAGAATGCTATATTTAACAGCGATAGGGATGAGATTAGGAGAAACAATTAGAGAGACTTTATTAGAAACAGCACTGACGAGTAGAAGAGATAACAACGGAGCCATTCGCCAATATATTATTCTACACAGTCTTCAAACTACACATCCTCAGCATGATTGGAATCATTGGTTTGCTTTAGTAACAGTTTCATTGAATTGAATATCATTGAAAGGGGTAGCCTATTAATAAGTGTTGACAGCACTTTACTGAGCTCAAAAGCTCTGGCCTGAGCTGATATAAGCAAAAAACTATTAAAAAAAAAGGGGTGGGACTGCTTGATATGTCCTGTCCTATCTTCCTGTTTTAGCTGAAAATACATCAGCACCACAGATCTGTAACAGAGATTAGAGGACAGATGTATAATATCAAATGAAGTGGATTTGACTCATTATAAAGATCAGTCAGCATTAGAGGTCTCTTCGGGTCCTAAAAACTGTGCCTGACCAAAATAAACCCGAATCACTTCTTACCCGATCCCGACATGCATAGATAGTTGTTATTTATTACCCAAGACAAACCCAATGAAATTAGTCCCTAGACTGACCCGACGGCATTTATTTTCGAAACCCGACTGGACCCGAATGTAAACGGCATTGACGTGTGCACAGCTTGCGGCCCTGAAGTCAGTAAAGAAGTGGTGTCCTGCAGACTGATTTGGACGCTTCTCCGTTACTTTGATTTATTTAACATTTATTTAATTTCTCTTTACTTTATATTACTGCCTGCCTGATGGATACACATTACTTCTGAGTTCTGCTTTCAATTGTGACCAGTGGATTTGAAAGAATAAATGTTATAGTTTGATAAAAATTTAACTGATAGCCGTTGTCTGCAACCTAATCGCTGTTGAAATGCTTCTGCACACAAAAAAGAAGGGCCCTGCATGAACACGCAGCAAAATGAAGCGAGTGGATTTTCCTGATCCAATATGATGGATCTCATATTTACTGTATAAAATGATTTATGTGTGCGAGGTTACAAATGTACTCTATGCTCCTTTTCTATGTGAGTTCCTCACTTAACATGAACATGCAAGTACACATTTTGGTTGAAAGAATTTGGGTCTTATAGGGTCCATGTGGAAAAGCACATTTATTTAAAATTATTAGGCTGCTAATACTGAACCCGAGCCCTGTCCGAGCACTCGCAGAAGTTTTGACCTGAACCTGCTCAAGTCTCAGGTTGGACCTTGGGTGTTTGGATCAAAGTGGACCCGTGAAGATATCTAGTCACCACATAGATTAATGATGCGCGTTTCAAGGCACTTCAGTTGACCTTTAAGTAGTGAAGCATAAACACTGTTATTTTGACTTTTATCTTTAACAATAGTTTATTCTAACTGTTCCCCCTGACTGAGCCTGGTTCTCCAAAGGTTTTTTTCTCCATTTCTATCACCAATGAGGTTTTGGTCGCCTTTGGCTTGCTTAGTTGAGGATGCCTGACTGACTGCACAGACACTTGGAAGAGAGCTGAACTGGATGATGACATCACTGAATCATCAATGAACTGACTTTAGCTGGAAAAATCCCTCTTATTGAATGTAATAACATATTTAATTTGATTGTGTTCCTGCGTTATTGACAAACTATTTTCCTGTTTGACAAATAACAAATAAAGGTATACATTTCCTGTAAACAAATAAAGGTGACTTGACTTGATTTCTAATATTAATAATAAAAATTATAAATATAAAAAATAAAATTATGAAAACAATTTTAAACTATTTTATAAACAAATCTATATTACAATTATATATATTTTTGTATAAAATATTTAATACATGTAGATATATGTCAGTTTATTTATAAAATAATTACATTTTATAAATTCTAAGTTATAATTATATATGTATATATATACTTTTCTGTATATGCACCATATAATGAATATTTCTATTAGTGAAGCAAGAAGATTTTTACATTTATTTTACTCTCTCTCTATAATTCATTTTGTTTCATAATTCAGTTTCATTATCAGAAATCTAGAACTATGTGTGAATTTATGTTATTTATAGATGAGCTGAAGGAAAAGCCAGCCAGCAAATGTCCTACATAAAGTACATGTGAAGCCATTAAATTATGTTTGAAAAGCATCCCAGAAACCTTATGAAGTTGATTAAAACAACACTAAGAATCTAGAAAATGATGCTCAGATAGTAAAATAGTTTGATTTGATTAACATTTTTTTGATCACTGCATAATTCCCGTATGAACATCTATTTCATTTTGCAATTTGAATCTTTTGAGAGCGAGAGAGTGAAAAATTGTGCACAACCTCCCAGAGGTCAAGTGTGGCAAGCTGCTGAAATAAATACTTTAAACAAGCAGTCATTGCTCTCCCTCTGAATCTTTCTTTCCCTCTCCCTGTGAGTCAACGGGAAGTGGCATTCCCTCCTCACAGTAGTGGCATAGCCGTTGGACCGAGTCATACTATCATCCTCTAAACCACTCAATGACTTATTGTTGATCTTACACAGATTGTTCTGTGTGTGTAACATGTCAGGCCAGTGAGTCAGTGCCGTCTTTAATCTGTGTCCAGTGACCAGCCCTCTGTATCCTTTAACATCCTGACGTTTAAAACATAGACAGCATCCAAAATCTTCTCTGCACTCAGAAAACAAGCCTCAATTTATGTTCACACGTTTAATTTCTGCTCGGTTTATATAACCAGTTAGCATAATGTGTGTTGACGGAGCAATGAATCATTTGGTAAGCAGTCTTGGCTTGGAGTTTGTGCTCGAGAGAGCATTAGCGAGAGCTTGTCCAAGCTCAACGAGATGCCCCTCTGAATCCGACAGAGTCAGATTTGTACCAAGAAATTGGGAAAAAGGAAAACATTTAGTGTAGAGGGAGGTCTCTTGAAAGAGCTATGCACTGAGATGACCCCCAAAAGTAACTTTGTTGAGGAATCTAGCAGCACGACTTCTGAGGTTATTCCTACCAAGTGCGTTAAACGTAAAACTGTGAGAGCGTGGCACTGAAGGATCTGTGGATCTCTCAGGGGTTAGCAGTGAAATGTTAAAGAGATACATTTAACCTTGACCCTGCAGTTGGTCTTGTGGATATTGCTATGGATAAAAGCACTGCTGAAATGGAATATTACCATTTATGAGCAACGTGTAAGTCATGACTGCATGTTACTGTGCAAAGCTACATACTACAGGCAATGCCGATCTATGGATATACTTTAACATAATAATGCATTAAACATGATGCTGAGATAATGCATAATTGATGAGATAAATCACTTTTTAACTAGGATTAACATTTCTATGTTGTAAATACTTAAAACTGTGAAATTTCTGCTCTGACGGATTAATGGATGGATTAAATGATAGAAAGAATGACAGTAGAACGCAAGGTGGATGAAGGATGGATGGATGGATAGAAAGACAGAAAGTTAGGAAGAACAATAGGTGAATGATGGATGGATGATAGATAAATAGACAGCTTGATAGAGATAGAGACAGATTGATGTGCCAATGGATAGAACAACAGACAGAAGAAAAGAATGATAGAACGATGATAGATAGAACAATAGATAGAATGAATGAACAGAATGACAAATGAATTAAATGATAGAAAAAATGATAGATAGAACAATAGATAGACAGACAGACAGACAGACAGACAGACACACAGACAGACAGACAGACAGACAGACAGACAGATAGATAGATAGATAGATAGATAGATAGATAGATAGATAGATAGATAGATAGATAGATAGATAGATAGATAGATAGATAGATAGATAGATAGATAGAACGATAAGTAGAACAACAGGTGGATGGATAAATGGAAAGATAGAACGTTAGGAAGAACTCTAGGTACAATGATGGATTGATGGATTGATAGAGATTAAACGATAGAAAGAAAGAATACATGGATGGATGGATGGATGGATGAACAGAATAGATGACAGATAGACAGAGATAGACACATTGATGCATTAATGGATTGAATGATAGAAGGAAAGAATGGCCGAATGATAGATAGAAAAAAAGAACAACAGAACACTAGAACAATAGATATACTAGATAGAGCCACAGTATTGAAATTATTCAAAAACTCAACCTACAGATGTCTTACTCGGCTTTCTCTGCACATTAAACTGGGATGGGAGACATTTATTTTGACATTTAACAAAATTGCACACATCAGCTTTAAAAGAATGTCTATTTACAACACTAAGTACTTGAAATTTGTTTTCTAAAACAGTTACAAAAAGCTTAAAAGAGTGTCATTGTTGACGGAGCAGAACATAACAGTGCACGATTCATTAAGCTGAGCTAAATTCTTTAAGGCAATACACTAGGGAATCTTGCCGCAAAATGCTCTAATAAGTATTTCACACAGGAAATATTTCTTTAAACACGCTCCAGATCTTGTGTATTCTGGAAAGCTTGTGGGGTTTAAATGTCACAGACATGAGGTGGCATTCAGTGAGCCGAGCCAAAAGAAGATTCAGGCCAGGCTGGGGAACCAAAACCATGGTGTGGTCTAAAAACGACAATGAAACAAGGACACATCGTTTGGTCAATAAGATGTCAGATCACTGAGCTCAGGAAGAGAAAAACTGTGGCCAACAACTACTGACCGTTCAGCTCTACTGCACTGGAGAGATCTTGCAGACTATTTGGGTACCAGCCAGGACTTTAATGAAGTTACGCTTCCCCAGTGATTATGTGCGGCCCTTATTGTTAATGAGCCTATTCATAAGACTAGAATTAAAAAAATGGAAGCTCCAGCATAATGTGGTCACGTTACACTGGTCTAACTTACGGAACTGTAGGTCAAGACTCATGAGCTATCCCATCTTAGTTTACTGTTTATCTGCTGGCATTAGTGGTTTTATCATATGCTATGAAGCAAGCTATTGCATCAACACAAATACTGCATAAAACATCAGCAAGTGCAACAAAATCCCACACAGTTAAACCCGCTCCAAACCATGCCTAGTTATTAACTGTTAATCTTGCTCAGTGCACACTGTTTGCTTTCATACTGCATTCGATGCAAATGTACACAGAGAAGAAGAAGAGTCAACATTTATCAAAGGACAGCGACTACGCTCACACTAATCTTGGATTTCTATTTCTGCTTGAGGACCTGCTCTCATTAGGTGCCATGCTGCACGCTGAGGAAAGCGTGGTTTGATTGAAAGTAGTCATGTACCTAAAGAACTATCTGCTCGGAAAGTAGCACAGGAGATAACAAAGAATCCCACACACTTTCTATTCAAACACACACATATACAAATGTGCAAGGAGCATAGGAATGATCTCAAAAGTGCAGGGGAATGATAGCAAAAGCTTGGCTCATGAATATTAATAAGGTGAAGTTTGGCCAGTTGCTAAGATGCAGGTAAGTGGTCACTGGCCATAATAGGATATGATCGCTTATATTTTCGGTCAGCTCATTACCGATTCTGCTGGTTGGCAGAGAAATGAAAATTTGCTGAAAATGCACTTTTCAATTACTATTTAATTGAATCAGAATACATAACTTATAATTATAAATAAAACATTTTGGCAAAATAATCATATTTAAAGAGTGTAGGATTTGGATAAAACAGATTTTTTAGTCAGCTACATAAAACAATGACGTTAAAGAAGTAGTTCAATCACACCCCCCCCCCCAGTGGATCCTCTGCAGTGAATGGGTGCCGTCAGAATAAGACTATAAACAGTTAAAAAAAAAAATCACACTAATCTACAAGTACTCTACACGATTTCCTCATAAAGATATTAACTTCAAATTGTTGAGTCAGAAGAGAAATACGCATAGATCGAGCACTGATTACAAGCAAAAACAATCCAAAACAGTTCTAATCAAATATGTCGGTTTTGATGTGAGAGGACAATAAGATATGAACTTTTTCAATGGAAGCAACGCTTTAATGGATAGAGGACTCATAATTTTGGCAGAAGTCAAGGTTTTAAGTTAAGATGCCTTAAATATGGCTTTGTTTCTTGCAGCTTCAACCTTCACAGGATGTTAATTGATGGACTGGAGAGTTTTTTTGTCAGCTGTTTGGACTCTGATTCTGACGGCACCCATTCACTGCAGAGGATTCACTGGTGAGCAAGTGATGCAATGCTAAATTTCTACAAATCTGATCTGATGTCTGATCTATCCACTCATTCATCCATCCATCCATCCGGTGACCTATTCCTTTTGAATTCACCTTTTTATGCAGCTGGCTAAAAATTCTACATTTTATCAGAAATAAGTATAGAATATATTATTATATGATTTACATTATAAATGTATATTAAATCAAATTTAAAATATAAGTATAAATAAATAAATTACACATGAAAGCCTGCATATTGATTGCCTAAATCAACATATAAATAGTTACAGTATAAGTTAACATTAACAAATAAAACAGTTAACAGCTGCTAGGCAGCATATAGTACACTGATTTAGTTATTTAGCTCTTTAGTATGATAGACAAGTGGTGGTGGTAGGGAATACAGACAGACAGAATTTATTCTATTTTATACAAAATAGAGACACTATTATGCTTATGATGTCATCTAAAATGTAATTTCACTCTTTAATGTTGACTATCCTCATTTTCATTCAGTTTTTTTCGTTAGGTCTTTCCTATCTCTTGCATACACACACACAAACACACAAATGCAAAAGCCACACATGCACTCACACACTCTAAATGAATGTGATGACTCACTCTGTTTCTGACTCTTGGCATTGGTTGTAAAAACAGATTTGAAAAAAACAATACAACAACAATGAATTAAAAACATTTTATCTACGCGAGAGTGCAAGGACCAAGGACAGCTGCATCTATCATGCTTTCAAAACCTCAAAGAATGACTCTCTCGACCACAATACAAAGATGCACATATTGGTATTCAGTTATTCAGTTCGATTTTTTTTTTTTTTCAACTGAAGATGTTTAGTTCTTTCTGATTATACAATATATGAGACTTTTTTTTTTTTAAGTCAACATGACACAGTATTCACAACCATTTCTGCGTGAAACATGAGTGTATTTGGACTTGCATTTCACGGCAGAATGCAGCAAGAACTGAATGGGAGTTTACAGTGAATTGTGGAGACCTTCTCTTATTCTAAAGCTCTGCTGTCACCTAAAATTAAAAATAAGGAAACTTTCTGACCAAATGTGGAAGCTGAAGGTCAAGTTTACTCTCAACACATACAAGGTTTTTTTCTTTTCTTTTTCAAATCACTCATCATTTGCTATTAATGCCGTTAACTTTCAGACAACCCCAAAATGTAATAATGTACTCACTCCCACAATGTTCCAAACCCACATGATGTTCTTTCTTCTGTTAAAACATGAAATAAGTAATTTAGAAGAAGATTTAGGATGACAACTAAAATTTGGACCCCACTGGTTTTCATTGAATGAGAACTGAAATGATTTGTGTTTAACAGAAGAAGGAACGTCAGACTGGTTTGGACCAAAGCACAAAGAAATTATGACAGTTTTCTTTTTTGGGTGATCTATCATTTATCAGCTACCAAATTACAATAGTGTCTTTGTATGCTACTGTGCCTTAAAGACCTACATGTGAATGCCACTGTTATTGTCTAACCTCTCTGTACAGTATTTGCGGTTTGTATTGCTAACAAACAGGCAGACACAATAATATGCTTGATCATTGTGGACTGAGTTTATAGCTCATCCATGGAGTCTGTGTGTTAGAAACATCCATATTTCCTGAGCCCCAGTCTTTGGCTAACGGTGGGACAGATTATCCATGTGAAAATCAACTGCACTACTTTATTAAACATGGCGGTCTATTACAAACGGTACTGATGTTGGAATCTAGTGGGCATGCTTTTCTAACAGCAAAAAAATCAATGTGATTCAAAGTTAATTATTTCACTTTTCTGTCAACACAAGGTACTGTTAAATCATTGTTTTGTACAGACTAATATGATATATTGGGTTATCAGTTATGTTGTTTATACTAATATTTATAGGAAACACTTGATTTCACTTCTCTAGTTATATATAGCTAAAAATTCAGCTTTGCCAACACAGGAATAAACGTTTTACAGTATATTAAACAGAAAACAGGTGTTATAAATGATCATAATATAAAACAGCATTACTAGTTTTGGATCAAATAAATGCAGTCTTGGTGCAGACTTTCAAAAACACTAAAGAATCTTACAACCACAAATATTTGAACAATAGCGCACATTATAAAATCTACATGAAGAGAAATCCAAAATCACATAAAATGGGTTCTAAAATATATTATGTATTTTGAGTTCTTCCTTTTATATCTGCATTTGATTGGTCCGTTTTCTAATAGCAGGTGCATTTATTGTGTCATCCTCCTTTGGCAGTGATTAAAGCTCATTTGGGCTGCCACTGCATCAAAGAAAAATATATAAACAATGTAACATTATTGTCATCTGTCTATTGATTAACATGACAGTTAGTTTTATCACTTTAGTTTTTGAACAGGCTCGACCTCCCTCTCCTCCTCTGACAGACTGCCTTTGGGCAAGCCTTTGTTACACAAACCTGGCAACCCCGGTGATAAACCTCTCCCTCTCTCTGTTCTAGCACAAAACCAGCTGCAGGCTACTCTCCCCACTGCCCGTCCCTTCAAGGATAGCGAAGCTGCTCTCTCCTTCTCTCTCTTTTTGAAGTGGAGCCGTGGTCATGGTGGTGATTAGCATTACAGGGTTTACGCTGCTTTCATAACCACCTGCTTCTCCCTCCAGCAGAAGAGGTGGACAAAAGTTTTCTCACAGCTCCTCGCTCAGATCTCAGAGCCTTGTTCTGCAGGTCTTCTGAGGTGACTGCATCTCTATGTCACTGAAGTTTGCGATGTTGCATCAGTTCAGATCTCTGCAGTTCAACACTCTGAAGTGTAACATCTCTCTATACTGATCAATCTAAAGGGGTATCACATTGACATTGAGTTGCCAGAAGGCATTCCCACTACTCTAGTATCCAGCTGTATCGGTAGCTGAGTTATTAGGTTGTATTTTCATCAGATTCGTTGCATTGCCAAAGGTTGCTGTCTACTCAAGTTGCGAAAAACTACTTTGTTGCTTCATATCAATGTCTTTGAGAACCACAAAGGTTTCTACCCCCCCCCCCCCCTCCCAAATAAATGTAGCTATGTATCTACCCTCATGTAGTTTTAAACCTGTAAGACAAAAAATCATAAAAAAAAAATCATAAATTCGGTCGACTGCCGTACGTGCTCGCTGCTACTTTGACGTGGACTTTTCACTCATTTTATCAAAGGCTTCCAAAAAGGAAGAAGAAATAATTGCTAGTTCTTTGCATGCTATCCACGGTCATAATTTAGTCTTGTTTGAGAGATCCGTAGGACACACTGTACCTGCAAGCTAAATGGTTCGAGCAAAATGGTCTTCATGCATAATAGACAGAGGTTCTCGCTTTCATTCTGTAATAAGATTATGTGCAGACATGGGCAGAACAGCCTACGATCACATCAAATGCTCCCTGAGCCAAATGAAAAGAGAGAGAGAGAGAGAGAGAGAGAGCTCTCCTCAAGAAAAGAAGGACCAAGCGTGCCTCGCAGCTGAGACAGGGAGAAGAAGAATAAAGAATAGGGAGTGTGTGTTTGAAGTCAGACAGCCTTTTCTCCACTTCAGATATTTGATGACGGCGACAGGGGGAGAGCAAGGAAGGAGAGAGAATGGGAGAGGTAGAAACATCAAGATAAGGCACAAAAAGAGCTCCATATAAAATGAAGGAAAGTGAAATTACAGCGAAGGATTCGCAGCAGTAGGAACAAAGAAGTGTAAGATAGATGAGTCCTACACAGGATCAGATGCCATTGGCTGAGAGAGAGAGAAAAATATCCCATCCTTATTTTCTTGGCCAAGTGTTTAAATTGATTTTATTTCAGTTCACTTAAAGAGATTATTTTCTTAAACCAGCATCGGAGAATCAGGGCTTTGAATGTCAAATATAATCACAAATATCATGGTGGACATCAAAAGAACCGTGAAGTCAATATTAATGTACTTAAGTTCACTGAAGTCTGAAGCAAGCTTGACAGGCAGCTGGATTTGAAAGCTCACAAGTGTATTTGCAAGTCTTCACTTGCTTGATAGACTACCGTTCAAAATGTTCGAAAAAAATGTTATAAAAAAAAAAAAAAATAGCTCTAATGCTCTCCAAGGCTGCATTTCATGAACAGTCAACGGAGTAATATTTTTAACTATTATTACAATTCAAAAGAACTGTTTTCTATTTGAATATATTATAAAATGTATTTTATTCCTTTGGTGCAAAGCTGAATTTTCAGCAGCATTAGTCCACTCTTTAGTGTCACATGATCCTTCTGAAATCATGCTAATGTGCTCATTTAGTACTCCGTGGGCCCTGCAGTGCTAATGCAGGCTGATAGATTTGCTGCGGTCTATTATATAATGAGTATTAATTAAACAATATTGGCAAGAAAATGAGAAAAACACTTATTGCTCTTAATTTGTTTTGTTGTTCATTATTGCTGATTGTTTACTTTAACAATTGCATGAAAAATATGAAGCAATGTTTATTTAATTAGAAATGCTTGAAGGCTATGGTCTCTTTTTATAATTTCTAATTTGCCATAATATTTAGCTTAATAAAAGAGGGCGTTCGTTAGAAATTAATTTTGCTGCATTTGAATTAGAGATCATGACATTTTCACTGGTGATGGTATTGACTACATTTTAGATTTCGTCATTCCTCCAGTCTTAAGTGTCCTTCAGAAATCATTTTAATGAGCTGATTTGCTGCTCAAGAAACATTTACTCTTATTTTCAATCTTGAAAACTGTTGTGCTGGTTCCAATTTTTCTGGAAACTGTGATATATTTGTTTTAAGATTCTTCAACGAATAGAAAGTTCAAAAGAACAGCATTTATTAAATTCACCGACACGGTTGATCAATTTAATACTCCCTTGATAAATAAAAGTATTGATGTCTTTTGAGATACAACGCATATTACTGACCCCAAGCTTTTGAATGCTACTTTAAATAGTGAGCAATAAAAATAGATAAACGTTCCAAGATTCCACGTTCTGGAGAAAAAAACCCTATCCTGACCAAATCAATACAATCACTGAAAGATCTAATGTATTATTTACAAACTGACAAAATTCAATGCATGGGGAAATAGGGGGTTATTTGGAAAATGTAAATACATACAGCACCCTGCTGCTTTTAGCTGTAAGCCTATTACCCTTAATTGCCTTATTTCTGCTGACACACTAGCTCTGTTTAAAAATCAAGTGTGCTGCCTTTCTGTCTACTGCTCCCTCATTAACTATCTCCCTTCTAAGAAAGTTTCCTAATAGTCACAAAACCTTATAACACTCTATATAGGTAACAACTAACAGAGATTTGACTTACTGTTCATTTTAATTGAGTTACTGTATTGTTGCTAATGACATAACACTCTAAAAATGCTAAGTACAAGTAAATATTGGCTACAGTAATATGCCTATGCATATTTTTATCAATACATTTCAGTAGCCTACTCCAGCGGTTCTCAAGTCCAGTCCTCATGACCTCCTGCTCTGCACATTTTGTGTGTTTCTCTTATCACTTCAGACGTTTGTTCTATTCGACCGTAAGTGCCCTGTGAAGTGGGCATCACAGGAAATTCTCCCATTATTCCATAGCGAGTGTATATGTTCCATTTTAAGGTCATTAAAGTGTTTGAAACGTAAATTTAAATTGTATTTGTTTACCAAGGTATATGATGTCACACTTGTCCGTGTGTGAAGATGTTGCACATGTTCTGAAGTGAAGTAAACTTCAACAGATTTCCCCTGCTCAGAGAGTAGGGAGCAATGAAAACTGTGTAGGGACCATGTCAGTCGGAACATAGTTCATGCACAGAGCTCACGTCCAACAAGCTTATCTGAATCAGGTGTGTTAACAAAGAGAGAGGTACAAAATGTGCAGAGCAGGGGTTTGCGAGGACTGGAATTGAGAACCGTTGGCCTACTGAATGAAAAAGCATTCTTGAATTGCCCTCTAATCAAAGATACATGCATTGCTGCCTTAGAACTCAACAAAAAGAATGTACTGCAATCAAATCCACATTATCACAGCGTTATCATACTAAAAATACTATCCATTTGACTTAAAAAAAAAAAAAAGTAAATAAATAATCAAGCCATGGTAACAGTTTAAATGTAGCACAGTTTTGCTGTAAAATTGCAGACATGGCAACCTTGTTTATCACCATCATTCTAATTTATCTCAAGTCAAAGCTGGAACGCATTAGTACAGCTGGGCTCAGACACCCACACAGACACTTTACAGCTCGACACTGTGACATTGAACACCTGTATACTCCATACACATACGGTGAACACAATCACGGTGAGTGAACATATGCCGAAAACAAGACAGGTCTGAAGATGCAATCCTCCAAAGATTTTCACATCACTGTACATACGGATCCGTATGGTAACAGTTTTAAAACTCAGAATTAAATTCAATTAACTGATACATGGAGCACATTAACAGTTTATTATATTTGCAGAATGTATAAATGGAACTTGCATTGGTTTAATCAAATTACTTACAGTCACACACAAACTTGTGCACAAACACAAGCAATATAGGTTGGGCTTTAAGACATTTTCCAGTTCAAGACAACTTTTAATCAACAATACACACACACAGTGTGAACAATTAATGAGTGCAAACAATGTTTATGTAATCAAAAATAATAATTTGTGCTTCCTTTAAAAAATAAATAAATAAATAAATAAATATATATATATATATATATATATATATATTTTTTTTTTTTTTTTTCACTGACCAGTCTATATACTTAAAAGTTTTTTTTTTTTTAATTAAAACAAAGCTGAAACAATAAGAAATATTATATTAAGAAACATTAGAAAAGCTAGAAAATAAAGAAATTAGAAGAAATCTAGAAATAATGAAATAAATTAGAAAGATATTTATATAATTATAATTTTGAAATCAGAATAAATCAAAATGAACAAAGATGACAAAAGCACATAACAAAATTACTACCAATTATTACTACTAACCCTAACTAAAATGTACAATAAAATAACTTAAAAATGTATACATCTTTAAATCCAATAAGATATACATAAATAATATATACGTTTCACACTGAATATTATTTTTTATTTGGAAAAATGTCAGATGCAAAAATGGGTTGCGAACAGAAATTCACACTGATTTTAACACAGAAGATAATTTAAGTTTGTCTTATTATTTTTTAAATGCATTTTTATTTAAATAATATTTTAATTAAAAGGACAAGTGAAAATGATAATACATCTTCCAAAACATCCTTCTAAGAGGTTTAACAGTATTTGTGAAACATCTGGCCTTCACATGTGCAGTACTACAGACACTTATAGCAAAACAAGTACACATACTGCTGCTTATCTGAGTGTGTTGGTGATGGTATAGTGTGTTGGTGCGTTTCTTAAAGCCCAGAGCTCCAAATCAATACAGCTCTTTTCAGCTAGATGTCTGTGACAAACAGAATTATCCAGCACATTTAGACCCTTATGCAGAGCCAGCACCAGGGCACCTCCATCGGGTGGGGGGTGGGGAGGGGGGCATTCAAATTTCTAGGGGGGACCTAAATCACACTGAGTGGGGGTGGTGGGGGGAAATCTGCGATCTCAAGCAATTGCTGACGACCACGAGAATGTGGAATTGCTTTCAAACAGGCAGGTGTTTTTTTTTTTTATGGTGACGGCACTGCCCTTACAGTTACTGTGGAAAATCTTATCACAAAAGTCTGTCTGCTGCCAAAACACATCTTCAGCTTCCAGAAACACACACACAATTCACAACACTTTTGCAAATAAATACTACTACATAGAACATGGGCATATGACATTATCTCTATTTTCACTGCCAGAGAGACGTTAGAAATCTCTTTATTTCAGTAGAGTGGTTGCTTTTCTATTGTAAAAAAAGCATCATTTTCACATGGCTCCTGAGGCTATTCAGAGGTTTGTCCATGTAAATTATAAAATGCATTCATATTTCTGTTCGCAGTGTCACGGCACAATTCTTAATGACAGCATATGGCACTGTTGCTGTCTAACGCTGTAATTTACAGGTTTATGAAGCAAATATTTTGTCAGCGTGCAGCTAAACAAGTGTGGAGAGAGGAAGGTTTATGGGGGAACTGCAGGAGGAGAAGAGATTAATTTGCTTTGTGTAAGGGCTTATGTGCAGAGAGCAGCTCATCTGTCTATGTACTCCAGTTATTTCTGTTCGACTCAGCAGCACACATTACAGCATTAGAACAGGTGACCTGCTTGAGCTCACTGTTGAGAAAGCTGCTTTGATACTGCGGCCTGACAACAAACTCGTGATATACAGAGCTTCAAATATGATCAAGTTACACTTGTGAAAGAGTAGTTCACTGCACAACAGGCTTCTATTAAAAGATAACTGCACTAAAGCTAATGAAGTGAACGCGTTCTCTCTGATGTTGCCACAATTAGTGTTATCTAATATAATATATCTAATATAATCTAAAATATCAGTAGTTGGTACCAATACCAGTTCTCAGTACCAATTTTGGTACCACAGTGAAAACTATTGCAATTAATTAATTTAAAATTTGTATTCAAGTAATTGAAAGAAACAAATAAATAATTAAAAGAGTTAATTGTTACATTAAAATGTCAGCATGCAGCATTCAAATATTCTTTAATTAAGCAAATATTTCATAACAAATCTATAATCAAAAATGAATTTATAAATGAAGTAATAGAATTAGTAAATCCATTAACAAGAAGTGGCAGGTCTGTTGGATTTACACTGCAAGACTTTATGCTTAGATCTATTTTCCCATCAGAATTTATAACCATGTCAAACACTGCAACTTCTGATTAATTTCTGCATTTTATTACGGTGTGTGCTTTTTAAGTTATTTAAATTATGAACAAGCAAACAACGTTATATAAAGATCTATAAAAGTTATATGAGCTATGAAGAGCTTCAATTCAGCGCAGTGCAAGATCACTGATTGAGTAAAAACTCCCCGTTATAATAATAATCAAAAAATAATGCATCTGCAAAGTGGATCTTATATTTTCATTCTGTTTAATTTATTGGTTATAACAAATTGATTTGTGAGTGTGCAGAGATCACACTGAACAGACTACTCTGCTCATATTTAGCAGATTCCGTCTAACTTCTGATTGGCCAGTGTTCAGGTGCTCAACAAACATGCCTGTGATTGGCTAAATAGAAACCTTTGCCGCTTTTTATTAGCAGGTACTGAATTAACCCGGTATTAAGTAATACAGAAAGGCTGGCATTATCACATTTTTTACAATTTTAATATCACCAGGGTGCTAAAGTACTGGTACTTTTGACAACACTAGTCAGACCAACAATAACTGGCATCTAAAGCAGTGCTTGTGGTAAACAGCATCTGAACAAATACATTTACTGTATAAATCATTACTAAAAAAATTATAATAAATATTATACATGATGGATGATGCATATGTAAACTGCTGAAAAAGACTGAAGTAAAATGTCAGGCATGGGTCAGTGATTAAACCAAATGAATACATGAACACTGCTCAGAATTACAAAAGCTTCATATGAGACCGTCAACATCTAAAGGAAACACATTTGATCATTTTCTTTGCTTGCCTGTAAAGCTGCGTGCACAATGCAATAACAAAATAGCAATAATTATCCCTCAATTAGGTTGTTGCTAAAGAACCTTTTCTTTTCTATAAAAAACACAATAGAAAGAGAAGGAAGTAAAGTTGAAGGCCTGGATGATGTAATACAAGAATGCCCGCTTAATGGTTTTACTGCTGTGCTTTTATAAACAGTCATTTATAATGTCACAGTTTCAATAGTCCAGTCCACAATTTGTTGATGCATTCTAGTGCAGACCTGCAGGGCTCTGGTCAGCAAGCCCATGAGAGTGCATGGACTACGTTTTTCAAATCAACAAAATCACATTCAGGTTACTGACAACTTAAATGACTATATTAAAAACTCACACTTGAAAATTAAATAATCTATAACTGGTAAGGATAGGAGGTCAAATAAAGTCAATAGGGGCCACAATAAAGCACCTTTTTAAAAACATGAAAGTTGTCTTCTATGGCAGGGCTCTTTAAATCTGGCTCTGGAAGTCCAATGGCTGCATCTTACATGCTTAGGAGGGACTTGTTGCCTGGCTGCCCTTTAAGTCATTGTTAACAGGCTTCTGAGGCAGCTGAATAGTCTATTGATCAAACAAAATACAGAGGGTTTTTAATGATAACCATGTGAAAATTTGCACACCACTCTCTAGAAATTAAGTCAAAAGTAAAAAAAAAAAAAAAAAAAAGGTCTTTTTTTATGCAAAATTACCACTAACCACAACTTTCAGGTGCATTTTTCCCCTCAACCTTTCACGTGCAGGAAAGGAAACATATACAGGAAAAGAGTTATTAGCTGAGTTTACATGGACCCTTCTAATCCGATTGTAATAGGACTGGAAGCACAATCAGAATAAAAATGTCACATGTAAACACGTCAATCGGATTGAATTGGCTCGATCCGACTAAAATTTCGATCGGATTGTAAGGGGTGGTTTATCCTTTTGGTAATCCCAGCGAGAGGACATATAAACACTTGATCGGATTGAAAACTGAAACTGGAAAGTACTCTGCATGCGCAGTGACGTAGAAATAGTAAATGACGTATAACGCGCAGAACGAGGTGTTATTCCCGGTGAATAAAATGTCATAAGTGTCCTGCCATTATAAATCTCCCCTTTCATTCATTGTATGAGAAGTGGAACACGACCACGTCCCACCAGTCCTCGTTCAAGACTGTCATCAACAGACGTCTAGTTTTGAGTGCGGGAAGAGGCTAAAGTAAGGTTAAGCAGCACAACAGTTCATGTGCTGGTCGTAGCTTAATTAGGAACAGAAGTAGATAAATATTATGTGTGCTTTTTAAAACAGCTGCGGGAAACTCTGTATATTCATGCAGTGTGCGTATGTGAAAAAAGTAAATCTGATCAGAAGCTTGTGACATAAACGCGCACATCAACCCGATCACTTTATTTACCATTAATGTAAACACTACGTTCGGATTCGTCAATCAGAATGAATTCATTCCGATGGAAGCAAAAAGTGTCCATGTAAATGCACCTGTGGATTCCAAGTGTCCCATGGATTCCAAGACGTAACGTATACGTACTTTTGAAACACTAACCTTTATGTCATTGTTCTGCTGCCTCCAGGATTCCTGAGCCATTCCTTTTACCCGATTTTCCAACGATCTCCTGTGTTCCCATCGAGCTTGCTGGAAAGTTTCCTCTCCTGTAAAAGAAAAGGGACAAGCATTAGTGGCATTGACCTCTCTTCTATGGACGTTATTTATATATATAATATGCATAACCAAATGTTCACACAAAGAAAGAAGGCGTGATTTCAGTAAACGTTCGACATATATCCTGTTCAAGCCCGAAAGGGGAATCGCGTGATGAAGCTGGTGTTTGCAGTACACAAGCCACGGATGGTAGTTACACACCCAGTAGTGAGTAGTGAACAAACACACAAATATACAAACATACACAACGTAAACACACCAGGACCAGTGGGCAGCCATTTATTGGGGTTTGGTGTCTTGCTCAAGGGTCTCAGGGTCCTCAGTCATGGGTTTTGAAGGTGGTAGAGAGCACTGTACATTAAAGTAAGTGTATGCAAACGTAACAGTATCACAAACAGTGTACACCCGAGGTAAAGGCAATAAAACTGTAAATCTATAAGTGATGACATTTATAGAACCATACAGGCCAGGAGTTCAAGTGTTGTCCCGGACAGAGTCCTCTGTCTCATCCTCCAAGGCCAAATCCGAAGAACACTAACCTAAGGCCTTATGAACAGTGATGCAAAAATAAAGACTTCAAGGCTCAAAGTTAATATTAAGTGCAGAATTTGGGATTAGATTGGAAATCCATGATTTTTTTTATTAATCTCTCTAAAGAGATGATGAAATAGTAGGCAGAGAAACTGCAAGTGAACAGTTACCTCAAATCAAATATGACTAACTCTACATCTAAGAACACTAATGGTGATTTGTGTTCTTTTACAGGCTGATCCATTACTAGTGAACAAACCCACAGTAGGTGTATCAGTAAGTGATAATGTTCAGTCAGAGGATCTTTTATCACACTAAAGGGTTTCTTTTGGCATAATGACCATCACACTGTACATTATCTCACTTACTAAACCAATACTTGCACAATAAATAACTGGAAATGAAATATTGATTCAAGGTGAAATTACTATGTGAGAACAAAGAGAGTGTGGAGTGCTATCAGGGAAAATTGCAGTGTAAATCAGTGGTTGCCAAGGACAACGCTTAATTATACAGTTTAACGGTCATTATACAACAATATCTGACCGCAGAATGCTGCAATCAGAGTCAAGTATTCCAGAGAGAGATGGACTCATGGGAAGCCTAGTAGACCACTATGACACCAGCTCAAGATCCATAAAAGAACTTCATAGACACCACTGGTTACCAGGGCAGTCACTAGAACATACAGAATGGGGGGCATTATTTTGGACATTTACTGTATTTACTATAACTGAAACAGACCAAGTTCTACATTCAAACAGAACAATATGCCACACCCAAATCGCATATTATAATTTTAATAAACAAAAAGCCTCAGCATCCATCTAAAAAGCTCAATGACTAGAACCATGGACAAATCAGTTCGACAACCTACAAATTAAGTCACCTTCCATTGTGACTTGAGTATGTTACAGTTGTGCATCCTCAATCTGGCAACCCGTATAAGCGTTGGTCTGAGAGGAGGAGGTGGACGTTGGAGAAACAAATCACCCTGATATTTTGAATTTGGACTTCAGTATCTATTTCAACTGTCAGCTGTCATTATTACATACTGTGCATTTAAATATGGAAAAGGTCCACCGCTGGATACTTGCCACTGGATGCTGTATTTGAATAATTAATGAAAATAATTGAGCACTTTTGGGGACATTTTAATAGTTATTTAAACACAAAAGTTCTGTGTAATGTATGCATTAATGCCTAAAAAAAAAAATCTGGTAAAAGATAATGTATTGTTAGTTATCATTGTAGCGAGTAGTCTTCCTATGAGCTAAATGCTGTTGAATTGTCAGATTTACATGTCTGAAAGCTTCAATGTCCACATGAATAAATGTTCTTGACTCTAATGACCCTTTCATGTAAAGTCTGTTCACTGGCTATATTTGCCACACCTTTAGGCAGCTATTGTGGGCACCCAAGACAAAGTCCAGTCTATTTGAATGGGGAAATCTTGAAATATCAAACTGTTTGCCACACTCACGTTTAAATAATATATTTCAAAACCACAACAAAATGTTAAATGAACTGTCCCATATTCTTAAATGATAAAACAAACTTATATTTCTGACTGGCCAATGCGCATGTGAAGCCCTGAGCACCCGTCTTAGTACACTGACTGTTTCTATGGCAACCAGACTTTCTAACGTCAGCTGAAGTGATGTGATGACTTTACCAATTCACCCTTTACTGGGAGTTTGACAAACAATCTGACCAATCAAACCCATGAATCTGCCATTTTGTCAGACAAACAAACCAGACAGGAGAGCCGATTAATGCTGGTGGACTTGAACTTGAAAAATGGTGTGTATTGACGACAAGATGCCTTCTAATGTTTATTCATGTTTATTTCATACTATTACTTGTAAAGAAGATGAGATGATCGGTTCACATGCTGCTTGAACTGAGGCACTACAGCGATATGTCAAATTTCAATAAAGAGCCACAAAACTGTATTTTGTTTGAATTTATTAAAAAAATTGCAAATTTGAAAGCTGAGACTTTGTTTCATGCCAAAATTAACCTGCTCTGAAAGTGATGTGACATTCAGCCAAGTATGGTGACCCATACTCAGAATTTGTGCTCTGTATTTAACCCATCCGAAGTGCACACACACAGAGCAGTGAACACACACACACACACTGTGAACACACACCCGGAGCAGTGGGCAGCCATTTATGCTGCGGCGCCCGGGGAGCAGTTGGGGGTTTGATGCCTTGCTCAAGGGCACCTAAGTCGTGGTATTGAAGGTGGAGAGAGAGCTGTTCATGCACTCCCCCCACCCACAATTCCTGCCGGCCTGAGACTCGAACTCACAACCCTTCGATTGCAAGTCCGACTCTATAACCATTAGGCCACTACCTCCCCAGCAGTCGCTGTCTGTCTGTCAGTGCACTGTCAGTGTCCTCTTTGCTCTGCGATATGTTTTTTACTGTGTGAGAACATGATGTGTGGCATGAGAGTGCTATGGCTTGTCAGACATATCAATAAGAACAATAACAGGTCTTTGCGAAGGATCAATTGCAGATTGGGTCTTATTTAGAAATCTTATTCTGCGATATTGTGGGTGGCCCTTTCTCCCATTGATTGTAATATGAGCTCACCATCTTGGGATTTCTAAGGTCTTTGTTTGCTCTCAGTAGTAAGAGTCATACAAAGAGGGGGCAGATAGCATCCATCATCTGTGTGGGACCCCATTGCCCCCTTTGGCAACAGGTCTACTATTCACACACACATTCATATGTTACACTCAAGGAAGTCTGAAGAAAAAGCAAATGATCAGTTACTTCAAATCAACTATGACTAAACTATATTCAAGAACATTAATGCTAAGATTAATCAAGATTTGAGTGCTCTTTTTTTGAGTCTGAGTCATTAATGCTGAATTAATGTGATTTAACGGATAGGTGTGTAAAGAAACAGACACAGACATCTGTGTGTTTTCTTGTATCTGCTCTGGATGTAAGTTGTCCTCTTTCGCTTTCTGACCAAAGGCTCATTGAGGCGTGCCACGATTTCTTTCGAACGAGCGTGTTGATCTGACAGTTCCACCAGCATTTTCCATTCCAAAGCACTGAAACGTTCCTCTCCTTCATGTGGCAGACAGACGCCCCTCGTCTCATCTCATCCACCCTCCGCCACCACACGCTTTCAAGTCTAAAACTGGAGGATGCGATTGGTCCCAATAAGTAAACAGGGAACACTTGTTTACTTCCTCAACACAAGTAAATATTTTACGTGTTCCAAGCTCCATGTCAGAACTCTGTGTGTGTGTGAATTGCAGAGATCTTGTAAATGTGGGGAGTTGGGGGAGGGGGGGGGGATCAAAAGCATTTGCCTGTAGACCCTTATTGAGCCTCAATAATGCAGCCGGGAGCAACAAACAGACAAATGATTTGTCAGGCCTCTGGACTTGACCTGGCTGCTTTTGTGCATGTTTGTGTAGGTGTCTATGTGTGTGTGTGTTCCAAGTATGCATTAATGGCAGCTATGCCCTGCCACACATCTGCTTTTTAATTGGAAGCTGCATGTTTGCATTGCTGGAGAAATCTGTGTTATTCGATTCGTGACACAGTACAAAATGTTCCTCTTTCTCCACTGTGTAGATACAACACTGAAACAGATACGCCTTTCTAATAGGCCAAGAGTGAGAGAGTGTGTGTGTACACAGTATGTGTGATGTGCTTCAAATGCATTTTGGCTCTCTGCTGTGGTTTCACAATGAATTGTGGGAAGCAAATGACCAGTAGCAGTAAACTTGGAAATTATCTGATCTGAGATGTGTGCTAAAAAAAAAACACACACACACAAAAAAAAGAGTAGCTTATTTATCATAGATGATTTGGTGGTGTTTGCTTAAGCACACATTACTATTGCTCACAGTTAGGTTTTGGAATTTCGTCATGTAATACTACATTACATTTATAACATAAACCACTTAATTCATCCCGCATTGTTGTACAACAAACATGATCATGTGGCTTGTTTCCTAAATGTTGGAATGCATAACACACGTTTTTCCCAGATTTTTGTCCGAGTTTGCAGTCTGGAGTAGTCATTGTTAGATCTTGCAATCAAAGCCAGTCTGCAGATATTGGGCAATCAGAGTTGACAGATTTCACAGAAAACTGTGTATGATGGGCACAGACTTTTATTTTTTAACTACAAACCACAACTCTGCCCAGTTGGAGGGTATCAAACGTGTTTGATTCTTTGAGCTGATTTTAGAACAGACAGTATTCATTTGTCATGTCTCCTAGCAAAGAGGCACATGTTTCTTTGCGAGTTTGTGGTGTTCAGAATGACTTGAAAGTCTGTTTCGCAGTTGTTTAGTGTATGATGCCCAGTTTTTATTTGAAACCATTCACAAAGTCAACAAGTGCATGATGTCTAGTGTTTGAAAATCTGTTCAGATATTGCAAGTCATTAGTGTACTCCAGTTTTTAGTGATAAAACGTATATTTTTCAGATACACATGAAAATAGCCAGCTGTCTAATTTGTGTTTTTTTAAAGATTACATTAACCTATACAGTAATATCAATGCAATAGCTAATAAGAAATAACAGTAAACAATAATTTCACACCATTTATTAACCATGGTTAATATTAACTTACCTATACACTGCCATATGGTCCATCAGCGTATTAGATTGAAGGATCATGTGACACTGAAGTCTGAAAATTCAGTTTCACAGGAATAAATGACATTGTAAAAATAGAAACAGAAAATTATTTTAAATTGTTAAAATATGTCACAGTATTACTGGTTTTACTATATTTTTGATCACATAAATTATAGGTGAGCATATGAGACAATATCTGAAATGATTTCAGGTACAGGTGACCATATAAACAGAATGGCTCAAACAGAAAGGTAAGAAAAAAAAAACATATATCCTGTCAAAAACACCAATGCAGCAAACATCAAGCTTCGCCTCAGATCAGCTGTGGAAGGGCAGCACTGTCTGAGGGAGTTCAGGAGGAAAAATCTCATTCCAGCTCTCCCGGGGCTCATTGAAACACAAAGTTGAGCTTTGCTAAAATCATTCTGGCTAACAAAATAAATGGAAAACAACACTGAAAATTCGGTAATGGGTTCTGAGATCACATCAGGCTGCTCATTAATCTAGCTCAGTGATGTCGATGTGTATGTGTGAGAAAAGGTAGGGGTTTGTTGTCTCTGTTTGTGTCCTCAGAGAAACAGGGTTCACTGTGGTAGAATCAAAATGTTGTCTGGCCATAACAGAGACAGAGATTTTCTTCATGCCGATGCTGTTGGTTCCCATTAGTGTGTTCTGCAATGAGAACGGCGCACCGAGTCACTGATAAATAATACACATATTTGCAATTGGCTTCAGTTGCACTACGGAAATGCCTGCTACTTGGCACAACAATAAATCACATATAATGACTTTTGGGATTCATTATGAGAATTTTAATATGCACTTTACGTAACCAGGTAGTAATAAACTAAAAGTGGGTTGATGGATTAGCGTTCTTAATAATCTGCCTCTTTTCCTCTATTATGGCATTACAAAGGCCTAATTTAACACGAACAGTGCAAGTGATGAAAATTTTAAAAAGATTTAAATCGGACACATGGCTCCTGAAGGGCGAGCGTTCTGTATAGCAGTGGAATGATCATTTTATACAGCCCTTCGGTGTGAGAAATGATGTCCATACTTCAAAGGAACTCCAATCAAGTTGCATTTCTATGCTTGATAAATAATTGAGGAATACTCGAAATGGCCTTGAGTTCTACCATCCATGGATGTCTCTCTAAATGTGTCTGACAGATGGAGGGAAGAGAATGAAAGAGATATTCATCATTGTTTCTGAGAGTTCTTTGTCTTTGATGGTTTTTGCATGGATAAAACAGACTTAGCCTTTGGAATAAAAAAGATGAAGTCCCACATGTGTGGAGTCGCAGCAGGACAGCAAAGGTGGCGTGTGGACAGGTGACTCTAACTGCACACAGGTGTACTTTGGAGGACTGATCTGAGCCCACCTGCAGAGAGAGCACAGCCGGGGAATATTCGACCCTCGCAGAGACTGCTCACTTTGATCCAGGGTCCAAAATTAACTTTGACACACCTGCCAATGAAGAGTGAGTGTATTTTGGTTTGAAGAATCAATATTGGTTCATGAGAATTTATTAAGAAATCTATATTTTCAGTTCAGCCCTAATAATGACAAAATGAATAGCAGTAAAAATAATACCAAATACAGTTTCTTGTTCGGTAAGAAATATTTATGGCCAGTAAATGTATTGTATAAATATGTACCGCTTGGTGCTACTTAATGCGGCATTCCTTACCGAACATTTCTTCCTCTTTGAAATGAACATGAACGAACATCTGAAGGTATGCTGAAATAAACAATACAATTTACCTAAATGTATCATCATATAAATCACACATGTAATCCGTTGCATTAATTGAGAATGTTTTTTTACCTTGAGAAAATTTGACATAGGGCTATATAGGCAATCAGGTACAGTGCATCCAAATGAATTGGCATTGATTCTAATTGCTTGTGATTGAAATTGAATCAAATAATAATAATTAAAAAAAAAATGTCTCAATACACAGCCCTGGTCACTATGTACTTATCATTGTGTCGCTCGCAGCATAATCTCTCTGTCTTGATAAAATTACACCTGACACAAAAACGAATTTTGTGAATTGGGGGCCCCAGGCACCTAGATCAACCTTTTTTTGTTGTGATGCTTGCTGCTGCACAATGGAGCCACATTCTTGTTTCTACTTTTTTTATGTACATTACAATGGGATTCTTTCATTTACATTTATTCATTTAGCAGACACTTTTATTATGTCATGTTGTAGACCACGAAATAGCAAATTATTTACCATTAAGATACAAGATTTAACAAAAAACTAAAATTCTAAAATGATAAACCTCACAATTGAACCTTTAAACCATTTTTAAAGAAAAGGGATGAGTCGGAAGTATAAAGTATTATATTATTTAAAACAGATTTATGTGAGTGAATTTTCACACTGTAGTTAAAACATGTTTTTCTGCATTTATACTTGTGAAGACGAGCTAGATAAAAAAATAGCTAGCTAGCTAATACATGCATTTTAAAAGCATAAACATAAATTAACCATGCGCCCATATAATTTGATTAACAAATTAAGTGCATTAGTACTCATAAATCAAAGAAGATATGTCTTAGAAATATGTTTTACCTAGGTGATTATGATCACTCAAATGCAGTTTTGGGGTTTTTGTCCAGCCAATGTGTGCATTTCGTCAATCATTAATAAAAAATGTTTTCAGCAACAGGTTCATGAGCTATATGTAGCTATATGGGTGCTCAGTTTTTCCTGTTGTAAAATACATAAGGCCAATATTTCATTTTATTAAAGAAGTATTGCCAGGCTGCTGTCTGTATGAACAGGCTATTTAAGTATAGGCTATTGGCTATGACTATAGCAAATGCTAGCCCTCTCTCTCTGGTACCACCTGTCTCAGAACTTAAATACCTAAAATATGAGACTTTATAGATAGTTTTTCTTACTTAAAGAAAACGCTGTACTTATTCTAACAACTTGATCTTTACTAGGGTCGCTAGGTTTCCACAAGTGGAAGGGGGGCCTTGGCTTTTGGGGTCCCAAGGCAGTCGCCTTATGGGTGAGTCCACCCAAGTTTGCTATACATGTTGCCACATGGAGAAAAAAAAAAAACTCTTTAACTCTCTAGATACATTTCTGAAATAAGAATTGATGACAGATTTTTTGTAAATGGTTTCAGGTCTTTGATTTAAATAGCTCATTTTGATTACATCAACCAGGGTCAGACTAATTAATTATTAAACTATTAATAAATTGCCGTTCCTTGTAAAGTTTCAGGCTACTTTTATTTTTCAAAGCCAATCTGAACTCAAATTTGGCACTTGGCGAGCGTTAATTATGGACACTGCTGTCACCAGTTCCTGGCTGCGTGACTGAAATTATACAGACTGGGTTCCAAAATCATCGCTGACACACTTCTAAGACAGAATCCCAACAAAAATGCCTCGTACACACTCAATTCATGCTCTACATAGACAGCAACTCTATTAATGGTCAACATAAACAGGAGTACACAAGATCAGCGTTTAGGAAGCTACTTAGAAACTATAACTTGTCAAGATTCTAACAAAACACAAATAAAGGTTAAGCTTTGGTCATGCTGCACAAAAAATAGCTATGTACAGTATAAGCTACACAGACGCTCCTGACAAAATATACAGTAGCATGTTTCTTGTAACTGACTTTGTACAATGATTTTAGTTCTAAACACACAAGAATAAAAAAAAACAAACAAGTGTGACATTTCACAAATTTTGCTAAAGAAGCAACTCTCTAGTAAGCACTGCATACAACACCTAAAAATCAATCATTAATATGATGGAATTACTCCCTAATAAATAAAATCTGTTTAAAAGCTATTTTTCTAGCTCTTTGAAACCATCTGCCATCCTGTATAATGTTTTCCCCTACTGAGAATACATGCAATGCTGCCTTAAAATTAAGAGTATTTTTTACTGAAACTGAAGTATGAGAACTGAGAACTTAAATTCTGCCTTAAAATGCTATTTAGGCAGGCTGCTTTGAAGGATTTGGAAAAGAGTTAAAAACACACTATTTCTCCACATTTGGAATGAGTGTGTCAAGCAGCAATGTAGTGATATGCATGCTTTAATCTTTCAGAAAGATAAAGCGTCTTTGTAAAACACGGGCGCATTGATGAAAGAATTTCCAAATTAATAAATTATCTCTTAGATAAAATTTAATTAATAAACCTTTCTTACAGATTGAAGGCCAGTTTTTGTGGACATTTTTTAATAAAGTTAAGAATTCAAGTGAAACATTTCTATCATAGAGCGAAAGAGAAAGAGAGAATGTTCCACTTTGAAGAGCAAAAACCAAATTTTAAAGCATACAGGTAGGCCTATATCAAAAAATGGAGCCAGAAAATTCCAACTTAAAAATATGAATTGCACTGGTACATTTCAGCTTAGTTGAATCAAAAGGCATGAATATATTTAGAAATAATATAACTGAGACAATTAGCAATGAAAAAGAAAAAAACACGTGAGCGGTGACTTAAAGGGTTACTCCACCGCAAAATAAAAATTTAGTCATTAATCACTTACCCCCATTTTGTTTCAAACCCGTAAAAGCTTTGTTTGGCTTCGGAACACAATTTAAGATATTTTGGATGAAAAAAGAGAGGCTTGAGACTGTCTCATAGACCGCCAAATAAATAAGAGTGTCAAGGTCCAAGAAAGTATGAAAAGCATCGTCAGAATAGTTCATCTGCCATCAGTGATTCAACTGTAATGTTATGAAGCTATACAAGAATACTGCTGAATACTGTACACGAAGAAAACAAAATAACGACTTTATTAAACAATTCCTCTCCTTTGTGTGTCTCTAAAAAATCAGCATAGCACCATTTTGCCAATTCTGTGTCAGCAGCGCTGACTTTCAAACCAAAGTGCAAATACACGTAAAAATGTATCCTTGTTGCATGGATTATACAGAAGAGCATACGCCGCCTGCGTACAGCTCAGATTTGTCAAAATGGATTTGGAGAGACACAGTGGAGAGGTAATGTTGAATAAAGTTGTTATTTTGTTTTCTTCATGTACAAACAGTATTCTCGCAGATGGACTATTCTGATGATGCTTTACATACTTTCCTGGACCCTGATAGTGTTACTCACTTGGCAGTCAATGGGACAGTTTTAAGCAAAAAAACTAAAATAAAAAATGATGACATTTTGAAGATTGTTGAGAACCAAAGATCATTGAACCCCTTTGACTTTTACTGTATAGAAAAGATGACTTTTGAAAAAAAAAAATCTTCTTTTGTGTATCCTCAGGTATAAAGGCATCAAAATGCACATTCAAAAAAAATGAGATTTCATAAGTGAGTACCTGTCAGAAGCATAAATGGAAGTAAATGTAAATGCAATCCATAATGGACATTTTCAAGGCCCAGTGGTGAAAGCTGATGACTTCAGTCCTAGAACAAACATTGCATTAGAATCATCATTAGCCATGGAGGGTTTGCTTCTATGCCTGGTACAAAATAAATTTTATGCAAAAGAATTTGATGAGTCCCACTTAAAAATACATTTGTGTGTTTATGCTTCTAAACAGCAAAATCTCATGTCTTATATTCATAAGCTCTCATCTTCTATCTCTCGCTTCTATCTCTCAGTCTCCGACTGGCTCTGATGTTGCATGAATTTTTCGTCTTTTTCTGCACTAAAGCCTCTTCTAACCAGAGCTTTTACAAGACAGAACTGAATGAATAAATAATCAGAGTAAATCTTTAGGATAACTTGACAGAAAGGCATACTTTGCATCATTCAGTTTCATCAGCCAGGCTGTGGGTACGCAGTGTTTCCTTTACTCTTGTTTTTGCACAAATTCAAAACACAACCTTTAAATCTTTCCAAAAAACTTTGACTGAGAAGGCAGACCAGAGTGTTTGTGTGTACTCATGCTAAAATGAAGGACATGCTATGTGACAGCTCTGATGCAGTGTAGGGTCATGTAAGGGGTGAACCAGCTGCTGGGGACGTCAAGCACACCTGATGGAAAACAGTTCTGCGAAATCACCCAAGTGCTGTTTGTCAGCAATGATGTTTTACAACAAAGAGAAATGCTGCCAACTGGATTTGCTGGGATCCATCTGTCTGAGCGAGATGCATGAATGTCAATTTTACTAAGGCTGAACGCAATCTCTCAAGGAGGCATAATGCACTAATTTTGTCCTGGCTTACATTGTGCCCTAGGTGAGATCAATCTTAAATGGGCTTAAATTAAATGAAATGGATAATAAAATGTATTAGGCTGCTTTTGATCAAAAATACAGTAAAAACTGTAATATTGTGAAATATTACTACAATTTAAAGGAACTGTTTTCTTTTTGAAGATATTTTAAAATGTAATTTATTCCTGTGATGGCAATGCCAAATTTTCAGCAGCCATGCATTACTCCAGTCTCCAGTCAAACTATCACATGATCCTTCAGAAATCATTTTAATATGCTGCTTTCTAAGTAGAGATGCTTATTTCGGTTAACTGCTGTTTGTTATCTAAACATTAACCATTAACTGATAAGATTATAATATAAAATTAGTATTGCATAAATAGAATGGTCGAATGTCTGTGACATATAAAAAAAAAAAAAAATTTTATTTAAAATTTTTTATTTATTTTAAAAAATTATTTTAACATGGGCACACACTAACATACAGAACAACGACAGAAACTGGATTCGCACATCATCAAATTATCAAGCACCTGCAGCGCTCTTGAGAGCAGAGAAAAACAGAATCCAATTCTATTAATAAAAAGAATAAAATAAATAGGCCTATGTTAAATATTTTTCCCTTAAAGTAAGATGAAAAAATGAAATGAAAACACACACTGATTCCGGCATAGTCTTTTTTTTTTTTTTTCTGTCAGACATAAAAATTTAATAGAAGGCCTACCTCAGTGCACAAACTTTTAACTGATAGTATTAATCGGTAATAAATGGTTATAAAACACTCAATATGAGCATCCCTATTTCTGATCAATTCAGCTTTGCTGTCGCAGGAATAAATTACACATACACATAGAGAGTGAAAAATAGAGATTTTTTGTGGAAGTAGAATTTAATCTACGTAATCTTTAATACATGTCTTGTTTTCATGAGTTACAGAATACCAGGTAATAAAGGATAGGGAATATCTGAAGGCGAAGCATTTATAAACATAGTGGGTGACGGGGAGAGGATAAGGATAAATGTTTTATTTTTATTAGAAATACGGTGTGTGTGTGTGTGTGTGTGTGTGTGTGCATGAATAGGTCTAGTGTGTGACTTTACGTAGTCAGCAGTAATCATGGCTGGGCTGGCTGCCCAGTCTCAGAGCAAAGAGAGGAAAGAGGAAATCCTGCACTCACACCATGACCTTTGACCAAGGATATCCTTCCTCAGGGCACTCCCTTTTGTCCTGAACAAGGGCCAAAGGGGATATCATTTATGTCCTTAACATCATCCAATCATTAATTATATAGCTTTAAATTAATGTTTTATGACACCATGACCACCAAGTCTTTAATGGTTAGCAGTAATTATCCTGCAACTCCATAAAAGCAAAAGCGATGTACTATAAAACTATAGTTAAACATACATTTTAAAACTGATCATTTGGATAAAATAATGTAATATTAATTCTTAGCACAATCAAACGCTTGCCTATAATATGCAATACCCAAGCCTTTTAGTATTATGAGAAATAATCCTGTTCTGGTAATTGCATATGTTAGTACTCTTAGAACTTGCAGGCCTCTGGGGGTGTGTCAGCTGAAATTCTAATGCCATAAAACTTGGATTATGTTATTAATAATCATTATATGTCTCATGAACCTTTTAAAACTGTAATTATGTGGGAACAATGAAGCAATTATAAGGGGACCAAAAGAAAAGAACAAGATGAAATCAATTGAGCTGCATTCAATGTAATTTGCTGCAATGGTTTTTCATTTGGACATGTTGAAAAGGCCATTACCATTTATTTTAATATTAGGAAAGGCTACATAGCTGTATGTCAATTGCCACAGTACTTTCTTACCTTTTCACAACTTACAATATATTTAGGCAGCCACATTTCACTGATGTAGAATGAATTTCTTTGACCTCATTCTGCAAAGAGCAGCGGTTCAAACTCGAAAGCTTCACCTCGTTTATTAGGTTCATCTCTGGTTCCACGGTTATTTGTGAGCAATGCAAAAGCATCCAATAACCCAATCAGGATTAGTTGCCCTCTGTAAATTTACACTGCGAAAACAAGCCAGCATTCATATCCCGCGGCTCTTTTCTGCTGCTGCTGAAAATGAAGGATATTGTGTTAGGGGGCATATCATGGCATTTTATCAAAACGAGTGCCATAAACAAAGTGGTGCTTTCGTCTGGAATCCACTCAAAATAAAGGAGCGTTTCTGCTACATGTTTTTACTGTCAAGATTAGTTCTGTAAGTGCTTTCGACAACCATTTGGAATCATCAAATTGAGCTTTCAAAGTTACAGGATGTAATGCTCAAGATTTGGTTTGTAAAAATGGTTTGCGCATAAAAATTTCAGGCTTTTATTCAAAATATTCAAAAAGGAGTCACGGGGTAATGTGTATTACAAATGCGCCTCATGTCATATCACATTCTGCCTCCACTGTCCTTTCAAATAAAGTCAAAAGGCTGCAAATAAAAGGCTGTTAATTTATGTGCCTAATTATAAATTTTAAAAAAGATGAAAAATTAATCATGTTCTCTGACCCATACATAAATTCCATAATAAAACAGGTCTCCACCATCAGATTAATTAATTAAATTGATTATTTTGCATATAATGTAATTAATTTGATTACCATTTTTAATTGATTGACAGCCTTTTGAAATTCAAATTATTCAGAAAAATATGTTGATATTATCTGTTAGGTTTGTAATGGTACACATATTCGTGTCTAATATTTCTGGTATGGGATTCATTTGGTACGCATGTGTACCAAATTAATATGGTGTTGTTTTAATCCCTGCATGTACAGAACTTCTACGGAACATCATTTAAAACTCTGAGTTCCCCATATGGGACAATATTTTGTATTCTCTGATGTTGCAAACACATATGAAAAATAACAAAGGACACAGAGCAAGCTGCTGCTGGAGCAATTCAAGCTGTCTTACACAGGGAAACATGCTTTATATTAAGCATTTAACATGTCAGCTACGCGTGTTGTTTAAAGGGATAGTACTCAAATTAAATCATCAAAATAATGAATTTGTATGTAAATGCACTACGTGTAATATTTAATAGTTTCAGGTGAGATCATCTTTGGAAAAGCACAATACCTGCAAAAGAAGCAACTTCTGCATCATTTCTTGCCACAGTACCTCTTGCAGTTTCGAACCCGCAACATGAAGCATTAAGGATCGGTGGTGCAACACATTGAGTTAGTTCCTCATGCACATTTATCAGGCTGCTGTGAAAAGGCTTCAGTTTGAGAATAAGCTCATAAAAAGGTTCCTTAGCACGTTAACCAGATTAACATGCGAAACTAATTTAACGCTAATGTAGCTTATGGTTGGCTTTATAGATGATGAGCCACATTAGTGGGGCTCAATCCAAAGATCATCTGATATGATTTTGGACAAAATTTGACAAAATCTGCAGGAGGAGTAGTGTATTTTTTAAAATTTACTTAAATATGGATGACAAGCACATTGAAGCACGTTCAAACATCTGAGGTACCTCTGGGACATGCCACTGATGACCCCTATCAATTTTTGTGCAGATCTGGTTTGTTTGATCCTGGCAAAATCGACATCCACAGATTTGGCATGACCCAAGGTCTCCATAGAAGGAATCCGTGATTTTCTGACTTTCTCACTTCTTTTTAAACTTCTTAGTAGTTAAAAAAAATATTTTGTATTTCTTGAGCCATAGGTGGCGACGTTGCCAGTTTTGTCATGGATCAAAGTTTGGCCGAGATATCTGCCAATTTCTGGAAGCAAAGCCCCTCGGGTCTTGGCCCCTAAAAAGTTGTATTTTCTCCCCCTGCTGTACCAAAAACATACTGAACCATGACTTCTAAACGGAAAACATTATTGTGTACCATTGCACTGCCATTATCTGAAGATAGCCTAGCTTCCTCAGGCCCACCTTTTCCAATATAATCATGTTATATTTAAACCAGTTGTGCTGTTTTATTAAAGGGGTTGCAACTAATAATAAAATGCTGTACAACAGACGATGGAACAAAACACTCAGACATCTAAACTGGAGGAAGCATCAGGATGCTGGACGGTTTAAGACATGTGGATGTGTGAGTGTTTAAATATACATAAGTTCTCCTCCAGACCCGCAGAGAGCTGAGAGGGCAACTGAGGTGTTATCGGAGCAGGAAAACCGTGCTTCCTCCCAGAGAATTCCTGGAAGAGAGCAAACGCTCACACAAAGACCGGAAGAAGGAATGTGACGGAGAGAGAGGGGAGCTGAAGAAGGGGAGGACATCTCAGAAGAGCTTTGCACTATGGAACAGGTCGGTAAGCACACACAGGTCAGTTCTTGCCCTGGCTGTGCCTGTATTCCTGTCGTTTTGCTTTTCTTGTGAGTGTTCAAAGAGTAGAAAAAAAAAAAAAAAAAAAAAAAACCCGGCTCACCACTGCAGTCAGCACAGTTTCCCAGCACAACATTCAGATTTACAAAGTACAACTCACAGCTAGTTGTGCTTGTGATTATGCGACAGATCCAATGTTCCAGTGCTAAAATCTGATTGGATAAGCCCTGTTCATAGATGTATTCAATATTGTGTAACCATTTTACAAAAACAGTAAGCCATGATGGTCTTTGACAAAGTAGCTACACTGAAGCCAAAGCGGTAATTATATGTCTTAAAGGGGTCATATTTTCCTTTCTCTTTGAGAGTTACAAGCTCTTGGTACATGAAGAAGACCTTCATGTACCTTCATGTGCAAAGACTAAAGTCTCAACTCCAAAAATATATTCTTTATCAAAGTTAAGACTTAAAACGGCTCATTCAAACACGCCCCCACGTCTACATCACAGTGTGGAAATATTTGTGTAATTTGTGTAACTGTAAGTATGTTTTGTTATTAGTATAAGTTTTGCTATTGAATGTTCAAATACAGGGTTTTGCATGTTGTGTGTGTGTGACTGTGAGAGAGAGAGAGAGAGAGAGAGAGAGAGAGAGAGAGAGAGAGAGAGAGACAGTGTCACACAGTGGAGTCAGCTGTCTTAACCGTTTGTGGCTTGCAAACACATACAAGCTTCTACACTGTGTCTGTCACGCAACTCTGTTCTCCTTTCGGACTTGAACTGTAAAACCAAGGACATTTAACTGTCTTTACATTCATTTTTAAATAAGAAGCTCATGATTATGGAAAGGGCAGTTACATTTCCGACGACTGCTTGTGGTGTTCGACCAATCACAATGCACTGGATCAGTTGGCCAATCAGAGCAGACTGCAATTGTCAGAAGGAGGGACTTTGTAGAAAACTACGCGTTTGAGAGAGGCGGGGCATAGAGGACCTACAATAATGTACAGTATTTGAAAAATTATGTTTTTTGAACATTAAAGCATGTCAATAAATTCAGTTACACCAAATACACAAAATGATGATCTTTAAAAAAGCATCATATGACCCCTTTAAAATAAATAACTGATCAAATGATGATATAATATACAATCTGAATAAAAATAGGACAACAATGCCAGGCAAGTGTTCACTGATTAAGAATCACTGAATATTTTTTTTCCTGTTCATTTTCCAATTCTTTAGATATCATTCTAAAGAATCAAAGAAAATAAAAAAAGGGTAGTATTTAATTTAATTTAATTTAATTTAATTTAATTTAATTTAATTTAATTTAATTTAATTTAATTTAATTTAATTTAATTTAATTTAATTTAATTTAATTTTTGGATATTAAGTGTTTTTTTAATTTAGATGAAACTATTTGTTTGCCAATAGTTAACAGTTCTTCTATGTATTTTTTCCAATAGCTACTCCTATTTTGTTTACATATACTATAGTAAAAAAGAAAATTTCATAATCTGAAGTACCATCTAAATACCATATGAATATGGGAATGATTCAGTACCATGATATCAGTGTGGCATGCCACCACTATTTTAAAATGCATATTAAAATGAGTAAAAATACATTCTCTTGTGGCTTATTGGTTTAATATTCACACATAAACACAATTTACATACAATTATCCACAAAATGTACAGACATTTTGTGCACCGTTCAGCTAACACACAAATATTACTTTCCATTAGAGTGCAAATGGGTCTACTCTATGCGGAATTGCACTCTGTAGACCAAAAAACCTTGCAGTTTCATGAAATATTGATAGTAGATCAATATTATACATCGGTTTGAGTTAAGAATGAACTGCTGGAAGAAGTCTGGAAAGTCCCGTTTCTTGCAATGGCAAGAGTTTAGAAGGAAGTAACAGAGGACACTGAATAAGACGATTGTTACTGGACAAAAAAAAAAAAAAAGCATGAGGAGTGTCATGATGGAGGAGTCTTAAAATGTGTTTGTACTTTTTGTCTGCGGTCCCACAACCAGTAAGAGAACAAATGCTGGAAGTCATTACATGGTAGAATTATGTCAGTGTCATACACCGTCATCAAGTAAAAAAAGCTTATCATAGCACACCACATCCCAGCGCTTATGCACATCAGATCATGGCGACTCGGATCAAGAGAGCATGGTAAATAAGTCTTGTGACTGATTGTGAGTGTGTCTCTACAGTATGTCAAGAGAGCATCTTACAATGGGAAAGCATAAGAGAGAGATATCCCACAGCTGTGTGGGATCAGGTTATGGTCAGCTGATTTAAAGCCTGATTTTACTGCTGTGCCAAAATGCCCATGTTTGAGATCACCATGACTTTGACTGGACAAAACAGCAGCCTCATGGGCTCTCTGAGATTAGTGCTGATGGAGATCAGTCCAGCCACCCAGAGAGAGACACCAAGGGCACAGGTCTGGTCCAGAAGCGTTAAATCAAACTATCCACAAGGGGTGTCCAAACCTGCTCCTGGAGGGCAGTTTAGCTTCAGCTTCCTTCAACACATCTACCTGGAAGTATTTATGAACTATGAAGACCTTTCCCATGTCTACATACAATCCAAAACAAGTCTACTGCCCTCCTTTATAGTACATATTTGAGTAAATGAATGTAACTCCTCATCCACTACCCTAAGTATCTTTGACTAATTAAAAATAAATAAATAAAACACTATGCACACAAAAGTTTGTGTCTGCTTTTTAAAAGAAAAATATTCAGAAAGGATTCAAAGGATGTGTTAAACTGATTAAAATGACAGTCATTCCTAATATTGCAAAATATCTCAAATAAATGTAGTTATTTTTAACCTCTTTTGAGAACCAAATCAGTAATTTATGATGATTTCTGAAGAATCTAAAACGTGCATGTGTCTCTGAAGACTGGAGTAATGGTTGCAAAAATAAATAAATGCAGCTTTACCATCAAAAGAATAAATTACATTTTAAAATATATTAAAATAGAAAATCATTTAAAATTGTAATAATATTTCACATTATTCCTGTTTACACTGTTGATCAAATAAATGGAGCCTTGAGCAAAAGGTCACAGACATTTAAGTAATGTATGCTAAACATTTGTAATATGTACTGGTATTAAGATCAGAAAATCTCATTTAAACCCAGGAGAAAAGTTCTAGCGTTAAACTAAATTAAAAGTAATACAAATAAAAGTTTACATAAAAAGAAGAATAATTCAGTCATATTTCTGCAATATTTCTGGGTCACGCTGTAGTAAATTTGTCACATTGATCGTCTTAACTCCTTTGTAAGAACAGGTTGGAAAACATGATCATGATCAGGTTTTGACACTTGTGGAGTTCTCGTCAACTCAGTTCAACTTTTTACTGAAATTGTTACACTTGCAATTCCATCTGTAATAAGAAAAACTGTATTAAAGTAGAAAAAAAGAGTAAAAGAAGCATTTTCACTTTTGGACCCCACAGTATATCACATTAAGTTACAACTGCAATTGGTAGAAATATGGATTATTCAGCAGTCTCTTCCCTTCCAAATCGACACCAATGAGAGAAAGCAAAAATGAGAAAAAGAGAGGTGGAGAGAAATATTTAGAGGGTAAGAGAGAGGGGCAGGTTAGCAGGTATTGGCGAACAAAAAAATAAACCTTGAAAATGTATTCTTCTAATCTACATCTGAATCAATTGCCCTTGCCCCAGAATAAAGACACTTTCATCCTTCATAGCCCTCCCATAAGCACACTGAAACACACATCCCATCTCTCTCTCTTTCTCTTTTTCTTCAAATACAGTACTACTTCAGTCAGAGTCACAGAGTGTGAGTGGAATAAAAGATATAAAACAGACGGGAACCTTCTCTCTCTCTCTCTCTATTTGTAGGATGGATGGTTTCCGCAGTCGTTTCCTGCTTTAACTTATTTTAAGTTCTCGTCAGGGTCGAGGAGAGGAAATGGTGCCAGCTGTCCACTTTGTCAACTTCCCCCCACCACAGATTCACTATGCACACACACCATATATACACACATTAGGCCTATATATGCACACTTAAATGCATGCAGACGTGTGTGAAGGACCACACTATGGCTAGAAGGGTGGAGGTTGCTGGATTTAATGATGGACAGTTTTCACACAGTGGAAAAAGCAGCACATCGCCCGAGGAAAAAAAAACAACAACTGCAAATGTTTTGCTTTCCTATTACTGGGCTGGAACAACCCTACCAGTCCACACGACTACTGGACCAACAGCTCAATAAAAGAGAAGAGAGAAATTCCAAAAGTTTGTGTGCAGCAAATATCCTCTAACTCTCCACAACTACTATAGACCACAAAATCCCACACAAAGACACAAACGCACATGTACAGACAGAACGAGTGAGTGCATGCTGACACATGGCGTAACAGCACTAAACAGCAAATTAGCTGACACACAGCGCGCAAGATCAAAGCCAAGAAGAAAGAAGCAAACAAGACTGACTAAGCTCATTAAAAAAGCCTCTTTATTAGCATCAAATGAAGAACTTTTTGCCTTCGCAGAGGGATAACGGGAAGAAAACAGAGAAGGCGAGAACGAGGGATGAGAGGAAAGAGCAAAGCAGGATCGCTAAATGCTAATCACATTATTAAAATGACTTTGAGACCTGAATTTGACACAGCACTCGTTTTGTGACGGAGGGAGAAAATTAGCGGGATAAAAGGAGAGCTAACGGCTCATGTGGTGTGACGGATCCTTCAAGTTAAAGCAATCGGGGATTAAACGGAGACACACTGGAGATGACTGGCTAAGTTAGAGAGCGATATAGGGATAAGAAAGAATCAGAGAAAGACAAAAAATAAGAGAAGAGGGAGAAGAGATTTAAAGAGATAGTTCATTAAAAAATGTGTCATTATTTAGTCTCCCTTGTGTCATTCAGAATCTGAATGTGGGTATTTTTTCTGCTGAAAACAATTAAGAAACAAAGTATTGCCATCATGCCCCATAAAATAGTTCATAGTGACCATGTTGTCGAGCTTCTAAAAGGACAGAGAAACACAGTACAAGCATCTAAATGTAGTCCATAGTTTATGCACAATATTCAGTGTCTCCTCATGCATTATGACTTTGGTTTGTGAACAGACTGAAATGTAGGTAGATATTCACTTACTCTTCACCTACGCTGAAGCTCTAGAATCTCATTTGCAACATTCAGATCCAAAAATTGTGTTTCATATCAGATTTATCATAGGTGAAAAAATTCTTGCAATGGAGAATGAGATTTTAGAGCTGAATAATAGTATATAGTAAATAATAACAATTCAAATCTGCTCTGTTTGTCACATTATGCTATCATATGGAATTTAGAAGACTTATAATATAGGAAACGTATCATATATACTGCTTTATTTATATGTTTTGCATGTTTCAGAGCTTTACAGATGTGGTCACTATGAATTGCTGTAGCACAGAAAAGTGACGTGAGAAGATTCACTAAAAATCTTAAAAAATGGCATACATTATCAAGTTTTGAGTGAACAGTTCTTCAAAATGTCTCTGAAGTTTTAGCCTACTTATAACAATAAAAGAAACAGAGTAACAGAAATGAAGGAGAATTGTTAAAAAACAAACAAAAACAAAACCCAAGGAACTAACATTTTCCAGATCATTTAAATGATTTAAAGTTTTAATAAGAATTGTTGGAGCACCTATTTTGAAATCTCAGAAATTGTAAACTTTGTTGTCTTGGCAAATCTGAGCGCAGTTTCTGATCTGCTAGAATATTTTCTTGCTTGCTCACTGTGGGGTTGAAAGGCATTATTTTCTTCCCCTTTTATCTTCTTCGTTTTTCTATTTTCTGTTAAGCTGCTTTGGAACAGCATTCATAATTGGTTCAAAAAACAAAAACAATTGAATTGAAACTCTAGAGGAGACACATTATTTCAGTCTTGTTCTCAGGAGAAGAAGCTGAGAAGCAGGAGGCTTCACATGACTCAGGGATTCAAGCATCAGACTTCACTTTGACCTCGTATTGCAAAAGCATCAGATAGGATGTGTTAACATATAGTTAAAAGGTTAAAATAGTGCATGCAAACTGACCACAATGAAGCAAACGGTACATGCATAATTTTATTCTGAATATCCTGCTATATGCACAACTCAATGCATCTAGAAACAAGTTTTGAACAGTATGGTTATCAAAGATCAATTGCGAACGGGTTCAAAGTTAAAATCATTTGACATTTAAGTTAACTAGTCCTGTGCACTGCACAAAGTAGCAACTTGGGTCAGAAGCCTTATCCATAAAATTTTGCATTGATTTTCCAAAGAATAAAATCAATTATCTTTGATAATTAGGCTGCAAACTAACCTATTCACATCAGTGTCAGTGTAATCCAACCTGACATGACAACCTTATCATTCTAACATGATAATTTGCTGATTTTTTAAATAGTAAACAGTTCTTTTAAATTGTAATAATATTTCACAATATTACTGTTTTATAATAAATGCAGTCATGGCAAGCATAAAATACATAACGATATATAAAAACACCACCACTTTCATAATTTTTGAAACTTTAATTTCACATTATTCAGATTTTTTATTTTCATGTTGGGACTTACTATACTATCTAGAATACAAAGTTAGCCGGACATGTCACTGGTTCACTCTCACTAAAATTAGGTTAAAATAATCTACATTTAAATTGAATATAGGTGCATGACACTCCTCTTTCCCTTGTTTGCTTTTTCAAAAAAAATATATTCTACTGTTTTCCTCCTCCCCATCCTCTCTTTTTCCCTGTCTACTCTAGTCTCCTCCATCATGGATATAAAAGAGGAAAACTGAGGAAAGATCTCTCAAGAGATAGGGCAGAGAAACAATGGGAAAAGCACAGTCAGGAATCCCCAGGTGACTCACAACCTGCCCACCTGCCCGAAGAGAAGAAAAACCAAAGAGAAGCACAAAGAAGAGAGGATTTGACAATACTGCACATATGTGTGTATGTGTGTGTCAGATGAAAGACGGCTCAGTGAAATTGAAGCCACTGGTGTATGAGACTCTGTGCTGAAGCCTGTTCACAGCGTTATGAACCAATTATACTGTTACATTTGCCAGCACTACAGGCTACTGTAGCAGTCCCATCTGTCTTAAAAGAATAAACTCCTCTTAGCCTAAGCAAAAAAAAAAAAGCAAAAAAAAGAAAAGAAAAAAACCAAAAATCCCATTAACTATTTTTGAAAATGACTATTTAGCAAACTGTGAAAGAGTGACTAAATTTACATCATTCATATGTTCTTTTGTACATTCCAACTTATTACTGGAATACAGATATATTACAATAAGCAAAAGCATTCATTACCTTGCCGCCATTTTTTTCCATCAACACGCCTTTGCCTTTTTCAACGTCGGCATCATTTCTCGTAGTAAATATGACTTTGCAGGACTCCACTTGAAAGCAAGTTGCTTGCTGATTGTCATGCATGCATTTCTGCTGTACTTGTCAATGTAGAAAAACTCTTTAAGAAGTTAATGTTCAAGTTGATATGCTCTCACATGACTCCAAACTAATATAACATCCCAAACGTGGCGTTGATTCCAAATTCAGATTGTGCGCCATTTAAAAAAAAAAACACAGCACAAGCCGTAATATCTGATTCACAAATAAATGAGTTTTTATGAACCATTTCTATTTAATGAGTCAGTCAAAAAGATTTTCGGAATTTTCTGACAGTAATGCTTGGACCATAAGTCCACTGTAACACCTGACTCATTTGAATCGCAAGTCATTTTTCGGTCCAACTCAAATTGAAGCATTATTGTCATATGACATCATGTAATTAAAGATATCAACGTTTTGTTGTTGTTGTTGTTGTTGTAATAAACAGGGTTGAAATTAATATACATATAGTCTTCTAAAAGCATTTAATATTTGACAAAATACTATTGGTCAGACAAGTAGCAAATGAGGTCCATGGCTGAAACAACTATAGAGAAACTTTGTGTGGGACTGTACATTCAACAAACAGGAAGAAAATATCTTTATCTTGCACAAATAAACACTTAAACTAAAATTAAAGCAATAAATAAAAATAAAAGTTTTCGTTTCCTGAAGTAAAATAAATGTTAACTGAAATAAATTATAATATGCAATAGACTCACACACACAAAAACCAGAACTAAAACATAAAAAAAACACAACAAAAATACTAAAACTTTCACTAGATTTTAAATGCAGTGGACAAATAAACAAAGATTAAAAATATTAATAAAAAACTGTAGTATTTCTGTCTATATACTGAAATAATACTAATGCAAATACAGTCAGGATCACTAGAGTGACAGCATTATTTACCTTAATTCAACTATAAAAAAAAAAACATGCACTTAAATCATAGTTCTAATAAATACAGTAAAACAAACCTTCATTAACAGCACACCTATTTTTATTGAGTATTTCTGTTGCTCTTTGTCAACTTAAAAAAAATAAAAATAAAATAACACTAAATGTTTCATGATTGTTTCATTTCATTACACCACAAGTGATATCAGAAAAGACACCCGGAAGGGTTGGAACTTTGACCCAATTAAATGCTCACTAAACAAGGAAAGAGATAATTACTGCAACAAACAAATTTAAGGAGGAGTGCCGCTGTATGCATCTCTGTGAACTCACACACACAGATACACACAGATAAACTTACTCCACCATTCTCCTTGCCCGTGATCTTGCTGCACACACACACACACACACACACACGCATGGCCAGAGGTCATGAATTCACTTCTGCACACATATGTGTTTACAGCTCGTCAGAGTTGTTTATCATTCTTAATTTCAGATGTTTAGCCAAAGATTGCTAAATCACTGTAATTACAAAACACTATAGTTTAGTTTCCTGGGCTTTATTAAATATGATTGCATTTTTAGTTTTCTTTTTTTTTTCTCTTTTTATTTCACTGTCAAATGTCAGTACATTTTACAGTATATTTTACTTTTGGTAATCCTGATGCCGTACGCTTCAAATAAGCTCCTTGAAATAAATCTGTCATTGTTTGAATTTTCATGTCAACTCACAGTAATCCTTTTGTTTTGAATTCAGTACATGGATTTTGATGTCAAGCTTCAGGTCAGGATTTTGACATACAGTGACCCCAAAATGTATTTTGTATATTTGGACATACTTAAAATGTATGCATTTCAATGCATTAGATAGAAGTTTTCATACCAAGTGCTAGACAAGAAATATTTTTTCTTGAAATGCATGGAAATTTTCATAATTTGTTTGATATTTTGCTATCTAAAAAAAAATAGAACTTCATGCAATTCATGTTACACTACAGGCGAAACAATTTTTGTGGTGAGTTTTGAGATTTTGGCCTATTTAATTTCCATGAAATGTCTTTTCTGAGAAAGTGAAAGAAAACTTCCAAAATACTCACTTTATTGCACTTTTTTTTGCATCAGTAGATTTCAATTACAATACATATCTTCAAAGGCCATTTTCTCAAAATGAGATTTCACTCATGCACTGAGCCAGAAATCAACACTCCAGTAGCACCAAACTTTGCAGTTTTATTTCTATTTATATTCTGATGGTTTTAACAGAGGAGATATTTTTATTCATCTTATTTATATGTATAACAGTTTATTCCTAAAAACATATATATGTTGTCTTACAGTAAGTATTCAAAAAGTGTCTTTGAAGGGGCTTATTTAGCTTAACACAGGTTCTTTACAGTCTTGAGGGATGCTCCTTCAGGGAAGTACAACTCCTCTCACTGTTCTCCTCTCACATGGCTTTATATGAGTATATCTGCTAAAATATAGTTTATAATGAGCTACAGAGTCTATGCTTTAAAGAAACCTTGTGAGAGAGCACAGCTAGAGATAATCATTCACAACAGATGTGATATTCGAACTCAACTACCACAAACAAACACACAGCAAACAGACACAAAAGGAACATCACCAGAACTACAAGTGTTCAACAAAGTCAAGGTTAGTCCTCATAATAGCATGCCACACTATCAAAAACTTGTTATCCACAGAGAAAATTAGGCCAGATATTCCAGACTCTGTGACTTTACAGGATTCCAGTCAGATCCAAGGGATTCTGAGATTATTATTCGTTTTGCTGCACTGTGCTCCCTTGGTCAATGTACTGTAGATGGACTTCACTGATCTTTACTTTGATCACTGATGTAGATGTAATGATTGGCTAAGGAAGATGCAGACTGACCAATAAAAATACACTGTTAACTAACTAGCGACAAGTAGCCTAATTATTCTGTCCTCACTTAAAGTGAAAATGCTGGACACAGTCATGGCCATGTCTTATCTCAGTGAACATCACATCCTTATTGGCAAATCCCATAGAGTGGAGAATGAAGATGATTATAACATGGGGTTCGTTGTAGCACTGTTAGTTTAACCACTTTGAAATAGGTACAGAGATGAAATCCCTATGATCCTCATCCACTAAGGTTGAGTAGAAGTTGTCTTTGTGCACAAATATGAATTATTTAAAGGAAAAAACTTGATTTGGGATCAGGATTATAAATATTATATGATAAAAATGGTATTAACAGCAGATACTCCATAAAATTTTTAATATACATCCATTCAAAGATTTGGGGTTGGTTAGATTTTTTCATATCATTTCTAATTTAAAATACCTGTTCATACTGTGTATATATATATATATATATATATATATATATATATATATATATATATATATATATATATATATATATATATATATATATATTAGCATTATGACTCCATCTTCAGTGTTAAATGATTGTTCAGAAATTGTTGTAATATCCTGATTTGGTGCTCAAGAAACCTTTATGATTATTATCAATGTTGAAAACAGTTGTGCTGTTAAATATTTTTGAAGAAATTGTGAACCTTTTTTTACGGTTCTTTATAAAGTTCAAAAGATCTGCATTCAGTTGAAAGAGAAATCTTTTGCAACTCTTAAAACATTATAAATGCATTTTCAATGGTTATGTATATTACTTTCCCTATTTATTTTTGAAAAATAAAAAATAAAAATAATAATAATAACACACAAAATGCACACAAACCTCTCTTTTTAGTATTATGATATTTTTCTATGTATTTGTTCAATAATTTACCCAACTGTTTTGTGTCGTTTATTTACCATATTTGGATTAAAATCTATAAAAATTAATGGGGTGGAGTTCCAGGTTCACTGGAGATTTCAAAGTATATTTTATTAACTAAAGAAATGCATGTATTCAGTAAAAAGCTAGTTGTCTGATACTGTTACAATCCACCTCATCGGCTCTTTTTATACTTGACACTAGACTAGTTAAGGGATGTATACTGTATAAAACTGAGAAGAGTATGTGGTAGATTTAAGGGTTGTATACTTCAAAATAACTTTAACTTGTATCAGACAAATGTGGGGAAAATGATATCTAATTCTTGCTACTGGGCCTTGCTCACGTCAGACAGGTTTCAATCTTCCCTCTAACTCCCTGTCCACTTTCTACTGGCTCTATCAAGGCAGTACACTAAGGACTGAACTAAAACAGTGTGGGCTGGCTTCCTCTGGATGGACCTCATATGAGCGAGCGCACACACACACACACACACACACACAAACACAGGTTCAAAGCCTCTGACTCACTGCTCTTTTCTGCCAAGCTCACACTGCAGCTATTGTGAAGAGTAAACTCTTGGGGGCAAGAGCCTTCTCTCTCTCACACACACACAGACATGATTATCTCATTCTGCATCACATCATTATCCCTAATGCATACAGTATGAGCTTTTCAACAGTCTGAGCTACCGTGAAAGCCAGATTTTTCAGGAGCACCTGCTGACATACACACACACTCATGCAGAGAAGCTGAGAGGGGGAAGGGGAACTCTGGGATACTGGAAGAAAGGAAGTAATGCACCCTGAGATTTAGTTACGTGCAACCTGAGAACTGTGGGGGATGGATGTGAGACAGAGAGAGAGAGAGATTAAAGGAGAGAAAGGAGTGTCAGACAAATGGAGTGAGTAAGGGAGGAGAGCTATGTGAGTAATAGAGAACAAAAAGAGAGCGAGGAGAAAGCGATTATGTTAAAGTGGACAAGGGAATTACATAAAAAAAAAACAAGACAGGAAATTGTAGGGAGAAATTCAGCGTTAAAATAATAGTTCTTTAATGGTTCTTTGAAGCATCTTCTTGTCAAGAACTAAACATGTTTTTGGGGGTGGGCTATGTGGTTATTTGGAAGTTCCTAATGATACATCTATAGGTGTCAATCCGTAAATAGAGAAAAACCCTTCAGGGTTCCAGTATTTAGATTTTTTCCCTTTTATGTTCAGTCATATAGTCCTTACATGAACCTATAAAGGTTGCTATATGACATAATTGCAATGCAAGGTTCTCCCATGGAGTTGAAAGAACTTAAGATGGTTGTGCTGTGGAATCAGTTTCTTCTATGGCATCATTATAATGTAAGAGGTGCTTATCAATGTATTTGTTCAGCTATATTATGGCAACCGATTAATAGCAATATTTTGCAATGAATTCAGCTATGCTTAGATTTGAGTTGGATCTGAACCAAATAGGTGCCAACAGGTATTTAAAATTTGAAATGATATTTTAAAATATTGCTATTTTTACAGTATTTTTAGATCAAATAAATGCAGCCTTGGTGAGCAAAGGAAATTCTTTCAAAAACACAAAAAAAATCTAACCAACCCAAAATCTTTGAATGGCTGTATATTAAAAATGTAATAGAGTATCTGCTGATAATACCATTTTTATCATATAATATTTATCATCCTGATCCTAAATCAAGTTTTATCCTCTAAATAATTCATATTTGTGTGCAGAGACAACTTCTTCTCAACCTCAGTGGATGAGGATCATAGGGATTTCATCTCTGTACCTATTTCAAAGTGGTTAAACTAACAGTGCTACAACGAACCCCATGTTATAATCATCTTCATTCTCCACTCTATGGGATTTGCCAATAAAACAAATCAATATGAATAGTATAGAATAAACCAAAAAAAAAAAAAAAAAAAAAAAGTATCTGATGGATAACAAATTGTACAATGTTGGACAACATTATTCAATTTTTTTTTTTTAATCTGCAGTAAAAAAAATCATTAAAAACTACTCAAACTTCTTTGTAAAGTTACTGTGAAAGGCTGATAAATTTAACTAATGTTACAAAAAAATTTAAATTTGTTAATAAACCTTTCTCAGTTGAACTGTATTTTATCCTTTGTTACACTGGAAATTATTTTTAAAAACAATGTTTATTTGCTGGTATATTTCGGAAATAGTAACTGAAATAATATTTTTTTTTGTACAACAACGCATTTCAATAATTCCAATAAAACTTCCAACAGGGTAAGAGAGAATAAAATCTGTGGTTCATCATTTTGCATCTGTACTGTATCATCTCTATGGCATCATATGAAGAAAAAAAGGTTGTCTTAATGACATCAAGCACTTTTTCAGAAGTTTTAGATAGACGAATACAGAGATTTGAATGCTCTTCCACTTCCCTGGCCAGTATTCGCATGCCAAACAAGTATTTAGCAGAGCACAAAACTGTAGGTTTGTTGGTTAAGATTCTGGAATTAATGCAAGAGGAAGTTTGCCAGCACTAGTGTGTTCACTGTGGTCACAATCCCACTCAACCTGCCAGTCTCCAATACCCAGGTCTTTGACTATGGCTATGCGTGTGTGTTAGAAAGCTGAGATATAGACATGCAGAAAATAAATTACCATTGGCTCGTTCCCAGACTACTTCTCTCCTCTCCTGTTTCCCACACATAGAGTAGAAGAGATCAGTGCCAGTGAGGATTTGGAATTAGATGACTTAAATTTTCCTTTCTGAAGATCCTCTTGGCTCTTGGGTTGATTAGCTCAGCATGTGTGCATGTGCGTAAGCCACCAGGGCAGCAAACATGCCGATATCATGTACCTTCAAACCCTGGAGTACAACTAAACAGAGGTTTGTCTTGTTCTCACAAACACAGAAAGACCCACAGCACAACAAACACACACACACTCACTTCAGTAAACACAATAGCTCTCAAAGCAGCTAAATGATTACATTTTCCTTAGGTCAGCTCTGATGAAACTGTACTGGGCAGGTGTGAATATTCTGCAATAAACTGGCTTGTGCTATACTTGTAATGTCTCATTTTCCATACCGTCCCCGGTGACAGTAAAGCAAAAACACAATTACATGAGCTGCAAGGGATGTGAGTCCCACACAGAAAACAACAAAACCAAAACGTCTGGTTTAAAGGCAAAAAAAAAAAAAAAAAAAAAAACTTTTAATGAAGAAAAGAAAAGAAAAAAAAAAACACTTTACATGCTAATTTTTTAACCTTATCCATTTTATTTTCCACTTCATTTCCTTCTTTTTATTTCAATTTATTTTCTATATTGTCTGGGCATTGCCGTGATGACTTCCTCCTTCCGTTTGCCTACTTTCCCTTTCCGGACTCATTAAAAATCATTGTAGAAGCTGCGCACTCACATGGCAAACCACAGCCATTTGGAATAAAAGACGTGGTTGAATATGAGATTAGAAAACTGTTGTTGTTGTTTATAAAAATAGGATTTTCTGGAAACATTTGTTCAGAACGCCAACAGATTAGAGAAACAGAGTTATTCCTTTTTCATTTGTCAGGATTCTGTTGAAACATTTCCTTGAAAGAATTTTTTTTTAATAAAAAATATTTTTGTCTGAATCAACAGCGCATATTACAGTATGTGTTAAAATTCATACCAAAGCTGGAGGATAGAATGAGTGTGCTTGCTGCATTAAAATTGCATTATTCTCCAAAAACATTGTATGTTTGTTCTTTCCATCTTATTGCAAAAGCTAGAGAACTGCACAGTGATCCGGTGGTCTCTGGTCTGTTACTGGGACGATGCCAACCCTCCTTAAACTGTACACTGACATGTGTGTATCATGCGTTTAAGATCTTTATATTGTAAATCTGGGGAGCTTTCAGGGATGAGAATCATAAAGAATTGAATGTTTCTGTTTTTGATTGTTCTTTGATTCTTTTAGTACTTAGAAGAAATAAGTATTTGAATTTTCAAGCTTCATTACTTCATTAAGCCTCATTTGTCATTTTTATTTACTTTTAATTTATTTCAAATAAAAAACCAAACAAGTAGAATAAACAAATTACTTAATCAACAAACATGAATGAATAAATGAATGAATGTACTGACCCAAAATGTTTGAATGGTATGTATGTTTTTGATTCACTAAAAACATCTAAACAGTCATTACATAAAAAAGAAAGAAAGAAAGAAAGAAAGAAGCTTGTTTCCAAGTAGGTTAGTTTTCTCCTGACCATATCAGTTTTTTGTTTCATTCCAGCCCCGAGCGAGTCCAGGAAAGGGAGAGAGAGAGAGAGAAAGAGAGCGATGGAAAGAGAGAGAGAGAGAGAGAAAAAAGAAACAGATCATCTGAGAGTAAGTACAACAGTAGACGTGGGATTATGAGGGTCACACAGGATTTATATCAAGTGTCCAAAAAAACAGGTTTTTCAAGAGGTGACAATAGGGTGAAGGGAGAGAATGAATGAATGAGTGAGCGAGCGAGCGAGTGAGCGAGGGGGGGCTAGCGGGTGAGTGTGGGAGGTGTGATGGCAGTGAAGTGAAAAACACAGAAACAGAAAGGTAAGCGCTAAAGTCCAATCTCAGGAGATGACTTTGCTGGCCAACCTTCAAAGCACTTCGAAATTGAAAACGTGAATTACGCGTGATGAGCGAAAGAGAGAGAGAGGGAGAAAGGAGAGTGTGAGGAGGATGGTGGAGGGAGGGTGAACTTAGCTGTGGATGAGCTCCTGCATTTGAATTTGAAATTGGACACACAGTGGGTCAGTCAGAGATATCGCAGCATACTGACATCTCATTGACTTCTCCTCTGCTCTCTTCACATCTCATCTCATCTCAGACTCATCTACTCTCCTCTAGCCTTCACTTTTCTCCATATCATCTCCTCCGTCCTCCTCTTGCCTTTTCGTTTCTCTGCTTGTCTCATCTCCTTTTATCTCTTCTTCTCTCGTCTTTTCACTTCTCCTTAGCTAGGTTTCACATGCCAGATGGTTTGCTGAAATTAAAGAGATTCAGCATGTGAGGGATTTCTGCTCATTTTGACATGTTAACACACAGACGTAGGAGAAATCCAGACAGGATCTGAAACACGCTGACCACATACAGAGTGCAAATGTGTTTATACATTAGTCACTGGGGTTATGGCTCAAAGGGGCCATGTTCTGTATTTTTGTAGCACTTACTTTATTCCTGAGATTCACTTACTGTTCAAAAGTTTGGGGTGAAGTCTCACCAGGACTGCATTTATTTGATCAAATAAAAAAATAAAAAATACTTTAAAACTATAATATTGTGAAGTATTCTATTTGAGCTATTTTAGCTAATATATAGCTAAGTTTTAATATATTTTAAAATTTAATTCACACACACACACACACACACACACACACACACACACACACACACACACACACATATATATATATATACTGTATATATATATATATATATATATATATATATATATATATATATATATATATGTATGTATGTATGTATGTATGTATGTATGTATGTATGTATGTATATATATATATATATATATATATATATATATATATATATATATGTATATATATATATATGTATATATATATATATATATATATATATATATGTATATATATATATATATATATATGTATATATATATATATATATATATATATATATATATCACTTTGACTCATCAAATTAATTTAACCCATTTCAACTTAATTTTTAATTTTAGTTATATGACATTCAACAAAATCAATCTATCATAATTTTACACCCTCTATCTGACACTTGCAAATCCTACGGGATGAGTAAAATGAGCCAAGCTACTCAAAACTAAATAGGTAAATGTGTAAATGTGGTGGTGGAGATCATATGTTAATATACTCCTGACTATGAGATCATAACCATCATGATTTCTAACTGACCCACTTTTGCACCTTATATTTTCCATGATCTGGTCTGTGTGGAATAAGTTCAGAGCTTTAGGTTAGATCATGCTTTTATTCGAAAAGATGAAGGAAAATCCTGAAAATATGTTCCCTTGAAGATATTTTGGCTACATCTAAATGATGTAATGGAGTTTAGACATCTAAAAATACATATCCTCCAGAATCCCAGAAGAGACGTGAACCCCGACACTTCAAAACACACACCTCAGCGTCGCGTCATGTGTCCCCGACAACCAACGTGTAATTATGTGGCCAGCATGTCATGGACTTTCTGCTTCTGGTGGAGCCGCATGTGTAAGAGCCATTAACAGAGGGATGGAAAGTGCCTCTCCATGCAGAATACTAATATGCTAATTTAGTATTGGTGAATATGAATGTTTTTCTTCAGCAGCCTGCCGCCACACACACACACACACACACACACACATACAAAAAAAGCTATTTACCCTTACTGACTAAAGAGTGGCAAGGGCGAGTGCAAAGGAGAAGAAGAGACAATGATTGACAGTTGGGAGTGTCTGGCATCCAGTAATTGAGAGAAATGGAGGTCAGGAGGAAGTGATGCGCTGGTATCAGCAGAGCTGTTCTCCATTGCTTGGCTGATGGAGCAGAAGTCCATCAACAGAGTTTAAGAGTGGCACACCCTGCCTCTTACATCTGCAGTGCTTTATAAGTGTTTATGCAATTACATTTCATATAACCCACTGAAATATAATTGTTATGAGTGGAAACGTAAATGGACTGATATTCTGATGAGAAACACATTATTAGAAAAATGTTTTAAAATCTATTTAATAAGACAAGAAAGAGGTTCGTATGCTACAGTGAGTTGTGTGTGTGTGTGTGCATATATACAGTATGTATGCACATACACAGGCCACTTAGGAATCAGTTAGGAATCTCCCATTCCACCACATCCTAAAAATGTGATCTGGTGACTGTGGAGTTCATTTGAGTATAGTGAACTAATTGTCATGCTTCAAGAAAGAAGGTTGAGATGTTTTGAGCTTTATGACATGGCACAGTTTCCTGTTCTTTGCTGACAAGAGTGGCATCCAGTGTGGTCTTTTGCTTCAAAGTTTGACGTGTTGTGCATTCAGAGATGCTCTTCTGTATACCTCGTTTACAGTTGCTTATTTGAGTTATTGTTGCCTTTCTATTAGCTTGAGCTAGTCTGGCTCTTCTCTACAGACCTCTGGAATCAACAAGGCATTTTTTTAACCCACAGAACTGCCGCTCCCTGGATATTTTCTCTTTTTCCCGGACCCTAGAATTGAAAATTAGGATTAGAATTAAAAATTCTGAAATCCCAGAAGATAAGAAGTTTCTGAAATAAAAACTTTTGTCTTTTTGTTGTTGTTGTTGTTGTTGCTTAAAATCTTCAGGATCCTTTGTATTGTAACTGTATAGCACAGAGCAAACAAACGATTTAGGTCCTTTGCTTTAAATCATACTAGTTTGGAATGACGTAGGTGAGTAAATTATGGGAATTTAACTTTGGTTTAATGCATTTGCATAACATAATAAAGAAATGTAAGTCTATCAAATAACACAATAACATTCAGTATAGAAGATCTGTCCCACTAATTATATCAATAGGAAGTCATGAGAATTAAAACAGCACCGTTTCATGCCACATACATGCAGAAATGTACACTCAAGAGCCGTAACATAAAATCTAGTAGTGCGAACTTTTCTTGATCCAATCTCTTCCACCCCATTAACATGGATCACAGCTTGTCTCACCGAGCCGAAGTATGACACACTAATCCAATCCGCGACAATTAAAACCTTAGAGCAGGATTATACAGATCCCCCTGTACAGCCTGACCTACAGGACCTGAGAGAAACCACCTAGCATACCGTAACTTGCTGGGCAAAGTGCTGACGGAGTTACTCTCTCCATCACAGGACTCACCGGAGATTCGGCTAATTAACGTCATAATAAAAGTGCCTAGCCTGGCACTTTATGAGCCCTTCCAGGATGCGATATAGAACAAACAGCGTGACTATGTGTGTGTGAACGGTTTTCACGTGGAGGGGAGTATTGATCTTACAATGTCAGATTCAATAAGAGCTCTATGTATGAGCAGCAGGCTTATACATCAGAAGTGCACTGTGACCCTCCTCTCATCCATGTCTTCATTCAAACCCCCATCCATCCCCAGGAGAGAACAAACAGGAGACATGGCCATTAGTGCATCAGTCTGGGAACAGTTTGTCTCCGGCTCTGACTGGAAAAGCCCAAACAGACCTGTTAAGCTATTGAAGTGTACGTGACACACAGGGGGGACACAAACCAACACACACTCTGAATCATTCACTCGATGACTGAGGAACATCCTGTGCCACCAGTGTAAATGTAGACTTTTTCGCAGCTCTCGGTTTAAATTGCTTAGACGTGGTTCCTACAACCTAAATCATTACCATGATATTATTAATTTTCAACCACAATAAGGAATGGCATCATGTTACAGTAATTCTGCCTGAAATCAGAGAGGCTACTAATTAAAATTAAAGCCAACGTAGTCTCTCAACATTGTCACTTAAATGAATTCTAATTACTGAAGAATGACTTCTAATCACTGGAGAAAGTGGATGAAGGACAGATATGGATAGAGGACTCATATTTAAGTGGACTTTTATACAACAGCAATTACAGCAAGTACTAAAAAGAAAACTTTTTAAAATTTGATTTTTAAAAGTTTTGACTGCAGGCGACAACATTTAACATTTCAACACAACAGTTAAATTGATCTTTGGTCACGTCGATTGGGCAAAACGGCAAAAAATGCTGTATTACGCATGCCAAGCCAGTAGATGGCAATATCACAACACATGCATCCCTATAGCCTGAACATGTACTGTAATATGCATGCACATGATGTCACTGTCATTTGCGTTTTTGTAGTTTACACAGAGACAATAACGGTATCGCTTTCACTTTGAACTTGCACTTTGATTCCCATTTTCAAATGTTTGCATTTAGTCCCCCAAAACGGTTTAGTTTTTAGTTGAAAACTGTGTTATGTAAATGCCCCCTGAGATGGAAGCATGCCGGTTTGAAGGTTGTTTTTCACAAATTCACAGCTTTTTGCTTCACAAGATGGTAACTGATGGACTGGAGTCATGTGGATTACTTGAAGATTATTGTGATGTTTTTTTTTTCCAGCTCTTTGGACTCTTTGGATGGCCTGAGGATGAGTAAATCAATCCTTAGAACAGTACTGACCAAAACAAAATCTCTTACCTGCCTTTGAATGATCAGACATGAGTCCGAATCACTGTGGCATTGATATATGTGCTAGACAGCACTGTAAATACAGTTTACTGTATCTAAAACTAAAATCTGGGGGATCACTTGTATCAATGTTTATATATGTATATATATATATATATATATATATATATATATATATATATATATATATATATATATATATATATATATATATCAATCTTTCTCTTTATTTATTCCTTCTTTTTCTAGCATGTACTTACAGTATTTGAACAATGTCAAAAACTTGGTACTACAAGCACGTCCTATGTCTCTTTGCCTCTTTAAGAAGAATTGCTTTATGTATCCCCCAATTGTAAGTCGCTTGTAAGTTAATGTAAATGTATTGTCATATCATCCAGCTGTAAAACTTTCTCTGTGTTAAAGCACTAAGGTATTACTGACATAACAGTACGACTTTCTGTAAATCTACTTTGAAACGCATATTGTGAATAATACTATACAAATAAATTTAACATGACTTGATCTGACCTGGAGAATAAGGTCTCATATTGTAGGTAGTAGACTGGAACAGGAAGTGACATTTAGCTAGAAAGTTTTTTTTCTTTCTTCATCTAATTCAGTGTTTTTCCCTTTTTAACTCAAGTGCTTGTGCGACTGAACTTAAACTTGACGCTTTTAAAAGAATAAAAGCAGTGAGTGTGCTCTTAGAGGAACACACTAGCTGTAATTGGGCAGAAGTTGAATTAGACTCAGCGTGCTGAGAGGTTGCCACCATCGCTACACTAACTAAACGGCATGCGTTCAGTCGGAGGGAGAAAGGGAGCGTGAAAGGGTAAGAGGAGGAGGCTGAGAGAGAATATTCATGCCATGAAACAGAAAATTTGATCAATGGCTCCCCCAGTCACCTCGTTAATGAAGAGAGAAGCTTTTATTAGATATGAGTGAAATATTTATAAGATGAATATTTTAAAGGCCCACTCTTAGCCAAGGAGAGAGAGAGAGAGAGAGAGAGAGAGAGAGAGAGAGAGAAATTTCACAAGGGTATGGGTGGAAGAAACAAAACACTTTTATTCCTCCTCACTTCTTTAACCGACTTTCAGCCTCGTCGTCTTCGATGACATCAGCTGAAATCTTTTGCATGTTCAAAATCCTCCGTGGTATTCTCATTCTTCTCCTATCCCCTTTTTTCACTGCAAAACACCAGCTAACCCTCATCTGCCAGGATCACTGAATAAATTAAATTAAAGCTACTCTACGGCTAGAATACATAACATTAACTCAGTACAGGAGTGAGACGGAGTGCTTTTGGAGCGAAAGTGCACCGCAAGGCACTTGATCAAGTGGTTCAGAGCGGAGACTGTATCAGAATTGTTCTACGACAATTTACAAACAAGAATGATTTTGTTTGTCCCCTTTTCTTATAAGAATAGATTAAGGCCACAAGTATATGTGATTGAATGGCCAACCCATTTTTGCATAATTTTGAAACTAACCTCAGTGCTCAAGGTGGTGATTGAGTTTCTGTACATGTACCTTTGAGTATCTATGCCTGGAAGTGTTATTATTGAAGTTGCTTGTTATCGCGTTGAAAGTTGAACAAACTTCAAACAAAGTTATCTTTAATCTGTTGCTCATACATACAGTAGCAGCAGCTGACCTAAAACAGAAAAACAGCCATAAAAGAAAAAAAAAATGTACACAATGCTTGTAGCTACAGTACACTAAGATAGCAAATATTGTGGTTTTGTTGAATTATAAATCATAGTTTGACACAATTTTCTGAAGGATCATGTGGCACTGAAGCTAACATCCAAATTGCAATTTTCCAACCTGTTTACTACATCATTTCAAATTCAAGTCAATTTCAGGAAACAAAAGCACCTGCTCCAGTTTTGTGGAACCACAGATAACCAAAAATTGTGATCCCACATGTATTGAGTGTAAAAATAAAATGTGTGCATTTTGCAATGTAAATTGCATTTTGGGATGGTCACATAAATGCTCAGATTCTGTTTTTTGTTTCATTATCTTGGGGAAACTGTCAAATAGTGTCAGCAAATAAATGTGTGAAGATGCATTATGTTTCAAAATACTTATAATGTGCTCATTGCATGCTGTACTACAGATGTTATTAACTCCATAAATACCCAAATACAATATGTCAACCATGGGTTTAAAAGTAGATTGTGAAATCTCAAAAGCTGAGAATAATAAGTGGAGTAAAGTAAGAACAGAGTGAAACAGGGAACAAGATAACCCAGTAACATGATTACATTTCTGGTTAGCAATTTCAAATGTAAAAAAAAAAAAAAAAAAAACCTTTTATGAAGACAGGAAAAGGGAAGAAATTGTAAATTGTTCCTTTGGCTGTCTCTATCTCTCACCTCACATTAATATTCAAGCCGTTTCTCGCACTAGACCTTCTAACATCTCTAAGACTGCAGCTACTGACCTGGTGTCATCGCTTGAGCTGTTGAACTAACCTTATAAACCACACTTGAACATTAGCGTACATACAAGATGCAAAAAACGCTCACACATTTACATGCACAATACCTCAGACTGCCCACCATGACACAAATCACTCATTCATGCATAAAGATGCAAAGAAACACTCATATACTGACACAAAAAGCCCACTGTTATACGCCTATAGATGCAAAAATCTCTCACATACACATTTACAGGCACAAACCCAGAAATGGCGTGATGACAAGTGTAGATACTGTGACACACTGTCTCATGTCACATTTTCCCGAGAGCATTGCTGACATTTTGCCTCTCCCTTAGTGTGTGTGTGTGTGCGTGTGTGTGTTTGGATGTGCATGTGCATGCGTTTGTGTGTGTGTGTGTGTGTGTTCCTGGGAACTGTTGCTAAACCTTTGGCAGTCTTGTGCCAGTCTTGGACGTGATGTGTGTTTATCTGCCTGCTCTCTTCTCAGTCAAGGTCTCACCCAGGCAGCCATTGAGGCTTTGCATACACACACACACACACACACACACACTTGTCATCACAGACACAGGCACAAGGATTCTGACGCTTTCAGCATGACTGCGTTACTTTCTGAGTTGTTTTTATTAACTTAATATATTCCTGTGCCACAACCAGGGGCTTGTGGGAGATATAGGAGCATAATAACGAGAAACCTAAAATACACATGTTTGAAACATCTCGCCTCTGTTGTTTCTTTCTGAGAACGTTCAGGCCGAAAGCACAGAAGATGCTTTGCTAGCAGTTTTATTCTGCAGCGTTCCACTTCACAGAATCTACAAAGACAACAAAAATGAAAGGAGAGCTAGTTAATCTGAGCAGTTACATGGCTGGATTTGACAGGCCTTTTGCTGAACGGGGCCAAAGCACAACTCTCTGTAGAGGCGTTCGGCCTCAGCAATGTTCAGTAAGTGTGTCACTGTGAACAGGTGTTCACACAGACGCACAAAGACAACCGAACACAAACAAACACTGTGCTGTTACGCCCGGCCACTTTATCAGACGAATATCCTTCACAAGAGCTCATTGATTCATTGATTGAGGAAAAACAGATGGAGCAATTATTCTACCTAAGGGAACAGCTCCACATGGAGCGGTTTTCTTTCCTGCTTTAGAGACACAGAAGGAGCGGATTTTATATTGACGGGTCAGAAAATAAGTAGATCAGTGCCGGATCTGACTTGAAACTGAATCTGCTCCCACAATAAGTATTTGTTACATGTGGCTTTCTGTACGTTTGAATATACTGTATGTAGAAATGTACAATAAAGACATTTTAATGAATTCTAAATCATAAAAGTATATATACATACTATTGTTGTGAGGATGGGTTTGGGACGAACTCAGATGCAGACAGGATGTACTGAACACAAGATTTATTATACAAAAAGGGGAAAAACAAAACCCACGAGGGGGAAAACAAGGGCTAGGGTGAACACTAAAAGAATTCTACAAAACACAATAAACAAGGTAAACAAAGACTCTGAACACTAAATACTAACAAACACTCACTGCAAGACAAAGACTTCTTCGAGGGGTTTCTAGGACAAGGTATCTCAGGAGAATGACATGTAGGAACACATAAGTAGAACAATGAACCGACGAAAGACAGAGCACACTAGGAGATCTAAATAGGGGAACAATTAAGACACGACAGGTGGCACAGATACGGCAATCACAACAAGACTAGGATAACAAGGGGGGCGGGGCAAGGGAATGAGACAACACAAGCACATGGCCCAAAGACAAGGCCATGTGCTTGTACACAAAACACGGGTCTGTCATGATCCTGCCTCAAGACTAGAGAAAAGTCGGGACATGAAGGCAGAATCATGACAGAACCCCTCCCTTAAGGAGCGGCTTCCAGACGCTCCCCAAGGGAACATCAAACGCGGGACAAGACTGACTGGGACAGAGACAAAAACCAACAAGACATGACAAATAATAACAAAGGCAAACATGAATAGACAATGACGGGGTTAGGGTGACAAATCAAAAAAAACAAACAGGGAAGGGGAGGGGGCGGGACCACAAAGTTCATGGGGGACAGACCAGGGTGGGTGGGTGGGGTAGGAATCTTAGGAGGACAGGACGAAGGCTGACGACGGGGGGTACGGGCAGGTCTGGGTGGTGAGGGACGGGGAGGGGTCTCGGGACAACTGACAGGGGACATGACAGGAGCAGACACGGGACGCGGGGGGACAACATCTACTGGACACGGGGGGACAACATCTACTGGACACGGGGGGACAACATCTACTGGACACGGGGGGACAACATCTACTGGACACGGGGGGACAACATCTACTGGACACGGGGGGACAACATCTACTGGACACGGGGGGACAACATCTACTGGACACGGGGGGACAACATCTACGGGACACGGGGGGACAACATCTACTGGACACGGGGAGACGACATCTACGGGACACGGGGAGGCAACGACAGGACACTCGGGATTTCTGGGGACAGGGTCCGGGGACGAGACAGGACTGACGGGGACTTCTAAAATCTGAACAAGACGGGACAAATAATCAGAAAAAGACTTTACAGCTATTACAATGGGCATCTCCTTGCGAGATGAGACCGATTGTAGTAAAGCCTTGGCTGCAGAGTCGGCCGCGGCTCTCTCCTCCGCCCTCGTGACTGCTGGCTTAGTGACAGTTCTCATCCTTGCCGGCCCGGGCACGCCAGCGCTCACCGCTGCTGGCTCGGGCACAGTCACCGCTGCTGGCTCGGGCACGCTCTCCGCTGCTGGCTCGGGCACGCTCTCCGCTGCTGGCACGGGCACGCCAGCGCTCACCGCTGCTGGCACGGGCACGCCAGCGCTCACCGCTGCTGGCTCGGGCACGCTCACCGCTGCTGGCTCGGGCACGCTCACCGCTGCTGGCTCGGGCACGCCAGCTCTCTCCGCTGCTGGCTCGGGCACGCCAGCTCTCTCCGCTGCTGGCTCGGGCACGCCAGCTCTCTCCGCTGCTGGCTCGGGCACGCCAGCTCTCTCCGCTGCTGGCTCGGGCACGCCAGCTCTCTCCGCTGCTGGCTCGGGCACGCCAGCTCTCTCCGCTGCTGGCTCGGGCACGCCAGCTCTCTCCGCTGCTGGCTCGGGCACGCCAGCTCTCTCCGCTGCTGGCTCGGGCACGCCAGCTCTCTCCGCTGCTGGCTCGGGCACGCCAGCTCTCTCCGCTGCTGGCTCGGGCACGCCAGCTCTCTCCGCTGCTGGCTCGGGCACGCCAGCTCTCTCCGCTGCTGGCTCGGGCACGCCAGCTCTCTCCGCTGCTGGCTCGGGCACGCCAGCTCTCTCCGCTGCTGGCTCGGGCACGCCAGCTCTCTCCGCTGCTGGCTCGGGCACGCCAGCTCTCTCCGCTGCTGGCTCGGGCACGCCAGCTCTCTCCGCTGCTGGCTCGGGCACGCCAGCTCTCTCCGCTGCTGGCTCGGGAACGCCAGCTCTCTCCGCTGCTGGCTCGGGCACGCCAGCTCTCTCCGCTGCTGGCTCGGGCACGCCAGCTCTCTCCGCTGCTGGCTCGGGCACGCCAGCTCTCTCCGCTGCTGGCTCGGGCACGCCAGCTCTCTCCGCTGCTGGCTCGGGCACGCCAGCTCTCTCCGCTGCTGGCTCGGGCATGCCAGCTCTCTCCGCTGCTGGCTCGGGCACGCCAGCTCTCTCCGCTGCTGGCTCGGGCACACCAGCTCTCTCCGCTGCTGGCACGGGAGGAGACAGGGTCACAGGACCGGCAGGCCCCTTCTTCCTCCTCTTCCTCCTCGGGCGCGGTGCAGAGGCTACAGCTGGGTCAGAGGCGGGTTGGGGGAGTTGGGTCTCGGGCAGGGCAGACTCGGACGCCGAAGACTCTGAAGCCGACTCCCACGACAATCGTCTCCCACGCTTCCTGGGGAGACTGATGGCTGTGGAAGGCGCCTCAGGACTCTGGGAGGGAGCTGCCTGTTCCCCCAGTGTAGTAACTGCCAGGAGATGACCCTCGGGGATCACTGGCAGCTGGGTAGATGGTTGGGACCTCTGGGGGGTACCCTGCGGCGCCTCCTGGGAGAACTTCTCCCACAGCCGGGCATAATTGTAGAGAACCCACTCGTTCTCAGGCGAGTATGGCAGGGCAACCCTTTTCTTCTCGGCGGGGGACGACATCCAACACTGTTGGCGGAACTCCAATTGGGATTGAGGAGTGGGGGACATCCTGTCTGCTGAGTTCCTATTTGGTCGGTTCATTCTGTTGTGAGGATGGGTTTGGGACGAACTCAGATGCAGACAGGATGTACTGAACACAAGATTTATTATACAAAAAGGGGAAAAACAAAACCCACGAGGGGGAAAACAAGGGCTAGGGTGAACACTAAAAGAATTCTACAAAACACAATAAACAAGGTAAACAAAGACTCTGAACACTAAATACTAACAAACACTCACTGCAAGACAAAGACTTCTTCGAGGGGTTTCTAGGACAAGGTATCTCAGGAGAATGACATGTAGGAACACATAAGTAGAACAATGAACCGACGAAAGACAGAGCACACTAGGAGATCTAAATAGGGGAACAATTAAGACACGACAGGTGGCACAGATACGGCAATCACAACAAGACTAGGATAACAAGGGGGGCGGGGCAAGGGAATGAGACAACACAAGCACATGGCCCAAAGACAAGGCCATGTGCTTGTACACAAAACACGGGTCTGTCATGATCCTGCCTCAAGACTAGAGAAAAGTCGGGACATGAAGGCAGAATCATGACAACTATATATGTATGTGTGTGTCACCTGAGATCATACAGAGCAGAATCAATTCTATAGTTTCATGTTATAATAAATAGTAAATCAATATACAGTAGTACAATTATTGAAGTTATATTTAGTTATAGTTACAGTTATTAAATATAATTATAAAGTTAGTTTATTAAACTTGATGGAATTAAACATCTTTAATCTTTCTTATTGATTAAATACAATAAAACCAACCTATTCATTGCATGTCTGTTCTATTCTATTCTATTCAACATTTTACCATAAGTTTGTTTACATTTTAGATAATGTTAATAATATTTAAATGCAAACACACAAAACTGTCAAATCTATAACTGCACATTCCATAAAAATACCTACCATTACTAATGAGATGACATTCATCACATACCACTGAGAAAATCACTAGAGGTTAACTGGTTTAAGAGGAAATGTTTGTCTATTATTTAGGGTTGGACAAAATTCTGAACTGAAGAGCTGGCTTTATTTCAGCTGATGAGTGTGAACTGGAACTGATTTGGACTGAACACCCACAAGAAGTTGAATTGTAATAAATTGTAATAAATGTATTCAATTTAAAATATATAATATTATATATATTATATATACTTGTTTATAAGCAGGCTTGTTTGAGAGATAATGCTAATGCTAAACAGTGGTACAGTCCTTTCTATAGGCCTGTAAAAAGGTGTACAAATAGATTAGAATAGGATTTTATGTTCCTCCACAAAATAACCATTATAATGAACAAACTAGAGCCTGTTTCTTCAAGCAAGTGCAATAAATTCAATACAGCGGTCAACCTTTAGCCACCACAGTGGCTAATTATGGCGAACACAACTGAAGACGTTTTACACTTGCGGGCATCGTTTGAAAAAAAAAAACTATTCAAAACTATGTGCTACAAACAACAAATTGTAGTGTAAATGCAGAAAACGTCTGCAGAGCTACTTTAATTGATTTCCTTTGCAATCATAATGGAGGGAATTAAAGCAAAATGATAACCGCCAGTGTGTTTGCTATTGAGCGGAGCCATTCCAGGAGTGCTTGGGCGATGCTTTATTACTGTTCATAAGCTCAAGGTCAGATGAAGAAGATGAACTGGTCTTGCCTACCATCCAGCAGTAGACTAATTCATCACACTCATACACCACTCTGAACCTGCTCCCTTCGGGATGGGCCTGCAATGCTCGCTCGCTCGCTCTCTCTCTCTCCTGCATGAGCACACATGCACATGATCACACAGCTCTGTAACTGCACAGAACAGGTCACTGGAGGACTAGTCCACTGGGAAAAAGACAGAGTAGCGATTGGACAGAGTTTGATTGGGTTTGTTTGCGTGTGTGTGTGTGTGTGTATTGGAGGTGTGGAGAGCTGTTCAATCTGTGTGAGATGTAAAACTGAAGAGGCAGGGACAGTGGGACAAATGCCACTGTTTTGAACAGAAGGAGAGTCAAGTTCACTCTCATCGGGAGAGCTTCAGTAATCACGGTGAATACTGAAGAGGTTATTATTGTCTCTTAAACGGCACAGCATAATGACTCATTTCTCATGCTCTCCACTCAGTAGTAATTAAGCAAACTATCCTCAGCATTACTGATGCACTTTGATGTTCTCATTTCTCTCATCACTTGCTGTCCTCCCCAACCAGGAGGACTAGACCAAATGCATTTCCTGCTGAAAGGACTTGATGTATTTGAATGTGTTGCACGTTTGGTGGGCTCACTAACCTGTTTAAACCTGCCTAAAATGGGTCTTAGCTGGTCTAGCCAGACCCCCAGCCTGGCTAAGATGCTGTTTTGCTGGTGGTCTTACCAACTGACTAGTGTCTAAAACATATCTGAATTTTTAACAGATAAGCCTTATAAATATGGGAAGCCTGGTAGATAAGCTAACCACTTAAAAAGGGGCATTGGATGAAATTGTAACTTTTCTTTTCTTTACATTTAGTTATGTTTCTGGTGTGTCTGTCATTTCAGAAAAGCTGTAAAGAAAACACGCAGCCAGTTTGACCGTGTCATTCAGCGAGCTGTTTCAATTTGCTGACAGTTTATATATAGATAGCTAGCTATTTGAATAAGACCACCTCTGAGCCATATACGGCATCCTAGGCTAGGCAGCAATTCCGAGCAGCAACCTTCTGGTCTCTCATGAAACCTACATGGAAGTGCCTCAAACTGCAATTCATCTACTGGCCGCTAGAGGCTGGCTTCAAAATGGAGTCAGTCCCATAGACTCCCCATGTTAAATTTTTTCATCCAAATATTATTAAGCCTTAAAGTTCTGCATAATTTAGGGCATGGCCACTTGAGTGACAGGTGGATTGCTACTGCTGTTACCACCATCGCGCTAGGTGGGCGTGGTTTCAGCAACCAGCTCCCACCTTTTTGCTCATTTTCGATTATCCGTGAGTGACACGTGGTGACGCGCTGCCAAGATGGCAACAGCCCGCTCTGCCTATTTTAGGCTTCAAAGACGCTCTTCAGGAATATACGGGTGACGTCACAGACACAACGTCCATGTTTTTATATAGTCTATGAGCAAATTCACGTCTTATGTCAACATGCCCCATGGAAAAGAGGGGTAGGGTGAGCAGTAACACATTATCATTTCACAAGAGTTTACAATTACATATAATTAGCTGAGGTATGGTATGCGTATTTGGCGTGCTGTCTGGGGAAGGGCTCTGAGCTCGGGAATGGCCCGAACCTTGAGTAACCCCCCCCCCCCCCCCCCCGTCTATTTATAAAGTGAACTCAAAGTGAGGAGATAGGGTGGAGGAGGGATTCTGATAAACCGTCAGTGGTAGAGGTAAGTCAGTGGTATTTATACTATGGTATTGATTACTTGATTGTGGTCCACCGTTGATTAGGCTAAGTATCTGACGCGCTCCTCCCGAACCTTGTTCCTAAAACTTCATTTAAAGTAACATGCACCACACCAAAATGGGACACTGTGTAAAGGTAAAAAGGGTGTTGTTTTACATGACCAATTAGGAATTTTAACCAAATTATGTTACAGACATTTCATGAAGAACCTAAAGAATCATAGCAACTTGTGGGAAATGGGCATCCGATGTCCCCAATTAAGGGTCAATAAATTCATAGTGAAGGTTTTTTATTATTATTATTCAGTGAAGGTTTTTTATTATTATTATTCTGTGTTTAGTTGTAAATAGAAAAAGCACAAAATAGCTTTGCAGTAGTATACTGTTAGTGAACATCCAAAAGCTGCCCTTGTGCCGGTGTATGTCATCAAAAAATAGACGTTGTTGCAAGGGAGGTGATGTTAATGTTTTTAATTACAGGTTAGGACACAGTAATGAAAAAATAAATATGTGCTCGAATAAATAATATAATAAACATTGCACTTTTCCATAAAATATGAATAGTCCATGCAGAATTAATTCGTGGTAGCGTTAAGCTAGCACTAACCAGCATATAAGTCTCTTCTCTTCTGGACTCCTCTCTTCTCCTTTCCTCTTCTCTCCCTCCTCTTTTGTCCACCCCAGGTGACTCCTCCTGCAGGATGTCCTGAGCTGGCATGGGAATCATTACCCCCTCCTTTCTGGTCCATGTGAGCTCATACAGATAAATCGTTTCTGGGGCAGGCTACAGTCTCATCAGTTTCTCTTAATTAGAATTCAAACTTATGGCTCTCTCAGCCAACTATGCTCAAAAAGACCCACCTATATATAGCTGGAGAAGAATGTCTAATTAATCCTCCATTTCTTCCTGAGCCAGATCACAATCCTCTCTTTCATGTTTTTCAATTACGGTGCATGTGCCCTTTTATGTTGCCCGTGTGTGTGTTGGGATTTCAGAGTCAGAGCGCGTGTGTGTGAGAAGAATCTCAAAAACACTGTTGTGCAGATGAGCAGAGGACACACCAGCACTGTGTATGTAGTGTACAGCGCTCTTTGTGTATGTGCCTCTGCTTTTTGAGTCTAAATAAGGCAAGTATAATTATGTTTTTTACAGTTTTCTAACGCTATATGGTTATATGTCTTTAGTGTTTTGTAGATGTCTGTGTATACCAGAGAAGTGCAGTTTCAGAATTCAAGAACTGATAATGCTTTGTATTTAGACAGAATTGTAGTTTGTCTGTGCAGAAGTATGAATCTGCTTACTAGGTTTTTAAAACTTATTTTTAAAACTTTCAAACAATGCTTTGTTGTTATACCATTAACGTTCTCTTTGAATGTAATTCTGCTTTCTTGCTTTCAAACTTAATTTGCATTTAATACAAAATCATCTGGCACACAACCAAAACCATATGTTGTAATCAGTGGTGGCTGGCACTGTAATGTTGCACCAAAAAGTGCTTCTCTGTCCAATATTTTTAGATCACACAACATTTGCCAAAAGAAAAGAGAAGTGTCAGGTGCATCAAAATGTTCATTAAAACATCATATAAAAGCCAGGTGGGGGTAAAACTTGAATGAGATCCTCACTGTCCAGCAAACTGCCAGATATTTTTTCCAACAGAGATAGCATTACCCTGCAGTAAAACCTTGTGGCAATGCAGTAATCCCATAGTAATTTATGTACACTTTATGTAGCCTACAAATACCTATATGTCATATGTATGTGTGTACAGTACATGTGCACAGTTACCATGCATTCAAATTCCCCTCAGTAAAAAAATTATCATACTTTTACAAACACACATAACGTGAAAATAAAGTACACATTCCTTTACTTTATTACTATAGTGCATGGTTGGTTTAGGTGAATTAAGCTGTCATTCTTGTAGTACTAAACATTAGACTGTTAGCAATATTCTTAGCAAATGCAGTTTTGTGACCCCAAAACAAAGACAATGACATGATTTGATTTAAATCTGACATAAAGAAGAAAAGCACTGTGTGAAGTAAAAAAAAAAAATGCATGCTCTAGATATCTCCTTGTATAAAAGATAAAAACATTAATGTTTAGACAGTTTTTAATTATAAGAAAGAAATACAATGTTTGACATCATACAGTATATGCTCCATCCTGTACTGTCTCAATCCAGTGTAGGCTATTATTGCATACTTTCCTTTGAACAAATGTCATGTGACAAAAGGCACAGATAAATGATGTCATGTCCATTAAACAAATTGAGAACATCATTTCACTGAAATGCCCCACAGCCTCTTTGCTTAATATATCCATATCCTGTTTCCCTTCCTCCTAATATACTATGAATTGCATCTGTAGAGTAGATATAAATCTATATGTATTTATACAACAAGCCGCAGGTAAACACAGTGGTGCTGAATTTTGAATGTGAATGTACTTTTCCTTATATACAACAGTTCAGTAAACAAGGTGTTAATATTGAGCAACTTACTTTTTGGACAAAATGTTGCAAGATATCTTGTCTGTTTTCTGGAACTGATCCAAACAAACCATATCAACACACAGTAATAACATTCATGACTTAATCAGCGTTTTTAAAATAATTGGCTGAATAAATGATTCAATTACTCAATAATGGTACATTTGATCATATGCATCTGAAATCACATGATTTCTGAATAGGTACTTCTGTTGAATAAGTACTTTGAAACCGTTAAAATGCATGTTCTGTAGTATGAATGCTACCTGGATGTACTACATTTGTCATGTTGTTATTGTCATGTGACCCAGCAGCATCTTTGCATTGCTTCATCGCCATTCAAAAAGCCTCTTGGACAAGTACATTTTCCATTGGATGCACACTTCAGATTCTCACCAGAAGCAGTAGTCAATCCGAGTACTTTATGAATATTGCGAATTTACACTTTTCACATTGTTGTTTTTGTCTATATAGTAGGGAAGTAAGCATATCCATTGGTTTTTGTTTTTGTTTCTGAACGAATTGGTTTTTTGAGTGAATCCTCATCAGATTTTACACAGTCAATAAAACATGACCACACACATATGACACGCACTGCATTCTTTCTGTCACCGCACAGTTTAGCGCTTAGCGGGAGCTGTTAACATTTCTTCTCACGAGGACGAATTGTAAACAGTGCGTGATAGAGAAATAATGAATTTGAGGGGTCTTCGGGGGCTAATGACTTTCCTGAGGAGCTGAACAGAGTCCTGCCACAGGGGTGAGATAAGAAAAGTCCTTCTCTTTCTCTCTTTCCAAGCGCACCCGCCCTATATCCTCTTAGTTAATTTATGCAGCATCTTGCAGTATTCCCTAAATGAGAATCACGGACATGAATGGAATTGAAATTCAAGTTGGAACCCACCCCCACCTAACCGTGTGAAATCGTGTCACCGTGCTCTGCTCGCTCAGATGTGGACTTTGTGCTTGAGTGGAGCTACAGTAAATACTGCGGGAGATTGAATCCCAGTGTCACTGACACATGTCTCCACCTCTCCGAGCAGTAATTCCTCTGGAGAACGCGATGTCGCTCAGCTCCACTTTTTGCCGTCTCAACCTCGTCACCTCCTGCCAGACACCTCCCGGAATCAATCTTATTTTGTTCGCTATACTGCAGAACAACACAAGCGCATGCAGACAGAGCCCATTCCAATGCCTATATGAACTCTTGACGTGTTCTATTTCTCACATTCACTTCTCCACAGTGCGTTTTTCTGGGTCTTTCTATCCTCTCCCTCTCCCAATCTGAGAAAAGACGCTGGCTTAAGGGCTACAGCAGCTGAAGTTGCCTTGATTTGCTTCTTGGCGTATGAGCTGTCAAGACACAAGGAGAAGCGAGGGAGAGTAGATGAAAGGTAAAGAGAGATGGAGAGTTAGAGGGTAAAGGGGCTGCACAAAGTGGCATGTTTCCAAGAGAGTCAGCTCTGAGATGCACTAATTAAAGGAGCCATAATTAGAGCTGCATCTGACAAACAGAGAGCAGCTTTCATCTCTATCAGCTCCACTCTGGGCAGAATCCCCCCACATGCTCTACACCACTCCTTGTTTCTCCTGCATTCTGGTTTACTTACATTCCACTAACACATAGATATGAGATGAGATAATCAAGGAAATGTGCTTGTCATAGAGGTATGGATACACTGGAAATATTTACTCCTTTTCTCTGTAGCTCTCAGTCTCTCTTGATTCTCCTATATCTCAACCTCTTCTTATTGTCTTGTCTCATCATGGCAGCTTGTCTAATATGTGCTTTTTTCCACCCTGTTTAATCATACTTATATTATATCTCTATTTCATGTCATCATTTCTCATTATTGTCTCACTACCACTTTATATCAGTCTTTTTGTCTCATTTGACCTCATTGACGCATTTTGAGAACTACCACTCACCAGTTTTGTTCAGTAAGATTTTGCAAAAATAATATTTTTATTCAGAAAGAATGCATTACATTGAACAAAAGTGACAGTAAAGGCATTTATTATGTTACAAAAGTTTTCTATGCATTTTCCAGAACGGAATTTATGGACTATAAAGGTAAGAATAAAACTTTTCTTTTCTCATTCCAGTTTCACATGTTTTCCGTCACCATTTGACATTGTCCCACAGACCACTGATCTATACAATTGGATCTATAATTAAATATATAAATACTCTTTATTATAAATCAGTGACTTAAACAGTAAATCGATGCTGTGTTTCCGTAACAGTCCTAAACATGTAAATATGAGGCACGCCATTGGATGCCTATTGCTAAGCATCTAGCCGAAACATTCAGACACCACATCTCTTCACCCTGTACAAGTTTGACAGGGTTTGTGCAGGTTTTCATTACCAGGGTACAAAATGTACCCTGCTTCCAAATTACAAATGTGAAATCTATTTTAACCCAGTGTTAAAAGCACGCACTGACGAAGCACAGTGTGAAAAACCTAAAGAGTCTCAGCATGTTCTCAGCACTCGTATATATCACTTACATGTAAACCCAATCCATCTGTCTCTGTTTCATGTCATCTCTTCTCATCACCACATTATCTCCACCCTGTAATTTCTAATTCACACCATCTCATGTTATTTTGTCTCAGATCTTCTCCACGTTCTCTCGGCCCTCTTATATTGTGTCATCTTGTCTCGTCTAATCCTGTCACCACAACATCTCAGCCTGTTCATTTTTTTCTCGGCCTATAATTTTCATACTTATTTCAAGCCTGCAGATTCGTTACTCATACCTACTTTCTCATTGTGTCAGTTCATCTGACCATTATCTCAGTCTGTTAGTTTCTTACTGAAATATTCCCTGTCTCTCTGTCCTCTCATGCTGTCTCAACTAATGTAATCTTCGCATTCTCTCTCCTCCTTCTTCTATCTTTCTTATTCTGACTCTATATTCATAATTTTTTCTCATCACAAGATTTTCACAGCCTGCAAATATTTTAGTCTCATATGATCTCAGTTTATCTCAACATTATCTCAGCCTGATAGTTTCTTACCAAAACTTTGTCATTTCATAAAGTCTCATCTCTGCACCTTCATATAACATACATTTATTCAGTTTCATCTCCTCTTGTCTCATTTCATTTTCCTCCGTTTCCCACTCTGTCTGTATCTCATTTTGTCTCATTACCGGTGCTTGAAATGGGCTGGTACGCACGTCAATGTTTTAGTCTTTAGCGTCCTGGCACTTTTTCGTGTGTACCGGCACTTCTGACATGTTGCCGGTACTGAGTCAAAGCATCAGTGTCTGGGTGATTAGAAGCAACACTATAAAGCACATTACCCAGGGTGTCATTTGAAACCGATAAACTTCTTTAAAGTTCAAGGATCCAGTAAGGGAATGCATTAGTAATAAGTTCAAAACAGCGCTAATGCAGAGAAAACACGGACGATTTCATCAGAGATGGTGGAGAGAATAGTTACTTGTGTACAGATGGCAGTAAATTATTCTTTTCAGTCTGTATTTGGCTTAAAAGCACAAGTATTTTATAATGAATGCTGGCTAAAGGTGTTTTAGAATCTTCACTTCTTTTTTTCCTCTTCAACCACTGCTTATTACTACCTTTTTTACTCAAACATACTGTAAAATATGATCTCAGTTCATCTCCACAGTATGTAAATAATGAACTAGAAGTTAATAAGAAAGTGATGATGAGACTCTCCTGTTCAACCTCTACATTATTATAAACAAAGTCTGTCTATATCATAGTCTGTTACATCTCTTCCAGTCTCATCTCATCCCTCAAAAACTTGGACAAATGATTGACTGGCAGAGATCATTTCCGATTGGCCAGTGTTCAGTTTGGGCCGGGCACCTGACTATTTCTTTTTACAGAGCTATACTGTCACAGAAACAGGTGTATTTTCTCAGCACAATCATTTCAGTGCTGTCTGTCGGGGAGTAGAGACATATTATGTGTGGTATTTCAGGAATTATTATAGCACTTTCACGCATTAGTCTACTGAAAACTTTATTTCACCACTGTGCTTATGTCAACCTGGCTTACTTCTTACTTCTTTACTAAATTGAGTTCCAGACAAAAAGTCCCTGCTGCAATTAAGTTAGCTGCTGGGTTTGTTTTATAATAGCTCTGAACAAAGTACATGCTGTTTTCTCTTTTCAGTCTCATAAGCTCAAAAAAAAAGTTCATATTTTGCTTAATTTTTCAAGAAAATCTCTGTCAGAGAGTAATTTCTTCTTTATGGCTGGTAAAGCACCACATAAGGAAGGTGACGTGTGCTTTGGTGTTTTGTATTTCATGGTCATTCTTTTTGTCACCTTTATATTTTGTTTCACATCATTCATCAATATAACCTGCACTGTCTTGAGGCTGTGCTTCAACGTTGAAGTCTAATAAGTGTAATCTTATGGCCTCCGAGCAGCCAAACATATCCTCGAGCCAGACTGCTTTTATTACATTTCACAGTGAAATTGGATTTTGTTTCAAAAGTCAGGCTTGTGCTCACTTGGATTGACTGGAGATGTTTATGTGATGCCGTGAAGCAATGTACAGCCGTGCGTAGAGCCGTCCCATGTGTGTGCGCACATGCTTATGTGTGTGTGTTAAACACATATATATATATTTTTTTTTTTTTTTTTTTTTTATTTTAAGTTTGCAGCCGATACAGTTAAATGTAATTGTTCTACAAGTCCTATATTGAGCCAGTGCTGTCCTTTTCCATTAGCTGCTGGTTTGGAAATCTCAATGTGAAACATAAAAGTGCATTGAATAGAATAGGTACAGTTAGAGATAAGGTCATAGGTAAAGAACAAAATCATTTTTGTTGAGTCAGGCTCAATCTTTGCTCTTGGACAGTGACTATTTTATTGTATCCAGAGTTTTCTTTGCTCTGTTCAGGTTCTCGCTGTAGACTACCAAAGATGAAAAGTAAACAATATAAATATTTGTTTCTCTCCTGTGCAATTCAGTTGTTAAATGATACAAAATACAGTTTTAGGGAAATTTATATTATTTATATTTTTATATATTTAATAAAAAATTAAATAAAAATTATAAATCTATTTTACAGGTGCATCTCAATAAATTAGAATGTCGTGGAAAAGTTCATTTATTTCAGTAATTTAACTCAAATTGTGAAACTCGTTTATTAAATAAATTGAAGTAGTTTGTCTATTTTAGATTGTAAAGTAGTAAGTCATTTGAAGTAATTTAAGTCTTTGGTTCTTTTAATTGCGATGATTTTGGCTCACATTTAACAAAAACCCACCAATTCACTATCACAACAAATTAGAATATGGTGATATGCCAATCAGCTAATCAACTCAAAACACATGCAATGGTTTCCTGAGCTGTTATTATGTTGTTATCATGTTGTTATTATGTCTGTATCCAAAAAACAGTAGACCCTTTACATATTCGATTGATGTATTGCTCTTATCTGTACGATTAAAACTGAAAGTGTAATTTAAGTTCTTTTCGGGGTTATCAGGATCCGCATTAATCGACTCCAGAGGGTTAAAAATGGTCTCTCAGTTTGTTTTACTAGGCTACACAATCATGGGGAAGACCGCTGATCTGACAGTTGTCCAGAAGACAATCATTGATACACTTCACAAGGAGGGTTAACCACAAACATTCATTGCCAAAGAAGCTGGCTGTTCACAGAGTGCTGTATCTAAGCATGTTAACAGAAAGTTGAGTGAAAGGAAAAAGTGTGGAAGAAAAAGATAAACAAAGAAAAGAGAGAACAGCAGCCTTATGAGGATTGTCAAGACACACAGATGTGTCAAGAGATTTGCTGAACCACAGACAATGTCAGAGGCATCTTACCTGGGCTATGGATTGGACTGTTGCCAAGTGGTCCAAAGTCCTCTTTTCAGATGAGAGCAAGTTTTGTATTTCATTTGGAAACCAAAGTCCTAGAGTCTGGAGGAAGGGTGGAGAAGCTCATAGCCCAAGTTGCTTGAAGTCCAATGTTAAGTTTCCACAGTCTGTGATGACTTGGGGTGCAATGTCATCTACTGGTGTTAGTCCATTGTGTCTTTTGAAAACCAAAGTCACTGCACCCGCTTATTAAGAAATTTTAGAGCACTTCATGCTTCCTTCTGCTGAACAGCTTTTTGAAGATGCTGATTTCATTTTCCAGGAGGATTTGGCACCTGCCCACACTGCCAAAAGCACCAAACATTGGTTAAATGGCCATGCCAGCAAACTCACCAGACCTGAACCCCATAGAGAATCTATGGGCTATTTTCAAGAGGAAAATGAGAAACAAGAGACCAAACAATGCAGATGAGCTGAAGGCCACTGTCAAAGAAACCTGGGCTTCCAGACCACCTCAGCAGTGCACAAACTGAACTCTCAACTCTCAATTTGATCATAAATACAGTAAAAACAGCAGCATTTTGAAATTTTATTAGTTTTCACTTTGATAGATTTAAGAATGTAATTCATTTCTGTGAGGCAAAGCTTATTTTTTAGAAGCCATTACAAAATATTATGTCAAGTGATAATTTTGTGCTCAAGAATCACTTATTATCAATGTTGAAAACTTTTTTTAACTACTTAATATTTTATAGATTTTGTCAGGATTATTTGATGAATGGAAAGTTTCAAAAGAACTAGGCTATATTTATTTGAACCAGAAAACTTTTGTAACAATATAAATGTCTTTACAGTCATTCTGATTCATTTACTGCCTTCTTGCTGAATCAAAGTAGGCTACACATCATACATTTATCTCAGAAAAGCATCTTTCTAGATTAACGCATTTAAAATGAGCTGTGTATCTGATGAATCAAGCTCATATACACACAACTTGCATGTTGAATGTATAAATTGCACATATTTAATCATATTAGAGATATAAACCAAATGACATAGGCTATACAAATATAAATGTCTAGGTGTATTGACAAACATATACAAGTATTTAATTGCATTTGATTCTACTTCCTTGCATTCAAATTCCAATTGCATCACATTTTCCACCTCAATTCATGTTCAATGAATGAACATTCCAACAGATTCCAAATGTGATATACACCTCTTTGTTTCACACAGACACTATCTCGGATGCAACTGTTTTGCTAAGCAACAAGAACACGTCAGACGCCTGTGATTCACCGACTGATGGTAATATGTTCATAATGGAAAAAGTGCTCTTTCTGCACATATCATAATCATGTGAATGATGCTCGATTTGTGTTTGTGCATGTGTTTTTCCATGATAACAGCAGAAGCCACTTTCTTCTTATCTATTCTGGCATTTTCAGACCAAAGCTTGTAAAGCAATAAGGAGGAGAGAGAGACAGACAGACAAAGAACAGAGAGGAAGAAACTCCTGCTGTGCCCCAAGTCCTTCAGTGGCGGGTCTCAGTTGTGATTCAGTGCCTGTGTGAGGCTTGTGGGTGCCTGCTAATGTGATTTTGTGTACGTGTGCTAGTTTCTGCGTCACAACACAGAGCATCGCCGTCAGATGGACGACAGCGGGAAAACACAAACCCAGCACTGTAAACGGCTCTGTTTGTTTATTCACAGATTTAATGACTGAGGATCTGCTGTTTGATCATGTGAGTGTTTAGGATTGAAGACAGCATTGACCGATAAGCAACTGGAGGGAACGTTTACGCTCTGACTTCCTGCTACAGATACGAGAGTAAATTACCCAGAGAGCTCCAGATGAACAGAACAGAGCTCGTCCTTTTGTGCTCATCTCGGTCCACATCCAAGCCTTAATCACCAGCAAAACTGACTTGGCAAGGCAGCAAAGGGCCGCTCGTTCACTTTCCCCAGGTGAGGAGCCATTTGGAACCATCTGAGCAATCAAAATGTAACACTGCCACCATGTGGTTGAGAATCGCATACTCTTTTACAGCAGCTCCATTCACATTAAATTAAGCCCTGGTGACAAACTCCGATACCGCTGGGCAACAAGCGCATACAGTAATCCAATACGCCCACAAACCATATCCATTAAAAAAAGCCCCTCTGTGGCATGATAAATAAAAGCTGAATGCATGCCCAGTCACAAGCATTTTGCTTTTCCTTAAATCAAACTCTACATTTGCAGGCTCAATTCACCATGGATCAAATCCAACTGCAATCAATCCCTATCCAAGCCCTTTGGTCAAACAAGACACCAGCATTGCAGCATTAATGCAGTGGAAATGAATTAACAACCTGTAGATGCAAAAGCAGCTGCTTTTAATGAAACTCAAAATGCTGGAAAATTATCTTAACAACCTAGAAAATAAAAAAACAGCACAAATGATAGACATTTCCTGTCTTAAATCTGGACATTTTAATAAAAATGATAAATAATTCATGCACTGTCCCTGTCTTATACAAATACAACTCAAGCATGCTCACGCCAAACTGTTTGCTAAACACTTGATGCCGAGAGGCATAAAAAATGTGCACTTAAATTATTTTAAAAGCACGTCGGGATTAATATTTGCTCTGTGTTGTGCTATATTGAAGACTACGGTTCTCAAATTATATTTCAGCATCTAACAGCATGATTCTGTGCTGCAATAAAGCACAAGCATTATGGCACATCATAAAATGCCAGTATTTGGCTTCTACACTGTGACAGTGATTAATCCCTGTGGTTTTCTTTTTTTTTCTTTTTTTTATTGCAGTGTGTCTCTTTAAGCGACAGTGCTGCAATGAGAACCACGTTCCTCCGTCCTGCAGCCTCAGGCTAACACACAGTGTCTCTGTCATTGCCCCAGGACTCTTTTCAAATAGCTCCCAGTGTTGCTCAACACGTGCTTGCTCTGAGAATGAAGTGCAAAGAGAGTGGAATAAATAAATGGAATATATATATACCATATCATATTCATCTATATACAAAAATATACATACATTATATCTATATATATATATATATATATATATATATATATATATATATATATATATATATATATTCTCATGTTTATTATTTACATTTTTATTTATTTATATCTCAATACATCTATAAATAAAATATATACAGGTTTTAATATATACAAATATACTTATATGAACACCAATAAATTTCAGTATTTTGCCCACGCTTCTGCGAGGTCTTTGTCAAAACATAATAAATGTCACCTTGCTGGGGGGAGAAAAAAATGATGGGTTTTATTTGTTCAGTGCGTTCGACAAACATGTGTACCAATTATCAGCTTACGCCAGACGGGTGTGTGTTGTGCCTAAATAGACATAATTTCTTTTCCCCCAAATCACATCCACCCAGTTACCATGGCAACAAATCCATGGCAACAGCTCCAGCTGTTCAGTCTGGATCTCACTCCAGCACACTTTACAGTCATTTCTCCTCATTATGTTCGCAACTACAAAGACAAGATTCCCCCAAAGATGATGTTTACTCATTTAGCCCGCCTCTTATGTCATATTCCTTTATTAACCTGTTGGACAGAGCTGCAGCCCTGAGGCCAGATGCATGATTGAGTGAAAAAGTATCTCACGTTAAACCGATTTTCAATTTCATGTCAAAACATGGCACGGCCTAGTCAGAAGAAAGATACTGATTGCGGTCAGAATTGACAGCCGGTCGAGGCATGTCCCATAAATCACTGGACCCTGGCTGTAGAAAAAACTGCAGATTTAAAATTCTAGACAACGATGCTGTGATTTATGGGTATTCAAACGGTAGTTATTCTAGCCAGTGAGCAGATATCATTCATTGTGGATGAGTGAGCTGACAACGGTGAGGGAGATCTGTTCGGTTATTATCTTAAACATTTCCAGGTGTAAGAAAACTATACTCTGAATGTGTTATGCTGAGTGATGCAAATTAAAAAACACAGCCATGAAGCTATTCATTTAGCTGACACCTTTAGACAAAAAACTTAAAATCTACAGTTCAAACGTTCAGTAAGAAGTCAGCTTTTGAAAGAAATAACTGTTATATGTATTTGGCAAGGATGCATAAAATTGATAAAAAGTGAGAGTAAGAACTTTTATTTAAAAAAAAAGAAGATTACTTTCTTTTTAGAAAGTATATTTGAACTTTCTTTTAAAGGGGTCATGTGCTTGGATTTCACGTTTCCTTTCTCTTTGGATTGTTACAAGCTCTTGGTGCATGAAGAAGATCTGTAAAGACATGTCTACATCACTGTGTGGAAATATTTGCATAATGCCGCACAAATGTTCACACAAAGAATGAAGGCGTGATTTCAGTAACCACAGTTAGTGTTGAAGCAGTCGTGTCAGGGAGATGCTGTGAGTATCTGGGCGCTAAGCAAAAGCACTTTATTTGGCATTCCCGAAAGTAGATGCATTTAGGAATCTTTAAGATTACTTACAACAGAACAGCAACAAATTTTATGGACGACTGTTTTGTGAACCAGAGGACTTAATTCTGACTTTGATACGACAATCTGGCGCTTCTGAATCAGATCCTGTAAATATGTTTTGTTAGCATTTGAAGTCAATAGCAAATACTCAAAATAATGAGTTTTTTGCTAAAGGTGTGTGTGTGTGTAAGAGAGAGAAAGAGAGAGAGACCGGGTCACACAGTGGATTCAGCTGTCTTAACCGTCCGTGGCTTGTGTACTCAGACGCAGTGATGAAGCTCCGCTCGTATGTGTTTAGTCACGTGACTCTGTTCCCCTTTCGGGCTTGAACTGATGGTAAAACTAAGAACATTATTGACTATCTTTACATTTATTTTGAAAAATGAAGCTCGCGATTATGGATAGGGATATTACATTTCTGACAAGTGCTTGCAGTGTTCGGCCAATCACAATGCACTGTGTCAATTGGCCAATCAGAGCAGACTGTGCTAGTCAGAACTATGTGTTTGAGAGAGGCGGGGCATAGACGACCTACAATAATATGCAGTATTTGAAAAATGTTTTTTGAACATTAAAGCATGCCAACATATTCTTTTACACCAAAAACACAAAATAATTATCTTTAATAAGCATCATATGACCATTTTAATCAAAAATCGGAATCACAGTTTTCCACAAAAATATTAAGAAGGATCACAGAAATAAATTGAATGTAAAATTAAATCAAAAATAGAAAGCATTCATTTTAAATTGTAATAATATTTCACAATACTACTGTTTTTACGTTTCATAAAACATGCAGACTGAACATAATAAGAGACTTCGTCTTAAGAATACATTTGAACATTTTTTAAATCTTAGCAACCCCAAACTTTTGACCAGTGAGGTACACAAGAAAATAAAACAACCTGAGGCCTTAGTAAACCAGGCCTTTTTAACCACTATTCACTCAACTTGCTTCTTTACCTAAAATCATTGAATAAATGCAATATAATAAAAAATGTGCTGCTGCACTGCAAGACACACCACTGGGCCAAAAAAGAAAAGATTACTGCAGATTTCACTTTACTCTCTTTGGTAATTCTGCTGATGCACTTCATATTTTAATGTGTACACCACTGTCGGATCAAGACGATGCAGAAACTCTGATGTTTCTGTGTAGTCTTTGTTCTGCCATTTCTACATAAACTTTAACATTCTATCTATCTATCTATCTATCTATCTATCTATCTATCTATCTATCTATCTATCTATCTATCTATCTATCCATCCATCCATCCATCCATCGAGAAAATAACCACGTAAAATCCACGTAAGATCTCTGAGGTTTTTATCTCAGGATACTGGAAAGGTCAAAAGTCTCCATGTGTCTTCACTGCTGTCTCAGAGGGAGCTCATTTGTGTTTCTTAGCCATACAAATGAACCATATCATCCAAATCTGAAACCAAACTGATCTCAAAGGAAATTTGGTATAATTATAAAACAGCAGCATTGTTCTAGAAATGAGACTGATAGAGCTACATTCAGTGTGCTTCTATTCATGCAGCCCCTCATCATGTCAATCGACAGGTGGATCCTGTTAACCAAAGGGGAAGGTGCTGGTGGGCTTCCCACAGCAGGTGCCCTTGTTCCAGGCTGTGATGAGTGCCAGCTGCTGACAGAGGGACGTCCACCAGCGGAAGATGCTCCTTTTCTCCCTGTTCCTCCGCTCTATTCATGAGCAACTTGACCACAAGATCTGTCAATCAGCCTCAGTGTGGGTGTATAAAAATACTAACGTGGCTGCTCATTGGCTAGTCTTGCAGCAGATAAAAGACTTTGGTTTATCAAAACTGTCAATAGCATTGTCCTGGAGAATGCTTTGAGAAGACTGATATTCATTTGAGGAATTACTCTACGCTTGAGTGATGGCTGATGAACTGTTAAGGAGGGCTTTGTGTCTGGTTGTATTCTGATATGTAAGAGAAAAACTATGCCTTTTTTAAATTTTGCCTTTTTGCCAATTTAATTTCATGCAACAATACCTAGAGGGTAGGGATGATTGGGAAAATAGAGGTGAAATGCAAGCTGTCTGCATAAACAACATGCCTCAATGTTTCAGACGTTCTGCGCCAGCAACCCTACAGTTGATGAGGATGATGAATAAATAAATAAATAAATAAATAAATAAATAAATTAAAAATTAAAAATTAAAAATTAAAAATTAAAAATTAAATTAAATTAAATTAAATTAAATTAAATTAAATTACATAAAATTAATGCATTTAGCAGACGATTTTATCCAAAGCGACTTACAGTGCATTCAGGCTATCAATTTTTACATATCATGATATTTTTGATAATAGGTTCCATTACGGTGTGAAACAGCAACACATATATGCCACATGCATGGCTATGGTAAATAAATAAATAACATTTACCATTGTGATTTAAAAAATTTATTTATGAAAGTGTGATTAAAACAAATAAGTTTAATTATGCTGAAGGTTAACACATTATAAATGATGATTTCAATTTCTTTTTACAAGTTACATGTACAGTAGCAGGAATAACAGGAAATGTACTGCAGTTCAATTTAATTTAACAAACTGGTCATTTATGTTACGTATATAGGTGTGTACATTTTGATTGTTAGCATAATTTAATAAAGCAAATAATACAAACACACACACAACTGGAAAGGAACTGAAAAATAGTTTAACCCACATTAAAGTTTTTAAAATTAATAATGTATTTGTAAAATAAGAAATAATATTGATAATTTAATTTATTAAATAAATTACATTTAAATTATTTACATATGTTGACTTGACCTAATCCAAATCCATTTGACAGATATTTATTGACAGATATTTAAAGGGAACATATATGAGTAATATTATTCCTACTTAAAAAAGAAAATAAAAAAAATGAAAAGAACATTAGGAAAAATGGCGGTCCTGATTTATTAAAACATGAAGGTTAAACATATTTCTAAATTCAATTCTAAAAGCTGCACTATCCTGGTCAATAGTCACTGGTCTCTTGCAAACCCCAAGCATGCCAGCAGATGGAAATCTTCACTTCCCAACATCTCTCCTTCAGACGTCTGGAGTCTGCTCCTCCTTCTGTCCAGACTGGAGACGCAGACCCGGCTTGTCATGAGCAATGTTTGTTTTTTTAAGAGCCAGTGCCAGCATGTGGACTTTGTTCGTCTGCTTGTTTACAAGGACAAACAAGCAAGAATGCAATTGAGCATGCTGAAAGCTGCACTGGCAAAGCAAACAAAATGCTTTTGTCAGCAACGTCTAGACACTGGAGACATAAGGGATCAACGGCGCAAACTGATCTCTTATTTTTCAAATACGACACAGCATTTAACAAAAGATCGATGCACATTGATCCGCTGAGATTGGTGCTCAGGTTATTTGTTGGAAAGATGCGTACACTTGCTTGCACTGCAAACAAATAACAGCAATATGGAATGCTGATTCAGCACCAAACTGTAAATCTCTTACCCTGCAGCAATAGACCCCTTCATTCATATCTGTCTCTCACATGCACTCTCTCTCTGTTTCCTGGCATGAGATAGCCATCTCTGCGCTATGACGAAACCCAGACATGCCTTGTGTATTTATACATTCTTAGCAGAGCAAGAGGTGATGTAGCAGCTTGGTCTACCTGGCCTGGTCCGAACACACAAGGCCATCCAGGGAGGCCTACAGCTCCTTGCCCACTATCTCGGTTTGCTTCAGTGCCTCTGCAGCCCGGCTCTGACTATGATGAATGGACCTCTGGATCCAAAGCACCCAGATTGGAGGGAGGTGATGTCTACTCCACTGTGCAGGCCGGGCAGGAGAACACAGGCACTCTGTCTGAGCCCAACGCAAGTTTCAGGCCTTGATTAATTGGGCCAAGTCATCCGTTCTCCCTGACCTCATATTATCTATGCTGAAGAAGAGGAAAACTGTGAGTCAATGAGTCTCATAAGAGCTGATGCAGTATTATGCTTTAAAGGGATAGTTCATCCAAAAAATAATACTCTGTCATCATTTACTCACACTTGTGTTCCAAAATCTGTTCCAAAAGCTTTATTTTTCTTCTGTTGTTTTTGAGGAACATCCAAACCACTTTTTTAAATATAATGAATGTAAATGACACTATAAAAATTTAAAAGAGCAAAAAGAATCATAAAGTGATCTATCTTGGCTTTGTTTAATAAATCAAAATCATGATCAAAATTAGTCAATAAGAGCTAGAAGCATCATTTTATATTGAAACAGAAAACACTTATTTTAAATTGTAATAACAGTTCACAGTTTTACTGTTTTTACTGTATGTTAATAAATGCAGCCTTGGCGAGACTTTCAAAAATGTTAAAAACATTACAGACCTCAAACTTTTGAACAGCAGTTCAAATAAATAACAAACAAAATATATGAATGATAACAAGGCTAATAAATGTAAAAAAGTGGTTCATTCTTAGTTCATGATATCTAAAGCATTAACTAATATCAACATTGAACTTTACTGTAAAGTACTACGTTTAATGTTACAGTATACTGTATGGAATGAATATATCTTCTTGTTGCAGCAATTATTATTTTTAAGTTGATTAATTACAAATTTACTGCATGTGCAGTTTTGCCTCTACTGTCAGCTTTACATCGATATTGCCAAACCTAAGAAACCTTTGCACTGGATGTTTGCCTTGTTTCTAACGGCAGAGACAGTCCAACCAGCCTGTGAGCCAGAGAGTGGCCAGCGCTCTTTCCCAATCTACCGGCAAACTGACAGCTGGCTTGATCCAATCAGAAAGCTTGACAGCAGTGATATTTACGCTGAACATTCAGCGGCGTTAGAGGCTTTCAAAAATCCTCCACGAAAACATTACAGAAGTACAGGGGAAAGTGATGTCATTTCTGTCATTTCAGTAATTATTTTATATGATTTTAGGCAATGCATTAAGTTTAATTTGCCCCCTGCAGGTTTTAAAAGCAATTCACATCAAATTTAATTTGCTTCATTTCAGTTCATTTAGACCAGTAACTACTTCTGCACTGCGATTTATAATAACTCAGCTCTGCCTGTGAAAGAAGATGAGGCTTTTGACTTTTTAATTGAAAATTTAATAGCCTTTCAAATGGTTCAAACGGTTCTCATCAACTACACAATCAAACTCAGCCTTCATTTGCTAACTCATCAGATGTTTCTGAATCCAGGTGGGAGGTGTGGTTTAAAAAAGTGCAGGAATTTGAAAGTAGAATTTATTTGATTTAGAAGAGCCAACAACAGCAGCCTCCTTCAGGCTCGCTCAGGCCTATCAGTGGATGATGGTGTTGTCATCATGGCCCGCCGCCAGCTAATCAAACCAGAAAAGTGCTATCCTCTCAGATTGACATTAGCTTTTGTCCCCTCGCCATGATGGATGGGATCCCGGCCCCTGGTTGGAGCATTGTCCACTCAACCTGAGTGTCCTGACCACTGACCCCATGATCTTTATCAGACCATCCAGTCAATCACAAAAGCGCTGACTGCCAAAGAATGCTATCTGATACAGCTCGTGCAAATGGTGCATTTTTGGCAGGTCATAGTATATAATCATATTATCATATCAAGAAGTAAAATGGCACAGTAAATTACAACATACATCATGTGTGGTGTATGGAAGCAGTACAGATAGACGGCTGTCAGTGGAGCTGATTATAGTTGGTCTGAATATAAGGGACTTATTAAATTCATAACAGTAACAAATATATACTACTGTTTGAAAATTTGGGTTCAGTTATATATATATATATATATATATATATATATATATATATATATATATATATATATATATATATATATATATATATATATATATATATATATATAGGGTGCAGTAAGGGTGCACTTAATAGATCAGAAGTGATTTTAACATTGTTACAAAAAAGTATTTCTTTCAAATACACTGTTTCCTGAAAAACAAATGTATCGTGGTTTCCACAAAAATATTCAGTGGCACAATTGTTTTCAACATTGACAATAATAAGAAATATATCTTATGTATCATGTTTGAATATTTAGAATGATTTCAGGAGGATCATGTTACACTTAAGTAAAGACAGTAAGACTGGACTAATGGATGCTTAATTCAGCTTTGCCATCACAGGAATACATAACATTGTAAGGGAAAAGTTATTTTAAATTGTAATAAAATGTCACAATATTTTGTTTTTACTTTATTTTTGATTAAATAAATGTAGCCATGGTGAGCCTAAAAGACTCAAAAGGCACAAGTATACTGTAAGATATTGACAAAGAAGTGTATGTTGTGTGTTTTCTATTATTTCATAACAGTTAAATGTCTCGTTCAGATTTAAAGATTACTTAGAGAAAACCTTCCAGATGCTCTCACATCATTTCTAAAATGTTTTATTTTAGTTGCATGATTAATATTATTGCTTTTATTACTATTATATTTTAGTTATGGTTTTCAGAAGGAGTTACTACTCTAATTGCAACCGAAATGCAAATGTTTCAGAAACACTGCTGATGTTTACTGCTAGTGATGTAGCTAACGCCCAGCTATCAGCATCCATCTCGTCCAGCTGTTATCCGTCATAGTCCAGGTATTTGTGTTCAAGTCCGTCTGACGACGTGAAGACAGAAGACGTGTAGGTCCACAGGCCTCTGAGTAATGGATTCAATTATCTTCATGCTTTAGAAATCTCCATTCACAAACTGCCACTTGCTTCCTACGCAGTATGTGCACAGAGGGTTGATTAGGGCATGCACACAGAGCACGGACAAGAGCCTGTGAGATGTTGAGCGCTTCATCAAGCTGCTCACACATCCGGGCCGCGGCTCGCTCATTCGTTCACTAGATGTGTCTGAGTGGAGAATGAATGAGCCGTAATGAATCCACGCTCCACTCGGCCATGATCAATAAATGGCAGGAGGTGAATTAGCGTCTCCTCTTTATTCACCCATCTTCTCTTCCTCTCCTCCGTGACTCCAGGACAGCTTGGATCTCAGAAAGAGGAAGGAAGAAGGAAAAGCTAACTCATCGTCTGCATGGAGAAAACATCAGCTGTGAAGGGGAACGACATCTTTACTATAAATTTCCCAAAAGCAACGGTTGAGAGCAAGTCCCTGACAACAGGCATCTCGCTGGTTATTCCACACCGAATGTAGAGAGATAAATCAAACCGTGTCCCTCTTAATCTCTGAGTGACGCTCGGCCCACAAATCTGTTCAGCCTTAAATCTACACTGAGTCTGGGGAATGCAAGTCCCACCATAGCAGCAACAAAACACCTCCGAATGGACATTTAGTCCTGTTATTACTGCGCTACAGTCGGATCATGCTGTTATAATTGCAGTGTGAAATACACAAGGGAGCACTAACTTCCCCGGTTTACAACAATCAAGGCCACAATCGTGACTATCCCCAGGTTTCCACCGACAAAACTCTGACTGCTGGCTGCCGTCTTCCACTCAGTCCAAACCAATCAGACCCTCAAGGGGGAAAAAGAAACATCAACTAAGAATTTACAGCTTCCGGGTCAATAAGGTCGTCTACTTATACAAACAGGCCATCCCAGAGTTGCTGTAAATAATGCTCTTGTGCCGGACCGGGCCGCAGAGCTGGAACCTTCGTCATGGTGAAATAAGAACCATGCTCGCTCCAGGCCGCCAGCTCGGAAGAGCCGCAGACATTTTCATACAGCCGAGCAGGAAAAAAGGGCACTAAGAAATGCTGAATGGATTAGCCATATGTTTTAATATCTGTCCCTACATTACATGATATATAGCATGGTCACAAGATGAGGTGTATAAAAACGAAAAAGGCTGGCCAATGTAAAATGGTAAGGAGGGATGGGGTCAAAAATCTGAATGGTGTGCATTATGCTCGTTTTTCCTTTTGTTTTGTTTTTTTCTCCTTCCTTTGAATTCTTATAAAATAGCTCTAACAACAACAACAAATAGGAAATAATAGAAACTCTCTACCACAATGGAGCATGATACATGGAAAATAAATTACTCCTTGAAATAAAGGTAACATTTTATTTTAAGGTGTCCTTGTTACATACGGTATGTTACATGTAGCTTACTTACTATTATAATAACAATTAATTATGCATAAACATGCAAGTAACCCAAACCATATAGTAAGTACATGTAGTTAATTAATATTACTCAGAACTTAAATGTATATTTACACTATAACAGGAACACCTCAAAATAAAGTGTAACTGAAATAAATGAATACTTATTTTTGGACAGTCAAAATATTAATATTAATTTAACAAGAAATTAATTATGTTTAACTGGATCACATAATTATTTGCTCAGTTTGTCAATAAATGTATCATTTGAAATATTTAATCAATATTAATCTTAGTAATTGTGTATTCATACACAAAGTAAATTTCAAGTAAAACATTTTTTTCAATATTCATTTGTGTATAAATATACAGGTAAATTGTAAATATAATAGCAATACATTAATATAGATATGAATATATTAATATTTTAATTGTGTTTTCACATACTAAAATTGAGCAAATAATTATTAATATAAATTTATTTGTGTATAAATACACAAGTGAAATATTGATATTTTAATTGTGCATTTATACACAAGCTGCAATTCTTAAACGGAATTAATAATTTTAGAGTTCATAAAATCATGAAAAATATTTAGAACTTTCTCAGTGTTGTCCACTGAGTTAATTGTACATATTTCCTCCCCACTGCTGTTCATTTAAAAAAAAAAAAATGTTTAGAAGAAAGCAGTGCATTATACATAATTGCAATTATATCATGTCCAAGAAAAAAAAAAAAAAATAATAATAATATATTTAATTTTGAAATGAAAATGCATTTGTGCTATTCCAAACTTGACAGGGTTGCAACACTTTTTCCATTGTGTTGGACCATTGTCTTGAAATAGACCAAAATCATTCTAATATTTCCTAAATGTCAAGAGGACTTCAGCCCTGGTCACTGACCCTGGCATGACCTCTCCCGGTCAGGTAGGTCTGCTCTATGTCACTGACCTCTTCACCTGTAGGACTGGTGTCAGCTTGACCAGTGAAGCGTGGGACAGTCAGAACTGCCACTCCATTCATTGAGACGCGTCCATAAATCCTGGAAGAGAAAAGGCAACCAGCAGCCCCTGTTTATCTTGAAGACCTTCTCCCTATTCCGACTTGATTCATGGCCGAAGGAACCAAGGTTAATTGTAGTCCTACTAAAAAGAAAGAAAGAGCACCTGTGTGTGTGTCTGTGTGTGTGTGTGTGTGTGTGTGAGAGAGAGAGAGAGAGAGAGAGAGAAGAATAGGGCAAGCGATCAGCAAATGTAGCCAAGCGTAAATAACATCAAGCAATAATTCTACCTCCGTTTCTTTTAACGCTCATAACAAGACAATAATTCTTGATATATTAAGCCATGCATGTCGATTTTGCATTCTGAAGCATAAATACTATTTATCTTGAAGTATTGCTTTAATACACCAGCAAGCGTTTGAAATCACTGAAACCCTACAGGTTGTGTGTTGTTCTCATAAATCTGCCTCCATGTGTGGGAACTTTGTAAAGGTCAAAGGTTAACTTGAGGAAAGCCTTGTTCCCCTGCTAACACAGTACATTAAGGCATCCTTAGCTTTCCCCATTGCGGGTGAAATTTAGTCATGTGTGCTGCTGCCCTCCGACTGTCACTGTCATCGCCCTCTCTCGTGTCCATCTCTGACTGGCCGAAACAAGCTTGGCTTTCAGCACTCTATCGGCCCCTATGGCGGCTTTCAACACACATATGCGCAGAAACACCCACACACCTGTGTTTCCCACAACAGCACACACCATTTCCTTTTGTTTGTGCACACACCTCGGCAAACAAACTGGAGCAGGCACAATGCAGAGGGTGCTAACAGACGGGGGGGTGTAATGTTCCGATCAGGGCGCGCTGAAGACTGAAGTGACGCTCTATCTGTGCGTGTAGACATGAAAGTGTTACAAACACTGTAACACACACACTAACAAAGAGATAACAGAAATGTGTCAAAGTCCACAACCTGAAACATACACAGATGAGACGATAGGGACATGCTCACTCACTCAATCTGTCGATTTCACTCTATTGTGGAACGTCATTTCTGTTGGAGGATGTTGATTTTAAGAGTATAGCATTAAATTATTGTGCTGCCCCAATTAAACAACTTTTATGGTGCAATTTGTAAACGAATAAATAGAAAAATAAAAGTAAATCTTATATCAGGGTTTGTCTGAGTCTGAGCAACGCTATCTCACGACCAATTTGTACGTATTTTACGAGGTGGCTTATTCGTACGAATTTGTACGACCTCACTCGTACGATTTTATACGATTTGTCTAATGGTTAGGAAATTGTACGAGTGTGGTCGTACGAATTCGTACGAATAAGCCACCTTGTGAAATATGTACGAATTGCCGTGAGATCGGGTTGGTCTGAGATCATGTTTTGAAATTAATACAATTACAATTTTCTGATTTTAAAATTATAATTTAATTCAACATTTTAAATACAAATTAATTTAATAGCATAAAATGTGACTGACAGATTTTTTAGAAAATAGAAAAAAAAAATCAATTAAATTTAATGGTTCTATTTTTTTTTATTTTTTTATTTTTTTATAAAGTTTGTGTAAATCCTGATGATCCCGCATGATTTGATATGATTTAAAACTTATTGCAGTCTTATGTGCTTCAAGGTAAGAAATCTGACCTGTTGTAAAAAGGAGTACACATTATTAATTGTCGGGGGAAAAAATGTGTATTTGACCAATAATTAGTGCAATAGCTTAAATACTTTTCATTTTATTTTATAACTTTTTAAATGTTTACAAATCCTAAAACTATAGGTTCAATAAGAGAGAGAGAGAGAGAGAGAGAGAGAGTATTTTGGAACTCGCTGTAATTGAATCTTAAAGACAGTTCTAAGTAAATAAATACAAAAATTGCTTACAAAAAATATCTCATTATGAAACACATTTTGCTCAACAGTAATCTGAAACAAAATTTTGGATGAAAACACTCAGAGGCTAAACAATTTCTAGACAAAGAAATTTAGCCTCATTCTGTCCAGCTCTTCTTTCTTCTATTCCATCTCTTTTCTTTACTTTTCCTCCATCCAGGAGCCTTACAAATATATCATTATGTCTCCAGAACCACTGGGGCAATAAACAACTCCGCAGGACAGATTTGGGTGGAAACGCACACATATGTAGCACATACACACAATTAATGGTGACAAAATTGAACAGGAAAGTTAAATGAATTACACCTTTCCCGAGGGATGTCATTTTTTCGGAGAATTTCCTTTTTGTTTAAATTGGTTACATCAAGAGTTGTTTGAATATCAGATTACAGCAAAAGGACTGGGTCTGAAGATAGATGTTAAAGCATCGCTTAAGTATCACGAGACAAGCTTCAGCACGAGAAGAGAGAGCGAACGTCTGAGAGAGAGAGAGCCAACGAGAGGAAACTGAGAATAAATAAAGAGGACCTTGGCAGCGCTGGAATAATTATGTGCCACTCTATCCAATCTACATAAATAAACGTCGCACCGAGGGGAAGCTTACAGTTTTGGTTAAAATCATTTTTCAGGTCTGACTCCCCCGTGTTTCAAAACACAGCCTGTTTATGGCAGCAAGCATGTTTTACATTTTACATGAAATATTTAGTTTAGCTTGGCCTGCCTGGGCTGCAAGGCTCAGAGGAGATTGATTCCAAGTGTGTATCACAGCGCAACACTTCCAATCCATCATGGCCCTGGCGTTAACAGGAAATCAAGAGGCTTCCTTATCAAATTACTCTTCCAAAACCAAAAGCGCTCGTAAAATTAGATTCAAGGTAATCAGTGAAGACCTTGTTCTCTCAGCTCTATCTTTCTGCCCAATCACAACGCAAACACAAATACCTGTTTTCACCTTTTCTGTTCCTTCTGAAAACCTATCCACCCCTAACTGGCCCCTGGCCCTAAAGCACCCAGCACTGGGGCCCTTGATCAGATAGTGGCCATGCCTAGTTTCCCCTCCCAGCCTTGGGCAAACAGTGGCCCTGGAACCCCCATTTACCATATACCCACTTCTGGTGAAACACACACACACACACACAGAAATCAGTGCACTTTCATAATGAACTAAATGGCTCATTAGGTAACGCCTGCAGAGGAAATAATAGTGCAGAAGAAATGTGATGAGGATGAACTTTACTGAACTGCCAGTTAAACTGCCTGCGCACCATTAAAAATCCGAAACCAGCAGTTTTTTCTCATGAAGGTTTAGATTTGGGTTTGGGGTGCTGAAGCTAATTCAAGTTCAGTATAAAATAATTCATCTGACTTTCAGAATTTTCAGAATCAGTTCATCTGTCATTGGATCTTTCAAACATACTCAAAAAATAATCATCCTATGTATGATTACCAGTCTTAAACATTATACAGTGTGGTAACTACCAAGGGCCTGCTTAGCATATATGTATCCAAATATGCAAATGTAGCAGATATGTTTGCTTGTTTGTTTGTTCATTTAAGAAATTAATACTTTTATTCTGAAAGGATGCATTAAATGACAAGAAATAGTTTTACAGCACTTCAAATAAATTCTGTTCTTTCTTTTCACCAAAGAATCATAAACAAAATGAATAATCATTAAATGCAGAACAACTCTTTTCAACATTGATTACAATAAGATTTTTTTTTTTGAGTAACAAATCAGCATATCAGAATGATTTCTGAAGGATCACGTGACACTGAAGTAATGATGCTGAAAATTTAGCTTTGCATCACAGGAATAAATTAGATTTTAAAATATATTACAATAGATAACAGACATTTTAAATGCAAGCTAACAGAGCCATGTTAACCACTAAAACCTTATTAACCCTATATCTGAAAACAATTCAAACATAAAATTATTTAAAATGACAATTCTTCTTGCCTAAATGAAGTATTATTTGCATCATAAAAGCATATTAGCAGCTTTAGAGGAATATTGAAAAGATGGATATAAAAAGGTTGTGCTGAACACAAAACAGGATTCATATCTGTTAATAATAATAATAATAACAACAATAATAATAAAACATTAATAGCAATCATACTGAAACCAGCAGCATTCTATTACAGTATATGATTTCCTGTCATTAATTTATATTATTCCAATACGATAATATTTTAGTATAATTTAGATACTATTATAATGTTATTGATATTTTTGGTCATGTCTTTAATAGATTTTTTTTTTTTTGTAATTTAAATACATCAAATTAAATTTAATTAAAATGAGAAATGTTACTTTAGGAACTAGCTGAAATAAAAAGTTTTTTTTCTTATTAACGTTTTTAAGTAACCAAACATTTTTTAGTTTTAATTAACTATAATAACCCTGCTCCAACAGCATAAAAACAATCCAAGCCAAAATAAAGTTACATGATAACACTATATCACAGCAAATGACGACGCTACAGCCCAAGACATTAAAACACTATTCACTGAAACCAAAAGGGGGCGCTAGTGCACTTGTCAATGCTTTCATTCACAGCCTCATGCTTCTTAATGATCCGTTTTTTCCCTCTGCACCACATCAAGTGACTCCTGACATTTGATGCGTGCAGTGTCCTAACAGTAAGTATCTATATTAAGAAGAGAGACTGGCTTAATAGCAGGTAAATGTTTGGCCTGCAGATGAACCTGGGTTTGAGTGACACAGGCAGCTACACTTATTGGGATTCCGCGGCTGCCCAGTGTGTTTAAATGCCCCTTATTACTGGGGCAAACAGACAGATATTTGTTAATGAATCCACATGCTTGAGTAACTCAAGACCCCGGAGTCTCTCCTTCTGCCCTGGGGACCAGCCACTCGCTGACTGCAGGTCAGAGGTCAAGGTAAAAGGTCACAGGGCTTTCAGGTCCCTCTTTACTCTAAAGGGTGGTTATCGGGCCCTAATGGGTTTGTAAAAAAAGCTGGATAGAATAACGTAAAACTGTTAAACTGTTACTAGTTTAGACCATGCATACAACAGAACATTTTAAATAGATACAAAGTGAGTGGGACCTAAAATTAAAATACTGCTATTTAAAATCAGTATTTTAATTCCGAATATACTAAAGTACTGGCATAAAATTGTGATGAATTTTCAGATGTTTTAATGCACTACTACACCAAGTGAGATGTCACGCAAGGACTAATGTAAAGCAGTGTTTCTCAACAGGTGGGTCATGAGTGACCCAAAAATATGGCAGTGTCATTACCACAATACCATCCTGGTACGGGTAGCTAAAGTGAACATTAGATCACACACAATGCTGAAATGCAGCTAATCATTTAGTACAGCTTTAAAAACAAGGCGTATCAATTTTTAAATGGAAAAGGGGGAAAATATTCAGATGCAATACTTTAGCTCAAATACATCTATGGCTTGGTAGAACCTAATCTAATTAGACAAATGTCAACAAAGACACGTTGTATGGAAAAACTATGAAACTAAATTATCCAGGGTAAAAGAAAATACATCCATAAGTTTGTGGAGTGAATTATTGGCTGCCAAGAATATACAATCATTAAAAGAGACATTTGGAAACCAAATATATTAGTAACTCTGTATATTTATTGGGTGTATGCATGTCATGATAATGTCTAATTGATAGTAACCCCCCCCCCCCCCCCCAAAAAAAACAAACAAACATTAATAATATTAAAAAGTCATAATTTATACACCATCCTCATGACTTACTTTCTTCTGCAAAACACACACACACACAAAATAAATTTGGGGGACAGTTTCTGTTTTTTTCTGTATAAGTTATCAGTTTACATAATTATAATTATATATATTAGCTATAAGCTACTTTCATTGTATGGACACAAAAAAAAAAAAAAAACACCCAGACCAAAACAAAACAAACAGACAAGTAATTTTTTCTATATCTTTTGTAGAAAAAACAACAACTAAAGAAGCTTCTTTTCAACCATGTAATAAAGAAATAAAGGTAATTCAGGGTTTATATCTCACATTTAGGATAGAATTCTGAAACTTGAAATTCTGAGAAAAATAATAATTCTGAGTTTATATCTTGCAATTCAGAGCTGTGAAATAAAAAGTCGCAATTACCTTTTTATTTATTTATTTTTTTCAATTAAACAATAATAATATTGTGAGACTTGAACCCAGAATTCTGAGAAAAAAAGTCAGAATTACAAGATATAAATTCAGAATTGTGAAATTGCAAGAAAAAAAGTTTATATCTTGAGATAAAATTTTTTTTTTATTTTTTATTCAATGGAAACAAGCTTGCATGAGCAATTCATACATAGTCATACATACATTGAATAACATGAGTGAGTAAATTGTAAATTTTATCACCATTTTAATACCATTTTCTTTACATTTGTATGATGTACAGTTTTAACACTATGTTGGGTTTACTTTTTCTTGTCCAATGTTTTTGTACAAGATTCTGAAGCAAAACTAGTTCAACTTACAGTAGATAAACACATTTAGTGCATATGAATGTGTGTATGCTGGAAATCAGCTCATTACATACACACCTCTTTAAGGTGGCCAACAGATGTAGCTGGATGTGTAACGAATGAGTCATAACTATACAATACTGTAGGAAGTGCCACAAAAGATGTAGGAAAACTAGCTCAGAGCACACACATTCATAAGGCTATATATGATTTCTCAAAACAATCATGAGATTTCCAGTATAAGTTTTCCGGTAAAAAAACATCATCCATATCTGTTGATCTACCAGAGCTGAGTTTCTGTGATTAAACACGCTTTCATGTGTAATTAATCCACTTCAATCAACTGGATAAGCAGGATGAGGGGACAACATAGCTGTCAAAAGCATACAAAAACAGGTCCGGGTCAACATTCAGACCGGGCCTGAACAGGAAAGGACTCTTGATTGAGGATAAACCACTCTGTGAAAGTGGCATGTGGAAACCCCAAAAAATATTGAATCACCACTGCCACTGATCTGAATGGATATCAAACAGATTTTTCCTTTTTTCCCTACCAATGTCCTGTGGTTTCCATAAGCATTTCCTCGCTACATTTCAGGCATTGACACGGGAACTAAAACATTCAGCGGCATCGGCACTTTAATCTCCTGGAGCAACAAGCCAAATAAATACACTATCGAAGCGAGACATAGGATATATGAAACAGTGTAAAGCCCCGCGAGCCAAGTATTAGCTCACATCTCACACCGCCACGCATGTGGAATAATGATTTGGATCCTGGTCTCATGTTCACGTCATTAAAATATCACCATCCAGAAATCTACGCTTGAATTAGCTAAAGCCAGAGCGGATAAAACAAAAGGTGTTTATTAAAAATAATACATTTGAGATGCATACAAAACATGCTGAGCAAACAATACTCTATGTGTTCAAACAGGAATCAAAAATGGCATTTTAATGGGATTGGGATTTAATTTATCCTTAAAATGTTCCCTTAAAAATTCTGTTTAATATTATTATTATTATTTATACAGTTTTTTTTTTCAGTGAATAAAAGAAATAAAAAAAATTCAAACCAAATCACATTTATAGGTCATTTGAAATTAAACTATTTTTTAGAGGTTTACATTTTTTTTGTTTTTTTATTTTTGCAGTCAAACAAATTATATAAATACAATTAAATAAAATAATAAAATCAAATGTAATTAAATAATAAAAACACATTCATAGATCATTTAAAATTTGACTCTTTTTTTATATTTCAAGTTTTTTGCAGTCAAACAAAAGGAATAAAATAAAAAGACATTAAAACCAAAAAAAAAAAAAAATTAAATTAGGTTTCAATTAATTAAAAACAATTAGAAACTTTGGAAATGCAAAGATTGCTTGAAGATTTCAAGTAATTGCTTTTGTCATCTAACTCATATGAAACACTTACAGTATCATCTAATTTGATCTAAAATGGCATCTTTTTTCTTTTCACTCTTTCCCTATAGCTTATTATTATGTTTTGGAAGCTGCTGTAAGTGTGAAAACAACTTAGTCCTAAAGATCATATGAAAAACAAATCGGATTTGTATCCTTTGTGAATGAAGCAAAAGAGCAGTTATTTTCATTGTCATGTCATTGATTATGATGAAGTGGGCATGCAGCTTATCTCTGGGGTGCACTGTTTTTTGAACTGATACTGTGGATCTCATGTAGAATCTGGTTGGACATTAGAAATGTCTGATCCGCATTGAATAGAACAAGCAGGCGCACTGCTGATCAGCTCATTTATCCATGAGCCTAAAGACCAGCAGATAAACATCTCACCCAAAGCAAGAATACCACAGTATCCCATTGAGGCTGAGTAATTACCTGCCCTCCTTTCCAGTGTCAATGATGAATCACCTGCGATAGCAATCTCGCACCACCAGCCATGCACTGAGCTCTAACACTGCTCGTCGCAAAAAAAGAAACAGATACTATTTACCACAAATAAATGGGTATCAGAGGGCGATTATGAAACTGTATTGGCATATGCAACACGGAAAAACATTATTTCGGTGGAGACAGCATTCATATTGAATGTATACAGCTGGTGAAAGATTCTGTCACTTGCCTTTGTCGCGTTGCTATTTGTTGTGCTAAGACACACAATCAGATCGTTACGCACACATTGAGGAAAGCAGGTATCTTGTTGCTACAAAAGCGCTAATGGTTAGATGTTGCTTAAGGCGAACACCGGTTGGCCGCACTAACCTTGTGCTCACCTCACCTGCGCATTTGAAGCATAGGATACAAGATAGCTGTTGCTTGTGTGAAGGTGATGTGAATGAAAACTCAATTTATCACCGGCAAATTCTGCCAGAATGATACATTTGTGCCCTATAGGGACAGGCTAATCTGATACACTGACCAGAAGGTAGTTTACAGAGAGAGAGAGAGCTAATGCTCAACATGTAGAACACTGTGATTTCCCCGACAACACATAAATCAGTCTACCGGTGTGCTTCGTAAGTAGAAAATGAGTCCCTTCCTGAGATCTGGCACAGGTAGTGAACAGGCAAGTTGTGTTTCTTTGGAAGTTGATGCCAGGCTAATGACTAGCAATTTAGAAATAGACCTGCGCTATACTTCTTAATTGCAGTTCCAGGTAACTTACTGTACTGAACATCAAAATATACTTGCATGGACTTGAATGACAGGAGTCATCATCTCACTGTAGATATATCTCAGATCTACACTGTAAAGATTATTGAGATTTTAACAGTAAAAGACTGTAAAAATGCTACAGTAAAAATCTGTTAACTTGTTAACAGTAAGTTTCAATACTATATACGGTGTATAAATGCAATTACATTTAATGCAATTAACAGTAAAATACTGTAAAATATACCGTTTTTTGGAAGTAAAAAAAAGAAAAAGTCATTTTTTAATTCACAGTGAAAAAACTTCAACTGACACTCCCAGAATTCCCTGCATGACACTTTTTTTATTTTCTTTTTTAAAATAATGTTTCTTCTTAGTTTTTTTCTTATCAGAAGTGTACATGAGAGATTAATCTTGCATCTAATGTTGTTAAATTCGTGTTTATTGCGTTATTTCAGTATCATGTGTCACCATGATGGGGTTTAGTGTTTGTGTGAATGACACTGTGCATCGTCAATATATAAGTATTACTCTCCTCAGCACAAAGAAAAGCCGTTAGTGATGAGGTCATGTGACATTCTCCTCACCACCAGTCTTTGGTGGTTATCATCGCATTACTATGGTTCAAAACAGATATTAGTACTTCAATATTTTGGTTTATTAACATTATATCAGTTGATGAAATAAGGTATTTTATTGTGAATTTAAGTCTGTTAAACCTAAAATGTTGACACCATATTTTTCACGGTGAAGTTCTGGCAACCACAGCTGCCGGTATTTTACAGTAAATGTCACAATTTTTTTTTTTTTTTTTTTTACAGTGTATAGATGGAAAACAATTGAACTTAATCATATTTAGCTACCGTAATGAGCTAATGTAAACAGTTACTATAGCAAATAGGAGGTCGTCGGTTCTTTAGATGTGGCCCCATAAATCTTAACAGAAAGTGACAGCAGTCATTGTCCAGTAATAAATAGTCTAGAGCTCCACCTGATACTGCTAAGTGCAATTGAACATATAGAATGTTTCACAGAAGAAAAAGGATGAGAATGCAGAGATATCTTTGCTCTTTTCTTCTACGGCTCTCTTACAATGTAGTCTCTGGGTCCTTTATGTCCAAGCATGTTCTGTACAAAAGAGAGATGTTCATGACTTCTTGCCCCGAAAATGATCTGAGAGAGTAGTATTTCAGTACATATGTAACAAGGGTTTGGACATGGACAGGACCCTTTAGGGTTTGATTTGAAAAATCATGCATTCTTGAGTGTGTTCTTTAGAGTTGTGTGTTTAAATTTGAATTGCAATTGGAATTTGAATATCAGGAAGTTGAATAAGTTGCATTCCTAGCGTTCAGCGCTTCCTAGTTTCAGCTTGTTTTGTGTATGTACTTTCTGGCTGCATACTTTAGTCTGGCTCAGTCTGTATGGCATAGTGTGTTTATATGGACATGGATAGGGACGTTAGACCCCCAGCAACATCAGCAGCAGACAGAGAGAGCAGACAGGAGAAAATAAGCAAAGAGAGCAAGACTCAGAAGCCCATACTGTGCTGCTTCCTGGTCTCTGTGTCTTAAGCACACACACTCTCTAGCAGAAAGGCTTCCCACCATCAAAATGCAGAATTCATCCTCAAGGGACATACCGCACTGGACGTACACAAAACTTTATGGCGTCCGTCGCCGTTGACTGAGAAGTCACAGGAGGCCTTTAATTTCCTATGTAAACCATCAGGGTTTGTTTTTGGGGTTTTTATTCATGTCTTTCTGGGTAAAATGATTGAATCACAGCCTTCAAACTTGCATGGCTATACTCATGAACCAAAACCGCCTTAATATAAAGTTGTATGTCATTTTATGACATTGTATGTCTATAAAAGTTGTACGCGGAACAATAGTGATTTCTAATAACATTTCAAACCATTTTGTCTGCTCAACACAATGGTAAAATCTCTGCTCCAAGTTTTATACATAGTAAAGTTTGCACTTTTTTCATGTTTCTACACATATTTTTTAAGGATTTTTTAAAGATATAGTTTACCCCCAAAAATGTATAAATCTGTCATCATTTACTAATCCTTATATTGTTCCAAAAACGACTTCTGCGGATCACTAAATGACCAAGGCTGCATTTATTTGTTCAAAATTATAGTACATTTTACAACTTAAAAATAGCTGTTTTTTATTATAATACATTTTAAAATATATTTTATTCCTTATTATGCAAATCTGAATTTTCAGCATTGTTACTTCAGTCCCCATTGTCACATGATCCTTCAGAAATCATTCTAGTATTCTAATTTCACGCTCAAGAAACATTAGAAAAATGAAGAAAAATTTGGCCATCTTCATCGTGTTCAAAAGTTTTCACCCCACAGCTCTTAATGCATCTAGTTTCCTTCTGGAGCCTCAGTGAACGTTTGAACCTTTTTTAATAGTTGTGTTTGAGTCCCTCAAATGTCCTCAGTGTGAAAGGATGTATCTCAAAATCATAAAGTCACTGTTGGAAAGGGTTCAAATATGCCAAGATGCTGGAAAACTGAAGAATCTGCAGCACCTTAAAGATTTTTCTGAAGAACGCTGCTCAGTTTAACTGTTCAGAACAAACAAGGGACTCATGCACAACCATCACAAAACAGAAAGACAGCCGAGGATCATCAGGTAACAGAACACAGTACTAAGAACCAAGGGTTCCCAAACTTTTGAGTGGGGTTATTTTAATAATTTCAGTAATTTGTTTGTCTTGTGGACTAAATGTTAATATCTTTTATGTACAATATCTTACTCAGGACAGTACTAAATAAAACATAACATGCATTTAGTATGATCTCTCTTATTTTTTGAAAATTACTCATATTTTCACAGATTCTGCAAGGGGTGCCCAAACTTTCGATCCCCACAGTATATATATATAAATATAAATATATATAAATGAAAATAAAAACTGCTGACATTAAACTTCTACATAGGCTATTAATAATGGCCTATAACTGTGGCATGCTATGCTATGTATTAGAGTGCTATGTACATGCTATGCATCACAGTGCTTTTGAAGCAAGAAATAAACTGATGCTTTGAAAAACTTCCAAATCATGCTACTTCTGAGCATACATAAAGAGGAACCCCAGTGTGTTTGGCCTTGAGTTTCCTCTTTTCTGGATCTCATTCTCTCTAACATGTTTCTCACAGCATGAAATATTGTCCAGGCACCGCTGTGTTGCAATGATCCTTGACACCTGGACAGACCCAGGAGAGAGTATTGTACAGTCTAGTCAGTGAACAACCCAGATTTTACAGTGCTGCCCCAGCTCCTGTAGGTCGCTCAGTCCGTCAGTCACACAGCTGGTGCTAATTTCCCTTCAATGCCACATTAAGCACCATGACGGCTGCACTGCGAACCCCAGAGCAAGGAACCGACAACCAAAGAAGCTTCTTTAAGCCACGTGACCTTGCAGAGAAACCTGCAGTCCATCCAAATTTTTCAGAGACTTAGTGATATCATGCATCTCGCTTTATGTGTACCAACTTCCTTGAGCACTCTGTTTGAACTGCCACTCATCTCACTGACAGGGGAGCTTGACAAACTTGTTTTGCAGCTGATGAGATGCCAGTGTGGGAACGTGGCCTAGGCATGAAAGAAAGAGGGATCTCAGACCACCTGCTGTCCACTCGAAAGCCTCTCCACTTTCATAACACAGGGCCAGGGAAAGGGCAGGCAAACTATATGCCATTTGGCACCAACTAACTAAAGTGCACAGGCAGCTGAAGTATAATTGGATGTAATGAAGGCTAACTGAGGAAAAGCCAAGCTGGATTTCATGACCTTGGAATTAGCGCCACCCAAGATATGCAAGTGGTGGGACGAGGCATGAATCCTTCCCTCATTAAATCTATAATAAACACGGCAGAACGGAAACATGTTATCGGTATGTACAAGATGACTGTACGGCGGAATATTGATGTTCAAGACTATAGGAGGTGAATTCTGTGCATCTCCATAGCTATTTGGAGTGAAACTGGATACACTGGTGGCCTCGCTCCATCAGAGTTCACAGCTGGCTCTGGGGGAAAAAATTGAAGATGATATTTCATTGTCACCTTAACAGTCATGACAATAAGAATACTTGGCGTAGCGGTGTTGGTGGTCTTTGGTTGTTAACATGGAAGTTTTAAACATCAATTGTTGTTTGTTACTTGTGATGCTGAAACATCATTCTATACATCCTTCTTTTAATGCTGTTCCATTATTCTGTTGATAATAGTAGATCTTGATTACATTGCACAACTTTTAAAATCTGACACTAAAATTACAAATAATGAAAACTTGAAAGTTGAAATTAATTAATTTATTTATTAATAAACAGTTTTTTTTCTTCTGGTTTTCCAGATAAAATATTGTTGGAAGAAGATTATAATTATTTTTTTTTTTTTGTTGTTGTTGTTGTTCTTATTCTTTTTTTTTCTGCTGTTGTTATTGACTCTACTTTCTGTTCTGAGTCACAAAATATTAGTCTCAAGTGCATTTGGGTGCGATGCAAATTGGAGGTGGTGTTAGTTATGCAGCTGAGATGCACTGTTTTATATGGGCCCCTTCATTTTCACTCTTTTGACATATTACTCAATTATATTGTTGAGTTTTATAACTAGTAGAGACAGCACACAATACCATGCTAAAACAGTCAGTGCATTCGTCATTTATCCATCCTCATCCTTTCCAATATTCTCCTCAAAGGAAACATAGCAAATCAAAAATTGCTCTAGATTCAGAAATGGACATTATCCACTAAAAGGGCTCTTTTTTATCTTGCTCAAAAACAACTAATATTTAGTTTCGATATTTACTCTCCCATTCAGTTCAATGCAAAGCATGCTGGGAACTACAAATCCTCGCTCAAATTCAGTCAGTGCAGACAAAATGATTCAACTGTTCCCAACTCCAGTGATTATGTGGAGTGGGCACATTGAAATAAAACCGTCACAAAAGGATCACCGGAAATTGTTGTATGAGCATTTTAATTAACCCAACTGAACAAGCAGCAAAAAAAAAATTCCAGTGTGGACAAAGAGAAAAACACACAGTTGAGCTGGCCATCAGCCTATGCAAGATTATTCATGATTATTCATCTCATCATGGGATGCTGGAGACATCCCAGGCCTCTCAGAGAAGTTAACCAGCAAGACTAGCTGAAGAAAGCTATAGCTATATTTGATGACCCACCAGCCAGGCCAGCACCAAACCAACACTAACCCCATACACCAACCATAGAACTGCATGCTAGTCATAACTGGGTGACAGCCCATCTTTCAGCAAATAAACCTACATTTGACACTAAAACCGTTTGCTTGTTTATAATGAGACCAGTTGGACACTAGAGGAGTTGGCCTGTGGCATTTCTTTAGCTTATTTCTTGGACAAGCTGAAACTGCAAGACTTTCTGAGTCTCCTGGGGGACCTCTGGAGAAGATGGAGGTTGGAGGGTTAAGGGAAAAGGCCACCCATATGGAGAGCAGCTGATTTTCCTAGTGTTGTATCCAACATACACATACAACCTATTCATATATACATACGCATACATACCTTCATAAATACTCTTGGACAAGAATTCATACATCTCTATATAGATCCTAAGGACTACACATGCAAGCACTGTAGACTGTAATCTTAAATATAAGGTTTTTTTTTTCTGGTTTTCAACTCATTTAAACATAACAGCAACTACAGTAAAAAAAAATGCAGTGTTGTAAGACAAATACAGTAAAAACAAAATACATACATAAAGCTTTATTATCTTATGCAGTTTTATCTCTTAACCTTTGTGCTGTGTTCAAGTCCTTATGAACTGGAAGTCAACTTTATTTCAGTGTAGTGATGTGTTTAGAGGGCATCCTCCTCTCTGTCTCTCACTCATAGCAATCTAACGGTTACAGGGGTGTGTTTAAGGATATTCTGCCCAAGCCGTCAAACTGACATCATCAGAAAAGGAAGGCCATTTTAGAGTTCAGCTTTTGATTAAAGATTAAAAAGACAAAAATAAAGCTTTCATCTTTTCATGGATTAATTGTTTACATCAAGACTATAAATGTGTGCAAGTAAATAAAGTAAATTTTGATTTTGACTTTTTTTTTTACTTTAAAAGTCCTTTGCCTGATTTTAATTGTTCCCAGTCAAAAATGACCAGCCTTTTAAGTTGCTTGAAATCTCTCATTATGCTATATTATCATGAGTTATTGGATTCAATCTTTTTGTCAAATTGTTTTCTTTCAGTTGGCTTTATTTTTGAATTTATTTTTGGAATCTAGCTTACTCTTCTAAAAAAAAAAATTTGTTAAAAAACAAAACTAAGGTGTACAAGTCATGAGAGTCACATGAGGCCTATGATCAAGCATTTCCAAAAAGAAATATGAAACCAGGCCTAATCAAGATAAAAAAAAAAAGATTAAATCCAATAGATGATAATAAAATGGCATAACAAAATATTTATATGTACTTTTTTGTAGACTTGTGTAACAAGTTGGGGTGGGGGGTGGGGGGCACCAAACAGCATAAAAATGAACACAATTTTTAGGAAGTAAGGAAATTCTAATGCAATGAAATATGATTAACTAGCATTTTTGGGAAAAAAATAATCCTGGATGACCACAACACAATATTTACATAAATTCACATTAGGGATGTCAAATTTCGATTATTTCCATGATCGATCGTCGTTTAAATTAACGATCAATTAATCGATTAATCGTTAACCATAATACTGCAAAATGCGTCTATTGCAGGCACGCAGTCAGCGGTATGACAGGATGTGCAAAAGCCACACACACACACAAAACGCTTTCTCACTTGAATTAAAGAGGTTTTAGTCTGAATAAAATGCTAGTAGCAGGATTATAAAATGAATAGATGCGATTATGATCATTTGATAAAATGAAGAGAGCGCGCCATACTTTTGAGGTAATTTTACTTTGTTGACAGTTTCCAATCCCGCACGGAGAACGCTGAACGCGCCTCTTTAAATGGTTTTGTGGTGCTCGTTGTTGTATTTTAAAGCACAATTGCGATGTTTTCAACTGACATTATTGTATAAAATTATCCGAAATGTGGAGCGCGTGTGACTGCGCTGCACATTAAGTGAACTACATCGGCGCTGCTGCACCAAAACACAGTTGCTCACATTAATTTGATCCTGCTGGATTCTGTCCTAGAAAATGTCAGATTTTTTAAAATCCGGCATACAGCGCATTAGATCGTGACAGTGCATGCGTGCAGACGAGGATGAGCGAGCGCGGATTTGGCTAGATTTATTTGGAGGTTATTGCTCATGTCTCATTCGGCACAAATCGAAATGTTTCCATATTCGCAATGTATTTGAATGTTAAACTATTATTTATAATGTAAACTAGGCTTGTACTTGACACGCATTCGCATATAGACGGAAAAGATGATCCTCTTCATATGAGCAAAAACGTCCTTGGCATAACAGCAGAGTGGACCGGTATACTACGGTCTATTTAAACTGAATGCTCCAGGAATGTGTCGGTCAGCGCCTATTAATCGCTGTTTTGAATCCAGCAATTATTTATTTAGAAATGATAAGATCTGATTATGACAAGTGTGGTATAAAAGCTTTGTTTATTAGAGGAATAATAGGTTAACTGGAAAATGTTACATCGCGACCATGCTTTTGGACCCCATAGTCTTCATTTACGCGGCTTTGTTCTGGTTTGCCGGTTGGTCACGAATTTCCACAAATTCAGTATATTTAGGCATCGTTTCTTTTCCTAAATCTTCATAGTCTAACCCTCTAATTTCCCAGGTTTATTTTATTATCTTTCGCTTTTAATAACTGTTTTCGCATCTCTTACTGTGGTAAACATGGGAAGGGAAATTAAAGATTTCATGAATTAAGAATTCGTTCGATTTATTAATTTGTTCCCTTATTTCACTTAAATCATGGGTTATTTAGGGAACAAAATTAATGAAACATGGACAATTGCCACATTAATCATTCGTAGGAATGAATTAACAAGTTGTAGGAATGAATAGACTACCTGTCCTGTCACTGTGTCCCGCAGCCCTGCAAAGCTCACGATATAAAACAGTTATCTGATGAAATGATTAGTAACTACATTTCTATTGCATTTAATGTTGAAGAACTTTTATGTTGTTTCTATTTTAATGTACTTTAAAGTTTAAATCACATTAAAAGCTTAATTTGTACATTGTGAATGAATGATGATGCTTTTATATATCGTCACCGTCACTCACAGCCGCTCGCACGTGTTGAGTGCGCATGAGCCGCACGCAGCCCAACATTGAATCGGTTAACCGACCATCGATAGCCTTAATCGATTGCATCTCTTATCGACAATTAATCGATCATCGATTAATCGTTGACATCCCTAATTCACATTCAATCATTTTTAGATATATTATCATAAAAACAATTCCAAAAAGACAAAATACTTTTATAGCTGTCTTTTTTTATTTTTATTTTTTTGCAATGTTTGAGTCCCGAAAATCGATGTAGCCGACAAGGAGATGCTTTTTATTGAACTGCCAAAACAAGCAATTCACAGGCCATAACTCCTTGTCTCAACAGTTCTTGTCTGACCATAAATCACTGGGATAAAGTGCCCCAGGGATCTCATTTATTTTGTTACGAATATCGCCAAGGCACTGTGTACGCTTGTGCGTGTATTTGTGAGTGAGAACGGCAAGCAAAGGCGGCAAATCCATGTATCACAGAATCAGCATGTGTTGTGTTGTATATGTGTGTGACATGCAGTGTTGGTGGGTTCATTGGTTGTGCAGTATAAACAGATTGTGTCATGCTTCATCTGAGCGCTGGGAACTATTAGCATCAGTCCTGATGTCAATCACACCTCCGTGCTCTGTTAAAGAGGGCTGGAAGAAATGCTCTCACTTACACTCTTGAGAAGATGTTTTAATAATTATAACTGCAAAGGAACTTCACGTGACCTGCATCCATGTTATTTCCAGGTAAAAGACAGACAGACGGCTGCAGGCACCACTCTAAAAGAGTGATTCCATTCACCTAAAGTCATACTCAAAGAGCGCTTGATTGGCAGAGACACTGTTTTTTACTGAGGGCTTTTGGTTTGATGCCCTGTCCCCATCATCAAAGAGCTTTTAAAATGGGCTCTATCACTTTAATTGTGGAATTCAGGTTTAAGATTCAACAATTCCCATCAATCCCCCTAAGCAGGACATATATTTACACATATAAATTAATATATGCACACAAATGCACAGGCAGGATGAATGCACGTGCACGTATACACACTCAAAAAGCTTAATTTCACCTTTAAGGCTTACTCCCACACAAAGTCCAAAATTTTGGCATAAAAAGCGCACAGTGACACAACAATGCATTGCATCTATAATATCTACCACACACTGATTCTGTATGGAAATCAGCTGTGGAAGATGTTTCCATTTTAGAGTAAGAAAAAATAAATGTGAGGCTTTACTACTTACAATTGCAACTTTATTTATTATATTTATTATATAAAATCTGAAAAAAGTTGTATCAGTTAAAATTTGTTAATGTACTGTGAAGTTATATGAACAAACAATGAACAATTGTATTATTAATTAACATTGACAAAGGTTAATGTTATATCAAAGGTCATTAAATGTATTTTATCAAAAAATAAATCTTTCTAAAAATAAACTGGAAATATACAGCTATAATTTACTTACATTCATACCTTTTCTGGAAAATTATGGAATATGATATATAAATTACTATTATTATTATTATTTTACCATTACTATTTATTTTATTATATTTTTTTCTCTCTAGGAAAAACCTCATCTACCTATTTTGATCACAAAACAAAATTTGTAACAACAATGTGGAATGTGTCACAGAAAACCAAAGGTTTACTTTTACAAGTCATAAATTGGATAAAGAAGATGAATATAAAAAATGAAAAAACAACAATTACCCATTTTATTTTTTACTACATTTTCATAAAATGACACAAATTTAGCATCAGACTTACAATAACTTGGCCAAAAATCTTTTATTCGTTTACTTTTATGTCCTTTAGCCATTACAGGCCTTCGGTGTATGACTCTGACTGCATATGTATGTCTCTGACTTTAAAGCAATTATATATTGATTCCAGAAAGCATTTTGCTATACAGTATGTCATATGACTAATGAGAGAAAATCTGGCAGATTCAGCACATCTGTCTAGATTACCTGATTCAATTATTAAATAAGTAGTGTAATGTAGTGTAATGTACTGCCAGTGTGGCCTCATTAATTTCTACTATCCTAAGTTTAGATCACAACACAAAAATGTCTTCGAAAGAGGATACCGAATGCCCAGGTGATAATCTTACCATAGTTAGCACTTCTGCAGGAGTCTACATAGAAACTTCTCAGTTAACTCCCCAAAGGAAGTGCCATATACAATCAGTTAAGCAGGCTGCTTCAGGCGGGTCTCAGAGGCATCGTATATGTTTCTCTTTGGTTGTGTAACACCACCCAGCGCGCTCTGCCCGTTACAAAAGATGCCTCAGGTTTAATGTTTCGGAAATCTTTATGGACACGACCCTTGTGCACAGGCCGCTGGTAATTAATATTGTTGACAAAGGAGCTCATAATTTTTTCCCTCGTCGAGATGTGATGTTCTCTACAGTCTAACGGCCGCAGAACCCTATTGGCTCCTGGAACCATGTGTGGATACAAGAAGAGGGGCTGACAGGGAGTCTCGGGTGAGCAGGGTGCTGCGTGATTGGTCCCCGCAGGATTTATGATTAATGAGCATGGGAAAAGAAGCAGGGGCCGCTGGGAAACCCTCGATTCTGTTTCACTTCTACAGAGAGCGTGCTGAACTTTATGTCAACATTGGACAGAGAACAGCTCTCCTGCTCTGTACTTGCTTAAAGGCCAAAAACTAAATTAATCTATCTTTGCTGCACTTTCAGCATTAAAGACAGCACAAACCTGCAATATTAAACTTGCACAAGATGAATGGTGAAAATATTGCAACAGAATGTACAGCTGAAAAAGTAACACACATTTAAAAATAAAGGTCCCCCAAAGAAACTTTCAGTGATCAGTTCTTAAAATAAACATTTTTCTTAAGCTTTTCCAGTATAAAGAACCTTTTGTGGAATGGAAAGGTTCCATGGATGTTAAAAAAATTATTAATAGAACCATACAAAACCAATAAAGAACCATTATTATGTAAAGCTGAGGTTTCAGTGTATAAAAATAAAAAGACTACAGTATATTTCATACAATTTTATGCAAACACACATTTACATTAGCATATGCACATGTTCATCTCACTACATGAAAGTGTTAAAGGGGATCTGGTTCATCATCAGGGTCTTTGGCCCGGTCTGAGGGGTTCGTTGGCCTCGGCCTCCGTGTCTTGCTATGGGAGGCAGGCATCTGTCTGCCCTTGAAGCCATTCACAACATCATGCTCCACTAGAAGCTTAACAAAAATATTAATATTTTAAAGTCCAGACAGCCTCAAAATACATCCCACATCACAGAACGGCAGTCTGGATCACAGAATCTTTCCTCATCTGACCCTCACAGCATCAGAAAGCTGTTTTATTGTTCAAATATGGGTTAAAATGAATGTTTCTGTCAATTTAAACGTGACATGAATTGTGTATGTCCTTACACAAAGAGCAAAGTCATCTGATACTGTACAATTTGTACATTTTTGAACAAGTCAAATATGTTTACAGCTGCCATTTACTAAATTACTACAGAATTCAGTTAAGGGGTGGTTCAGCCAAAAATGAAAATTCTGTCATAATTTACTCACCGAAAGATATTCTTAAGAAACCAAAAAGTTAACATTAACATTAACTTTAATAGATAAATAAAATGGAAGTCAATGGCTACCATCAGCTGTTTGGTTACCAATATTATTCATAATATCTTCTTTTGTGTTTAACAAAAGAAAGAAAATCCTACAGGCTTGGAACAAGCAGAGGGTGAGTAAATGATGACAGAATTTTCATTTTGGGGGGACGTGTACCTTTAGTACAGAACTAACAAATATTGTTTTATAATTATTAATTATTAATAATATTAATGTTCATCGTCTGGCTGACTACGTCTTGTATTAATTTTTCTAAAAATCCTGTCATACGTGCACAAATTGAAAGTCACCACTTATAAGCTACTACAAAATATTGTAGAAACATAATTTTCTGTAAAGTTTCTTTTTAACGAATTGTATTGTAAAAAGCGCTATACAAATAAACTTGAATTGAATTGAATAATAATACACTGTGAGCATATTAATATTTTAAAGAATCAAAAAATGCACTATAAAGGATTCAGTTGACTGAATCCAGTTTTGTACATCATTATCACTTTTTTTCAGATGAATATAAAACAATTATGCTTGTTTGAAATTTTGTTTATTTGTTTGTTTTAAAATGCCAGGAGTACTATGTTCTTTTAAGTTAAAGTTTAACTCAAAATTCAAAATCTTTCATCATTAACTCACCCTCATGTTGTTACAAACCTGTACTTTCATTGTAAAATGAAAGAAGATATTTTGAAGAGCAGATATTTTCCAAAATACATTATTTTGTGTTGAACAGAATAAAAAAAATGCATACAATAAATGATCACAAAATGTTCATTTCTGGGTAAACTGTCCCTTTAAAGGTGCACTAAATTATTTATTTACCCTCTTTAATATTATTTTACACTAGAAAAAAATTAATAGTATTTATTTGGAGGGTGGTGGGTGCAGTCTTTATTCAGAAATCAACAACTATAATAATGCAATGTGACCATACTAACATTTCAAAGCATGGAAATGCATATAAAAAACGGTTCAATTGACGGAATCTTAGGGTTTAACCTTTCTTTTTTTTCTTCTTTTTTTTACTGCCACCGCTCAGTGTAATTTTAAGCATCAAAACTACAGAAACATTAATTCCATCCATTATTGTCTGGAGTCAGATTGTGTATGCAGACTGAATGGATCGTGATGACACATTTAAAGCAGGATATTGTCTCACCCATTACCCTCTATTCATTTTCACAGATGCAGTGCTGGGCAATATTTATATCATCGGCAGCATTAAAAGCAACAACAATGGCTCAATGGCTTCAATGTACGTCAGAAACACAGAGGTCAAAAAAAGACAAAATCCCTTGTCAATTTGCCTCCGATGAATCAGTAACGGTTCACATGGAGGGAAGAAAGAACAAGCGATTGTGTTTTGTTTTTCATCTCAGCTTCACAAACAGAGCTACTAACAAAGTGACCCATCTGAGCTACTTCCTTCCATTCTGATTGGCCTAATTGGAACCTGTTGACAGAGAGTCCCATCCGAGCAGGAACCAGCCAATCAGCTGTCGGCATCTGTCATCCCCACCACAACGGACTTCCACTGAGAATAAATGCGCTTTCTGTCTCTGTGACCTTAATGACCTTCTCATATTATGAACGTTTTAATTGTTCCCAAAATCCCTTATATTGGGAGCTCAATGTGAAGAATGTTTGGCCCCATATAGATATTGAATTTCAGAAAGGCTAAAAGTCATTTTTTTATTGAAAAGAAAAGAACGAACAGGTTGTTGGTTCAAAACAAATGTGATAAAGGTAATATTCACAAAACAGGGTATGCAGGTATTTTTTAATAACTGTAGAGATAGTTAACAGTTATTTCTCTCTCGGAAACAAGTACACATTTCCATATTTGAAATATTTCATAGTTTTCAAAATTGAGGTTGCAAATAATCCAACATAATATGTTTTGAGAATCAGCTTTGATTTATAAATATATCCTCCATACTCCATCAGAGCCTGACCCATCTGGAGGAGACGAATATTCACGTGCGAATGCTATTTGTGGATTTTAGCTTGGCATTCAATGCGATTATCCTCCAGTATTTGGTAAGCAAAGTGGGACCTTTGGGCATCGGTACCCCTGGCTACTGGACTTTTTAACAGACAGACCTCAGATTGTAAAGGTAGGAAATCACACTTCCAGTATCTTCTCTCTGAGCACTGGTTCCCCTCAGGGCTTTGTCCTAAACTCATTACTATTCACCATGATGACCCATGATTGAGCCGTGCCAGGGTCAGTACAAACCATGTTGTGAAGTATGACGATGACATGACAGTGGTGTGCCTCGTTCAGAATGACAGGCCTATATAGGGAGGAAGTGAGACAGCTTGTGGACTTGTATAATACAAATAACTTGCTCCTGAATGTCGAATAAACAAAGGAGATCATTGCTGATTTCAGGAAAAAGCAGCACAGGCACACATAACTCATCATCAATGACACTGCGGTGGAAGTAGTCAGTAGTGTCAAGTTTTTGGGGGTGAAGATCACAGAAAGCTAGACATGGACTGTTAACACCGCCTCTCTAGTGTAGAGAGCATAGAAGTGTCTGTTTTGTCTGCGTTTCCCTCTCCCATCCTCAGTACTGTCTACAAAGGCATTATAGAGAGCACATTGATCTCCGTATGGTCTGGGGACTGTAAAGCCACTGACTGGAGGTCTGTACGGAGAGCGGTGAGGACAGCGGAAAAGATCATTGGCTCTTCACTGCCTTCCATCCAGGACCTTGCACACAAACGCTGTCCGACTCGTGCTCAAAACATTGCAAAATACCCCACCCATCCTGATTATGGACTGTTTACGCTGCTGCCCTCTGGAAAAAGGTTTCGCAGCATTCGGTGCAGAACAGAAAGGTTCTGTAATAGCCTTTTTCCACAAGCTATAGACTTTTGAAATAACCTCTTAACCATTTTATTTCACTGAATCTTTTTGTAGTGAGTATTGTGTGAACTAGATGTGGGCATTGAAATCACAGTACTTTTTACAATGTGCAATAATTAAACTATATGCTTCTGCTTAATAAGTGCAATAATTTAGTTTTAGATGCTGCTAATTACTATGTGCATTATTTAATATTTTTAATCTGTTGTAATTCCTTTTAAGTGTTATATTCTTTTAAATGAACATTGTTGCAATTTTTATTATATCTATATTTTTATACTGATTTTATGGTGCGTGTTTAGTTTAGTGCAGTATTTATGAGCCAGTGGAACAGAATTTCGCTCACATGTGCACTCTGTATGTACAGTTGAATGACAATAAAAGCTACCTACCTACCTAAAATGGACTAAAATGATTATGAATATGACATGGCTAAATATTAGCCAAATTTAAATTGTCAAATTTGTCAAAAGTCAAAAACTATTATTATAACAAAATAAATGTGTATAATAAAATAACATTAACAAGAACCACTGCAGACTGCAAGTAAAGTGCATTTTAGTTCCCTGATATGAATTCTGACCGTATTCAGATTTTAATTGAGTTCCTTTTCAAAAGACCCCTGTCAGGTTAAAGGCCGTTATCTGTTCTCTTTGATTCCTGCTGACCCAAGCAGACCAGTGCTGTTAAAAGCAGGGACTTCAGAGAGGCGATGTTGGGCAGCTGCAGGCAGCCCCTGTTTGGCTCTTTGTGTGCGTTACTGAGCCCTCCTGTCTTCAGTGTCCATGTCCACACAAAAGACCCTTAACAGGAGCTGTCAGCAGGCAACACCACAGCGAGGATGCTAAGCACGGCCTCTACAGTTCCCTTCACCTTGTGTTTGTACAGACCTGAGAGCTCGATACAGTTCAAATTAGTTTTGTTTAGTCTTCTCTTTTAAGACCACAACTGCAGCTTTCACAGACTGTTTGCCCACTTTTGAATCACAGATGCTGCAGCGGTGTCCTCCTGCATGGGCGAAAACGAAAGATAAAAAAGTGGCAAGGTGTCCAGCCGGCTGCTATACTTTGCACCTGAGGTTTGGATCAATACAGTCAAGCGATGACATGTCAATTTGCGGGGAGAAAAGACACGCTGTTCATTCAATGGCAGTGGTGAGAGACACAGGCAGGTGAATTGTTCACAAGCGGATACAGTGTATCAACACCTTCCTTTTAACTGTTGCCTGCTTTATACGCCATGGGCATGATCTGTTTTCTTGCACGTAAGTGATGTTTGACCACTGCTTATGAAAAGTGATACTCTTTTTTTTTTTTTTTGTCTCTTTGGCCTTTAGCTTATTGTTTTTAAAAGAATGCTATGTTTATGAGTTATTGCATGACACACAATGCCAAAGGCCAGCTGCTGCTCTGCCATTATTTGATGTTTGATACATTCAGTCATGTTACTTAGAAACAGAAACACGTCGTCTGCAGGGACAAAAGCATCTGCCTGGCAAGTTAATTCACTTGTGAAGACCATTTGAAGTCATGCTAGACAGGTGTTGGTTTGGTTATGAGTGAACAATGTAACATCTGAACCTCCGTGACTCAACACTAACCACCCATATGTGCATTTTAAATGACTTGCATCCATGTTTCACATGCAATATGGTTTTGGTTTTAAAGTGAACTGCATGGTTTATTACAATGAATAACGCACACACAGTTTTAATGCTGTTTAGAAGTCAAAGTCCCTGAGGGGAATGCTAGAAAGCGGTTTGCACACACACAGCCACACAGACTGACTGCAGCTCTATTGGCCAACAGATGGCACTAATGACTAAAGTGGTGCACTGTCTCTGAAAGGTGAGATGAGATGCATGTGGGCTGGAATTGTTTATGGGATGCAAAAGAAGAATTACTGGATGCATATATGCTCACACACTCAGCATCCCGTGGTAATTAGATAGGATCAGCTGTCGGGCCGCAGCATGGCAGTTAACTCGCTTGCTCATGTTTTAATACAGATCACATGTTTTCTGATTTCTATAATAAAGACATATATTGTTGCAAAATATTCCAAAATAAATTTTGTCTGTGAAAGTTTGCCAAACAACAGGGAATGTGACTGCATGAAATGGAAATTCACCCTATTTATTTTTATCACCAACTTCCTTTAAACTGTTGCCTGCTTCATATTCTCCTAACACCATGGGCATGATCTATTTTCTTGTGCATACGTGATATTTGAGTGAATAATGTAATGTGCATTTTATATGACCTACATATGCATTTCACATGCAGTGTGACTCTAGTTTTTAAAAAACTGCATGGTTCGTTATTATGAATGACGTATGAAAGGTATATTTAATTTTTACCTCATCCAAAGCTGAAGATTTACCTTTTTTTGACATCTGCATGACTAAGATACTATAATAAGATACTGTATACTCATAATTGTTATTGAAATGCTATGCAATGCTAGCACAATAAAGTACTGTATTACATTAATATGATACTATATGCATCTCATTATAACTATTGCAAAAATCATTTTACCTACTAGGTCTGAAAAGGTTACAAACCCTTGGAAAATAGCAAATTTTTGATAATGGCACAGTTTCTGCACTTTTCCATTTATTGTCAGCAATGAATACCTTATATACTATGTCAGTGGGATCTGAGACAGTATTTTAACATAAAAAATAATTACACATCTTTAGAATGTGTAAAACTACAGGTTCACACTTGAAAGGCATCAGGATTCCTGTGTGGTTTGTCACCTTCAGCAGGGTGACAGGCCATGGTAAAACCTGGATGAGTGTGCTTCTTTCAGATAATATCTGTCTGCCATTATTAAAAGAGAAAGGGAAAGAGACAAAAAGAGTGTTAAGCCAATGTTATTCAATTAGTGTGACTCATTTTGAAGGGTGTCTCAAGTTTACCTTCCCTCCTTCAAAGTTTGACAGTGCAGACAATGACGGCTAAACCCATTGCTCTTCCTATGAACATTAGGAGACCTTATAAGATCATCTTGTCAGACAGTCATTTCATAAAGGTTTCCCCAAGACCCAGTAGGGTTTACTGAAAAATTAGCATTCAGTTAGCACAGGCTTGTGGGAAAAAGGTAAGCATGACTTGCTTTATTTCCTTTCCCCAAATGCACACTTTTACACAGTTGCAAGAAAACTGACAGGAGATAGACAGGCCAGAGGGATGTCAGACTGGTCTTGATCTACGTCTCAAGCTCTTTGAGACATGCCAGAAACAATCCTCTCACAGAAGAACGCAGACAGGGCCACTCTGTCCATGCCTGGCTTGAATGGGGCTGCTGAACCCAAACCTGGCCAAGTTTAAGAGAGGTATTAGGCCATGTCAAAACAAATTACCCCGGCTACTGTGCTCTAAATGGCTTTTTGGTTTTCATGGAGTCATTCAAAGTGACAGGCAAAGAGCCAATGTCTATGTTCATTATGTCTCCATTCAGATGACATTAACATCTCCAAAAACTTAATTCTATTTTAAATGGTGTTTATATTAAACGGATAATTACAGCTCTAAAACCTAACTGGATAAGACAATATACATGCAGTTGTGGAGGCTGGAAACAGAAAACAAAAATAAAGTACAGTTAGGTGTGTCATTTATGTCACCAGGAAAATGTAAAATAATTGTGTGTGTGTGTGTGTGTGTGTGTGTGTCTGTGTGCATGTACTCCAATCTTCATTGTCTAATATGCTGATATTTTTTTTTTTCTTTTTTTTTTTTTTTGTCTTTAATATATTTGTGGAAGCTATGATATACTATAATACAGGATTATTTGATAAATAAGGTAAAAAAAAAACAAAACAAAAAACAGCATTTATTCGAAATAGTAAAGATGTTACAAAATATTTCTGTCACTTTTGATCAACTGAATGCATCCATGCTAAGTAAAAGTATTCATTTCTTTAAAAAAAGAATAATGATGATAACAATATTAATAATAAATCTTACTGACCCCAAACTTTTAAAGGTACTTATATATAGTAATTTATGTGACATAAAAAAGGGCATTTTGCAATACCTTGCAAACAAATATGTGCCATATTTTCTGTATTAGTGAAAACTTACACAGATGTTATATTAGTTTATACAACTACAGGCAAACTGCTCTGACCTGGGGTTTTATATCATAAAACTATAATTTCTTTAAACTGCAGCACTCAACACAAAATGGCCTTTGGAAACGATGCAATCAGACACGCTCTTCCTCTTGTATACATTTCTCTCACTTTTTCAACTCAAAGCGTAAGGTAGCCAGTATATGTAGCCCTCATAATTCACTCCAGATCAAAGTAATTTCTATTCTAAACTTTTTAAGGCTCATTTAGTTATTGCAAGAAAGTATTGTGTATATGTTTATAAGCTGCTCCATATGTTCGAACGCCATCCAAATGTTCAAGTATGCTGCCCTCACACCTGGTCAGCTATGCATATCGTAATCAAGCATGCTTTTTGGGTCTGCAGAACCACTTATTTGGACCTCTGTCAGAAGTAATCTTTTCAAACTCACTGAAACAGCATCCAAACATCCATACATAACACATTAGACCCTGCCCTAACCAGATGGCTTCTGGATTACATGACTACACAGCCAAGGGACAGAGAAAATCTACAGCACGGGAACCATGGACAACAACAGGCTGTCGGCAAACAATTAAACAGCCATTGTGCCTTTTGTTTTCTAATCATGGTGTGAACAGAGAAGAGGTGAGGGTGGAGACATTAAGTAGAGCGGCAGGGATCGAGGGCATAGCTGTCATTGCAGAAGGCTTCACTATGAAGCACTGGGACAATGTCAAACAAATTGCGGTAAATCAGCATGCTGACAGATAAAGATGAGTGACACCAGTCTGGCTATGACATAAAAGTGTAAAACCAGAAGTGTTCACTCTTTGCTTCACATTAACCAATTAGTCAACACTTAAAACTGACACAATTATACCTCTGGAGTATAAATACGGGATATTAAAATACAATTATATATGGGTCATTCAGTACCTTTTGAACCAATTTAAAAAATAATAATAATATATGCTAATACTGTAATTTAAAAAATTACAATTTTCCTTGTTTATAAAATGACAGAAAAATTGACAGGATGGAAATAAAGAGCTAAACTTAAGATTTTCTCAATGAGGGGTTGACAGTTAGCTTACTTACTATATGGTTCAAACAGAAGTGTGTGTGTGGGGTTTTTTTTTTACTTCAGTTTAAATTTCATATTTTGTAATGCTGATATTATTTGATATGTGTAATCTCAAAGTAATCTGTAATTCTTTGAAGTGAGATAAACCAACAGATACCAAGAAACATCACTGAAATCAACAAATGCATTGCTGTACATATGTTTGTGCGATTGACTTCCCTCCAAAATGAAGTCACACCCCAGAGGATGATGTTAAGTAGTTGTTAAAATTAACAAGCTAAATTACAATATACAGTAAATATATGTGTGTGTGTGTGTGCGTGCGTGCGTGATTTATTTTCTCCTATTCAAATATTGTGAAGAAATTTAGAAAAAAAACGATGAAATCAGTTGGAACAGGAAAATGTACTGCTTCGTAGGAATGATCAAATTGAAAAATACTGTACAGTATATTTAAGGCAGTGTTTTTGGTAAATCATTACAAGTAACATGTTTTTTTTTCTTAAATAACTAGTAAAGTAATTAATTGCTTTAACATGTATAATGAAACATTTGAATTACTTTTTCAATTAAGCATTTTCCCATTTATTCACTGACACCTCTCATGTCCCAGTGTTGAGAGAAATTGCAGGTGCAGGGGCGCTTGCTTCAGCCTGAAGTTTAATTATTTCACTTTTGGTGTGAAAGAGCGTTTTACAGCTGACAAAACTACCTCTTTTTTATCAATAAAGCAAGTAATCAACAAATAAGCAAGCCTGGCCCATTTGACAAAAAACAATCCAAAAGTACTGTAATGCATAAAAAGTAACTAAGTAACCCAATTAGTTACTTTTATATAGGGTAACGCAATATTGTAATGCATTGGTTTCAAAGGTAGCTTTTCCCATCTCCGATTTAAGATCATATTAAACAAATAACATAATTTTTAATGTAGACAACTGGATAGTTATGTTTTTGCTGTGCAAGAGGAAATGGCATCACCACAAGTGGACATGAACTGGACTATCATTAGTATATCTGTGTAGCTAAATAAAGACACAGAGCAACGGATGAGACCCAGACTCAGTGAGTCTCTTCTAGGACACAACAGGCTGCATCGCTCTTCTTGTGACAGGTGCCTTTCATATGTGAAGTTGATGGCACAAGTCAGCCTGTTCAGTCTCTCTAGAGTATTCACATTAGTTTCTTATTACATGGATCCCCTCTCTCAACCATATTACTCACAATCTACTCAAGCTATTGGCTTTAGAGAGGGCTTAAAAATGTGCTGTTTCTGTCCATTAGCAGAGCTGGGGATTTAGTTCAGAGTGGGACAGGGTGTCACTTTGACCCTAAAACTAAAAGCCTAATGTAAAGAACTATGCATTGGGATTACCATTATTCATTTCCATTCATTTGTTGTGTGTGCCTATATTGAAATTTAATAAACTTTAGTCAGTAGAGAAAAACAATGATCCACAATGCAGCAGAGCAATCTGAATCACAGTAGGATACACAAACCCAGCAAAACCCTGTGAAAAACAAATCTCTCTTCACGGTTCTTTTGACTATCCCATTTTGAATTAAAAGTATCATGGTTTACACAAAAATATTAAACAGCACAACTGTTTTCAAAATAATAAGAAATGGTTCAAGGATCATGTGTCACTGAAGACTGGAGGAATGACCATTGCCATCTCAGGAATAAATTAAATTTTAAAATATATATATATATATATATATATATATATATATATATATATATATATAAAAAAGAAAGCAGATATTTTAAATTGTCGCAATATTTCACAACATTACCATTTTACTGTATTTTTGACCGAATACATCTTCAAAAAAACATTTTTAAAAATAATGACCTCTGACATTGGAATTCTAAATGTTGATATATATTTAAATATTTGATCTAATTCTAAGTTTAACACATTATAGAAAATATTAAGAAATTAATCAGAATCACTGGATAAGGGGCGAGCTGTATTGACTGCAGACTGTACATTAGCAATGGTCCATGGGACTTTGTATTATGCTCTGTCTGTGTTTACACAAGAACACATCCTGTGTGAATGCAATTGTGTACATCTTCCATATTGTAGCATATGTGATGTACTTTCCAGATCACATCTTTTCATTAAATGTGTCACCCAGAATCATCTGTAGCGTGTAGTGCAGAAACCATATAAACTCTTGCTGTAAGTTGGGGGGGGGGGGGGGGGGCACATGTAGTCCTTGTATGATCCCAGAACCCTTGTCTTGTTCCCCATGATGAATGCTTGACATTTTAGGACAGATGTGTTCAGTCATTTCTTTCATTCTGTTGCCCTCTGAGACCCTGAAACCAAATCCATGAGTGCAGTCATGTGCCACTGTCTCATGTCGCTCTACTGTGCTGTTGCCTAGAGACCAAATGTTTTGTAGCCATGTTTTTATTTTCAGCCTGGGTCAGTCTGGACCTGCATCAGTGAAACGTATTCAGATTCATCTGCCATACCACACTGGGAGGCCCTGCTTTTACCCGCAGTACTAAAAACATGATACCAATCTGTGTGCCAGAGTCTCAATAGCCTTCAGTGTTATTCTTACTGAAAAGACTCTCCTACAACAATCTCCATCTCCTGCATGCTGGAAATGGAAACAAAACAAGCTTGCTGGCTAGCTGGTTTAAGAAGTGTACTTCCTGGAAGGGATCGTAGACAATCTTGGTCAATATTGTTGAAGCTGGTAGACCACCACAGTCCACAACCAAACTAGATATGACATTTTAACCCTGTAAATCCTGACATATGTAAATAACATTCTGAAAATGTTTTAATTTAAAATGGAGAAACTTTTAACGAAATGGAACACTTTATTAAACCCATAGACAAAAAAAAAAAAAAAAAAAAAATAGGAATAAAGAGTTTGCATGTGTTTGGTTAAGAATCATATCAGAAACAAATCAGCTATAATGTTTAACCCTCTAAAGTCTGACATATGAAACAACTATCCAGAAATTATATTTGTGATGAGTGGGGTGGGGCCGAGAGCCGTGGGAACGGAGCAAGGCCGGTGGAGTTAATGATGATTAGCCACCCCTGCACCACTCACCAGTCTCGAGTCCCACTGAGGAGTGACGACAGTGCAAGACGAGAGAGGACCAGGCATGGACATTATTTTGTTTTGTTTGTGCGCAGCAGTCGTCTGTGATGGGCTATCGTGCTATTTTTAGGGTTGTGTTTATTTTTTATTAAATTTATGTTTAAATGTCCACAGGTTCCCAACTCCTTCATCCCATATCTACAAACTTTGTTACAATTTTCTTTTTAAAATGGATCACTTTTAGAAGAAAAAATAAATTTTTGCTGCTTCTTCTTTTTTATTAATTTATTAATTAATTTATTTTTTTATTTATTTGAGCGTTGTATCAAAAACAAACTAGCTATGATGTTTTAACCCTATGATGATTTAAGCTGTATTAAATCAGTGCAACTTCTAACATCCAAGTGAAAGATATGGGACCAACATGTCAGAAAAAAATTACAAATAAAAACAGAATCACTGAGTTGGAAAAATGACTTGTAAACTCAATCACTTGTAGCTAATCACCTTCTCAATGGCACACAAAGCACACAAATTTGACTTTCAGCTGTGATCAGCTGTGCTCATTTTGATCAGCTCAGCATGAAAAGAGCTTTCCTGGAGCATTTCAGTCCTTGGTAGTGCAACTGAAGCAAACAATCAACTATGGGTGACAAGGCACTGTCAAAAGATCTCCGGGATAAAGTTGTGGACAGGCACAAGTCAAGAGATATATTAAAAACAAATAAAAATTAAAATGCTTTATTAATTCCTAAAAGTACAGTGAAGTCTATTATTATGAAGTGGAAGGTATTTGGTACAACACAGACCCTCTCTGGATCAGGATGTCACTCCAAACAGGACGAAAGAGCCAGCAGGAAACTGGTCAGAGAGGCGACCAAGAGGCCGACAGCAACTCTGAAGTAGAGCTGAAGATCTTTGCCCGAACCCGATGGGACCCGTCGGGCCCCGACGGGTTCGGTCGGGTTCGGGCTTAATTTCTATCATCTTATGCGGGCTCGGGCCGAGCTCGGGTTTGCGCTCCGGTTTGCGAGGTAAAGGAGCGATCATGTGATGTGTTTCGATTAGCGCGAGAAAGATGACAAAATGAATGCTGAGCAGGTGTAACGGAGGCTTGCCTTTGGTGATTACGTTTTGGTTGCACCAGCAGGCACCAGCAACTAAAGCAAACTCTGAGGGGTGGAAAAGTTTTGACCATGCTTATAATGAGAATAATGAGTGAATAATGACGCACCATCAGTGAACGCAGGAATGCGCTGAAGACATCTACAGTGGATTCAATCATTTTCCTCCACAAAAACATGTAGACCTAGCCTAATCTCTGTGAGTAAAGGTTTTTCAAATGATAACTAAATATTCATTGAGTCTTAAATGCATAATGTTGACAGAGTATTTACGCTAATGTTGGCATTATTCTTTTATCAAATAAAGCAAATCCGGCGGCGCCTTTATCTCAATATCGTTATTGCCAAATACCCATCTTAATTTAAAATTTATCTTAACTTAATTTTTTTTTAATGACTCGTTTTTATTGGTGCGTTGGTCTATTTATATGTTAAATGAGCCTATGTCTAGAATGCTGAGATGTTACGATGTCACAAAGGACTTATTTTATTTCTTTATTCCAACATCCAAGTGGTCTAGTCTATGTTAGTTATGAGTAATTATGTTAAAACATGAATAAATTACTCATTGTTGACAAAAGGCAAAAGAGCTGTGTGCGTGCGCACATTTGAATAATGTCGGGCTGTAAACGGGTTCGGGCTTTAAAAAAGCTGTCAATCAAAATGTACTTGCCGGGCTCGGGCCGAAACCTGTCGGGCTCGGGTCCTGTCGGGCCTAATTTATAAGGCCCGATTACAGCTCTACTCTGAAGCAATTGCAGGAATATATGACAAAGAGTGGTCACTGTGTGCATGTGACAACAATCTCACAAAGTCTCCAGGGATGCAAGAAAAAAGTCACTCCTCAAGAAAGGCCACATGTATTCACGACTGAGCTTTGCCAAAACACACCTTGAAGATTCTGAGGCAAATGAGTCTTAATTTTTTTGGCCTCAACAACAAACTATATGCTTGGCAGAAATCGGATACAGCTCACCATCCAAATAACAGCATTCCTCCAGTAAAGCATGGAGGTGGTGATATCCTGTTATTAGGTGTTTCTCTGCAGCAGGGATTTGAGCACTTGTCAGGAGAGAAGGAAAAATGGATGGGGCAAAATACAGTCAAATTCTTGAGGAAAATATTCTGCCCTCTGCCAGAAAGTTGCCAATGGGAAGAAGGTTTGCTTTTTAACATGACAATGACGCACAGCCAAAGCACACCTCAAAACTGACCACACAGTGATTGAAGGAGAAAAAGGTGAATGTCCTTGCATGGCCTATAGTCAGAGCCCACACATAAACCCCACTGAAAATCTGCAGTCAAAAACTGAGCAAAAGTATCATTTGGTGCAGTTGCTGATAATTATATGGCTGGAAGGTAGAAAGAACTTCTAATACTGTAGGTTGTAATATACGTTAATGAGATCTTTATAACAGTATAGCATACTACTTAAAATGCATATAATATGCAATATCTCTTAGGATAATAAATAAATGATGATATACATTGAAATATTACTAATATCAAATGCATTATTATGTTTACTTCAAAAAAAAAATATATATATAATAATAATAAATTAATCACAGCAAAGACACTTCTTCCCTGAACCCGAAGGTGGACATTTTTAGAATTATGTACTTGCTAAAGGCCTTGTACTTGCTAAAAAGTATAAACTATCCATCAGAAGACAGAAAGCAGATTTTTCATCAAAGTTTTAATCATGTAGATAAATTAAAGGCCTTATTAAACATAATACAGTAGGCTTTTTAGGGTTAAAAACTTCTGACCATCTTAAGCTATAGTTATTTTCCCCAAAAGGGTTTACTCTTTCATCCTCGATTTTCTGTTTCTTTCTTTCTTCACCTCATTTTTACCCCTTTTCTCCCCCACACACTCTTTCTCCTTTATCTCTGTCCCTCTACTCATCAATACAATATCTGTTGCTGTCAAGCCTTTTTTTGCCAGACGAAAGCAACAGGGCCGCCTGCGCTCTGTGGCTAACCAGAGAAATGACTGATCACAGCTGCAGAGCAACTGACCATGTTAACCGCTGGACTGTGTGATGGCAGGGTGATTCCTCACTCACTGACGCAGCCAGAGGTTTCGACGCTAGCAATGAGCTTACTGAAAGGCTCAGTGAAGCCCCGCTGTGCCCAAAAATAGCTACAGCAGCACTTCAAAAGACCCATGCTGACAATGTATGATGACAAATCATAGGGGGTTAACCAAAACACTATTGATTCTATTCATTCATTCGATGAGGCAGGTTTATGTAAGTTGCTCCGAAAGAGGAAAAAATGGCAATTCAGTCTTTTCATACTGTAACAAAACTGCTAGGAAGCACTACATGCATGTCATACTAAACATTTGCCATGATTGCTTTAGTATTTGTAGATATTTGCACAGAATTTTCTACAAATGTACATCAGTGTTGTTGCTTAATTTCCCAGCTTCCATTACTACAGTCTTCAATGTCACATGATCATTCAGAAATCAATGTAATATGCTGACTTGATGGTCAAGAAACATTTATTTTTATGTCAAAAATAAAAATCTGTTGCGATGCTTATTAGTATTTTTTAACTATAAAAAAAAATGAATAGACAGTTAAAAACAAAGAGCATTTATTTGAAACAGATTTTTTTAAACCAAAGATTTTGCTGTACCCTTTAATTTATTTAATGCATCTTCGATAAATAAAAATATGAATTTCTTTAAAAAAGAATCTTACTGACCCCAAACGTTTGAATGGTAGTGTATGATTTCTAACTCATTTGAAATACCAATAAGACCACAACAGACCAAAAGACAAAAGGACCATAAACATTGAGGTGCTCATAATTAGAAAGAGTGAGAAGAAAGAGAAAAAAAGAATGAAAACAGTCCGACAGGGTAGTCCGCATGATAAAACAGAGCTTTTGAGCCGAGAGGATGAGTGCAGAGCTGATGAGGTCAGAATGAAATTAATCCCTCCATTAGGAGAGATATGAGAGAGAGCAGCTGGTATAACTGTGACCCAGTGTAATACACACACACACACACACACAAACTAGCACGGGCCTCAGGCCTCTTGGTTAGCATGAGCTCATAGCCACTGCTATGGACACAGAGCTTTCTTTGACCCAGCACTCAAACCTGACTGCCCTCCTGCCAAACCATCAGCGCCCTAGAAGAAAGAAGCTTTATTTCCCTCTTAGAAGAAACTGGGGGGGAAAGGAATCAATGTTTTATATAACTTTAGCATTTACTGAGCGCATACAGGGAAGACTGGATTGAGAAGAGAAGGGAGTTGAGGCGGGCGGTTTGGCTGACCAGGCAGTGACCCTCTAATGAGTGGCACTGGGTGCCAGCCGCTATGCCAAACTCCCACTCATTCCAGCACAACGATGCAAAATCAGACATTCTCATGGGTCATTATGGCTCAGATCCCTTTCTTGCTGTAAAATGCTGTTAGATTTTAGCTTGGGTGTCTGCACGGTTACAAAGATCGTGTTTGCAATCAGGGTACTATGTGAAGACTACAAAGAACCGTGTCTGACACCTAACAGAGGGGTTTAACGCAAGCAGTGGCTCCTGGATCATGTTCCTGCAGGGAATCGCTGCCAGAGATTCCTTAAGAACATATGGTTTCTATTGCTTCCTGATCAGCGTACAGACAAAATGTGTTGCCTGGCTGTGTTAATATTACAGCATCCTTAGCCTCCCTGGAAAATAACTCTTTTTTTTTTTTTTTTTTTTTTTTTTATACATACAGTACAAGATCAAGGCAATGATGACAAGCTAGGATAGACACCATGAATGTGACTCATTAGCCCTCGAGCATGTTTTTTCACCGATCACTTTACACCTCATTTAATCGATTTAGATCACATATTCAACTCAAAATGAATGCAACACAACATGCTTGATGACATATGGCAATCATTGTTAGCAAAGCTACTTTAAAAATGCAGCTTGCCAAACTTAAAGGTTCTTATAAAGCTGCTTAACATAAAATAATTTATGCTTTCCTACTAACAAAAAACAACAAACTACAATAAAGCTCTTTAACTTGCCATTATCTTTATAAATGTATTCTGTAACTACTGTATACTATAATTTATCATTTTATCAGAGTGGTACTGTACTTTGCTAGCGCATAAAGTATTAGTATTCTCTAAAAACATAATAAATAAATAAATCAATACATTTAAAACAAGAAATATAAAGTAAACACACACACAACTGTTATATAGGTTATACGTGTGTGTGTGTGTATAGCCAAGCAGGGACTAATTTGTTTATTTTACCTGATCAATCAATAATCATCCAAATGAATCAATAATCAATTCACTAAAATGAAATACACTTTCCAGCATATTTATATTCTTGCTATGCAGTAGAGATACTCAATACTATTATATTTATGACATTAAAACAGCAACTTAACATTTATGTAGCTAAATTAGCATCTCTACCCTTAGTTATTCCCGACATTAATGCCACTGATCATATCAAGTTTGCTATTAAGCCAGTTGCTCACTTCAGTCACAAAAACATGCTAACAAAAATGAAAGAAGAGCAAAACAAAAAAAAGCAAACAAAAAAGCTGTGTTAAAATCAACGATGAACTTGAATACTATGCGGAATGTCAAATTCAGCTATTCAGGCTTCATACAATCTGCCGACGCAGTTTCTTTTTTTACAAATCGAACATGACCGTGCCGGCAGACTGTCAGTCACTAACTCAGGCGTTTTATTTTCTCTCCCTCTTTTTCTTTCTAGAACATATGGGAGGGGAAAAAAAAGAGGCAAGACTGTCACATGCTAAATGACCTAAAATAAGACAACTTTTAGTTTCATCTTCTAATGTTACAAAAAGCATCATATTTTCCAGTGATTTAAAAAATCCCACACACATAAGCCATATGATGATGTCATATCCTGTCCTTCAAAGGCTCACAATATCTAAACAACAGCAAAACACCATAATTGCTTTCATCCTTTACAATACAAGCCACTATTAAGGCTAATTTGAGTCATTTTACTACAACACAGAGAGCGCGCTCTGCCATGTAACTGCATGACACCTGTGAGAATGAGCTGTTGTATTCTTTACAGCTTCTTAGTGTCTTGGGCTGAGGTGTTGAAACACAGGAGCGTTTGATGTTATTACTAACCTGACAATCACGGGAACATCCGTGCCAAAGTGAAGGGCTGCACCTTGTGTTTTTACAAGTCCTGGAATCTCTCTCAGATGATGACAACTAGCTTAGTCAGTCAAGTGGCACACAATATGGGACGTGTACCATTTTCTGTGGCTTTCAGGCCTAAGGTAGCAGACACCAATAGAGCAGCAACGCTTTTTTTCGGGAGATTTAAAATGCTAGATTTGAACATTTCATAAACGTGACTAGTGCTTCAAATCTAAAAATCACTATAACACTATTCTAAGCAATCAGACTAATGATTTGCAATGATAAAACAGGCAAAAACAGTCAAGTAAACATATCTAGGGACAATAATATTGTAGTGGCCGGTTGTTTTGACCTTTTTTTTTTTTTTGGAAAGAAATAGTTTTATTCAGCAAGGATGCACGGAATTGATAAAAGTATAAAAAAGCAACAGGCTGTTATTTAGATTTTTCTTTGGACATTTAATGTATAATACTAATACTAATAATACTACTACTAATAATAATAATAATAACTGTTTCTTGAAATACAAATCAGCATATCAGAATGATTTCTGAAGGATCATGTGACACTGCAGACTGGAGTAATGATGCTGAAAATTGCCATCACAGGAATTAATCAGGAATGTCTTTCCAAACATTGAAAAGTGTAACCTACACAAAATTTGAACACTAGTGCCCGTCAGTTAAAAAAAAAATCCCTGAACAAGCCACAAAATCTGAGCTATAACTCATGTTCATAGAACAAATGCATGGGACAATAGAAGAAAATAGAGGCGTGCCACAGGTGAAGGTAAAGAGTCACAAGCATGCAAAGCTTTTGCACAGCGATCATCTGCAAGCTGTGACACTGACATAAATAATTCTTATAACGCTGGGTTTTTCGGGAAGCTCAACTAGGTTAATCTTTCCCTCACAACCAAAGACACACTTTTTTGGTGACATTGTTCATGGTCAAAAACTACAAAAATACAAAAGTCCAAATATTCTATATTAATGTAATAAATTATCCTGTGTCATTAACAGGTTCCAACAAGATCTTTTTAAAAATGCACCATGATAAATACTATTCAGCAGTATATCAACTGTAGGAGCAGCAACAACAAATACGAAGAGGAAAATAATTGTAAATATCATGTTGCAGTTTTATAGTTGGCTATCAGTACTAAATTGGAAACTTCTGATATATTGTGTTACAGTATATCAGGGAGACAGGTGATGACAAGTTTTATGACTTGACAAAAAGCTGTTCATGTTTTGGATGTTACTTTTTGACTGACTGACAGACCATCTCTGAACCTTCCATTTATGCCTCATACACAGTAACATAAGCGAGCCCCACATCCCTCTGAGCAGGAATTTTCAGGCCTCGTCTCTAATCCGGCTCTCCTCTGAGCTGTGTGTGCTGAGGTGACAGGTGTCAGGAGTCCTGACAGCTGTAAAGCCATTTCCAAACAGCAGCCCGGTGTGGTTCTCAGACGGCCGCGCTGCAGTACTATGACAATGCTCTGAAAGTGGTTCAGGCTTGACGCCAACAGGTACCCATCCCAGAGATGACAGAACATGCAGCTTTATGAGGCCATAATAGAGTGACAGATGGGAATTTCGGAATCAATTGATCCTGCAGAAAGGAGAAGATGCAGATGGTGGCTAGCTTGCAATGGATGTTAACTGTTTGTAATGCTTCTACGTGCATTACCAATGACAAGCAGTTCATCTGTTCACAGTGACTGATATAGTACAACAATAAGCAATCAAGAAATATCATATCTAAAGTACAGTTGTAGGAATAAGAAATGTTAACCAGTGCAATGATGCATATAAACCAAACAACCAATAACAAGTTTAAAAATAGTAAAAGAATGTGAATTTTGTGTAAAGTAATCTATATTAATTATATGCAAGTATGTTTTTGTTTTAAAATATGCATGCATTCTCTCTCAATTGTAAAGGAACACTTCACATTTTTTTAAATAAACAAATTTTTCAATTCCCCTAGAGTTAAACAGTTGAGTTTTAATATTTTCAAATCCATTCAGCCGATCTCTGAGTCTGGCGGTAGCACTTTTAGCTAAGCTTAGCATAGACCCTTGGATCTGATTAGACCGTTAGCATGTTGTTTAAAAATGACCAAAGAGTTTCTTTTTTTTTTTTCTATTAAAACTTTACTCTTCTGTAGTTACATTGTGTACTAAGATCGATATGGCTAGGAACTATACTCTCATTCTGTTCATTTAATTCTGTGGTCAAAATTTTACCAAATTAATTTATGAATTACATAAACAGCAGAAATTCTAGCCTACATTTTCAATAAAAAAAAAAAAAAAAAAAAAACAGTGAACAGCAAAGCCTGACTTCTTCTATTGGAGCTATAGGAACTTGAGTCACTGTCTTTAAAACAAAGAATAAAGGTCCACATCAAACATTTGGAAATGTCACCATTAGCATTGCAGCTTAGCTGGAAGACACATTAACAGAGGCTGGAATCTGTGGTGAAAATCTAACCTTTAATCACAGTGAAAGAAAATGTCTGAGATTAATCAATCAAAAAGAGATTTGTTTAAATATTCATGTCTCTGTTGCACCGATATCACAGTGACATGTCTGATTTGGCAAAAACACAATCAGATCTTTCACCTTATCTAAGAATAGCAAACAAATGAGCACAAATGCACGCATGCACGCAAATCCCATGTGCAAGCAAAAAAAAAACCAGTAAACACACCTTTTCTCTCCATATACAGTACAACTACTAGAATACAACTGTCAATTATATTGTTATATAAAAGTTCTTTATATGTCTGTCCATCCACTTATTTCTCCCACAAGTAATAATCTTTAAGTTACCTGTAATCACTCAAATGTTCTTCCACTGTGCGGTTCACACAGAGAAAACAGGCTAATTATAACCATCTCTTCACCTCTCCGCCTCAAACTAAATTACCGGTTTTGTTTTTTGCAACTGGCATTCTTCCATCTGGTTTAGGTGTTTATGATTACAGTGTAAACAGTAGACGTTTCCTTAAATCAAGGAAAGAACTCAGAAGCACAGCTTTGAATGACACAAGAAGGCCTGGGGGATCAGATCCATTGCAGACAATCACTCATGAGTGAAGAACATATCGAACACACAATCTTGAAAGCTGATCATGTCTTGATATTTATCCTGCTGAAAACAGGCTTTCCAATCTTTCAATTTGCTGTTTGAAGTAAAACATGCTGTGGCATGAAAGTGAAGTGTGTTGACTTTTTGCAAACATACTTCAATGAGCAACACTGATTTTATTCTACATAAACAAATGAAATGGATCGTTTCAATTCAACCTCAGACATAAAAGGAGACCTGCCTGACATAGCTCTTGCTTTTAACATTTGTTCTACTGTGAAAGGATGATTTCTCTCTATCTTGGCCCCTCCTGCGAGCTTTAAGAACATTTTAGCACTGTGAAGTTCGGAGTACCTTAAAAAGAGGAGATTACCCGTGATCTCTTATTATTTAAGGATGGGTAGGGACGCAGTCATGGGAGGTGTCTTAAAAAATCAAATTCTGCTGTCAGACCGGCTTAAGAAATAGCTTGTACGTGGATTCATGGTTGAAGGGCAACATGTCTGTGTCTGTTTCAGAGACCACTGCAAAAGCTTTCAAACTGAAGACCTTTAAATCAACAATAGAACACAGGGTACTTCAATAAAACGATCCTCCTAAAGATTCCTGTGACGAGGATACACCATTTCACAGAACATTTCTAAGAATGTTTAGAAACACTATTTCAGTCAAAGAGCAAAACAGAGAGAGAGAGAGAGAGAGAGAGAGAGAGAGAGTAAATAAATGAAGACAGACAGAGAGATAGAACAATAGACAGAACAATAAATACATTGGGTAAAGAAAATAATCACCCCCTTTAATATAATCACATTTTGTTGCTTTGTTTGCTGAAATTGAGAATGGACAATTTTTTTTGTTCCAGCTGGATTTACTCTGTGTAACTTATAATTCTTTTAAATAAATAAATAAACAGAATCACTGAGTTGGAAAAACGATCACCCCTAGTGTCGGTGTTTTGTTGAAACTCCTATAGCTTTAATTACAGCCTTTGGTCTGTTGGGATACTAAGTTTGAACACCTAAACTTATATTTGCCAACTCTTCTTTGCAGAAATGCTCAAGTTCACTTAAATTTGATGGTGACCATTTGTGGACTGCAGTCTTCAAGTCATTCCACAGATTTTCAATGAGGTTTAATGCTACATACAGGCTAAGTCATAATAACTGTGATTTCGAGATGACAAACACGTGATGTTCTACTTGGAGTTGTTCACACCCTTGGAATCAGAACTATCGCACTATCAGCAGTGGCGGCTCCAGACAATTTTGATTGGAGGGGCAATGGGGGGTCCTGGTCTTTTCAAGGGGGGTGTCATGAAAACCAACAAAAAATACAGTGGACATGGCTAATAACTGCATATTACTGCTACTAAACAACAAAAACACCTTTGCAATGTAAACAAATGACAGGCTACATTTGTTATTCATATCCTTCACACTGCACTTTCATGTCAGGTATATTATGCATTTTTATTGACATTGATATTTTTACATTTATTTCCAGATATATATTATTGAGTTTACAGGCTAAAGTGGTCTTGCTGTTGTAAACACTGTTGCTATTGTAGAAAAAAATATTTGCATCACATTTAAAATAGAATTATATTTTAATTCATTTCTAAAAAAAAAATATTTTTATAATGATAATTCAGAGAATGAGAAAATCTGAATAAGCCTTACCGGTGTTGTGATAATTATTTTTACGTGTTAAAAATAAACAAGTACTATAATATAATAAAAGTTTAGTCAAATAACATAAAAAAGACCAGACCCCTCGATGCCTGTGAAACTTTTCTCCCTCAAACATCACGCTATCTACACTACAGGCTACACACAGCAATATAAACAACATATCTGCATGTTCTCACATCACATCGTTCTTGTAAAATAATAATAAGTAAATAACATCAAAATCACTTCGCTGAGAATGAAACACCACTTACCAGCTGCCACGATGTTGAAAATATCCTCTAGCAATTAAAAAATGCGCGTGCAGCGTGAGTAATCTTCCTGTTTGGATGAGGTTGTTGTCAGGTGAAAGGTCATCATGTTGGTCATTTTATTTACGGCTAAATTATTATTAATAAATTGTACTAATATTATGATTGGGCGTGGGCAGGCATTCACAAAAGTTTATGTTATTACAAAAAAAATTCGAGGAAATTTTGCTTTGACAAAAGGGCACTTAAGGGGCAAAGGAGCAGGTGCTCAACCAGTTGAAAAAAAATGGTTCACCGGTTCTTTTGCGCTCGATGTAATGCCGTCATTGGCGATGATTGCCCTTCATTCAAGCCTTTGGTTTACCCGCGCTTATAACATTAGCACAGAATCAGTTCAGAATCAATCACCAAAAGAATCAGTTCGGTTCAGATGCGCTCTGTGTCAGTCTGCTTCACGCTGAATCACACATGCGCAGTATCATCAGCTCATCGACGCTCGAATCGGACGCGTCCTACAGAAACGGTTCTCGGCAGGGGCGTGTCTAGGGGGAGGCTGGGGGAGGCAATGCCTCCCCTAGGATAAGCCCTGCCTCCTCTGAGAAATGATCTGTCCCTTTGATGATAAATTAAAACTTAAAGGGCTGGGGGTGAAATGCTATTTCATGCATACTGAGTTTTTTACACTGTTAAAGAGTTGGATTCCTATGCTAAACATGGACAAAGTTTCAAAAATTAAGTTGTACGTTTGAAGGAGTATTTCTGTTCCAAAAATACTCCTTCTGGTTTGTCACAAGTTTCGGAAAGTTTTTTTCGAGTATGGCTCTGTGTGACGTTAGATGGAGCGGAATTTCCTTATATGGGTCCTGAGGGCACGTTTGCCGGAAGAGCGCCTATAGCAGAGCAGAGAGAGGCTGTGCACAGACAATCACTGATCAGAGCGAGAGCGTCGCGAAATGTCACAAAAAAAGGAGTGTGTTTTTGGTTGCCAGGGCAAGACAACCCTGCACAGATTACCAAAGAAAAAACAGCATTAAGGGACCAGTGGATGGAGTTTATTTTTACAGAGAATCAACTGAGTTGTGCAAGCGTTTGTGTTTGTTCCCTGCATTTCTAAAATGCTTGTTTTACAAACAAAGCCCAGTTTGACGACGGATTTGCGTATCGTTTATTTCTTAAGGATGATGCAATCCCAACGAAAAAGGGTCACGATTGTGTATTGGAACCACAGGCGGTAAGTAAAACTGCTTAAAATATCTCTGCCTCCTTGTTAGTGTGTCCGCCTCCCATCGGAGACCCGGGTTCGAGCCCCACTCGGAACGAGTCCTTACTGCTGCTGCTCTCGTTCAGTTTCAGCCTTCACAGCTGTCACAGCTTCCAAACGCTCTCAACGCAAATGGCGCTCGTGATTCTTTAGCTCCGCCCACACGTCACGCCTCCAGGCGCTCGTTTTTTTCCGGGAAAAATCGGTACAGACTATCTTTCTCTTATGAATATAATAAAACTAAATACTTTTTGGAGTTATGAAGGATGCAGTACTACTCTATAGGGACTCAAGATTAACATGATATTGAGTGAAAACGAGCATTTCACCCCCCCTTTAAAAGTGGATTGTTTTGTGCATATTTTTCCATAGCTTGCAGATGGGTCTGATCCAACAAAAATCCAGTTTGGCGCTGTTCGACAGTGCGCGCTTCGGGGGTAAGCGCTCAGAAAAAGTGCATCATGTGAGAACAGAACACTAATTGAAATGTTTACCTGGCAGAACTTAAAAGCAGTGGCTTGTCCAAAACAGCGTATGGGATTGAAGTGCATTGACAGCTGAACAGCCTGATTTTGTCCTCGATTTCTGCCGAGGGTAGGATGTTAATAGTTTTGGTTGTGGGTGATAAAAATGTCTCTACAATCTGCTTTCGAAGAAATATAATTGCATTGTGTGCTGCGCACATTCTATCAGCTGCAGTTCTGGCCCAGCGGGATTAATATAATGCGACATACATTAACATCACAGTTAACTAATTCACATTTTTTTACATCTGTCTAGATCCTTACTGGTTATTTAAACGTTTAATTCGTGTCCTTTTCTGACGTGTGGTTTTTCTGAGCACAAAGTGCGGCCCAAAAACGAAAAAGCCCTTCGAACTGAGCCTGATTACTGAGCCTGATTTGTGCTAATACCGCTGTTGCGCTAGGTGGACGTGGCTTCAGCAATGAGTTCCCTCCTTTTTGCCAATTTTCGATTATCGAGGAAAGTCACGCGGTGACTTTAAGCTTCAAAAACGCTCTTCAGGAGTCTACGGGTGACGTCACAGACACTACGTCCATGTTTTTATAAGGCGGCAAGGAAGTCGACCGGAAGTTGAAGTCAGCCGGGTGCCTTAAAGACTCCGTTTGTCCATTATTTATTTCTAAAGATACACAACAATGTATAAAGGGCTCCATTACCTTCTATGTTACATTATGGCCCCGTAGAAACAGTTTTTGTACAAAATAAGGCGTACTGGCGTTACATTTTAAAATACTATGCAAAATAATTAATCAGAATACTTACTCCTGCTCACTCACGCCAAAGAACTCCCCGCTCAAGCTCGCCGTCTCGGCAAGATTAACGATGGCAGTTTGCACGCACAGCTACTAGAAGATTTACATCTGTCAGACAGGTTGCTGACGTCATCAAGCTTCGTTTGAGTCTGCACATCAGAAACGGAAGTGCTAAAAAATGCAAAAAATGGGCTTCACTTGTCTCAATTGAGTTCCAATGGGGTCGCAGTGTCCATTTCTTTTACTGTCTATGGTTTTTATACAGTCTATGGTGCATCACCAGCTTATGACACAGCTTAGATATCTCAGTTTAATTTGGCAGGTCAACCATTTTTCAAAATTGGATAGTCATAAATTCTGGGAAAGTGGATGCATGCCAATTTTGCGACAGCAGTAGTTTAAACACACACAAAGAGCTAGACTAATGTTAAATCCTTATCTGACCTGACGATCATAGAAAAATTCGATGAGATAATAAAGTATTACGGATGTAAAAAAACGTAACAATGTGGATGTTGCAGGGTTAACTGTCTGCTTATGGAATTTTTCGACTTGGTGTCAAGCTTACCTGTAAACTTACTGCTAACTGCTTATCAACCTCTCTTCTCCGAGACACTGCGTACTGCAGACAGATGCACCATGCAGCCTGCCCAGGCTGCTCTGCTGCCACTGACTGACTGGTGAAATTTTGCGGAGGTCGCAGCCGTGCTGGTGATGGGTGAAACCATTGTGACTGTGAGGGGAAGGGGATTCTAAATCTGTGATTTCTGTTTGAGAGGAGTTTGGTGTGGGTCTCCTTGGCCTTCAACATGTAGGCTATGGACATAAAATATTGTCTGATTTATAAATTGGGTGGCAACAGGAGTGGCAAGACTGCATCCCAGGGGTGGCAGCTGCCACCTTTTGCCACCCCGTAGATCCGCCTCTATTTGCGAGTGGCATTAATTAATGTACATTCACATTTAGTCTAGAACTACATCATCTTCACAAAGTGCACACAACGCCTCTGTACTTTCTATTTCTCCCGATATGGGAACAGGAGACTTGTCAGTTTATAAATGGGAAAACAAAGTAACTGACATTACTTTTTTGAAAAAGTAACTCAAATATTTTCTTGGAAAAAAAGTAATCTGATTATGTAACTCGCGTTACTTGTAATGCGTTACCCCCAACACTGATGTTGATATCTTGTGATCATGGTAATTATTGTGTGAACGCAACTGGGCTCTGACTAGGCCATGCAATCAGTACCACTGTGTGCTCAGTTTTGCTGTGTGCTTTGGGTCATTGTCATGTTGGAAGGTAAACATTCTACCAATTGACAACTTTCTGGCAGAGGGCAGCAGATTTTCCTCAAGAATTTGACTGTATTTTGCCCCATCCATTTTTCCTTCTATCCTGACAAGTGCTCCAGTCCCTGCTGCAGATAAACACCCCATAACAGGATATCACCACCGCCAATGCTGTTACTTGTATGTTGAGTTGTATTGGATTTCTGCCATGCAGTTTGGTGTTAAGGCCATTTGCCTCAGAATCTTCAAGGTGTGTTTTGGCAAAGCTCAGTTGTGACTGCATGTGCCCTTTCTTGAGGAGTGTTTTTTTTTTCTTGCAACCCTCCCAGACGAGTCACATTTGTGGAGAATTTGTGATTTTGTTGTCAAATGCACACAATGACCACTCTTTGTCAGAAATTCATCCAACTGCTTCAGAGTTGCTGTCGGCCTCTTGGTCGCCTCTCTGACCAGTTTCCTCCTGCTTCTTTCATCCAGTTTGGAGTGACGTCCTGATTCAGGGAGGTTCTCTATTGTAACAAATACCTTCCACTTGTTAATAATAGACTTCACTGTATTTCTTGGAATTATTAAAGCCTTTGAATATATATATATATATATTGTTTGTATCCATCTCCTAACTTGTGCCTGTCCACAACTTTATCCCAGAGATCTTTTGACAATGCCTTGGCACACATAGTTAATTGTTTGCTTCAGTTGCACTACCAAGGACTGAAATGCTCCAGGAAAGCTCTTTTCATGCTGAGCTGATCAAAATGAGCACAGCTGATCACAGCTGAAAGTCAAATGACTTTCTGTGCCATTGAGAGGATTAGCTTCACCTGATTGAGGTTACAAGTCATTTTTAGGAGGGGGTGATCCTTTTTCCAACTCAGTGATTCTTGTTTTTTTTTTTTTTTCAGACATAATTTTTTTGTTATATCTTTCACTTGGATATTATAAGTTGCACTGAGTATATACAGCTGGATAAAACAAAAACTGTGTATGCCTTCATTTCAGGCTGCAAAGCAACACAATGGGATTATTTTAAAAGGGGTGATTCTTTTCTATACAAACTCTAGCTAGATAGAATAGAATGATAGAACAATAGACAGAATGACTGAGAAATAGAAAGATAGAATGACAGAGTCATAGATACATACCCCGAACGACAGAACTATAGAACTATAGATAGATCGATTGCAAGGCATTGCAAGGTAGCTGTGAAGTTAAGTGTTTTTTAGGCACTTACTCCAAGTCCAAAGAGCCCAGTCAAAAGTTTTGGCTAGGGTTAGAACCTCAGTGTAAGTCTTTTTGATTTTATTGACCACAGGGGAAAATATAGGCAGCTTAAGAACATAACAGCACACCTTTCCTTAGCAAGCTGCATGATTGAGGGATCATTTATGCCTGTAGCCCAAACGGTGCAGGACACGTTACAAGCTGAAATTCAGTAGACAGGCTTAGGGGTTTGTTTAAATCCTTAACCTTATGTATGAGCAATAATACGCAGCAGTAAATATGAAACACTCAGTCGGGGAATCAATTTGTCTTAGTTTCTATTTGAGCATCAAAGCTGTGTTCTGATCTTTGTGTCTTATTAAGAAAGATTTGAGGTCCACCCCGGGCTTTGACAGGCTGTCCGTGAGACAGAAAGCAGAAAGCCCTGATAATGTTGATGGGTTGTAGTTTACAGAGAGGCGCTGAACTCTGAGGGAATCAAACTCTCATTAATAATCTCTGATAAAGTCCTCCTGAGGCTCAGCAGATGCACAGAACTCTCACATACACATCTCAGTTTAAATGGTTATTATCAGTGGGTTAATTCACAGGTCAAGACTCTTGGCAGAATAAAGTCAGGCTTATTCAGAAACCAAATAATCTGCCCTAAAGATAAAGTTGGCTTTTAAGTGTCTCAAGGTAGCCAAAAACAATAAATTCATATGATGGAGAGAATGAGTCTGAAAAGCAGGACAATTAGATTAATGAGTCCTTGGGCTGCGGGTGCAATAGCGGGTGCAGTGAGGATGCAATCACTTTAACAGGCCTCTGCTCTGGCCAACTTCTCATCTGCAATATATATTTCATTAATTAATTTACGAACAATATACGTAGGTTGGGAAGGGAGTGAAACATCCCCTCAATACTGCTTATTTAAAAAAAAAATAGCATGATATCTAGTAAATAAGGTTGTTATTGCTTCACAGTTTAGGACCAGTCTATTTATGATGTATGACTTAAGAATTATGTGTACGCTTCGCCATATTAATTGACTAATTTATTTATTCTTTTGTTGACCAAGGATCCATTAAACATAACAGTAAACATATTTTTGTTACAAAAGATTTCTGAAAATCCAGAAAAAGATCATGAATGTAGGAATAAATAAATAAGTTGGTTCGTTTTCTCAAAAACACTAGTCAGTAAAAAAAGTCAATGGTCATAAGAAATTTCTGAAGGGTCATGTGACGCTGAAGACTGGAGTACTGACTACCGAAAATTCAGCTTTGCATAAAATATATTAAAATATACAACTTTTTAATGTGGTGATGCTGACTCAATATTTTTATATTTATGATATACTCTGTATGCAGGTCTTAATCCATTACATAATGTCAGAAAGAAAAAAAAATCACTCTCCATGTAATCAACTGTTATTTTGTTTTTGACTATTTCATTATGACTTTAAATACACAAGGAGATTTTCAGACCCCCTCGAATCTCTCTTCTAACTATCCATTCAAGTCGACAACCTGAAGAAAAGAGAAATATTCAAGTTTTAAATTCAGCAGGGAAAGCGGCAAACCTTTCTTAAAAATAGCATCCACCAAAAATAACAGCTTTCATGGCGTTTAACTCTAATCCGCTTTACTCTCTGCCACAAACATTAATTTTAACAACTTGTGGCCCTCGTGGGACCATCTTTCTCCCTACGCTCAGAATATTTCTATGGTCCATTTAGCCTAAACTTCTCTGGTTCTGCATTTGTAAATATTTATGTAAAGCATAAAACAATGGGTAATTTTGACTCTCTGAGCTCTGGTATTTTGAATGCAAACACCAAATGTAGTCTGAGAGGGAAAAGGTTCAGTCCGGTGTGCTTTAATTGGCCAGAGAGAATCTGAGAAGGTCATATTGCTCCTCTGCCACTGTTCCCTCCATTAAATCCTTACAGCAGACTGGGATACAGCTTTTTTTTAGATGTTAATGGGTGAAAGGATCAGCAATGTCTAAGTGTTACAAAAGTAGAAGAAGCTCAACAATTGGGAAGACTGCACTAAAGATTTCATTCCTGCTATGCGTTTCAAGTGCAAGGATTTTTTTAGAGGATCCCCAGCACCTTAAAAATAAAATACAATAAAAATGAATGTAAAAAAGAAAAGAAAAGAAAAAAAAAATTATAAATAAAAGAAAAAATAAAATAAAATAAGATAAAATAAAATGCTCTAGTGACATTCTGGTTAAAATGGGGTGTAACTTAAACCAGCTTTCAAGAATGCCTCTAAAATGTCAAAGGTCAGAGATGTACCACATTCACAATGCCTTCAAAAAACCAAGAGCTTTGTGAAAGACTAATTGTCGGTGTTGAGCAGGTCTTAAAGAAAAATGAGGTATGAGTTCACAATGACATTGTCCACAGCAGAGGAGTCTGCCTGCCATGAGATATGATGCAATATGATGGATAAGAACGGCCTATGCTTTTCAAAGGCCTACATTACCACATTCCCCATGTGAAGGAAATATTTATCTTCTCTCCCTCTCTTTCTGCTGAGGATTGAGTGGGTGGTTGTCTTACCTGTCTGGGGTGGTAGGGAGGACATTTTACAGTTTCTTGGGAAGCCAGAATCACCATGAAAGGACACAGTCATAAGAAATAAATATCCCTGCTAAATCACAGTGAACTTTCAGGATCTTCAGAAACACCTCTGATAGTGGGTGAGGTGGATCTGAACTGGCACTACACCTTAACACTGAATTTGGAGGAGATATAATGAATTGGAAGTACTTAAAAAAAATCTATCTTTTTTTGTATTTAAATAGACCAGTATTTATTTTGTCAAGTTTTCCTGTCAAAACATTGTACTATGTCAAATATATTAATATTAAATATATTTTCTATTATTTAATATCTATATTTTATATTAAAATGTTTTATAGTTTTTATTTATATTTAGGAAAAATATATTTTAGATAAATGAAGAAATAAATAAACAAAGTCTTATGCTGTAAGAAAATGAACCAATTTTTTACTGGGAAAAAAAACTAGACAAAATTACTGTTTACCGAAGCTGTTTGACTTGTATAAAGACAGTAAAAAGAAAATGTTATTAATAAATCATAAAACATGATTTATAAGGTCACACTATGAAACAGATGGAACTCCAGTCATGTCCTGTTCTCTCTTTCTGTCTCAAATTAACTTGGATGATGTTACGCAGAGCGCATTTGAAGAATTGACTGTGTTTAACGTGACTAACGCCACAACGGGATTTTGTACATATCATCAGAGTTTCGGCCCAGAGTGAGTGCTGCTTTCTCAGACAGGAAACCTGCCTTTTCCTGCATACATCTCATGTTGACATCTAGGTTTTGGGTTTGTTAAGGAGTTATGCTAGAGAAGACGACCACGCAGGGTCAAAGTGAGCAGGCACTTTAATGTAGTCAAATGAGGAATTACAGAACAGAAAGTTACTAAGTAACTACGACAGTTTAAAACACACATTCACAGCATACCTCTAGATCGCCTCGGGCTGCATTGTCTCTTTTCTGAAGACTGAATGCAAATAAACATGCCTTGTTGTGTCTACCTGCCCTGCCAGCCTCAACAGAAATCAAGGCAGTACGTAGTTTCCCGTATCAAGGAAGAAAAAAGAAAAACAAGCCAAGTCACTATGCTTGTTTAAACCTTAATCTGTTCTCTATTCCCAAATCTACTGAGATGCCAGTTTTCACTGAAAAATTGCTAGTACATTTCACAAATAATTGCAAACAAATGGCAAGTAACACATTGAAATTTTCTTAAAACATACAGTTTTTAGCACTGTGCATGGGATACTGGATTCACAACTGTTTTCAACAAAGTTTGATGTTAGCATGTTGCTACGATAACAGGACTAGACAGTGGACTTGATGTTGAGAATACACATATGATGCCTTCTCTGAACAGCTCACTAGGTTTCGAAACTAAGCAACTTCAGGGAGTCGACACTGAATAACTCACAGTTAGGACTAAAATAGCACAACAACACGCTGAAACACTTCCCATGCAGGTTGCATTATTGTTTAGAAGTCATGCTTGCCTTTTGGAGCAAGTTTTACAAGCACTATTACATCAGAAATGACCTGGCATCCATGAAAGTCAAGAAACAACATTCCACCAGTGTTTTGTAAGCCTTGGGTAGACTCGCTGTTAAAATAAAGGCATAAAGCCTTTATGTAGGCTACACATGGAAGCATTGAATTGTCTTTCTCATCTAGAGCTGAGGTAACTCTTAAAGAAGCCTACAAACATCGGTTTGACTGTAACATTGAATAGGATAACAGCATAGTAAATAGAAATAAACATTGGTTTCATCTTCTTTTTCTTCTTCTTCTGTTAACTTTAAAAAATCGTACCAATCTCGAACTTTTGACTGGCAGTGTATAATGACTCTTTGTGTTTTATTACATTGCATAATCAGACGTTGTGGAAATAAATAACAAAACATACACAACAGCTGAACATCAACAATGATTTCTTCGAGGGGGCTTGACATCAAGGCAGATATCAATCATTATATCCCTCCTAATCCATGTTTATCCGTCTATTATCATTATCTAAACAAAAATGTACACAGGGATTAGGTTTAGCCGTGTACTTTTATATGATACAAAATACCTCCTATTCTAATGATAGATTTAAGAGAGCAGAGGAAGGAGAGGGAGAATGAAGAGGACTGGGAGGCACTAAAATATTGTTGGCACTTCAGAGAGCAGAAGCACAAGACACAGTGAGGTGATGACAGGAATTGGGTTTCCTGCAAGGATCTCTTTTATCAACAGGTGTGAGGAAGAGAATGAAGATATGTGAACAGATAACCCGCCTTCCATGAACTGGCAGATAGAGAGAGAGAGAGACTGAGAGAGAGAGAGAGAGAGACTATGTGTGACAGCTTTTATCACCACTCCAGATGAACCATCTCTCTCTCTCTCTCTCTCTCTCTCTCTCTCTCTGTCTCTTTCTCTTCCCTTCTTATCTCTTCATCTCAAATGAGCGGATGCAATGAAAAGTAAACAGTGTGCATCCTATCTTAATTAGCAGAGCTTATACTCTTTCAACTTGCCGAAGAGTTAACACAGCCATTAACACAACAAACACTTCCAGAACAAACATGAATGTGCCTCCGGGCCAGCAGACACACTTTTTAGGAAATGTTCACAGATAATGCTTACATGTATTAAAAAAAAAATGCAAACAAATCCCACAATAGTGAACTAGTCAACAAGTTATCCAGCAAGATGATTAGTAATGTCAAACAGATTTTGTTTTGTGTGTGCGTGTGCGTGTGCGTGTGTGTGTGCGTGCGTGCGTGCGTGCGTGTTGTGCTAAAAATAATGTTAGGGCAAACTGAATTACATGCCTAAAAATATAAATACATTTGTTCTGAACAATAGCAAAAACAAAACAATTATACAATCATAGGGATTTACACTGCAGTTCAAAAGATGGGCTCAGTAGTTATGGTTGTTGATTTTAAATAAATTATTATTTAGAAATTATTATTTAGTTATTATTAATTTTCTTATTCAGTAAGGATGCATTAAATTGATATAACTGACAGTATAAGACTTATATTTCAGAATGATGCTGTTCTCTTGAACTTTCAATTCTTCAGTGAATCGTGGCAACAAAAAAAATCACAAAAATAGTATGTTTAAATTTACAAAATAATTATTATTCGTTAATTGAAATAAAGCTGAAATTAATAAATTTGATGAAGACACAAAAGAAAGAAAGAAAATTACATATGTCATTTTGGCAACTAATTCAAAAAATAAGTTGAAGTACTAAAATGTATTAAGTTGAATTACTATAAAAACAGAGCTGAAGTATACTAAAACTATCAGTCGTTGCCTAATGGTTAGAGTCGGACTTGTAACCCGAACATGTCACTTCACTAACTCACTCACATCACTCTAAACTAAAATTACAATAATACAATACATAAAATACATTAATAAATAACACAGTACTATAAAAATAGCCACAAAGGGGGAGCTTGTGAGCACCCTTTAGAAACCTGAACATCAGACTTCACAGACATACACACATGTGCTAATGGACATAAATAGGACACAATGTGACTTTATAAAGAAATCAGTCTGAATGCTTTTACGTGTGGAGGTGGACAAAGAGCCTGTATTATGATTTTATGGCTGTATTATGGTGCACGCTGATTATGTTTTGTTTCCCAGTGATCTAGAAACTACACAGTGCCAGTTCTTTGTGATAAGAGACAAAACACCATGAATAATAAATAAACCGCAGTTCCCAGGTATACATCGGGCTCTAAAGGGCCCTGTTCCTATGAAGTCCTCTAAATCAACTCTGTTCTAACATCTGCAATTATGCTGATATTAATCAGAGTATTCAGACCACACTATCCTTGTGCGACCGGATGGAGTCAGTCTTTCTCATCAGCAGCTGTGAATAAAAAACTCCTGTCGACACCCTGTAGCAAGAGTCTCCTTGACACGACACATCTGGTCAGACCCGAGAGAAAAGATTCACCAAATTGTCACATTGCTTGAAAAGCTGTGAATATGTGATGAAAATGTTTTCACAGATGAAGAATACAAATGTTTTAGTGGGCGACTCATAAATTGTGAATTTACTGTGTGATATCGGGTTAAGAACGTGCAGGTGATGGGAAAGGAAGTCTCTGATCTGGGGGTCACAAGTAGTTATAGTGATGATAGATAGATCCTGAATGGCTTCTTCTCTTTCCTAAATTAGAACGCGGCAGATGGCTGGAGAGAAGAGGAGACGGTGGCACACTGTTGACCATGTTAGTCCATGCTAGCAGTGCCATTCAATTTCAGCCTTGAATGAAGCATTTACCCAAAGGTTGCTAAAAATTTAATCACTCTCAGACCATCAAAAATCAGAACAGTTTTGGAGAAATTTAGCATTATGTCACTTGTTCACCAATGGATCCTCCGCAGTGAACTGGTGCCAAATGAGAGTCCAAACAGCTGTTATAAACATCTCAATAAACCACAGGTAATCCACACGACTCCAGTCCATCCATTAACATCTTGTGAAATGAAAGCTGCGTGTTTGTTAGAAACAAATCCATCATTAAGATATTTTTAACTAAAATAACATTTATTTCTGCTAAAATATGAATCCTCTGATATTGCTTTCTTCAATGAAAGAGTCATCTCGTTGAAATGAGGAGAGAAATAAGTGCAGATCAAGCTCTGTTTACAAGTGGAAAACAGTCCAAAACAGTTCTACACAAACATGTCGTGAATTTCACTGGAGGGAGCGTTTTTATGGATCATGGAGCCATATTTATAATTTAGATTGGCTAAATTATAGCTTTGTTTCTTACAAACACTGCGCTCTTCACCTCACAAGATGGAATGCAGATGTGTGGATTATTGTAGATTATTGCAATGTTTTATCACCTTTATCATTCTGATGGCACCCATTCACTGCACATGATCCAATAGTGAGCAAGTCATGTAAGGTTAAATTTCTCTAAATCTGTTGTGATTAACAAAATTATCTACATGTTGGACAGCCTGAGCGGTGAGTAATAGTTCAACAAATTTACATTTTTGGGTGAACTATCTCTTTAACTCAGGTTAAAATAGAGTTTGTTTTCACATGCTGCATCTTAAACAAGTGACACTTTGTCTACGCATTGAGGGATGGCAGGAAAGGGATGGGTAGGAATGGATGGAAGGAGTCAAATGGAAGGTAAGTGGTGATCTTGAATGATGTTCATTGTCTCAAATACGGAAGTTTCTAGCAGATGGATGAGAGCGCTGTGCTGCGGTACTGCAAATTATAATAGATCACTTGGATGTTCCATACTACCCTACAAAGACAAAATACAGAGACTATACATGTTGTAAAAAATGAGTTATGACCAAAATCAAGTCTCTTTTAGGTCAGCTGAATCGTATATCAAAATTCAGATCAGACTCTGTGTCAGCAATATTTACAATTAAATGATTTATGATTCTTGTTCTTCCTCTGTTGTTTTTTTCTTCTTCTTTCCCTTTTGGTGTTGAGGGAAATTAAAAAAAGATTTCATCACAGGAACCCCAGACGTAAAACGAAACCGACATCACCACATGCATTAATTTATTCCTTCATTTCAGACGATGAAGCATAATATAGAGGAGACTTCACAGTCAGTCTGTAGCAGTATTAATCATTTTGAACAAAAAAGAAGAAGAAGAAAAAAAAGACGCAAGAGTCAATTAAAAGCTTTTCTCAAAGGCCATTCTTCTCCTATTAAACCACAAATAATGCAATATCACTCTATTCCTTCCTTGTGCTACTTTTTTATTTGCACTTTTTTAAACACAATTTGCAATACATTCCAACTTTCTCTTTAAAAAATGTCTGTACAACTGTCTAGCACTACTGTTTGAACAAAACAGGTCCTGATTCAGTCTCTGTATACATGAAGAATCTCTCTTTGGCCCTGTGTGCTTTGTTTCTGAACTGAACTTGACAGACTGTATGACAGGAACAGTATAACTTTACGCAAGTCTGCAGTCATCCGAACCAGTGTGTGAGCGAGAAAAAGAAAGTAAGTGTGTTCTGTTGAATAAGTCACATTGATGTCAGTTATGGAGGCATGCTGGCACATTATGTGAAAAGATACAAGCAAGGGAAGCTTTACATCATTAACGTGCACGTATCAAACAGCAAACGACAAAAGTTGCTAAGTCTTATATATGGCGTTTCATCTTTTAATAAACATACAAAGAAAAAAACCAAAGCAAACACTGTTAAACTACAAAAACCAAATGAGGCGGCTGCAATCGTAGACCACATTAAACAGAGCAGGCTGGGTAAAGGGGCTCAGGGGGGCTTTTCAGCCTAGATATGGCCATTCAAAGCACCTTCCAAACAAAAAGACCACCCAAAGCACGCTGTGGCACAAGACAAATGAACCTCTCTAGTACCTCGGCATCATAGAAAAATAGATCCAATTGCAGATATACACTAAATAATTCAATCATCTGTTCTCGGGAGATTTCAAACTCTTTTTTTTTTTTTTACTGGTGGCCTCATTGGGTCGTGCACCGCCTATTACCAGGTATTCAAGGAATCTGGACAAGGGAAAAGTATATGGTGTAGAACAGAAACATCAAGAGTTTCTAAATTCAGTTGAGAACAGAACGGTTCTGGGAAGCTGTGAGAAGGTTATGGGAGGTTTATTTCTATGTGCCTGTCTACTTCAAAACATATTCATCGAAACTAGAGAAATCAACACATAGACTCCGGCAGCACAGGTATGCACAAAGAAATGGAATATGGATATCTATAATAATAAAATAAAAAATTAACATGGCTGTCTGATTTAAGTTCAGTTCAGAGTGCATTTTTTCTATTTTATTTAGATTTACACATTCTATCAGACAAATACTGTAAAAAAAAAAAAAAAAAAAAAGAGAGGAAAAAAAAGTGGTTTGTGAGGAAACATTTGCTTGTCCTCAAAGAATTTTATTAATTAAAGTTAAAATGATGATGTAATTATTTTTATTTAATTTATGGACTGTTTCATTAAAATGGGGGAGGAAGGTTGACACACAATAATACATAATTCCAACCAAGAGCTGCCAATTTAATAATAAAGAAAATTCCAACAAATATTTTCTATAATGGAAAAATATGCATACTTCCAAATATAAAAATAAGTGTCAGAATGTAGAATAGTAGACAGAATGATACACAGAAAAAGCTTTTGTTTCCCCCCCCCGGACCCCACATATTTATAATAGTGGTGCAGAAGGGGTTTTTCAATGGGAAGTTGCCCATACACCATCCTGGGAGGTGTGGTTGCCCTAAGAGAGCTATCACTGCATCTGATGTTATGAACAAAAATGCTAGTAAAGTAAAATGAAATAAATTATTTAAGTTAAATAATTATTTAAGTTAAATAATGCAGTTAGGTTTAGACATGTTATTGACTATGTTGATTTTCCCTCCCTTTCGTTTGTTTCTTTTCAGTAGTAACCTTATACATTTGCAGACATGGCTTGTCGCTGTATAATGTATATAATGGAAGCAGGGCTTTCGTCTAAGTATATCATGATCTCTTCTAACATCATGTTGAGAACAGGAGCCAGCTGCCCACCGCTGCCGTCATTAGTCCTAGCTTCTCCCCAAACCACTCAACTCGCCCACAAAGACACAACATTCCTCATCACGCTGCTTCGGGACAGTCCACTTTAAATAAAACGAAAAACAAAGCAGAACACATAAAACATTCAAAATATTAGTAAAAACTATGATAGTAACTCCAAAAGTGATACCAAAATAACGTGTATTAAACAGTGATGCTGTCATTATGACAAAATTGCTCAAAATTACTCAAAGAATCATCAACGGAATTGTTGTAAAAAATGGAATCAGAATTTTTATGTTCAAAACTGATTTGGGCTATCAATGTAAACAAAGCAATAGATAGGATAATGGGTAAAATATTTTTAACATAATAGACAAAGTTTGGAATGAAACTAAATTTGACTGCAGGTACTTGATTGTTCAAGGACTCGATGGGAAAATTTGACTATATGAGGTCCTGACTTCACCAAAGGCTATCTGTCTGTTTAATAAACAAAGGTCTTTTTTATTTAAGTGAGAAGTTATTGTTGGCAGTGTGTTTGTGTGCATATACCATATGTGATGTCTATCAGGTCCAGACAGAAAGATAACATGGATGTGCCATTAGAAGAAAGCAGGAAAGACTGATAAGCTGGTCTGCTGGTTAGAGAAAGAGAGTGAATGTATGTCTGTTGTTCTGCTCTGTATCTCCATGATCCAGACATTGTACATACACTGTGTTTCTTGTGAATAAACATTCATTCTTTTTGTTGTTCTCTCTCTCTCTTTCTCTCTCTCTCTCACACACACACACATACACACACACACACACACACACACTTTTGGTACCAGCATAAGGGTAGTGTGAAAAGCAGGCAGTGCTAATATGCTGAGTGAAGTGTAAACACACAGCGCCATTATATCAGGGCCTCACGCTTAGCATCCCAGCACCCCAAAACACCCCAACTGAACCTCCATCTGATGGAAGGTGTGGCTACTATAACAAAATTCACATTAATATATGGTGGAAAGGGACAATAAACATAAATAGGTTGGAGTTTCTGATGGCTGATGGACGACAGGTTGGACTGCATGAGTTCACACAATCACACAGAAAGGTTCTTTCTTAAAATCTTTTTGTAGGCTAATTTAGCATGGGCTCCCTTGAGAATTTCCATTGGTTATTAAAATAGCGGTTAAGACCTATAACAAAGAACAGGATTTGAGTGTGCATGCTTGATGAATCAGATACACTATTAAGTCATTAGCAATTATAAAAAAAATAACAAAAAATGTACAAATCTCTGAGTAATGCTAACCGTTTAGCTTATTTTACAGTACATGGTTTCTTTATTTTATGAACACAATCTGAACACTTTTTTTCTCAGTGTTTTTCTGTTGGTTACATTTACACACCAGTAAGTGGCAACAAGCTTTTATAAGTGAATTATTGACTAATTTATTCATTTGATTCATTTAGGAACACTGACCAATTCAGCAACAAACCTGGGCTGTGTTTTCCAAAAAACAGCTCACAGATGCAATTGGTGTAAAATGTTTCCACAATCTGCTTAAGGCTTGCAATGCTTTTAGGAAATGCTGCCCTGAACTGAATCAATAAATTATCTATTCACTGATACATTGAGTAATGAAATGAGAAATGTAATAATTCAGTAATATGTTAAAACCACCACTACACAGAGACGCATAATGTTTCTCATGTTTCTTTATACTGCTTAAACCGATAGTTTATACCAAAATGAATATTCTGTCATGATTTACCCACCCTTATGTCATTCCAAACCTTTATGGCTTATCATTTGGACTGCAACATTATTCAAAATATCTTCTTTTGTGTTCATACTGGTGTATAAATGATGACAGAACTTTCCATTTTACGTTAACCAGTACTTTAAATGTAAATATCATAATACATTTTAAATAAATTTAATATCCTAATGTATCACAACCACTACTGTAAACATTGGCAATACGAAGGAGCATGTGAACATTTTCATGTAATTTACAGGCAGAAAAACAAAACACACTCACAGAGCCAGAACATACACACTTGTTTCCTTATGGGATGGATCTAGTTCAGGGCACAGGGCAGAAAGAATACTGATCCATCACAGTAAGAGGCTGTCTGAACACACACACACACACACAACAGCTGCTGCAAAGAGCAAGATGATGAAGTCCAGGTGAACTCCAAAAGTCCATTAAAGATAAAGACCTGGTGAATGTGTATGCGCATTTTGTTCAGTTTCTTATTATTCTAATATTCCTGGAGTTTTATTGGAGGAGCTCGACAGGGAAACTCCCTCTTGGTTCATTAAAGTCTCACTGAAACACCTTTGACATGATCCTACGTCTTTATAGAATTTAAAAGCTTTCACACCTTGTTAGACCTTCTGTCCTGTTGGGAAAATAAACAGTTATCAAGTCAAATAATCTCAGATATCCATAAACAACTCTACAGAAATAAGTTTGGACTTCAACACAGCACATAACTGCATTGAGTCATGGGTGAGCGTCTGAATGCGAGAGCTGAATTTTCTTCAAACATTTTCAAAGGATAAACACTCCATTAAAGTTGTGTGGGTGTGGGTGTGTGCGTGTGCACATCCAAGTGTGTACAATAAACTTCTGTGTCTCTGCTCCTCGACTTTGGATGCCTTCGTTAAATCCGGAAATTTGTGACATGTTTGATTTAGAGCTGTTTTGACTGAAACTGCAGAAGCTCCTATTTAACAATCAATCAAATTAAAGTGAAAGCTGTTATTTTTCTAACCTGTCATGAATGGCAGAGGTATGAAGTAAACCTATAAATTCAACCAATCATGCAATGCATGCACACACAGAGAGAGAGAGAGAGAGAGAGACATGCAAACACACACACAAACAACACCTTCCTCCAGTTAGAGCCAAAAAATCTGAATCTCTGCATCAGGTTCCAACGATTTGATATTTGATAAACGAACATTTCAAGTGTAGGCGCCAAAATCAACTCTTTCTAAAGTAATGTAATTTAACAGTACAGAAAATGCACTGACCCATAAGAGTCATGACCTAGACGTTAGTGCAAGTGCATTATGGTGCTTGTGCAGGCAACATAACATGGCATTTACGTAAAATTCAATCATTAATTCAAACGTTCTGTTATATGTGCACTAACTGTTATAAAAGTGGTGGAAAGCTTGAAAAAAAGATCAGTATTTGCCATTATTCATAATTCCCAGTCAATGGACAGAAATATCTGGTCAGTTTCCACCTTTCTGATCATAATCCAAAACTAAGTTGATGTATCATTGGAAAAATACAAAACAAAGAGGGCTAAGTTCAAGTGGCAGCTATCTTCAAATGCAGTTTTCTGCAACCATCTCAGCCAGTGAGACACCAGATAAACGCTTGCTTGTGTCATTCTTGCAGCAAAGACGAATGCATCAGAGGAAAGCAGTGATAAGACAGCAAGATGTGTGCAGGATGACACTGGAGATTGTAACTGCGTGGCGACTTCTTAACTGCATATTTTTATATCTTATCGTTGAATGCCTGAAAGGGTCAGAGTGCATCTGCTCTTGCTGTCAGTCTGCTTACATCTGAACTCTGAGTCACAACTTACAAACAACGGAGCATCGCTATTAGTTATAGCATATACAAACAAACTGTTAAAAAAATGTAACCCTTATTGTTTCAAATGAGAAGCTTTAGTCTTAGAATGTTGTGTTATGTACAGAAATTAAAACTTTTCAATTTCCAGTTGAAAAAGCAGTTTAATAATAATAATAAAATTATCATATGTTTAAGTGCTAAACATTTAAAGGGGCTATATAAGAATTTATATATATATATGAAGGAATCATAGGAAAAATCTAAAGGATGTGGCGTTTACCCATGTTCCTGAGAGCCTAAATTAATGCTTACAATGTTCAGGGTAATCCCAAAATAACCATTCTGTCAATGTGTCATGAAAAGAAAATGGATTCATTAAAACTGTAGTCTCACATACTGTACATAGCCAGATCTACATAGCCTGTAGTCTGAAATACACTTAAAACTATCATAACAGTGTAATTTATTTACTCTTCTGTCGACATGATGCCGTTGAAATGCAGAGCTGCTGCAAACATATCCACTGTCCTGTGATCATATGCTTTCTTAACTGATGCTTTCTCACCTCTGTTATTTTTGTTTTGTGTTTATTGTGTTATTGTGATGAAGTGCGCAGCACATATATAGTTCTCAGCAGCATGGACAGCATCTGGATGTATGTTAACAATTTAATGTTGCAAAGTTATTTCCAAATTTTTTTTTACTTAAGCCAAGAATGAAAAACAACTTAAGAGTGAGCATATCAGGGAACTGATTCACGTTCAGTCTCTAGTAGGCATACGTTACTTGTGCAGAAGTGCGAGCACAAGCAATAAGACGTTGGCTGCAGTTCATTTAACAGCCAATGGTGTCGCTAATAACAAAGGGTTTCTGAATTCGACATATGGTCTCTTTAAACACAATATAGAACAAAAAGAGAATGCAGTGGAACCGAGCCAGACATACATGCATCCCTCTCATGCACACTCTCATTTTCTCTCTCTCTCTCTCTCTCTCTACGGGGGGAGTTTCAGGGAGAACTGACAGTTTGTAGGTGTGATTGAGATCATTTGTATGTGTTGTTTTTTGAGTGACAGAGGAGCTGGCCAACGTGACAGCATAGCACTTAAGTCCTGTCTGTAGGCAGTTGCAAGCGTCTGTAGGAAGCGCACATACACACAAACATGAAACTCACCTGAGGCATACCGCAAAATATTTTCATGCCTTGTGCATGGCTGTCTTGGGCAATATGCAAGTGCAAAAATGTAAAAAAAAATGACTGCACAGCCAATTTCTCTATGTGCTTAATAACATAGTGAAATGACTTAGTTACATTAAAAATGATCCTCAAAATGGTTGCTGAGGGTATAGTACTGATGGGGTTAGCCAAAAGCAAATGTATTGGCCGGTCTTCAGCAAACAGTAAAAGTGAGTTACAGTGACAGGACATTCCAAAAGGGTGTTCCATAATAAAAACACAGTGTCTGCAAGAAGAAGCACAATTAATTATTTCATCAATTGACACTGAGGAGGTAAAAGGAAAAGAAAAGAAAACAAAACAATGCTATTCAAACCAAGGTAAAAAATAAATTAAAATAATTAAAATAGATTCTAGTTTTTGCATAACCAAACCTTTGACTCCTTTTGACTTACAAACAACAATAAAAAAAACGAATATTATAGGCAGTAAGTATTACTAACAAGTCTATTAACAAGATGTTAAAAAGAGCTAACAAAACTTTCCCATTCTCATAATATGCCAGTGTTTTATAGTGCAAAATATCCCATGAGTGATATTTGTGATGCTATGTGGCTGCATTGTATTGGATAAAACTTCTCAGTGGTTTAAGTTTGCACCTCGTGTCGGCAATTACCAAGAATGGATACTCCACAAGAAAATTCTCCCATCACCAATGATGCTGTTACCTCATAAGACTCTTTTGAGTGCATGACACGATTTTTCTATTCCAGCAATTAAACTGCACTAGAATAAAGCCAAGAGCAACAGGTAGTGTTACTATTCATGGTGGAAATTTGGCATTAGGAGTTGTTTTTGAGACTAATTTTACTATAGCACAGTGCCTTATTTGATATAGTGATGGTAGAAGCGCTATGATGAAACACAGCCCTCGCCTTTTGAAGTTCTGCGGTCTGTGAAACTGCTTTGTGGAAAACAGCAACATGAAAAAATAAACCAACTGCAAATCATATCTGGGACAGTTGGTCTGTGTTTAAGAAGAGAGGAGCGCACAAGGACATGTGTGCCAGTCTGCCTTGTTCTTTTTGGGATGTTTCCACATGGATGTAATGTAAAACCTATGGGACAGGCCGAAAGACCAGGGCTGCCCCGAAATATAGAAACATCCCACCACACATGTTGTCAAAGCATGAGGAATTTGTTACAAATGTTGGTCAGCTGCAGCTCATTGGTTTTTCCAGAACAATGTGGAAAGTGAAATGGAGAAAAGGAGAAGAGAAAATAGAACAGGGGAATCATCAGTTATCTACAACAGACTCTTTGATCGCCTTTATAATTTCAGACAACCTCAGCTCCTGCTTGCAAGTTCCCACAGCAAACTCAACAGTCTTTACCAACATTTTATATCAAATGTGGTTTTGGCATCTAGACTAAAGGTTCTATCAAATCTACTTTTTGCATTTCTACTATTGCATTTAATGGCAGCTTTAATGGCAAAAAAAAAATGTATCAATAGAATAGTAAACCTGAAAACAATCCAAAATCATGTTGTTCTTAAATGTAATATTGGGTGCAGGTCATAGTTAACTGTAAACTATACATTTCTTATGCAAAATGATTTCTGAATATTAATACCCAAATACTGATTTAGTTACTCTGCAGATGACAAATTCTAGCAATAGACTAGATATTTAAAATTCTGATTGGTGCTTGCCTATGCAAAACTCGCTACCATGATGTTACCATGAGTAGTTGCAAATACATTGTTATCTGGTTTCAAAAATGTTCCAAGTAGCATTTTACCAGTTGTTATGCAGCTTCATGTGTGTTCTGTGGTTTTAATGACGAAATTCTCTGGCTTTCTGTGTTTTCACTGTCATAAAATAGGGGGCACTATTACATATCTTCTTAAGAGTACAACATCTCCAGATCAAAACACAGATGAAGAAGAAGCAAAAACAAGTGATAACATATGTAAAATAATATGATCATCAAACGGCATAAATCAAAACAGCATAAAGTTAATGAATGAGATGTCAGCCCAGGAAGTGGTGTGGGACTATGCAAGCTTTGGGGGTGTTGATGGACTCAGTAAACACCAGCTACAGTACGTTTTGATCATTCTGAATCAATCCAATTACAAACCCACATTCAAGTGTTGATTACAAAAGAATGCATGAAGCTAGAATAAAATGTTCAGAAATTCATAGAATAAAATATTCTGGGGGCCATGAACATTTTGTGAAAATGGTGGCTGGCAAGTATGAAAATAACAAGAAAACAACACCAAAATATTTTGCATTTTAAAAATCCTGTACAAGACATATTTGGAAAAAGAGGACGCATGGTCATTATAATTCTAACATAATTACCTAAAACGATCTCTTAAACAGACTGCCAAATGTTAAAGATCAGTAGAGCGATTCAGAACCGATCATTGTCCATTTTTGAAATTGAGAAATTTTGCCTCTCAGTGGCTGATAACAGTCACTTCCTGCTGATTATAGTTTCACTTTACTAATTACAGCAGCAGAAAGAGGTGAAGCCTGACAAAACCTGCTGGGCTGAGCGGCTTCCACCATCCATCAGCAGTGTCAGCTCACCCACAGCGGCTGAGCAGAGGCTAAGAGGATGGTATAAATCACACTTTTACCCACGAGCACTGCCACTCAGAGGGACAGTGATTTATTCTTGAAATGTACCTGAGGAATGCAACTGAATTTAGTTGAAAGCAACACTTTACATTAAATGTCACGTTTGTGTAGTGTAGGTGTGCAGGTGAATGTGCAATCACTAGAGCACCACAAATCAATTAAATAAACTACATTTGTATCAATCCAAAAATATTTTAAACTACTTGATTTATTTATTTATAAAACGGACACAATTTCATTGCTCAAAACATTTCCAGTAAACTTAAATAAAAAATCCTAAATACTATACGTACTAAGAATGAAGGATTTAAAATCAATAACTAACATAAATACAACCTAAAAATACAACTTAATATATGTTTTTGCATAAATCGAAATAACTAAACTGATCATTTCATTTTTTGTCACAAATCACAAACAGTAAAATAAATTTCTCTATTCAATATCTAACTGAGATTTTTTTCTATTATTATTAAATAAATTTTTATTTCTTAAGTAAATACTATTTATTCTTATATAATTACGTTTGCAAAGTTTTACATGTTTGTAAACATGACTTGTATATCTAAAACAACAAAGAGTTTTAAATGGCAAAGCAAGTTTACTTCATGCTTTGAGTACATTTCATAATTTCACAATGAAAAAAAGCAGAACTTATATTTAAACGGATATAGTAAAAGCTATTTATTTAAATTCTTATAAAATTCTAATTCATAGATACTATAAATACATATTGTGACCCACTTTTTATTCACTAAATTTCAAGGGTCAATAATTAATACAAAGCTTATGTACAGGAAATGCTACAGTTTTACGCACCATTTTTTGAGTACACATATTATACATATTATAAATATTGCATGCAATCTTTAAAACATGCAAGTACCAGATAATGTGCCAAACAATGTAACAATGGAACCTAAACCTTTAATATTAAAAAATGTGCATGGATAAATAATAATACCTACTAAAAATGTGCAACAATAAAAAATAATTTTAAAAGAACTAAGCCAGTGTTCAGTATGTCGACACAAACTGATACATATCAATCAATACCTTCAACTTGTATGAGCTGGGAGAGATGGTGCATTACATATCAAATGTTCTGAAAACATGGGCTGAACTAAGAAAAATAAAAACTCTGCTGACTTCACTATAAACTAATTCACAGCTTATATCCAGCCGACTGCACCCTGGAGAGCCAGTCTCCTTACGGAAGACCTGCGATGTGTAATGTGTTTTAATTGGCATGAGGTGAAGTTCTAGTGGGGCTTCTTGTACTGCAGCTATAAAATGACCTACATACTGTTTAATAGTTTCACACACGTGCTTCGGTAGTGATAAGGATCAGTTTCCCAAAAGGTGTCACAAGAACAGAGCTGAGCTCCTTCCTGTCAGGGTACTGGCGCTTCTCAAGGCAATGTGCAGACAATAGACTGACAGCAGCCAAAAAAAAAAACCACATCACTAGTATTTTCATGGTCTCCTGCTGTGTGTGAGTGTGTATGTACTTGATTTATTCAAGACAAAAAAAAGTTCTGTTTTACCTATTAATTTTTTTAATTAACTCACACAAGCCTAACTCGATGAAATAATTAGATTTGAACATTTTCTGAACAAAATGAATGTTCTTGTCCATGTAGTGTTTAATAGTGGTTGACAGGCAATTGCTGTACTTTATATTGCTATGCATCTGCTAGAATGTTCTAGTTGGTTTCGTATTAGTAAAATCAAAGAGAGTCCACCTTCAAGTCTCTGTGGTAGTGTGGACTATAAATATAGCTCTTTGATGCAAATTCTCATTTTTGCATTTTTTTTTCCCTTGTTTCACATGTGGAGTTCATGGTCCAAAATGACCAGCTTTTTTAAAAATAGCTTAAATCGCTTATTTTATATTATTCCCAAATATTGTATTTAAATATTTTAGAAAAAAGTTTTCTTTCATTTAGATCTTGTATTTATTTATGGAACTGAATGATCATAGTCCTCATTTATCTGAGCTTATGCACCTTGATTTTGAGTGAACGTTGCCAGAATTACCCACAAATAATGCTTTTATAACTCAAAAATTGATGTGCATAAGATCAGTTCATCGAGGCCTATAACCAAATGGATCCAAAACATTAACCAAACCATAAATTACATTTAAAAAACTGTGCTAAATGATAGAAAAGAAGTTGACTGGATTCAAAAAGACTGAATCCAAGATTTGGTGACAATAAAACAGCATTTCTGACTGGGATCAACAAATTAAGTTTTGAATTAATTATTAATGAATGTTTGTTCTGGTGACAGAAGCTTCCAGTTCACAGAGACCACAACAAAAACATGATAATAAGAAAACCGACAAAATAGCTATGTATGTACAGTTGTGTTATATAGAAGGAATAGACTAGAATTTACAAGGAATAAGAAGTAGGCTAGTATTAAATAAAAATAAATAAAGTGGTATTCGTTTTACTGAACAATATGGGAGAACATTTGAGTCCCATGTAGAAGAAACTTCCTGGTGTTGGGAACTCTTTAGCGCCAGCCAGACGGTAAGAGTTCAAAGATTGCTTGATTGGGATCCAGAGTGATTTTCTGAGCCCTTTTCCTCACTCTGGATGTATACAGTTCTTGAAGGGTGGGCAGGAGAGCGCCAATAATCCTCTCAGCAGTCCGGACCTCCTTTGTAGTCTTCTAATATCTGATTTTGTAGCTGAGCCAAACCAGTTATTCAGCACATGACAGACTCAGAGACGGCTGAGTAGAAATGTGTGAGCAGCTTCTGTGGCAAGATGAACTTCCTCAGCTGGCGAAGGAAGTACAATCTCTGTTGGGATGGGGGCCACCTGGTCAGCACAGGTTTTTAGACGGGCTGATGAAACACCATCTGGCCCTGGTGCTTTTCTCCTGTTCTATTTCCTGAAGACCTGACGCACATCATCTTCACTGATCCGAGTCCAGGAGGGGGGAGAGGGGGGTTGCTGGAGGTGGGAAAGAGTAGGTCATATGAGTTTTCGAAAAATATACTTTTTGCATTTTTTAACGTAGCTATTCTTTAATGTAAACATTATGCAAAGTTGTTATTTAAAAAAGGGCATGATAAATAAAGATATTGTCTCTCAAAAAAAAGATTAGTCTCTGAACCGCCTTAATGAGTCGTCATATTTTATAATCTTCTGCCTGTTACATATATACGTCACAAGGTAACACATTTTTCGTGTTGGTGGCCTCTAGAATGTAAACATTCAGCAAGTCGCACGAGAAGAAGCAGAGTTGGGAGAAAGAAAAAAGATGTTGAAATCGCGAAAAGGTTGTAAGATTTACAGGTATATGCTAAATAGGGATGCCAAGGACCGGTATGCGGACAAAATCGGCACTATTAACGGTTTGGATCCATATAGAAAATTCCAAACAAAGAGTAGAGCACCGACAACGACTTGCTGCGCAGATATCTTCGGCTAACGTTACCTTGTTTGTTTTGTGAGCGCCTACACTTCAGAACAGTTCAGAAGCTACAAGTCATTGAAGTCTCATGTGCAGTTGACAAATGGATGGGTTCAGGAGCTGCAGATCATAAAGCCAACAAACAGTATACAGTAATCCGGTAAGCTGCGCTCTACTTAGCTGCTAGTTTAGTAACCGTTAGCGCTAACAACCACTCACAAATGTACTTTTAAATATGCGTTTCAAAACGAGTTAGGAACTGTCAACCTACCTGTTTTTTCCGGGGTTCTCACGTATTTGTGCTCTTTTCCCACTGTCTTCCCGTTGTAGTATTTTCCTGTAAAATATCCCGTTAGCCCTTCCCTTGGACCTGTCAGTCTCTATACGGTTGTCCTGCGAAACGGATGTTTTCAAAGCATAGTTTTGCTTACTTGACAGCAACCTTAGCATGATGTTGGCTTTTTTTAAGATAAAAGTGTGGTTGTTATGAGAGCACGAATTCACGCTAATCTGTAAGCAAAGTCACGTTAGACCTAGCTTTTAACATTTTGTTAATGCAGCAGTTTTTTAGTACGAATTTTTGCTGTCAGCAGAGGGATAGCAACAGAAAGATGAATGTTGAAATTTTCCCGTATTTTGGATGATTAACCCAGGAAATGTCCCTTATTTCCAATGTTCAATGTTGAGAGGGTGTACGTCTAAACAATGTGCAGTAGTCCGAGTAGCAGTAAAGGAGGCCATCAACATGGTGCCATGCCAAGTAATGACGTCACGACGAGTTTCAAATCTGCAGTAAAACTCATTCAGGTCTTCAGCAAGTTGTTGATTTGCCTCAGTGCTGGGGGATGGTGTCTTGTAGTTTGTGATGTCTTTCAGGCAACTGAATCAGGGTTGTTTGCTGAAAACTGGTTTTACAGCTTTTTAGAGTAACTCCTTTTAGCTACTCTGATCTCCATTGTCAGTTTCCTCCTGACCTGATTGTACAAGATACCATTCATGTTGGTAGCACAAACAGTCAAAGATGAGTTGCATACCAAAGTTTTAAAGATTTAAGAGTATGTTCACATCCTTATCAAGCATAAAAAGTCCATAAACATATCAAAAACAGGGGAAAAAAATTGAGCCTAATTTCTGTAAGCAATGTGTTTGGTTCAGCATTTTTTGCCTTGAATAGCACCCCCTCTAAAATAACCAGATTTCTGTCCAAACACAATCTGCTGCTAATGTTTCCTGGCCCGCAAATTAATGGCCATGTAAGTGTTTGACTGAAATGACTGCCTGAGGCTGAAATGAAACCTCACTTTGATATTCGGTGTCTCTGTTGACCAGTGTTACTGTTGGGGCCTCCAGAGGAGGTGTGTAAGGCCACCTCTGTGTTATCGGGAAGAGCTCAGTTTTAACTTGCCCGCCTCCTGTAAACGCTTTCTCCATGTACTGCGTGCCTAGATTCAAGATCATATGAACACTCTGAAGAATTAACAAGCACTCTTTCCAGATCTTTATCACAAAGAGAAAGACCTTCCCTGCCTACAGTCTTCCTGTGCGCTGAAATAAAAGTATTTTTAACAACAACAACAAAAAAAGTAAGATTATCAACCTATCTTAACCATTGTGCGACAAAATTCACACAGGCACTAAAAAGTTGGTTTGGAGGGATAATATTACATAAATTGTTCTGTCTGAATCTGTGGCAGCACGGTAACGTAGCACTCTTTCCAGCTCAGCTAACGTGGTATTAACAGCTCATTTAGCTTCTGATGGGCTCCATGTGCAAAAACGCTCCACCACAAGAGCGAAAGTCAGATCACATGGATTTTTCAGGCGTTTCCTCATCGTTCCACGCAAACCAGAACAAACGCAGAGAGCCGGGAGGAAAACAAATAGCTTGTACTTGTATGAGAGAGTGTTTGTGTGTATTATTTCCTTGGAATCAAATGAGTAAGTGGAGGGATGGAAGGCCCACACCAGGCTGCTACGGAGCCTTTGCTGTATTTATTTGCTCTTATTGGGGCATTGCATAACCATACATCTTCTCCAACAGGAAGTCACTTGGCTGCACTATGGTGGTGCTTTGAAACGGAGACCACAGGGGGTTGGAAATTTTCACCACCACAAATTTGTTATGCAACACAATCTCTAGCATCATATCAAGGCAGTATTGGAGAATGTTTTTGATTCTGTGTAGGATTCGGTTTGGTAAATCGACAGTTGGGCATATATATATATATATATATATATATATATATATATATATATATATATATATATATATATATATATATATATATATATATATATATTAATGCATTGTATGTATATTATTACATTATAACATACATTCAAAATAAAAAATTTCCATTAGAAAATATTTTAAAATAATTATTCCTCTGATGGCAAATCTGAATTTTCCTGTGATTTTCAGCAGCCATTATTTCTTATTATTATCATCAATATTGAAAATAGTTTTTTCTTCTTAATGTGTGTGTGTGTGTGTGTGTGTGTATATATATATATATATATATATATATATATATATATATATATATATATATATATATATATATATATATATATATATATATATACACACACACACACACACACACACACACACACACACATATTTTTTATATACACAATATATATTTTTATTTTATATAAAATTAATTTGGTCAAGAAAAAGTCCCACTCTACATTTCTGTTCTTGTAGAATACAATATACAATTTGGCTCTGAAATAAGTCACATTACAGAAATAACTCATATCACAATGCATATTTCCCTTCAAGTTGGCTTAACTGCTTTTTAAAAGCTGACCAAACAATCAACCGAGTGTGACAGACAGTGTCTGGATGGCTGGCAGTCGATTGTAGTCTGTAGGTCACACTGCTGCCTTACATTCTGAAAAACAAATTGTATTAGAAAAAAAAACAAGACAAACAAGATTTAGAGGCCTTGAAAATGGGGAGAAGGTTTGTCAAGTGTCATACACCTGAACTACTCTATACACAAAAGTACACAGACATATTCAGACTCACACCCACTCCTGCGCGTAAAGAGAGATGTCAGCATGCCTTTCACATCAGAGCGACGTGTATAACGGCACACTGTGGAAATGGGAATGACAGCAGAGAGAGTGGGAGAGTCATTTATGGGAAGCCCCCCACTGTCCCTGCTTTCATCATGCAGTGCAGTTGTTGGTTTTTCTGTCTTGGCTCAGCATGATCTGGCAGAGAGGGAAGTTCATGGAGAAGCAGACTGCAGGGGAGAAGAGAGAGTTTCATTGCCTGAGGGAGCCACAGGTCTGCCAGCAGCAATCAGACAGGCATACTTGCACATGAGGGCCAGATATATCCAGATCTTTATTACGTTTTATGGCTTTAGCCCATGTGCAGACTCTGACAGGATGACTGATTGCATCAACTAAAAGAAACCCTCCAATCACATGCTTTCTTCATCCATTTGTTCCAGCAAAACACATCTGCATCCACTAAATATCTACAGAAACATTAGAGGATCCACAGATCCACAACATAAATAACTGGCAGAAGGGAAGACAGCAAATTTAATACATGCATTTCTTTTACTTTAGTGAATATAAACAGAGTCTTAATGTTTAAACTCTGTTGTTGTTTAGCTACTAGGCAAGTCTGCACATCCCAAACCTTTTTTTTATTTTTATTTTTTAAGTTATTTAAAGGTGCATTAATATGTTTAATTGATCAAAAGTAACAGTAAAAACTTGTAAAATGTATAAATTTATGCATTTAGCAGACGCTTTTATCTAAAGCAACTAAAATTGCATTTAGTCTAACAATTTTTTCCCAATTTGTTCCCTGGGATATATATATATATATATATTTTTTTTTTTACAGGATTTGCTGAATAGATAGTAAATAATAATAATTTATATATATATATAAATTATTATTATGTAAATAATAATAATTTTTATATATATATATATTTATATATATATATATATATATATATATATATATATATATATATATATATATATATATATATATATATATATATATATATATATATATATATATAAATTATTATTATTTACTATCTATTCAGCAAATCCTGTAAAAAGAAAAAAATTTACAGATTGATTATAATAAGAAATTTGTATGATTTCTGAATGATAATGTGGCAGTGATGACTGGAGTAATGGCTGCAGTAAATTCAGATTTGCATCTCAGGAATAAAATTACATTTGAAAATATATTAAAGTTGAAAACAGTTATTTAACAATGTAAAATTTGTTGTATACATTTTTACTCTTTTTACTTTATTTTTTTGTTTAGAATATGTAGACTTGGGTGAGCAAAATTTTAATGACCCCAAACTTTTGAACGGTATTACATATTTACATTTCGCTGAAAAAAAATAAAAAAATAAATATATATATATATATATATATATATATATATATATATATATATATATATATACACATTTTTTCTGTAAAAATTGTATATAAAAATGCTTTTGAATGGTTATGGCATCACAACCGATGACCAGCCATATTTACACAAATCAACAGTTATTCAGCATTTAGCAGTTTTGTATCATTCCTCATTTCACATGCAAACAGGTTAGCCAATCATGACCTAGTGTTGAAGTTTTAAAGGTGTAGGCCTATGCATCAGCTCCAGAAAAAAAAAAAATGCTACAGAAGTGTACAATATAGCTATGGCTGAGTGGTATACGAATAAATCTTCCACCTCTGTTGAAGTAACCTCTCTGATGTGTATTGAAGTACAGTGTCAGTCTATAGTGTCATTGTATCTTAGTTGTAACTGCCAAAACCAGTATGTAAGCATTATTTCCAGTGCTAATCCACACTTGCAAATGTTAAACATCACACAAATATGTCAGGAATTGTATAAATCAGTGCTTTGTTAATGGAAGGCTGTCAAGAGAGTAACGATCTAGATGCATGTGTCATCATTTTCTGACACCCCTTTAACAAATTCAGTGCAGCGGTGTGGTTAGTGTCAGCTTAAAACAACAACAACAACAACATACCGACATGCCTAATTTGTCAGGTAACATTAGGACAAAATCAAGTCATTTCCGTGTTTTGCAAAAAGCACCCCATTCATCAGTGCATTAGCTATAATAGTCTTGTATGTAATATGTCAGCTTTCAGTCATGCATTCTCAGGGTGTGTGGTGGGCGAAGGTGGGAGTTGATGGACCGGTCACATAAAAGTGAGTGTTATGCTGCACGATGTCTGTGTATGTGTTTTTATTTATTTTTTCAGATGGCGTAGTCGGGCAAATTCAGACCCAGCCACAGACTTTGGCAGCATGGGCAGCACGCCAAGAGAAGATACCTGCAATTTGTCATCCATATAAAATAACAGCGCCGAGCCGTAGAGTCATTCTAGAAGGCGCGCCTATGTTACTCTGGGGATAATATTCAGCACGGCATCTGTGCCCTTTCTGCTCTTTTTTTCCTCTCCTGCTTTATATTTTTACAACAGTTGGCAAGCCACAGTAACATGTTTAAGGCTGAAGAATCTGTTCCGACTGCAGTGCTTTTGTATTCCGCTTCCAGAGGCCAGAGGGCAATGCATTAATTCTTTCTCTGACAAGATGTTCGGAAAAATGCCAAGGTTAGATTTCTTACATGATGTGTAGAGCTTGTGCCCGTCCACATTTGGGACAGCCAAATTACATGCTAGCTGTAAGGGATTTCACCCTGTCATTTACCATCAAATGGTACAGGCCAATCTGGCACGAGTAGGAACTGAATTGCCCACTTTATGACCCACAATATAGTGTTTGCAATTGTAATTGTAAATGTAATATAACATTGTAATAAAATGCACAGTTTCAAATTATTCTGTCCTACAAGGCTGCTGGGGAAAAAAAACTGCATCATAGTATCAAGTGTTTAGCGTAAGATAGTCATTTTTAATATTCATTGTTTTTATATATTATATGTTTTTATGATTTCATGTATAGCCATAGTAATATATGTATGTGACACGGACATTTTGTCATTGTTATGTTGTGAATGTAGCTATAGAATCTTTCAAACCCTTGAGTTGTTTTTCTTTATATTCATGTTGTTAATAATAGAGCGGCGCAGTTAATCTTATGTTTTTGCGTACAAGTGTGCTCAGGTGTAGCACCTTTGAAAGTAAATTCCTGCTGGATTTCAAGCGTCTGCTTGGGCCAAAGGTGACAAATCGTGGTACAGTGTACTCAGCTAATCTTTAGATCTAGTGCCATCGATCTTTTTCACACATGACAAATACGACAGAGCGCATTCAAGCAAGGCCTTAGATCCTACTACAAATTATAGCGAGCGTTTAAGAGACTGATCAAACAAATATGGCACTGTTGTGTTTGTATATCTATTGTGCAGACACAAACATAAGTGTATGAGTAATACCCACTACAAAGGTGAGCGCACACCACTATATTGTCAGTAGACAGAATATGATGTCATTTATCATGTAGCTCTTTTCTATCCAGCACAACTACAGGAATCAAAGACTCAAGCAGTTGAGAGTAAGTCGCTGGAGTTTAAGGGTGTTTTCACACTTGAGTCCTCTTTGAAAGAACCAAACACAGCCCTTTGAGTGAAACAATAAGAGAACATTATTATTATTATCATTATTTAAAAAGATTTAATTATCATTTATATTGTACATTTACATTTATGTTGTAACATTTATATATATATATACACACACACACATATACAGAGAGAGAGAGAGATAACATACTCTGTGTGTGTGTGTGTGTGTGTATATATATATTTTTTTTTTTTTATAAAATATTAATACATATTTTTTTTTACCTTTCATATTATTTACATTTAATAGAATTAAAAATTAAATAAATCACTGTTGCACCCTCTATAGGGCCAGCGACTAGTCGACGTCAAGCTTAAAGCTTCATGGTATAACACTGGTCGGTGCAACCCCTACTCAGTACATGTCAAAAGATCTGTAATAACAGACAAAACAATAGTGGGCTCATAATAAAAACAGTTACTGAAGCTTTTGTGGTGTGACATTACTGTCAGACATTTGCACAGCATCATCTTTAGTTTCAATCTTTTTGAAAATCCTGCGTTGAATTGTGCCTTGTTTGTAAACAAATCTGTGGTGAAATAAAGTGAACAAAAACTTACTGACGTGGTCTGGTTCTTCATTAATAATACATTTTATCCAGTCTGTCCCAATGTTGGCATCAGAAGGAAGATAACGGCAAAGACTGTGTTTTTTCACAACATGGCACTGCACAGCATCTCGTTGTTTTTGGATCATCTTTATCATTTGGTTTCTGTATGGAGACGGTGCTTAGCCTCATATTCCACATGTCGTTTTCACAGATTTGCTTAAATATAAGCAGTTTTTAGACTAATAAGAAAGTTGCTTTTATAGTAAATGACCTCTTGTATGTCAAAATATCAAGGGAATTTTGATTTCTCAGTTCATGACCCTCTCAATATTTGTCTTTATGTCATTATTATTATTATTATTATTATTATTATTATTATTTGTACTTTAGTGGTTTATTATTACTATTAGTGGTAGTAGTAGTAATAATATTTAGTATATACATTCATATTGAAAAATGCTAAATAATAATAATATTCATTTTAGTTGTTTATTAGTAGTAATAATAGTAGTAATAGTAGTATTTAGTACATTTATAATAATAATATTTATATTCAATTCAATTCAAGTTTATTTGTATAGCGCTTTTTACAATACAAATCGTTACAAAGCAACTTTACAGAAAATCATGTTTCTACAATATTTAGTTATACTTATAATAATTGTAGTTGCTTATTATTATTAAATATTTAGATTGTTTTACATTTATACTGTATTTTACATATATGTTGTTTAAAGGTCCCGTTCTTCGTGATCCCATGTTTTCAACTTTAGTTAGTATGTAATGTTGTTGTTAGAGTATAAATAATATCTGTAAAATTCTAAAGCTCAAAGTTCAATGCCAAGCGAGATATTTTATTTAACAGAATTTGCCTACAAAAAACGACCCGTTTGGACTACATCCCCCTAGTTCCTGCAGTAATGATGTCACAAAAACAGTTTTTTGACTAACCTCCGCCCACATGAATACACAAAAAGGGGGCGTGGTCTTGTTGGGCTCCTACGGAGAAGAGGAAGAGCTGCGTTTGTGTTTGTCGCCATGTCGTTGAAACGCTGTTATTTTCATCTCGGAGTCTAATCATCTTTGTTTGGCCTTCCCAGGGATGCTGTACTTGGAGACTAATGGTTACAATTTATGTTTAACTCGTTTCCTGAAAATTATAATCCACATGTAAAACTATGTGCAGCACATTTTGCTGAGGACAGCGAACTTCCTCAATCTCAATCAGTTTAATGCTGGATTCGCACAAAGATTATTCTTGAAAGATGGAGCAGTTCCCTCTTTGTCTGGAGAAGGCGTTGTTTATGGACCACAACCGGTAAGTGTATTTTATTATTTAAGTTGGTGCGTTTAACAGTTTCTGTAACTTATTACACAAAGGGCAGTGCTGTTTAGCTTTGTTAACTAGATGTTAGGGCTGTGCAAAAAAATCTAATGCGATTTTCATGCGCATCTCATCAGTGATCATAAGTACATCTCCAGCAGTTTTCAAAACAAATCCTGCCCACTTTCTTCTCAAAATTAGCCCAATCACATTTCCAGGAGGGCAGCGTGCGCTCAGCTGCTGTCGAATCACAACACAGGAACCGCTGACCCAATCAGAACTCGTTACGTATTTCTGAAGGAGGGACTTTATAGAACAAGGAAGTCATCAGCCCGTTTTTATGACAGTAAAAACAGTGGTATACAGATAGGTGAATTGTGTGAAAAATACTGTGTTTTTTTTACACGAAACATGAACACGTTATATTGCACACTGTAAACTCAATCAAAGCTTGAAAAAGCACGGAAAACGGGACCTTTAAAAATATACATATATTTTATTGTACAAATTATATTTTATTTATTCATATTTTCATTCTGTGTATTTTGTGTTTGAATATATATATATATATATATATATATATATATATATGTATTGAAATATCACAATGTTTCAACTTTCTATTTCTATTTCTATATTATACTACATGATTTATGGACAGTAGACTGGCTCCCAATCATACCTAAAGTGAACAATAGTAGTAAAAGATATATATAATTATTATTATTATTTATTTATTTATTTTGCTTAAAATCAATTCAATATAGACTGTGAGCTTTGGTCATGGTTGTATGTCCACACTCATTTCGCTCTAGGATTAGCCGGCTGATCACATCTGAAACTCCAACGATGCATTGTCTCACTTTGTGTTTACATTTAGGCTAAAAATTACAAAGACTCTTAACTCACACTTTTCAGGTGCTACCATGCATGAAAGCCACAAACTGAAAAACCCAACAGAATTCATATGTCAAACATGAAGACATGCAAACTCTGAAACACACAAACAACCAGGACCAACAGGGACATACAGTTGATACAGTGCAGACAGGATGTGTGTTCAAAAGTTACTGGTCATGAAATCGGGTTGTGTAATGTGTTATTAGCAGTAGTACAGAGAGCGCAGTCTAAGACGATGTGATTGGCAGGGCCCTCTGTGTGCCGTGAGGAGCACAGCTGTAGACGGACACAAAGGGGCCATAGCGTCAGATATGGAGGGGAGAGAGGGCAAATGCCGCTCAGCAGAGGGCCAGCAATTCGCTTTGCTGGGCCTCTGTGGCCTTTAATAAACACATCTACTGCCTGCAGAGCAAGAGAGAGCGAGAGAAAGAAAGAGCGAAAGAAACAACCTCTAACTTGAACTCCAAAATCATAAGACTTTCTTTCTTATGTAAAAAAAAAAGTTCTGTAGACTCTGCTGGGACCTAAAATTTCAAGCTTCCGCCAAAAGCATCGTAAAATTATTATAAAAGTTGTCCATAAGACTGTAGACGTCTTCGAAAAACATATGATATGTTTGTGTTATTCATTTCTAATTTTCCCCTCCAGTGAGCTGTAGCTGTGACTGGATCACTGATTCGAGGAGTTGAACTTGAGAACCAGAATCATCTGATTTGTGAATGATCCATTCAGGGCTGCGATTCCCTAAAGCACTGTAAGACTACGTAGATCACAGAGAGCATTGGTGCCAGTGGTTTGTAGAATACATTTATAGGCTTGTACAGTCAATGTTTTTGGCCTACACAGCCCAGACCAGATTTGAATCACAAACTTGGGGCAGATTCAGCGAGTAACTGGAGCAATTTAAGTGGACCAAAAAGAGAACCTAGTTTACTTTGCGTCCACATTATTCACATCACACGTTACAATGTAATATTTTAGAGGTTGCAAGAATGGTTCGGCAGTCTTTAGAGTTTCTCCATCAAACAAAAGCCCTATTCGCACGGGATTAGTATTACCTGGTGACCTCTAGTCATTTGTAATAATTGCAGAGGTTGACTGTGATCTTAATCCCATGCGAATCGGCCAATGACCTACCATATTTCAGTTTCAATATGGAATGTTCAGACTCTGGATGTTCCCATCTAGCCAGACACTGGTATCAAGAGCTTTGAGCCAAACACAATGAGATTAATCTCTCATATTCTGACTTCCTCCAAACTACTGCCTCACAGACACCAGCACCCAAACACATCAAAGTTCAAATTCAATTTGCAACCTTTTAATTACAGGGGTTTGCTTTCGTCTTAATCCTCAGATTGATCCTCATATCATCTCCTCTCCGCACCCGTCGGCCCATCATGACACGCACACTGTGCGAGGCCGCAGTTAATGCTTGCATTAGAGGAACAGAAAGAAGACTCAATAAAACAGGCTTAGGTGAACGAGTCCGACCGATAATAGATCTGACTCAGACACTGCTGCGCACATGTGCTCCCGCCATCCTCAAAGGCCCATAATCCTCCTTGCTTTTCAGGTGTTGTGTGTTTAGACAGCTTTGAGAGCACAAAGCCATGTAAAACCCCGGGCAGAGAAAAGATTCGGCCAAGCATTGCATCTAAAATGAACAATCTTGATAATGGAAACCACTTAAGAGGAGAGAGTGAAAGAGAGAGAGAGAAATGTGTGATATAGAGAAGTGCCCACCTGTACGTGTCTTTGCCAGGGCGTGTGGTTTTGCGGTGAGGTTTGTGTGCCGTGAGATTTAGCCGTACCATTTCTTCAAAGACAGATGGGGGGGTGTTGGCTTGTTTTACACTAACAACCATGAGGCGAACAGTCAACTGGTTTGTGAGGATAAGCCATGTTTTTGTCCACAGACGACCTTTAACATGTCCTGACAGTGCGGGACAGACAGTCTAAAGCCAGTTTTTTTGTATTACAAAAGAAGCACAGCCATGTTTATGTTTCACCAGGAGACAGAGGAGTGTGTAGCTCTGGAAAACAGTGAATCATCTCATTTTTATACACCTACTTAAACCGATATGTAACTAAATTATTTCAGACAAAAGAGAGTTTGGTCTCTTTCTCCACTGTTTTCCTCCATTCTTACGTTTCTCTTTCTCATTTACTTCTCTCTCTCTCTCATTCAGATGCAAATAGTAATACATTGGGGACAATTAAACAAATATATAAAAACACACACACACACACACACACACTTGTTTGTTTTTTGTGAAAAGTGGGGACATCCCATAGGCGTAATGTTTTTTTATACTGTACAAACTGTATATTATATCGGCCTTCACCAACCCTACCCCTAAACCTAACCCTCACAGGAAACGTTGTGCATTTTTACTTTCTCAAAACTTTCTTAAACTCATTCTGTATGATTTATAAGCATTTTGAAAAATGGGGACATGGGTTATGTCCTCATAAGTCACCCTCTGCTTGTAATACCTGTGTCATACCCATGTCATTACACAGAGTTGTGTCCTGATATGTCACAAAAACAAGAGCACACAGTTTTTGTGTGTATGTAATAATGTGTGTGTAAATAAACATTTTGTAAATGTATATTAATATTTTTTATTGTATAAATATATAATAGATTACTATAAACTGTTATATATTATATTTATAAAATATAACTATATATTTATAAAAATACAGTATATATATATATATATATATATATATATATATATATACACACACACACACACACACACACACACATATATATATATATATATATATATATATATGTGTGTGTGTGTGTGTGTGTGTGTGTGTGTGTGTGTGTGTGTGTGTGTGTTCAATATGGTATACAAATATGGTAAATGCTTTAATTATATATTTGTTTAAATATTAGATTATGTTATATGTATATATTACAATATAATTCAAATAACACAATATAATATATGAAAATATTTGAGAAAATATATTGGCCTGGCATTTAGGTAACACTCAAGAAATATGTTTCATTAAGGAAAAAAATAGATCATTTAAAAGATTCAAAGGAAAAAAATAACTTGATTTTACATATTCATCTTTGTCATACTTGCCGTTATGATGTTAGGATGTTGTGTGTTGTTGCCAGGTTGTTGTAAGGTCATTAGGTCATATGTGATTTATAGGGTGTTCTTGGGGAATGCTAGGTTGGTGGTTCAAGTTCAACAAAAAGTTGAACGACGATTTGAAATATCATTCATGTACATGACACAGATGGTGCCACAGAAGTTGCGTGCCAAAGTTTTTAAACTAAAGTTAAACCCCTAATGATAATGGACGGAAGAGACACAGAGTCACTCACATATCATGATAATCTCTTTCTGTTTATGTTTCTTTCATTCCCTCATTCGTTCTGTCTCTCTGTCTGTCTGTGAGAAATGTTGGCTTTTTAAATCGGTAGGTTGTAATGGGCTTTGGAAAACTGCTCTGGTAATGTGATACTGCAATTAGAGATTATTGTCTTTGCATAAATTTCAGAACAGGAGGGAGGGGAAGCTCCCCCAGGATAAGTGAGAAAAAGGCTGTCTTTGAGAATCAGCCAGACCAGCCTCCATCCCCGGGGAAGAGTTTCAGAGAGACACACTGTGACCTACACACAATCATGCACATTTACTCAGAATTTAACCCTGCCTCTAAAGGGTACCACAAGAGCCGGCCCAGAACTGATATACATATAGAAACACACACACACACACACACACACGCTGTATGTGGCCCACCACAAAAATGGGACCACCTACCAGAGAGGAACTGCCAATATAGTATCACTTTACAATGAACACACACTTCATGTAGACTGCACTCTTGTACATATGACACACACACACACACACTCCAGGGTGTGTAGAGGAAGCACACATGTACTCACACCGCAAGTAAACACCTCAGGTGATCGCTGCATATCTGTGGGCTGTCTCCAGGAAACAAGATTTTAATTGTCTCAGTCTTTTATTGGGCCGTGCAAGTCCAAACAGAATCTTACTTTCCCATTCATAAGAAAAGGATGACATTTTGTTCCTTAGCTCTTTTTCATTCTTTATTGAACGGAAAGAACGCATGCTTTGTGCAAACAAAAAATCCATCTATTATACTTTTTAGGTGTAATTTTGATTAGATTTTTTAACAACTGTAGATTGTTTTAGCCAAAAATGTAAACACTGTTTGCACTTCGTCGCTTTCAAGACATGATTCTGTTTGTTTACACACAGCAACATTGGCTCCATCAATCTGGTCTGAGTTTGAGTGTCTGTTTTTTATTTTATTTTTTTCACCAATTACAGCTACTCTCTTTAAATAAAAAAATGAAATAAAATAAAATAAAATGCCTTTAGGCAACCCGCTTTTACGATTTTGATTACTCACCTTATAGAAAAAAGAAAATTATGTATCAACTGAAATTAAACAATCAAGTTAGCGATTTATACAGTACAGGTTGTTTCAAAGCACCTTTACAGTGATAAACAAGGAAATAGTGATTCAGTAATGCAAACAAAATTCAATAATGCTGTAAAGAAGCTCTAAAAAGACAATAGTAAATAGTCATTATTTATTTTGAAATCAGTTCTGAATAATGACTGTTTACTATAACTATTAATATAATGTTAACATAGACTTCATTTAATGTTAAATATCTAAACAGTCCAGTCAACTTAGTTTGCGGCACCATATGCCACCAGCATGCTTCACTTTTGTTGTGTCCTCATACTCGGGAGGGAAGTGAAGCGTTTGATTTAGAGTCAGTCGTTTTGCTGTACAAACTTGGAAGATTCATAGGGTATTAGCTAGCCGTTCGCTAAACGGTGAAATTAAGTCCTACGGCCCCATCGTAAATCAGTTGTTTTCTCTCCATTTTTGCTCTCTCTTTCCCCACACGCAAATGTATACACACATAATAACAAAAAGCCACATGCACATGCTCTCCAATGCACACATGCATGGTTTCGCTTTGTTGTTTTAAATGATCAATAATTTATGGCGTTGTGTAGTGTGAGCTGACAGGGGCAAGCCATACACTAAACACTGCAGTCCGAGAGAATCCCAGCCTCATAAATCACAGCTGGGCTGGACCCCTCAGAATATCTCACACACATACATAAACACATATTAACTTATAGCTTATGCCACATAACTTTCAATCTCGTAATGTATGTAATAGTTGGTCTACTTGAACCTGAAATATAATAAACCTGAACCTCAACAAGTTTTTTATTACATATAAATATAAATTGATTATGGTTTTACGCACACATTTTAAGCTGCACAACTCTTTTCAATATTAATAATAAATGTTTCTTGACCAGAAAACTTAATGAATTGTAAAGGATCATGTGACATTGAAAACTGCATTAATGGCTGCTGAAAATACATTAATAGCAGGCATTAGAATGCATTATGTAACTATAATTCCCTCCTATGTGTGAAATAGCCACTATCATCACAGATACATCACAGAAATACATTAGATATATGCATATATATATATATATATATATATATATATATATATATATATATATATATATATATATATATATATAAACAGTTATTTTAAATTGTAATATTGTATCACAATATTACTCTTTTTACTGTATTTTGTAACAATTAAATGCAGTCTTGGTGATCATAAGAAACCTCTTTTCAAACCTCTTATCGCTCCCACATAGAACATCCTACCAAATGCATAGCAACATTCTAAGAATTAATCGGGACGCCTTAGAAACTACATTGCAACCCCTAGCAACCAGTCACAACACCCATTTTGGCAACTTCCTTTGCACTTCATCAGAAAATGTGCAAGTCTAGTTTGCCTTATTCAATGATTTTCAGTCTAACAACCATAAAGAAACTCTATGTAACGCAATAATTTTGTAATTCATATTAAACCCAGGCTAAACGTGTTTATAGAACAGTGCATCATCTTAATGGTGTCACAGCAGGGGATCGTGGGATAGGCAGGCCCGACAGACTGAAGGTGGGTTTGATGCCAAATGCTCCATCAGCGACAAATGAAACAGCCACAGTCGGACTAATGATCTCTCAGGGAAAGTAAATAGATGGATCCACATCTCTGACTCCTAATTACGGCGTTTTCCTGTGGAGCCCTCACCGGACAAAAGCATCATCAATCCACAAGCTTCATCCATAAGGGAGGGAGGAAACTTCAGTATAAACTGTCATTAGCCAAGCAGTCATTTTATAATGTTAAATACAATTCTTTATTTAAGGGAAGAGTTCAACCAAATGTGACTTTTCTGTCATTATTTGCTCATGCTGTTCCATTAGTACTTTTTTTATTCTTTCTGAAGAATACCCAAAACTAAAACAAACTGTTCGTTTTTAAATAAAGCTGAAACAAAATAGTCAAATTTATACATTTTATAAGTAACTTTGTAACACGTCAACGAACTCTTGCTAATTTTCAACTGCATATCAGCAAACTCTCAATAGAGTACTAGTAGACTGTTGGCTTAGGGATATGTTACTAAAAGGTTACTATTACTATTTTATTACTGTTACTAAAATAACACCACGTTCATGAGAGAGGTAATGATGTACGATTTTTGAACCAATTATTCTTCTGAGTCAGATCTTTTAAAATGATCATCTAATCCAGTTCACAAAACTGGTCTGAATGATTCATTCGTGAATCAGTCTAAACTCCATTAACAGTTCTCTGGAAGAGATGATTATCAGTGAATCATTTTTTAATCTATTATTACATCATCCTTTGCACAAAGTTATCATGTGGCTTCCAAATACTTGGAACATATAGCGTACAAGCTGTGTGGACCACTTTTCTGATTTTCTTGAATTCTTGAAACTTGACAGCTCCAGTTCCCATTCACTGTAAGTCTGCACGTAAAAAAATAATCAATACATTCTTCAACATTTCTCATGTTGTGTTGCAAGGAAGAAAGTCAATCATACAGGTTTATAAAGACATGAGTGTGAGTAAAGTGTTTAAATTTCAACATAACTGAGATTCTAACATCAACATACTCATGTGTTTTGGCAAATGTGTGTATGAGAGAAATGGAAAGAAAGGGTGAAAGTGAGCCTCTGTAATCCCTGCTGCTGTGCGTGTAAAGGCTGCAGAACGTGTTTATGGAGGTGATGGAGTTGCATTGCGGCGTCATAGGTGGTTGAGCACAAACACACAAACGCACATGAACACAGGATCTGCTTTCATAAAAGCCCTGTAATCCCACTTCTACAAGCCCCTGAGAAAGTCAGGCAGCTGCCACCAATAAGCAAACTTCTAAAAAATGTATCAGGGAATGAGTATGTGCATGTGCGTGTTTGTGTGCATGGACAGCTGTCTGGAAAGACATTGCACACCTGCAGTTTGTGTGGTTCCTCATTCCCCATGTCTTTTTCTCAACCTGAGTGACTTTACCGAATCCTTCATTCACCCCCTCTCAAAGACGAGCCTTGTCTACCTGCACAGGTCTGCGTGTATTGTTAGCTTGTCTCAGACTGGTACACTTTGAAGCACTTCAGGCAGCTGGAGCAACATGTCTGGACTGACTCCTGTACACTCAACCAACTTGGATCTACTGTGTTTGCACTGAGTGAGCGATTAGTCCTCACCCAGTAACCTAAAAGAGCCTCTTTAATTGTCTTTTGCTTTTTAAGGGTCTCTTTAAGCACGTTATAGGTTGCATGCAAAGGAAAATGTTAGTTTGCAAAGGCAGTTTACTCATGGATGCCTATGTCAGATAATATAAGTAGCTGAATGAAGAACTGTTAACCAGTTTTTAAATAAAGTTTGTTAGGTTTCAAAATATTGTTTAAAATGAAGACAAAAAAAATCTATTTTCTGACATGTTCATGTTAATATGATGAACTACAGTGGAATTTTTTTTTTTTTTTTTTTTTTTACCTTGAGGGGGGTTTAAATCATTTCAATAAATTGTTTAAAAAAAGTATTTAAAATAAATGTTGTTCTTTTAAATGGTAACACTTTATTTAATGACCAGTACTCACTATTAACTAATTGCATATAACTTGCATATTGGCTGTTTATTAATACTTAGAAAGCACATGTTAATAACTTATTCTTTATGACCATGTTTTAGATCCCTTAATGCCACATACCTAAACGTAATAACTATTCCACAAACTATTAATAAGCAGCAAATATGGAGTTTATTGAGGGAAAACTCTTAATTAACCGCAAAAAAAGTGTTCCCTATTCAAAAGTGTTACTTTTTAAAATGTTGATTAATCAAACACTCCTGAAAAAAGTTTCCACAAAAAATATTAAGCAGCACAACTGTTTTCTATTAATAAAATGAAATATTTCTTATGCACAACATTTGCATGTAGGAATGATTATTGAACGATCATGTGAAACTAAAGACTGCAGTAATGGCTGCAAAAAGCCAGCTTTGTCATCATAAATTTAGTTTTCTAAATATATTAAAATGGATTTGTAATTTTTAATTGCAATAATATTTCAAAATATGACTAATATTGCTATGTTTCATGATCAAATAGATGCAGCCTTAGTGTGCATAAGAGACTTCAAAACATCTTCCAAACAAATAAAAAATTGTGATTATGTTTCTTCAGTTGAAGCACACCCTGTTTGTATACACCAGCTTTATGATTATTACTATTATTATTATTATTTTGCTCATCCGACTACATGAAAATAATGTTATTACATCAATGCATAATCATGTTTCTGATTGCTACCTGTCTGATCTACAATGAAAAATTGTAGAGTTCTCAAAGAACACAATTACAGGAGCTGTTAGTCGACCAAGCTATGGAGAATGATGTATGCCTATAAAAGTGGGCCCTAATGGAGAACTCTTCAGCATTTGAGACTCTGTAGTTAACGTGACTGTGCTCATTAGCTCTTTTGCTTTTGAAATGTAACTTGTAAAGGACTTCCACAGTAGTAGTTTCTGGTTACAGAAACTTAAAGTGTTAGCAACTTGAATCTGAATTCCTGCATCATAATTACTTCTGGTGTGCATCCAAAAACAGCATGAGTCAGTTATTTATGAGTCTCAGTTTTCACTCTGTCTCACTCTTGGTTGGTTTCTTTCATTTTGAGACGTTCTGTACATTTCCTCAAAATTAAACACACTGCTTATTAGTTGCACATAAATCAGCTCGTTCCTTAATCTTAACCACACAAGAAGCAGATATAGCCAAAGGTGTTTTACCACAAAATTACTACAATCACACAGCAGACTACACCTCCCTCAGAGATACAGATAGACCTCCTTACTGCTTTGGCATAAAACAATGCAGCAAAAGCTCAACATCATAGCAATTTTTTTTTAAAACAATCAAGGAGGTGGGTTGCCTGGACAAGTAGCTGACTATCTATTTTCTATTTTAATAAAGCTGAATTTTCAACAGTCATAACTCCAGTCTTCAAGGTTACATGATCCTGATGTTATGCTTGAGAAACATTTTGAATGTTTATCAGTGTTGAAAACAGTTGTGCCGCTTAATATTTTTGTGGCACATATTTTTTCCAGGATTATTTGATGAACAGAACATTTAATGGAACAGCATTTATTTGAAATAGAAATGCTTTGTAACAATAAAAAATATATACAGCACCCATATATCAATATATCTAGATAAACTAGTAGATCTGCCACACTAATCGGCCATTGTGACACATCTCAACTCTTTGCCACAAGTGATTAGTTTGCTAAACGAGAAAAACATGGGAAGAGAACAAGGTTGTAATTTCCTGCATCAGTTCATCTGAGGCCAGAAACCAGACTGGTTGAATGGCCTTCTTTGTTGATACTAAGATACAAAGCCAGTCATTTGCATGCAATGATAAATGTTGTTTACTTTAGGCATGCACACGTCTGAGACGACAGGTAAGCCGAATGAAAATGATGTACGGATGTGTTCCACTGATTACAAGCCACACACATTCGAATACACACACACACACACAAATGGACTAGTGGCTATTTCACACATAGGAGGGAATTATAGTTACATAATGCATTCTAATGCCTGCTGTTAAATATTTAGTTACTGATTTACATTTGTAAGCCATAAAACTGGGTAATGTCCATCAACTTTTGGCTGGTCAGTAGCCACTAATTCAGGCTATTTCAACCAGTGTGGGTAACAGCAACCTCTAGCCCTGGGCAAAAAATAAAATAAAAAAATAAGTCTTCCTATATATTAGTTACAGTCATTGGAAAGAAGAAGGTCAGCTCATTTTAAACTCTACCACCCCATTTAAGAGTATCTCACCCATTTTTCTCTTTAAGTAGACCTGGAAAGGCAGTTATGGGACTTGGGTCAGTGAAATCACACAGTACCTCAGTCAGCACACTCCCCAGGACGCCCTCCACGGGGACCTGCACCCTCTTCACCCCCTCCTCTCACACTAGGTTTGGGGCCTCCTCATTTCACACAGAGTTGGATGGCAGAGTGTGTATATTTGTGTCCCTATTAATCACCGCAGAAAATGGCTATATTTGGAATGGAATACTTGCATACTGCTTGTTGCATATTGCAAAGTATATTTAATATGCTGCTGTAATATTTTACAAAATAACGTGGAAACAGTGTGCTACAATTAATGTTTAAAACAGTAGTACAATCTTTTAACATGACCTTATAATGTTACGTGTTTATTCAGTGAGGTCCAAAACTATCAAAAAAAAAAAAAAAAAAAAAATTATATATATATATATATATATATATATACATATATATATATATATATATATATATATATATATATATATATATATAGATAGATATAGATATAGATATATATATACATATAGATATAGATATATAGATATAGAAAGAAAATAAAAAAAGATTCTATTTCTATGTCAATAATCAGATAAACATTTTTACATTAATCATATGAATTCTATGATACAGAAGAAATTCCTTAATTTTGAAATGCATTATTTAAATACAACTTTTGATTCAAATTCCTATGCTACAAAATGATTCATATTTTTTTAAATAAATAAATAAATAAAATAATCATATTTCATGTATATCTTTATGTATTTTATAAACAGAAGTCTAATCAAATAAGAATTTCCAATACAGTGTTCCATGCACTTTGTGGTGCTTTGCACATTTTGTAATGCTTGTATTCTATGCATAAAAAAAAATTTAAAAAAAACAAAAAACCCGTACTGTGCACAGTTAACATACAGCATGCGACTTGTTTATATATATTAAAAAAGGCAGATTAGTGGGCAATTCCAGACATACCTATACATTTGCTAGATATTGAGTACTCTACATCACCCCATTTTAAGGCTGTCTTGAAGTCTGCCCTTCACCCTGGGTCCTGTACAGCTTGTGAACACACCCCATCTGTCTCAGCCTCTCTCACTTTTTTAGCGCATCTCTGAGCTGTGAGCAGGAATAATATTGAGATTTCCTGTTTCCCACACTGGAGCAGTGGCCACAGAAATTCAACAGAGTTGCCAGAGAGCTGTGGAGGCCTTAAATCTCACATCAGCCCAACACACACACACACACACACACCCAAACACCTGACCTCACAAAGCCCTCCGTCTTGTCACAAGAGAGAATTTCATCACATATGTACCTGTCAGTGCCTACAGATCACAGCAGCAGGATTTCCGAGGTAAAAAGCCATTCAAGGCTGCATTTACATCGTGTCAGAATCACCATAATTATGAGATGTCAGTTCAGAGATATTAACATTCTTGGAGTTTCTCACGACAGCAAATTAATCAGTGTATTTGTGTCTATTACTGTTAACAGTTCAATTCTACATTAACCTCTATTTGCTCTCATAAAATCTTGAATAAATAAAGCACAAGAGGAAACAGTTGAGTTTTAAGTGAAATACTTTTTTTTTTCATATATACATTAACTGTTAAAGTTGCTTTACTGGACTTTCTATTCAGTTATGGGTTTTTAAGAGCACTTTGATGGTTTTTACTATTTGAAATCTCTTTGCAAGAAATAACAGAAATGTTGATGACAGACCATAAGTTGTTAAGCAATGGTACAGTGTATGTTCCTTTAGAAGCTTAATGTTCTAACTTCCACTGAAGAACTTCACTGTCTATGAACCTAAAGCAATATTCATCACTGATAATGATTAGAAGGATTTCTGAAGGATCATGTGACACTGAAGACTGAAAATTCAGCTTTGCCATAACAGGAATACATTACACTTTCAAATATACTAAAGGAGAAAACATTTATTTTAATCTGTTATAATATTTCACTATATATATATATATATATATATATATATATATATATATATATATATATATATATATATATATATATATATATATATAATTTTTTTTTTTTTTACTAAACGTTTGATTTAATAAATGGTGAGCATAAGATTCTTGTTTAAAAAATATAATAAAAAACTGTATAGACGCCAAACTTTTAAATGTGTAATATATGATGTAGGATTATAGTATAAAGGACACTGGCATTTTCGGTTTATAAAATATCACCAAAAAAATGGATTTTCAATTATAAAGACTTCATTAAATTCGCAATGCCAAGCACAAAGGCCACTGTGGTCTTTTGGGTTAATCATCCTGAACAATGACACCTGACAGTGTGAGAGGGAAACAAAGGCACAAAAGTAACAGGAAATATACGTAGAAAGAAACATGGATATATATATATATATATATATATATATATATATATATATATATATGAAGAGGAGGAGTTGGAGAACATTTGAGGAAAAAGTGGAAAGCATACGTCTGTGTTTCTCACATGAATGCAGAGGTTTAGTGTCCTCTAGTGAATACAGACCCTGGGTGGGCTGTGTTACCCTCTCCCTGAGGTCCTATAGGAACAGCCTCGAAGAGACAGAGAGAGAGAGAGAGATGGCAGATTCTTTAAGCAGAACGCAAGCGACCAGACAATGATTCTCCATCTCACCCCCTGGCATTCCTCTCAGCTGTCCTACTTATTATTGGAGAAAATTTATGGGGTCATTCATTTAACTGGATTTAAATGACATCGGTTCTGGTTGAGGAAGCTTCATGCAAACTCCAGAATCATGTGGGCTAGAGAAAACAGTGGACCAAATAAATCAGCAAGTGGGAAAGAGAGATGGAAAAAAAATCGAGAGAGAGAGAGAGAGAGAGAGAGAGAGAGAGAGAGAGAGAGAGAGAAAGACAAAGCTAAGGACCAGCGATTTCATCACAGTTACAGTATCACTGTTGTTCCAATGATATGAGGATGTCTCTATCCAGAATGTGTATATTATTATTATTATTATTATTATTATTACTACTACTACTACTACTACTACTACATCTCAAAATACCTGTTTTCTATTTTATCACATTTTAAAATGATATTTATTCTTGTGTGGCAAAGCTGGATTTTCGGCAGCAATTATTTAATGATTCTTTGATGAATATAATGTTAAGGTAAACAACATTTATTTGAAATGTGCATCTTTTTTACATTATAAATACCTTTAATGTCATTAAAAAGAACCAAAATCTCACTGACCCCAAACTTTTGGCAGTGTTTAGTATATATAATTAAAAAAAAATCTAAATGACATGAATGATATAAATTATACTTTTGTTTACATGTTTCAGGAAATCAACCAACAAATTACTTTGTTTTCTCTATAGGATAGGCGAGACTACAATAAAAAAAGAAAAGAAAGAAAAGAAAAGAAAAAATGTACTTATTGGAAATGTTCTCAATTAGGCTGCCATTGGCAGGTGTGGCAAAAAGGTCTTTGTGTATGCGTGCATTACAGAGTGCAAAAATGTGAAAAGAGAACTACAGGAAACATATTACACAACAGCCAAAACACTGCAGGCACTTTGAACACAGACAAACATACATCAGAAGAAATATAACTAACAGCAGACCAGTACAGCTGCAGGGCTGAGAGACAGACGGACAGACAGACAGACAGAGAGAGAGAGAGAGGATGTGGGAGGAGGGAAGAAAGAAAAACCACCTGATCTGAGGAATTTTAAAAAGTCTCAAACCGCACAGGTGTCAGTAGACAATAATCACAGAGTTTCACCCTTCCAGTTCCAGACACACTTTACATGTGTGTTGGGGGGGGGGGGGGGGGGGGGGGGGCTGCACATTAATGGCTGTGTAGGCAAAGAGGCCTGCATCTGCTTCATGTTTGTTACATTAAAAAAGAGAGAGAGAAAAAAGAGAGAAAGAGAGATGGACCACCCACTGACTCATTGACTGCTGAAGGAGTGATGAGACCCTGAGGAGATCTAGGAGAAACAGCCACCAGGAAGGAGAGAGCTGCCGTATCACTCTCACACACGCGCGCATTCATGTACACACCTATACATTCACCGCTGAAATATGCCAGGAAGATTCCATGCATTTTCAAATGGCAGATGCATTAAGTCACTTCATTGCTTGTTTTTCCATGAGCGCTTTTAGCACCAACCCACTCCTGGACAAACTCTGGAGCTATTAGAGTTGAATTGCATTTCCTTTCTGATTTAACCTGCATCTTTTCAGATTAGAAGAGAGGAAGAATGGCAGTGGACGGCCCCACCTCCAGATCTCTGCCAGTCTACTACCAGAGGAAACTTTTAGCGAAATACCAAGTTATATCAAGAAATAGTATCTCTAAGTGAAATATCAGCTGTCAGCTATTACCAATAATAAAATAAAAATAAGAAGAAAACAAGAAACAAAAGAGACAATTGTTGGCATATATAGAGTTTGAGAATTAATCTTCAAGCTTTAGTATTTTAGCTCATTTGAGCAGAGTTTCATTCTAGGATAAGCATTTCAGATAGATAGATTGATTAAATGATTGATTTAAAAAAGGTTCAACTATATTTATGTAGCATTAATATTCACATAAATAAAGTTAGCCAAAAGCCAAAATTTCATCAGCAATCCCTTTGCATGGTGTTGTTTGGTAGAACAAAGAATGAAAATGAAGGAGAAAGATGAATAAAAAAAGGTTAAAAAAAACATATACAGTTCATAAAGCACACATATATAACACACTCAAATAATAAATATATAACATAAATAGTCTTGTAACAGATTAGAAAAAAAAACCTGTAGTGGGAACTTTTTTCTCAGGAGAAAAGCAAATTTTTTTTATGTATTCATTGTTTGATTGATTGATTGATTGATTGATGGATGGATGATTTTGCCAAAATGCTTATTTCACCAGGTGCTCCTTTGTCTGATGTTATGCAGAAAAAAAAAAGGAGAACGTGAGACAGGTATAAAAAATATATATATATATATATATATATATATATATATATATATATATATATATATATATATATATATATATATATATATATATATATATATATATATATATATATAATTTTTTTACAAAAACTAAAAAAAAAGTATAATACTATTGTAATTGTAATAAAAGTATTATAAAAGTTAAAAGCCTCCTTACAGATTAGAAAAAAAACAGTAGTTGGTACTTTTCTTAAACATTTTTCTCAGCATTCTAGAGGTGAATAGTTATATTTTTTGATTGATGTATTTATCCTTTTTATACTTTATTTTATTTATTAATTAATCCATTCATGCATTCATTTATTCATTCATTCATTTTAAAAGAGATGGAGAACTTTAATATAATGTACATGTAAACAAATAAATGTGAAATTAACATTCACATAAATATTATAGTACCAGAGTTATAAAACTCTGGATAATATTTCATTCATATTAATTAAGTCCCCTTGCTTCATATTGTTGGGGAAAACATTTATAAAAAAAAAAAAAAAAACAGTTGAGAAAGGAGGAGAAAAATGGTAAAAGCATACATAGCTCAGTTAAATAGTACCGTAACACAGCACATATATAAGACAATTAGTATAATATAAATTACAGATGAGAAAGATTAAAAAATATATATAATAATTAAAAAAAAACATCCATGGTGGGGCCTTTTTTTTTTCTCCAAGAGAAAAACCAGAGAAGCAGAGACTCACCAGTCTCACTGAAGTCTAAGAGAAACAACTGGGATCTCAGCTATAAAAAATTTCCTCTCTATTGAAACTTCTACCAGAAGTTTCATACAACCTTTCCACTGATGTCGTACAACCTAAAAGTCTCTTTTTTGCATCTCAATTACAAGCTCGTACCTCTGTACCTCCTCTTCCCCACAGAAACCTCCCAACCTCTGAGCAGGGGCCTCCTCCCCGGGGTTGACCCCTGCCGCTCGGGGTCGGCATCCTCAGCGTGCAGTCAGCCTCTGTGGTCTGGCTTCCTCTCTCCACAGAGAAACCAACACACGCAGCGGCTGTGGCTGCTAAAAGAAAACACCAGCTGCTGGTTTAAGCCATGAGAGCTCATCTACATCAGCAATAATGAGCTTGCTGTGCAGAGCCAGGATAAACACACTTAAAACCACCTCAGAAAATCCAGCCCTGATTCAGCATGGCTTCTGAAGCTATCACAGACCCATTCATCACAGAGAGTTTATTTATAGGACCTAAATTTGGGGGATTTACAAGCCATAAACATTCTTTACCTACAGGAGAATTAACTTAGGACACTGACTTCACCACTGAATCACAATGAGGCAAACGTTTTAAATATAGTTTGTACTGTACCTACCAGAACCTTCAGATTTAAATCAAAAATAGGATGCTAATAGAACCAATCAAGTCATTCGGTTGTGAATCATTACAGTCTTTCTGGGGTCAAGTGAGGTCAAGCATCAGTAACTGTGCTGAGAACGATTACCAACCCTCTGTGACAAATATATAGCTCAAATACATTAGACAGAAATATTCATACACACAATGGGGACATTCTACTGTTTTAGTGTACAGTTACTTAAAACAATAGACTAACCCACACCCAAACCTTACTGAAAACGGTCTGTATTTTTAAAAGAACAAACATATACAAATACATCTTATACATTTAAGCCTATTACCTTTGTAAACACTTTTGGCCATTTTTGCATACAAAAATAACAAATAGTTTATTAGTAGTATTAGTTTATTAATGTAAAGTAGTGAAATTAATGTATTGAAGTTTAAAGTGTTATACAATCTATATCGAATGTAATAGTTTTAATTTGTTAATTTATTTTTTAATTAAACTATTAATTTAATTTAACAACTATTTTATTTCTGTAAATCATTTTTTACTATATTCTTCATTTAAGGGGCGACACTGCAGGCAAGAATTCAGTTTTTTCATGCACCTGTCAATTTTCAGATGTTGGTCTTTTTGGCTTGTGTTTTTTTTCTGACTAATGGAAAGAAAACATCCAAAAGACACTGTTAAGTATTTATTTTGTAGCACTTTATCTGTTTGTGTCAATAGATTTCAATTACAATACAAATTTGTAAAGGCCGTTTTCTCAAAATTAATTTTTTCTCCAACACTAAGCCATAAATCTCCATTTCAGTAGCACGTACACACACAAAGGTTTACATATTTATTCCTCTCTATATTCCGAAGGTTTTTAGACAGGGATGTGTTCATATATAATTTTCTTGATTAAGTACAACATTTTATTCCTCAAAAAAATTGTGAAAATATTTTGTTTTCCGAATTATGGAGTGACAAAAAGAGATACACAGAATTCCCTCTGTAAAAGCATTTGACTCTAATTTGTCAAAAACATTAAACAAGAATTTTGAAATTGACTTCATCCAGTGTTCAGATTTTTGTACTAGAAATGTATGCAAATTAGCGCATATTTCACTAAATAATGCCTCATTTGCATTTTTAAACATAACATTTTAGAAAACTTGTAATAAATTTTTTTGGGGCAATTATCAATGTAAACAATCAACTTAGTAAGTGATGTTATAATTATTAGTTTTTTTTTTTTTTTTACCCTAATCACCTGCAGTGTCTTGCCTTAATTTTGCAATATTTAGATTTGTTTCTAATTATCATCATATTTGATGTTTTTATGTCATGATATTCCCCCTATGTGGAATAGTAGCCTACCTATGAATGCTCATTTGTTACATTAGACTATGAAAACATAGTCAAGTTACCATAAGTTAATAGACAATAGGAAAGAAAGAAAGAAAGAAAGAAAGAAAGAAAGAAAGAAAGAAAGAAAGAAAGAAAGAAAGAAAGAAAGAAATTGCTAAGCGTTGAGAGATGTCTGCATTTCTCTCTCTATCTGCACTCTCAGGAGCGAGCAGGGCTATAAAAAGAGAAGAAAAAGTCGGGAAGCAGCAGAGGCCACTGCCTCGCTCAACATTCCATTAACACTGACTGAAAATCTACAGGCTCTGCTTCTGCAGCCTAATTTGCATCAGTAAAGATTCATGCAGCTCCTTCAAAGCACTACGGGCAATGAGCCATGATGCTGGAATGTGCATGTGTGTGTGCATGAGTGTGTTTGTGTGTGTGTGTGTGTGTGTGTGCTTGTGCGAGTGTTTATTTATTGATTCTTGCGCCAATGTAAATAATATCTCGTGTTTACAATTCTGCATAAGTTTCCCGTATGTATTTTTGTATAAGGGTGTGTATTTGTCCAACTGCACACGATCGAAAGAAAGCAAGCTTAATTGTGCACTCTAAGTGCGTGTTTGCACACATGCCCTTGCTGATCTCCTGCCACCCAAGTTGCACCGACAGGTGTGTGAAAGGTGAAGTGGTCCATCACGAAAGAGAGTGAGCCATCTCAGGCCTGCGACCCGAGAACGTGTGTGTGTCCAAACACGCCTAATATAGATGGGTCACCTGATACAGCATTAGAGCTGCAGCTCTCCTCTGATGCTCACCGCACCACAACACACCACAAACACAAACTTGAACCGAAGTGCCACGGGCAAACAACTGAAAGTGTATGTGCCTATCATTTCTGCGTCTGTGTGTGTGCAGTCTGCCTCATGCTCAGTCTACAGTTAAAAGTCTTGGGCCGAATCAGATTTTATAAAACATTTTATACAAATTTTTTTGAAGAGCAAAAATGATTTGAGCTACTTCCATATGTGGGATTAAATTAGATGCAGGTCCTATGTTCTCCAATGTGACCTCAGTCTGAACAGTCATATTGGAATTAGTGTGACTTTTAGGTCAATCTAAATCACCATCCATCACAATTCTGTGTTGACAGGACTCTCTCCAAAGATTTTACATAATGATAGTTCTTCGGGCACTCGGTTAATATGACAGACAGCCGTGATGGTAGTCAGTGGACTAGCGAGGTGTTTAAACTCATACGTATCTCGATCAATTTAGATTGTTTGCCACTGTTGCCTTTGACTTGCTTAGGGTTTAAAACACACTCAATATTCAGCAATATTGGGTAAACAAAAACGAGCTGAAATTAGCTTAATAATGATAATAATGATGCCATTCTTCTATACAGTTGAATCAAATTTCTTCATAATTAATGAATTTCACAACACTGATATTGTTATTGAACTGAATTAACACTGAAGTGACTAGAGCCGAATAATCACACTATTAGCTTGCCACATCTGCTTTATAGAAGAATGTGTCACACTTATTAAATATGCATAAAAAAAATAAAAAAAAGTACAACTGCGGTACTTTTACAGTTTAAAACTGTAAAGCTCCATTGTATGCAGCACTATAAAAATAAAGGCGACTTGACTTAACTTGATTTATTCTTGTTCGTGAATTTGCTGGCTTCTGCAGAACATCACCTAATAAACGAATGCAGATCTGAGCAATAAATCAGAACTGGGCACTAAGGCTTGCAGTGTGAACAACCAATAAAGACGGCAAACCGAGCAATAAACGTTGCATTTATGATCCCATCAAAAAATTCTTCATCCATCTGCAAATTTACATACGCATAAACAAGAAACATCAGGAAGCAATTCAATGATCTATTGTGAAAATATCCCATGCGAAATGCAACAGGAAAATAACAATTTAGAATTTCAATGTGCTCAAAAGCATTCTTGTGAGAGGACAAATTACATGAAGTGACAAAAGCAATTATCCTGAAATTATTCCTTTTCCCTTTCCATCTGTCTGTGTCTGTCCCACTGCACTGCAGATCACTGCTGGACCACAAAGGGGAGCTGCAGCTTTTTGGAAAACTGCACACACACACACACACACACACACACACCACTACACAAACAAAATACCCACAGACACATTTCTCTGAGTCTAGAAAGCCCTGACAATTCAACAAACTAAAAACAACAAGAACTTTCATCAAGTCTGCATGCAACTTTAGAACCAAGAAACTCTGCTAAATAAGACCTTCAAAATAAAACGCACAAGTCTTTAGCACAACGACACTTCCATTCGATCCAAGGGCGTAAACATGCTTCAGTAAATATCATCACACACGGACTGTGCCAAATATGCAATCAGTTTAAGTCCCACACACAACCAGGACTGTGAAGATGAATGGAGGGAGAAATTGGACCCAAACACACTCTGTCTTTTTTTACCCTCGTCTCATTACTGTGTTTTCGCTCTTCTCGTTTTATCCACATGGGAGGTTACTACAACACACTGCAGCAAGAGGCTTCACTCTGTTGTCTGTTTTTCTTTTCTCCGCTCGCCCAAGATTGGCTCCATATTTCAATCTGGGTGAGGGTGTAAAACGAGGTCTGTGCCGTGCATTTTGTGAGAGTCAGAGTAGAAAAGGAGACATAAAAACAAATAATATGCTCACACAAATCACAAATCTTTTGACTAGTGAAAATAGAAGAAATCCTGAGAAAATCCCAACATTTTTGTGTTGATGTGCTGGATATGGGAGGAAGGATTTTAGGGATGCATTTAAGTGAAGTCATTTCGGATGGTGTGTGATGGCATTTTCTCAGGTGCTGAGAGGCAGGTGATTCAGAATCAGATCAGAGACAAAAGAGATATGCTTTTAATATCTGAAAAAACCTGAAATAAACTGTATCCATGTTGGAAAGTTTTTACTTTTAACAAACCAAAAAACATTCGCAAACTGTTTAAGTAGGTGCAAATGCTCATAAATGAATTAGATTTTTTTATTATTATCAAAAAATTATATATATTAGTTTTGAAAACAAGTAGTAACTATAGGTAGCAACTCAAGTAGTAACCCTGCTGTCTTTAGCAATGCAACAGAGAAAACAGAAACAGAAAACTAATTTTATGGAACAATTATTTAAGTATAAATGATTAAATATATAATTAAGAAGGATAGGTACCACTTTAGCTACCATAAATGCATGATCTAGTATTTTAAAAAAGACTTGGTATTTATGCTGTGAATGAAAACAAAATGAACAGAGAAAGAAACATTAATGATCAAACTATTTAAGATCTTTCTCTATGTTTATGTTCCACTCCAGATAAAAATTTGACTAATAAGTAAAACATATGCATCATCACACTATAGAAAAAAATATATAATAAAAAAATAACAGTTTAGCATAAAAATATATAGTACATATTAGCTCTATTTCAGCAGCCTAAGAGTTTCTATAACGATTTATTTGTCATTTTATATTAAAAATTATGAAAACATTCATATCTTCTAAGATGGATTCTGCATTAAATTCAGCACTCTATCAACATTAGAACCAAATTCTCAAAGTAGAACTGAAAAAGAAGAAAACTAAATCTCTGAATTGATTGTTTCCTGCATCTTGTAGTAAAATAATAAGTAAATTATTCATTAATTTTTCTACTAATTTTTCAACCTACAATACTAACTGTCAATTTTGAAGATATTAAAATAAACTGAAACAAAGACAGATTTCTACTATTGTATACTTTATTTCTTTCTTCATAGCCTTCTTTGACCCTATTAGGAACCAATACCCTGTTTTGTCGAAGAACTTTGGAATTCAAAAAATGCAACTGCCACAACTGAATGAACCCTTAAATTATAAACAGGAAACGTAATCTGCTGTACTAGTTTTCTCAGTCTCAGATGTTCATGCCATTTACAAAACGTCTTAATGGATGCAAATGGAGAAAGTGCGTGACAAACATAATATATGGCTTGTACGTGCTTTGCGAGACACAGATGTCAACCTCTACCTCTCCCATGACACTCTGGCCACCGTAAACAACTTTAGTAAATGCTCACCGGAGTGCAAGGGATTTTTATAACTGTCCAATCATGGTGGCCTCCAAACACAAGAGCACAAATACAGACATTTTCACACACATCCACCTGCATATGCATACAGTGCTGTTAATGACACCTATAGAGACGAACACATGCAGACATGCACTTTTACATTCCTTACTCATTTAGTGAACAGTACCGCAGCTACCCGACTGGACCACATGCTACCTCATCTTTCAGTGTCAGAAAACACTTCACAAAGAGATCAAAACAAACCAAGATGATGAATCGCTCTAATCTTTATCTTCTGACCTGCCCTGCAAGCTGATTGGCTGAGAGGCAGGGTTTTTTTTTTTTTTTGCTGGCAAGGCCATGCCACATAATGACAGTTAACACGTCCACTGAAAAAAGAAAAGAAAAAAAGAAAATTGACTTGATCATAGCTTTGAGCACTTTAATTGGCTGCGGTTATAATCAACAACATTGATTAAAAGTTATTAATTGACTACCATTTCACATTCCTTTAGCTCAAACATTAGAGCAATGCCAAGGTCACGAGTTTGATTTCCAGGGAGTGCATTATAAAAAGCATACTTTAAATGCCCTGAAAGACAATTAATAAAAAAGCATCTGCCAAATGTATAAAATTGCACGAAATACCATATGCATTACATAAAAAAAAAGATCGTCAAAACAATCATCATTCAGAAATTGCTAAATTTTAAAAACTATTACAAATAAAAGGCAAACAGCACGAAAACAAATGTGATGCTTTAAAGTAGATAAACTGAAACAGTATTTTCTTGTAAAATGAACTCCAATAACCTTTGTTTTATTTACAACTTTGTTTTTTTCACATTGTTTATGTGATATATGTAAATTAGCATTAGAATTCCAAATTTGGTGTTTCAGTCATACCCCATATTGTTCACAAGCCCATGTGATTTACTTATATAAATGATTTACTTATATATAGAAATACCTAAAGTTCACAAATAATTGCAAAAAATAAATAAATAAATTATTTTCAAGAACACCTTGAAAATAAACATGAGAGTTTAAAATAGAAAGACTGAAATAGTATATACTTGTAAAACATACTTCAATTATCTTTGTTACATTACATCTTTGAGAAAAATATTTTTACAGTATATATATGGCAATGTTCTATCAATTTACATTTGGTGAAGGGACAGAATTCTTCCAAATTTAGCGTTTCCCTCATACCCCATATTGTTCACAAGCCCATGTGACTTCCTGCTCTTTATCTAGATGGCAGAGATGAGGAGCACAGGAAAGAGCAATGGCAAAGCCCTCTGTGGACAAAACTTTGTTTTATATGGTTTTTCCATCTATTTAATTTGGACATTGTGATAGGTTGTGATGGGAATAAATTAACCATTCTGAAATTTCAAAGCATCTTTTGCTAAACTTTACTCATTTCCTGTGCCCATGTGCGAAGATCATCAGTATAAACCCTACATGAAATTGGCGAAAACTCAAATCCTTTGCATAATGGGGCAGTGTCATCGGATTACAGTCCCACAATGAATGAAATTCAGAAGAAAACGGATGGAAAGTGGGAGTTTGAGAGTAGAAATGAAGGGCACAGAGCAGTAAGACATGGAGTCCTCTTCTGCTGTCAATTATGGTTGTCTTTACTGTACTCCAAGAACATACACTCATTCACTGCACGACCAGCTGAAAACAGGCTTCACTTCTCCGAAATGGAGTGGAGGTAATAGAGAGGACAGCTGCGGTCAGCAGTAGCAGCAGGAGGGTGAAAGAGAGAAAGAACGGGAGAGAGATGAGCTTGCGATCTCTCCAGAATAACAACATGAGACCTTTGCATATTAAAATAAACACTGCCTTGTGTTGGTGAAGAGGTCAACTAGAGGAAAACAGGGAGATACAAAGTCTACAGTGATAACAACCTCAGAGTTTCTAAATATTGCATTCCAAGCTTAAAACCAATTAGAGACACAAATGCACCAGATCCCTCTCAGATGGAGAAAAGGGTCTTAATTAATCTGGAGGATCACTGTGGCCCTGACTCCATATCATGGGTTTTTTGTAACAGGAATGCCAGCTATTTAGCAGCTGGCCAATGGGAGAGCTGGAGAGGGGCTAGGTGATGATGGGCTTGCGCCTCTGCTCAGATAGGAAAAGGATACTTTTCAAAAGCTAAAAGCTTTCCCATTTTAAAACAAAGGAGGGGGGTTGATTTTTTTTTTTTTTTTTTTTTTTTTTTTTGAAAAACCTAATTTGTGGGACATTCCAGGGTCTCTCTGAGAAATCTGCTCGACAAAATATGTTTTCATGACCCTTTCAAGACTGCCTGGATTTATGTGCATCGAGAACCTGTGGAAGACAACTGTGGCCACATTTATCAGTAGATACACAGTGGAAAAAAAAACACGCCAAGTTTAAAATATATAAAAAAAGATGAAATCATCCATCATAAATTGCCGATATCTGCATATTTCACATTAATAACAGGCACCTATAAAATCATTACCATGTTCTCAAACATTCCTATATACTCAGTGCAAAGTACAGGAAGGATGTCACAAATGTGACATACAGTACATATTATGTTTTAGGATTTTACAAAGAGGAAAAAAAAAATATTATTATATTTATATTATATAATAATTAGATTTTTATTATTATATTATATATTGCAGGGTCCATCCCATATCAAAATGTGGAGCTCTTACAAAATGATAATAATTAAAATATCTGATGCATTTAATCATGTCTAAAATTGATTTTTTTTAAATAAAGGTAAATGTCCTCAATGTGTTAAGTAGTTTAGTGATTAGTCAGTTCAGTGGTCTATGAAACTTCTTAACATTATATAAAACTGTTATGTGGGGTGAAGAAACCAATACTACTACTAATAATAAATGCATCACCTGAAACCTGACAACTAATTACGTTAAATTAAATCTGTGACAACGTCGTTATAAATAATAAATGCCAAACAAGGATATGTATACTGCTATCTACTAACGGGTATAAATTCAAGGGTCAACGTGATATTTTAATTCTGTCCTGCCTTGTGGGGATAACGTGCGTGACAAACAGTTCCTCCAAGGTTAGTGTTTGTTTGGACACACGAGGATAAAAGTTTCATTGTATCCATGACCATTGTGTTTTTTACGTCCCCATACTCAAATGGCAAAAATAAAAAACGAAAAGTTTAACAGGAAACATGAATTTCTGAGCCAAAAAGGAAGCGTGGTTACAGTAAATGCTCTTTAACCATGCCCAGTTCATATCCACAGTTATTGTCACATTTCCCGTTCTGACAGACAGATCCCATGACAGGGATGCTGAACAAAATTATAAAATCTCCAAAGATACGAAAAAACAAACAAAAATGTGTTCACATTGTGTTCAGACGCGATGATTTCGTTTTGAAACTCCACGTAAAACACGGAGACATTTTATCTTATTAGACATGTTGATTCATTTTTACATATATTAACCTACGAACTAATATTATCATTAATCAAAATTGTTGTTTTTTTAGTAATATTACGGTTCTAAAAATAACAATAAAATATTTAAAACGATCATTTAATTTTAAAATAAAAGCCTATCACCATGAATTAACAACAATGGTAGAAATTCAGAAATATTCATAACAAAAATCGATATTTTTGAGTACGATGTTTTCTTACAAAGATTCTTTAAAGACTTTGTTTAATACTGCTATTTAAAACAACAACAAAATATCTCCAATAACAGTTACACCAAAACTAGTACTAACAACAGCAGCAATAGTTATAATTATCCTATTGTACATAAGAAAAGCCTGTGGTGCAAATCATTATTATGTAAACAAAATGAGAATTACAAAAACTACCATACCTATAAATCGTCTAAAATAATACTGCATTCAGAGCAACTTTACACATGCAATATTTGAGGTGTATTTTTGAGCATTTTGTGTTGTATTTGCACAAGACTGCTATGTGAAACCAGTCTGGGAATCCGGGGACATCCACTCAGTAACCCAACTGTCAGCGGTCAACTGCTCACTTCCTGCGGGTCTTATTCAGGGATTTGGGCTAATATTTAGATAGGGTAGGATTTAATATACCGTCCCCATACACGAATGCTCGAAAATCAGCGCCGCGCGCTCGTCTGACACGCCATGATTTATTATCTGCTAATTGATATCGGGTTCTAATTAACATCTGACCGTTTTTTTTTCTCAAGGGTTTTATAAAGATTGGAGAGATACCTAAAAAACGCCTGGAGGTACTGCGAGATACATGCAGTGTGGAATGATTCCATTCATTAATATTGGATGCTGATAGACGCAAATATCACAAGCAGAAACGGGCCTGAAATTATACGATATTTTTTGTGCAGGCGTTTGCAATGACTTTCCCTGCAGGTTCATCATCCTCGCACCTATGAAAGCATGCAGAACATGTCTTAACTTATGAAAGTTTCTAATGAGGCATCGAGTCTTGTGTTACCATAGCAGAACCCAAACCCCGCGTGCAGGACCACACCACTCTCTCTTTAATGCACGAAAAACTGAAAGACTTATGTTTCTCCATAAATATTCATATAAAAATGTCAACAACATCCAGTATATCTAGTAGTTTTCTTTATTATGATTAGTATGTTCGCTACTATAATATTAATAGTAATAACAAAAAGCACAACCAAAAATAATCTAAAATGCCACATCAAAAAACAATAAGTAGATTACTTCAACATGTATTTCCCCCTCTCAGGACAGTCGTTTCCCAAAATACAATTAGGGCTACCAAATAAAGAACGAAATAAAACGTAAAAAACTTAAAATTACTCCCGTTTAAATGTACATGTAGTCCGGATACGAAAATGTTTCCAAAAGGTTATTTCAGCACCGTTTTCCTCGAATAATGACATTAAAGTAATTCGACAACCAAATGTGAAAATCCCCACTAAATCATGAACGATTCTTTTTTCATATACTTTGACAGGCGAGATTATAAATCATTTAATTAATTGTAATATCAAAATGATGGTGTTTTAAAATGCTGGATGCAAATAAATTAAGGCAATTCACGGCTTGTCTGAAAATAATTAAGATTTACATTGGTCTTAAAACTTCATTTTCTTATGGTCCAGAAGTTGCATCCAGCATTAAATGACTAATATAACATTAATATTATTGTGTAGTAAATTAATGCAAATGCTTAAGTAGTGTTCCAACAGAAGATCCGTAAAAATAAATGCCATTAATTAATCTCTGAATAAATGATACCACAATGAGAAACAAAAAAACTAAAACTTTTTTTTTTATCAATCGAAATATTCAACGTTAGCAGTGGTTTTCACTTTTTTTTTCTTCTTATTATTTTTTTACTTAAATATTTACTTTAATATTCAGGTGGAAAATCTTCCTCAAATTATTGAATGTTTATTTAAGCATCTCCAAACGATATAGGCCTACTGTTATATATGATATATGAAAAGATAAATTTATCCAGCTGCGTAAATGAAAAGGGAGCACACATTTTGACCATGTCTACGGTCTAGTCTCTTGTGGACTGAACGTGAACTTGGCAAAAAAATCAAGCATAGATTAAAAATTGCACAAAACAAACAAATCTCTGGCATTCATCGTTACATGTGATTAGTCACGTACATTCAAATACTACACTAATCAGATTTAATCAAGCAGGCTATTCGTATTTGAATTTGACTGTTGGCCTGTGAAGCTTCATATCATGTAAACTGGACATTACGAAAAGTTACACTCAGGTAAATGTAAAGACTTTGCTTTGCATCATCTTTTATTCTGTCTTGAGGTGAAATGGCTTCTACTTTAGATGTAATACGGTATATATGCAGACAGAAAATACACACACCTGGTAGATTCTGAAAGGCGCCGCTGAGAGACAAAACAGGAAATGTGTCTCACTTGAAAACTGCATCCAAACCTCAAATTAATGACGTATACCTAATCTACTAAATAAGTTATAGCCTACTTGTAACACTATTAAACTTTGAATGTCCAGCATTCCCGAAAGACTTTACTTATTCACTACAAAGTTTCAGAAAAACATCAGATATTAATTTAAAGCAAAATGATAAAGAAGAGCTTGTCCAGACACAAGAATAATCATAACACCAAATAATCATCCAAGCCTCCTTTAAAATTTGCACAGTAAATGGCCTGTTATTTTTTAATATTGTGTTTCTAAAATATGATTTGTAAAACTACGAGTGCTAAAAAAGACGGATAAAAAGGACAAAGGGTGCACAGTACTTCCGAAGCTGAAAGGCAGATTGGGTTAAGACAAATATAAATACATTTTTGTCACAAAATCTGAATCCGCTGTTAATGGATCCGCTTTAACTTGTACTTACAGATGATGTTGCTGTGGAAAAAAAAATCAACTGCTATTTACGGGGGGGGGGGGGGGGTTCTGGGTGTTTGGTTTAATCATGCGACACATTTTAATCTTTATTTAAATATGCAACTCATGCATTTTCCTTGAGCAAAATGTATTTTCCGTTGGGCAACATTGCGGTCTGTCCAGCTTTTATCAAGCTCTGAATTGTGTCTGTTATCACCTGAGTATTTACAAAGGATGCTTCCGACTTGACAGTGATGAAGTGACCTGGAATCAAAAGACGCAACTGATAAAAGAAGGAAATACTTACGCGCGTCTGCTGCTTGATCTTGCACAAAACCACACCGTTTCTACAAATACAAATAAAAAAGAGAAATAAAGACTTACGTCAAATTGAGGGATGAGTCACCAATGCAACAATTTCGTTTTCGGGTTTGTTGCTTTATATAAAGCCTTCAAATGATGCAGAAATATTACACTTAATCTTTCAGACTTTAGCGATTAGATTTTTAAGTCAATTATAATTCATCCAATCATCTAAATGGTCCAAATTAGTAGTAAATAATCAAAAGAATATAATAGCCTAAGGGACATTTAAAGTGGAGGTCAATGCACGTTTGGAATTAGGCTACGACCAGAATGTGTAACCATTAACAGGCTTTTTTTTCAATACTGTAATTGTTAATAATTCTTTGAATGAAATGCCCACACCTCAATTCTTTCTTTTGGGAAAAAGGTAACATTTGTTTATTTACGGCCGATAGCATGCTAGGCGTAAGATAAAAATCCAAAAACAAATAGTGTTAAGCTGAAGTGAAAACAGTGGTGTCGTTAACTAGGTTATCTCATTAGTGCCCCGCTGCTTTTGACTGTTATTCAATCGCCCGAGTGTAAATTAGATTCAATCCGGTTGCTATCGCTGCGGGTCAACAAAACATAACTTTTGTTTCTATTCATTAATTATGAACCTTGATAAGCTGATAACCAGTTAGATATTGTATAGCATCAGAGAGATGGGTCAAGTGCCTAAGCCACGAGATACACTCCACTTGCACTTGGGTCTAGACGCATAGACTTGGATGGTGACTAAATGATTTGCAAAAAAAAAAAAAAAATCTAAAAAAAAAAAAAATTAGATATTTCACTTACATGTTGCATTGGCCGATTAGTACTAGATGAATTTTTAAATGAATTAATGAAATATATTATATAAATAATTTTTATTTTATATATATATAGCCTGTATTGGACTATTGTGATGATTTTGCACGCCTTTAACTAACACCCTCGAAAAATAAAAGCTGTCATTTTAAATAAATGAAAAATCTAAGACAATATAAAAGTATCATTGGTGTACAAGGACATTGCCCTAAAACAAAAAAAGTTTGATTAAATTATTAAAACAGCCATTTTTAAAAATGAATGTGAAAACAAACAAACAAAACAAGTTTGGAGCCTGATGCTACATCGCAGTACTCCCTTATATATATATATAAAAAAATCCCAGAATGATGATGAAGAGCCTATAATGTAACATCAAGAATCGTTAAAGGAACAAAAAGCACCCTGCAACTCAAGAATAATATAGACTGATTCTAAGATGTTGCAAAGAACCACTGAAGAACCTTTGTTGAATGCACTGATAGGTCAACCGCTTTAAACTGGATTCATTTACCAAGCAGTTCAGAGTGTCTGTGTGCATTTCTTTGGTGCATAGCTACAGTTCAGAGCGTCTGTGCGTGCAATGTTCTCTCCACTACCAGTGGGAAATAGCACAACATATAATTTAAGTACAGCAGGACATCCGCGTGACGTTTTCTTTTTCTTTTCCTTTTTTCTTGCCAGTGAATTCAAATTTGGTACAGTGATTGACAAGGTCCTATTCAAATAAAACATCCCGTGGAGAGCGTGCACACGTTTTTTCAACCGTGCACGGGAGGCGTGGAGCTCGCGCTTCTGACATTCTCTCCCGCAGTAGCTCTTCTCCAGCGAGCCCTAATGACATCACCCAGACACCACGGTTGAAGAAAACAGTTTTTTTTCTTTTTTCTTTTTCTCGAGTGTGTGTGGAAGAGCGATGTTTTAATACAGCCGAACGTGTTCGAGCAGATCTTTTAATTGGAGCATATAAAGCAGGGCAAATTCCGTGGGAATAGTTTGTTTTGAAAACAGTGGAGAGCACCAACATCGCCAACAGGCCCCTTCTCAAAGAATGCAGCTTCGTGTACTTCGAGTTATTGCGTGTACTTTCTGTGTTCTCGACATGGAGTAGCTCGGAAGGGGGTGGAAGCGGTATTCCTTGACTCGGTTTCTCGCTTATGGACGACAGTAGTCTCCTTTCTCCAAAGGCAAATGCTTTCAGTATTGCCTGTCTGATTTCAGCGAGGGATCAAGCAGGAAACACAACGTTTGACAAACACGCCACTAGCCTGGACAAGCAAGTGGTGCAAAACTGCTCCAGATCCATTAAAATGCATTACAGCACTGTCACGCGGGAGATGGAAGGTACGGGCACGATCTTGACAATAACCTTGTGATTTGTCGGGCTCGCGCGGTTTGTGTAACACTTTCGCGTCGCCCAGGGCGCGCGAGAAACTTTCAGTTAATGCCAAAGACACGTGAATTTCAATACTGCAAACATACACAACCACACAGCATGTTGGCTATTTACGCCCCACGCACTGAACAAATAAAACGCCGCGCGTTCCTCTCCGCGCACTAATTTGTGCAATAGCCAGAAATGCAAATAATAAGTTACACATACAACTTGTAAAACAGGCTAGTCATTGCATGATCCTCAAATGACAAACCATTCATTAAGCGCGTGCATTGCAAACCGATGCTTGCAAACTGTAATAGAAATCTAGGAAATTCAGATTCCACTTCCAACGCAAAGACGAGCCTGTCAGTCGAGCGGTGGCACGGATGTAACTAATGGCAAAATTATGAACAAAAGGAAATAGCATTCTTGAAATGGACCGGGTAGTCGTTCATTCGCGACAATAGTTGTTTGTCCGTGTTGCGCGGTTGATTGTTCGCTTTGCGCAGAAAAAAAAAAGTTTACTCTCTGTCGTGCCAGCTAACCATTCTATTGTTAGAGGAGGGCGGTGTGGGCGATACACTTATCCAAAAGTAAATGGGTGCCGGAAAGCCCATTATAAGGGGCGCACTTCTCTGTCAATCAGTCTCGTCCCAAGGCGAGGAAAGGCACATTACCTGCAGTTCCTTATCTAAATAGAAATAAGAACCGGTTTTATCGCAAAGGGGAGGCCCTATGCGAGAGATAAGAGAGAAGTCTGGATTTCAGTTTAGCAGAGGGGCAGGACAGAGGCCGCTTGGAACAGTTCACAGCGCGCAAGCCTTTGAAAACAACGGAGCGCGAACACTCAGAGGTTTAGATCATCGCTAATCAATACCAAGCTACTTAGGAAGGCGCTTTTACAGGTTCAGCGAAAAAGAAGACATTTCTAACGCGGCTTTTCACGTCAACTCATTTATCTAGGCACTATGCGTTAACCTAGAAGGAGACCATCGTTCTTAAAGTTCTTGGATTCACTCATACGATACGAGACACACTATCACTTGGGACATCGTGAAATTACTCTTTGAAATTCATAGGCGAACACATTGCATTCACTTGCATATTGTTGCTTTTGAACTCGAGTTCTGCGCAAATTGTAAATCCAGTTTTTGGAATGATTTCAGCAATATCAAGCCCGTGGCTGACGCAGCTGTCCCATTTTTGCGATGTTGCAGCCTTCACGACCAGCAGCCTGAGCAGTCTCAATACGCCCGGGAGTTACCATCTCTCTCCTTCCCCTGGGGATCCTTACAGCCATCATGAAAGCCAGTTTGAGCAGTGCCAGGCTGCCCAGCACGGCTACAACTATTCCGGATCCAACCCAGCCCAGGCCCCGGCACAGGGAGACTCCGGGACGTCCAACTGCTCCACGTCGTCGTCAAGCTCAACGCCGAACAAAACGCTGGTGAAAAAGAACCCTAAAGTAGCCAATATTAATGTACAGTTGGAAATGAAGGCGCTCTGGGATGAATTTAATCAACTTGGGACTGAAATGATTGTCACTAAAGCTGGGAGGTGAGTTGACAATGAGTTTCTATACTGAACTTTTGAGGAAATCTTACGTATATTTGTTGTTTTTAATACAATTCCTCGACTTTTCTGCACAGAAAAATACAAGAGACTAACGTAATTTTTAATTTAGCACCGATGCGTCGCATGATAGTTAACATACAATTAAATGCATATTGTAGTTGTTTTTATATGTTAATTAAACTTCATTATCAATGGACTTGAACTACTGATGCGTTATGCATTATATTTCGAGATAATCTATGACCCCTAGTTTTTTTTTTAATAGACCTACAGTTTCTCGACATGTAGGCTATGCATACGAAACTACTTGATTAATTTTAATTAAACAATAACAAAGGTTGTATAATGCTTAACATACAATTACATGCACTTTTCAGTAGTTAATAGAAATGCTAAACTTAATCATCAATGTACTTGACCTACTGATGTGGTAAGCATTATATAGTGTACGTTAAAGAATAATACTTTTGAACACTTTTTTTGGAGCAATTCAAAACATCTTAAAATCTACTTTGTGCACGGGAAAGATTATCATTTTATTGTCAGAAAGTTCAATAGGTCCGATTCTGAATAAAAACCCTTAACAGTGCATTAGCTTAGCACAATCATTGCCATTTACAATGAAGTGTAAACAGTCTATTGTGTGTATTTACAGAGTGATAAGACAGATAGCATGAGATAAAGTACTTTTTTAGCTCACCTGTGTGCTAAAGGGTCCCTGCTTGGCTTTCACCATTAATTCACTAGCATATGCATAGTGTCTTATTTTTATAGTCAGGCCTGTTTATTCAGGTCAACGTCGAGCTTTAGTTTACTTGGAAAGCAGACCGTGATCAAATGAATGCAAAATAAATGAATATAAACACACTAGCAGACAAAGATAAATGCGCGAGAACGTGTACACACACACACACACACACACACACACAGAGAGATACAAATTCACACATGTATTCTGATATAGCCAGGCCTTAACTAAGGAGTATTATAATTTGATGTTCTAATGTCCGTTTCTATCAGCAAAGGATATTTTAAATAAAAATATCATGTGGGGAAAGCAAAAGTGAGCTGAACTACACTGTTATTTTAGAAGCAATGCAACTGCATATTAATGACAATGAGGTCACTAAACCAATAGAAGCACCGTTCATCTTGTTTTTATTTTATTTCTTGCAGCTGCTGTGGCCTACTAAAAGTCGGATCTGTTCAATGGGGAATAATATTGCATGCATCGTAAACAAACTTAGACTTCACAAGCAAATCAGACTTTTCAGATTCTGATAGGCTGTCGAACATCACCATAAATCTGTTCATATTAGCTACACAGACACTAGATATATTTTGCACATAAAAATAGATTTTTTTTTATCCCAAAGCCCGAAAGGTTCTAATAATATTTAAGTCAAATTTGTTCTATGGCTCAAACATTTGTATATATATATTTGTTTCTTTTTTTCTTTGTTTTTTTATCTTTCCTTCTTTTTCTTTCTTTCTTTCTTTCTTTCTTTCTTTCTTTCTTTCTTTCTTTCTTTCTTTCTTTCGTCACTATCCTTTCCAACCAGAGAAGTAGCTATATATTTTAAAATATTTAGTGTTATTTTTTTACGACAATAACATTCTGATTACATTCATTTAGTTTTTCACAATTTCTGCCATATTTTACACGATATTTTGTGACTTAATGAGGTATCAATTATTTGTTTAAGCAGTAGGCCAGAATCAACTAAAAGTGGTTGAAAATGCATTGGATTTACCACTTCAGCTAACTTATCTCTGTAACTTTAGAACCAATTTCTTTTTAATAAATTAATACAATTTCAGTGGAATATTTTTATATTGTGTATATTTAGCAAAACAGACAAGCAAGCTGTTATTGAAAAGAAAAGAAAAGAAAAAGGAAATCTGGGCCAAGTATGAGGAAAAACAAAATTAGAAGGTAAATATCCAAATATGCCCAAATATCCATGTATAATTGTCACAATTTTAGGGATCTATATACCTTTATACCTATAAACCTTAATTTTATTTCAAAGTAAATGTTAAGAATAGTACCATATCAATCTTCAAAATCAATGTGTTTTTTAAGGGTTATAAAGGCGTATTAATATTGATCCTAATTTAAATGCAGGCTAAACATTATACATTTATTTGCAAGGTGGCCTATATGGACATTTTAATCATTTTACATATTTACTTATGGATATAACAGTGAGTTCTATTTAGCTAGATGATCTTTATAAAGTTGCGGCCTATATTCAATGATCATCTGCATATATGCTAATAAAAGGCGACAGATGCGGCTAAAAGAGGGGAGGGAATTAAGGGGAAAAGATTTAAGGGAAATTAAGCTTAAGGGAAAACTGTCATTTAAAAAAGCAGCAGCAGCAAACATTTTAACAGCTAATGGTTAATAGCAAATATTTTGAACTGGTTGTGCGCTTATATGTGTGTGCAAGGTCATCGGTCATTCCAAAGGTACTACATTGGATCTGAGGAAAGCCACTTTAAAAGCTACTTTAGCTTCATCTATCCACAACTAGGGCCCTGAAAAGAGAAAAGACACTCACGTCCAATGAACAATGATCCCAGTATCACTTTCGCTGGTATGCAGCATGCGGTGTGCCTTCAGAAGGTTGCATACAGGGCTTACACGGGTTCAGAATAATGTATTTGTGGACCTATATTTGAACACAACGTGCGTCCTTATGTGTTTATTCTGCACAATCGATTATTGCATCCTTGAGCGCAGGCCTGTGTGTGTATGTGTGTTTGTGAGTGAGAGAGAGAGAGAAAGGGGAAACACTGCTGTGTGCAGGAAATAAATCTCGCGCGTAACGCAGGCCTAACACTGTAAATAAGGTTTTGAGTCAATATAAAATGAACGCATGATTTGTAGGCTACATTCCAATTGTCCAACATTTTGGCACAAAAATAGTTCTGCATCACAATTAAAAGAGTCTAGTTAGAGAAGGTTTTACATAAAAATATTCCATGAATATAAAATTTACTCATGAAAATATAACCAACGGATTACTTCTGCATTCTCCTTTTCAGACGAATGTTTCCTACATTTCAAGTCAAAATATTTGGAATGGACCCAATGGCAGATTACATGCTCCTGATGGATTTCCTACCAGTGGATGATAAACGATACAGGTATGCCATAAACCTAAGTGCTAAGGGCACATATGCGCCTGCTGTACATTATGCATATACGCCACTAAATTTCTGCATCAGAACGAATAAACGTTGCTTTGCATAATGTAATTTTAATTATAATCAGTTACTCATATTTATAGTAAATATTATAAGTGTTTAGTGTTTGCAATAGAGCACAATTGTCCCAAATGGAGCACTAATTCTCTTTTCCCTACACTGAAGGTATGCCTTCCACAGTTCATCGTGGCTGGTGGCCGGGAAAGCTGATCCAGCGACTCCAGGAAGAGTGCACTATCACCCGGACTCACCTGCCAAAGGAGCGCAGTGGATGAAACAGATCGTTTCCTTCGATAAACTAAAACTAACCAACAATCTACTGGACGACAACGGACATGTAAGTGTTGGTTTATTTTTAAACTGAACACAATTAAAGAATTTTTTTTTTTAGATATTTGTCTTTTGTCACGTTTCATATTTATTTGAAAACAGCACAGACCAGTGGAAGAACGAGCAAATATTCCAAATATTACGCATGTGGCAAATCTGCACATTTAAAGACTGCAGACCTATTTAACATCACTATTTTTGTACACTAATATTGCAGTGGAAATAATTAATGTATTTATCAATCCACCATACACATTTAGGACGTTAATTGAACATATAATTATATCATTGTATCACAACTGAGCAGGGGAAACGTGTATGTCCTCATTAATTTTTATGCTTATTTATAGCCTATGATTGATTGCTTCTTATTTTTTCAATATTTAACAAAGCAGTTTTAATATTTTTATTTACATTTTATGCATTTATGTGAAGTAGGCTAACCCAAATATGGTAAATAAGAAGTGTATATCTATGCGTGAAGCGCGGCCCCCAAACGTAGCGCTGCTTCTGGTTGCTCTGGTGCCTGATTTTTATTTTATTTTTTCAAAATTTTTAATCATGTTAAATTATTTATTGCGTTTGCAGATCATACTGAACTCCATGCACAGATACCAGCCCAGATTCCACGTGGTCTACGTGGATCCTAGGAAAGACAGTGAGAAATACGCCGAGGAAAATTACAAGACATTTGTTTTCGAGGAGACCAGATTTACCGCCGTCACTGCGTATCAGAACCACAGAGTAAGTGCTCATCTCTGACACTAATTACTGCTGTTTAGTAAGACCTTCCTGTTGTCACATTTGCCCACTGTTTATAATCACACAGTTATAGACCCACCAGTAGTCTATTTTTACGTGGAAATTAAATATAGGCTAGCCTACTTATTTTCTATATTTATCTATTGTTTTTAATCATGCCACTTTATATCCGAATGTGGCATTAAACACTAAAACCACAATCCTAATATAATTAAATTAGAGTTTCATTCAAATATTTTAAAATTGACTTTTAAATTTAATACTAATTATTATTTCCATGCCATCTCAAATTACCTTTACAAATGACTAGCCTATTTGTTTTTTACAATAAACACACAATTCTAATTACATTGAACACATAAATAACTTCAACATATATATATTTTTGTATATAAAAATCAAAATCAAAATTAAAACGATACACTTGACTATAGTTGAACGCTGAAAAAAAAAAAAAGATTGGAGTGTCAGTGATGCTCTCGCGCAGCTGTCCAGTGTTTTTCTTCTTTTTTTTTTATCAGTCTTTCCTGCTCTGTCTTCTATCAGTTTGACCTCTTGATCTCAAACTCTCACCGCGGGCTTTACATTTGTTTTTCAACTCATTCCGGAAAATCACGCACACATCTTCATCGAGCGCTTTTCCATCGAGCTCGCGTGTTCATATTTAACATAAATAGTTTCCAACCTGTGTCCAAATAAATGTTGAAATGTGTTATTGTTAATATAAATACAATCTTCGAGTGTCTACGCCCTTTCAGGAACACTGCACATTCGTTAACATTGTTGTTTACGCGATTAATTGAAGCGTTACATGGCAGAAAAATGAGTTTACAATTTAAAAAACGCCTTATACTAACACAAGCTCTGGAAAGGACTTTGAGAAATGATTACCTGTATAAACAAATTTCATTGTCTGAATAAAAATAAATGAACAATATTGGAGGTCAATACCCGAATATGTTCATTTTTTTCACATTTTCACTCTCTTCCTCTCAGATAACACAACTGAAAATCGCCAGCAACCCGTTTGCCAAGGGATTCAGAGACTGTGATCCGGAGGACTGGTAAGTTTTTCATTTTTTCTGCTTATGTTTAACTAAGATAAAACAAATGTACTGGAAATATTATAAGGGTAACACTCAAATGCACATACATTACTAAATAGCAAACATACAGACAGGTATTGAATTAAAAATGTGTAGCAAAATGTTATTTTAAGTAAGTTTATGTGTATGTTTTCGCTAACTTTATCATAAAAATAGTGAAGAATGTATGTGTGTGTGTGTATGTTATTGCCTTGTTAAATACAATGGACATTTTTATGGAATAAATTATACAGTAAAAATAACTTTATTTTCTTTTCATGTATATATATTTATTTATAAGTGAATATATATATATATATATATATATATATATATATATATATATATATATATATATATATATATATATATATATAAATGTATATATATATTTTTGCATGTGTATAAAATGCCAAAATAATTCAGATGAAAGATTTTTATTTTTGCTAGAATTCTATCAGACATAGCACTCATTCAGACAGACTAAAACAATGCATTCCAGTGCATGTCACTGATTTTATCTTGCCTGCTTTTCAGGCCCAGGAATCACAGGCCGGGCTCGCTGCAAATCATGAGTGCATTTGCTCGAACCAGAAACCCCATGTCCTCTCCCCCACAGCAGAACGGCACAGAGAAGGGTCTGTATAAAACACAGCTAACACAATCTCATTTAGCAACCAAAAAAAGTGTTTTAAAACAATATTCTTTGTTTACAAATGAACATTTCTTCAAAATGACAAGACAAATGGTTTGGTGTATGGATAATATTGTGTGCCTATTACACATCTAAATCTATTATGGATCAAACAGTCTGTACAGGAATGCACATTCACACTCATAAACACTAAACTGTATTCAGCTGTGATTACCATGTAAAAGCCAATTCACTAGAAATGAGCAACAGGCACAAATAAAGGCAGTTAGGATTTTCAGTCCAGTAATGGCTCCAGTCTGTTTGGTTTCTCAACATCTATGTTCCACTGGCCAAAACAGTTACATTTGTCTAGTTGAGCGCTGCAAATTTCAATACACAAAGGTTTGAACAGCTGCATGCCCGGAGGACATGCTCAGACTCAGATTTTTCAGTCCTGCGCTCTGCGTAAAACGATTTCCTGTGAGAATTCGCCTCTTTGTCTGAAGGACATTTATGACTTATCCTGCCAATCAACCACAGTACATCTCATTTCACAAACTAACTAAATTACACCACTTTATCTTTAAAGTTCAGGTCCCTAAGCTCATTTTCAGGGCTACCTACATTTGGTAAAGAGCCATTCAAAACTGTACACAAACAAGCCTCTAATCAACAGTTGGATTGTGCAAAATAATCCTAAAAATAACATATCCACTATGACTCACACTTGGTTATATCTTGCACCACATCATATTTTAAGGCAAGATACCGCAGGTGAATAGGGTGAAAAATTTACTAATAGATATCACGGTTGACAGATTACAAAAAGAATTACAAACAAAGTTTAAGAAATTGCTTACATGCGCATTTTGTTTTTTGATCTCATAAAATGTGATGTAATTTGATACATGTCCAGAACAGAACTTTGTATACGGTCTAATTTTGTTCACATAATAGAGTTAAAGGTTTTTACAAAAGGGGTTTTGAATATATCTCTTTTTATCATCCCACAAATCAGAAAATACTGTCAACAGACATGAACAATCATAAAATAATCAGCAAATCACCAAATAATTTGGTCTCGAAACTATTTTCACTCAGAAATTGCTAGTAAATTTCACAATGACAAAGAAAATGGAAGTAAAATTGAACTAAAATGACATTTTGAAGTAGAAAAACTGAAACAGTATATTTTTGTAAATAATACTTTGATAATCTTTGTTTTATTTATAACTTCAAAATGTCATTTTGTACAATGTAGACTGGAAAACTGTTTTGGTGCTACTGAAGTAGAGACTCCTGTTTCAGAAAAAAGTACATAATTTTAGAAAAGTCCTTTAAATATACATAATGACATTGAAATCTATTGACACAAATAGATAAGAGTTCCTCCCCCCCCAGATTAATTTTAGAGTTTTCTTTGCACTAGTCTGAAACAACATGTTACGAAAAGCCAAATAGCCTCAAAATTGAACAATGCATGAAAAAAATATATATATATGTTTTTGCCTGTAGTGTATTGCCTTACAAGCTTACGCTCTTTCTTTTTTGCCCTGAACACAGAAGACAGCAGGCGAGAATATGAGCGTGACCCCAGCGGCACCTCCCTCCATTCCGACCCCACTCATCAACTGATGTCCCGAGTCCTCAGCCCAGCCCTTCCGGTCCTTGGCGGCCTACACACTGTGCCCCTCACAGCCGGCCATCGCAGCCCACCACATGAACTACGCCTTGACGGACACCCACAACCCCCAGACACCTTGCACCATCATCCATACAAGTACCCAACCAGCTATGAACACTACCTGGGAGCCAAAACCAGGCCATCCCCATATCCCTCACCGAGCATTAGAGGCCACGGTTACCACCCTCACATGAACCCAGCCACAGCCAACATGTACTCTGCAACAAGTGCGCCGACTAATTATGACTACGCACCCAGATAATGACTCAATCGGCACCCCAAATCGGGCAAGAGCCTCACAGGACAAAACATACTGAGAAAAACACAAACCTTTGTGTCCCAGACTCATGAAACATGTTGAGTTTTGGGTCGGGCACATCTTTTGCAGTGGCTTCTAACCTTTGGAAAGAGAAGCCGTCATATTTATTGAAGGGAGAAATGTCACAAATGTCCTTGTGGATCTTTAGGATGAGCCCTGTGGATCTAACATGAGCTCTGGACGTCCTGTGAACTCAGTGGAAGGGCACCTGGAAACTGCAGTATAACTAGTGTTTGGAGGAACGAGGAGGACAAAGACTTCTTTAGACAAATAATGCATTATCACGGACTGGAAATTAACTTTTGTGTTGGATGCACTTTTTGTTTTTGCTTTTAAAAAGCCATAACTTATATATTACCCTTGAGCCATTGAGCTTCTAGATAGATGGCATATTTGCATGCTGCGCTGTTTTGAAGGTGCTGAAATACCCTGAAATGTTTTGTTTTTTTTCTGGTTGAGAATGATTTTTTTTTTTATGCTAGACCACCTTAAGCAGGTCCCTGAAGCTTGTAACATGGCACTGACCTACAGCAATTCAAATAAATAAATGAACAGAATGACTGTGCTGAACTTGTAAAATAAACATTAAATATTTTACCTTTAAACATGTTCCATTACCCTTTGCAATTCTTGTCCAGTTTTACCACAAGCTTTATCTAATTCTATCCTTACTTGGAGGAAACCCAACTCCCATTCTCCTCAGAACTCCAAATATGTTTGATTTGGAAAGAAATTATTGATGTATTATGGAATAGAGAATTGTGATATTGTCAGCCTGGGCCTATTTTAACCTGGGGAAAAGAGAAAGTAAAATACCTATTTTAACATTTTAGAAATGTATGAATATTGCTAAATTACACACAAACGGATATATATGGTTTACTTTTTTTTTTTTTTTTTTTTAGCCTACTTAGTTTATATTTTACTTCGACTCAGAATAAATGAATACTTATAAAAAAAAGTACCGGAGAGAAATTTAAATGTTATTAAAAAAATTAACGAAATGCACAAAGTAGATAGGTTATAGATGTAATTCTCACTTACATAAAGACTTTAAATGAAAGTGAGCCGTTATTGAAATGGATTAGCGTAGGCCTACTACAGAAACGCGCGTGAGGCAGCGTCTACTCTGCTGTTTCTCTGCGGCGTGATTTGGGTAATCCCATGGTAGAGGAAAGAAACGCCTGCACGCCATTTGACCTCTGACAGCTAACGACTTTCTGAAGTATCAAAGGTTAAACAATGTTTCCAGCCATTTGAGCGACGACTAATTGGTCGTATAATTTTTTGTTTGTGGTAACAACTCGATGCACTGGGACCAGCAACGCCGTTTAAACCGCTCTGCTTTAATACCGGATTAAAACTGAAAAACTGAACTGAGATTAAAATAATAAAATAAATAAAAACCCAAACGAGATTTTCATTGCTTTTACGTATGCATGCTTAATATTTAAGAGACCCATGCTAATTTATTTATATCTAAAAATATTATTAACACAGATCTCATGGATAGCTTATTTGATTGAAGTAATTTACCAAAACGTGGCCCATTTTAGCTGACTTCACCCTACCCTTTTCAAAACGAATAAATTACAAATCTAATAACATACAAAATAGATTGTAATTGTTTATATATTTAAAATAAAATATTTAGCATACCATAGCCTACTATCCAAATAATTCATAAAACTGGCTTCAAACTCCTAATCAAAAAGATAGTTTTTCATAAAGACTGTGTATATTCATCCTTGTAATTAAATCTTTTAACAATCCGTCCATTGTCAAGTGCACATGTTATTTCCCTACTTTAGTACATTTGGGGCCGGAAGAACCCGTTTGGAGGATTGGGCCTCCCTTCGCGTGAGCCTATTCCCGGCTAGAGGTAATGAGTTTGGCCCATCAGGAAGGCCGGGACACCCGGACCCATGGCTCTTCCGTCAGGGGTCTACCCATCTGTGTTTTCTCTGGTAGCGCTTCGCCTTGATGAGAGGGGCCGACTGGGGCCCGCGGTCGCGCAGCCTGTGTACCTGCGTCCATGAATGATGACTGACGGCTGTTTCCAACAATGACCGCTTCTAAAAATGATCATCATTTATGCGCTGAATACACCGAAATCTGTGCCCGTCTTTGAAGTCAAACATGATGCGTGAGAAGTTCAGCATGAAAACACTGTTTGATCCCAGAGGAAATACCTGCGCTTCGAAACACACACACACACACACACACACACACACACACACACACACACACACACACACACACACACACACACACACGCACACACACACACACACACACACTGACACATTTGGGTAATTATGTGTAAAACACACGAGTTCGACATTAGGCTACAATGTCAAAGTCAACACTTGCTATCAAAATTAAATAAATAATATATAAATAATAAAAGTGTATGATTCAAGATAAATTAGATCCTAATATAATTCATTTTAAAAGAAACTTGTTAAATTGTACGCAGTAAATAATTAAACAACGCTTAATAAACGTGTTAGAATTTACCATAAATAGAAATAACCATAAACAAATACAAAATAGGCTTTTGTTAAAAAAAAGTGTCAAATTGAAATGCAATTTTTTAATTAACTAGACAAAATGAGCAAATTTTATTTATATTTTTTAATCTCTTTATATCTTTTTATATATTTTAATAATGATCTTGTAATGATTTAATAATGACGCGGGGAGATAAAATCGATACTATAGGCACTGAATATTAAACAATATATCTGAAGTTAAGAAAACATGAATATGAAAAAAAATCCACCTTTGAATCTTCTTGTTTTTAACCCTTTCTATCAAGGACTCCCAGCCACCAGCGCAAAAAATACACTACATTCTATTTTATTTTATGAACAACATTGCTTTATGCCAAGCTAATGTTGACCCAGTTTTTCCAGTTAACTGTATCTTTAGGTCTCCTGCCATGTCCAACTCTCTTTTGTTGACAAAGTAGGACAATGAATCAACTGATTAGATACATAAGTAAAAAAAAAAAAAAAGTAAACATATTTTAAGTAAATTTTATTGTACAAATATTTATTTATATATCAGCCCATGTTGAAAGCCTGTAAGGGTGTAACTCACAGCACATGGACATTTCTATTCAGACAGTTAACTAAAGGCTCAGTAAAACAGCACACTGTATGGTTAAAGAAAATGAAAAGAAAAAAAAGAACTGGTAATCATCTGACACAGGGTCGCATCTGGAACATCTGTTGTGACAAGCCTATCTTTTGTGTACATTTCTCTAGCTTGGCATGTCTAAAGACAGCTCTTCAAAATAAAAAAATAAAAAAAAGTTGTGTGTGTATTGTAACTTAAGGTGGACCAGCCAAGCAAAGATGCTTACCTTTACAGCCATGAACGTTTCACGTTTTCAACGAATTTGTGTTCTATTTGTCAGCGACACATATTGAAAACAAATCACCGGCATGCTTATCTCGGACAACAGAAATCATTTTATTCTGACTGAGCCTTCCAACATACAAAATAATTGACTACAACACAGCCAGTGTTCAGTTTCTTTCATTCAAAGGGCCATTTCCTCAGACTATGATTACGGATTATTATTTGTTTCCAAAAACTAACATCTATTCATCCAGTCTTGTCCAGAGTTTATTTGAACCAGTAACACATGCCGCACAGAGCGTATTGTGGGTGACTACGGGTTTGTTTAAGCTGGTGTAGAATGGTCAGGTGACCTCTGACCCATCGTGCAATAGTCAGGCATGTGTCTGTTGTTCAGTAAGCCGCAGGTTTTTGTCAGTGGCCCGTGTCAAGGTTCTGCTTATACTGACTGCTAAAGTGATCTATTATTGACATGGGAGGTATAACCCTAAATCTCCATCAATAGATGCTTATGTGCTTATTCACAGAATGGTCCACTGGCTTGGCTTTGTTGTGTACCCCCTCCCCCCTCCCACAAGTCTACAAAAGTAGGAAGTGATTACCAATCGGACGAGCTCCACAGAGGTCATGGACAAAGATACGTGAGGGTCCCCAGATGACAAGGAGAAGGCTAATGACCAGGCGGACTGTGAAATGAACTGTTTTGTCTTCCTCTCTGGCCGGCGACTCGCCCGCTGTTGTTTTTCCTTTAAAAGGATGGCCTCCAAGTTCCCTGAGCTTCCTGTACCGTCTGATGAGATATTCCAGTCTGGGTACGTCCCCAGAGATACGTGCTTTATGGGGCTGAGCGGCTGTGGGCCGTTTGAAGTTCCACCGCCATCGCTCTGAGACGCATGAAATACCATTGAGCTTGGTCCAAAGGATGGCTATTATTACCGAATATGCTGACAAAAATATCCACTTTCAAACTCTTTGGATGTTAGTCAACTAATATTCATGTCTGTTTTAAATAATCATGTTGAGTTTTCAAAAAATATGTTTACTGCCTGAATAAAAAAACAAACAAAAAAAACATACGTTTTTAAATTTATGCTAAAGTTTAAGAATAGGGATCAAAAGGATTGTAATGATACTCGTTCCGATTCACGATTCCAGTTGCTTAACAGTTCCACTAACAATTATTTTAATCCGTTTGAGAAATAAATATTTGGAAGAAAGAAATCTCTTCAGCTGCCGAAGTTTCTAAATGATTTAATTATTTTAGATTTCAACTAATCAGACATAAATCAGAAATCAGTTAAATATACTTTAACAATTTTGATCATCATTAAAGAGTCATTCATTAGTGAATCAAAGCACACTGGGTCATGGTTTATTGTATGATACACCAAAATAATCAGTTCATAAAAGCCATTAGAAAATAACACTACACTGATTATTACGTATTGATTGATTAACCAAAAAGAATCAGTTCATAAGTCGTTCATTCTCAAATCATTAAAAGAACCAAACCTGAACCAAAACATCTAAATCGGAGCTGGTTTTAAATAAGACTTGGTTGGTTCCAATTCATTCTTAAGAATCTTATTTAGAAATAGTGAAAACAATACTACATATCACTTTTCTTAATGTGTGTGTAAAAAAACAACAACAAAAAAAAACAGAAAAGTACAAAAAAGTAAACAAAAAGAAAAATGCTCTGGTGAGTGAGCCGCGCTGTATTAACAGAGAAAAAGCAATAAATGCAAAAATAACTAGTTTGTCTTTTAGCCACATCCGAACACAGAGGTCAACCTTGTCTTTAGGCTGAAAATAAAGCTGCCTTCATCAGCTCCTGTGCTTAAAGGGAAGAACGAAACAAAACTTGCTCAATGAATCTTTCTAACAAACAGGCCTGTCTGTGAAGCCCGAGCCCTTGTGATTAACCCTGTGTGATGTATGCAGGTCAGTCCAGAGGGCAATCTTAAACTTGGAGGCAAATTTGGAAAAACAGCGCTGGATTACTTTGCCACTCAGGTGCGACTACAAGAGCAAATACACACCTACTGAAGCACATCAGCTTGGAGTAAAGCAAACAGATCAGAGAGGACGGTTTAAGCTCTGCCTTTGACAATAAAACATGTCTAAATAACTATCGCGATTGTGGTAAACTACTACAAAACACTTGGATTGTGTTTATATTAGCTGCTTTTTTGTTTGATTTTGAAGCATTTTACCAATAAGAACTCATTCATTTAGACAAACAAGTAACGGCAACACTGCTACACGTCTTTCTAAATGACTATGTTGTAGCTCCGCCTCTGAATGGCAGTCAGCCACTAATTTAGGCGCTTTCATTCAAAGAAAATATATTAGCACCATGTTCAAGTATGTAAATAAAGTCAGAGTAATTTGCAACAATCAGTTTGAAGGAAATGGTAAAGTGGGCCTCCGTCTTTCAAACTCAACTTTCGCTATATATAGACCACACACTGATCCGCTGGTCCTTGGACCCTGCGGCCAGAAGTCTCTGTGGGGGGTCCTGATGGTCTGAGAAAGCCACAGTATTCACCATGTCAGTATGATGTTGCAGAACAGCCAATGGCTTCAGTTTCTTCCAGCCAAACACTCTGATGTTGTTGTCCCATCCCGCAGTCGCGAGGATCTTTCCGTCTGCACGGATACGTAGCTGGGAGACCCCAGGATTGGTCATCTGAACGGAGTCGTGCATCTGTAAGGAAACACAAATCAGACATCAATCCGAATGAGCCGGGGCAGACAAATGTAGGACTTTAATTAACAAACTCACTAAAAAGATATTTCATCACGACAGCAGGGCATAAACTGAATATCAGATGCGAAACGAATCACGCTAATTGTCACCATACGCGTTTATTCGTCTCAGATGGCTAGAAAGGATTACCGTTTAAATGCACAACGCATAAACTATTTACCAAGAACAAATGAGCTTGTTGCTTAATGACCTGAGCAAGAGCAAATTTAAATCCATATAAAGAACAGGGCACAGAGCGAGAGCAATTCCCCACCAGCCACCTTCGGCCGATCTGATGATTGAGCCGCAAATGAACGGCTAAATAGCTGTTGAACCTGGCAGAGGAAATCCGTGAGCGTCTCCAGCGCCTCAATCATCGGCCATAAAACGTTCAAGCATGAGCAAAACGCTATTTGGATTGGAGCATTAGACATAAGAGGTGGGGTGAGTTACCTTTGTAACCGAGCAAGGACGGCTTTGTTTGTGAAGGCCTTGTTGTTTTTACGGTCTCTAGTGAATTACATTTTCATTGAAAGGTCTGGTCAACAGCACAAGGGAAGCAAACGCTGGCTAAAGATTACCTTCCCTTGCTCTCCGTGATCTACGGTGGCCAGGAGACCAGATAAATCTCACTAATGGGCAACAATGTGATGTATTATAAAGTATTACTGAGAGCTCATTATCTGTGGCCTCTCTCCTTTGAGGACATTCTTGAGGTATTTCCTGGAGAAAAGCGCAAATGTGGGCTAAGTGTGTGCGCGCAAGCGTCTGTGCCGTCTCTCCACGGGAGGCATCTGGTCCTGAAGCTGGAATCGAACTGGACAGCGTAAAATTGACTTCATAAGCGGTGTCCAGAGAGACTAATGGCTCTCATGCGGGAGAAGACAGTGAAGAATTTGTCGGCGTGCTCCTGTTTCTGCCTGGAAAATCAGAGCCAGTCACTCCTGCATGTGGAAGATATAAGCCAGTCAGGTATTCCTGACCCAAGCGGATAGAAGAATGCACCGGGAAAACCATCCCTAACATTATTCTTTAACAGAGAAGAAAAAAAAAACAAGACTCTAGCATTACTTTTGTTCGTATCTGAAATCAACTCGCATCATAGTCCAAATAAGAAATTCTGGTGCACAGTAATGAGGTCACCTGTGAGCAGAAACTTTCCCACAAAGAGAAAGGGAGAGACAGTTTGCGTGCTGCGGCCAAGAGGGATGGGGGAGAAAGATGAATCGCTCCGAGCTGAGGTTGGTATGCCTGAACTAAACGCCCATCTGGTCCATATTACAGAGCTGATAATGATGGGTTAATGTGTCTATCTGTGTTTGTTATGCTTCCCATAGTTTGTGTCAGGAAAATACATTAATTTAATTAAGAGGTCACAGCAAAGCGATAAAAAAGGTAAATGGGTGTTTATAAAGTGAGCCGCGAGGCCTGTATCGTGAAATAACCATTAGAAAGCCATGATTTACAGATTGCCACACTTTCGTTTTTTTTTAAAAATAATCAAATGAACTAAATTTTCCAACAGCTTTCACTATTTCAGGGTGTTTTAAAACAGAAGTTCAGAGATTATACATTACTGGCTCTGTTTAATCCAAAAGTCTTGCTAAATTAGCACATCTGGCTATCGCTTTTCCATGCTTCACTTAAACGGTGTCTATCCCATACTCAATCGCGTTCAAAAGCAATATGGAAGCATTCATATCAAACACAGCCTTTGGAGATTGAGAATGGTTTTTAGCTTTCATTTATGGAATCCATTCTCCATGGGTTCACATCTTCTACAATGAACTTAGAACATCAAAGAGGTCAGTCTTTATGAACTATCCTTCATTTCTCCATTGGACTATTGATTCCTGATGGGGCATACATAGCAAATGGTGATCTATGCACGCAACGTACACACATATGCTTGTCCTGTCGACGATTAACCAAAAACAAACCTCAAAATTAGCCTTGGGCCCAATGGTGGACTGGAGGCTAATAGGTTTACTTGGTTACAGTAGAGTCTTTTGTCCGAAGTCAACAGTTTTTCTTCAGTGGGTTTTTGTTTGAAATAATATCTGTGGTTAATACGAGCTCAAAATATTTGTTACATTTTATTCTATATCAAATACAGCAGTAATGCCTCATTCATGATGTTTTGCATGTCTTGCAAAAGGCTGTTGCTAACAGGTGGCTGAATGAGACCACAGAGGTTGTCATGGCCAATAGACGTCATCACGTTGAGCAGGAAAACACATTAACTCTAGTCCACCTCCAGTCTCATTGTGTTTATAATCACATTCTTGCAAACTATTCAACTTGTAGAAAAGAAAAGAAAAGAGTTGTTGGAAGTTTAATGGCGGAAGCATTGATAGCCTATGTTTAGCTTTTCACTTGTTTTGATTGCATTAAGTGGTGTTCATAAAAACATGAACAGCACAAACTTTTGTGGGTCACAGAGATTGTTTTATTATTTCTATTAAATTCAAAGGAAACCCCTACTGGCTTTTGTTCTATTAAAAAGTTACCCTTGATCATTTTTTGAAAGCAATGCACTGAGACAAGTGCATAATGACTTGCAGCACAGTTGGTTGCGCTACATGGTGGCCAATTAAAAAGCTAAGTGTGATCGATTTTTGGCAGCAACCAACGGGATGTTCAAAGCGCAATATGTTGCTCTCTCCGACATGGACTTGGAAGGCTCAACTGACTTCATACTGATCCACTGAAACCAGTTATCATCACTTGTCCACTTGAGCCTGACAATCCAGTACAGATGAAGGGTGTGCTTGCATTTTCTGGCAACCATGTTTTACCTCACATCTCTTTCGCTTTTGATTGCGCTTCAAATTAAGATTTTTCTCAACCTTGAAGCTCTCAATTTTGAGCATTACACCTAACGGACACCTGAACCAAAAACATCTCAGCACAACAGCATTGAAAAATTGAAATCGATGCCAAATATTATTGATGACAGCAAAGGAATTCACAAAGCATCCTGCTTCCTCATTCCAGAACACCCCTCGATAGGGCTGTCTGATCCCTCCAGTCTGGTGCTGACAGATGGTGGATACCTGAAGTACAGAGTCTGGTGTGGTGCAGGATGGGTAGTTTAATTGAGAAGGGCGGCAGGAATGTAGGGACTGAAAGTGAAGAGATGTGGAGATCCACCTGTGAGTGCTGTCAGCACGTCTCCAACAGCATGCAAAGACAGCCATGCTTGATTTACACTAATCTTTACACACATAAAAAAACCATCTCTGCCTCACCCTCTAAAATCTTGTCCGTCTACATCTGTCAATAGTCAGGAGCGAGGCTAACCACCCATAGCCAAATCTTGATCAACAAACGTCTTGCCTTTTTACCAGAGCACAAACTGCTGCGATCACACATGCAAAGCGATACCCAAGCATAATCACTCTTAGTCAAGCTTGTGACAGATGCGGCTGCTAAATTCAACCACCACGGCTATCATATCCATGAGCGAGTGTGGAACGGCAGGCCGCCCCAGGCAAATCACTGTTTATCTGTGCTTGATAAGAACCGCTTCCCTTTCTTCAGCTCACATACACACAAGCTTACGGACTACTGACAGTTTTTCAGCAAAAAGGTGAAGATAAGAGGCAGTTAATCGTGTCATTAAATCTGCTGACGAAATAAAATAAAAAAAAGTTAAAGAAGAATTTTTCCATTTCATAATGATAACGAAGGTGAGACAACATTTTTTTTTTTTTGCATCATGACAATATTTAGATTTTTACTGCTGCGTGAAATAAGAGGTCACAAAAATAACACTATAAGATATCAACAATGTTAGCATGAGCTGGAGCTGAATGCACATTTAAATATTTTGGAAAGAAGTCTCTTATGCTCACCAAGGCAGCATTTATTTGATAAAAAATGTCAAAACTGTAGTTCTGTTTAAAAAATAAAAAAAATAAACTTTTTTCTATTTTAATATATCTTTTAAATGTAATTTATTCCTGTGCTGACAAATCATTACTCCAGTCTTCAGTGTCACATGCAAAATTTTTGTTAAATTAGACATTTTGTCACATTATAAACTTATTTGATATTTAATACATCCATACAGAATAAAAGCAGAAATTTTTTCACAATATAAACTTAAATATTTAATATATCCGTACAGAATATATATGTATGTATGTATATACATATACATATACATACATATATATTTATTTAGAATATGTTTTTTTGTTAAAGAGATCGTTCACCCAATAGTTTACATACATATCATTCCAAGCCTGTATGACTCACTTTCTTCTGTGTAACACAAAAGGTATGCTGAAGACCTGCTTGGGTCCTACATCAGACCCCACTGACTTTCAATGTGTAGTCAAAAAAAGAGAGAGACAAGTCATACCTGTTTGGAATGACATGAGGGTGAGTAAATGAGTTATTATAAGTTACTTTTGGGTGAATGTTTAATTTATTTTGAATATCTGGTTTAATATAATTTTTCTTGCATCAACTCAATTTAGAGACTATTTTAAGTCAGAGTAAAACTGCATGACAAACTTGACTAAATTCTAATATTTCTTGAAAAAAATAAATAAATCTAATAATAATAAAATAACAGTGCTGAGAGAGTACCGTTCTCTCTCCACAGAGTGTGCATTTCTGCAGCAGGTTAAGGTCGGATGGTAGAGACCTGGGCCATGTTGCTTCATCTCTCCTCTCAGCCTTTCGTAGAGCCTCCCACTGTGAACTACTGTTCCTTTTATTGCAGATGTGTTTTTTGTTTGGTTAGCAGCCTGCGAGGTTTTGATGTTTTTATTACCTCTCACGGGTCGTTCGTCAAGCGGGGCGCGCGAGAGGAGCAGCCACCCTGCAGACACCCCCAGCGCTACCGCCACACAAAAATACGTCTGTGGGAAGAGCTCGCAGCGGCTGTCTGGACGTCACACTGCGCTGCACTTCAGGGTAATTTAAAAGCCCCGGCTGACTCCTTTTCCAAGCTGTTCTCTTTTTTTAGGCCCTCTCCGCCAAGAATTACATTTTAAATCAATTTTTTTTACATGCAAAATAAACCAAAATGTCGATACAGCTCCTATTTTGTGAATAAACGCTTATTACTGCAGATACATTTTGCATGCTAGACAAAATAGGGAGGAAGGTTTGGGAATATTTCTAATTCATCCATTCATGTGTAAAAGGTGCTGGAAAGAATAACAATCCAAGCGCAGGGCTGCAGTGTTGTATATCAGAGCCTTTTCACACAGATTTCTCGCAGAATATGAAATATTGAAACTGTAAGACCTGAAATCAGCGGAGAATATGGCTGCTAATGAGGCATTACCTTTCAGATGAGTAAAGCGTTATGCAAGATAAAACATGGCTTTTGTGTGTGTGCTCATTTTTTAAGAACGCTGTATAAATATAAATATAAAAGCATTTGTATGTGCACAGTGTTGTGGGAGAAGATATGTTTTTGTCTAGAGGCTAAATCTGGCCTAGAACTACAGTATGACATCACGGTGTAGCTGAGAGTTGCCAATCTAAAGTAAAAGAGACTGATTTATTATCCAACAGACCAGAGGAAACTTTATATTCTAGCCAAATACTTTCCAAGTGTATGAGGTGGTGTGTGTCTACATGGCTACGTACACACTGCTGCTAAATACGCTCCTCAATACGGTTACTCCACTTCTAAATGCCAAAAACTTCTACACACAAATTGTTTGATTATTTAGAGGAGTGACAGCGGAGTTTTAATTCAGTATTTTAGAGAACCAAACAGAACAACCAGCTACTAATTTAAAAGAGAACAAACATGTAATAGCAACTTATCATGTAATAGCAACTTTGATCAAAAATAAATAAAACTGTTGGCAAAAACACTACAAAACTATGCCAATCAAAAAGGCTTTAAAAAGCCATTGTACTTCCATAATGTGACTTACAGTCACTATATGTATATAAAAACAAGAACATGGAACTGAAAATGACTGAATTGTGAAAAGTGGGTGCTCTATATCAGAATGTGACTTTGCAGTTAAAAATCTAAAATATCCACTTAAAAAAATATCGATGGCAGCTAATTTTGAGAAGACTTCAATGCTGTATACCCAGAAATAATGCTTCTTTTTTCAAATTTAACAATTTGCTAATTATTGCTCTCCTTAATGAAAATGACTAGAACTAAATCATTGCATGTATTAGGGCTGAATGATTTTTGAAAAAAAGAAAAGAAATTTATATATATATATATATATATATATATATATATATATATATATATATATATGTATATATATATATAATATATATATAATATATATAAATATATAAATAAATATATATATATATATATATATATATATATATATATATATATATATATATATATATATATATATATATATATATAATTATTATTATTATTAATGATAATAATAATAATAATAAGCAATTTCCTGATAATTGTAATTAAAACTTCAATTTGAAAAAAATACAAATAAAAATAAAATCCAATTTTGCTGTGCTAGTTTGTAAGGCTAAATAATTTAGCCAAATTTTTGTAATTATATAATTAATATGTAAATAATAATAAAGAAATACATTTATAAATAAATGTTTATATTAAAGCTACCAAAACTCAGATCAGATGCAGAGATGTAGTTTGTTCGGACCAGCATTTACTGTGAAACAAGCTGCTCTGAGGTGCTGCAAACACTGGCAGATAATGAGCCGCTCATGTGCATAAACTTCACTCTAAATCACAGTTTAATCATTTAATAAAATCACAGCTTGCTTGATTTGATAATCACACTCGACCTTATTGCGATTTCAGTTTTACTGATTAATCGAGAAGCCCTTTAATTTACTACTGGCAAGGCATTAGAAAGGCTATAATAGTTTCCCATCCAGAAAAAGATTTTGGGGTATTGATTAATATTATTACCCATTAACCCACAGGATCAAGCAGAAGTTCACTGAATAAAAAAATAAAAAAATAATAAAAAAAGGTTTTCAATAATGCAAATGCATTACGATAGTAAATGGGGTCAACTTTGAATTCATGTAGAATTTAAATTTGGTTGTCACTTTCACATGGGATCTCACCTGAAGGTTTTGCTGGTTGTCAAGGGTCCAGGATTGGAGGATCTTCTCTGAAGACCCTGAGATGCCTTTCTGCTTGCATACATCAATGTCTAGACACATGACTGGCTCAGGATGTGCCTTCAGACAGCTGAAAGGACGGCGATGGGAAACATCCCATAACACCACAGAGCCGTCCTCATAACCAGCACACAGAACCGGACCAGAATCAGCCTACAGAGACAAACAAACAGATGAAAGACAAAGATAATCGGAGAATAACGGAGAGGGAAAAAAGGAATGCAGACATAGCGAGGAAAAGAGGAGGAGGAAAAGAACAGACAAACAGAAGCATATGGCAGCAGTGTTTATCAGAGGTTATCAGACTACTCATGCTCTGAACCACAACATTAATCATCTGATGCTGCCTTCGGCCAATCACAGCACATGATACTGCAAACTTCACTACAGCAGGGCTGGCAGATATTTTGGCTATTGTGAAAAATATATTTGTTACTAATAAATTCAGCTTTAATATATTTAATAAAATCATAATTTAATAATTTTATATAAATTATCACTTGCATAAAAAAAAAAATCATTGTGTCAAGTTAAAATAGCGTGTATAATCATTGCATGTATGTATGCATGTGAATATGTACTGTCAAATGATTAATCAGATCCAAAATAAAAGTTTTTGTTTACAAAATATAAGCGTGCACTAATATGTACTAATATGAATCTAAATAAATAAGTGGACAAATATTTGTAAACCACAAAACCAAAAGTCCCATATTTGCATATAACACCCATTACTGCTTTAACATGTCACTACAATTTTTAAACCAGAGCCTGCGGTCATTTTATACTGCCACAATCAGTGTAACCTCTGACTTTGTTTACCTTCTACGACCTTTTTCACTTAATCACAAAAAAAAAAAAAAAAAAAAAGGCGACAGTACAGGTGCGGTGCTTGTTTGTTCACTCAGATTTACAGCACCTTCGAGGTTCCCCACTCATTATCTGCAAGGAGAAGCGCTTGAGCTACACGGCTACATGCAGTAGGTTGTCTCATAAATCAGTTTAGCGGATAAAAGCAGAATGAAAGAGCTGATAAAAGCCTACAGTCTCATAACTCAGAACAGAGCTGCAGGCATGCTGTCTACACAACAAGATTTACAACGGAGGTGTCCTTCCCCTCCTTCCTCACCCCTCTCCTTCTCAAACACACAACGCACCCACACAGCCCTTATCCAGAAGATCATTCATCTTCTTGTGCAAGTGACAACACAGTGTTGCCATTTATCAGCCTTTATTTACACTATGATGTGTATGCAAATACAATAAAACGGCTTTATTTACAATATATATTTATTGGGTTTTCTCACTTACAAACAAGCAATACTGTAAGACATTCACAGCTCTTTAAATGTTTAGGGTCAGTAAGTCCCCTTTATAAATTCTTTTTTTTTTTTTTTTTAGAAATTAATATTTAGCAAGGATGCATTAAATTTACTGGAAAGTGAGAGTAAATACATTTATAATGTTACAAAAAAGTTCTGTCAAATAAATGATGTTATTTTGAACTTTCTATTAAATAAAAAAAAAGTTTATTTTATTTCAAGGAATGAATTTCTTAGATTTGTAATGCATTTTTACTTTACTATAATAACACTACACAAAAAAAAAAAAAAATTAAAAAAAATTCTTAAACCAGTTATTTTAAATCTTTTATCCAGCATTCTCTAAAAAAGTTGCCAGCGATTTTGATGATTTTCATTCAAATCTGATGGACTCCAGTATATTTTGCTGTATGAATATTTTAATATGATATGATCAGAGCCTATTCTTTTAAACAAAAAAATCAGTTTTATTCCGAATTAAAGCATTCTTTTTTATTAATCAACACTTGTATATAGGTAGGTTTCATAAAAATGCATAATTTTGAGCAAAAAGCTGAGAAAATCACATTTTTGTCAAAAACTACATCTAAATAATATTCAGTACGATTATCAAATCATAAATCCAGTAAATCACTTCCATCAATACCTCCAAAGCTTTCACAGACATATACCAATTCATTAACATTTTACATAATGTGGTTTCATTTATATGCTGTCTATTGCATTATTTTTAATATGCATCTGTTTACAAAAGAGATCACTCATTCCTCCATCCTGTTCATGTTTGTTTTTGTTCGGTAGATTTTGTACTCGTTCAGAAGATGTGTAATAGTGCCCCGGGCGTATAACTGTGAAAACACGAAAGGCTGTAAAATCTATGGCGGGGAAGCGTTGTCTTCTAAATGACGAGATAACTTATCAATGGCGGGGAAAGAGTTAAATGATGATGATGATAAAAATTCACAATATTACCATTTTTCCTGTATTTTTTAACATATAAATATAGCCTTAGTGAACATAAGGGATATCTTCAAAAATCATTCTTAAATCTTACTAACCCCACATTTTTTAATAATACTGTATGTTCAATGACAAACAACAACCAATGATGAAAACAAACACACTCAAAATTAAATTAATTAATAAAAACACGCATGGTGGGTTTGTTTAGTTCTCGCTTTGAGTTTTACATAGAGAAGGATGAGAAATTACAAATCTTCTGCCCTTGGGCAATGCTAGTGTACCGGGTACAGGCAAATCTGGCGAGGGAAAAATTCTTTCCATATGTGTAAGGTCCAAAAAGTTGGGACTACTCCACCCCCCACCGCCAACCCTCTTATTCTCCACCTCTGCTTTTTTTTTTTTTTTTTGCAAATGTTGTCCTCTCTACGCACGGTATATTTCTTTTTCCTGCTACGCTTAAACCAAATTTCCCTTGAATCGCCAATGTCATGTAAACACATCACCAGAGAATATCAGGATGAAATAAAAAATAAAACAACTGGAAATCAATCCCCAAACCTCATAGACAGTTGTTAAGCATTACCGTCTGTTGCCCTCTGGCCCTTGCACTTCAGTTAAGAGTAGGTGCTCCCTGATTGATGATGTCACAGGTCAAGGGTCATGGAACCCTGGGTAGACACCTAATTCATTATATCCTCCATGGCTGGACTACAAGAGGGCGCTTTAGCCGGATTAGGACTTGGGCTTCGGGGAAAGATTCATCATCCCAACAGCTGCTTCAGATGGATGCTCCAGACTGAAGCCACAACTGAACGGAGGGGAGGAGAGCAGCGGCGTTCCACTGGATGGCAACAAGTCGCCATGCACCAGCGAAGCCCCTGCTGAGAGGGAAACCACAGAGTTGATCCCGGCACAGACCCTCCTCGCATCTCCAGGGGCCTTCAAAGGAAGATCAGGAGAGAGGAGCTCCTCTAGGTCAAGTCGTGTGAAGGACTGTGGGTGGCGTGTATGTAAGCCACACCTTGAACAAGAGTGAACAGATGTGCGACAGGGTTACTAGAATATGCAACACGCTGATGAAAGCAAAAGCAGTTTACGGGGCTATAATGAGGAACACAAAGAGGCCAGGCTCTGAAACGTGAACACTTACGGTGAGGACGTGGGGAGCAGAGCTGGTGGAGGTGATGTTATGGTGATGAGCGGAGTTTGATGGATATCTGTATAGGAACATTTCCTTCTTGCCAACACCAGGCATTGTCCAGTACGTTTTCATGTGCATTTATAATCAAGCTACAGCAGGCTTGTATACAGACAAGCTGGATGAAGCTGAACTACAACATTTTCTATTTGTTCAACTTTGCAATACACTGGTGCAACTTCAGTATGATTGAACCATTTTAATTACACTTAATTTTTTATTTATTACACAAATAAGCAACAAAATTACCAATAAAGATAAGTTTATGCTATGTTCATGTTATGGTCGATAAATTATAAATTCTATACTATTCTGTGAACAATCAATGAATGAATTTTGAAATTGAAATGAAATAAATTTGTAAAAATGAAATTAAGTTTGAGATTTTATGAGATTATCAAAAGGTGTTAATAAATTATTCATGTATTAAATATTACAATTGTCAGCATACTACAATTAAAAAGAAAAGGGGAAAATAATGTAAATTAAATATCCAACACTGACGGCAGTATAATTTTAGTATTAATAATATACTATTACAGTCTTTAAAAAAATATATCTTTAATTAGCTTCTCTATTTTCAGTATTCATTTTAATTCTATTTTACTTTTAGCAGTTCTGTGTGTTTGTCATATTTATTAATCATTTTAATTATTTAAAAAAAATATTTAATTATTTAGACTTATTTTTATTTCAGTATGACAATACTTTGAAAAAAGTTTTTCATTTAAGTTCAATTTTAACTAATTTTTTTCTCAATTAACGAAAATTATTTTTAATAGTTTTAGATTACAAAAACAACACCGAATGACCAATAACACACACAGACACACACACACAAAAAAACGCCCGCCAATATCAGTATCAGCCAATAACAGTACAATATATCATGTGTATCTCTAATCTAAACTGAGACGCTCTTTACAATGTTCCAACCAATCAGAAGCCACAGTGCTCTATTACAACCAAGATTGGGGAAAAAGTTAAAAAGTGCCAAACGAGGCTCAAGCCAAACCCAAAAGAAAGCATTACTTAATATGGCATTTAATCTTTTTCAATAGTCCAACACAAAGCGCTTAAAGAAAGAAAATAAATCTGTTGTCAGTTCTACTGGCAGCATGATGGAAGAGACGTGTTCAAAGAGAAGAGAGCGAGGAGGATAGCGACCGTCTGTGTGTGTGTGTGTGAGGTTGAGGAAATGGCAGTCTGCACCAGCAGGGATCGTGAGGATAACTAGACAACCGCTTCATGATTGATTGACACAGAGAGCGAGCAGTGTGTTACAGCCGCTGGGGAAGTGACCGGGCCAAGTGTGCCCACACTGAGCGAAGACTGCTTAACACGTTCACACTGGGTTCCTCATCTTGGTAGACCGGTACCTCTGAACTCAGCCTGCCGGGCTTGAGCTTGACAGTAACAGATCTCCTCGTCGGAGCAAATGAAAGACAACAGCTAGAAGCGATTCACTGCCACCCAGGGTCCTGCTGTTAGATGTCAGCACCTACCTGTGGGGCCCCCCATTAATACTTCATAATTATCGATTCTAATTCAGGCAGGCAGCACTTAGAGCCCCACTGTCTACACAAGACGGGGGGAAAGGATGAGGGAATGCTGGTGAAAAACAAACTGAATTACAACACCAGTCTTTTCATTGGCCACCGCCGATACAACCAGCGAAAGCGCCTGCAGCCAGACTGCTTTGATTAGCTCTGCCAATTAACTGCGAGAAAACTCCGCCCCGCTGTCAACTGCCCTGAGATTCACTTTTAAGTTCAAGGTTACAGATGGAAAACTCGTAAATACGACAAAAAGACATATTAATTATCTGTGAAAATAATTATAGGTTTCCTTTAATGGAGGCAAAATAAAATTTTCAGCTGTGTTTACGAAACACACACGGACAGTTGATAAACGGCACTGAAGTGAAGTTGTTCCAAACACTATGATTACAGTGAAGGGGGGGGGGGGGGGGCAGCCCGGACAGGTCGCATCTATAAATCAGATTAGTTCTGTCGCTTTACACACTTGCCAACTGCTTCCACAGTTCCAGAATTTCAAAAGGCAATGCCTGACAATGTCAAAATTTAGCACAACAACATCTTGGAAAATCAGACAGGTCTCAGAAAGTGTGTGTGTTAAAACTAATTTGCAAACAGAGTCTTTCCAGTGCAAACTAGAATGATATTCATACCTGATATTCATAAACTGGAAACAAAGTGGGAGCATGAACAGGTTCACGTGTGTTGAGAAGTCTAAACATTTTTCTGTAAATGTCAATTTAGGGTCTTTACTAACCATCGTAACTACATTTAACATTAGAAAGGTGTTAAAAAAATAAATAAATAAGCAAAACACAGCAAAGCAAAACAAAATTCTATACATACATAAATATTCTATATTTCCAACTAAAAAAAACTGCAACATAAATCAAATTCTTATAGATTGACCATTCCAGCATTACATAAAACAACCACTTCCGTTCTCCAGAATATATGAGGATTGTTTTTAAGTACATATTATTTCAAGCATACATCCACACTAATGTAGCAAACTGCTGTGCCTCTTACCTGCCACATCTTCACACACATGAGCATCCCCAGCTTTGAATCTGGTTTCAGAGTGCAAACTGGAGTCCAGCTCCTCATCTCCACCACACTCACCTGAAAAACATCACACACATTGTTTTCACTGCAGAATTTTTCCTAAGAGCAGTTTCAGAGAAAATCATTAAACATTCAAGGGAGTCATTAGGAGTCACCACTATTAATGCTGAAGTACTGCAAGTTGAATGCACGCCTAGATGATACAGGCACTCTGTCAATGATTCACAGTTGGTTATTACTTCTCTTCAATCTTTACCAGATGGTATCCTCACATCAATGCGAAAATGAGTGATATCCTCCAAATAATCTAGATTCACAGTTTTTACAAAATGTACAAAAGCTCTGCACAGATGTGCATTAGTCAACGGTCCTGTTAGTTTGCCATGATGCATGTTCACAGGTGGTAAGCGTGTGCAGCCAACATTGGGCTGATTTCCAGCAGCTTCCCGTTTTCATGCACTCTGCCTCATCAAGTCTTGACTCGTCTGACTCCAAAAAGAGGCAAATGATAAAATGTTTTAAAAAACAACAGTTTCCAACACAGAAGGGCCATGAGAATTAATAATAAGGAACTGACAGACTAATGTTTCTGTCTAACAACATTAAAAATAGTGTGACCACTTGTGAACATGCATGCAGATTTCCCTGGCAACTACAACAGCGTCAAAAGTATCTGGACACTCCAAGCCACTACATTAGACAAAAAAAAAAAAAAAAAAACCCAGAGACATTTGCTAACAAACGATGATGTATAATTGGTCTCAAGGTGATTTTTAATGGATGCATGAAGTCAGGTTTTCCTCAAGTTCATACAAAACTAACCACACATGCAGTTCATCACATTAACCAGAATGTTTCCAAACATTTTCTCAATTTCACCCATTGTTTTTTTTTTATACTTTTTTTTTAATAACTTCAACTTAGTGTAATATTTTATCTAATGCAATGACATTTTGTTTTTAATATGTGTCTAAATACATTTTGGGACACTGTAAATAACATGCATCTTATATCACTATAATAACTCTTGAGGAACGGGTTGGGGCCAATATGTCTGGCCTGATTGCATAGGCAGCCGTGATTAAGAATCTTCCTAATCAAGTTCAATTTAACATCTCTGACTTCAGACCATTTCATATTTTAACACCAAGACACATCTGCGGGTTCTACATGTGTTTACCACAGTAACTATAAACAGCAGAGAAGGGCAGCTCTCATCCCCCCAGGTTAGAGAGAGAGAGAGAGAGAGAGAGAGAGAAATCTTGACGCGAGTTAAACAGTCAATAAATAACAGCGAGTCTATTAATTAAAGCCTTGCACTGTCAGCCTCACTGGAATGCTAAACATGAAAGCCTCCAAAAACACCGGAAGACATAGATGAGGTCAATGTTTGAGTTCCGGACTCCCAGCATGCCTTGCAGCACTGTTATTCGTTATTTGACATATAGTGGTGCAGTTAGCCTGTAGTTATCTTGTGACGGTTATTACATTGATGGTCTTTTGACAAGGCTTTCATTAGTGAGTACAAGGTGGGAGGCAGCTGTAAGAGTGCTGTAAAATCAAGGCCTAACTTTTCCATGTGCTTGAATACTATGGGCAAATGAGTACACTAGGTAGTGCACACTATATTGAATACTAAGTGACAGATGCTTCTATAACCCCTTTTTCGACTAAATGGCAAATATGTAGTTATTAAACATTAAAATTCTATTCATTACATTATTTCATGATTTTATTTAATATTTTAAATTTGTTATGATTTCTACAAGCATAAAAACTGCATAGAATGGGCAGATGTATCTCAGTGTTAAAACGTTAAATATATACTTAAATAGTGTGTGTGTAACTTAACATGCTCCAGTATACACACACACATTAAGTAAACAATGTTAGCATGAATGCATTTTAAGTCCTTTTGGATAAAAGCATTTGCTAAATGCATACAATTAATTAAAATGTAATATTGTATTATTTTTATTAAATAATTTCTATTTGATGATTTTATCATTTTTATTCATTTATTATGAATTTTAAAATAACTTCCAATCACATCAGCTTTGATTGTAACAGGAGTGATTAAGTAAGTTTTGTGTCAATGACAGTGGCAGGATGCATGAAGTGATGAAATGAAGAGGAAGCGAGATGCATGTGGAGTGTTGTAGGAAAAAGGATGAGGATAACAGCAATATTGAAGCTCTGTGTTTGGTCTGGCTGCAGGGCTGCTGGTAGCTGAAGCATGGTAAATGTAGATCGAGTGACAGCTCAGGCTCTTTCAAGTGAAGAACTGGCAGATTGGAAGGTGAAACATGAATCTGGATGCAATAAAAGCCAGGACAGAGCAGAACTCACACTCTCTGCTCTCTGTTGCCTGCTCGACCGCACATAATCACACATGCAGCACAGTCTCAATGAATCTCACCTAAAATGGCCGCTACTCAAAAAAACAAAGACCAAACACATTTAATTACATCATCTTTTCATTGGCCATGGTAATTTCTGAATACTGACATCAGCATCTAAAACAAATTAATCCTCAGAGTGGGAACTGCAGTGTTGTCATGAACTGTCCTGAGATGTGTGTGATGAAGCAGTCACTCACCTCCTCCGTGTTTTCTGTGGGGTGGGCCAGTAGAGCGGTCCCGGGTCGGCTCTCCAGCAGAGAACACTGACAGAACCCCACACTGCCCGTGAGGAGAGAGTCCGTCACTGTGCTGCGGCCTTCAGACAGATCCCACACACACACCCGCGAGTCCCGGCCCTGACTGACAGCCACAGACACATAAACACATGCACAACAGAACAAAAACTGACAAAGAACTGTCCGAGAATTTGGCAGATTTTGGATGAATAGATCAAAAGCAGGGCTTTTTTCTAAATCAGGCTCCTATGAAAATATAATTGGAAATTTTTTTAAATAAGGCATTCAATAACTGATTAGTTATATTTTAAAATAAAATTACTAAACTTAAACATTTAAAATAAAAATACAAAAAATCTCAGAAAAATCTCAAATGGATTTATAGGTTTCGGCATCTGAAGTATTCATATGTTTGGATTTTGAATTATAAATCCAGAAAAATTAAAACAGAAAACACAGAATTTTGAATTTAAACAGCTTTTATAAGACAATAAAAATGTATCTTTTTTTTGCCACATTTCATTTCAATTAATTAGAAATGCTTTTTGATTACTCAAATTTAATTTAACCATTAACACCGTAGGGCCCCATGACAGACTAAAGCTGCGGTCACACTAGCCTTTGATAAAGCAAAATTGTTTCTCATGCTGCATCAGTCGTGAGATGACGTCACGCTGTATGTTGAGTTTAAAAAAAAAACTTGGAATCAGCACGTTTAATAATACATCTAAAATGCAAAAACAAACAATCTACTCCACTTTCCTGCATCACTGCAGTTTTAAATCGATGTTCTTTAAATTCATATAGTAGGTCATGCTGTGATGTATCGATCTGCCATTGGTCAGAAGGTGTCATGTGATGCGAATTCGCAGGCCAGAGTTCACCAAGCATTTCCAGTCTGACGCATTCGCATGCGTATGAATGGAAGTCAATGGAACGAAAAGTCTAGTGTGAGCGTGGCTTTATTTGACAAACTAATGTGTGACATACAAAGTACCCCCCTCTCCCCTCTCCTATACCTGACAAATCTGCTTCTGCTGTCTTTGAAAGTGTGGAGCCAGATAACAGAGTTCCCAGCATGGCTCTCTAGAATGTGATCTGCTCTCCTGGTTGTCAGGTTCCACATATGGATTGCACCTTTACCTGACCTAAAAATCACACAAACATCAAGATTATCGTACACAAGACAGTATTAAAGCAATCAAAAGGTTGAAGGTTCATTTAATAAGATTGCACCAACCCAGAGTAGAGATATGGTGGCCCATCCCCACCACAGCAGAAGTGCAGGCTGTTCACTGTGGCCCCTGAACCCCTCAGGATGAACAGTGGGTCTGGAGGAGGACGGGACATCACTGCAGCAACTGCTCAGTTAACATCATCAATGATCTGTACCCTAGGAAATATAAATGAATGAATTAAATAGTGCCAGTCTGACATGGTCATTGATGTATTGTGTAAAAAAAGAAAGAAATTCCTGGTTAAAATCACTCGATCATTTATATAAATATGATATCACTTAGTTAACACCATAAAAACTAAAAGCCTTCGGGCAAAAGGAAGATGTGATCATGTTATTTTTTCCTCGTCTTCCGTCTTTGTAAAACCTCTCTCAATACGTCATAAATTATGAGCGAGAGAACTTAATCACTATAAACAGATTGGAATCTGTCCGTTTTCATTTTTATTTTCATCAACATCTAACAAAAAAAAAAAGGGTTTCAAAGCACACACAAGCACAAACAGCTCTGAGGGCCACAGTGGAGATGCAACGGACCACAAAAATCAAGACGGAAATTAGACGATTAGACGTGAGCAAAAAGATCCTGTACAAACGGTAGCGAGTAGCTAAATCCGTTTATGCGGTCATAAAAGAAAACATTAAAAACTTTACACACACTGATGTGGTTTTGAACCTGTAAGACGTGGAAGTCCGTTTCAACTTTCAACTCTTCTTAGAAATGCTTATGATGATTGACACTGAAAAGAAAAGTTTCATTAATCATTACCCATTTAAAAAAAGGAAGCAAAAATTACACCAATTAAAATGAAACAAAATTAAGTCAATTAAACCAAAATAACTAGATAGCATCAAAAACAGAGCCATTTTTCTGCTTTGAGTGGCGACTGATATTGCTGATTTTAGATATGAAGCCGCCCGGTTAATGAACACCCTCCTGCTCAGTGTCATCTCTGGTCACCTCTGCCCTCGCACTGAAACTGGACCCACAGGTATTTTGGGGGAGCTCATTTCGGAAGGTTAGTGGTTAAATTGTGCATGTTACTCTGTCAAGCGGAGATTCTTCACTGCCCTACCTTCCTAATTAAGAGTCGAGCCCCCAGCCGCCCCATATGAACCCCTCACAAAGGGGACAGTCACTAAATGCCCCTCTAGTTGCTTACAGGAGAGCTGGAAGGGAGGCAGTGGGATTAGAACCCGTGACTATCAGTCGCCATCAGGCCTTTATAGGAGCCAGACCCCGTCTACTCCACATATAGGGGCTGAAATTAAACCTCTGGTTGGGGCAACTGTCTGTCCAGCTGAATTCTATCTCAAACGGATGCTATTTACATTTCTAGTGCACTTAGGAATGGCCTACTTGTTGTTTTCTTTAAACTTGTATTTTTTAGCAAAGTTGGAGGACAATTGTCTGTGTGACAGTGAGGTTTTCATAGCTTTAAAGAGGATTAACATGCCCGTATTGTGAAGTTTGCTGCACCAGGGCTGTTTGACACACGAGTCTAGAAACACACATTCTCGTTGTGCAAACACGACGCATCAAAACACACCTCTGCCAATATGGTGCTGTCAGTCATGAGACGAAGAGAAATGAAGAAAGGGATGGAGTAGAAAAACAGGCTGAGAAACTAGGCCAAAGAGTCAAGACTGCATTGGTATGGAAAGCTTATTGGGGACTTTTATTTTTTACTTTATTGATAGAGACAACAGGAGAAAAACTTAATATGTTATGGGTCACAGTGCAGTACATTTAATCATATTATTAAATGAAAAATTTATATTTGAGGTGATATGTCCAAAATGACGACTGCCTTCATTTACTCACCCTCGTGTCATTCCAAACATGTATATGATAGACCTTTGACCCATTGACTTTCATTGTAGAAGAAGTTCTTCGTGTTCTACTGAAGAAAGAAATTCACACAGATCTGGAATGACATAAGGGTGAATAAATGATGGGTAAAATTCATCTTTGGGTGAAATATCCCTTTAGGTAAAAAAGTACATAAAAGAGTGAGAGTGTGATTTAGCTTTTCTACAACATTTTACTATCATCTGACTTTTTTTTTTTTTTTTTGCTCGGTTTAATTTCTAGTTAGCAAATAAACAGGTGGAGTCATACAAACAGTGAAAGCTCTGTTAAATTTGTGGATTTTATCTGTTATATTAATTGGCATTACATCATCCATTAACAAATGAGCACACTCTCTAGATCTCAGATTCAGCCCTTAAAATCCCCACATCGGTCTACCAAACACCAGCACAAATGCAGGGCTTCTTTTACCATAGTTGAGTTTCACTGCTTCACGACAATTACACTTAAGTTTTAGGAACACTCAAGACATTTACACACACCAAATCACTGAACCAGTATAGGAGCCGATACCGATCCTGAGTATCAGACTGATGCATCCCTAACACGCCTGCCGTGAGAGGTTTGACACGACATGTCTACATGTCTCTGTCTGGCGTGGGTGAACTAATTATAATGCTTTAGGGGAGGTACAACTATTTCTTCATTAAAATAAATTAATTAGAAAAAGTTTCTGTGAGACAATTTCACAAACAGCGGGAGTGAATCACCACGCACGCGCTCTATCAAATGGCTTCAAATCACATCGCGTCTGCACTATGAAGTGAACTGCACGCTGCACAGTTTTCACAGGAACTGTCACTTGCACTATTGAGGCAGTGTCGTATTGTCACTAAAGTATATAAATTGCATTTTTTCTTTTTAATTCTTGCCAGTGTTTAAACCATTCAACGCTTGCACACTTTCCTGAAGACCGTACGCATGCACACTCACAGCGCATGCACATAATGCAGGTTCACATTCCTTTGTTTGCAATGTGTATGTGGTGCATTCACACTGCACACACGGTTGCGGTCTGGCAGGAGCGGTGCATCTGCAGCAGGACAGAGATTGAGTCTATTTTGCTGCGCTTCACGCGCTGAATTAAAGTAACCTGCGAATTGTTTGTGGTAAATCTGACCATGCGTTGACAGAAAATTTTTAACTACACCATAAATGCATATAATTTAATTCTACTGTGTTTCACAGTCAACACATAGGCTGTTATTTATTAGATAGCACTTTTAGATAGGGCAATGCGATTAAACGAAATCGTCATAAAAATCGCGATGAGCGTGCGTGATTTCTAAATCACTTTTATAGCATGATTTTCCGCGATCCCTGACCTCCCACATTATGCTATCTGATCCAATCAGAATGCAGCGCGCCTAAATGGAGCGCAAGAACAGAACAGACTGGGCATATGCCTACGTAACGCCAGGTTCACACTTCACACACTCTGTCTGTGATGCATATTTTTTTCCGAGCCCATGTTAATGGATCAAAGCATTCACACTGCTCGTGGTAATGGATGCGAAATATGTTAACAGAAAAGGTTAGAAATAGAAAGGTGCAAAAATAATTAATATCTAGCCTAGCGCATGAGCATAGAGAAAGTTGTGAGTGCATAGGACAGTTTGAGCGAAAGGAGACACGTTTTAAGTGCGCGCACTCTTTCCGGGCGCGAGCAGCGTGTGTCTGGGCAAGTGCGTCTGGTTTTGCGACAGAGCAAAGGAAATCTGCGTGCGAGTAGAGAGATTCGCGCTCACGCTTTATTTTAATGTGCTTTTGTGTTACAATAATGCGCTCCTGCTGCTTTTGCACCGCATACACGTACTGTATACGCACGGCAAACGGAGTACTTGTGAACCTGTATAATGTAAAAAAATCTATTTCAACAACTAAGGCACCGCTACAATGAGCTCTATGACCAATGCATGAAAAAAAAAAAAAAATGACTGGACACTGGATTTTTTTTTTTTTTGCCATATGTCTAGACATTTTGTCACACCTTAGTGATTATTTTGACAAATTTCTGATAAAGCTCTAATTGGTTTTCTTTTGGAAATATGATTCAAATTCATACTGAATGCATTTATGACTGTAAAGCATGTTTGTGTGTGTAAAAATCGTGCTAAAAATCAAAATCGCAAAATTGATCAAAGAAATCATTTTAGATAAACAAGGCAATCATTTTAAAGTTCTTTATGAACCACAGGATTACTTTTTAATAAAGATTTAAATGCAAAGGAAAAGGCATTAGAGCTGACTGTTTCTGTCAATGATAAGTTCCTTAAATGAAAAAATAAAATAAAATAATAAATCCTCTCACAAGAGTCACCTAAGAGAGGAATTCATTTTCAAAGATGAAATTCAGGCCATGAATACATTTTCAAAAATCTTGACTGGATCATCACTATAAATAATTCTACATGATAAAAAGGAGGCTTTAAAAAGATCAGTATCGGTGATCGAATTGGCAGATACTGCTTTCTGTGATTGGCCTCAAAAATCCTGATCAGAGCACCCCTATAAATTGTGTTATTCAGCAGACGCTTTTACCCAAAGCAACTTCCAAATGAGGACAATAAAGCAATAAAAAAAAATAAAAAATATAGCAATAATATGCAAGTGCTATATATTATTACACTATAGTGTTATATTTAGATTTCACAAAGAAACATGCAGCATTTTGTCCAAGCAATAATAAAAGAACACATTTAATTTATAATTAGTCTTAAATCTCATTTTGTAAAAAACAAAAACAAACAAAAAACCTGAATCGAATAATCAAAATCGTGAATCAAATCATGACTTGAGTGAATTTTTTCATCCCTAATTTATATTTTAAAAAGTTTAAAAAATATGCTATATAAAAAAAAATAAAAAAAAATTACATTAAAATATAAAATGTCATTTTTTTTTTTTTTATTCCGATGTGCACCGTGCTGCATTATCATGGGAACATCCCAGCTGAAGGCAATGAGGAAATTAAGTCGCTCCCTTTGCCAAGTGCATTCCAAACGACTAAATAATGGCATGCACGTGCCCTGCTCACTCCAAAGACCCCACTCCAAGGAGCTAGGGATGATCACTTCCATTTGGAATATGCCCTGTGAACAGTTCAGTACGCATTCTTTTACCAGCACACCCCAATTCAGTCTCGGAAATGTAATTATTATGGCCCATAATTCATATATTCAATATTGTGCTAAATTAAGAACTGTAATTAAATGTAAAGGCAAAGGCAGGTATGAAATGAGAATGCCTGTTTCTGATGGGAGGATGAAGAGAAAGAGAGAGAGAAAGAGAGCTCTCTTGGTGTAACAGATAAGACAGCTCCAGTAATCTGACTCTAAGACTCTGGATAAAGGCAGTTTGTCTCTTCGTGGGTCATCTGTCAACACCTGCTTGGTAATTAGGCCTAATTATGAGAGAGAGTTTGCTTCCCCTTCATGTTATTAAATAAGAAGCAGCCACGTCAGCCAGGTATCTCTCAACACGGGCGAAGGGCTGGCGACCTTCAGATCAAACACAGGCTCTATCTGTGGCCCCTGCACTGCGACTTATACTGGAGGAGGGGGAGCGCCAGTCATTTTAACATGGGCTTCAAAGATCGAGGATAGCCCGTCTGCATTCCTCCCCCCCTCCACGCTTTGGAATCAGTGGATCTAGTGATGGGCAGCCACACACTTCTGCACAAACCATACGCTGCCATTCATAAATAAACCCAACTAAGATCCTGGAGATTGTGGGAATGTGATTACTGCTGCCTTCGCAGAGCAGGTGGACGCCATCTTTAAAGCACTGCTGTGACAACGCATTATGGGAAACTGACAAGAAATCTTACAAATAAATGGTGGCTTATTACTATGTGCAAGAGTTAAATTCTAGCGTGAACATAAATGGTCAAAAAGAGATGTTCACGTCTAATCAGACTTATGATTTTTGACTGACAAGCGAAAAATCCCATAATGAAGGAGGGACCTCTGACAAATCTAGGGACTATTAACAAAATTCTTAAAGAAAGCATAGCCACAAATAGCAACATGCTCACAACCACCTTAGCAACCACACACAAATTCCCTGGCAACCACCACCAACATTCTACAATCGTGACGGCGAGTTCTACACATGACTAGTCAAAATTAAAAAAAAAAGTTGTTTGGGAATATTATTGGATGTCTGAATGTAATCCAAATGTTTTCAGAACATAAAGGGAGTAGAATGACTTTGAACTTTGGTGTAGTGTCCAAAACTCCCCGGCTTGGATGATATCATACCTCGGATATTACTCACTCTTTTCTTTATTCTTATCTTGGTTCCTCTCTTCTCACTCTCTTTCTGTTACTTCATTGACATTTCCACCTCACCGAGCCCAATGCTCAGATAATCATTAGTCAGCGTTTCTATTCCCAATGTTGACCCCCTGTGTGCCAAAAAAAGGCCAATTCTCCCGTGGAGGAAACAAACGTGGCAGACAGACCTGCAGGTCCATTCTAAAGCTCAGTTAAACAAACAGAGGAGGAAGTGCGGGACACACACACACCCTTTATTGTGCTGCCATGCGTCGGTAAAGGAAAATGGAGGGAAGGGGGGAGTATCTGGACTGGAAAAACAGCTCTGTGGAAGATAGAGAGCTGAAGTCAGACACAAGTGCATTCACACCCACTGTCACTCAGGCGGACGGAGGTGAGCGACAGGCCCCATTGTTCCTGTCCATGGCGTGAATGCCACACTGAGGCTGACAGAGATAAGGGCTGAATGCATAGCTGCTCTTAGTATGCGTGTGAGGGAAGTGATGGTGGCCACTTTGTCATTGCACCCGGACTTAAGGGGCTTTAGTGCTGATTACCAAAGAGACCTGCAGGTAACACGTGTTTATCTGTGGACATTATCACCCGCTTCCTTGCAATGATGTATTGAGCGATTCAGGTTTACTGGACTGATGTAGACAGGTTCATGTGCACTCGCACCCTCCTGTTGGCTTGAGGTTTCCTTCCATTTTCAAACTGATTGATACAAACACGGTGTTGAAGCTTTACATGCACAATTCATAACACTAAATGATAAATACCCCCCCCCCCCCCAAAAAAAAAAAAAAAAAAAAAAAACTTTAACCAGTCTTTGTAAAGGATGTACAAATTTTGTTACAACTTTTTGTCATACTGACCCCCACAATGCTTTCCATGAAATTTGCCTAAAAATCAACACTTAAAAAACCAGAAGACTCAGATAGAAAAAAAAAAAAAAAGTTATTGTAGCTTGTCAAGCACTAAAATATGCAAATGCATGACAAACTCACAGTTTACTCATTATTTTAGACAAATTGCATGGAAAGCAAAAAGATTCAATTTGAATCCTTACACTAAAGTTGAACCCAGTTTTATTTTTTTTAACAACTAACAAGTTGAATCCAACATATCACTGGTCAATTCCATTCGTATACTTCATTGACTATGATATCCCATAATACTGTGTGTGGTTTGGCATTGGACATAAGAATGTCAGATGGAAAGGAGCATTTCTATTATTAAAATAAATATTTTAGTAACTAAATATTTAGTAATATGTTATATAGGTTCTAAAAACAGTAAAATTCTAAATTTTGGGGTCTGTAAGATATTCTTATAAGTTTCTAAATGAAGTCTCTTGATAGCCAAGGCTGCATTTATATGCTCAAATACAGGAAAAACAGTAATATATTTGAAATATTGTTACAATTTTAAATGACTGTTTTCTATTTGAATATATTACTCCAGTTTTCAAGGTGTCACATGATCCATCTGAAATTATTCTAATACATCAATTTGATCCTCAAGAAACATTTATTATTATCAATGTTGAAAACAGCTGTGCTGCTTAATATCTTTGTGGAAGCAGTGGATTATTTGATGGACAAAAGTGCAAAAGAATAGCATTCATTTAAAATAGAAATCTTTTTTTTTTTTGGTGGCTGATCCCAAGTTATTGATTGCCTATTCATACATTAAGATGTTTTTTTCAATTATTATTTAAAAGAGAGCATTTTTTTTCCTGTTACTATTTTCTGCTTACAGTCAAGCAACTGATGAGGCTCGAGCTAATACAATCACAATATGTTACTCCCTTATCCTTAACATTGTACTCAATGTTCCACATACAGGTATTCAAACACGTATGTTGTACGTGGGGCAACATTATACACAAATACAGAGATTGGCCACCTTGTGACTCATCATTTACCATTAATCAGACGTCAATAACCCATATTAGTGTAGATTCAGCACGGATTATAGCTTGTAACTGTCCGAGCACTGCAGTCCAGACAGAACAGGTCTGTGATGATGAGGTTGACAGCACGATGAGTGATAGATTCAGTGCTGACAGCAGCTTCATTACAGACACAAAACCCTCACTGCACGAGCAACTAAAGCACAAAGAACCCCGAAACAGCCCCGACACAACAACACAGAACCATACGCCAGTGTTTAAAGTGGAATCGTTAGCAAAGCTAAAACAGACATTGCGCAATCCGCTAGCTATAGGAATGTAATCGCGGTACCTGTATGAACTGCAAATCCCGCGTGCGACGGATGAAATCAGAACATGCGACGGGGAAACTGATAAGACCCGCAGCGGAGGAGAGCTGTCTTCAGCATTGCCTGAATTTTTAAAAACAAGTTGCTTAATTTACTAACAAGGCGAACAGTTCTTTCTCTCTTTCTTTTTTAAAAGTAGAAATACGTTTAAAATTGTGAAAGAAAATTGGCAATGGTAACTATAGTCTCCAACAAAATAACCAATATCAATTGTTTATTGACTGGAAAAAAATCACAATAAATCTATTTTAAATCTATTTATTTAGTAACATTACAGTGGTGGCTGCATAAGTTAGCAATTGCCTATTTATAAATTCCTGAATCAATATTTTTCAAGATAAGTTTCTTTTTTTTTTTCTTTTTTTACCCTGGCAAGTTTTTTATTTTATTTTATTTTTCATTTCAGTTGTGGCTGATACCAAGTTATTGATTGCCTATTCATATGCCTATTCAATGATTAATTAAAGATAATTATTTTTATCTGTTAATAGTTTTGCTAATTTTTATTATTTATTACATTTTATTATATGATATTTTATTTATTTTATAGCATAACCGTATAGGCAAACATCAAGGCACTGATGTTTGCCCAAAAGACAACCACTGGCTCTGCAGCAAAGTACCTAAACTCTTGACCAATGCTTACATTTTCTCATTCGTCTCTTTTTCTGTACGGGTATATATATGAATAGAATATGTACTGTGCTAGACTAACTGAGACTCGTTACAGCAATTGCTTCTCTCATTTGTAAGTCGCTTTGGATAAAAGCATCTAGTCTGAAACCATAAATGAAGCTTTTTGAATCTTTCTAATATTTTTATTATTATGGTTCCATGTTAATATGTTATACTACATCTGACACTATTAGTATATCTGGGTGCTGCCTAAAAATTAGACCATGTCTGAAAATGAAACACAGCTAAAATATGCAATGTGAAAAGTCCCCCTGCTGGGTACAGAGCAGAGACTCTGTAAACAAGCTAAGTCCTTTTTTGGTTCCCTCCTCTATTTCATCCTTTCTCTAATTGAGAAAACGGGAGGGGGAAAGTCTACTCTAATCCACAGAGCACATAGCAGCCTTTCATACCTGCACCGGTTGAGAGAGACCTTTATTTGTACGTTTCGATCACGTAGAAGAGGTTTCAGGCTCAACTGGGTCTGAGCAAAAAGATTAGATGTAACCAGAGTATTTTAAACCTCTTTAGAGGCCCTGGATTAGCTCAGCTGAGGGTTACTCCATCTCTCCATGCATCTCTCCATCTTTCTTAAATGAGACAATAAGATCCACAAGGACACAGGTGCTGCACAGAATGTTGAAGGAATGTGAGGTGCTCTATAGATAAGGAAATTTAAAGCAATAAAAAAAATATTTCAAAGGAGCTTGTGAAAGCGATCATGATGAGTCTCAAACAGCATGGGAACAACATATGAGCTCACACAAATTATAAATTAAAATTCATAATGCATAGTGTTTAACTCATTAGTATATAGCGTACTGTGAGTAAGCTAGTATTCCATGCCATCGGTCATGAAGTGATGAGATGCAGTTCATGTAAATGGCAGGCGGCAGGCTGCTGACCCTGCAGAGGGGGCAGAAGCACATCTTCTGCTCGGACTGGTTTCATTCCATGCCCCACGTAACCATGAATTATTGGTGCCATCTCAGATTACCTGCAATATAGCACAATGCCAATAAGGGAGTGCTGTGGTCTCCCTGGGCCTGACATTGTCCATCTTGACGGTGGAGGAGGAAAGGAAATCCCTTGGCTCTCTCTCGCCACAAGGGCGTGTAGGTCAGTTTACAGTTCATCACTAAATTAGATAAGCTTTTAGTCAAACAAGCCTCTCTTTTAGACCGGTCAGGCATGAACTTGATATTGCTGATCATTAAAAAAAAACCCTAAAGTGAATACTACACACTACAGATCTAATGGAAATCATTTTTCTCTACCATTTTACAAATTAACATCGGTGCATCTATTTACTATTACATTATTTAGTGATGTCCACGCTGAAGAGATCAGCATTGCAGGTCAAATATGTAAAATTAAAAAGTTTATTTTAGAAACAATGTTACTAAAGGTTAACTTTAATGCCTCAATAGGAATGAAGAGAAAACAGAACTGGGCATGTTGGGGAAATTCCAGCAACATTTTCATACGCATAAATTATTTAAAAAATATTTTTTTGTAATAAAAAAAGTCATTTCTTCATGAGTTTGTTTAAGGAGAGTACAAAAACATCTTTAAAAGCTCTGAAAGACAAAACTGTGCATGAAGGTAAATAGATATTGCACCACAAGCTAATTTGCATCTCAGGTCCCTAGTAATAATGTTACAAAATATTTCTATTTCCAATTTTTAAAGCATATTAGAATGATTTCTGAAGGATCGCGTAACACTGGAGACTGGAGTAATGGTTGCTGAAAATTCATAAGAAATAATATCTAATAACACACACACACACACACACATACATGTTATTGACATTTATTGATATAGTTATTTACTCAAATTTAAAAGCCTATTCAAATGCCCATTCAATCAAAACTTCAGAAGGTTCTAATTGGCTCAGAACTAGGAAAAAATGAATGGAAACAGATGTTTATTTCAGATTTAGATATTTTAGGTATGTTATGCTGAATTTTTTTGACACCACCACAGTTCAGATGCATCTCCCAGTCGCGTGTTTGTCTTGGACGTGTCTTTCTGTGGGTGTGGATGGACTGCTGGTGTCTGTGAAAAGCAGAATCTAACAACACTCTTAAGGCAGATATCCTGCTCCTCTCAGCGCAAGGGTAAGATCCTCCCTGGAGCTGCTGAAGGGGATGAGAGAGGATGGTACATTAGAGTCTTACAGCCTTATCTCAGCGGTTTGAACCTCCCTTCAGCTCTCACTGATGCCCTCAGCCTCAGAGCTGTACCAAAACACAGTCTATGGACACTCTGGACACATACACAAAATGGAACAACAATGCAGCAGCATAAATAATGTTTGAGTTTATTAGTGGATGGATGAATTGAATGAAAGAGTACTGAATAGCACACAAAAATGATGCTACAACAAGTCTCCAGCCCACATACAAAGTCCCTGGAAAATAATCCTACAATGAATGAGTAGGTGTGTTAAAAGTTTGGACTGGCAGTGTATATCCCCGATCTACAGTGAGAGAGACAGAGATTGAGAGAGAGAGAGAGAATGTGGCACGTTCACTGAGAGTGTGTCTGCCTCAGCCTAACAGCCCAGGGTTAATGTTGTGGCTGTGAAGTGGGAAGTATTGTCACAGCCTGTAAAGATAAGGTGATTTATGACAGAGAGTGTGAGGAAAATAATCACAGTGCCACAGGGCAGGGAGAGAGGATGGAGAGGAGGAGTGTAGGAGAGATGTTTTGGCAGGCATTTCTCACCACTGCAGACCTGAAGACTTGAGTGAAAGAACACAGAGCCAGAATCAATGAGGCTTTAATCACCTGAATGAAGACTGAAGTAAGAGACACACGGTGGGGAGATGAATCTGCAGCCCTCAAACTGAAAGGGAGAATTCACACAAAACATGAGAATTCATCATCATTTCCTCACCTTCATGTTGCTTGAATTTCTATGGTTTTATATGGGAACACAAATGGAGATGTTGCTTTTTCCATGAAACCAGGGATTTCCAGCTCAAAAAAGACAAAAGCACAAAAAGGATTAAAATCCATGTGTTACTTCCAGTCAGTAAAATGTCATTCGAAGATTTTCTGTCAATAGACGGCTATAGTACAAAGTGTATTCACGCATATTTCTCTCCTGATTCAGACGAGCCTACTTTTTCAATACAGTAAGCAATATTACAGATTGAAGACGCACTATGGATGTGCTAAATGTCTCCAAATCTGCTCTGATACAGAAACAAACTCATCTGCTTCACATCTTGGATGACCTGAGGGTGAGTACATATTCATTTTTAGGTGAACTATTCTTTAATGACAAGCACCGGATCCCAGCTACCACAGATGGAAGATTGTGGATTGCTTAATAACACAAATAAGCCAAAAGTGATTTTCCTGTGAAGTGAAATTACTGTGCGCTGCATAACTCTGAGTGTTTACTGTACACAGCACAATGGAGGTTTTGGTTTTGATCGAGGCAAGTCTCATACCGTCCCACAGGAACGAAAGCAGACAACAACAGAAACAACCCTCTCAGGTATGATGTAACAAATGAAATGCCTCATTATCTCAGCGCTATATTTATTGTTTTATTCCATTATGAACAATAATCTACTAGCACACGAACTCACTTAATTACTGTAAAACTTACAGAAAATTTGCTTGAAATCTTGTTTGGTTTCATCTGACCAAATCAGATCATAAATATAAAGTGCCTCTGTTTACACATTTTATTAGTATGTCTTTCATAACATAAAAAATGTGTTCACTTAAAAAAGTTAAAATTTGAGTCAGAATTATAAACAAATCACAGAAATGAGTGGGGCTTGGTGGTGTGGATTAGAGGGTAAACATCTGGCTGGTTACCAAAAGGTTGTGGGGTTCAAACTTCACCAGGGACGATGCTTGAAATCAAGACAAAATATAAATCAGTCAGAAACATGCTCTTCATGCATCTACATAACGGAGAAAAACTGCTGAACAAAGACTACGATAAAACTGGGGACATGCAGCAAACATAAATCTGTGGCACACATCTGGCCTGTAATCAGAGAGGAGAGTCTTTCCTCGAACCTCACCCTGAAGCATCTGACATCATCAAGAGTCAAGTACAAGAACCCTTCATGTTTGACTGTGTGTGGGTCAGTTTACAAAAAAAAAAAAAAAAAAAAATTATATATATATTATATAATTATAAAATATTATAGCAATAATCTGTTACTGTGGCTCAGTGGTAGAGCATTGTGTTAGCAAGGTTGTGGGTTCAAATCGGGAACACATAACTGGTAAAAAATTGTAAAGCCTGAATGCACTGTAAGTCGCTTGGATAAAAGCGTCTGCTAAATGTACATGTAATACTGTCTGCATTATGCAACCTCTTAACCACATTATTCTCTGGTGCATACTGAAAATTAAATACATTTAAATATAATTTAATTAGTGATTAAGTTTTTTTTTAAATAAAAATAAACAACTTCAGACATATACACTACAGGTCAGATTTTTTTATTAATATGCATTTAAAAAAAAAAAAATTAGTATGTACTGAATTATGTATTGGTCTTTTCAACATGCACTGACAAGAACTATTAAAAATAATACATCACAGCACCAATTCAATATATCAGAATGATTTCTGAAGGATCACGTGACACTAAAGAATGGAGTAATGGCTCACAGAAATAAATTACTTAAAAAAAATATTAAAAGAAAATAAAAAAACAGTTATTATAAATAGTATAATATTTCACTTTAATTTCGATCAAATAAATAAAGACTTGTTTACAAACTAAAACAAATCTTACAGACTCTAAACTTTTTTAATGGTGATGTACATGGAGTGTCTTATGCAGTACTCTGCATAAACAAATAGAACAGTATGAAATAACACAGTTTTGAAGCTATTTATATCCATAACACTTAATCCACCCCCTCACCCCAAAGGTGTCTCTATCCGAAACACATAAGAAAAACTGGACTATAATTGGCTCCTATTCATTTTACCCATAATCCCCCTTTTCTATGCCAAACTTTTTGCATATGTTTACACAAGGCAGAGTTTTGTTTCTCCTCCCAGGGCTTTGGCCACAAACGCAGGGCTGTGTATCCAGCATGAGTGTAAACCCCCCGCAGAAGTATGATGAGGGCCGTCTGACTCACATCCATAATAGACTCCGAGCTCATACACGCTGACTCTGACTGTCAACCCACAATAGCAGTGGATTAAGACGTTAAATATCCACCCAACCTACCCAACCTGACATGTTGACATGTTCTGCTAAGTGTGTTTCAAGGTGGATTTACGTACATTTGTTCTATTTCGAAAGAGAAAGAAATGCTGAAAGCAAAAGGGGGCTCTGGTCTTTTCTCTCAGAGGGCGATGAGGATGACTTTTGCCTTAATGGCTGAAAAGAGGGCTCTGAGTTTTAGGGGTGACAACGTTAAGAGTTGCAGGGTTTGTGAGAGCCCCGTCCTTAAGCAAACAAACAGAGGAATTTCTGCCATTGTTGTTGTGCAGCTTTGACTGACAGGTCGGCATCGCTGAGGAACCTGTCAGCAAAGACAGCGAGAGGTCATACCGTGACCACCCCTGCTGAGAGAGAGAGCTCCTCGGAGGAGCTGGCCTCACACACACACACACACACACACACACACACACACACACACACACACACAGGCGTCATATAATATACAACCAAACACACACTACTGTTTAAAAGTTTGGGGTCAGTAAGATTTTTTTTTTTTTAAAGAAGTCTCTTATTCTCAACAAGGCTACATTTATATGAATAAAATGATAGAAAAATGGTAATATTGTGTAATATTATACCGTTTTAAATAACCCTTTTCTATTTGAATATATTTGATAATGTAATTTACTACATGCTATATCAGTGTTGAAAACAGTTATGCTGCTTTATATTTTATGTGATATTCTTTGATCAACAGAAACTTTTATTGAAATAAAAGCAGAACGGAATTTATTGAAATAGAAATCTTTTGTGACATTATCAATGTTTTACGGTCACTTTGGATCAAATCAATGCATCTTTGTTGAACAAAAGTGTTAATAATAAAAAATAAAATAAAGATTCCTAACGTATAGCATTTTTAACGCAGGAAAGGTGAACTACAGTCACAAAGTTAGTTTGCAACATTATGCTAAGATCCCATTTTAACCAAATCTGTCGAGAAAAATGCTAAAAAATAAATAAACATTTTATTCAATGATGAAAATGGTCATAAAAACATTTGAATTGATTTCTGTCTTTTTGTTGTACCTAATATTTGTGTTACGCATTTGTATCTTTGTCTTATTGTGTTGATATGTCAGGATCATATTATATTCAGATTAATCATAACTTCAGTCTTTAATGTTTTGCTCTCATAATTTAGTTTGCACTTGAAGTTTTCACACTTACAAGAATCCATGACAGTTAGGATGTTGCTTTTGAGGCTGTTTCTGCATTCCACTGCACAGTTTTTTCAATGTTTTTCTATGTAAACATGCCCTATGGACATGTGTTGACAGTTGCGCACATCTTGCATCTTTTGCAGTGCTTTGCAATGTAAAAACGTGGCGCTCAAACTAAAGTGAAACTTTATAAAAACCTGGCATTCCTTTAGTCATTCGACTGCCCTGTGTATCCTTTTGCACTAATAGAACAAGTTGAAAAACAGCAGGAGTACAACCTAGAAATGCAATACATATGGCTTAAAAAAAAAGAAAAAGAAAGAAAGACATGACACAATGGCTGAAATGTGCAATGCATGTGGTATATGCACAAAAAAAAAACAAAAAAAAAAAAACCTGTAGATCAGTGTGATCTACCTACGGAGATAGCAGTATATGAGGCAGCTTACTAAGATTTGGAACAAGTTAAATTCACACCATCTGAAAGAAACAGAAGACATAATTGAATCCATCATTATTTTAATGGTGCAATTTGCATATCTTACTAAATCAAGTGCATGGCTTAATGCCAAATCAGGCTCTATTTTCAGAAATAAATATGGCGCCAAGTATCATCAGACTCGCCCTCTCCAGTTTTGGCTTTTAGTGCAAGTCATCATTAGCTGGGCCCTTGAAAGTTGAACCCTGACCCCTCACCGTGTGTGAATGTGGGGATCGGAGCTGCTGTCTCAAGCTGGCCTGCGGGGGAATGTGTCTAAAGCGCATTTGATCAGCATTTGAGCGAGACGACCAATTCTGAGAACTGCTTTTGTGTCGACATTTAAATGTAACATTCAAAAATGTACCAAAGTGTCAACGTTTGATAATCATAGTGGCTACATGACAATTATGCCGGTCATAACATGAATATCTGTACACTTCAGAAAAACATACGCCCGCATATTTGTGTGTTGTGGTGCAGCTCCACCCACTGGCTGTGTGTGTTGTGTATGTGTGGGTTGATAGAGCCAAGCTGTTGGGGTCAGGGTTCTTCAGTCAGCACCCCGTCCCTGAGTAGAGCACACGGTACCCCCCTCTTCCCATCAGCCCTGGGTACAAATAAACCTGGTAGCGCAGTGCTCCTCTCCACAGCAGGCTGTCACTCCACTCTCAGGCTCATTAATCAGAGCCAGGGCAGATTAGACTTCAAACAAAAACAAACTCCAGCAGGACACTTCTACTTCGATGGCATTCTCCGATTGAAATGTTGCAAGTATTTGTGGGAAACCATACGCATGAAGGCATTTGAATAATTAAAGATAAATAGCTTGGTGAATGTTAAAGGGCTCGTTTATCCGAAAATGAAAAATCTGCCATCATTTAGTCACCCCTCACATTATTCTAAACCTGTATTTCTTCTGTGTAAAGGCATGCATGAAACAATTATTCTGGTTGCTCTTTTCCATGCTACAGTGAACTGGACTGAAACATTCAAGCTGTAAAATAGCACATAAAATAACCATTACAGAATCATAAATGTAGCTCATACGACTCATGCGCTTTATTCCAAGTCTTTTGACTTGATTCATATGATAGCTTTGTGTGTGGAACAGAGAACTTAAGCTGTTATTCACTTATTGGTTATTGATTATGAACTTAATTATGTGATGAAAAAATATGATTACGAAAAAAAAAAAAACACCTCAATAAGACTCGATTCGTTTAAGAAATGGGCACCGCAACTATACTTTTCTCATGAATGCAACAAAGAGAGCTAAAATGGAATATTTGCAGTCAAAAACAACTAAATTTAATTCTGTTCCTAACACAAACCAATCATATGACTTCATAATGCAAGGAATACAGAGCACAAGTCATGTGGATCACTTTTATGATGTTTCGGCATGCTTTTTAAGCAGTCTCGATTTTAATTAAATGGACAAAAGAGCAACCAATACAGTTCAAAATGCCTTCATCAGTTTTCTGATGAATAAAGAAAGATATACAGGATTAGACTGATATAAGAATGAATAAATAATAAAATAATCATTATTAGTTGAACTAGCCCTTTAAGGGCTCTGAAAAATGTTTCATTAAATTGCACTTGCATCTACTGACATTACATATCAATGCATTTCAAAATGCACATATGCTTTTCGTACGTTATCTGGTTTGAAAGTACACAGATGTCACAGATTTCCTGTCACAAAATGAATTGAACTTTTGGGAATAGTTGCAGTTTAACTTCCCTCAAAGCGGGCGGCAGCAAAGCTATTAGCCAAGTACACAAACAACAGATAAGCTAAACCTATGGAGCGACAAATGCCCAGTAAGTGTTCAATTAATCTTAACGTTCCACCAGTGATTAACTGTGACTTGAATTCGTAATGACTATACAGCTCAGAGATTTTTATCCTCACGTGTGAGTGAAGAACAGGGGAAAAGGAAGCTAACACTGCCACCTTCAGGTAGCCAGCCGTACTGATGCCTCCTTTGGACTTGCAGGTTTTACCCAGAGACTTCAGGGGCAGGAGAGTATGTTATTGTACGGTGTACTCTCTGCTCCTGCTGTGCACTGGGGAACCTCCTGAAGTCCAGGACTAAACAAGCGCTCACTCTGTCCACGACCGGGTTCTGCGTTTGAGTGACGCGCCGCTCACCGAGTGTTTGTCTACTTCCCTGGGAAATGGGGTGGTGTCAGCATAGTGACGGGCCTATCCCATCCATCAGTGTCAGGAGCGGCGCATGACTAATGGACAGGAAGTACAGCCAGAGAAACAACAATATTTGCAGAATATATTTCAGAAACATTAGGCCGCTTTCTCCAACGTTTCTCATTTCAGCCAACGGTAATGGGGCCTTAATCCTGATTTATGGCCGTGTTTATCTGTTCGCAGAGGCGCTTGCGGTTCGTGTTGCTCTAACCTAGATCTCCGTTCTTATTCTGGAGAGCAATCATGAGGACTTTATTGGATTATCTTGACCTGTGGTAAAAAGCTAGCTGAACTCTCCTGGACTTGGTTTAAAAACAATACATCACGGTGGCAAAGGAGGAACATACTTGTTAGTACCGACCTCCAGAATTATTATTTTAAATATCATTTACTAAACTGAAATCGATCTGGTTTGGTGGTTTAAAAGTCCTGCAGCTGTTAACCCACATTATCACAATCTATTTAATGGTTCCCGTGTGCTCGTGTGATCAGGGAGGGGATGCTTAACCTCAGCAGCCTGTTACTGTGGCATCAAGACCGGAGCGTTTAGTGATGTTGAGCTTGATGAGCTCCTCGGCGCAGGTGGGGTGAATCCCGACCGTGTTCCTGAGGTGTTCATAGGTAAGCCCACACCTGCAGATAAAAACACACAGACTCTGTATTCATTCGTCCGCAGCTGTTGTTATTCACAGATTTGAATTTACACGCAAATGCAAGTGCAACGAAACAGACACCTGGGCGATAACAGAACAAATCAATGTAATCTGATTCCAGTTCAACAGCATGAGCAGGTTAAAAGACGGACGTGTGGAACTTACTGGAAGCCCACAGAAAAGCCCTGGGTGACCTCACCAGCGTTCGGTCCGGTAAAATGCATACCCAGCACGCGCTGATCCCCCTCCCGTAGACAAACCACCTGAGGGGGAGAGAACATGGATGCAGTTATTAGCTGATAATTAAGATCTACATTTACATTCAATTAAAATCTATTCAAATTAAAATCTTGGATGCAGAGAATTTATAAAAAAGTAATAACATTCATAAAAGCCATTGGATTGTAATTTCCAGACTTCATAATGTAATGCAGGTGTGTTAATAATAAGAAAGGTTTCTCAAGAACTAAAAGAGCATATTAGAATGATTTTCTTTGTAGACTGGAGTAATGGCTTCTGAAAAAAAGGAAATTATAAAGTAAAAATCAGAGCTAAGAATCAAAATTTATTTCATACAGTAATATTTTACAGCATGACTATTTTTACTGTACTTTGATCAATTAATGCTATTTTAGAGAACAGAGGCATCTGTTTCTTTTAAAAATGTGAAAATGTCTTTGAATAGTAGTGTAAAACCTACATCAGAATCCAACAGAGACCCAAGGTAGTGACTAAGCTGCAAACTTCAAACCATCGAAAAATTAATATGTAAAAATTCAACTTTGTTTAAATATTAGATAAAATTATGACTGGTGTTTGTTCATGAAAAAGTCAGAGCCTTGATACTGGGCTGTTTTGGCTGCTGAGTGGTTTTTAGTCTGCTTCTATAATTTGTTGTTGATAGGGTGTTTGTTTTTAATTTGAAGTTTGATTTTGTGTCTGTTCCCCTTTTTTTTGTTACCTACACACACACGCACATGCACACACACACACACACACACGCACACGCACACACACGTAATATACCTTGATATAGCACTGCGATGCATCTCTCTCAGCCACGGTGAACTCCAGCGGTTTGTAGAAGGCATGGTACACCTGTTACACCAGTCAACACAAAAACTATGATGCACCAACAACAACATCCCATTTCCTGCATCATCAACCACTTGAGCTCGTCATTTTAGACAAGCACTTGGAAACAAGTGCTGCTACTGTTATGGTTTGTGTCTGTGTTGCTGCTCTAAACATTTTTGGGGTGCTGAAATCATAAATACTGAACATGCTTAAAGAGCGAGCGCTCTGGCGAGCTGACACACGCTGCTCACAGCTGTGAGGGCCAATGTGATGCTGCGTTTTTGATCATCTCTCATCAACCTCTGCAAGCATCAGTCAGCCCTCCTGCACACCGGTCAATCAAACCTGAGGCACACCCCTTTCTGAATGCTTTAGGCTTTAGAGCAATGCAGGTGTGCGAGGGCCCGCTATAACCTACATGCATGTATTCAGTAGGATATTCACAACAGCACTCACATACACATAAATACATATTATGATGATATTACATTTAAATTATGGTTAGGTTACAATCAATCGCTAAAAGGACAGACTGCATGTTCAAAGGAATTGTAAAACAGCTGATAAACAAACCTGCCGCAGTACTAAAAAAATGAATATGTTTGCTCGCCAGTTGCACAAAGCCCACAGTTTTGATAATAAACTATATTACTTGGTGCAAGAAAAGTTTACTGCTATTATTAATCATGTATTGGACATTAATTTATAATGCTGCTTTTGGCATTTTATAACTGAACTTAATTTTGTGTCTAACAGCACCCATGGCGAAATTGCTTTTACCTCAATCTGGTCTTTTCCATGTCGTCTTTCAGCCTCTTCTTCAGACAGACCTACACAGCCATATTCTAGTGGAGTGAACACTGTAGTGGCCACCTATACACACACAACCAGAGAAAACACATACACTATACAAAAGGCTCAAGCAAACTAATCAGCATACAAAACAAAACATTTTCCTGAAAATCACAATACACATAATCTAAAAAGGGTTACTCCACCCCAAAATGAAAATTTTGTAATATGTTTAGAAGCATCTGAAAAAAAAGCACAAAAGTCAGGGCATGTCAAAACCTCTCCAGGCCCCCCAAAACCCCCTAGACCTCAGAGGGTTAATCACTTACCCCCATGTTGTCCCAAACCTGTAAAAGCTTAATTCGTCTTCGGAACACAATTTAAGAGATTTTGAATGAAAACCGGGAGGCTTGTAATAAATTACACTGTCAAGGCTCAAAAAAGTATTAAAGACATTCTCAGAATATTTGCTTAGAAACCAATGAAGAAACAAAGAGCAAGTGAGAATGAAAGCATATGCATGTAACAGCAAACTCACATTGTCATAGTTCATGAGCTCAGTGGAATGGCCCACCAGTCTGCGGGCCAGGAGCTTTCCAGCCTTAATGGCTGTCGGGGTCAACTCAGGACGACCCTGAAACAGAAGAAGAAGAAGTTGACACACACACACACACACACACACACACACACACACACATTACATAAAAAAAATATTTTCTTGTGAAAATCAAAAAAGTTACCTTGGCAACTAACTGAAATATATAATGTTAAGTTAAAGTATCTACAATTATTAATCTAAAATTACAATTAATTACAGGAAAATAGAAAAAATGTAAATAAAAACAACCTAAACAAATAAACAACAATTCAAAATATTAATTAATACTATTAAAGTAAACTGTATAATAATATTAAAATAACACTGACACACATGCATGGATACATTCAACAGCAAATCCAGTCTGAAAGTAGCGCACGACAATACAACGGAAAAGTTCTAAACAATTATTTCCTCTGCATTATGTTTTAATGCTGTGGCGTTAAGTGTAAATCTAATTGCGATTAGTCTGATCAGGCATTTCAGAGATTACTATCATCTCAACATTACATGGCTGTCAGTCACGATGATGATTACAGCGCAGAAGTGGACGGCTGCCAATCAGCGCTGTGAAAAACATGCCTACAGTAACAACACAGGAACCTGCAGCACCATGGGGCGAATTCTCATTCACTGACTAATGGCATCAGCAACCAGTCTGATAACTTCTGTACATCCTGCTGTCCAAGAAACTGCCTCGGGTGTTTGGCTCATAGTGTGTGTGTGTGTGTGTGTGTGTGTGTGTGTGTGTGTGGACACCGCCCAAGCAGCTGTATAGTAAATGCATTTCTTGGCAGTAACCAGGTGCGGCTCAACATCTTGTTTTCTTTCATTAAAAAATGAGAAGCGATGCACTTTGAAAGGGGCGTAAAGAGTAAAAGGTGCTTCTTCTGTGACTAGTTTTGCGGTGGTGTGTGTGTGCGCCAATAATCACACAGCTGCTGCGGATGACGGGCAGCTGCGATATTTGATCCCGACAGCCAGTTGTGTCGGAGATGTTACAGGGCAACGACCTTCCAGAAGAGCGACTGAGCTGACAGACAAGAAAATGCTGTTGCTTTCAAGCTGTGCCTTTTCAGTTGAGTTCGATTACCATGTAAGTGCATTTTTGATGGCATTCATTCACAACGCCTACCTCAGCGATGTCTCCGATAGCGAAAATGTTCGGCATGGATGTGGCTTCGTCAGCGGCTACGATTATCTTCCCCGTTTCTTTGTTGATCTCCACGCCAACCTTCTCCAAATTTAGGGTCTTGGTTTCAGAAGCTCTCCCTGAGGTAAAAGAGAAGAAAGTAATGACAGGCAGAGGGACATATCAGACTGCTTTTGGAGGCTTGAGGTTGGAGTCAACCGCTTGGCCTGCTGGGAGAATTTAGGGGTGGATTTACGCTCAGATTAAAGGGCAAAATCTTATCCAGTGATTAGAAAAGAAAACACAAGCACAGCTGGGGTAGAAGGTTTCTGTGTGGTGGTCTGACAGAGGGGCGTATTGAGGAGATCTAGAAAAAATATCCCATCAGCCACCTGGGGCCTGCAGTGTCATTTCTGTCACTTCCTATCTGAGGGCTGAGAGAGGCTGTCGACACTTGTCCATCTATATCCCCCTTCCCCCATTTAGGACGTCTTAGATGCACACACAAGACTCATGTCCCAATGCCTTCTTAGGTATCACAATAAACAATGTTTGCAGCAGAAGCCAGATGTACCAATGTAGATGCTATCAGCCAGCAAGAACAACAAACCTTAAGCCCCCTTTTCCTGTCTCAAGCTCAGAAACAACTTCCTTCTGCTCCACTACAATGAGACCTGAGCCACAGATACGGCCTGAGTATGTATTCATCGATTACTCAAAGAAAGAGGTAGAGATGTTGAAGCGTTATATAGACAAATGCACAAAATGTCAATAAATCACATTTTTGTTTCTTATTATAAGTTTAAAGCTGCTATTTATTGGCTAAGTAAAACGGTACTTATGACTACTTTGTTGCATACACGCAATAAAACGCAACAAAAAAATGCAAAAACGCAATAAAATTAGATTCAACATGTTAAATAAAAGACATCACATAAATAAATTAAAAAAAAAAACATTTATATATATATATATATATATATATATATATATATATATATATAAAATGACATGTTATGTATATATGTATATATATATATATATATATATATATATATATATATATATATATATATATATATATATATATATATATATATATATATATATATATATATATATATAATGACATGTTATGTGTGTGTATATATATATATATATATATACACAGTACAGACCAAAAGTTTGGACACCTTCTCATTCAAAGAGTTTTCTTTATTTTCATGACTATGAAAATTGTAGATTCACACTGAAGGCATCAAAACTATGAATTAAAACATGTGGAATTATATATGGAATTAAACACATAACAAAAAAAGTGTGAAACAACTGAAAATGTCATATTGTAGGTTCTTCAAAGTATCCACCTTTTGCTTTGATTACTGCTTTGCACACTCTTGGCATTCTCTTGATGAGCTTCAAGAGCTAGTCACCTGAAATGGTCTTCCAACAGTCTTGAAAGAGTTCCCCGAGAGATGCTTAGCACTTGTTGGCCCTTTTGCCTTCTGTCTGCGGTCCAGCTCACCCCTAAACCATCTTAATTGGGTTCAGGTCCGGTGACTGTGGAGGCCAGGTCATCTGGCACAGCACCCCATCACTCTCCTTCTTGCTCAAATAGCCCTTGATGCCTTCAGTGTGACAGTGTTCATAGTCATGAAAATAAAGAAAACTCTTTGAATGAGAAAGTGTGTCCAAACTTTTGGTCTGTACTGTGTATATATGAATACAGAGCAACTGGCACTGAGAAAACTACAAGGTAAAATAAAATGCAGTATAAATCACCCATTATAAGGGGGTTGTATGATTTTATTTTGGCGATAAAATAATACTGAAGAGATTTTACACTTATTTCTATGACTGCGTTAAAGAATGTTGCTGACACACGTCCACAAACTACAAGCTCTGCCGGTGCAATTTACATGAAAGACATCCTTTGTTTTACACCACATTCCACCAGCAACAAAACCCTCAAGATATCCTTCACGGCCTGTGGAAAAAAAACGTCCTTGACTTTGTGTGGGCAAAGCCAGCTCGATAACAGTAAGAATGCAGATTTTATTGGTTTGTCTGAAAAAAGGACCCGAAACGATGATTACAGTAAAGTGGGAAAAGTACCAGTATCTGCGTCAAACTGGAGTGAGCAATTCCTGCACTGCACTTCCTGTCTCTTTTTCTGTCTGATTTGGACTCCTGGAACCTTGCTGGGCATTGTGAAGGCTGGACACAACAACACAGGACCACTGATAAGGACTACGCCTGAGAATTCAAACCCACACCTCCTCACACACACACACACACACACACACACACACACACACAGACAAACAGCTGGCTCTGATAATGCACAAGAACAAAGCCTGGAGTTATACAAGACCGAAATCTCAAGGCCAACATGTTAATTAGCCACAACAATCTGCCCGGCAGGACTTTAAATGAGCCTTATCGACTCAACAGGCCGGAGAGAAAAATTGATGAAACAATAAGAGAGGATTAAGCTGCCTTCCATTCCAGTCACACATCAGTGTGAGATCTGTAATCCTTCACAGTGATTTAATTAAATGTTACTGCACAGTAGCAGAAGAACAGCTCCTTGCAAATATAATATGACTAAAACATATGCCCTTAAATTAAACTGAAAGAATATAATATAATATAATATAATATATATATATATATATATATATATATATATATATATATATATATATATATATATATATATATATATATATACACATACATATATATTTAGAAGGAATTTTAAATTGTATTTCAATTTTCTTTAAAGATGAAATGTATAATTTCTTTGCAACTAGACAAAACCAAACAAAGCTGTAAAAAATAATGGTTGTTTTCAAACAGGTTTCTTCTACCAGTGGTCAGGGAAAAATAATGATTTCCCACTCCAAGCTCTGTAACGCCAATATATACATAATACATTTTAATGGTAGCAAACAATACTGTTGAAAATGATCACAATTTTAACTTAAAAAAAATAAAAATAAAAACAGTACAAATGACGATATTGTGGAAAGACATAATCTGGAGCTATCAAATGTTAATAATTTAAATGCGTGTGATAATTTGCAGATAATCAAAAAATGGCAATATATTGACCAACACACAAGAGTCTAACACAAATTTTAGGATCCAAATATTACACGTCACATTTATTTATATTTTTTCGGGACAATAACAGCCTGTTAACAACAGTTTTGCATTTTGCATTACATTTTTACTTAAATTATCATGGTTTTACTTTAATAATCATTGTAATTTTTTGTAAGGGTATAAAAATAAAGCGAGAATTCATCTAAATACATCAGAAGGACACAATTGTGAACCAATCGGAAAGCCTATTTACGTGTAAGTATATTACTTCCCTTCTACAATCCTCTTAAGAGGATTGTAAAGCTACAGTACAGTATGGAGGAAATGTTCTCTTTCCTGGCGTTTAGTGCAGCCACCTGCAGAAGGGTGCAGGCCAGAGGAAGGATGGAGGAGCGGAAGGGTGGAAGAGCTCCGCTGGGAGTAAAGGACAAGAGGAGGGATGGGGCTGCTCTATGAGCTGCCACGAGGGAGATCAAAAAATGCCAATTTTTATGCTTTCACTGTGAGAAAGAGAGCAGGACGGAGAAACAGACAGACCACAGCAGGGAAACGCAGCATCCTCTCAGGGGTCTGATAAAGAATATCAGCCTCTGAAAGCTCTTTCCACTATGCCAACAGTCAAAACTAACACTATTTGACTATGAAAACAGATTATTAATTCTCAAATTTGCCTGGCAGCCATGAACCACCTACAGTTGATAGTACTTGATGGTAGAACTGTTCACATTTGTACAATATTGCAATTAGTAAATGTAATACTTGTATGGGTGAACCAGAGACATAGTTATTCAGCCTATTATCACCTGTATCGGCCATGTGTCACCCTTATTTCTTAGATATCAGCTGACCACTACATTGTACGCACTAGGTTTTTATGCACTCAAGTTCATACCTTGACTAAATACACATATCTGTGGTAAAAGTCAAAACGCACTTTTAGGACTGCAAACCTGAGTCCACTAGAATCCCTCGACCGCAAACCAGTCTGGACCGAAGTCTCAGGAACAGAAAGGCCCGAGAAAACCACTCAACTCATCAAACACCCAAAGCCAAGGCTGCCATACATTGCAATAGGAGTCACTTCAGATAACTACATCTCACACACACACACATCCAGACAGGAAGCTGAAGTCTCATCCTCACTGTAAACACACAAAGCAGCACTGCTACACACCCTCTTTTCACACCAGCAATAAATCAAGCAGCACCAGCCAGACGGATATTCCTATATTCCTCTCATTGTCCCTGTAACCGGAATGAGAGAAACCAGACGAGTGAAAGACAGAAACTCAGAAAAGAGGATGGCATCTGTGGACGGAGATGCTGAGGGACGAGAAAAGGGAAAAACCGTGGAAGCTCTGGGTGGGTTTCCGTACAGAGAGACACACAACTCTGGCAGGAAAACCCAGAGCGAGAGAACAAAGCAGGGAATGGGGTGACCCCAGGGCCCCTGGTGCATCCTGGTCCTAAAGAGCAGACCTCGGTTCAGTGATTAACTCTTCCCTAGATGATTCCATCCCTCTCTCTTTATTACCCTGTTTTCAGGCTGATAGTCTAGTTTTTGCTGATAACGCAGCACAGTGGTATAATATAAGCACAAACAACAGATATATGTATTGAGGATTTATGATTTTGAAATGCGTTGAAAGCATAACTGATCACAGCAGATGACTCAACTGTTCAGCATGTTTTCCTGCAGCATTAATCTCCGTTAAGAGCGATAAGAGATAATGTACAGTGAGACAGTCAATTATCGCTAAATAAACCCAGACAGCTTGATCAAAGAATCGGAAGGTGTTGTTTTTTTTACTTTAATAAAATGACTTTTAATGACTGTATCCTGCTTATTACATGGCTCCTTAGAAAATAAATAGATAAACGGGCAATATTGATTTGAAACTAAAGGAGGTATTTTATCATGTGAGAGAAAAAGAGACTGTGCAGCGAGTTATGAATTTCTAACATTGCAACAAATAGGCCACAGTAATACTGTATAAGCAAAAAAAAAAAAAAAAAAATATATATATATATATATATATATATATATATATATATATATATATATATATATTTAAATATTAATAATATTAAATTTGCTAAAATGAAATTTTGTGGAACTCTCCTAAAAGAAAAATGCCTAATAAATTAAATCATGCTCCATATGTATTTGAGATTCATTGAGACCTCACCTACAGCCCAAAGCACTGAGTTGAAGGTGTCTTGATGTTCCTCTTTAGTGTTTAGATCCATCCATGTCACCCGCAGAAGCCCAGATGAGAGCTTTTCTATGCTTTTTGGTGTACACTTCCAGGAGAACTTGGTGCCATAGGCCTCCATGTAGTCTGTCACTAAACCAGACATTTGCTGGGAGACAAGCAGAAAGAATAAAACATATACTATATCTATTCTTTACAGTCATGCAAGCGAGTTAGTTTCAGAAAGCATATTTTAGATCTTAATCTCAGAGACATCGATATCTGTAAATGCTGTCATTCGCCTTCAAATCAATCAACAAGAGAAAATAACACATAATACATTTTTAAACACCTCATAACAAAACTTTTTAATAACTAACGTAACTAAAAATGTAAAATACTTTAAAGCATCATATAGACACATCAAATAAGAACACTATAACCCCAAATAATAACAGATATTTATCGATTATATAATCAGATGCATAACATTCGAAGGAGAGCAGATTTTATCTACAAGAGTACAAAGAGTAACTTCAAAAAATAAAATTATGCTTTCAAATAGACTTAAGAGCTTTTCCTTATCGTTTGTTTTCTTAAACACAGATTTTACTTCAACTGAGCAATTTGCTCTTTGTTGTCATTCTGTGACTCCCGTCAGACCATACTGCGGGTGTAATGCTTAATAACAACATGACAAACCTCCTGTCAGAACACTAGAACCATTAATTAAAGATGAATGCTGAAAAAACAGGGTCATAAAACAAGTCTGGCCAGGTCTCTCATCCTGTTTTTGCCATACAGCCTGACGGTTCTACCAGAGTGAGTCACATTAAAGAAAGCCCAAACCAAAAGCAATTTCATTGAGACTGATAATAACTATTCTTACGAGCATATTTCACAACTCTAAAACAAATTAAATCAGGTTAATAAAAAAAAAGAGGAGAGATTTGTTGTTGTTGTTGATAAATACATCAGAGAGGACATGTTGTCACGGGACTAAAACCGAGATGCAGTACCTGATCAAACCCCCGGAGGGCGATACTGCGCACCATCACTGTGGTGTCCAGTCCAATGCCTGTAAGAAAGCCGGCACATTCCAATGCTACATCTTTACACACACACAGTAAAGGAAAACAGTAATGATTTACTAACTTTATAGTAGAATAATTAAATAAAAGAGAAAATACAGTTTAAATAGTCTTACTGAAGCTTTTTATGATTGCATTGCTAATTTATTCACTTTTCAAAATGAGCCTATGAGGAAAAACTTAAGTGTGTTTACATGCACAATCATACACTAATAACCTGACAACATGAAAGAACATGTAAACGCCTTATTGTAAATCTCTGAAGACAAAAAACTTTTTAGAAAGACCAACATAAAGACTGTTGCTCACTGCACCAGTTTGCTCTGCATATAAACCTTCACACGCATTATGGTAAAGAAAAACAGGCTAAAAACTAAATCTCATCTTAAGGTTTTCATCTTCAGCCGATTTATCAGCAATTGGCTGAACATGTAAATGCACTCCATGATTAATCATTGTGTTTCTAATGGAGTCATCTTGGTAAGTAGACATTCTGCCTTTACAATAAGTGGGCTTTGAAGGATACAACTGGCACCAACAACCAACCTGAAACACACAGAAAACAGCAATTATGAGATCACAGATGAGCAACATGAGCAATGATGTCACATTACAATGACAAAGAGTCAGTAAATCAGTCGTTGGAACATTATGTAAAAATAAATGAGAGTAAAATGTTGCACACCACTTTAACACAATAAAGCGACTGTATGTGTGTGCGATTGTAGAAAGATGACTGTGTGTGTGGTCGACGTCCAATATCAGCTTTAATCCACCCGGAGATTCATGGTCATGGTGAAGGCTAATTGTTAACACAAGGTCTAATCCTCGAGGATGTTCCTACACGTCACTGCTGAGTGATAGCCACTTATGCCAATGTAACATCACACGCATTCGGTGTACAACACTGCTAATGCACATCTGCACTTACTGCTCTTTTGTGAGGCAGCTTAGGGAAGGATTAGGAGCAAAATCTCAGACCTCTTTTCTGCTGTTTTATCAACAAAACACATCCCTGAGCTCCTACCTGCCACAGTGCAAAAAGTCTGATGATCAGGAATGACCTGGGCTGAAAACCTTTAAAAACCTGGATTAGTATAAGGGAAATTTCAGTTAAAATAGAATGACTAATACAGGATAAATGAAACCTAAATGAATTGCATTGATTTGCATTTGTATAACACGTAACACTTCTTCTCCCTTCACATGTGATCTATTGACAACCAATGCCTTAGGGTAATTCAGCGGAATTCATTTCCATTACTGAAATTAGTAATTTATTACTTAATTAAATACATTTAATAATAACACATTTAAAAATGTAAAACCTTAAAATTAACATCTTCAAATGTTGAGCCAATCTGCATGCTCACACACATTCTTATAAAATTGTAATGGATTTTATATAAACTACTGTTCATTAATTATTTTTTAATGTTTAATTATTTTTTATTTATTAATTCTTATTTTTTAAGTTAATAGATATTTGTAATGTATTTGAAGTCATTTATGGTCACTGATGCTGCAATGATTTGATCAAAACTAAGTAAAAACAGCAAAATTGCGAAATATTATTCGTTTAAAGAAATTAATGATTCTGATTCCTTCATTAAAATGAAGATTCAGCTTTACCATCACATGAAAAACAAACAATTTTTTAAATAATAAATACCCCTTGAAATATATAAAAAAAGAAAAATTGCAATAACATTTAACAATATTTGAATAAATGCAGCATTGGTGAGCATAAGTGACTTAAAACTCTATTAGAGAATAATAATAATAATTTATATATATATATATATATATATATATATATATATATATATATATATATATATATATATATATATATATATATATATGTTATATAGAAGTATGGTGTATAATGTCATATGGTCTTTCACAGTTTAAACAATTACTTTTTGTAATAACATTATTTGTTCTATTTAATCATAATACAATCTTAGAGTGAGCAAGAGAACATAGCTATGGATAATCCAATTCAGATGAATGAAAAAGTGCATGAAAGTATGCAATATCACAATTTAAAATAACTACACATAAAACAAAAATAATTGCATAATCATCATAATCATCTTAAGACCCAGATATAATATCACATCACCATGTCTCTGCTGATTCTCACCCAAGTTTGAATCCACTATCATGTTTCCCAATCACATTAACATAAATGTATTTTCACTCAAAAGCCCCAATATAACAGGAGGGGAAAGAACAGATCATATTTGAACATGTCGTTAAATAACCTCATCCATTTACTGTTAGGCCTAGCATAACATTAGCTTCGGTCAAAGCCCCACTATTTTCTACATCCATGCCTGAAAAGCAGGAGGGAGAGATCATCCTGGGCAGTGTGTGGGAACTGTGGTTACTGTAGACTCAGTCAACCTTGAGCAGCACGTCTATAATAACCCTGACCATGATACGATCAGCAAGTTCATGCTGTGCCCTCCCTTACATCTGCCCAGACTGAGCCTCCTTTCATTCCAGCAGAGCAGAGAGAGATAACAGGACTATTTACTGCATGAGCATCTGTGGGTCCTGAGGCCTATTGGACACCTGAAGCACAGGCAAAATAGTTACCTGGTTCCTTCAAAACAAGTTATTTTCAACACTGACGTTTGTGTAATGAGCCCAAGGGTTGATATCATGCCGAATGCATCATTTGGTAGTCTTGAGAATGCAAAGCGTCCAGTATATCATCAGTCCTGACAGATGCTCTGCTGTTTTGGTGAATATGACTCCACAAGTCAATGTAAAAGCTTTTCCTTCGCCCTCTCGGGCATGCGTGCCAGTGGTGTTGCTCATGCCCGTCAGTCACCAAGGACTTGCCACTTCCACAGGATGAGCCGTGTTACTGGCAACAGTCTGAAATCACACCTGCACAGCTGACAGCTCAACAGCAAAACAACATCACCTGTCTGAGAGGATGTGGCCGTGACAGTACCTAGCGTGACTTGAATTGAGGGTAAGGAACTAAAAATGCAAGTTCATCTCTAAATAAAATCTGTATTTTGCTCAGTGTCTTCTGAAAAAATAATATAATTAATGAGTAATATAATAATAACGAACTTGCAAACAAATGCAGCTGGCTGAAAGTGACCAGAGCAAAGAGCAAAGCAACAGGTGAAGCAAGTTTCTTGACCTCTCAAATCTGGAAGTAAACTTCCTTTAATCAGACTTGATGGGTGAAAATGTTTTCTCACATGTTTGCTCTGTGGTCTGGTCCACAATATAAAAGTCACTTACGTTTTTTTGGGAGACTCTTTGAGCCAGAAGACATCATCACTTGTGATACCGAACTCCATGGCTCCTGGGACCTGAAGGATGAACCACACAGATCAGAGTCATTTTAAAGAGGACATTTTCAGCACAAGCAGCAATCAATTTAATAGATAATTAAAATAATAATAATAATAATAAAAAAAAAAAAAAAAAAAAAAAAAAATATATATATATATATATATATATATATATATATATATATATATATATATATATATATATATATATATATATATATATATATATATATATATATAAAATAATAATAATAATAATATATATATATATAATTTAAAAGCTATAGAAACTTTCAAATCTAAATAAAACCATTAATATTATCAACACTAATACTAAATGTACAATTCCATGTACAAAAATATTGATATTATTTTAAAATTACTTAAAATTAAAAAATAACAATTAAAATAAAATGCTTCCAATATTCTTCTATAACATTATCCAAATTTAACATATTTCTAACTATATATGTATATATGTATAGTAAACAATGTTATATTAAATACAAATTTTGATTAGGTTAATTTGATTACTCTAATATGAATGTAAAATAATCCCTCAATTATTATTTTTCATGAAAACTCCTCAAAACATTAATTGCCCTGAGACACCACTTTCTTTATATGTATATATTTTTATTATTATTAACAAATACTGTTGTAAATAATAATACTAATAATGAAAAAAATAATTGCTTCCAAAAAAAATAATATTTTTTATGAAAACTATGTCACAATGAAAAAACAGAAATCATTCTAAGAAGAGGCATCTATTTCTTTAACTGCACAATAATTAACCCATTTAACCCAGAGCTAGGAAAATAAAAATGTTCGTTCCATCTTTACTGGTCTCTTGATCATTTAGAATATGGTTTACTTTTACCAGTATCTAAATGAAAGCAAAGAAAAATAGCAGGCTGACAAGTCTGAGGAAGAATAATACCAAATGTCCCATATCTGGCAAGTTAGACAAGACAAAATGATCTCTGCTGCTCGCTTATCAGCAGAACAAGGTCACAGAGTGGAAAGACAACACCCACACATGCCTGCCGGCACTGGCAAGCACACTTACATGTGTAGGGTACTTCGGCCGTCCACCAGTAGCTAACACAATGTTTTTAGCGGTCACTGTCATCTGTGAATACAAAGATGCAGGTAAACAAGAATACAGCACATCATATTGCTAGTAAATTAATATTTCAGAGAATTAAGTGGTTTTAAACTCAAAAGCATACCTCTTTCCCTTTGGCATTTACAGCTCTGATAGTGTGTTTATCCACCAGACTGCCCTTCATATTCAAATATTTCACCTTCCTTTTACATCGGACAGAGAGATTGTTATATCATATTAAAATACCAACACATGAACCGAAGATCATCATAATTGTCCGTGTCCACCCACATAGTTTCTACAAATTCACGGTGATGTAGGAAAACTCAACAGCAATAACAAAATTTGATCATTAACAATTTTGATGTTCAAACCCAACCTGACACTTCTCTTGTAATGTGGAGACATATTTTTTGTGCATTCTGGGAAATGATATCACCACACCTGTTTGCCTCACAGCCATACAGCAAGACGGCTGAAATTTAGTACAATTTATCATGATGGCACATTCTCTGTGTTCATTCATATAGCCTCAGACTGTAATTACCTGATGAAATGGTGAAAGAGATGGACAGCTAATGAGATCTACTGGGAAATAAAGACTCCGCTCTAAAACATCTCTATATTTTTTATTTTTCTTTTTTTAGTAATTAGTGAATAGATCATTTGTACCCTGAAAGAAGCCCTTCTGGAATACACTGGTTCTCCATCGGTCATAGTCAACAGTAAAATGGTGAATACGTTTTTTTGAACCCTCAGCTTGTAGTACTACAACCAATATTCTGATAGATTAGTCTACTGACATAATTGACATATTTCCAACAGCCAAATTCAGCATCATATGGATAATTTTAGAAAGCTTGCTTTGACCTGCACAGAAATAGTTATCATTAACCTTTAAGTTTCTCTTGACTGACAAATGTGTCCCTGGACCACAAAACCAGTCTTAAGTCGCTGGGGTATGTTTGTAGCAATAGGCAAAAATACCTTGTACAGGTCAAAATTATAGATTTTTCTTTTATGCCAAAAATCATCAGGATGTTACGTAAAGATCAAGTTCCATGGCGATTATTTGTAAATTTCCTACTGTAAATATATTAGAACTTAGTTTTTGATTAGTAATATGCATTGCTAAGAACTTCATTTGCACTTTAAAGGCGATTTTCTCAATATTTAGATTTTTTTTGCAACTTCAGCTTCCAGATTTTCAATAGTTGTACTGTACCTCAGCCAAATAATGTCATATCCCAAAAAAGCTTATTTATTCTGCTTTCAGATGATGTATAAAACTCAATTTCGAAAAAAAACTGACCCTTATGAATGGGTTTATGGTCCAGGGTCACAAATGAAAAAAGTACTTACAGGTAATGACACTTTAATAGTATAACTTACTTGTCTTGTAGTTGAACTCTGTGACCCCAGTTTAGAGACTTCACATGGTTCTGGACAGCCTCAGCCATTGTAGACCTGAAACATATTTCACAAAACTACAGTTCTACTGGAACTTACCTGGCCACAATAATGCAAATCACTATAGATACCTCACATGCATTTAACATTTAATTTTTTTATCTATCAACTGCTACACTGAAATACATACATGCACATGATTATTATTTTTTTTTTCTTCATACTAATGCCTTTTGGTGAAAATAAATAAACATCTCAAGATGTGGTTTCGAGCAATACTCTAATTATAACTATAAAATATGACTGAGAGAGTAAACAATTAAAGAGACCATTACTGTATCTATACATGGAGGTATAGGGTTTTTATAATATGTGTGTGTACACACAGACACTTTTTTCAAGTTTGAGGGAAAATCCGAGGTCAGACACCCACTGAAGTTGTCTACCTAACAATGTAGAAAGTGTTATCTTATCCATTTTCAAAAAGAGATTATTTTAATATTTTCAGGGAAGACACCTAATTAAGCTCAACAATGTTACTGCAAATGTATGGAAAGTTGTATTTAAGGCCATTATTTGTAAAACACATGAAAAAGCCTAACCCTCTTAATCAAACCTGGAGTGCCCTCTAGTGCAAAGACTGTTGTGCTTTGCATTTGACCAGTCAGACATCTGTTTTTACCACAAGATGGTGCTGTGCCTCATAAAGTACTAGTAAAAGTAGTATTTGAACCAAAACCTACTTTACCACTCAATATTAAATTCATACTATAACATGCACTGTTCAGGATGATTACCGCAATAAAACAGCTCTGTCTATAAGCAATGTCTCTACATACAGTCAGGCCATGCGTCTCTGATACAGATTCATGAAACTCACCAGTCATGTGACAGGGATTCTGGGATTTGCCAGCCATACTTCCTAGCATCTTTGACAGCAGTGCCAAGCAGTGCCGCCTGATGCATAAGCTTCTTTGGAATACAGCCGACATTCACACACGTGCCACCAAGACCCCACTTTGTGCCTAAATGCAGCATAAGCTGATTAGGTTTTTATCTAAATAAAAACACATTACCAACAAAAAGATAGATGATGACAACTATAAATGAGTTGGTATGTACCTTTCAGTGAAGGTTCGACGTAGTCCAAGACGGCAACTCTCTGCCCTAATTGGGCAGCTGTAAGAAACAAAATAAAACAATATGGTCAAGCATCAAAAACACTAAATGACATCTTAGCTTAGAAATAATTTAATGAGATGCACTGAAATGTCATTGCTAATAACTGTAAAAGAAGAGGAAAAACAGTTCAAAACTATAGTATGGAAGACTGGGTAGATTACTTAAATTATAATCCATTACTGATTCTAAATTACATGACAATAAAATGCAGTAAATAACGTAATGCATTAAATTACACACTTTATGTAATCATATTACTTTTTGATTAGCCTACTTTTTCTTACTAGTAAAAAAAATAAATCCTTCCAGAAACATCAGTTAATATATGGTTTAATAACATAATGAGTGAAAATTCTAATAAAAATGAATGTGTTCATCAGTGGTTGATATGTTGAGTACGTTGAGAAAACACAAAATAATTTTATAAATCCAGTGATCATATGGTCTTTCAAATGTCTGTAGTAAGCCCCCTGACCAGATACCGTGACTGGTCTTTGAGTAAAAATCCACAAAACTGGAAGACTTTCCGAATGTAGATAAGTGGTAGACTATTTTAGAAACTAAGGTACATTTAAAATATGAAAAAGAGGAATTAGGGAGAATCAATCAGTTCTGAATAATTTATTGAGGTGGTGATGGCGCAGTGGATAAGACGCATGCCATTGGTCGGAGAGACCTGGGTTCGAATCCACTGGTTGACACCAATGTGTCCCTGAGCAGGGGACCTCTAGTTCCTCTAGTTGCTCCAGAGGCGTGCGACCTCTGACATATATAGCAATTGTAAGTCGCTTTGGATAAAAGCATCAGCTAAATGAATAAATGTAAATAAATGTAAATGTATTGCTATTGTGTGAGTAATGTGTAATCATGTAATAAATAAAAAAAATAACTATGGTCAGATTACAAGTATTTAAAAAATGTAATTTAATCTAATTACAAGAATTAAGTTTTTGGAATCTGATTACGTAATCCAGATTATACGTAATAGATGACTACCCAGCTCTGGATGACACCTACATTACCTTCTTTTGAACATGCCAAACCTCCAGAGCCTCCACCAATCACCACCAGATCATAATCAAATGTACATGCTGCAATCAGAAGGACATCTCTAGGTCATTTAACGACAGAGACTTCAATAGTTTGCTGATATTAATAATAACAACAATAATAAAAAGTGCAAACAAACTATAACGGTACAAGCAAGCTAAAAACAGTGAATTTGCTGAAGGTTAATTACCGATATTGACATATTTTGTAAAATAATTTGTCAAAATATTTTAACGACAATATGTTTTATTATTAAATAAGCATTACCTGTAAAGTTTCTTGTAAATATTAAAGTCCTAAAGCGGCAGAGAACTTTTATCCTCTGCCTGCCTCTGCTGAAGGCAGCCATACTGTCAGCAGGCAAGACCCCTGTCAGTCGTTATAGGTGCCTTAAAAGATGCCTGGTTGAATTTTTGCCATAATTTATTTATTTATTTTACTTTTACTTATTAACTTGATCGCTTTCAGTTTACTGTACGTCTGATTAATTTGAGTCGAATCTTGTAAAGGAATCAAACGTATACGAATCGTACTTATCGATTATTTTTAACACGAATAATAATAATAATAGAATCATCAAAAGAATTATGCAAATGATTATTTACTTCTACATATTTTTTAAAATGCTAATCATATTTACATTGCAACAGTATAGACACTTAGATTTAAAAAGCCATCAAGGCTTATTAAATATTCGCGAGCTTCAAAGAATTTCCAAATAACCTATTTGAATATGTTTGTTCTTTTTCCTTAGTTCTCCCTTTTTTCTTGGTTGTTATTTAAAGGGTAGTAACTAATGTTCTTCATTAAAACGAAAATAAACCAAGTTCTTTAGAGTGTTTGAAACAACCGATTCGTCTATGGTGGAAACGAATAGAACTTTCTTTCCATCACACTCAGAATAGAAGGCGGGCCAAAGAATATCGACAGACCGTCAGACCAATCAAAATGAAAAGCTTGGTCAGCTGCGGCAATTTGATTGGCTATGCCGCTGGCCACACAGTCCAATGAACAATCACAATATAATATCTGTAGGGGGAGACAGAAGCTCTGCTTTTCTACTGCGGTCAGTGATATCTCGCAAGAGAGAGCATTGAGTCATCATGCCTGTGGATATTACTGAATGGACAGGTTCTCTAGCGCTTACAGAGGTGGAGGAACAACCAGCCAAGCCTCTAACTGTCAAATATGGATCTTTGGAAATTGACTCGCTGGGGAAAGTGTTCACTCCTACTCAGGTCAGAGTCCAGAGCACGCGCATGCAGGAATTTAGGCCAGTGCCTGTAGCTAACGGTTCTGCAGCACTTCTGACTTGCTGATATGCGTTTTTAATGAAGGTTGCCAGAATGAGTAGAAATTAGCTTTCATTTGCATTTGCATTTACTTAAGAGGGTTAAAAGTGAACGCATTTGGTCTGTTTGTTATGTAATAACACAAGGTTTGTACTCCGCTAAAGTTGCATCTCCCTTGACATTTCACGATCAAGTGATGTAATGTGGACACTGCATCACTGCAAAAATTGTGAGCTACAAATGAATTGGCCACCACCTTAATTAGAATAAAGGCCTTCATAGCAATACAGAAATTAGGTCAAATGAATGCAGGTCTTCTGAACTGACAAGTCATATTGTATTATAAATATAGATATACTATAGATACAATTTTAACTGTTAGCTGTTGTGCTAGTAATAATAATTATTTTAATCGTCTTGCATTGTAATTTATATTATAAGTTGCGTTATTTAAATATATAAATACATATTCTACAAATAAATTGGTTTTGCCATGTTAAGAAGTGAATTCATGGTCAAATAGGACATCTATTACCAAAGGTGTTTTAAACAGCATTTTTCTAATTATGCTGCATGCAGTTTTTACCCGATATTAATTGAAAGACCACATAAAAATCTTATTTAAAAATCGTAATTACAGTTTAAGTGCATGTAAAAACTGTGGGGAACAAAAGGTTTGCCTTGTACACAGTTATGTTCAAAAATGTATACTAAATAATATATATATCCACATATATATATATATATATATATATATATATATATATATATATATATATATAAAATTTTATTCAAAATTTGTATCTTTAAGTTTTTTTTTTTTCATTTTGTAGGTGCAAAATCCGCCCACATCCATTGAGTGGGAGGGATGTGACCCTGGTAAGCTGTACACATTGGCCATGACCGATCCAGACGCACCCAGCCGAAAAGACCCCAAATTTCGGTATGGTTTCAGATAATTCAACCATATTCATCATATCAGAACTGAAATAAAGATGAGCACAAACTGCAGTAGTAAACAAAGGGATTCCCTAGTGAGTGTGAACATGTTTGAACTGGTTAGAAGGCAACTTAATCTATCCGTTTTATCTTAGGGAATGGCACCACTTCCTTGTCGTCAACATGAAAGGAAATGACATCTCCAGTGGATGTGTCATGTCGGACTATGTTGGTGCAGGACCCCCCAAGGGAACAGGCGAGAGTTTTTAGACTGACTGGCATAAAATTACGCAATTAAATGGCTAGTCCACCTGCATAACTTTGATCTGTGGAAGACAAAAGATTATATTTTGAAGATTTTTTTTTAACCAGCCTTCTGTTATATGACTCTGAGTAAATGATTACAGAATTTGAATGTAACACTTGTGTATGAATCTCTTCAGGTCTCCATCGTTACGTGTGGCTGGTTTATGAACAACCAGGCAGCATCAGCTGCACCGAACGTGTGCTCTCCAATCGTTCTGGAGATAATCGTGGCAAATTCAAGATCCAGGGTTTCCGGAAGAAATACGGCCTCGGGGCTCCAATCGCAGGGTCTTGCTTCCAGGCAGAGTGGGACAACTATGTGCCCAAACTTTACGAACAGCTTGCTGGCAAATAAGGAAATAATTGCGAATTTCTCTCATTGTTGAACAGAGCTCGACTCAGTACATTTTCACTTCAGCTATAAAAAAAAAAAAAAAAAGAAACAATTAAACTAAAATGTCCTTTGCTTTAAAAGCCTTGTAGGAATGATGAATTTATTTTGTTCAAGTTGAATTGAAAGGGAACTATTCAAGCAATTTCAGTCAATGCCTTCATTTATGTCACTTCGCTTTCGGTTTAAAAAAAAACAAAAAACACTTTGCACCATTGAATACAATTCAAGGCGAATGTGTGTTGTATTTATGGCTGCACCTTTAATTTCTCAACTTTCATTGCTATATACTGGAAATTAACAGTTGGAATAAAATTCCTGGAAAATGAAACCAGACTATGGAAAGACGTCGCTTGTGTGATGAGCACTTTATTTACAAATATAATTAAAAGCTCTGACAGAATCATGCCTCCTCACCTTGAAAACAAATGTAAAGTGCATGCGACAGTAAAGCGTTTTTATTCACTAATGGGACTTTGTCGAAAATACACAGCTGGAGAAGATCATGAAACGAGAGGCTTTTGAAAATTTCACCAGTGACTGCAGGAGGGAAAGGGTGGTGAAACATTTATTATATATAGATGTGTGTGTGTATATATGTGTATATATATATAAAAAGAAATTGCAATTCAGTTAAAATGTAATAGGAAAATAAGTAAAAGTTCTCCATAAAGCCTTCTATACACAAAATACATGTCCCTTCCCCTTCAGCCCTTTGTGCGGGTACCATGAGTTAAGATTCACATATGTATTAATCACATTGTGCACCTCAGCTGAGGTGAATTATGGTAACGTACATATGAATGCAGTGGGTTCTCAAAAAAATAAAATATTCAATTACCATAAGAATCTCAGAGTCACAGATGCAACTATCAAATATGTACACTGGTTTAATATGCAAACTTTATCAAATTTCGCCAATACTTAAAAGGTGTTTGTCATTTTCTCTGGGTGAATAAATACCAAATAGAGATTCAAGCAGCAAGAGGCAAAGGCTGCAGCAAAAAAAAAAAAAAAAAAGCTTTAAAAAAATTCTTAAATCACAACCTGTCAAAAAAAAAAAAAAAAGTGCATCTGGATTAAAATTGGCAATACAAACCCCGTTCATATTGCTTTTGTCTTGAAATCTCTATTTAATTGTAATTACACTGAAAGTGTTACCATTGCACGAGAAAACATTGACATCAACACTGACAGATTTAATCGTCTCGTATAGAATATTTATATATAAAAAGAGACAACTAAAGGATGTTATCCAGCATGTTCTCCCATGATGTGTCTAGAAATGTGTAAGGCCTGTGCAGGCACCAGCCCAGAGGATTGATAGGACGGTCAGTAGCAAAAACAACAGATTTGTTCCAAAAAACAAACAAAAAAAAAAGGATAAGTGGACGAGCAGGAAAGAGGGAGGATGGGGCGGAGTGTTATAGTCTCATCTGTAGTCATCTTTAGGGTAGTCCAAAGCACCCAAGTTATTGAAACCCATACGAAGGCTCTCCATATCGAAGGCGTCGATTTCTCTCTCCTGACGGTCCAGCAGGTGTTTGATTCGGTCAGTGCGCTCTTTCTGAAGAGAAGCCAGCTCCTCCTCAATCTGAAAACACAGGACAGAAGCTCAAACAAAACAGAATCCCAACAGAGGTGAAGAAGGAGCTATAATCTTTACTGAAATCAAGGACTTTGATGGACCGATGCCACTTATGTTAATGTCTAAGGATTTTGAACAGTCTAATATCACTGGATATAGTCAAAAAAAAATTGGATATTACCTTCTTAACCTAATTGTTGTATGGAAGTAATATCACAAGGGTACAACTGTTTTTGTGCCGTAATATAATAATGGCTGGAGGTTATCAAACCAAAATTTGTATATCATATATATTTACAATTCTATATATTTCAATTAGCATCTAATATATTTGAGTGAATACAATTCAAATAGGCTGTAAAACAAATACTAAATACAATGTATACAATTAAAGATTGAGTATATTATATTAATAACATACTGCATAAAATCTATTACTTTATTAAATATTTAAAGTTTCAGTAAAAACAGCAATACTTAAATATTCAAAAAAAAAAAAAAAAAAAAGGTGTCTTCAGTGTGGATTGATCCTTCAGAAATCATTCTAATATAATGATTTGCAGCCCAATAAACATTTATCAATACTGAAAACAGTTGTGCTGCTTAATATTTTTTGTGGAAACTGATACTATTTTATTATTCTACATTTTATGAGATTAAACTGGTATTATATTTTTTGGACACGGAACAATAGAAAGTTCATATATTTGAAATAAAAATATTTCGTAACAAAGTCTTTACTATCAGTTTAGATTTCATGTGTCCTTGCTGAATAAAAGTATTCATTTCTTACTGACCCTAGATGTTAGCATTGAATATGTGAATATACAATACTTAATAAAATGCAGATTTTATATTAGATGCGCAAAGAAAGAAGAAGTGCATTTTATTAAATGTGACATTAAATGCTAAATATCCTGTCTAGTTTGGCCATTGAAAAAGCTATATTGGCAGAGCACTATTGATGCTGAGAGAGTGTGGGTGCATTAGAGGTTAATAACAGAACTAGACCTTCTGTTCAAGGTGCGCTCGGCGCAGTGAGACTTTCTGCTCCAGTTTCTGTTGCTCGCGCTCGTGCTGAGCCTCGGTCTGAATCTTGATCTTGCTCTGGTACGCACTGAGTAACTCCATCTCCTGCTGCAGCTGCTGCCTCAGTGCCTGGCACTCCGCCTCCTGAGCCTCATCCAGACGGAGCTACACAAAAACACACACGTGCGCGCATGTGAGCTTCAGAAGGTTTGCATGGGTCCACCATCAATGGCCTTCTTGTAGGGGCAACAGTCCGAGACTGGAATTTCAAACAGCAGGCCTCTGTTTTTTTATGTTAAATTTAAATCTACACAAAGTATTTTTCTCCATCCATTTTCCAAAAGGATTTGAAAAAAAAAGTCTTTATTAAAGTGTTGTAAGCTATGAACCAAGCCAACCAACTATTAAGGTGTATTATAACATTACAAATGTTTATCTGAAGCAAAAAAATGTAGTATCAAATCATAGGAGAGGTCTTTCCTCAAAGAGCTCTTTTGGTGCAATTTGCCCTCAACAAATCTGATTGGTGGAATTTTCTATAAAGTAGCATTATGGGTAATGTAGTTTTCCACCAAAAATTCAGCTGTTAAAAAAAATAAATTAAACAAGTTGCATTAGTGCAAATGGATGGCTTCTAGAAAAGCATACACCATTGATGAACAAACTTGGAACAGTATTTCTTTACAGATTTACAAGTAGTCATTAAAAATCAAATCCCTATGGAGAAAATAAACTGAGTTTTTACTTCTAGAACCCAACTGCTGCACTCTATATACTCTATAAACACCATTACAAATATTACAAATTATTATCCACTACTTATTCGTTGTCTCTTAAAAAAAATTCACATTATGGACATTAAATGCTTAAATGCTCTACTCCTATAATTATATCACATAGATATTAGAATACATGGTTGATGTGAACTCATTGGCCTGTTAATGGAGTTATTTCTTCACTCACTGCCTGTGTTGCCATCATCTCGTTGATGCTCTGCTCGTACTGCTCGGCCAGGATGGCCAGTTTGCGCGTTTGCTCATCCTTCAGGGCTTTCAACACCGTCTTGTGCTCGCTTTTGGGGGTCACCTCTAGCTGATGGTGCCGCAGGGCCTTGTACTGTTTTGTCTGGACTTTACAAGTATCCTGGAACTGTTTCTTTATCTGAAGCTCCATAGCCTGCAAGAGACAAGACTCAAAGTTGAATAAACCCAAAATCACAGGTTAATTAATGCTCATTGTTTTGATTTTTTTTACTAATGTTAACGAATGGAACCTTAGTGTAAAGTGCTTTTGTTTATATTAAATGTTAAATGTTTCTCAGATAAAGACATCAAAGAATCATCAGTCTTGACTGACCTGCTTATGTTCATAATATCTACCCAGTTTCTAAAAAACAAGGTTAATTTTGCAATCACACTCATAGAAACAATGAGACCTACATAGATTTTGTAGGTTAAATTCTCACTATATATAGCTAAGTAATAAGAAATGCTTTTTTTGCCACAGTTGGTGGTACCTTGAGGTTCTTGGGCTGCTGCCGTAGTTCGAGCACATGTTTCCTGTGCAGTTCTCTCTCTCTCCGGTTGTTGTATTCGATCTGGTTCTCCAGCTCTGTTTGGTGCTGCAGGCGGATCAGATCCATGCGAAGTTTCTGTAGCGTCTTCAGCTGTCTGTGCTCAAGTTCTTGAGTCGACTCGTCTTGTCTGATCAACATAGCATGCTCCATTTCCTTCTGGGTCTTCTTCTTATTCAACTCCTGACAGACAGAAAGACATAAATTAATATGACAAGATCAAGTTAATTAAATAATAAGGTCTCTTTTAAATCTACTAATGTTAATAACTGGATCTTTACATATCCTTAAGAAAATAAGTGGTGTTTTCTGTACAAAATGCCAGGGTATCTGCTGTGATTGTTGAGGTATTCTGATGTTTTCTAGCCAAATCCTATGTGGACACTTGCTGTGGCACAACTAGGTAATTAGGGTGTTCATTTTGGTCAACAGGTGATCGTTTAGTTGCCCAAAAGGGCTGGTCTCTATGTAGTTTCTTAAATGATGATATTCTGGTCACTAGATATTGCAGGGAAACCTCCTTCAATATAAATATAATGTTTTTTTTTGTTTGTTTTTTTTTTTTTTTAATCCAAGTAATAGCAACACCTCTTCATCAAGTGATTCTTCTGTGGGACGAGTTACAGAACAAGGTTTGTGGTTTAAAACAAACCCCTAATCAAAAGTAAGCACAACAACAATAATACTAATAGTTTGCCTTAGTAAGCAAATGTTACAACAGTTAAAGGAATGATCACACGAATGAAACCATAAAAAAAAAAAAGTGAAGACATCGAATATTTGGACTAGGTTTGCAAACCACTGGACCATTATGCATCATATTTGTTGTTTTATAGACACTGTAAAATTGTCCAAGGTTTCCAGCAGATTAAACCACTAGATTAAGAGATTTGCACATTGCTGCATTACTTATTTTTAAATCAGATTAATTGAAAACAGTCACCAACCCAGAGAAACGGTTCAAAATGTACAGGAACCCTGAAAAAAGCCTTCATTATCTTGTACATATACATACACACTACTATTCAAAAGTGTAGGATCAGTAAGATGTTTTTTTTTTCTAATTTTTGTACATTTTCCCACCAAGGCTGCATTTATTTTAAACGCAGTAAAAATCGTAATATTGTGAAATTTGGTGCTCAAGATACATTTAGTATTATCCATCTTGAAATAAGAGAAATATTCTATTAAGTTTTCAACAATCTTACTGACCCCAAAACAAATTTCAGAGTGCTAAGCAGTCTTTTGTCTCTTTTTCTGACTTGTGAAGCATTTCATCCCCACCTCTCGTAACTGCTCCTGCTCAAACTCGTGTCTCTTGACCATGATCTTGCGTTTGAAGGCCCTGCAGTTTCTATCGTAGAAAGCCCTCTGCTGACCCAACAGCTGAGCCTCTTCTTCAGCCTGAGAGTGCTGAATGTTCTCCTTGTGCTTGGAGAGCCTCTCCTGCTTCTCTTTCTTAGGCGTGCTATGGTCTTCACTCATTTCCTGAACACAGAATCATAAGCACCATGAAAAGAGACACAGGAATTAAAAGGGGGGATTTTAGACTAAAACTTATTTTTATTGCCAAAGAACAATCATATTTAATAAATATGAAAAGGCAATTGCAACCCATTTTACTCCAGTAATGTGGTTTTTCTATGCCAAATATTTAGTAAAAAAGTCAAATGTATGGCAGGACTTTATTTAATTAATTGGATCAAAGCTTTTTCTATATGACGCATTTAGGAATAATAAAAAAAAATAGTTTGATAAGTTAAGAATAGAATAGGAAAGTCATTTTGAAAATTTTCTTTGAAATATGAATTTTCTAGAAAATGGGGTTAATTTTAGTCTCAATTTGTAGGAACTAAACAAGAACCTCTTTGATCTTCTCCTTGCACAGCTTATACTGTTTCTTCTGGTTATCAAGGAAGTTGGTGAGCTCTTTCTTCTGCTGGGCCATGATTTGCTGCTGGAACTTCTTCTCATCAGCTCCCAGTGTTTTCATCTGAGGGACATAAAACAGATTTATCATTAATATCATTGTAAATTTCATTGCAACTTCAGTATGTGACAGATTTTTATTAAATGTTAAAGCAACTGAAAATGAACTAAAACCACACAGTTCCTTTTTCTTCTCTGGCTTCATTAACATACTAATCAACATTTGCTACATGAATAATTAGCATGCATCTCTTGGCTATTTACATGTTTAACATGCAATATGGAAAATAATAATATAAACTGGGGCATATTTCACATGATCTACATGAACTTTTGAACTAATTGTACAGTATTTATCGTTTAAGAGGTTATTGTAATGCAAGTCTCAAAATAACCATTATAGAGGATATTTTGGTCAATCATTGTTTTCAGCAAACATAATGTCGATTTTAATTGACCAATATTTGATTGGCTAGAAACTATAAACTCTTTGGGTCTCAGCATAAGAATAAAGAACGATCACCCACTTCTTTGTCAGTTTGGATGGCGTGCTTCTTGGCAAGTTTCTCCAGCTCAATGAAGGCATTGTTGGCGTGGGTTTCCAGTTCTTTTTGGAGCTTCAGCCTGTGCTCATCCATCTCTGCCTTCAGCTTGTTCTCCAGAGCAATCAGCTGCTTCTGGTGCTGCCGTCGCATGCGTTTGTACCCTGACATCTGCTCTCGGAGCTCATTTTCCTGCTCATGTTCGTGGATCTGTCGCGTTACCTAGATGGAAAAGAATTTGGTCAGTGAAGGTGAACTTTTGAGATGATTATGATGAGATTCTGTCATTTCAGATCTTGGGAAGAACTGACATTTGAATGATGGTGATCAAAGGTTGCATTAACTCAAATTTGGTAAATGGCGGAAATCTTAAGACATTGTCAAATCATTCAAAATTAGATATCAGGTCACATGCATTTCCCTACTTGAAAACTTTGAATCCCTATTAGCACCTTTTAAATTGTAACCTGTGGGAATGTTTCTAAAGCATGCCCATGAAAATATCTCAGGATTGTGAATAACTGGAAAGAAAAACAAGAAATAGTCCAGTGGAATAATTCATTAGGTAATGTCCATTGAACTGTGTAACCAGATCATAAGATGATCAGTGTCATCTTCTCACTTTATGAGAGCAGAATAACCAGAAAAAGCCGTGAAATCTACAGCAAAGCAACTGATAAGACTTAAAGTTCTTGTGATATCAAAGTAACATGAAAATAGCAAGTACCGGTACTATATAATTATACTGACCAATTAAAATAGAGCATGTTGGAAAATTGACCATCTAGTCCATCAAAACAAAGGATAATTAAATAAGAGAAAAAAGTTGCAATTGTGAATGTTACGCATCTAAACATTGCCTATGTGCATTTTCTATATCTAGAAGGTCATCGAATCCACTAAATATAGAAATTAAATCAGAAAAACCCCACCGTTCCCTTGATTTCTGCAAATCCCCGGAAGACAAACCTGGAAAAAGGGCGTGTCCAGATCAAACTGTTCGTTGAGTTTCTCGTAACTCCCACCTGAATTCCTCAAGCCAAACATGTTGGCGAAATAAACCACCCGTGAGAACATTGAGAGTCGCCTGCATTACATCCCCCCAAAAGCACTCGCTCAAAACCCACCGGGAGAGAAAGGGAGAGCAAGAGAGGGATGGGGATAAAGAGAGAGGGTGAACACTGCTTCTCCTCTCTCCTCGCAGGTGCGCCGGGAATGAATGAGGTTCTCAGAGAGGCCTGGCCCTGCGCACGGGCTAAGCAGCGTTTAGTAGGCCAGTCACATGAGACGCCTGTAGATTTCCTAATCACCCTGAATCAGTAGCCCCACTGTAACCGCAGTCACCAATCCAATCGCTCGCAGCCCAAATGTCCCTATCGGCCACACCAAAGGGACATGTGATAACACTAAGCCCTGGTGGCACAGGAAGAATGGGATGCAGTGACAAACACTTTCAGGTTAAAGGTGACACAGATGGGCACCTTAACTGGGTTCACATTTAACTTCTGACCAAGTCAAATCTAAATACATGCTTACATTTTTTCTTTTTTTTTTTTAATAAAAGTTTGATGGAAACAAGACTTTAGAAGGCTTTTTTTTATTGATATGTTTTGGTACTTTTTGGTACTATTTACTAATAGTACTATGTAGTATGTATAATCAGCATAACTGCATCAGTGTGACTTGATTTTGTTTTAAGGATAATTATGCAAAAAAATCCTTCTACAATATGTAGAAGCTGCCTTCTAAAGCAGCATCGGCTACATCCCTCACACAAAGAGTGCACTGCAACAAAGGGAAAAATACATAACCTAAGGTTGCAGATGAGTTAAGAGAAATCATATAAATGAACTATATTTTAATAATAAAATAATTTAGGTACTATGTAATTTAAGGTTAGGCTTTTTTTCTTTTTAAGAAACTGATACTATCATTCAGCAAGGACGCATTACACTGTGCAAAAGAGTAAAGACTGTTATGTTGTTATTCTTGAGCAACAAATCAGCGTATTTAAATGATTTCTGAAAGATTATGTGGCACTGAAGACTAGAGTAATGTCTGCTGAAAACATTTAACAATATTAACGTTTTTCTAAAAGATCAAATAAATGCAGCCTGAAAAAAAAAAAAACTTAAAAAAATTATCCCAAACTACTGAACTGTTGCATAACTATACATTTATTAGGGAAACATGATTCAGTTTGGCAACAGCTAATGTATAACTCTATTGGAATCAATGATGAGGACCACACAAACAATTCTCCTAATGTGAACACTAGAGTAAATCTGCCACTTATGTGCTGGCCCTGACAGAAAATCACATTTGCTGGGTACAAATAATGGCTTTGTCACAGGTTTAAAAAAAAATTACAATTTGACTTAGAGTACTACATTCTTATTAGTAACAGTCATTATGAAATCAGTCACAAAAGCATACCCGTGGAACTTTGTGAATGATGATCGTACCTATTCTGCAGAAATATGACTTATCTGAGAGTTTAATGAGATTACATGACTGTTAGGACGTGAACGTGACAGTTTATGTAGGGAGCAGACCGTATGGTAGTTCACTAGGCTTTAAAAGAAAGCCAAGGATCCAATGTAAACTGTGAGCGGAAAACAACAAAATGAAAACTGCTTGAAAGCAAAAAACTAAAGAAACAAAACGTTGGATATCACGAAATACTAAATTTTCAACTGGTAACAAACCTCTTTTCTGATGCATCCAAGACATTCTCAAGTTGCCTTTTTCATCTCTATAGTTTAGCCAATACATCCATATATCAATTTAATTCATTTATTCAATATGTCTTCAGCCTCACCTTCTGCCTTTTGTCTTCCCTCCTTTCTCACTTTCTTTCTACATCTCAACCCCTCCTCTACGGCTTTCAATATGAAACACAAAGAGATTCTCTTTCCCTGCATAGCCCAGATTCTTGAGTCTCATACTACACACAACAGTTAAACCCGTATCAGTAAATAAAAAGTGCACACTTGATTCCACCACCAAGTCGATGGAAAAAAAAATACATAAAACTGTGCACCATGCCCATAAACCCACTAAAGCCACACTCCTTTGTGATCATCTGAAATGATAGATGAGTGTCTGTAGTATCAGACAAAGTCCACAGCGGTTGTCTGCCCCTAGAGGGTGCTCACGCTCCAGAGAAACGGGGCCGAAACAGGTGACATCATCCTTTAAACCAAGCATACTGCGATCAACTACACTGCCTGCCCGTGATCTCCATTTATTCATCAATTAGGGTGGAAGTGGTTGTATCACAATAGATTATTTTGCATGCTTAATAGCATAATGAATTCTTTATTTGTCGTAAACGTCTGACATTGACAAAAAAGGGTCGATTTTATTCCCCAAAACCCTTCAGGAATGAGAATATCCTTTTGTGTTGGATCATAACGTATTAACTAATAGTAGACAACAACACTAATGACTCGTGCGAGGAGTGCAGCTGGCTATTGACTGAATCACGTTGCCTTGACAACAGACGTGAGAGTGAAGGAGAAAAGTAGGACCGTTTTTGTCTTGAACCGTTGTGTCAAATAAAGAGAGGGTTAAACAGGAAAAGAAAGAGGCAAAGACCTCCGAGAGACAGAAATGACCGCAGTGTATTAAAGCAAAAGCATGAAAGAAAGAGTAAAGCAGGACAGGAGGGGGGATGAGAGGATGACAGTAAGGATGATGTCATTCTTTTTCCTCACCAGTGAGGCTGACTTGATGGTGGCGAAGCGCTCACGGTTTTTATAGTTATGAGCCGGAGCTCTTTCCGATGAGGACGGGTGCAGGTCCGACCGGTGGTCCCGGTGAGGAAGGTCATCAGGGATATACTGATGATCCTGAGGACAAAAAGCACATAAAACCAGTCAAGGATTTGGTGTCACAACATAATCTCTTGAGGATTTATCCGAAGCGACTTGCGGTCCATTCAAGCTATGCATCTTCCCTATCAGAGCCGCAGCAGGAGTTTTATTTGCTGTTGCTGTAGGATCAGCGGAGACGTTTCAGCATGAGGATATTCAATACCAACAGACTCACTACCCTAAAATATCTTCATTAATTGACCCACAAGTTTAGTCCAACTAAAGCATTCATATTCCTGAGGACTTTGTCTTCTCTCAGTGAATACAATGAAGTACAACATGTTGAAGAGCTGCTCAGTTCCCCTAAAGTCAATACATTTTTTTCCTGCATGCTGATGTAATTTCCTTGAGGACAGGAAGTGCCAATCAGTCCATCATGTGTGTGCAAGTGAATGTGAACTTCCAAAATCACACACTTTCAGAGAAAGTGCTAGAGGAAAAAAAGCAAAACAAAATGTGTCGTATCTATTTTAAAAGCAATTATTTTTTATGTCAATATGACTATAAAAAACAACAACAACAATTATTATTATTAATGTTGCCAAATAAAATATTTAATATAATAAAATCAAATAATGTAATATTTCATTGAAAAATAAGAAAAATCATATTTTAAAGTATAACTGTAAAATTATAATATTAATGTTCATGGATTTTCATATATTTATTTAATTAAATTGCAGCCTCTGTGATTTGCTATTTGCGCTTCTCTATCTATAACGGTTTCGTTTTTTTTTTTTTTTATTAATTGTGAAGCCATAGTAAAAACATGTTGTCATTGACTTTTGACCCTTATGTTCTTTGACTATGAAATACTTGCAACAACTGCTAAAATAATTCGCCCCGAGTCTTGTTAGACAATTTAACCACAAGAAACAACTATTTTAGTTCCTATAACACTTACTTACTATACAGTATATTGCGGTCTCAAGCACATTTGGTGAACTTTATATTTTAAGAGAACATTAAATCTAATATTAACTTTAAGTATAACTTCCCTGTGCCCTGAAAGACTGTGTGTACAATTAAAATTGTAACAAGCCAGTCTTCTGGAGAATTAAATAGCTTGACTGAGAGAGAAAAACATAGGAAATGATTTCCAGGAACGGTCTGGAAAGCATATGTTCTATTTTTGTTTGTCAGCATCCATGAAAGTATGGTAAGTAAGTATTTAAAACCTAAAAATAAAAAAGGACTGCACTGCATTTTAAAAGTTCTGGACAGTGTGCATGTCTGGGACCTTTTTGTGGTGCGTGGAAGACTCGAGGGTGCTGTCGTAGTCGTGGTGCAGCTCGGAGCAGGAGTCATCTGGCACCTCCTGCAGGCTGTTGACGCTGCTGCTCTGACTGCCGGTGCTAACAGAGGTGCTGGGGATGGAATGATTACTGCCCAAACTGTTCATCTTACAGCCTGCCTGATCTCCATCCTGTTTAAAAGACACAAAAAAACCCAGATTTATTTCAATTACTAAGAACACTTTACAACAGGCCTTTAATAGCAATTTATTTGTTAATCAGAAACACATTCACATCATTACTGAAAGCCCTCCTGCCTTAAAGGTACAGGTTGTAGGACTGCCACTAGAGGGCGCACTACCAAAACAATAACAAAATAATCGCGTGGTTTGATGACGCTAAGGAGGAGCGTGGAATGATGGGATTTGTTGTCTTCTACCCAACCGCTGACGGCCATCGATCAGACGGAAAGATAAATCATGGATTTAACGCGAGTTCAACAATATGCGCGAGTAGATCACTTACAAAGTCAATACAAAGGAGCGAACAGACTATGGATCAAACGTGTCCACGCACGGGTCAAGAGATGCGATGCCCCGTGTTTGGCGTGTATGCTTGTTGATCGTTATAATAGCATTCTTTTTCTGTAACGATATGAATCAAAACAACTCACCTGTGTAGTAAAACAAGTGAGATCGGCATCTCTTTCTAGTTGAAGTTTGTCGCAACGCTACTTCCGCATTTGTCCACGACACTATTGTCGAGTGGTTTCTACGTCAGTAAAGGAGGTAACAAAGGGTACCTGATGTCATTGACAGGCGACTGCACTGCCCAGTGTCACAGTTCAGAATGGGAATTTTCTCATGATTTACAAGTAGTTGAAAACATTAGAGATATTGTTAGTAATCAGCTGGACAAAATATATAACACTAGCCTAGTGGTTTTTGGATATTTTACTTCAAATATCTTACAAATTGTACCTTTAATAGTTTAAAAGAAAACATAGTTCCATGTACTTTCGTTGTAATTCAGTAGTCTGCATTACATCTTTCGTAAAATTGTTCTGTATAGTATATAGTTCAGTATAAAATCAAATTTTGCATATCTACACTTAAGTTTATTATATCTTCACTATAGTTCATTAAGTTACTACATTTCTGCATTTAGCAGATGTTTTTTAATCCTAAGCAGCTAAGACAGTTTATTATAGTATATATTGTTATATCTCAAGTTTATTTCAATTTGGGGTCTGTAAGATTTTTATTTTTACCATTAATTTTTTCTCTTATTCTCCACCCAAGGCTGCATTTTATGAAATATTGTAACAATTTAAAATAATGTTTTGGTTGGATTTTAGTAAATTTTAAAATGTAATTTATTCCTGTGAAGGCAAAGTTTAATTTTCAGCAGCCTTTACTCCAGTCACTGGAAACCAATATACATGTTGTTCCAGGAATCTAAAATTTGAGATAGATTTTAATGTATTTATTATGATTATTATGATTATTATTTAGAAATGCAAGCATCTTTACTTTCACTTCTGATAAATGTAATGCATCCTTACTGAACTATAAAGTACCTTCAGTTTAGTTAAAATTGAAGTCTAGTACTGTATTTGACAATATATTTTTACATTAATTATTTAAAATGTAGTCGAGTTTAATTATCTCTTCAGTCTAGTTGTGGCCCTTTTTTGTCTATCCATCCATTATAATGAACAGACTGACTCTAAATCCATCTGTAATCACAATTATTTCTATGATGACTCAAAACTGATGTTACCATGCGGCAAACATGTAAAGGACATTTTTGAGCATGAGAAACCAGTGGCTGCCTCAATTGCAAACCTGTTGTGTAGAACATGTAGCCTGATGCAACAACAGGAAGCACTTTGACCACTATGAAACTCACACGGGCAAGTATGAAGTCAACATGTGTGTATGACACTCAAGGGGGCCTTTCATTTCTCAGAGTATTTCCTGTACCCACCTCCTCCTCTTCCTGAGACTCCCCCATTGGGCCGTTGTGTTTCTCTTGGTAGAGGATTTTTTTCATTTTACGGTACTGCAGGTTGTCCAGCTCTCTGACCGCATCCTTCGTCCTCTGGATCAGATCGATGAGGACCCGTAAAGGACGCTCTCTCCTCACAAACTCATGCTGGAACGGACAAAGAGGACAGAGGGTGCATTTGTGAAATTAATAGTTTTTGCAATTTTTAACCATGCTAAGGCAAATGAAAAGTGGAATATGTAGTGATCAAATGTACAAACACAGCTTCTGTGTGTAAACGAACTGACAATTCACCCTCAGATTCTGTTTTTTTATAGCAATTTATGGCTCGCTAAGAGGAAAATGTGTTTTTATTTGGCCCTGTGTTCACCTGAAAACCGCACAAATTGCATTAATTTCATAAAAGCAAATACTTCAGGAGTAAAATTAAGGGGGTTATTCAACTGGCATGAAATAAACCCACAGTCTCAATCCTCTCAGCATGCCAGATTACTCCTGAATTACGTCATTTCGTGTTTGTCCTCTGCTCACTAGAGGGTGCTCATGTGTAATGTGGCCTTGAGTGGACATATGCCATATGGAGGAGGGTTTCTGACATGGCTGGCTAAATGGGGACTTGATCTCACCTCCTCAATGGAAATAAAAAGACAACGGACTCGGGTTCAAGTGGCTGCATATGTTAACTGGGTTCACAAAACCGTGCTCTGTAAACCACAAACCAAGAGTGTTTGAAAAACTAATTGGTCATGCTGCGGTTCTTTCCATTACTCAACTGGGCCAACTGGGAACCATTTATTCATTTGGAAGAAAACTGTTAGAAGGACCAAAATCCAAATCAATCCCCGTCCGATTCCTCCAAACAGCCACTCTTGAATATTTACGGTAAATCCTCGTTCTGAGACCCTTTGACAGCAACTTTTCCTCTAAAACATGCATCATGAAGATCTTCTTTTATGCACCTACTCTAAAACACTCCCTCTTGGTCATTTTTTGTATTTCCAGTCATAAACTATTCTCATAAATTAGTTTAAAGTAGACTGGTTCCCTGTTTTTGCTTGGTTTTGTTAAGTTAATAAATGTTATTAATTTGACCATATCTCTTTTACTCTAAAGAATAAAGCTTTGTTATTGGACTGTTTGAGGTGGACTAGTTCATTCTTAACATGCATTAACTGTAAAAATAAAACCGACTGATCTAAATTCCACTTTAAAAATGCTATTCATTTTATTTTTCTATTCATCAAAAAACACTGACAAAATTATTTCTTGGCATCACAAGAATAAATAATATTTTAAAACATAATCAAAATAGAAATCGGTTCTTTTAAATTGTAATAATATTTCAAAATATTCCTGTTTTTGCTGTATTTTTGATCAAATAAACCCATCTTGGAAGCCTAATCAACATTGAAAGCAATCAAAGGGTTTGAACAATGTTGATAAATGTTAACCACTCGGTCAACATCCATGGAGAGTGATTTGAAATGGAATCACTAATTTAGTTGACAACACATTTAGTTTAAGCAGATCACGGCTGTGCTGCGAGCGGGTAAAACACTGCAAAGCAAACGGCTCAACCGTTAAGCTCGGCAAAGACAGTAACGGCTAACAGTTAGGCTTCCCGATGATAACATAGATAAGCATTCACCACTCTAAACGGGCATCTGTGACTGACCAGCATGGGAGGAAACTAATCTACAGGATTATCCCATTTAAATGGAGGAAATTACATAATCTGAAGTCTTGCAGAGAGCCAGCTCTAACTGTCAGATCGTGAGTGATATCCACTGCTCGTTCTCAATCGAGGAGACCTCTATAGGTCAAGAATTGAGGTGGATTTAGACCCCATATGAGATTAAGACAGCAGTTGGGACGCAGCAAATGGTGGGAACAGAATAAATGAATGCTAGACTTAGATTAATGACCTCTTTATGGTTTTAAGGAGCTTGGAAGGACAGTCTTGGGGTATTAGACCAAAACTGGGTCAAAATTAATTTCTTTCCCCCAGTTTCAACCTCTGCATGGACTAGGCTGCAGAAAAGACCAATGGCGCCTGCAGCTGTATGAACCATGAGCTCTCAGACTGATCTGAAAAAGGTTTTCCGTGAAATTATCAGTGATCATGCATGACCCAAATTTTGGATGACCGATTCAGTAATTATTAGTTTGATTCAGTTTTTTCTTTTTAGGCGAATTGCCAAAACGAGTTTGCAAAACAATTCACATTCGTTCAGACCACTCGCTCACTGAATCATCTGAAGTGGTTTTTCAGTCAGTAAAACAATTTTGAGATACACAGAGAGCTAATGTCACTGGAAGAAGTGGATATTCACCTACAAAACTGAAACAAAAGGCTAGTTTTTGAGAGGTATTTTTGAGAAAATTCAGCCACTGCTATGTCATGTGAATAAGCAGCCATTCATGTCGAATGTGGGTCCATCTATGCTGTTTTTCAGTTGTTTTCATGTTGAACATGCATTAGATGGATGTCTGTGGTCATTTTGTAGCATTTTGATGCTCTCGGTTTAAAAATGTTTACAAATGTACAGTCTCAAATCTTATATAAGTGCACAATAGATACATGAATACTAGAAATACTCAAGAAAATTAGAAGAATTTTTCAACCCAAAATGTAAATTTGATGAAAATGTACTCGATCTCTGGCTGTCTGTGATATACATGAGTGTGTTTCTTCATCAAACAGCTTTTATGATTTAAAGCTTTTATGATTTATGGACTTGTATTTTGGCCAAAAATGTCTTACTGATGGATGCGTTTCATACAAACACAGATTTTCACTTCACAAGATGTTAATTAATGGACTGAAGTGTCATAGTGGATTATTGTGATGTTTTTATCAGCTGTTTGGACTCTCATTCTGACGGCACCCATTCACCACAGAGGATCCATTGGTGAGCAAGTGATGATATGCTAAATTTCTCCAAATCGGTTCCCATTAAGAACCATCTCATCTACATCTTGGACGGCCTAAGGGCGAGTACTGTACATTTTCGGCAAATTTTCATTTTTGAGCTATTATACTACAACTTCTGAATTTTAACATTGATTTTTTAACATAAGCATATATGGAATAAAAAAAGTGGCATTTTATTTTTTGTGTGTCGTTCCAAAAAAAATCAGATGAAATCCTCAAGGCACCCATGGAAAAGACGGCAGGATCCCATTCCACCCCTGGCCGCCCCCCATTGTGAGGTTGTGCCTGAAGTGCATGTCTAGAATCGACACTAAGCTCTCAGGGCTAAATGGGATTACCTTTGACCACCATTCAGATCAACCATAACCTGTAACATGCACCCACACAAACAAACACAAACAATGCACAAACAAACAAACAAACAAACAAACAAATCACATTGGTAGCACTATCCCTTAATGATCATGTATCCAGAGCTTCCCTGAAGCCAATAATCAACCATATCCCAACTGCACTGCTACATTCTCTCACACATTTATTTTGGTGATGATTTAAATCCATAAGCCTCCCACCACAGCACGATATCACGAACATTAGTCACCGCGCAGCAATATGTCCACCTACAGCCACAGTGATTCGGTTGAGAGAAAGTCATGGTTATATTAGTTACGTTAGACACACACAATCAAAAATTCCTCCTGCTTTTATTAACCCTCCAAGGATGTAGTTGGCACAGGAAGTGAGCAAATGAAAAAACAAAAAGCAGAATGACATAGTCTGTGGGTTGAGCGCTTGGCTGTGCACAAGAAAACGTGTATGTGTGTGAGTCAGCAGGCATGGATGAGTAAGGAAGCAATGAGGGCAGGAAGTATTGACAGATATGGTGAAGAGGAAGTGCACTAACCAACTGCACAGGGGCGTCTTTATCTCTGCGAAAGTGCAGATATTGACGTTTTTACAAATTACACATGGGTTTGGGAATGTGTGGGCAAACGTTACTAAGGCGGTTACTCTGTAATCAAATGGACAGCAGAGTTTCCTGTGCTACAAACATATCACTACAGTTTAACTAACTTAAAAAAACAACAACAAATAAAACAGAGCAATATACACTAATGACTGCTATACAGCCAGTTACAGAAACACTGAGAATGTACACTACAGGTCAAAAGCATGGAGTCGGTAAGATTTTTGAAATGTTTTTGAGGCTGCATACATTTGATAAAAACACAGTAAAAGCAGCAATATTGTTAAATCATAACTATGTTAAATAATTTTTATTTTTTAATATTTTAAAATGTCATTTATTCTTGTGGTGGCAAAGTTGATTTGTGAGCCTGGACCACAAAACCAGTCTTAAGTGTCAATTTCGATATTGAGATTTATACATCTGAAAGCTGAATAAATAAGCTTTCGATTGATTTATGGTTAATTAAGATAGGACAATATTTGGCCAAGATACAACTATTTTAATATGTGGAATCTGAGGGTAAAAAAAAAAAAAAAAAATTCTAAATACGGAGAAAATCACCTTTGAAGTTGTCCAAATGAGGTTCTTAGCAATACATATTACTAATGGAAAATTAAGTTGTGATATATTTAGTGTAGGAAATTTACAAAATAACGTCATGGAATATGATCTTTACTTAATATCCTAGTGATTTTTGGCATAAAAGATAAATCAATAATTTTGACCCATACAATGTTTTTTGTTGTTGTTGTTGTTTATTGCTAAAAATATACCCCAGCGACTTAAGACTGGTTTTGTGGACAAGGGTCACATTTATATGTGGATTTAATGCTCAAACTTTTATTATTATTACGATGTTGAAAACAATGTTGTGCTGCTTATTATTTTTGTGGAAACAATGAATAATATTTTTCTTTGATTAATAGAAAGAAAGATCAAAAGAACAGCATTTAAATGTATTTTAATTTATTTTATTTATTGGTAATTTAAAGTAAAACTCTCGTCTTTGATTTTAATGTCTCCTTTCGGATTTAAACTAATAATTTCTTTAAAAATTATGTAATGAAATGCACAATTTACGAATGACAAATTCCAGAAATACAACACTTGAATGTTGAAATGAAATGAAGCTTGTTTAGCTTACACACACCGCTAATTTATGCTTTACAAAAAAACAACTCTTGAAGACTGCTAAGTCGGTCTATTATTGTGACTGTATCCATTTCTGATAAACCTGCTCATAAATGACACATAAACACAAACTCTGGTTTAACACTTTGCAGACAGTCTCTTCCTGTGTAATTCTGTTATTCTTTGTCACAATCAGCTCAAATGCAGACCTGACCCTATGCCATATGTGAGATCAAGCTGCATAAGAAGTTTAGATTTCTGAACCTAAAGGTAACGATCCATGTGTGAGTATCACATGAGTATTTCACCTTCCCCCAGCAAGTGTGTTTACAGAGTGTGTTTGAGAACGTGACTCAGAGTGGGAATGAATTAACAGTATTGTGTGGGCACTCAGAAGTCGTGCTTCAACTTCGATGAGCAATTCTTCTGAGTGACTTTATACTGTATGTGTCAACACTGTGTGCATGGGATTACTCACCCGCAGGAGTTCTGCTGAGGAGGGTCTATCCTGAGGAATTTTTAGTAGGCAGTAGTCAACGAAACTCCGGAATGCATCCGACCTTCACAAAATACAAACAACAGTTACAGTATTAGGCACTTCTGTAATGTTCAAATAAATTACAAACACGCTTGAAGCAATATTTACAGTAAACACTGAGTGTGTTACATGTAAATAAATGCTTTTAAAACAAAGCATAAACCATTCTTACACACTACCATTAAAAAGGTTTGGCAAGTAAAGATTTTTTGCTGTTGTTGTTGTTAAAGAAATTAATACTTTTACTGAGTAATGGTGCATTAAATTGATCAAAGTGACAGTAAAAGACATTTATAAGGTTACAAAAAAATTATATATTAATTATTTTACTGTCACTTTGATCAATTTAATGCATATATATATATAAAATTCAGTTTTGCGTCACAGCAATAAATTGCATTTTAAAATCTATTAAAATAGAAAACGGTTATTTTTAATTTGAATAAATTATCACAATATTACTGTTTTCCTGTATTTTAATAACTAAAAAACAGCCTTAAATCAACCTAAGAGACTTATTTGAAAAACATTAGAAGTCTTTATCTTTCTCAATTTCAGAAAAGAGTCCTTGCACTATGAAGTACACTGCAAAAGTATTGCATGTGTAAATGTGAACATACTTCCTCCATATAAAATCTGTGAGTAAATGTGAGACGCCCTCAACCATATGCTGGCCCATTCAGACAGCCTTTCAATTTCCAGATCTATTGACTAAAGGTTATACTGTTTGAAAGACCAGCAGACTTTCATTTTGCTGCAGGTCAAAGAGTTGAGGGGCACTGAAAGTTTGCTTGTGCAATAATGCACAAGGATCAGGAATTGTAAAGAACTGGCATTTGGGGTCCGAGTTAATAGCATTACACATTTAAAGTGTGAGAAGAGTGCGTGGTTGAGAGAGTACATATGTTTGACAAGTAGGAGTATATATATATACACATCTATACAAGTGAGTCAACTTCTGTTTTATGATTGTGTAGAAGGACACTCACCAATCATTGGACTGTAAGGAGGGAGAGTCGTTTTGGGCGATGTGGTATAAGGCACTCATAGCATTCATGTTGAAGAGAGGAGGCTTGCGTTCAGCTAGAAAACAGCAGAGGTGTTAAAAAATAAATAAATCATCAAATGTGCCGAAATTTTCAAACCGAAAATTTGTGACATATTACATAGATTGTAAATACATGCATAAGAACATATGCAAATCAGCAGCAGAGTTATTTCAAACATGTCAATATACAGTATAGAGTAAATCGCAGTAAATCGCAGCATGCAATATAAGGAGCAGCGCTTAAAAATAAAGATACTTTATTGACTGATGGTTCTGTGAGCAAACTTTAACATCCATGGAACATTTGTATTGCACCAAAGGGTCTTTATAATGAAAAAAAAAAAAGATTTCACAGATAATTAAAATAAAAATAAATAAGAAAAATGGTTCTTTCAAGAACAGTTCACTGAAACATTCATTGGGTAACTAAAAATGGTTCTTCTCCATGCAAACTCCCTATTGTAACCTTTATTTTTAAAACTGTGATGTTTCAGTACTGGGATGTTAGTTTGCTGCAATGTGCACACTTTTCCAATGCAGTGCACACTTGAAATTATTATTTTTTTCCACATCAAAACAATAAAATAATAGAAGAGTGATAACATCTATCTACTACAATAGTAGATAATGATAATTATTACACCACTTTCCTCCACTATGTTTAATTAATGTTGCAATAAATACAAGATACAAATGATAAAGACAGCAGTCATATAGAATGAGTAAAGTGTAGACAAAATAATGGCTTATTGGAGTGGACACAATGCCTCAGAACACTAGAAAAAAATAATAAAAAGGAACACGGATGAAATATTAAGTTCAACAATATGTAGACACTCACCCAGCTCTATGCATGTGATCCCCAGAGACCAGACGTCCACCTTCCCCTCATACTGACCCTCATCCATGGCTAAAATCACTTCTGGAGCCATCCTGTGTTAAAAACACACACACAATTGTCTAATTAACATCGGTGTATCAGGACACATTATCTTCCTGAACATCAGTATCTGTGGTACTGACCAGTATGGGGTTCCCACGAAGGAGTTGGCAGGAGAGGCAATGGAAGCGGAGCCAAAATCAGCCAGTTTGACCTGACCAGGCTCAGTCAGGAGGATATTACCAGCCTTCACGTCTCTAAACACAATCACAGATACAGAGAAAGTTGAAGTCAGACAGAAGCATCACAATTCCACATTATGCAATGGCAGGGTGAAAATTTAATGAAATAAAAATAAAATTACATAAAATGAGAAATGATCATGACATTTGAACATTTGTTCCAGACTTATACACATTACTCATTTCTTTTTTTTCTTAGTCTTATTTAAATGTTCTCATGTCATATCTGTATTTATGTAATCAAGAACTACTAATATATATATATATATATATATATATATTTCTTGTGTTTGCATACACTTAGCAAATAAAGCTCATTCAGAGTATGAAAATAAAATGAAATAACGTCGCAGAGTGAAAATGACAGTAAAAAAATTGTACAGTGTTACTGGAAGCTAATAAAACACATGACCTCACATGTTGTAAAAAAGTTAAATAACATATGGACAATAAATGGTATGATGACATATGCTATCTTGCTGATATATACAGTATGTCATGGACTGGTACTCTAATTATAATTGTTTAGTACTTCGAACACTGAAACCAAAGAGTGCATACTCTGAATCTGAAAATAATATAAAAAAAATTAAAGCAGGCTTCTGGGTCCTGATGCCCATCTGGTAAGGCGTTTTACTTATCTAAGGGGTTCTGTTGGCTTACTTGTAATAAAATGACAAGGAGAATACACAAATTACATTAAGATACTTGTGTTTCTATTTAAATAAATTAAATAAATAGTAATTGATGTTCTAAAATCATGAGTCTGTTTTGATTTAAAAGGTCAGAAGCTATAGTTTAAATGAATTAAAAAAAAAAAAAAACGTGCCACTTGTAAATTAAACAATTGAATATATATATATATATATATATATATATATATATATATATATATATATATATATATATATATATATATATATATATATATATATATATATATATATATATATATATATATATATATATATATATTTATTCATTAATAAGCAATTTTTTCCCAAATGGATTATAAAAAAAAAAAAATATGAGGAGCTTTAAAAGAGTTTTAGGAATTGTACAGCTCGTCTGCTTTTAGACCATCTATTAATGTTAAATCCAAATAAAAGTGTTAAAGTTTCATCTGCATGTCAAAAAACCCCCCATTAAAAAGACTGATTTTATAACAGTTAATTACAAAGCTTTCAATGTATTCTCATTAAAAAAATAAAAATAACATTTATTAGTTCTAACAAATAAGATTTTGCTTAAAACTGACCAACAATAAAAATAATTTATATATGTATGTATGCACAGTATGTAACGGCACTTGACCAAAATGATTTGAAAAATCTTTTTATTTTTAATTTCTGAATAAAAACATCTCTTAGTGGACCTAAAGCAGTACATTCCAACATTTTTTATAGACACAAAAATAGCATTGCTTTATGGTAAGCATATGCTGTAAACATAAAAACCCAAGTTGTAAAGCAATTTGCTTAAACAATCATCAGATAAGGTTTATCTGTCATTTATGCACATTGAGGAAACCGATAATGTATGAACGGATATCAGTCAGAGGGTGACTAACCTGTGGATCATGTTATGGGAATGTAGGTAAGCCAGTCCTAGCAAGGCACCATGGGTAATGGCAGCAATTTCAACCTCTTGGAGGGGTTTCTTGTGAACTGGACCAAAAAAACAAACAAAAAAACTAAATACAGCACGCTTGATGACATCTTATTGAGTAAAACAGAACTGCGACATTTGATGTTGTTGTTATAATGGTGCTAAAAAAAAAAAAAAACGGTCAAAAAGAGTAATTCGATGCTTAGCAGACTGACGCTACTCCTTTTAGATACCGGATCCTTTCACAGACAACAAAGATAGAGAACTGGATTAGAACATGGCCTTGAATTAAACAAATGCAGACTAAATTACTCATACAATGACATTATGGCAAAGTTAAACCAGAATGTCTAAATTCCTCTTTTACACACACACACACACACACACACACACACCCATACAAGGAGCAATAACTGAAACCAACAGTCTATCATTAAAGCGGTGCATGTTGCCATGACAACATCTGAAGGAAACAAAAACATGAACGCAATGGCAGTTTGGTAGTGACACTGGAATAAAACACAATGGGCTTTATAATGCATCTAAGATGGGGCTAATAAAAGCCTTCAGTGCTGACATGACGGATCCAACAATTACTGTTCCTCTATGTGAATGCATACAGTGCTTACAGTGGGTGTGTGTCTGCAATGTACTTGCATACTTGAGAGTTTGCGTAGTGTGCCCGTGTGTGCACTTCAAGTGTGAACTCACCCTCTAATAAGTCTGAAGCAGAGCCGAGACAATACTCCATCACAAGCTGAATGACAAAAGGCAGACGAGAATATTGTGAAAATGAGGCATAGTTGCCCCAGGGAATTCTGGGAATGAACTCAGCCTAAACCAGGTAGTTCTTACAGCAGTTTCCACGGTTCACAAATACATTACTGTATTTATATTCCTCTTAATGGCAGCACTAACCCATGCTGTGTTGTCCTTCAAGTAGCAGCCTTTGTATTCAATGGTGTTTGGATGTCGTAGCTGTTCCAAAAATTTCACCTCTTTAATGATGTCCTGCCATTTCTGAAAAAACATACACAGTTTATAACATAGAGATTTACATATATACATATATGTATTAGAAGAAGGTTTGCTTAATACTAGTGGTCGCCCGACATGCGTTTTTTGACAGCCGATGCCTATATCTTGAAAAGCAGGGGGGCAGATAGCCAATATAAAGCTGATATGATGATGATTATTATTATTATTATTATTATTATTATTAAGAAATTTGAAATTATTTGACAATGGATTAAAAAATAAGTGTAAACTAAACATACTTATACTTTAGATGACAAGGTTTTTAAATCACAAATAAATAAATATTTAATAAAAACATAATAAAAAGGAAGTAAACACTGTAATCAACAGTGTATTCTGGCAAGTTTGTGTGCACTGGGAATCATATTTTTCAAATAAAGCCAGGCTAACACTCATTTTACACACAGCACACAGAGAAAATGACATGAATATGACAGTGGACAAATGCATAAACCGCAGCATAATTTGAAATTAGGATTTAAATGTTTAAAGCATTCACTTCACACAGCCTGACCATCATGCAGAGAACACGTGATCATGCTGGATACACAAACACACTTCACAAGATCTCACAGCTGGATTCGACTAAGATTGTAATGTTTGTGAAATTAAATGTTCATTAGTCATTCAAAGATTTGTTTAAATTATATAAATGCGTATTTGCTTAGATGGCAAACAAGAAAGTATTATAATGTTTGCCTTTCTATTACTAAAAGCCTAATATAAAAGCAATACTTATAATACTTTCTGTATACATGAATGACTTCCATCCATATTAGACAGAACTGTTAACAATGATGACGAACGAGTGTGAGGACTGTGCGCGCTCAGGCACTGCCACGCTCAACGGCAGTCAAAATAAAAGTCCCAGCTCGACCACATCAGCCAAGCAAAAAAACCCATCAGCCAATGCAGATATTTTAACCCCTTACTAGTAACCCCCCTTTTTTGGCATGGAGACCGAAATTACATACCCAAAATAAAAAGGTTTCTGCTCATGATTCTTTCTGACTAGATACATAATCAACCTTTGTTCACAAAGCTGACACTTTAAAGTTTACTGTTCAGGAATCAGAATCACTCAGACTGTTATGATAATAGAGATATATAAGCTCAAACATAAAAACAAAAATAAAAATATTAAAAACATATGTTTTAAATGTATTTAAAAAAATGTTGATGTAGGAAATGAGTTTGAAAACACAGTGTAGCTAAGGACACAAGTCTTCCAAGACTTCATAAAAAATTTCATAATCGAATCTGTAAAACTGTGAATTTTATGAAATATTTTCTAAGGCCATGTCATGTGTGTTTTTAGAGAAGGCTAATCAGATTGATTTATGGCCCTTGTCATCTCTGTAAGATCTCACATGTAAACACTGATGTGTGTTTTATATGTGTGTTTGGCTGTGAAAACTGCCCGTTTCATGATTGTATTGTTCTCACCAAACGAGTCTTTCACACCTCCGCCAGGTATGACACATTATCCGCATTATTCTTTTATCATTATTCTTTTGTTTTTATTCCACCTTTATTAGCCTTGATTGTGGTTTTTCAGGCTTTACAAAGCAACAAAGCAGCGATCTCACTTCAGTCTCTCTTTGCATTTAGCCCTTATTTATCAAAAGTCTTACTATAAAAATACAACAAAACATTTTCTTACGACCTTACGTGAATTATTGAGACAAAAATGCATTATGAAGAAGAAAAGCACCTGCTATTAGTAGCATTGGTGCTAACGTTAGCATCAAGCTACATCTGACAATTTATGAAATTATTAGTACACTTTTACTCAAAACTCACTTTAAACCCCGATCGAGTGTTTATAATAACTTCCTTTAGCGATCAGGGGTGGAATTTGGTCGTTTACTGTTGTAAAAATATGTTATTTGTAGCCTTTTTCATCGCTGCACAAGTTAGCATTTCCGATGTACATTTTCGATTTTTTTTATAAAAACGCCCCAGATCTCAAGAAATTCTCATACCAAGCTTTACTATCATAATCGCGGGTTTATTATTCGGATATTTTGTGTGTACAGAGGTGTTTCAGTGTTGTTTTGGCCAGATAACTACCAGGAAGTTTGCAGGAAGCATGTGACACGATGGGGCGGTGTCCAGATATGAAACTCTAAGACTGACGTTTGAAAGACCCAATCAGAGTCTGAGTCACACACCGCACGAGCTGTGACTACTGCACGCACACAGAGATCGCTGGGAGAGGCTGTTTATCATCTGATCGCGTAAATCCGTGGAAAATGAATAGAAATGACGATTCTGTCTGAAGAAATATGAAGTAAACATCAGTAAATATATCCATATATCTCCGCAGATATGCATCTTTGGTCTGTAAATCCTTATTGACGCTGTTCAGTGAGTCTATGTGAACACAAATAAACCGCTCTTGACGTGACTGAATATGAGTGAGTTGTGAATTTCTATTCAAAATGTGGCATAATACGGATTTATTATTTTGCACTCCTGACATAAATCACTAAATATCTGTCACTGCAACAATGTTTTATCAAAATATTGGTCAAATATCGAAGCTTGAGTCTTTAAACTTTCCATTGATGCACAGTTTGTCCAGATCAAGTAAGACAGTGATGTTTAATGTGCTGTGAAAGTGAAACAATAATAAACTGGGGCCGTCAGCGATGTTTGCACGCAAAGGGGTTAAAAATGACAAATATCGGTCAATATACCGGCCTTGGCAATATATCGGTTGACCACTACTTAATACAAAAGTGCTTTATATGGAGACAAAAATATTAACACACTCAAATACTTACTCAAACTATTAGAGTTTAAAGACAACAAAGTTTATCACTCACCTCAGTGGTCTGCTTGCCATTGTAGGACATCTTCTTAATGGCCACCACCTCGTTGGAATAGGAGTTTCGGGCCTGGAGGGAAGCAAAACCGATTTAATTTATACTATTTCTGGCTTTTGTATTCAAAAGGTACTTCATAAAAATAAGCCTCATCGATTTCCATTATTGCCTGTAATTACACTAATACTTAAAGACAATATTGTCATTACTGATATGTTCACATACATATTGTGCATCTTTAAAAAAATGACCGTAAAAAAAAAAAAATATATATATATATATATATATATATATATATATATATATATTGTGGAATGTAACCACAAATTAAAATAAGTAAAAAAATAAAACAATTTTTTAAAAGTAATTTATTCCTGTGATGGAAAAGCTGAATTTTCAGCATCATTCCTCTAGGCTTCAGTGTCACATGATTAGTGATCGACCGATGTATCGGTTTACCGATATTTTTCCCGATATTTAAGCATTTTTCCATAATCGGGTATCGGTTTTGTAATATCGGATTCGCCGATTTACGGCGCCATCTTGTGGCCGTTTTGAGATTTCCGCCATTGCAGCCCGGGCGTCTGAGGTGATCAGTCAACAACTCAGTGCACAGGTAAAGTATATGTTCTACTTGGTTTGCTTTAATTAATCAACTTTATTTAACACTGCGGAGCTTCTGTCACGAAAACAAATTCCTCGTACGCTATGTGTAAACATACCTGGCAATAAAGCTCATTCTGATTCTGATTCTGAAAAGCGTTGAATTTAATTCTCTATCTGTTGTATTTGCTCACCATTAGTCTAGAAGAGAAAGTTCGTTCATATTGCTTAGCAACTGACGGATGATCTGGAGGCTTAAGCACGGCCACTGAATGAAACTTTTGACAAGATTATCTTGTTTAAACACCCTAGATTATATTTTAATTTACTACATAACAATTATTTCGCTAATACACATATAAATATAGCCTACCGCTTTGTGGAAATTAATTATTTATTATCTCCATGCGCGATCGCGGTTGATTAAGTTATAATCAAACAGCACTTTGTCAGTTGGCATTTCATGATTAAACATTAGATTAAATTTAGATCATAAAATGCCAACTGACAAGTGCTGTTTAATTTTATATAGTCTCGGGATAAAAGTTCGTTCATATTGCTCAGCACCTGAATGTGTGGATGATCAGGAAGCCTCAAGCAATGCCACTGAATGAAACTTTTGACAAGATTATCTTGTTTAAACACACTAGATTATATTATCATTTACTACATAACAATTATTTCGCTAATACACATATACATATACATATACCGCTTTGTGGAAATTAATTATTTATTATCTCCATGCGCGATCGCGGTTGATTAAATTATAGTCAAACAGCACTTTGTCAGTTGGCATTTCATGATCTAACGTTAGATTGAATCTAGATCATAAAATGCCAACTGACAAGTGCTGTTTAATTTTATATAGTCTCGGGATAAAAGTTCGTTCATATTGCTCAGCACCTGGCTGGGTTGATGATCAGGAAGCCTCAAGCACGGCCACTGCATGAAATGTTTGAAGGAAGCAGGCTTACAGGGCAGAATGCTGAAAGACTCTGTTTTCTTCACTAAAACCTAGTTCTGCTTAACTGGGAGTATTAAGTTACACTACTAAATAGCTATGCACTCCTAAATAGCCCTCCCGCCCCCACCAATATGTTAGAATCATTTTTGTGCTTTATTTTTTTACCTCATCAAAGCTTTTATTTTAAAACAAAGACACTTGCACTTGCACAGTGCACTTAAATTTTTTGGACTCAGACCCCTCTATTTATTTGTGTATAAATATAAAGTTTTTTTTGTATGCAAGGAAGGAGTGATTGTTATAAATAAAATGTTTTTTTTCAGCTCATTTGTGTTGTAATAATTGTCAGAAACAGAAGTATAACAGTAAATAAATATCGGTTCTGCATATCGGTTATCGGGTACATAAACATGCAAATAATCGGTATCGGTATCGGTTATAAAAAATCAATATCGGTCGATCACTACACATGATCATTCAGAAATCATTCCAATATGCTGATTTGCTGCTCAAGAAGCATTTATTAGTATTTATAGTGTTGAAAACAGTTGTGACTGTATTCCTTGACAGAAGTGTGTGTTGCAGACATCAGTAATGTCAGTTGTTCTGCATCAAGGGGCCAGTTGGCCCACGCATTTAAACGGAGTGAACAGCTGTCTTAAGAGCAGCGTCTCCTAGTTATTCTTTCCCCTTGAGACGAGCCCTACATCTGGATGGGCAGTCTGTATGTGAGTAAGTGCGCGTGTGTGCATGCGCGTGTATTTGAGAAAAAGAAGAGAGAAAACGAGGGATTTGCACAGCGGATTCCAGTCTTGCCACAGATTTGGAATCAAAGGCTTTATGCTATTAGTTCTCAGATTAAGAAATGCACAAGAACATGTCATGAGGCTGCAGTTCTTGCATTTGACAGAACCGTTGCACTGTAGTGCCTTTTCAAAAATGAAATGACAAGCTCCAAGTTTAACTACAGTTAAAAACTGACTGACGGAGAGAATGGGGGGGGAGGGGAAGCTTCATCGAGCTTAGGTATTAAAAACTATTCTGGTCTCTGACGTCTCAAACTATGCGCCTTTCGTCCTCTATAGAACTTGAAAGGAAAAAAAAAATATTACTCGAGCTTAGAACAAAGAATTCAGTATTTAAAAATAGTTGATAAAAATGAAAGCTTGAAAAGTATAGATGAACAGAGGTTGATCGAGATGCAAATAGCACAATGACATCATCAGTGACATCACCACAATTTCCTCAACATTTCAATACTCACAAAGTACACTGCTCCGAAACTCCCATGGCCGATCTCGTGAAGGTCACAGAAGACTTCTTCCGGGTCATCTTTGAAAAAGAGGTTGGTCGACTCCGGGTCTTTCAGACCTCCTTTCCGCGTGGACGACGGCATCATGAGTTAGACAGAACCTCTGATGTCCACGTGCTTCTGCTCGCCTTCATTCAGCAGGCCCGGCATTTACCTGCTTTGCCTGTGGACAGAAAGGAGTGGGTTAAAGACTGACCGCTTGTCCAGGTCAAGTGAGGGTCATCAGCAGACAAAAGTGACTTTAAAGTTTAGTCAAACCAAAAGTGCAAATTCTTTCATCATTTACTCAGTCTCATGTCATTCAAACGAACACAACTTTTCTTATTTGGAAGAAAAAATACGACATTTTTGAATAGATGTTTAATCATATGTAATGACTTAACGAACCACATCCCAAGTCTTCTAAATTCTAGCGGACTAGTTTTGATGCTTTTATAGTGTGTGTTGTTTTATTCATGATGGAGCTGCCCTCATCTACTGGCAGAATATTGAGTGACCACTGACCAGCTTATTCATTAGAATTTTCCTTTTGTAAATGACAACGAAACTACATATTGTGATCCCATCTATCCTTACAGTTTGAACCCACAATCTTTAACTAATCTGACTCAATCTTCAACTATTAGGCTATAAAAAACACAGCCTCTCACCTCCATGATCCATTTACCAACCAGTGGGATCAAAATTAAGTTGTTGTTGAATATCAAAACTTGGATATAACAAAGAATTTTAATAACAAAGCAAGCTCAACAAATAAAAAAAAAAAAACACTACTCAAAATGCAAAATAAATAAATTAATTAATTTGAGCAAAAAGTAGTAAATATAAAATAAAAAATATATATAAATAATAACCAAATACAAAAATAAATGCACGTAAAATAAATAAATAATAATAAAAACAAAATATAAAAATAAACAAACATTTCAAAAACACACAAACACAAAAATAACCCCGCAATGTTGTTACTCCAGTAATCATACATTTTCTCATGCTTATATTGGATCACATACCAACAGATGCTAGTGAGTGTAAAATGATTATATACTGTTATGCTAAATATAGGCCTTTCCCATCCACTTAGGCTATACTGTATGCTGTTCCCTGCATGCTTGAACATGCACACGTGTTTGCGATGGTAAACTAATGTGACACAAATGTGTTAGCACTGGGGGTAGCTTGGTTAGGCATCATGGGAAGACAGCTCAACGTCTGGCAGCATTGCTCATCATGCTAGCATGTAAACACACACAAAACACACACACAGCGGCCACCTGCATGTAACACTGCCTACTGAGTCATCAGACATCTGACACACACGCGGCCATTGACCCAGGAACAAAAGGTGCTGAAAGTAGCGTGTATCCAATACAGGGAGGCTGAATACATATCCATCTGTACATTCATTATGAATATGATCAGCATTATTACCCAGGCCAGCACATCTACTATTACCAAAAAACAACCCTATAATTGCCTCTAAAAGTATAGTAGTGCCCCTAAAGTCATTTAGTAGAAAGTAAACTAACAAACATATAAATAAATAACCCCACAATGCTGTAACTACACAATTAATAAAACAGTGTCAGGTGGTTGGAAGTTATTTTTGTCTTGTTCTTTTTGTCTTGTGCATCCCAATAAATAAATAAACACACAGGTGAAATCAGGTGAAAAGAAAAGATATTTGAGGGACAAATCAAGATAAAATGACGACTGAAGAAAGATTATGAAACGAACACTTTTTTCTTTCTTTAAGAATAAGGTGCACTGGTAATGGGTCTAGAAGCATTTTTATAAAAATTTATAAAGTTAATTTTTGATTTAACACGCTTTAAACTGCAACGTTTGATGAGTGGGGCGGGGCCAAGAGCTGTGGGAATGGGCAGGTGGAGTGATTTGTAAAATGAGCGACAACTACTCCACTCACCGGTCTCGAGTCCCACGGAGGAGATTGAAAGAAATAAAAAAAAAAAGGAGGTACAACCAGGCCTGGGTTTTATTTTGTGTTTGGTTTTATTTGTGCGCAGCAGTCGTCTGTGAGGGGTTGTCGCGCTGCTATGCGTTTATTTTATCATTAAAGTTTTGATTTAAATGTCTGCAGGTTCCCGCATCCTTCTTTCCGTGATTATGAAGTTTATAAATTGTTACACAACGCTTTTGGTTTTTAGTGTCCTCTTTTCCTCAGCCTTCCTCAGGCCTGGGAGGGGAGTATACTTTAAATGAAACTCTGGTTCACACCATGCAAATCAAAATGAGATTGAAAACATGTCCAGTGTGCAATTCTAAGCTTCAAACCTACAACCTTTTTGTTATTAGCTCGGATCTAAAACCACAAAAACACTGGACCCTAAAATAACAGAAGAATAGTCTTACCCACAATTCAATTTCATAACCAAAAGTGATGTCCTTTTAGTCCACTGACCAAGTGTGTGAAATCTTACTAATTCATGCCCTGAACTATCCAATTACTGAATGAATACTGCAGAAATCAGTTAGATTCAAGACTCAACTGGACATGTAAACCTACTTCTGATTGCGATGGTTAAAGCTTTCAAATGGCATAAGGGTTAATCCGAGTTCACAGGCATTGAACAAAAATATACATATTTCTGCACAATGCAATCACAAAACTCATTTGTTCCGGATCATTAATTGGCTTATGGAGAAAAAGACTTAAACTACAAAAGGACATGACATTTCATACTCCGTTGAATGGAGGAAAGACAATCATCTTGCAGGCTTTTACCCACACTGCACTCTTCCTGTGTCCACTATTGCTTAACGCCTGCTATGGTTTAGTTTGTTTATCACTGGTGAGTTAATGATTTTCAATATTGTGAATTTTCCTCAAGATCCGGTTCAAAAGAACAAGGTATACGTTTATTTATTAATAGTTTTTTTTTTAAAGAGCCTAAGATGAACCAGTGTTTCGACTCAAAGTCTTTTCTAGCTGCTCGTTTAGAGTTACTGAGTGAAGACGTTACTGTACAGAGGTTGTTTAGGTTTTACAGTAACAGGAGTTGACGTGAGACAGCTTAAAGTTGCATAAAGGAGAAAACCACCACTGTGCCACACAAGTCATTCGGTCTTCTTTCATGACCAGTACAAGAGATTACAGTTTAGCTACAGTGGATGTGGCTTCATTGAACACTTGCATAATGGACATTTAAAGCAACATTTAAAGGGATGGTTGGAAAATAAAAATTCTGTCATTACCTGTCGTACTCACCCTTGTGTTATTAAATAAGATTTGGGAAATGCCTCAATGTTTTTTGTCCATATAATATTAGTCAGTGAGCTCTAATGTTGCTTGGTTCCCAACATTCTTTAAAATAGATTTTGTGTTCCACATAATAAACAGTCCCACAGGTTTGGAAAAATGTGGAGGTAAGTAAATTATGACAGTATGGTCAATTCGGGGTGAACTATACCTGTGCTGGGTTCAAGAAAAACATTGGTGACATGCTGTCAATAACCAAAAAAAACCCATACTCAACTCTGACTCTGACTCAACCCATAGTTTGAACGCCGGTTTCTTTCTTTTTTTTTTTTTTGATTTCACAATGCTTAATGAACATGTGAGAACTGTGAAAATGACTTCTTTCTGTTGACTTAAGCTGGACTCAAACACTGCCCCTCAACTGCAAGCTCGCATTCATTTTCATGTGCAACTCGCTTCTCAAAATTCAAACATCCACCAAACAAACCAAGTTGTGACTTTAACATAAGACATGACATAAATGTGACAGAATGGCTTAAACATTGCCTGTGCAAAATTATATCCTCTTATATACCATGTAATGCTGGCAATCCTTGTAATTCTTTGCACATACACACAAGACTGCCAGGTAGTGACATGACGCAACTATGCATAAAGTACACGTACAAGTTCATCCACCAAAATAAGTAGCCTTGTCTATAAAGGAAAGATATAGACAGCTCAAATAACAAATGTGTACTGATGTAAGTGATTTAAAAAAAATACAAGCTTCTGTTTTAAACCCTCCAGAACCCTCATCTCATGATAGTAAACATATTTTATAAACCGAGGGATGATTCTAACTTATTTCCAGAGGTAAAAGGCAGCATGTTTTAGATGTTGTTTATAAAGCTTCACTTGCGCAAAACATTCCCCACATGAACATCTCTCATCTAGCCAAGGCCAAAAGTGATTGGTTGACCTGTTCAACCAGCAACAGGCAGAACAATGTCTTCTAGTTGCATCATGTCTGTCTGCCTATCTGTCTGTCTCTCTCCCTTTTCGGTTTCTGTCACTTTTCAACTCACGCATCGAGTTGCCGCCTTCTACCTGTGCTTCAAACGGTGACTCCCAATACGACAGCATTTCCCTCGCCCCTCATAGGCCGAGATCCAGATAATCTGCTTCCAATGAGATTCCAGCAACCAGAGCCAGAGTCCCGCTTCAGGACGACACCGGAGGGGGGCCGAGGAGGTGAAATGATGCAACGTATAACCAACTGGTTGTAAGAGCCCAATAGCGAGAGTCAGTCTAATAACAGCATCCATTTAGAACGTTTGTAGGAATAACTGTAAATCTATGGCTGCATTGTGCTGAGGTTTAGAGATTAGTGAGCAGGCTGAGCCAGATTAGTGGAGGGGTGAAACGGGGAGAGAGAGAGACTTCATTAGACTGACTTTTCCTCTATATAATGCTCCTTCATGTGCTGTCAGGTCCCAGTGGAAAGCTATCTGCATTACTAATTTATCTGTGAATGTGTACGCGCATGTGTGTGCATCAAACCTCTGAATAAAACATATGTTTGACATGTGGGTGAGAGAAGCACTCTAGACCCAAGTGTCCACATACGTCCTGTGCTTCTAAACCACAGGCCTCCCACATATGGAAGAACCTCCACGAACATGTGAAATCACACCACCACACGTGCACACACGCCAGGACACCCAGGCACTAGGGGTGGGTGGTGGGAGTCAAATTTTACATTGGAGTATGGAGTAAAACTGTATATATGACGCTAGTTGTTTTTGTAGGAAATTGGAAAATATAGGGGGAATGGTTTATATATTACATAAGATGTGTGGTACTGCCCATTTAAAATATTCAATCGAATTAAATATTTAAATATTTTCTCTTTGCATTTATAACTTGATAGTCACAAAGACTAGTTACAAATATTCAGAAGCTACTACTACTACTACTACTACAACATCAAACAAATGTTTTTTTCTCCCATGACAATTGTTGTCAGTGTAAAATTAGTTAGTAATAAACATGCATATTATGAATTAAAGTCTCAAGATTGCAAAGGCCATAACATCAACATTAAAATTAATTACGTTACAAACTTTGATTTGAAGCAAGGTGATGAAGCACTCCAATGTATTTAAGGTACAAAATAAGCATAATATTCAAGTCATTGGTTATAACTAATAAAAACAAACAAAAACCTAAACTGTATTATATACACAAATAATTTAAGCAATTTACTCCAGATACATGAACAGGGATGTCCTTTAAACAAGTAATACAACTTGTATGGCCAATGGAAAAACTCAATCAAGCTTCTACAAATTGACCACATCTGGACTGAAAGTAGAACACTTCATAGCGGGTAGAGGAATTTGATCACCAATTCAGAAATAAACAAACAAAATAATGAAAAGCTGATGCAATATAATGATAGAACAGTGACACGAAAAGTCAAAAGTTGTGATGCTGTGTATATGTGTGTGTGTGTGTGTGTGTGTGTGTGTGTGGCACTGCATGTATATGGCGTATGAGAGCGAGGACAATGTTTTATTCATTTCTCTGCTGACTGCGTGTCAGGAGACGGAGGTCTTTGATATGAGTTGTAAGCAGCACACAGATCAGTTCTTAAGTCAAAGTCTCTAATCAGCACTAACATGAGCTGTGCAGTCATTAGTGTCGCCCATTCATCACCACAGATGAATAAATGACACAGTCACATCATTAGTGCCAGAAATCAACATTTCCTAATGCTACAAACATCGATAAAAGAATAACCTATGTGCTAAATTCAAAACAGAGTAGTACTTCATCAATGAAGTCCTACCATAAATATATCAACAATTAATTTCTGGTTAGTAATATGGTTTGCTAAGAATTCATTTGGACAACTTCAAAAGGAGATTGTCTCAGTATTTTATTTTTTTGCCCCCTCAGATTCCAGATTTTCAAATAGTTGTATCTCGGCCAAATATTGTCTGAATAAACCATACATCAATGGAAAGCTTATTTATTAAGTTTTCAGAAAATGAATAAATCTCAATTTTGAAAAGTGTACACTCAAGACTGGTTTTGTGGTCCATGGTCCACATTTTTAGTATTCAGCAAAACAAAATCCCCCAATTAACTGCAGGGATGTGCAAACTATTATTACATTTTTTTTTTTAATCCACTAATCTAGAGGCTGAAATGATGAAATAAAATGTAATTGTTTACTCAGAAAACTATCATTTATATTTATCATTGTCCTCATTTGTAAGTCACTTTGGATAAAAGAGACTAAATGACTAAATGTAAATTTATTGTAAGAAATTAGAGAAAGGATGTAAAATTAACTACATTACAGATTTTGTACATTATAAGAGGACTTCTGGGGGGTAAAATAAAATGCTAGACCATAATTATGTTTTTTTTAAACGTAAATGAAATAAGACGTAGAAAATGTTCAATTGATTACCAACAGTGCAGTTTGGCTCCTCGGGCAGCTCATAATTAGGAAACAAGAAAACATACCAACAGAGGTGCAAAACATGAGCTGAGAGGAGGAAAAGAGGAAGTGGAGGGAGAGAGAGAGAGAGAGAGAGACAGAGAGAAAGAAAAAAAGAGGGTCAAAAACAACCTCCTCTACATTTCCCAGGGCACCCCTCATGTTCACATCCTCACTCGCCCTCTCTCTCTCTGCTGCTTTTTCTCTCTGTTTGTGTGACTCAGCAGACAGTGTTGCTCATAGCTGACCAAGGGTGGGGGGGAAGAGATAGAATGAGAGAGATGAAGAGAAAGAAAGAGAGAGAAAAGGGCCAAGGGGAGAAAGAGAGTGAGAGATGTGGGGCAGGCCAAGACTAGAAAAAGCTGGCTTCTCCTGCCTGACGGCTTTAATTCAGTATGATCGCTGCTTCTCCACATAGACGACTCTATTTAGAGTAACATCCCCAAACGCTGTAACATTTCTCCTTCATGTAGCACACAGGGCCGGGCCGGGCCGTTCATTCCAAACGCACATTTGCAGAAACTGCGAGAGGATGAAAGATGGAGAAAAAAAAGAGAGAGACCTTTAAACAAAGCGGCAGATGTAGCTGGTCTGGGCCAAAAGTTCGTCCTCTGCTGCTTAGTCCTCCAGATCACAATAACAAAAATACTGGACAGCATGAATAAATACACGGTGAAAGAATGAATAAATCAAAGACAAGCTAAATTTGAATGTCACGGTGAGATTCATGCAGAGGGATTTAAATAAACACACACACAATGAAATGTTACGGTGATTAATAAAAAAAAAATTAAATACAAAAGGAGCACAAATCAAAAGCACATCAAATCATTGTGATATTCATGATACTTGTTAAATTTATCTTTCCAACAAAATAATAATGCATATTATAAATCTTCAATATATTGCCAACAAAATAAGGGAGCATATCATAAATATTCAACATTCACCCAGCCCTGCCCATAATCCTTTTCATCTCGTCACCATCAAACACTTCACTCTTCTTTTTCCTCTCATAAATGTTGATACCGCTGGTGTGAATTAGTTCATTTATCCTTAGGTTACTACATGTGGAGGAATGTTTGAAAGCTCACAGAATGATTCCCTCTTTACTATGAAAAGCTTTAAAGAATAATCATAAAAAGGAGTCTCTATGTAGGAGGCTGTTTGCAGCGCAGAATTCAAGCACCGTACAGACTGTACCTGGGAAAGTATTTAAGGTCAAAGACAGCAGCAGAGTCCAACTAAAACTCCAGGGAGAGATGTTACAGAGGGTCTAAACATGAGCCGGAGAGTTACTTAACATTTAAAGCAAGATTTTTGTCCAAAGAGACTTGAAGTACAGATGTATTATGTAAAAAAAAAAAAAATGAACAGTACAATACACTATGGTATTAGAGCAGCGGTCTGCAAACTTTTAATCAATGTTTAATACAAACGTTGAACAACAGATCTAGAGGTGTGACCCTACTGAACACCGCTGTTTAAGTGTGTGAATGTTGTGTTCACAGACTTCATACAACACAGTCACTGTGATTAGTGTGGAATGTTAATAACTTTGTATACTCATGTAATAATAACCAGCATTTATTGCTAAGAGCAACGAATGCAGAGCAAACTGTAAACTGTCTTGCACTAAACAGACTTGAAAGCATGGCACAGCAATGATCTTAAGCGCCTCGTATGCGCAGAGGACACTTAATGGTGAAGAGCAATGGTTTGCACACAAAAAGTATTAGTTTCTTTGGAAAATAAATAAATAAATCTGACTCCATACTACACACACACACTCAAAACTACCGGGTAAAAGTTTGAGTAATTTATGCGTTTTTTTGTTGTTGTTGTTTTTTTTTTTTACAGGAGATTCTTATACTCATCAAGGCAGCATTTATTCAATCAAAAATACAAACTTTTTTTTTTCACAATATTAAATTTTATGATGCAAAATAACGTTTTTCTATTTTAATACATTAAAACATAATTTATTCCTGTGATGCAAAGCTGTATCACTCCAGTCTTAAGTGTCACATGATCCTTCAGAAATTCTATGCTGATTTTTTATAAATGCTGGAAACGGTTGTGCTGCTTAATATTTTTTTGGAACCTGTGATACTTTTTTTCAGGATTCTTTGATGAATAAAGAGAAAAAGAAGAGCATTTATTTAAAATAAAAATTTGTTCTAAAAAAAATACACTACAGTTCAAAAGTGTGGGGTGGGCAGTGTTCTTGGCTAGTTGCAGCTGATCTAGAGAGGACTTAATACCCCAAAAAAGCCACTTGCAATAGTCTAGGCAGGAAAAATATCAGCGCGTGAATAACTGAGCATCTGAAAAATTTAAAAACAGCTTAATTTTTGCAATTTGACATAAAAGGCAGACCGAACCACAGAACTAATCTATCCATTTTAAGCTCATTGTCATTTTGGATGCCCAGACTTTTAACACAATCTTATATTTGGTTTAAACTTTTTTTAATTCTGTTTGAAGGACTGCCATAGCAGATGCTGACCCAAATCCATCTTCGATTCATTAAGATGAAGAAAATTTGAGGACATCCACTTTGTGAAGTTTTGAAGACAGGACCTTTTTCTAATTGGCATGTATATTGTGTGTGTCATCAGTGCAGCAATTAATCGCTATTCCATGTTTCGCAAGAATATCGCATAAAGGTATCATATATAAAGAGAATAAAGTTGGAGCTAAAATGGATCCCTGTGGAACTCCGCAAGCAAGATGCGCCATGGAAGAAGCAAAATTATCAATGTTAACTGAAAAAGAACAATTAGTCAAATAAGATATAAACCATTTTAGAATATTTCCCTTCAGACCGATACAGTGTTCTAAACGGGAAACGGGAAATAATAGAGTGATTAATAGTGATTAATATTAGAATGATTTCTGAAGGATCATATGACACTTTCTGCCGGAGTAATGGCTGATGGAAATTCAGCTTTGCATCACAAAAATAAATTGTATTTTAAAGGATATTAAAATAGAAACAATTATTTTATACTTTATTACATTTTGCATAAGAGACTTCTTCATATTTTAAACTGGAGAGTTGGTTTGAGTTCTGAAACTTGCAGTACAATGTCATTGTAGAGTAACTTCTTACACGTGGAAATATCAAAAACATTTTTATTCCCCATTTTATGACCTCTTTAAATAGTTCAAAACAGTAGTATTTTGGGATCTAACCCTATAAAAAAATAAAAAAAATCCAAGATTGTGGCCTTCACACACACACACACACACACACACACACACACACACACACACACACACACACAAGTCTTCCTGCGATAAGTGTACTGTAAATCACTTTAAATAAAAGCATGTGTCAAATTCCAGGTGACCAATAATTGGAAAGGATTGGTCTCTGGAGGAACCTGAGGATAAGAGTCTGGCTGAGTTCCCAGGATGCATCACACAGGCCAATTCCTATGATACGATTTAAAACTTTAGTGTTCTCCTCTGCAATTACTATATTATTTACATCATACGAGACTACAATAACACCAGTTTAAACATGTCATACTATAAAACTGACTTGTACTGCTAATAATAATAATAATAATAACAATAATAATAATAATAATAAAGCTCAATTTATTTTGACCCAAAAGTCATGATCACGAGTAATTATGTGCGTGCAGGCAGCCAGTGTATCTGTATTAAGATGTACTATGGTTATCTCCTCTGGTTTAAACGGGCATCTGTGAGTCTGTTTACAGCTGTAGTTTGGGCCCCCGGGTCACTGCTTCATGCCCTGAGAGATAAAATCATTTCAGCAAAATGCAAGAGAAAATAAAGGGAGTTATGCTCGACTAACCAGAGGAGAATCCTTTCATTTTTTAATTGAAAATACATATAATAGGCATGGGTTGCAGTTCCTTTAAAGTAAACCAATGACCATGTACAACATTAATAAATGTAAATAAATGATTGAGACAGGATCAAGCTTTTATTAATAGTCCTAAATTATAATAAAAAATTTAATTAAAAATCATCAAGCATCAAACTTGTACTAATTTCTTCAGTTGAACACAAAATGGGATGTTAGAATGTTAAACACAGATCTTGTACAATTAAAGTAATTTCAATTAACGGTTTCTTTTAAGAAATTAATACGATATTAAACAAGGATGAATTAAATTGATCAAAAGAGACAGTAAAGACATTTAAAAATGTAACAAAATATTTATATTTAAAATAAACACTGTTCTATGGAACTTTATTTATCAAAGAATGCTGAAAAAAAGAATGGATCATGGCATCATGATTTCCACATAGTAGTATACTTTTTCTTTTCTTTTTTAATAAGACTTGATGTTCCTTTGAAACCAAATCAGTATTTTAGAATGATTTCTGAATCATCTTTTGACACTGAAGAATGAAGTAACAGCCGTTGAAAATTCAGTTTTGCAGCACTGGATTAAATAACATTTAAAAATATAGTAACAAAACAAAACAGTTGTTTAAACTATAATAATATATTATTAAGGTATATTTTTAGCAATAGCCCCAAAAAAAAAAAAAAAAACACTGTATGGTTTTATGGATTTTCCTTTTATTAGAATAATCATTATGATATAAAGTAAACATCATGTTCCATTAATATATTTTGTACATTTCCTACCGTAAATGTATAAAAACGTAATTTTTTATTAATAATATTCACTGCTAATAATTCATTTGGACAATTTCAAAGGCGATTTTCTCATCTTTTTTTTTTTTTTTTTTTTGCACCCTCAGATTCCAGATTTTCAAATAGTTGTATCTCGGTCAAATATTGTTAGATCCTAAGAAACCGTACATCAATGTAAAGCTTATTTATTAAGCAAATATATAAAACCAACATTTATAAATTTTTTCCATGACCATGGGAACTGAAAGCTAAATGAAGTAAACCTACAGAAGCAGTGGGAATGGGTCTTGGAGAACTGAGCTGGGCCTGTACATGACAGAGCAGATAGCTGATAGAGTTTCAGTTTCCATTACCCCAGCGGCTTCAGAATGAACCAGTTAGGAATTCCCAGCGAAGGGAATTCGACAACGGATTTTACGATTTCCTTGCCAGTCTACTACACTGCTCCCACACACAAAAACTGCACAAACACCAAGTGCACATGCTCTTCCTTCCTGCCCCACTTTCATCTCGTTTCACCAGAAAGCCATCATTAAACAGCATTTAATGCTGCCAAAAGCAGCCTTTTCATTTAGAGTCACACTGAAAAAAGGCTGAGCAGCATCTGCATAACACAACCGCACAAACCCAAACAGATGAGGAGAGAGAGAATTAATTCCCTTAATGTAATATAGGTCAAAGGCACTGGGCCGCAGCAGAATGAGGTGCCTGCCAGTCATTCAGTACGCTTGAGCTGATGAGGAACATGGGTAAGGAAGAGCAGTGCCAATAGTGTTGCTGTGGCTAATAGAGGCCAAACAGGAGTTTTTTTAGTGGACTGGGGGTTACAAAATCAAAAGCATTCAATCAAACATTCCTTCCCCAGCCATTTAAAGCTCAGCATTTAGTTCTAATGAAAACAAAAAGAGTGCCTGAAAATTTGGATGTCCCATCTCAGCAAGACCAGTGAGCGAGAGCTGATTTGATGGATAGTATTTAAGGTTTCTGTTTTTGTTAAACAGCATGACTACACTCGCCTCATGAGGGGGGAAACTTAGCCTGAGGCTAACGCTAGCCCAGATTTCCACTCCTGATCAACACAGACTCGTAATCTGCATATGCCAAAACAGAAAAGAGATGAGTTTACAGTGTCCCTTCACTCACCTGTGCTAAAGTCATTACAAGTTAGCTGGCTGTAATGACTTTTGTGTGGATCAGATTAACAAGTTTTAGTATCTATTTTCACTCCAGTATGACATTTCTGATGTGTGTGAACTCCAAGACAATCATTCACCCAGAAATTAAAAATGTTATTATTTGCACACCCTCATGTTGTCCCTGTGTTATCATTTTTTTCCTCATTAAATGTTGTATGGGACTTTTTACTGGCATGATCAAAACCAAAAAGTACTATAATAAGCGTGTATACATAATGTCTTAATTGATTGCTAAATTTAGTCTTATTCAATATAATCTCCACTGGATTGGTTATTGTTAAACCATAAAAAAAATCATTTTTGTGAAAAAAGCTAAAATAAAAATACACAATACATGAAAAAAAAAACAGCTTAACCTTAAAAAGTTAAAATATGGAAATAACAAATATTTGAAAAAAAGTGATTAAAAAAACTAAGATAAATAGAAAAAAAAAAAAAAAAAAAAAAAAACCAATGAGAGCAGATTCTGAGACTGGCTAGGCCACTCTATGACCTTAATGTGCTACTCCTGAGCCATTCAATTGTTGCCTTGGCAGTATGTCTCGGGTCATTTTCATGCTGGACCCATTCATGACCCATCTTCAGTGATTTGGCTGAGGTAAGGAGATTCTCGTCCAAAATTTTACAGTACATGGCTCCGTTTATTTGCCCCTCAAAGTCTTCCTTTGCCCTTAGCAGAAAACACCCCAAAGCGGTTTGGTGATGTCGACCTGCGAATGCAGACATGATGGCTGGATTCGTTTACATTACACTGAGATCCAATCACAATGCATCCTCGACTACCTCTGCAGCAGGACATACGGATCGCATAATATTCCAATCAGAAGCATGTTTACACTTGAAAAAAATAAATAAAAATAGTAGACAAGCATCAAGGAGAGACAAATGAGTGAGAAATTATAAAAGATAAGGACAAGCCCTTTTTCAAATTTCATATTACACTCACAGTCGTGACATTGACCGTGTAGAAACGGCCAGCGCGCGATCTGTCTGCCGTAAATAAGAGCATTTTTGTAGCTCTGTTCCTGCACACTAGAGCTAACAAGCCCAAAACACAGCCACCTCGCTCTGCCTCTGGCCTTCCTTAAGGTGTCAGCTGATATCAAATCTGATATTCTGGTGGTTCACGTTCCTGTTAAACACTTTCGGCAAGGGTGTCAGAAAGAGTAGACCGAGGAAGATTAAATAATTTTTATATCTGCAGTGAAATTCCAGTGTCAACAGCAATGGTTGGACATTAAAACTTCATTCAACCAAATCACAGGAATGCCCTGTACACTTTATACAACTTTGCTTTTATAAAAGAAGAACACAAAACAGTAAAGCATAACAACTATGGATGGTAATTTAAAGGAATAAACAATTCTGAATTAATTTTACATTTCTTATAGCAACTCTGTCAGAGTTTAGCATTTAGTTCTGAATGCATCGGTGGAAGAATGCAGACTTTTAAGGACTGTTAACAAATCCAAACATTAAAAACATTTGAAAAACTGGAACCAGACCTTAACCCCAATCAGTTTCAAATCAACCAAACTTCCCCTTTTAAATACCTTGAAGAATCCATTACATCTTAAAAATGGAAAACGATTTTCACTTACAATTTGGAGAGAAACTTCAAGGAAACTCTTAAACTGTTAAGGTGTGTATGCGTTACATACATTGCAAATTTCATTAGTAAAGCACAAAGAGTTCTCCTGCGTTTATTGCACTGCATTTATTGTGTGACCTTGCAAATGGTTGTTAAAATAGCACATAGACAATAAAATAGTGAATCACCAAAGCCCATTTGTCTGACACATAAAACCTTTGAATGTGTATTAGGACATAGTTTGTTACTTGGCTACATGTCCTTTAGCCCATCACCGAAAGCATATAATACTTTCAACGGGAAGGGACAGCAAGCATGAAGCATTATGGAATTAAATGACACGAAAGAAGATCTCTGTAACACTTAAAGTCACACATGTGTGTGCTTGAACCCAGTACAGCCAGGCTACAATCACAACTACACTGCTAAATAAAAAAAAACTCACATGGCCTGTAAAGCTGAAAATGTCTATTGTGGCATGAAAATATATATATATATAAAAAAAAAAAAAATAATAATAATAATAATAATAAAAAGATTATGGTTGCACTTTATTTTACAGTACGTCTACTAACATGTACTTCTAGTTTACTAGTGTATTTATTTAAAAAAGTTCTGGTAATACAAGGTAACTACATGGGGTAGGGTTAGGTTTAGGGGTAGGTTCAGGGTTAGTACCTAATTATTACATAGTTATTGTAATTACTATAATAAGTACATGATGTTTTCAGGAAAAAGTGTTTTGTATGGTTGCGTGCTGCTTCAATAAACATTGCATTTATTATTGGTTTAGGGACAGGAGAGAATCTTTTTTATAACATTGACGTTCACTGTAATCTCAGTTCATCTCGGGACTGATCTTTATTTTCTCTGATGGTTCTATCGCCCTGCAGCTACAGAGTTATCAATTTCACAGCACATTGATTTCAGTCATACACGCTCACCCGAACACAGCTCATGCTTACTCAAACACACACATCACGACTGGCATTGAGTGCAAACTACAATGTGTCACTCACAGCGGCCTGCAAGAACCTGTTAGGCAGGACAGAGCATGAGACGGGTCTCTTGACATGTAATTCATGCACAGGCTCTAGATTTTGCCATGATATCATTGTAAATAAATCAATTAATCACAATTTTTAAATGAAATACTACGTGCTTGAATGCACTTTTGCATTAAATGTGTGATACAGGCAGTGGAATAGGAAAAAACATAAGGAGACAAGAGTTGAACTTTTAAATTGAGCACTGCATTTTTAGAACTCCATTTTGTGCACAAGACGCTGCAAGAAACAAGAACGCAACAGTCAAACGTGTCCGTCAAGCACGTTTGAATAGACAAAACTATGGAAATGCATCACAGCGGAAATAAAAACCCTGTTAAGAACTACTACTGTACGTCTGATATTTCATGCCTCTATTCCGCAAAGATATTTAAGTGATTTGTTTACATTTACATCACGTTGACCACTTCATGTAGTATTTTTTAAGTTGACTAATTCAATGCAAATGCAAAAAAAAAAAAGAAGATAAAGAAAAAGGAATCGAGAATGTCAAACATTACGAAAAAAAGAGATTTTATTTCTGCCATAACACCCAACCCTATAAGACAGTATAACTGAATAACAAGAACTAACCAAACATTTTAACATCAGGACTACAGTGGCATCACAATTAATCCCTTAACTTTCCAACTAAATAAGCACCTCAATTTCCAACAATGGAGCAACTAACCAATTAAGTAACATCAGCAGAGTAACTTCCTACAAGACGACAACAAACATTTCAACAGGAAGACTACAATGACAAAACTAACAAACTAAACTACAACCAACCAACAATTCCACGCAAGGACACAATTAACCAACTATACATTTTAGAGACAGGCACTACTGTAGCTACATAATGTCCCCAACAATAAAATAAAAAAATAAATGTGCACCACGATTTCTCAGAAGGGAACTAACTAGCCTAACTATCTAGCACTACAGTACACTATAAGTAATGTCAAATAATTGAATTGTTTCCTGACACTGACCTGATACTAAGGCTTTATTTATACTTCTGTTTTAGTCGAAACAGCTGATGACAGAGTAAAGTATGATTTGAGACAAGCACCCGGTCACATACTGTACTTCTGCGTGTGGATTTGAGTGATTTGATCACCACAGGAGGTGAATCAACTCTGTTCTGTGAAGCCAAATGCATCTGTTCTCACACACACACACACACAGACAGGAATTTACCCCAATACACTCCTCCACCTACATATGAGCACAACGGTTTCTGTATTTCAAGCTCAAACAGGAAATCAGCTAGAATAATGCTCACTTCCCTCCCTGCCCCTCACCCTTTAACCACACACCTCAAAATACTAATATTATAACTCTATACTTTTAAACACACACACACACACACACAAACCCTCTGGAAACATATGCACATATGTGCGCACACACACACACACACACACACACAGCCAGCGATGCTCTAGATTCAAAGAAGAGCTGCTCTAAACCCAACAGGATTTTCCAATCAGAGAGAGCAGAGAGATTAATGCTAAAGTCTCACACACACACACACACACGTGCTGCCGCTTCCCTGGCACAAAACTCAAACCACCGGCTTTTTACACCATCAAATATTTAGACCCTAAAGAATCTGAATTAAAGCTGCACAGAGCGAGCGCTCCGAGGGACCACACAGTCATAAAGCTAAAAACATTAGCGATCCTTTAATGTCCTTTTATGAGTTCCACGGTCTTCATTTTCCCCATTCACACACACACACACACACACAAACACACACTATAAAACTTACAAATGAGTATTATCTTGTGTGTGCGTGCATGTATAATAGGCGAGGGACTGTAGGAGCAGAGTCGGCTATCTGGCGTCTCATCAGCTGGGGATGATGATGTCATCAGGATCTGGAAGTCTCTGGGGATTTGGGACTCATATGCATAAATTTGCACACAAGCCTTTAAGAGTAGCTGACCTAAAATAGGGCTACTATATTCACTCACACACACCACCCATATAAGACTTTTTAATAACTTGTCGCACACTCACAGTCGGCCTCATAATTATGATATAAAGAGGCCATAGTGGCCTTAAAAACCTTTCTGTTCAAGTCATGTAGTAAATGTAGCATGAAATGCTTCTTTTGATGTTGGCAATATTGCAGAGAGCACCTGCCGATGGTGATTATGAACGAAATTCAACTGTTCAGGCAAAGAGAACAGGGCTCCAAACAAAAACAAAAACTGAGTAAGGAGCCATTGGCCATTGTTAAGTAAAAATATTAAAATGCAATAGCGCATATAGCAAAATGCACCTCTATAGTTATTTTTCTAGCTGACTGATGAGCTTATGGACACTGAATGGTTATTCTTAGGAAAATGTACATTGTTGCAATGTTTACAAGCTTTACATGTTTTCCGCAGTTTGAAACACTGAATGAGCTTTTACACAAGACATTTAAGTTATACTGTATGCTCTCTTTTAAAACAGCCTACCTTTTGATGTTCATTATGTACTACAGTAGTAAAGAGAAAGATATAATGGGTTCACCTGCCGCTTGAACTGAGGCATTGCCGCATTAAAGAGCACAGAAAAAACTGCATTTATTGTTTGTAACTTTTTAATAAAGTATCAGCTTTAAAATTATTCAAAATTCATAACGAAAATAAAGGTTTTTTTGTGATTACTGGACAGTAAGTGCGCTTTAAATAATCACTTCACACGTCGCCATCCTTTCGATCTTTCTTGAGCTGCTCAAATGAGCTGTGTTTATCAGGTGTGCGTCAGCACTGCTGCGCACACAATCAGAAAGAGCTTTATTGCCAAGTATGCTTTCGCATACAACGAATTTGTTTTAGTGACATAAGCTTCCAGTACACAGAGACAACACACACACACCTCGCAAATAAATAGGTGTATAAACAATTTTGCTAAAAATGATAATGGAATAGGATTGAGTAAGATGCAGGGATGTACTAGGATGGAGGGGTAACAAATAAGGATGTTGCAAATTTTTATTGCATAAGTGGGGCACATTAAACTGTTCATGAAGTAGATTGCAAATTGAAGTAAAAGTTAAAAAGTAAAAGCTTAGAAGGGTAACAACGCACATCTAGGCCACTGATTCATCACTTGTGTTTTGGGTTTGTTTTCACAAAACACACACTGACAGTATGAATTATGTACATAGTCACAGAAAAATGCTCAAAGTTTAACTTTCTCTTTTATCCAAGGATGGAATTAATTTGGGAATGAAATTGCATTCTTCGGATCTTTTTTGATTTCTTACACCCGCTGTCAATCTATTCATTTCCCAGAGTGCATGGAGCCAAATCTTTCATTTGAAAATAAATGAATAAACTATACAAGAAAAAGTCTGACTAATCCTGTGTTTAATCAAGTACACTTTAAGTTAAATTATTTTGTTGGGACTTGCCAGTTTCTTATTTATTTGCTTCAGGGTAGGAAGCATCATGAGCAGTGACCAGACATAATACAATGAATGCTACATTCTGGATTAGAACATCTATGAAACTAATGAACTGCTCACATTTAGTGACTTCCTGCATCTCTGTAACAGACTTCCATATCCTAAAATCAAAGTAAGAGTAGAGAAAGTTCACAGGTATACAAACCGATATCAAAGACCCAAGGCATCCAACAAAAGATAGAAAAACAAAACTTCTTTGGGAATACTTGTTTTCTTCCAGCAGACACAAAAGGCAATTCTTTTTTAAAACAAAAGAAACTGGGGAGGCTTCAACTTTTGATGCCACAGACCGTCAAATATGATGATCTTATTGAAAATGTATTTATCTTTTATTGTATTTTCATGCATTTATTTTTACCCCTTTAGAAAAATACCGGTGGTTCCCAGACCCTGGTTCAAAAACCCCTGGTCAAACCAATGTCATCAATACAAGGAAATGTAAAAAATTAAAAGAAATTAAAATAACCTCCGTCTCTCCTCCAGCACTCTTTGTCAGGTTCTGTTAACATTTGCAAAGGTAAGTGGAATGTCATTCCCACAAGTCCTTGCTGCATCTAGAAGAGCCCTTTAGGCCCAGCATGCAATGGCAATTATGGTCTGGACCAGGCAGTGCTGTCATCCACTGTTCCTGACTCATCGTTCCCCTGAGAGTGTGCTGCAGTGCGTGTTAACAGGACCTCACTGCACAGGGGACATCAGAGCCCCCAATAAATCCAAAATAGACAGATGTGACATAAAGAGTCTGATGTATCAACGTGCTCATCCTTATGCCTAATCCTGTTTAACTGTATAACTTTGTTCTGTGGAACACCAAAGAAGATATTTAAAGAATGTGGGCATCCAAAAAACACTGATCCCCATTTACTTTCACAGCATAGAAAAAAAAAATTCAAACCATCATTTATCTTTTCACCTTTAAAATATCCCCTTCCTGTTCAGCAGGCTAGTCTCAAAAGGAACCACCATGGGCCGCCCACAGTTCATTCACGGACTGTCTGATGCAAACTGCATATTTAAATGGCAATCACTTTCTTGATCTGGCAAACTGTAATCTGGTTGGCGAATCTGATGCAACTGGATAGAGTCAGGGTGTGAATGGTTTCTACCATTCTGCCTGGAAACAAAATGGTGCTTACAAGTTACCAGATTGGTAAAATAACTTCTAAAGAAACCATCATTGGATTTGCTAAAAAAATAGATTAATCAATGCATGTTTTTGTGCTGGTACTTTGACAGCTTTAGGGGTATTGATATTTGAAAAAAAACAAAAAAAAACCCTTACTATATCAGATGAGAAAAATCTAAAAGACGTGGTATTGCGTGGTATTATATCCTAAAGGTGCGAGCACCTTCACGATGTATTCAGGGGCACCTTGTAAATTCAGTAATCTGTCTCCAGTGTCCACAAGGTTTTAACTAGACTGATGCAGCTCCACGTCAAAATCACATGACATGATCATTAAAATTCAATGAAAATGTCTTAAAACCAGCCAGTATCATTTTTTTAAATGCTTCATCTCTAGCTGGATTTGTTCAGTGTCAAATGTTACTAGAAACAAGGGCGAGATTGTGTGTCAAATGTACAGGGAGAAGAGATTAATCAAACGTCTTGGTCGACAAAAAGAAGTACTGAAAAACTGAGTTAGCAGTACTCCGTCTTCTTAACTGAAAAGGGTTAAAGCTCCATTTATGTGTTGAGTTTGAGGTCTTTTATGCAAGAGAGATGAATGACACATGAGGGGAGGAATTTCAGATGCTGAGAGATAGAGAGAGGAGAGAGAGAGAGAGAGAGAGAGAGAGACATTCCCCTGACAATGAGTAAACTGGAAAATGTAAATGTGAAAAAGAGAGAAAGACCTCCTCCTTACGAGTGTCAGTCACACAAAAGCATCAGATCGCAGTGATGTGAACAGGGCAGAGCATGACACTGGAAAACGCACAGATAAGGCATTATGGGATATGATCATTTAAGATGGTGAGAGCCGTCAGTGACCCAGTGAGAAAGCTGGCCTGGACTACATCACATCACATCCCCATGGGAACATGTGTCTGCTAAACGGAGCTGAACTTCAACAGACCTACAATGATGCAAAACAGCAATTCACAACCTCGAGAGAGTAATTGCAAAAAGGACCAAAATCAAGTTAGAGATTTATAAACTCAATATCCTGCATAGGGCTGCACGATTAATCGAATGCGATTTTCATGCACATTTTGTTAGTAAAGCCGGTTCTGTAATCAGCAGTATATCATTATCATGTGCTTTCAGATGGAGCAGCATTTACTACACAGAGCTGTAGTTCACCGACAACCTACGCACATTTCTTTAGACAATTTTACTGAATGATTATGAAATCGAAGAAATCGTTAGCGATAATGACAGCTGTTTGCATAGCTTCTGGGTGAACTACGGTTCTGTGTAGCAAAATGCTACCCCATCTGAGAGCACATGGAAATACCACATTTATTAACACGTTTTTACTCCAAACTCACTTCATAACGTCAGTCGAATGTTGAGAGTTTTGTAAGAAGAGTGGCTTTTTACAAAGAATAAGGCACGCAACATATTTCATAGTAGTCCAAGCGGTAATAATGGCATTGCATTATAAATATACTTTATTTTATTATAAAATAAGAAGAATAAGAAAAACTTGAATAAACACACAACATCAACAATATGGTTTATCGGTCACGTTGAATAAATGAATGCAGTTAAAACACACAACATCAACAATATGGTTTATCGGTCACGTTGAATAAATGAATGCAGTTAAAACTTATTTTTGTTCAGCTAACGCTATAGGCATTTCCTGGATTTCTTATTCAGGGCATATTTGGATTTTCAGCGCAAGAGCCCCCTCTGGTCTACGGATGGAGATTTACTGCTGATCACAGAAGCGCGCTTCGCTGAAAGATACGCAAGAAAATCGCTGCTTCTGTCGAATCACGAGTTCGATTCCATTTCAATTAATCATGCAGCCCTAATCCTGCATGTCTGAAAAGAGCAATTGTTAAGAGGTTTATAAAACGATTTCATTTTGAATACTAAACTTGTAAGAATGTACATACCCTGTAACTGTGTGTGTGCGCGTGTGTGTACATAAATAAATAGATTACATAAAGTGTCAAATACTTTGTCAAATATTTATGTAGAATATAATAAGCAATATAAAATTATATAGAAATGTTTATTATATTTTTATATTATAAAATACATTTATAATAAAACCATTATTACTGATTTTAATAATATAGCAATATGGTGAAATTCAAATCAAACAAATCGACAATGAACTACAGAATTAAAACAATTTTTAAAGAAAAATTAATAACGTTATTAATAAGCTGACCATTGTCTGCAAAATACATAGACAGCCGCACAATTGTTTACTAAAATAATAAAAAATATATATAAAACCAGCCTAAAGGTGTTTGGATTATTATTTATTTATTTATTAATTTATATATACACACTTTGATATGTCAAGTCTTTTATAATATTGCTGTTGTGTGGTTTCATAAAAGCATTAAGTCATTTAATCATAAAACAATGGTTAAAATCATCTAAAATAAAATCTCTATAACCTAAAATCCTCAATGATGCTATAAACTGCATATTAGCACCATTTGCTGTGTGGCAGCACATCAGATGGGTGAAACAGAGGGCTTTAGGATGGGGGCGTGGGGACTATTTATAGAACACTACTCATTACCTCACGCTCTCTTCACATCAACAGAGCTGCCCGTCAAACAGAGAGAAACAGGGCTGTTCCAAATCATGCTTGCGTACATGCACACAAAATATTTACATATTTATTTTTAGATCGTACATATCAACAGAGGAAGCTTTTAGTCTTAATGTGTTTTAGACTACCTCTGAATGTGGTTTCATTGATTGGATCGCCAAACATTTTGTACCCCATTTACACCGGCACTATCCGCTGGGGATAAGAGATGGATGGTCATTTGTGGTGTAAACGGGGTAACAGAAAAGCTATCAATGAGCTACAATGATTGAACTACAGATGCACGTGAACAAAGAGTGTGCAACACAGACAGAAAGATGGGGAGAAGGACCTGAATGAGGCCTTTGGGTAATGTTTCTCCACTGTATGTGCACACACATGCATATGAGAAAAACAGTTATACATTAAAACAAAAATCTGTTTCACTCACCATTAAATATGCAGGGCCCTATGATTTCCGCGATGCAGAAACCACAGAGAGAATGGTGGAATCCAGTCATAAAAACTGGATTGGAATTGGAACTCACAGCTTAAAGCGGAATGTCTCGGAATTTGTCAAATTCTGAACTAATTAATCGTCATTACATTAGATCATTACACTCAAATCAAATTGCGATATGGACTTGTATCTGTAACTATTAAGCCGCAAAAGTCAATAAATTATTTTTAAAAATCCTGCATATTCTGCATGTCAATAGGCGCGTATTTTATAAATGTCAATTTAAAAAAAAATATTGCAAAATGATGGCATTTCCATTATCCAATGTTATTCGACTAAAATGTCATGGAAACAGATTTTGGCTAGATTTACTCAAAGGAGGCGTATACGTGTATCTTCACGGAAGCAGCACAGAGAGCTGCTTCAGAAACGCGCGTGGTTTAGCTGGAATAAACACAGGCATTGACTAGAGTTTCCATTGCAGTTTTGCTAATTATTCCTTTTTTGTATTGCCTGAAAAACCACCTCATGCGAGCGTTGGGCGTTTTTGTGAAATTGACGCATTTCCATTAGCCGTATTTTCAATTTTCAATTTCATTTTTGCATTATTTGAAGGGTAATGGAAACACGCCTTTTGTTAAAGAATGACACAGATGCATGGTTTCATTTACTACACACATACTGAAGCGTGCGTGACACTCACAGTTATTTCAGCATCTGCTGAATCACTAAATGAGGACGTAAACACATGAACAACATCTCCAGAACTGCTCTGAGAATCATTTCATGAGCATTTGACCGTTTGATTTTAGTAAAACTAGCGTCACATCACATACACAGGACAGTAAAAGTATTCACAGCAACCCAAAAAATATTGAGAAAAAAATAAAACATTTCATAAGGCCCTAATTATGTAATTTTTTTATAAACTTAATAAATTGATGTGAAATTTATACGTTTCATGATTGTAATCATTTAGACAAGCTTTTTGATTAATACAATTTAATTTAACTATTAAAAAGGAGTCAAGAGAAATTTAAATGAAAAAAAAAAATGGAATTTGGTAAAAAATAAAACTGTATATTATATATATATATATATATATATATATATATATATATATATATATATATATATATATATATATATATATATATATATATATATATATATATATATATATATATATATATATATATATATATATATATATATATCTCATATGGTCCTAAATATGTAATCTTGCATGATGATAATGCAGCCTGACAACAAAAATCGTGGTCTGTCCACGCAGAAAGCAAAAATGCAGCAAAAACAACCATGCAGATAAACTGACTTGATGTTTATTATTATATAGTAGTGGTTTTGTGGAGATTTTGGACTCACTGAAAATATAAACAAATTAACCAAAAAAAAAAAAAAAGTTATGACTCAGATTTGTATGTTTTTATTTAATTGTTTTAGTTGCTTTACTGCATCACACCTGATCAGGGCATTTGAAGCATATAGGCTAGAACTGTTCAAAGTTTAGCATCAATGAGATTTTCCCCCCTTTTTAAATAAACACTTATTTAACAAGTACACATTACATTGTTTAAAAGTGTAAAGACATTTATAACATTTCTACTTCAAATAAATGGCTATCTTTTGAACTTTGTTCTATGCGTTCCAGGTTTGTTTTGATATTTTGGTTCAAGCTAATGACACATATTTCATTGTACATGCATCCAACATAACAGAAAAGAGGTATATCACCTTTCAGTTTAGCAAATTGAGAAGACTGAACTCATTCCCTTCTAAATTATAATATATGATCAACTCTTCTCAGTCATGTCTTTTCTAAGTGGCAGATGATTGACTGAACACAGTTTGGCCTAATGACAGCAATCTATTTCTCATATTTATTGTCTAACTGACATTTCTGCGTGACAGTTCAGCGTTTATTTCGCCAGTACTGTGACCTAAAGAGCCACCTTACTATGACAGGGTTGCTATTGTTAACCTGCGGTCAATAACAGTAACTGAATCCACAGGAGCAATGCAATTACATAAATCATTGGCAGCAAGTGACTTTTAAGAATTCATACAGCTTTCAATCCAGTCATTACAATCAAAACAAGTGAGGGTCCTCGAAAAAAATAAATTATATATATATATATTCCTTGAGTTATTTTGAGCTGCGTTCTTCTATGAGGCTCACTGAAGCTGATCACAGCTGTACATTACGACTGATGGCAGAGGTTTAATTTTTAATGCGCTTTCCTACTGGGCCATACACTCTCGAGCCACCCTGTCTGACTGGCAACATGGTTACTCCCATCCTGATGCATTTTTCAACAGAGACGTTGAGCTCACATGGATGAGACAGAGAGAAGATAAAAAAAAAAAAAGTTCAGAGTCCCAGAAGAAATGGTTTATGGGTAACCGAGGGAGATATGCGGGCTAACAACGCAACAGGCAGCTTGAGCCAGGAAGTGACGAAACATTCATCCCTCACCTCACGCTGATGTAACAAGTTAATTAGAGAGTGTCCATCTAAATGGACTAGATGCTATAAAAGACCAAACCAATATATCAAAAAGTTACATGCATATACACATTACAGTAGCAAACATCAGAAGAACATTATAAACATCAGCATTTAGCATTTAAAGGGGTCATATGATGCAACATGCACATTTACAAGTTGTTTGAACTGATATGTGTGTTGGCAGCGTGTACACAACCACTAGTGTTTTTATTTTATTTATCTGCTTAAATCTTTACCACTTTCTTAAATTAAGCTGATTTCAGTCTGTGTGACATCACAAAAACAGGCCCTTCCTACAATAGTTTGATTGACTGTCGCGTTTCAGCACAGACTGGACTGGTGTCTTACCAAAGACCTGCCCTGAGCTGTCATCAGTCCACCATTGTTTCATCGCCGGAGCAGATGCAGACAAGAATGTCTCCTAACAGATTGAGGTGTTCTGTAGTTGGAAGTAATAATGAAAGTGAAAGTGACGTGACATTCAGCCAAGTATGGTGACCCATACTCAGAATTCGTGCTCTGCATTTAACCCATCCGAAGTGCACACACACACACACACAGAGCAGTGAACACACACACACTGTGAATACACACCCAGAGCAGAGGGCAGCCATTTATGCTGCGGCGCCCGGGGAGCAGTTGGGGGTTCGGTGCCTTGCTCAAGGGCACATAAGTCGTGGTATTGAAGGTGGAGAGAGAACTGTACATGCACTCCACCCCAACTACAATTCCTGCCGGCCCGAGACTCGAACTCAAAACCATTCGATTGCCAGTCCGACTCTATAACCATTAGGCCACGACTTCCCTAGCAATGAACATAGAACTATGAACTATGAACCCTTCCCTAGAACTATGAACACAGCAGTCATCATTTACTCACAACATCGGAGCTGCTGAAGACACTGCGGATTAGAGAATGCGCCCCAATCTAAATAAATGCATCCATTTTCGTGTTAAACATTCATGATCCAGATTCACCTACAGAAGAAGTCAGTGTAAGGATTTGTGTTTTTTATTAATCTTTGCAAATCGCCATTCCTAATAATGTGCCAATTAAAGAAGTTTCACAATGAATGTGGCTAAAGTAAACAGTCCCTTAGAGAAATTTTAAGGAAGAGAGAGGCGGAGCATCATAGCTCATTAACATTTAAAGGAAAATCCTGAGATGTTTTTGACGGTAAAAAGGTGTTTATTACACTACCATTGAGAAATTTTAACCAAACTATGTTCCAGACTTGTGAAAAATGGCCATCCTATCACCCCTTTAATTTTTTTGGGGGGGTGGTTTAATTGTAAGTCATTTAAACGGAATAGTATAATAATAATTTATTATTAGTATACCATTATTGTATTATTATACCAAATTGTATTCACCAGTACACAATTTGCAACAACAAAAGCAATAGCTACAAGTGTTGCCACTAAGTAAGCTTGCTTCCATACTCTGTGCTGATGGTGTTACCGGTGTTAAGCCACAACACTGGTTACGTCACTTGCCCACCGTGGCATCACCCCCAACCTTGTTTAAAAAAAATATTAAGAAAATCATTTGAGTTAGAGAACAGACACTACAATTAAAGACTGAACACGGCTGCTCAATGCAGCTTGCCGAAGGATCACAGATCAGCAGCTGGAGTCAGATTTCACTTATCACAAGTGAGTCGAGCTGACTGACAAGAAGAGTGAGGTGAGAAAGACAAGATGACAGCGGAAGATTTAGTTTTGAAACAAAATGCAAAAGTGTGTGTTTTTGAAAAGCCTGCTGGCTTTTACCATTTATCTAAGGTGCCTTTATTTTTTTTTATTCATTTCTTATTTGATTCCACCATGTTTGCAGATTTTTACTTTATTTAAACTGAGTTATTTAAGTTATTTATTTTATATAAGGCCTATAGCATGGTGTATATTTATTTGGTTTTAATAAAAGTTCTATGTTTAATATATGGGAGTTTGTTGTTGTACCATTTTGTTGTTGTCCATTCAAGCAATTGATGCCGTATTACTGCTAATTTGAAAGTGAAAGTAAACTGTGCACTGGCACTTACAAGCTATTTAAAGTGAAGGAAAGCTAGGAAAAGAGGGAAAACACCAACAAATCCAACCCCATGCTGATACCAGTTTTACCAGTGTTGTCACACGTCCATTAACCAGTGGGAAAACGTACAAACCGTCTCAACCCTATGACTAAGGTTTTCTCTTTTTTTCTACTGTCAAGGTGGATCTACAGCAAAAAAGACCATCTTTCTGAACTTTTCAACTACAACAGCTATTTAAACAACACCTAACTAAACAGGCATTTTGTGTTAACTCCATTACCCCTTCAACTGAGCACTGACCACAGAAATGCAGGAATGCATGTTTAATATGAACAATAGAGCCATGCTCTTGCAATGCATTGGTTAAGCATTTAAATCTGTATTTTGTCCACTTGCATGTGTACGTTTCTGGCATAAAAGAAACTAGCTAGTGTGAAGTAAAAGAATAAAGGTCAAAGGTCCACTGAGGTTAAAGATCATTCTGTAGTGGGAACAAAAACACAACCTCAGTGAAAATGTAAAATGTTAAAGCCCAGAATCAAGCACAGCAAAATAATTGATTGGGCACACATCATAACACAGGCAGAGCGGTCCATGAGGCTTAATCAGTAGCGCTAATTATAACGAGTTGGGTGTTTTCAGGCCACACTCTGACTCCCTGTGCTGCCATCAAAGGAGCGATGGAGGGCAAATCAGTTCAAAAACAGCACGCACGGACTATGGTCAACTCATCTGAAGCTACTACATCATTAACTCATATTTTAGAAAGTAAGATTAGTCGAGATGGTGATTTGGACAGGCTGGAATCTATACAGAGGTTTGATCACTGAAACTCCTCTGAAACCTTGAAGAATAATGAAGTGGAAGATGATTGTAACCATTTGGCTGTAATAAATTCATGCATGCCTGGAAAGACTTGGGAGCGTGAACAAACACCTTTAGGTCTACAACAGAGACTTTTGCAAACTCTTCACAGGAGAAAATATACACCACACACACGTAGAGTGTGGTGATTAGGTTTTGTGGTAGGGGTGTGACTAGATCCAATGCGTCTCGCAAGAACATGATGATATCCTTATGCAATTGGCATGTGTCAGACCTTTCAGGCATCTTTGCATTACACTGGCAGTAGTGATACGCAAGATATTGTGTGTTCACCTTCGAATACAATATGCTTAATGCTACCTGCTTTTAACAGTGTTTTACAAATCGCCTATCCGAACAATTGGGATGGTGCTGCTTCCTCAAGAAAGTTTATCATTCTCATGTGTTTTAAGCCTTGTCAGCTTAAACATAAGTGTTTTAAGCCATTCAAGCTTGAGACCGCATGAAATATTTCACACACGCAGGCAAAAAGTCCCAAAAAGAACCAAATGGAGTTCTCTTTTGAGTCACCTTGACCAAAGGCACACAAAATTAGGTCAGAATCACAGTCCTGATGAGTATCCGTGTAAACACGTATCGTTTCCGACCCATTCTTCGACCCAAACCAGCAGGCCAGGTTCATGACTTCTTCTACCTGTAACAGTAGTACTGCTCAATCCCATCGCCTGTTTTGGCTCAAATGCATTAGCAATTGCTCTTATTATTGGCTCAACAGTCCT